>NC_137463.1:110742275-112062929 GCF_964235325.1 Thermobia domestica | reverse complement strand
GCACTAACGTGCACTAACGATGCATTAACGATAGTCTTATCTCGAAATTCCAAGATGGGAGGTTCTGGAAACGGCAGCCCCTAGTTAAAACTGTCATACTTTTGTACTGGAAGTGATACATACAAAAATGTTTGCGATACATTCCGACACAAATGTTGTTAAACGATTTGCATAGGTCTCGTTTCGAAATTCCGAGGGGGCATCAAAACGGCAGCCCCGTAGCTTGAAACTCTCGTATCTTTGTACCGGAAGTGGTACAGAAAAGAGTTTAGCGAAACGTTCCTGTTCAAAAGTAGAGCAAAGAGTGGGCATAGGTTTCATTTCGAAATTACTGGGTGCGGGGCTGCCGTTACCACAGCCCCTCTTGAAAACTCATATAACTTCGTACCGGAAGTGGTACAAACGAAAATTTTTGCGGTACATTCCGGCACAAACGTAGCACAAACGATTGGCATAGTCTTATCTCGAAATTCCAAGATGGGGGGTTCTGGAAACGGCAGCCCCCTAGTTAAAACTGTCATACTTTTGTACTGGAGTGATACATACAAAAATGTTTGCGATACATTCCGACACAAATGTTGTTAAACGATTTGCATAGGTTTTGTTTCGAAATTCCAAGTTTGGAGGCTGCCGTTTCTCCAGCCACCCACTTTAAAACCCTTATAACTTCGTACCGGAAGTGGTACAAACGAAAATTTTTGTCCGGCACAAACGTAGCACAAACGATTGGCATTGTTTTTGTTTCGAAATTCTAAGTTTGGAGGCTGCCGTTTCTCCAGCCCCCCCACTTTAAAACCTTATAACTTCATACCGGAAGTAGTACAAACGAAAATTTTTGTGCTACATTCCGGCACAAACCTAGCACAAACGATTGACATAAATTTTGCTTTGAAATTTCAAGGTGGGTGGGCTGCCGTTTCCCCAGCCCGCCACTTCAAAACCCTTACAATTTCGTACCGGAAGTGGTACAACCTAAAATTTTTGCGGTACATTCCGGCACAAACGTAGCACAAACGATTAGCATAGTTTTTGTTTCGAAATTCTAAGGTTGCAGGCTTCCGTTTCTGCAGCCCATCCACTTCAAAACCCTTATAACTTCGTACCGGAAGTGGTACAAACGAAAATTTTTGCGGTACATTCCGGCACTAACGTAGCACAAACGATTGACATAAATTTTGCTTTGAAATTTCAAGGTGGGTGGGCTGCCGTTTCCCCAGCCCGCCACTTCAAAACTCTTACAATTTCGTACCGGAAGTGGTACAACCGAAAATTTTTGCGGTACATTCCGGCACAAACGTAGCACAAACGATTAGCATAGTTTTTGTTTCGAAATTCTAAGGTTGCAGGCTTCCGTTTCTGCAGCCCCTCCACTTCAAAACCCTTATAACTTCGTACCGGAAGTGGTACAAACGAAAATTTTTGTGCTATATTCCTTTTCACAAACCTAGCACAAACGATTGACATAAATTTTGCTTTGAAATTTCAAGGTGGGTGGGCTGCCGTTTCCCCAGCCCGCCACTTCAAAACCCTTACAATTTCGTACTGGAAGTGGTACAACCGAAAATTTTTGCGGTACATTCCGGCACAAACGTAGCACAAACGATTGGCATAGGTTTTGTTTCGAAATTCCAAGGTTGGAGGCTGCCGTTTCTCGAGCCCCCCCACTTTGAAACCCTTATAACTTCGTACCGGAAGTGGTACAAACGAAAATTTTTGTCCGGCACAAACGTAGCACAAACGATTGGCATTGTTTTTGTTTCGAAATTCTAAGTTTGAAGGCTGCCGTTTCTCCAGCCCCCCCACTTTAAAACCTTATAACTTCATACCGGAAGTAGTACAAACGAAAATTTTTGTGGTGCATTCCGGCACAAACCTAGCACAAACGATTGACATAAATTTTGCTTTCAAATTTCAAGGTGGGTGGGCTGCCGTTTCCCCAGCCCGCCACTTCAAAACCCTTACAATTTCGTACCGGAAGTGGTACAACCGAAAATTTTTGCGGTACATTCCGGCACAAACGTAGCACAAACGATTAGCATAGTTTTTGTTTCGAAATTCTAAGGTTGCAGGCTTCCGTTTCTGCAGCCCCTCCACTTCAAAACCCTTATAACTTCGTACCGGAAGTGGTACAAACGAAAATTTTTGCGGTACATTCCGGCACTAACGTAGCACAAACGATTTGCATAGGTTTTGTTTTGAAATTCCTAGGTTGGAGGCTGCCGTTTCCCTGGCCCCCCACTTCAAAACCCTTATAACTTCGTACCGGAAGTGGTACAAACGAAAATTTTTGCGGTACATTCCGGCACAAACGTAGCACAAACGATTGCCATAGGTTTTTGTTTCGAAATTCCAAGTTTGGAGGCTGCCGCTTCTCCAGCCCCCCCACTTTAAAACCCTTATAACTTCGTACCGGAAGTGGTACAAACGAAAATGTTTGCGGTACATTCCGGCACAAACGTAGCACAAACGATTGGCATAGGTTTTGTTTTGAAATTCCTAGGTGGGGGGCTGCCGTTTCCCCAGCCCCCCACTTTAAAACCCTTATATCTTCGTACCGGAAGTAGTACAAACGAAAATGTTTACGGTACATTCCGGAACAAACGTAGCACAAACGATTGCCATAGGTTTTGTTTCAAAATTCCAAGTTTGGAGGCTGCCGTTTCTCCAGCCACCCACTTTAAAACCCTTTTAACTTCGCACCGGAAGTGGTACAAACGAGAATTTTTGCGGTACATTCCGGCACAAACGTAGCACAAACGATTGGCATACCTTTTGTTTCGAAATTCCAAGGTTGGAGGCTTCCGTTTCTCCAGCCCCCCCACTTTGAAACCCTTATAACTTCGTACCGGAAGTGGTACAAACGAAAATTTTTGCGGTACATTCCGGCACAAACGTAGCACAAACGATTGCCATAGGTTTTGTTTCGAAATTCCAACTTTGGAGGCTGCCGTTTCTCCAGCCCCCCACTTTAAAACCCTTATAACTTCGTACCGGAAGTGGTACAAACGAAAATTTTTGCGGAACATTCCGGCACAAACGTAGCACAAACGATTGCCATAGGTTTTGTTTTGAAATTCCAACTTTGGAGGCTGCCGTTTCCCCAGCCCCCCCACTTTAAAACCCTTATAACTTCGTACCGGAAGTGGTACAAACGAAAATTTTTGCGGTACATTCCGGCACAAACGTAGCACAAACGATTGCCATAGGTTTCGTTTCGAAATTCCAAGGTGGGGGGGCTGCCGTTTCCCCAGCCCCCCCACTTTAAAACTATTATAACTCCGTACCGGAAGTGGTACAAACGAAAATTTTTGCGCTAGATTCCGGCACAAACGTAGTACAAACGATTGGCGTAGTTTTTTTTTCGAAACTCCAAGGTGGGGGGGCTGGCGAAATGCACCTTTTATATAGGGTCATTTAGGGAGATCTAGACACTTTTAAGGTCTAGCTAAGCTAGTGATCATACACGCACGCAAAAAGAAACATTCAATCCGTGGAAGGTTAGTGTCGGTTCTCAGTGACAAGGTGCATATGGAGAGTAGATAATTTTGCCTGTTTGCAAAGAAAGCAGAAGCCTCTAAAATAGGTACATAAGAAACAATATCCATCTCAGAAGTTTCAGTAAGTCAAAAATAAGGTATAGCTTTAACATATGTTGATGAAAGGAGGCAAAGGATTGGTATTATGATAGAGTATACCCTCTGTATGCATGTGTGTCAGGTTGACATACATTGCTTGTTACAGTGACAACTCGGGCCAGCTTTTTTTGATCAATGCATTTAAGGAATAAATCGACAGTGATTGTTGGGAGATTTTGACATATAGTTCCTTTGTTATAATGAAAGTCATCAGACAAAAAGACCACCATGTGGTTAATCTTAGTGTATACATCATAGGTTTACGTTACATAACAAACACGCTTTCTCAGCTTCTGGGGCAATTAGTCCGGTATAGGCCTAATGGTAAAGTACCTTTGGTTTTAGATTACCACAATACATCTGTCAAAGATCCTGATATATTAAAGAAAACCTCTAACGCTCCCACTACACAATACTGAAAATTGTCACTATTTAATGTATCTTTCTTCTGCAGTTTGAAAAACAATTTCAACTTATCTTACGGCAACATTGTTAGTAGGAATCCTGACAAAATATTGTGAAAGAAGACCATGAGAAAGTCAGTTTCAGTTGAAAGTAATCAGCCTTTTTTTGAATTCTTCGCATATGGATTCCGAAAATGATTGTGCTAAATTGCGATATTCGATTATTGATTATTATGCGTAATGAAATATTGAAAGCAATATGTTGCAAAACAGGTTGAAAACAAAGTTTTTTATTAACGAGACTGTTGTTTCAGTGTTATTGCATTTCAATTTAGTTGTAAATAAGTCATATGTAGATAGAGAAAACTAACATTTAGTATTTCATTGCGTTTTATGTTTGTTGTAAAGGACTGTGTTTTCAAAGATTTGAAGAATTTCATTGTTCATATAGTGTCAACACCTCCCATAGTAAGTGTCTAGTTCTCCCGCAAGACTTTCAAATTATACTAATCCGCACCATTCCATTTATGTGTTTCTGCATTTCCAAGTACTGCATTCACGGGCAAGATTTTGTGTTTTATAGCTAGGGCAAGGATTGTTTTCAAGTATTATCACTTTTTCAGAATTAAATTATCGTAACTTTAAGAGTAGTGTCGAGTTGTTTCTTAACGTGTCAAAATGTCCCTAACTAATAATATGATTTTTAAGTTGAATTTTCATTTGCTAGACAGTAGCAAAATACTAATTTACAAATGATTAAAAGAAACCAGCTTGTAAAGTAATCTAGAAATCCTGTAGAAGTAGAAGTAAAGTACAATCAATACACCCCAAACCACCGTCAGTAATAGACGTCGGTCTGTCATCTCTCTCTCTGATTCGAATTTAGTTCTCTGAGAAAGAATCAGATATGGAATAAAAAATCACTGTAGTGTTAAATACATATACTTTTAAAATGTAATGTTGATATATCCAAATTTGGGTTGCTTCTCAGGATAATCCATTAGTACCGATGTTTCCGGACATGTGTTAGTTAGGATTTGTTTGCTTCGTTTTTCGTGAGTATTCATGTACCAATCTTTGTTAGCGAATTTTTGTAGCACCGTATATTGTTCAAAATAGCCTATAGTCTTAAATTAGAGATTTAATAGTACACAGTAAAAACGCAGTAACAAAGCACGGTGCACCTAAAAACAACATTCTGTATATATGCCATACCCTACATGACCAACCTTACGAATTTTTCGACAGACTACGTATGTTTTCTGGCAGTTACCAAAATAATTTTATAACATTTAAAAATTAATATGATTATAATATTAGTATAGGGTAAAGTTTAGAAAATCCACTTACATATAAACTTTTTAGCGCTGTAAAGGTATGTGGACATTCCATACTAAAAGTTTTCCTGCATATTTATTATCATAAAACATAATGTAAGTAATCATATGATTATGCGTTGTCTCTAAATAGCATAAAATAATAATAAAATTACATAATACCGTTCAGAATATATGTTTTAAAGAATTCTCTGGAGACACCAGTAATAAGTATACTGCGATAAAAAAGGAATTTTATTTTGAAATCATAATATAGCAATAGAATGCAATTTTCTTTGTGTTTGTACATAAATTCCCGGAATATTCCCATTTTGTGGAATCATCCCGGGAATTTTCCCGAGAATTTACCCGTCTCTAGTCGCATGTTCAAGTGTTTCTGAATGGCGGCCATCTTTAGATGTCGGTGGAGTGCCAATTTTTGCATTTGCAAGCTTGTACGATTACAATTACTCAGGACTTACGAATCAGACAAACACCAAACAAAAGTGAATATTTAGAGAATAGACTGAGATACACGGAGAATACACACTCTTGCTTCTACATAAACATGCAGGGTTGCAAACCAATACATAAAATCATCAGAAAAATACAGAAAATTACACTTTTAAAGCGGCTGTATGTTGGAATGGCATAAAGTGGGAGGTTCTTAAATTTTGAGCTGAATACCTATTGCATGTAAAAAGTCTGCAGAAATATCCACAGCTATGACACTACTGGCACTGTAGATTTATGTGGTTCCGAAAGTTGACGTTTGTGATTTTGATACTATATTTAGCAAAATGCTAAAAATTGCTCCTTAGGCCACAAAGTAATTCTGTATGTGAATAAACTATTGCATAAAAATCAGGACTGATATTACATGGAGAAAAAAGTGAGGACATGCTAAAAACGAGGAGAAAGCACGTGCGTGACGATGTTTGTAGCCCAGAAAAATTTAGATGTTTGCATATGTTTCACGCTAGATCTCAAAAGCTACGCATCATTCATCAATTAGACCCCCTTTCGTTTGCGTTCAGTTGTACAAAAGCTTGCGAGTGGCGTTTGTTCCGTCTTTCTAGCTCCATGATTAGGGTGACCATAAAACTTTAGCTAAAAACGGGACAGGTTCTGGCTTTCAAAACATCATGAGAAACGAGAAACAGGTCAGTGCGGAAATTAGTTCCTGTTTATCTTAGTAATACCTAATACATTTATATTGTAATATAATATATATATATATATATATATATATATATATATATATATATATATATATATATATATATATATATATATATATATATATATATATAAGGTATAAAATATCAACAGCATTTAGCTTACAATATATTAAGACATGATGCTGCCTGCATTTGCTCCTTTGTCCTAGCTCGAATCCTTGATATTAATATTACATTGAGTGAGAAGTTGACTCTTGAATTGAGCAGTACTGCGAACTATAGATCATGTTTAATGTAGAGAATTTCAGTTCAATTGTTGTCTCTTTGTTATTATTAATTATAAATACTTTTACAAGCAGTAAAGGTATTGAGTTTGTTACTTACTCCTCGCACTTGCGTAAAACGGGACCAATACTACTTTTTTCCATCTACTGACGGGACGACCAGTACACGTCCCTAAAACGGGACTGACCCGGTCAAAACAGAACGTATGGTCACCCTACTCCTGATCATTGTCACGCCTATTTGGGAGAGGTCCCACATATATAAACTAAGTTGAGGGTGGGGCCTCGGCCAGGATTCCATTCCTTCGGTTCTGACCAATCCGAGACTGATCACTCGCATTTTGTCGTCAATTACAGATGCACAATTGATCAACACATCATGACGGTTCACCTTAAGTTATCCTTTTCAACGTTGAACAGCACGGTGGCTCAGTGGTAGAGCGTTCACCTCTGGTGCTTGGGGTCCCGGGTTCGATCCCAGCTCCCGCCAAGTGAACTTTGTGGTGGACAAACACCGTGCTCGTGGGTTTTCTCGGGGTACTCCCGTTTCCTCCCACTTTCTTCATTCCACCATTTCACTCATCTCTCATTATCACCGTCTCCTTTAGCCTAACCGGCATAACCGTGGGACGTAAAACTCAAAGATTTCATTTTTCAACGTTGAACATTTCAAGCAGTTACGAACTTCACCGACAGATGTCAGACCCAGAAATACTGTCCATAACTGCCATCTAGTGATGGGTTTCACAGTTAAAAATAATGAAGTGTGAAGTGTGTTAAATGATTAGATTGTTACAACTATCATTTTGAATATTTTTTTAAAGTAGATATTTATGAGAACTTCACAATATTCCACAATCTGTTGTAACCACGTACAAGCGCTAATTAAAAGCTAGTTAGGAGTTATCGTTATGAAACTTTGTTTTACGTTCATTCTTTACTAAATCAAGCCTTAACTATTAACTCATAAAGAAAAAAGGTTTTTCTTGGTCGTTTAATAATTAATTGGAGATATGCTCTCGAAATATGCATAGAAAAGAGCTCTCATTAATAGAGTTTTAATGAATCACCACTGAAATTAACTTGAATATTTTGCTCGACGGAGGACATATGACCCTAAGTTCTGACAATTGCAAGAACCTTTTACAAGACCTTGTAATAATAACGTTTCTTTTACCTTTTAAGCTCTCCTTCCCTCTCTCATTGTAATTTCTTCAAATCCTTTACCTTTCTCTCTCTCTTTCTTTCTCTTTCTATATCTGTCTCTCTTTCTCTCCTTACCTCTTTCTTTCTCTCTCTTTCTCTCCTATCTTTTTCTTTCTTTCTCTCTCTCCTTTGCTTCTATGGTCTTTCACGTGGGAACCTTCTAATTAATCTCCTTAATCGATTATTTTATTTCCATGTTTTCTCTTCGTTTTCAGAAAAAGAACACAAGTTTTATGTATTTCAATGCGGTGTGGTCATATAATATATAGATCAGTAGAAATTTATTACATCATAAATCTGTTTTAAATTATGTATGTCGTTGCTACTAAGTAAGTGCTTACAAAACTTTTCTTAATATAAAAACTCATATTTTTCTATTACAGTTTTACACATAATTTATTCGTGCAATTCTGAGCGAAAGCGAGTATTAAACTTAACTACCTCGTTCTCCCTTTACATCTTATAGAAACAAATTAATTTATGTGTAATAATATATTATAATTTAATTTTGTAATATATTAAAGTCGGTCATGAATTAACATTATATTTAAAGTAAATTATAGTCTTTTCATTTGAAAAGTTAACAATAAATGGCCGTTACTGCTCTTGAAGATTAAGTAGATAAGCCTTTGCTAGCAAAGCACAATACACACACACATTTTTATTCACGAAACTTTTTTTTTTTAATTTTAAAACAACGTTATGTAGTAAACATAGGCGAAGTAAAGACACATAACTATATACTCCGTTAAGACTTTTAGAAAACTGCAATAGAAGAGCAGAAAGAAGTAGGCTTGTACCTGAAATTATTAGTAGTGAAATTATTACGTTTATCAAATAGAACATCTCTAAGGTTGGTAGTAAGTAAATATTTCTATTTGTTAAGTTACAATTCACTAAAACTACAGTAATTTTTTCAGTTGTACGTCCCACGATTATACCTGCTAGGATAAAGAAGATGATGAGAAGGGAAATGAATGTCATGGTAGAATGAATAAAGTGCGAGGAAATGTCAGAACCCGAAGGGACATAGGTTTGTCTATCACAAAGCCTACTTGGCACAAACTGGTATCGAACCAGGGACCCCACATACTTGAGGTGAAAGCTGTCACTGAGTCACCATGCCCCCAGTTCACTAAAATGTCTAATTTACTTCTGTTATAAGGTCAGCTCGTCGTATGACAAGGCACTTGCCCGACTTTTCCCTGGGAAAAAATTTGCACTCTAATGGTTACTTCTTAATCTAGATAATCTTATATTCCCTTATGTTACCTTGATTAGCCTTCTCTCTTATTGTGTTCTTTGATACATCTGAAACTGTTAATAACTCTGTGAATAACACTGAAATCCTCATATTCAAAATAATTCGATTCAACAATGTCATCCTTCATTTGAGTGTCAACTGCCCACTTTTCACCTAATCTCCTAGCCTCCTCTCACCTCAGTAAATGAAAAACAAAAAAAAAAAGATATCGAGTTGAAATGATTTATTATTTTTATAAAGAATTTATTCTTTGTGACTCACAAACGAAATTCCAATAGTACTCTTAAAATTCCATATGTGATTCACCTTCAAAATTAGGACTCCAAAGAGAGAAAAAAGCCTAGAACGAATAAGCACGAATATGAAACTTTAACCAATTTCCCTTTAAACATAGTCAACGTCTTGCGAATGAAATCAGAAAAATAAACACACTGCTGAACAAGACTGCACTTATTTAATGTACGTCTGATGAGGATCTTGGCTAGAAGATCGAAACGTCACGTGTAAATGTGTTTTTAAATAAGTGCAGTCTCGTTCAGCAGTGTGTTTATTTTTCCAATTTCCCTTTCAATACGCAGACGTAAATCAATAGTATACGAAAGCAACTAACTAATAATATATTTAACTTTATACTTACTGGCTATTGAGTTTTACTGAAAGTTGTAACACTAAATTTTGATTAATTCTAGAGCGAAAATATGTCTATAATGTACGTATTACATGTATGATGTGTTACTGCACTTTTTTAGTGGGATCGCCAGTGTTGTGTTTACATAGTAGGTATTATTGGGTGAAACGTATCGGGAGGAAAGACATTAGTAGTGTTTTCTGTTTTTCTTCATAGGATTGCCAGAAATAAGTGTAGTAAACGTCACTAAACACCCTAAAATTATCTAACATTAAAAATTTTGCTTTGTTATTGTATACGGAAAGTCTTTTGCTATTGCATTTTGAAGTAATTGTTGTGACTTTAAGAGGAAAATGGAAACCATTAAAAACTGCCACGCCAAAAAAAAAAAAAAAAATAATGCGGTCCAATATTGGATTAATCATATATAGGTAATGAATTTTTGTACAAAGGAATAATCCTGTATTGTAGGTGTATTAACACTTTTTTTCTTTAGAAAAACATAAAAGTTATATTTTCCATATACACTTGTTGAGTTAGCGATCATCAGAATGCTATCCGTCTCGATTCTGGAACGCACAAAAAAAAAATTAACACTTCTGACCAGAGTATATACACTTATTTATTAAAACTGAAATACAATGTAACGGTTTCGACAACTTAACGTTATCTTCATCAGACACTAATTGCAGTTAGTGTCCGAAGATAACATTAAGTTGTCGAAACTGTTACACTGTATTTTAATTTTAATAAATAAGGGTATATACTCTGATCAAAACTGTTAATTATTCCCTAGAATGGTTTAACGTTATATCCTTTGTTAAATAGTTTTATGTATTTAACGTATAGGAACTTTAAGTTAGTATACGACGGTTCTCAAAAATTTGGTTCAATTCAATTTCCCCTTTGATGTTTTCTTGTAAACTTATTCCATCCAAGAAATTTTACCTAAAAGCAGCATCCCCCCCCCGCCATAAGAAAACCTATCCCCCCCGTTTCTAACGCCACATACAAACAAGGAAATTCCTTCGCAGTATTGTCGTTGGCTCAATTATAGCAGACGTATAATAATTGTACTATGGTGATCCTGTAACTGCAAATAACTAAAGAAAAATAAGTTAACCTCGTGGAAATGACAAGGTAAGAATGATAAACTTTCTTGACTAAAGTTACAACGGGAAAAAGGAAAATGGAAAATTAAAAGGAAAGGGTATTCACATGTCTTTTTATGATTCTCATGACGGTAGGACTACTAAAATTTTCACCAATTCAACACACTTTCCATATAACTAATTACGAGGACCATTGCAAAAATCTTTACGCACAAAGTTTATGTCATTTTATTTGAAGTGAAATATGAAAATTTACTAAAATAGGGGGGGGGGGAAACGGAAATGTTGCTAAACCTACTACAAAGTCTTGGAATTTTTACAATTTCATGTCGAACTTCCTACTATGTTCACATTTTTTTGTAATTTTTCATACCCTTGTATTTTGGACTTTCATACTGTTTTCATATACAAATCGTATATCGTTTGATTTAAAGGAAAATAGAAAAGCTTACGAAAATCAGTGAAAAGAGGAATGTTTAGAAATTTATTTATATAATGAAATCAGGAGACATTTGTGATTTTTATGGCGGACAAATTTAGATTTGCTGAACACCGAAATGAAAATAAAAAAGGAGGACGTTTAGTACATTTTAGGAGAGGAAGAAGGGTAAAAATGGAAGAATAATAGAAAACTTAGATACCTAAATGATTTCCATTGTTTTGAATTTGAGTTTAGGGTCGAGTTCAGCAGCGAGCCTGTACGAGACGTGGACAAATAATTTAGTGTGGGATCCGAACCTCAAAAGTTCCGGGAATCGAAGCCGGGTCTTCCATTCCATAGGTGGGTGCATTAACCTCGTAGCTACAAAAGAACTCTTATAATTTGCATGATGTAGCTCCCAACATGTTCACAAATTCCATACACGTTTCAGAACCACGTATACTAGGACCATTGCACTGTCTTTATATGCTCAAATTTTATGTAACTTTTTCGAAGGGAAATGAAAAAAACTACGAGAATACTGGAGAAAACAAAGTGTTACGAAACTTTTTTTTACATAATCTGGGAAGATTTGCGACTTCCATCCTAGAACTATCAAAATACTAATTACGTTTTCTAAAAATTCTTAACATCAAGACACACATAATCATGAAGGTCAGATAAACAAATAGAATGGAATGTCTATGAAATGCAACTATCATTCTATTGACAGAAATTCATGCATTTACTTCAAATTCTGCACTATTTTGCTTATTTCTATCCACCAACAGACCAGAATTCCACCTTCTTATGTAACACTTCTCCATGGTCGTGACGTCATGATGAAATTGATCTGTTCATCATGAAACGCACCCATTTTTGGAAAAGTTATTGGACGTTCCAGCATTGAAATTGAGAGAGTATCCAGATTTTATCAAAGGCTTAGAAAAATTTCTCTCGTTCACCTATTTCTTGAATTTTCCCATTTTCCACCTAATAAAGTGACAAACTTTATCATAACTACAGCAGAAATGTTATAATATAACTGTAGCGAAAGATATAATAAGAAGTCAATGTATAGAATATCTTAACAAAATGGTGTTCCGACCTGAAAACCGCAA
This sequence comes from Thermobia domestica, assembly GCF_964235325.1. Taxonomy (NCBI): domain Eukaryota; kingdom Metazoa; phylum Arthropoda; class Insecta; order Zygentoma; family Lepismatidae; genus Thermobia; species Thermobia domestica. The sequence continues at coordinate 112,050,357 of NC_137463.1, read as the reverse complement.
ACATTGCCACATTTCATAATACCTTTAGAATCACATATTTTTAAATACTTTCGTAAGTTTAGAATAAAGTGACATAAAGTGTGCGTAAACATAGAGCGTAGGTTCTAGAATATTTGGTTATAAGAAAGTTGTTGAATCTGGGTATATATTTTGTCAGTAAATTAAGAAAAATGCATTAACTTTCCATTGTTTTAGGATTTGCCCCTTTCTCCTTTGTGGCTTCAAAATAAGAACCAATCTCGCTTTTTCATGCATGGAAAGTTTCATGTTCAACACCCTATAATTCACAACTGGCTAATCATGACTCCATTATGAAAGCCATGCTGAACAAGGTAATGTAGAAATTTGATGATCAAGCTGTTCACTTCCGTGTACAAGTTTTGAAGATTTTGAACTCGAACTTTGCATATAAATCATCGTGATAAATAATTAAATTGTTTCCAAATGACTGGTGTTTCTGCGAACTTCAAGAAACCCATTACATGAAATCTTGAAAGACGTATACTCTAATTGAAATCGTACCCAGTTCTCCCGCACCAACAGCGAAACATTGATCATTTAACAAATAAGGACTGTTGAGTCTGAAATGAAAATATAAAATAATATCTATTATTACAACCTAAGATTAAAAGAGACAGATGCTTTTAGCAACTGAACGTTAATGAAAGACTTCCTGGAACAAAGTTACAGGGATGAAATTTAGGGACACGATGTTGCTCACCACAAATTCATGTATCCTGGAATTGATCCAAGAACCTTTCTTGCCTCAAGTTAGTGCACTAACATCAGGTCAACAAGAATTAGTAATTTCGAATGAATTAGGTTTCAGCTTTGATTTCTATGACATCATTATAATTTCTTAATAGCGTTGAAAGAACTTACACGAGCATCAACATGGCTAAATACACTAAGAAAAAAATTGTAGGTGGCGTACTTAAAAAGGTAGGTTACATGTGTAATAGGTAGTAGTTTGCAGCGTAGGTACATGCGGCGTAGGTTGCAGTTTTTGGAATAACGTACAGCAAACTTATAGTTGAAAACGCGTGTTTTATAATACTTTCTGTATATATGTTCCATCTGTACGTACTTTCCGTATGAAACAATTTAGGCGGTCAGGATCTCACATACCAATGGACGTATATAACATATAGCTGCGGAATGTATTATAAGTATATGCATGTGATATACAGAAAACTGTTAGATTTCAGACATCCTGCAACGGCATGATGTAACATCTAAGGGCAGTGCGTATGTAACATATGGATAACGTATGCTCCGTACTGACTTCTATAGTAAGCAAGAGGATTCCGTATATTTGAACAATATACCGCAGTTCGGAAAACGGATTTTTCTCAGTGTAAGCAGTAGATGTAGCAAGTTAAGAAATGGTGACTCCTATGATGTGATACCTCTTTGTTCATACTTTATTTTTGAAGCAGAGGAGGTTGTTGTTTGTTATAAATACTGACAAAATATAAAACACATTCGTTGATAGTCTCTATCCTCCTTCCTGAGGAGGGTATGGATCTAAGCTCTACCATTTCTGTTTAGCGAATCCCTAAAGATTAAGAGAGTGAACATTATAAGGAGTGATTGAATTACACATTAGATTTTAGATTTAATTTATCTTCTATATTGACTCATTACGTAACATATTTACTTATCTCAATGGTTACGTTTATGTTCATGTTATCACAACAGCAATAAGAGATAAACAATGAGAATGTATTTAATGTCTTATGAATACGTGAAATTCATTTAGGATTATTTACTAATTACAGGCTCAGCACAACATATCATATATAACCTGCATGCCACTTTAAAGTACGATATACTGTACTTCCTGATGTTTCTGGTCTAAAGTGTAGTTATTAATTTAACGCAAGTGTAGTCACATCGTAATATTAATAGATAAGGTATATATATATATATATATAAAGTTTGGTTAATATGTCTCAGGAAATGTTTTTGAATTACTGAAGAAGCAAGTTACTGGTACTAACCAAATATCTGTTTCTTAATATTATTATTATTAGCAATGCATCTGTATGTGTACGTTTAATTTAAGTAAGTTTTCATGTTGAAATATGACCAGCAAAACTTCAGACATTGAATATATATGAGGTAACTTCGACAAATAACACCAGTCAAATATTAACACTAATTGAAGCTTTACATTCTGCTAGCATTAACACATGTTTCGTAAGTTGAACACCCATGGTTTTGCAATATGCAGTGGTGTTTGTTGATTTGTGTATACAAGAAGCAATGCTCAGTCAAACGTCAGTTAAAAGAAATAAATTAGTAAGTATAGATGCGATGGCCGTGTATCAATAGTAGAAGCGTGCCGATTTTCATAGCATCAAAAGAAATAAGCATCTTCTTTATGTAACTTTAAATTTTAAGAATTGCTAACGGTATACGTATTACAGCGATAATTAGGTTAGAACATAGATAGTATGTGCATAACTGGTGTTTTAAGTGTAGAAAGTTTACAAAATAAAAAATATAAATAAATAAATAAAATTAATTAAGTTTAGATTAGTATGTGATTACTTGTGTATGATGTTCACTTTCCTTCGGACTATGGATTGTGTAAATGTCTCACTCACTGGTGGTCGGGAACATACTGGGCCCAGTACAGATATACCACCAACAATCACCGATCCTTTCACCGAACCAATTGTTCCCGGAAAATGAAACTCAAATTTTGCCCAAAGAAGATAGTTCCAGAGCCTCTTCCATCACTACTCACACCCAGGTATCCAGGACTGCAGTCCGTCATCCGCAGCCCTTCGTGAAGAAGGTTGCGGACAACAAACTACCGACACTGGATGTCGACCTCCCAGTTATGTTGGCAATGAGAACTCCTAGAAAATCTGATGTTTTGTCTGTAATGGCCCTAAAAGGAAAAAATCCACAATGACTTCGAAACAAACTTTAGCGCAACGGAAAATTTAAAGAAAACCCAAACTGAAAATTTTGAAAAAAACTGAAAGAATGAATATCAGAATTCGATTGTTCCCATTTCCGATCATACTCAGAAAAGATTTTGGTTTCCTTCACCGCTGTGATCATCATTCTGACAAGTGAGAAACATTTTTAGGTATTGCTTTAAACCTCATCAATATATCCTACACACTGTGAACATCAAACTACATCCTTAATGACTTAAAACTAAAGTGGTATTTTTCGTTTTCTGTTTTGAAAGAAAACATTCAACTCACGGCTTGTACACTTTATTTACATGACCTTAGTCTTGACATACTTTGCTGAAGAAATTTTAAAATAATGAAACTTCGACCCAATGTCACAAGAATTTTGCGTAAAGATGTCTCTAGCTAGACCTATTGTATTTAACATATTTACTGTCTGCTTCTTTAAAATAAAAAATGCAATATCTATTTAGCTTACAAGGTAAAATAATAATAATTCTGACAAACTCAACGGACGAGTTCTACAAACATTCTAATAATCAGCTTACATTAATTTTCTTTTTCTCTCCTCCCATATGGTGTAAGCTAGATTCGTTTTCATTTAGCTTGCTGTCTTTTCTGCTGCGCTTCAATGTCAGTTCGACCTGGTGATGATCGGCTGCAGGATATACGCAATCTTAGCGACCTCACACATGTAGCACGATACTTTTATTCTACCAAGGCCACTCTACTGACACCTGCTTTCTTTTTTAGACACAGCCACAACATACAAGTAAAATCATACTAATTATTCTTAACCTAAGATTCCTAACCTACACTAACCTAGCTAACTAAACTAAGTTATCCTAAAGACACAATATATACATCGACACTTTTTCCACTGTAAAGTAAATAATCTCTCTAGCTACCACATATTTTCCAAGAAAGTTTCGCTATCAGACCCGCTGTCATATTACCATTAAAGAATTTAGATTTAAATATTTCAAATTGTTCCATTAATACTATGAACTATGATGAAGCATTAAAATATGGTAGCTGAGGTACGAGCTGTAGACGAGAACCTCACCTTACCGGTAGTTAAACTTTTACACCAATATACCTTACTTAAGCGGGTTATAGAAATTTATCCAATGGGATTTCACTTTCATATGTTCTAATTATCTCCATAACATGTCTTCTAACTGAACCTTTCTTAAGAATGCCAGCAAAGAAAAGAGATGAAATTTTAAATAATGAGCAGTACTTTGAATCTCCCAAACAAAAATTTCTATAAATAAATGGTCTAAAGTAACGTTAAAATTTTGGGGTAAACATATATACGTGTAGTCCATACATTCGTTATCATTTTTTGACAACCGTAATTTCTAACCTGTTTTCCCCCCATTGAGTAGTTCTTACATTTCACATTGTGAAAATGTATATGTGTAATTTCTTGGGAAAACTCTAAGCTTAGCACATTATAGTAACTTCAACCAATTGTATAGACAACAGCATTTTCACTGTCACGACACAAAAAGTTTTGAAGGTTTCATACCGAACTCATTTTTGGCTTTACTCTTTCTACACCACTTACTTGATATACAGCCAACAACTGTTGATAGTTGAAATATTTCTTTGAAATTATAAATCCACTAGATTTTACAGAAAATCTGATCCGTGGCCTCAAAAATATCAATAAGTCTTTCATCCAACAGACATGTCACGCCGTCATGGCTGACTAGTGACCTTCTTCTTTGTTGATGCCAGTCGCTACTCATTATTTTTATCACTAATGTCCTAAAAGCCTTCTGCAAGCAATTTCACTCACTTGTTCATTTTCTGAAAGTTATACAAGTACAAAATGCCACTACAACTGCTGTCACCATTAAATTTTTCACATTTTTACGTTTTATAGACGATGATAAATTTTGATGTCTAATTTTTCACTCTGCTTCAGGTGAAAGACAAAAGATAATGGGAAGAAGATCCCTAATTGGCTATTATTGATGACGTAACTACAGAACGAGATTTTCTCTACTTAACATCAAAGACGCCGCAAATATCAAACAAAGCTGTGATTGCTGATGATCCAATAGGAGACAATTTTCACTGGAACAAAGAGATGCATCAAGAAGACATTATGGTTGAATTTCTAAAGTTCAGAATTTTGAAATTACGAAATAAAATTTTGAGGTTTTCTTAAGAAAACTTTCTACATCGAAATTCCATTTAAAATAAACTAGAACCTACTCAAAGTTACAAAATATCCTTCTATTTTCTAAAATAACTCCATATTTTCAATTAAATAATCAAAATTTCGAATATAATATTATTACATATATTTGTAAAAAAATCTATACTAGAAAATTATTGTTTTGACGAAATTATGAAAATTTTACGACTTACTCCTACGGTACCACAAAAAATTTCTACATGTTTTCTAAAGTCTTGACTAGAGAAACAAAAATTGTAAATATATACAGAATGCTCAAACATTTCTCGGACCATGTTACATTATACTAAGGTATACGATAACATCTGCCGAGAGCTTCGGAAAAATAATCTGAACTAATGTAATAATTTGAGATATTTTTCATAACGTTATGGCTATCAAGCATACTCTATATCATACAAGATAAAATGAAAAAAAATTAAAGTTAACATGACTATATGAATACCCTATATTATAACTTTTATTATCTTAACCCAAACTTAACCTAACACAATGTTTTTACTTTAGTTTCTTTCTCTTTTCAAAGAATTCTCTTGTATTTATTCTTTTAATAATTCTTGTATCTTCTGTTCTGAGCATCGAAACAGTTTTAGATTATTATAACTCTGTACTATAATGTTTTAACTTTTTAGAGTACGTAGTTTTGCTGAGTTTCTGCATAAAGAAGTGATCAAATATTGTCCGACATAGGTATGCATGAACTTTGCAAATACCTTATTTGGTATTGACGATATGTGATGCGTTTCCACCATTACTAATGAACCTTTTGTTATTGTATCTTGCTGTTTCTCTTGCTTTCTTTCCTTCTTCGGTAATACTGCTGGAATGGATATGACTATTTTCTTGTCTTCCCTTATCTGTGTAGACTCCTTTGGCCAAATATAATTATTCTTAAAATATTTAGATGCTGAATAGGATAAGAAACGCTCCTCAGAAGTACATCCATATGCATCACACCAAGAATGATTACACAAATCTTGACCTACTTTCAGAAAGTTACTCCCTTTGGACTGGTTCTCCCTGCAATAAAGGCGAAGAATCCGATGAAAATTATGATGACTTCTTTCAATAATGCTATGAGAAGCAGGATGGTATGGCGTGGTAAATATATGTTTTATCTGATGTTTTTGACTGAATTCGCGCCAAACTCCCGATAGGAATTGCGGGCCTTGGTCACTCACCAAGTATTTAGCGTATGGCAATTGATAATAATATATTTTGTCAATGACCGTCACAATCTCCTTTGTGTGTGCCGTCCGTAAAGGGAAGGAACACACAAAACGACTCTAGACGTCCAAAATAGATAAGACATATTTGTATCCGTGGCCCCTAGGAAGGGGTCCGACCAAATCGAGACATTGCTTCTCAAAGGAAGAAGAAGCCTCAACATGGCCGAATCAATGTTTTCCACTACGCTGGCAGGAATAACCAGCAACCAAAGGGAATTTTGTGAATTTCGAAGGTAAACTAAATTATTGTCCACATCTACTCTATTATTGCTTTGAGAACCCTTCCAAACGGTATGCAACTTTCTGCAATATGGATCATTCCTCTGTTCTCGCTTCAGTTCTGCGGGATTACAACTCAATGAGTCTACGATTTCATTGTCGGAGCCTCGGATATGGCCAACTTGAAGATCAAATCGTTGTAATTTTAAAAGACGAGTAATTCTGACATCTAAAATACGAAGACTGAAGGCATAGGTAACGGCTGGGTTATCACAATGGACTGTAGTCCGTCGATCAAAAATAAAATATGAAAATTTCTCACAAAGGAAGAGAACTGTCAATTCTAATTGAAAAACTGATATAGAAACTTCGTGCGGTATTCTTCGTCGACTCGCATACGCAGCAAAGTATGGATCATCTAGTCCCGTGGATATTGCGCAACGTAACTAGCCAATGACTCTGCAGAGGCATCAGTGAACAAATGAAAATCAAGATTAAAGTCCTGTTGTGCAAGTGCGGATGGACTGCTTAAGAGGTCTCTTAAATGTTCAAATTTCTCAAGTAACTTCGGAGAGTATTCAATCTTTCGATCCTTATTAAACAGATCGTAAAATGGAGCCGTCAAGCCAGCGAAATCAGGAAAATGTCTCTTTCGCCATCCCACGAGACCGAGAAATCTTCGCAAAGCCTTCTTGGTCCGCGGAAGAGGAAAGTAATGTAGAGCACCATTACTTTTTGTATTAATTTTGACTGAAGATCCCGAAATGATGTGTCTCAGAAAAGGAATTTCAAACTGAAGAAAATTACACTTTTGAAAATTGTGAAAAGTTAGCCGAACGAAGAATTTTAAAGACCTTTTTGAGATGTTGGAATTGTTCATCAATTGATGAAGAACAGCTTAAAACGTCATCTAAGTACACAATGAGATAATTTTTGAAGGATTCTAAGCCGAAGAAAGTGTGCATAACTGACTGAAACACTGCTGGTGATGATCTCAAACCCATCGTTAATCGAGTCATTTGATGCTGACGTCCTTTATAGATGAAACTAACGTATTTATAAGACTTTGGGTGAATCGGGACGCTGTGATAGGATTGTGTAAGTCTAACGACGAAAATATGGCAGCACCACTTACCCGTGTGACTACATCACCTATCGGTTCGATCTGATTCTTTGGACCTATCACCTTTTCGTTGACTCCATGGAGATCCTTCACAGGTCTCAAGTCCCCAGATGCCTTCCGCACCACATGCACAGGGCATCGGTATGGTAAAGAGCATTCTATGATAATCCCTAGCTGTAACCATTTATCCAGCACTTGCTCAAACTCCTTATAAAGGTGAACTGGTATAGGATACAACTTCCGTACCGCGGGAATGTCGTCAGAAAGCTGTATCTAATATGGTTCAACATTCACGACTCTTAGGTTCTCTGTGAAGAGATAACGATATTTAAAAAACAAAGAAAATAATCGATTCCGAGAGTCTGAATCAAGATCTGTTCTCTGAGAAACGAAATCTTTAATTTCTTCCTTAGTAACAGACGGCCAATATATAGATTATTTCTCATTATCTGACGACAATTCTGCAACCGCTACTTCACAACAATGCTGCTGTTCCATGTTAATGCAAATAATCTGTGCTGAATCGGTTTCAAAACCAATCTCTCTGGATTTACCTTTTAGAAAAACGTTGTACCGAATGAAAAAAGGAAAACGTAAAATACAATCAGTTTTGAGCTTGTATCAGGAAAATACAACATACACAGGAACTTCGAATATATGACCCTAAATGGTAAAATTTTAAATTTGAAAATCTTTTACTTGAAACGACTCGTCTCCTGCAAAACTTCGGAGTGAAAGATTAGATATTGGACGAAGCTTAGCTGATGGATATATTTCCTTAATTCTTTTGTAGACGTCTCCAGACAACAAATTCGTATCCGCTCCTGAATCCATGATAAAAACTAAGGTTAATCCCCCAACTGAACAAGTCATCGTGAGTGAAGGAAAGTACAAAAAAATACCTTTATCTGCACTGGAGTCACATTCCTTCTTGTCTATCACAAAACGAATCGAGAACAGAGATGTGCTCGATTTGTTTTCTTGATTTTCTGAATTAGCCGAAACAATAAATTTTAAACTAAGGTTACGAATAAGAATCTAACGAGGTTCTGGCCAAACTATAATTTTGTTTACCCGATAACTTACTTTGTTCTTTCGAGGGAGTTGAGGAATCCATCTCGCAGTCCGCACTCTCCCCTAATGAGGGCTGCCATATGCATTTCCCAAACTATTCCCATTCAATTCCGGCGGCTTTACCATCGGTGGTACGAACCTCGGATATTGCGGAGGCCAACCAGTGGACATAGCCATGTTTACCACCTTGAAAGCAGTGGGCATGGAAGTTGCCACTCCAACTCCTGGAGGCAAATTCGGCGCATACACTGGATAAGCTTGCGATCCCGCCATTTTCGTCGGATTTGGCGCATAAGACTGGGATGCACCTCGATGATACACGAAGTTCATCGCTCCCGGCTGAAACGATTGGTTTGAACCGTACGGAACAAACCGATTCCATGGTTTTCTCTTCTGCAATTTTGGTTTCCATTATTGTACCACGTTCGTGATTAATGATTTCTTCTACGACCTCTGCTTCTAGAGACTATCATTCTTCTCTTCCTTTCCAGTTGTTTCTCCATTGTTCTTCTTCCCTTCGTCTTCCCCAGTTTATGACGAAGTGTCTTTGGTCAGCTGTTTAGCAGTGTTCTCAAGGTTTTTCGCTACTTTGGCCTGACGCATTTGGAAACGTTTAAGCTTCTTGTCTGTTACCAGTTAACTTGCTCAGGATGTCCTTCAATTTCCGCAATTTTAATGATCAAGTGTTGTATATTCGCAGGTTCAATGGCTCTCAACAGTTTTGCATCACCCGCTGGTAAGCAATCTAAGAAGATGTCTATCAATTCGGTTTCATCTGGATGCTGTATCACCGCATAATATTCAGCAATGATTTTCCATGCAAAATCTGTACGTCTGCTGTATTTCGACCGATCATACTTCATGCTTTGTATAAATTTCTTCTGTAGACGTTCCATCCTAGCCGAAAAATAACTTTCCTTGAACAGATGCACAAAATCTGAATATTTTTGTATCTCCTTACTGATTGTTTGGTACTTTTTCTGCCCCAGACGTCAAACAACAAGGTATTAGGATCAAGCGTTCAGGTTCTGAATACGAAATTAATCTAAAAGTTTGTTCTAAATTTTCCAAAAAGGATTTTGCGATACCATATTCTTTTGAAAAAGTGGGTAAATAATTTAACTCTGATAACCTTAAGTTTGGAGCTCGACTACCTGAACATCCCTCGTATTTGTTGGTATTCAGGGAAGAGTTGCAGTCATCCACAGAGCTCTTTGCACCCGGAAAATTTTGTCTGAAACTTGGAAAAGTTTGATAATTTTGACCTGAAATAGGATTGTTTGACATCGATACCACCGTATGACAAAACATTCCCTCCTGAACTCCACCAATCGAACAAGTCATGTCTACCAAATTACTTGAGGACACCACATTATTCGACCTACACATACCTGTGGATGAACCCGAAACCTGAGGTAACATCGACAAATAATTTGATATTCTGTGCATCGACTAACAATTCACTGTTTCACCACAAGATAGATTCAAATTGTACTTGTTTAGAGGTTGTGAATGAAATTCAAAAGGGAGTATATTTGTACTGTGAATAGTAGTCAGCTGACAGACAGAAAGCGTCACCTTGGAACAGCACGAGTCTGCCCAACAGAACAGACTGGTACCTCCACTTGGATGTCAGAGTCTGTTCCATCAGTGTCAACCAAATCACAAGCACCAATGTCACGTGACCGCTTACGATCATATCGGCTACCTTTTCTTTGCTTCTGATTTTCCGAATTCTTTGAATTTTAGCCTCAAGTGAATTATATGTTTCTTTATTACTCAACTCGAGATGTGATTACTCTTTAACCAGTTCATCACATCGTCGATCCTCTTTTTTGGACCGATGACCTGAGATTCTTCTCGACGCCGTCTACTCGAGCATTTATCACGTTCTGATATTCCCAAAATGTAGTTTGTAAATCACTAACTTCGGTTCTCATTACATCCACGTCCTTGGTCACATTCGCAACCTTGTCATTTATTAATTATGACATTTCAACCTTTACGTTTCCAAACTTTTGATTCCTAACCTGAAAGTTACAACCAACCCTACTACTTATATCCTGAAATCTTTCGATACACATTTCACTCATAGCCTGGAATTTGTTATTACACATCTGATATACGTTTTCAACCTTTTCACCCATAATATGAAATTTGAGATTAAAATTTCAAATTGTTCCATTAATACTATGAACTGTGATGAAGCATTAAAATATAGTAGTTGAGGTACGAGCTGTAGACGAGAATCTCACCTTACCGGTAATTAAACTTTTGCACACATATACCTAAATTAAGTGGGGTAAGAAATTTGTCCAATGGGATTTCACTTTCATATGTTGTAATTATTTCCAAAACATGTCTTCTAACTGAACCTTTCTTAGAATGCCAGCAAAGAAAAGAGATGAAATTTTAAATAATGAGCAGTACTTTGAATCTCCCAAACAAAATTTCTATAAATAAATGGTCTAAAGTAACGTTAAAATTTTGGGGTAAACATATATACGTGTAGTCCATACATTCGTTATCATTTTTTGACAACCGTAATATCTAACCTGTTTTCCCCCCATTGAGTAGTTCTTACATTTCACATTGTGAAAATGTATATGTGTAATTTCTTGGGAAAACTCTAAGCTTAGCACATTATAGTAACTTCAACCAATTGTATAAACAACAGCATTTTCACTGTCACGACACAAAAAGTTTTGAAAGTTAGATACCGAACTCAATTTTGGCTTTACTCTTTCTACACCACTTACTTGATATACAGCCAACAACTGTTGATAGTTGAAATATTTCTTTGAAATTATAAATCCACTAGATTTTACCAGAAAATCTGATCCGTGGCCTCAAATATATCAGTAAGTCTTTCATCCAACAGACATGTCACGCCGTCATGGCTGACTAGTGACCTTCTTCTTTGTTGATGCCAGTCGCTACTCATTATTTTTATCACTACTGTCATAAAAGCCTTCTGCAAGCAATTTCACTCACTTGTTCATTTTCTGAAAGTTATACAAGTACAAAATGCCACTACAACTACTGTCACCATTAAATTTTTCACATTTTTACGTTTTATAGACGATGATAAATTTTGACGTCTAATTTTTCACTCTGCTTCAGTTGAAAGACAAAAGATAATGGGAAGAAGATCCCTAATTGGCTATTATTGATGACGTAACTACAGAACGAGATTTTCTCTACTTAACATCAAAGACGCCGCAAATATCAAACGAAGCTGTGATTGCTGATGATGCAATAGGAGACGATTTTCACCGAAATAAAGAGATGCATCAAGAAGACATTATGGCTGCACTTCTAAAGTTAAGAATTTTGAACAAATTACGAAATAAAATTTTGATGTTTTCTTAAGAAGACTTCCTGCATCGAAATTCCATTAGAAATAAACTAGAAGGCACTGAAAATTACAATCTATCCTCTTATTTCCTAAAATAATTCAATATTTTCGATTAAATAAGCAAAATCCCTAATATAATGTAATTACATATATTTGTCAAAGAATCTATACTTGAATATTATCGTTTTGACGAACTTATGAAAATTTTGCGACTTATTGGTACGGTACCACAATAAATTTCTACATGTTTTCTAAAATCCCTACTAGACAAAAAAATGGAAATATATACAGGATGTTCAAAAATTTCTCGGACTATGTTACATTATACCAAGGTATATGGTAACACAAAGGCTGCTCAAAAGACAAGTCCCTTGTTACGGAAAATAACATCTTTATTGCGCCGGGAAATAACGCCACTCCATTTAGTTGCTAGTATAAAAAATAATACATGAGTTGAAAATATTTTCTATTGTCCCAAACTGGCTGTTGAAATGTGTGAAGTGTGATATTTTATGGGTTTTCTTTTCACTTAGTAAGAAAATGTCAAATCAAATGGTCCAAATGAAAAATGTCGGGCCGGATAGTCTGAATGTGATAGTTTAGATGGTCATCCAGTACATCACGGAAGTCATTAGTGCTGCATGAACGTTAAATTTTCATACGAAAACATGATTGCACTTCTGTTTTGTAACGGCAACTCGAATAGAATTAAAAGAGAGAATAATTCGTTTACAGACAATTTGATTTGGTTTAACCAGAAAGCCGTCTAGAGAATGTGTAAATAGGTCGTCGTAATTAATACATTTTATAATGTAAAGCTCCTTGTTACCATCTTCAGAAAGGTCGAAAAGTTGAACTATTATAAACTTATACGATTTAACACAGTAACAGTGAATGATTTTTATCCCCTACGAGAGAATATACTTGGCGCTTCAAGCTTTTCTGACAAAATTGGGCTAATTTACAATAGAGACGACACTGCACTGCTAGTCACGTACAACAGCAACCAAAGAATTACGTACAGAATACAACTAACGAGTACGTAATGCCACACAAGAAAGAAAAACAGAAAGGCGAAACTGGTGGTATAGTTGTGTGCACCAATGCATCGGGTTTCAATTGGATTTCCCCAAGGGTTACATGAGAAAAAAGAGAATTTGGTTATAATCCTCCTACAGATAGCACCTACTCAATGACCTCGTATGCTTAGGGTATGACGTCGCTTTTACCCTAAGCAATGTTTCAGAAAAAAAGCAACCCGCTGCAAAACCTACAGATACACGATCCGTTTCAGAATCACCTCAAGATTCCCCAATGGCCACTCTGTACACTAACTGGTGCCGACACTTAGAAGAACCAGAAGCATCTGTCGGTGGTTGTTTTCTGAATACCAAGGCAGTATTGGTGATACATGCTGTTTACAAGCGCTGCCCCTTGCATCTCTTTCCATAGAGAAACGCAAATCCTCAACAAGGAGGACAGAGGATATAGATTTGTTTTCTGGATATGGTGTTGGATATTACTGCATCGATTCAGGTGGCTTAATTCTGTTACATATTTCATAATTATTTAGGATCAACAGCTGTCTATGAAAGCTTTGGATGTACGTAAATTTTATTTGGAAATTTCTTGTGAACAAAATCCTTTCTCATTTTAATCATGTAATTACAAGTGTGGTTCCTCCACGTTTCCTATAAAGTTTTCAATTGACTAGAACAGCAGTACCTGATTGAGGTAAACAATATGAAGGACACTTCAAACACATGATTTTTTTAAATTAACTTCCCAGCATAATTTAATGTTATGATTCCACTTCAATAATTTCATAGTTTTGTGGTTGATAAGTATTTGTGTCACACTCTGAATCTACAAATGTAAGTTGAAATCAAAATATTTTGTATAAAAAACTGTTTATTTTTTAATGTTGAACTTTCGTTTTATACATGATACAAAAATGCACAGAATGGATTTTTGAAAGATTAATTAATCTTAAGTGTTGCAACTTAATTATGTTTTACCTATTTTGTATAATTAACCATATCTTGAATAGCTTTTTTTCACGTTATTCGATGTGTTATTCGATTTCTCATTTATTATTCAATTGATTCGCGTTGTTCTTTTTTATTATCAAAAAGTAAAAGATTATTATTATTATTTATGATTTTTCTTGTGACTGATTCGATTCAAAGCATAGATATTTTGCGAACTCTTCTATTCAAAATAAATCAAACGTGATTGTGGTATGAAACGGAACAAATTACTATTACTGAACTTTGCCTTACAAGAGAAAAAAATATGATTTATTCGAGCATTTCAAATTCGATAGCCTCCATATTTGCTTAAATTTATAGCAGTTAACGTAAGTATATACAACTCATCTGACGAGTGAATGCTTGTTTTGTAGAGTCAGTAATAGAGTTATGAGATTGAATTGATTGAATGAGTGGGAAAGCAGACGTGTATGTTTCTTTGTACTAGTTGTCAGAGTTTCCAGAGGAAAAGGGAATCGCGGTCGATTGTGTTTAAATTGGTATTATATCACATTGTGAAAGTCGCTGTGCAAAACAAGAATTGTGATTTGAAGAGAAAAACAGAAACGCTCAGAAATTAGTATTCACTTGCCATAATTCGCAGAAAATTCAATGCGATAGAATCAAGAAAAGAAAAGAAAAAAATCGTTGGAAATAATGTTCATTTCATTCACATACTTTCATCTCAGATACCGTCCAAGCATAAACTTATTTTTGTTATTTTAATATTCCTGTTTGAAAATACATATAAAAGCAAAGGTCAAACGTGATATGATATTGATCTTTGAATTTTCAATTTATTTTCAAATCTGAAAAATAAAGTACCCGGTTACACAGATGTTTAATATTTAATTGCTCGCTAAGTAGAGTTACACGTACAGCGAAACAATCGACTAATAAAGTATGCACACGTTATATCTTAAATTGATCTACCAGTGAATACGTCCTCGGTGATCAATAGGTGTTGCAAGTAGTGCAGTGCGACAGGCAGGAAATGTGTAGCAGAAAGGCAGGAACGTAGAACGTGCTTTAAAAGATTGGTTTATCGCGCTGATGCAGGTTGCCCTGACAATCACTATCCTAGGTTAGGAGAGATATTATTATCAGAAAATTGAAGCATTCTTCCGAATAACGCTGTATGCATCATTTCACTCAAATCAAGAACAACGAAAAGAACTGATTGCATATACAGTAATGCTCCTTCAAAGTTTGCCACTGTACTAATGTCATATACTGGGCAGAGACATGGACTTATTAGTATATGTCAGTCATATTCTGTAGACTATGATCGCGCTGGTAATTCGATAGATACAAAAATGTGCCATACAGAGTTATTAGTGACAATACTTCAATTGACAGAATACACACGAAAAAAACTCCAACTCCAACTCTAGCACTGGTTAACACAAATACACCAATCATTTCGATTCACTTTTTGCTGAAACTTGACATATTGTCGTAAAAACATCTTTAACAACGAAAAATGTGCTTAGAAACGAAATCTTTGAGTTTTACGTCCCACGCTTATGCCGGTTAGGCTAAAAGAGACGGTGATGATAAGAAATCAATGAAATGGTGGAATTAAGAAAGTGGAAGATCCCCAAGGAAATCCACGCACATAGTGTTTGTCCACCACAAAATTCATCTGGAGCAAGCTGGTATCAAACCAGGGAGCCAATGCACCAGAGATGAATGCTCTACCACTGAGCTACCGCTGCCCCCATATGCTTATAATGTCTTCGAAGGCTTTATTCATTCCAAAGCCCCAGATTTTCGCAATACTATTATTTTGCTTTTCGTTCACTTAGCGATGTTGATAAAGATGCTTTTATAATAATAATGTTTATTATTATTATTATTATTATTATTATTATTATTATTATTATTATTATTATTATTACTAGGAATGCAATGGATGTACCCGATTGCAATTAAATGAGCTGAGCGAGCTTAAACTACGTAATCATTCCTGGCCATTATGCAATAATAAATGCCATTTTTAATTGTTGACAAAAAAATCGCGTGAAAACTTTTTCCCCATGTTAAGTCTATGGAAGCGTTTTTCGGTGATTATTCCTCGATGGTACATCGGATTTTTTATTTCGACCTATGTTGTCACTCAGCACGACATACTCTATCAGCGTGCTAAGTTTGGTTGAGATCGGCCGAACGGTCTAGGAGGAAGCGTTTTTCGGTGATTATTCCTCGATGGTACATCGGATTTTTTATTTCGACCTATGTTGTCACTCAGCACGACATACTCTATCAGCGTGCTAAGTTTGGTTGAGATCGGCCAAACGGTCTAGGAGGAGTTCGCGGACAACCAAACGGCTAACCCGAGTATAAGAGCTTCGCTTCGCTCAGCTCAATTATTATTATTATTATTATTATTATTATTATTATTATTATTATTATTATTATTATTATTATTATTATTATTATTATTATTATTATTATTACTATTATTATTATTAAGTTCCAACATATGGTACAAGGGCAAAAATTTTATTGCAACCGCATAGTAGAAAACATATTTTAATCTGTAGGATTTTAGAAAGCTATAATGAATGCATATCTTAAAATATCACTTTATTTTAGAATTTTAAATATAACTTAGTAGTTTTTATTTTTATTTTTATTTTTTTTACTTTTAATTTTTGACACTTCTTTGTTTTAATAATTGACGTACACTACACTGTCGATGTTTTTATTAATAATTTATGATATAGATGTAAACATAATTTTATCACTAGTACTATTTATTCATTGCTAAAATAATGTAGAATAAGACAAAGTGCTGTATTTTTGCTGTATTTTAGCTGTTCTCAGCACGTAAAATAAAGTTTATTATTATTATTATTATTATTATTATTATTATTATTATTATTATTATTATTATTATTATTATTATTATTATTAAAGGTATGAGTTTGGCTAATATATCCAAAGAACTGTAAATTTTATCTTCAGAAGATAGCCGATATATTTTCATCTTAATTATTTCTCATAATATTCTTGATGGAACTTTATTGGTGATTTTGTTTCCATAAGAACTTACGGTAACACTAGAATTTTATTTCTTTTGTCCCTAAAGCTTCTACTCTGAAATCTTCCATTTATTAATATAAAACTATTGATGCCGCAAATAAATCTTATTCTGTTATAGATATTTTCTAAACTAAATTTGTGTGATTTCGTTTAGAGCTGATTTTTTTCGCAGAACATTTAATGTTTCTTATTTGATTCAGTGTGATGGTGTCATTTTAGAGTTCTTAGTAAGGGATGTAATTTGCAAATGCTGATGATGTAAATTTAATAGGGGATGATAGGAGAACAATAGAAAGAAATGCAGAGATCTTATTAAACGCTTGCAGGGACATAGGTTTAGAAGTAAATGCAGAGAAAACTAAATACATGGAAGTGCGTCGGGACCGGAATACAGCAAATTATGAATCCGTTAAAATATTAAAGAATACTTTTGATAAAGTGGATAGTTTCAAATATCTAGGATCAATATTAACAGAGGAAAATCATATTCACGAAGAAATTAAATGTCGACTAAAAGCAGGGAATTCGTGTTACTATTCGGTTCAAAATCTCTTGTCGTCGCGAATTCTGTCGAGGAATCTGAAGCTTAAAATATACAAAACGATAATCATGCCTGTTGTTCTGTATGGTTGCGAAACATGGTCGCTTACTCTGAGGGAAGAACATAGACTGAAAGTATTTGAGAACAAGATCCTGAGAGGAATATTCGAACCCAAGAGGAACGGGAATGGGGAATGGCGGAAACTTCATAACGAGGAACTACATAATTTATACGGTTTACCCAACATTGTTAGTTAGGGTCGTCAAGTCTAGGAGGCTTAGGTGGGCGGGTCATGTAGCTAGAATGGAAGAAAGTACAAACGCTTTCAAAGTCTTGACTGGAAGACCCATAGGAAAACGACCATTAGGAAGACCTAGGCGCAGATGGGAGGACAATATTAAGATGGATCTCGCAGAGATTGGAATACAAAGTAGAAATACAAGTAGAAGTTGGATGCAGTTAGCTAAGGATAGAAGTCAGTGGAGAGCTTTCGTCAACGCAGCATTGAACCTCCAGGTTCCAAAGGTCATAGAGTTAGTTAGTTAGTTAGTTAGTTTAGTTAGTAAGGGATGTAATTTTTGAACTTTAACCATTTTTTCTTTCTTTCTCCTTTCTTCTAGGCTTATTTAGTTTGTGTCTTGTATATTAGTATGTTTTATTTGATAGGATTAAGTTAAAAATGTTTATTTTCAATCTGTAACACCAACTATATATTTGTCTTTTATAAAACTATTTTTTTTCCTTTTAGTGTTTTGTAAACTTATTCAACTATATTTTAATATTCGGTAGAGCAGCGGTACACAAGTTTCCCTCACTTTTTTATTATAAAAGACGTTATTTAGTTTCTGTACTCTAATAGATTTTTCCTCTAAAATTTTACATCCTGCCCGTAGCAGCTCGAAGATTTAAGGTTTGTTGTTAAGAACAACCTTGCCCGTTGCAGCTCACAGGTAAGGTTCAGTGAAAGAAAAAAAGAAAGTACAGATTAAAGGAGAAAACCTGAATAATGTGCTTTCTGTTGGGAACATCATGACAAGACGGTAGTGTCAATCGTAATACTGGGTGAAACATCCTTCTTTCCTGTAGCGACGCACAGTGGTCGGAAACTGGAAAAAAAAGGACAAAAATGGTTCATTCCAAAACAATGGAAGTTGATGGACGCCTGTCTATCTTTTTATACGTAATTGTCCTTTCTAAATCGGTTGCAACTACTGCAAAAGTGATTCGATCAACCCCTGCTGCAATACGTGCAGTTATATATACAGGGTGTTACAAAAATGAGAAAATCGTCATATAAATGTCAAAAACTGCAAAATATAACCAAAGGAACAATGTAGGGGAGTAATAGAGGTGAGAAGAAATTGGGGAGGACACAGAACAATGAAAGCTGCCATCATGAAATCCACCATCATGAAACATACATACAGTTTATAAATTCAAAACATATCATTTTAACGCTTTACGTGAATTGAACATTGCTAGCCAGTACGAAGTTATGGCAGGTATTAATGTGCATCTAAGAAGCGATTACGGGTTAGTGTTTCCTTCTTAGACAATGTTGTAGAGGTCTGTGCTTGTAATTCCATGTTTTCACTATCAACTGATTCATCTATTGCAGTGTAGAAGTTTATTAATGGCATCTGCAATTGATTTCTTGCCTGATACACGCAGCGTATATTCTAGAGCGTAATATCGTTCACTGATTGAATATTTTTCGGTAAGCAAATGAGCTTTTCGTCATTTAAAACGTTCAGAAAGGGACATAAACTTTTTTTCTGTCCGACCACATCTTGAGCTTGTTTGATCATTTACAAATTGAGAGATGTCTTCTTGTGGAGGTGACCTTTCAAAATGGCAGTCATTTAGCCAACTCTCATTGTTCTTCAAAATCCTCGATTTTACACGATAACATTTAGTGCACTTTGTATTGAATTGCGGCAGAATCATTTTTCTTAAACTCTCACTCAACTATGCTTCCCACATTTTGGACAATTTAAACTTTGTTAAAACATAGTTAACCAAAACACTTACATTACGAAGTTTGGATGCAATTAATATATCTTTGTTTCAAGAAGATTAAAAGAGTCAATATAGAATTATCCTGTATACTGCTGCATTGACGTGTAATATACAGCAGCTGCACATGACTGAAATATGTATGATTCTTTTACTACAACTTTGATTCAGGGACGAAGGGCAATCCAAATTATGTACAAGACAGAATACCTATGTTTTCTCTTTGTAAGACTCAGATAGAGGATTTCGATTGCGATCACAACAACATTACTCATCACGCATTTGCAGTTAGATGGGACTGCTTCTTCTAACTGCACTTAGCTACAGCTACATCCAAGGCTCAATCTTTGTACTGTAACGTGAACAGAGACTAGGATGAAATTTTTTATTGTTTATAAAAACTATTGATTGAAAATATACCTAGAAAGAATTCACGGAAACAATCCTCTTATTTGAACAAACAAAGTGTAGTGAAAGGGAAAGCAAGAACTATTTCTGACAATAGAAAGGTAGACCTGTGACGAGATAAACAAGGACTTCCTGATTGACGTCACAGAGATATAACAATTTTGTGGTTAAGAAAGTCCAGAAATAGAGAACAGGAAGATAGAAGAGAAAAACAAACTGTGTATAAAAACACTAGTAAAAATTTACTAGGGGACAGTTGGTCAGTTAATCATTATCGGACGAAACTATACGAGTCGCGTTATCCGTAGACTTTGTCCGTCTCTCCTTTCAACTGTTGGATGTACTTGGAAACATGTAAGTTGGAATTGTTCTTTATTTGTTTCTTAACATGCATAAGATTAATACCAGAGGTAATATATATCCTAAACTAATTCCTCAAGCACCTTAGGCCTATGTGCCAGGACTGTATACTTACATTGTACTATATCTAAATTGCATATGAAATTAACTCAGGTTTTGAATACTCATGTCCAAAACTATTTGACTTAATGGTTCAAACTAATGTTATTTATTTGGATAATGGACTGGAGTAATAGATATAATTTCATTGTAAATGCTTGTCAATGTTGAATGAGCTTGTTGGTCCAAGGTATTGTGCCGACATTCGCGTCGTGCTTTATGTAAAGATTGATTTAGTTGTGAGGGCCAACTAAGCTCATCCTTTCAATTCAGATTTACTGTAAATAAAATGATAGACTGGATTCTTAGTATCATCATTTACCAGTAACGATAATGAAAATCCCCGCTCTCTCGCGTGACATGCTAATTAACAGTAGTTGCTATCTTGCTTGTTATATTTAATTTAATCCAGATTACCTATGAGTTAGATAATTTGATATGGCTCCCCGAACTTATAGAGGAATTATAAGGATTATGCTACTTTGGTTTTGATTTTATGCTATGCATGACCTTTGCTCCTAATCTTTAAGTGACATTGCATTTTTCGCTGTTCTCTCTTAGTGCAATTTGCCATTTTTTTGTTCAGTTGTGTTTCTTAGTGTGTAATTGTGTTAACTATGGCTAATACGCGCTCTGGCAGTAGATCTAATAGTACTAACCCCGTTTCGATGATTATCCCTTCTGTTTCTTTAGATGTGTTCTCTGATGGACCTTCCGAAAATGTAGATAGATTCTTAGCGAACTTTGAACGTTTAGCCGAGATTAAAGGTTGGTCTTCAGATCGCATAAAGGCTATTTTTCCCACGTGTTTGAGTGGTCCTCCCTTATATTGGTACAAAACCCAGGAAAATGTTTTACGTACGAAAGACTGGGCAGGATTAAAAGCGGCCTTTGAAGAACAGTTCGGATCATCTCAGTTACCTTTAACGGCGTTGAATGCGTATAGATCGCGAGTTCAGGCCCCGGGAGAACTTTTAATGCATTTCTTATTCCAAAAGAAATTTTTAGCAGATAAATACAATCCAAATCTATCATTTAAAGATTTCGTAGCAGACGCGGTCATTGCTATGCTTCCATCGCATATACACTATTTTTCACAGAAGACGTACCCTAATTTTGATGCTTTTGTGCAGGACGCGTTTACGTCAAAAAGCAGACCTACTGCTTCACAAACGTCTTTGTGATCATGACACTGTAGCTAGAGATCCCAGGCACCATGCAGTGGTATCGTCAGCAACGGCTCCCAAAATGCAATCGAACCCGGTAGCACAGGCAGATCCTTTTTCTGAGATATTGGAAAAACTCGAATCACTCCAACTCCAGTTTAATCAAAAGGCATCCGTTTCGCATGTTCATTTTGCCGAAAAATCTTATCGCCCCCCACCCCACGGGCACATTAACCTGCTAATGATGGTAATTATCAGCGGCAGCATCACCATCCTCAGGCGAAACCGACATGCCAACAATGTCCACCGTGCTCTCATGGAGGGCAACAAAAGGGATATAAAAAAGGGCAAGGTTCTGACAGAGGCTCGGAATCGAACCCAGTACGTAACACGAAGCAGAAGCCCAAGAACAAAAAGAAAAAACAGGCAAATAATCAGCCCCTTGGGAATAATTCCCAATCATATGTCGGTCAACTTCCCCCTACATACCCTCCGTATGCAGCACCGTATTCATATTATGGATACCCTCCTCCATACCCATTCTACCAACCTACGCCGCATCTGGTAGCCCAACCACCCCCAACTTCTAGTGCCGTTACTGATCAAAAAACTAGCGCTCTGCTCCTGCAGTTTCGCCCGAACCTACCCCTGCAACAACAACACTACATCATGCAACTTCGTCTATTACGCTACCACTACACCTCGATGGTCAATTAGCATATGTGGAAGGTCATTTAGGTAATGAAAAGAAGCGTTTTCTACTGGACAGTGGCGCGGAAACGTCTATAATTCCGTGGTCCGCACTACCAAGAAACGTGTCTGTTTTTCCGATACAAACATCCATTTATGGTATTAGTGACAAACCCATGGTTCTGACCCATGCTACGTATATTAAAATTAAATTAGCTGGAAAATCCTTTACTGTCTTGTTTCGGCTTATCCCTATTCCGAAATTCCCCATAATTTTGGCAAATAATTTCCTCAGAACACACCAGGCAGTAATTGAATACCAGACGAATACGCTTACATTACGTCATTTAGGTTACTTTCCTAACAAAGAACAGAAATTACCACAATGCATTAATAAGTTGCCGGATGAAGTTGCAAAACAGGTGAAAACAAACAAACACTTAACGTTGGTATGTAAACAAACTACCACGGTTCCCCCACGTTCAGTGACCTTTGTCCCACTTGAAATCCCGTTAGCTATTAATTTCAATACTCTGCACATTCACACGCCGATAAACAAAAACCTTAAACGTTGTTTCATAGCACACACGGCAGCCAGCGTAGACAACATAACGGTTCCAGTAGTAAATTTGGCTTCCAAGCCCAAACGTTTTCATAAAGGAACGCCTATAGCTATTGCGTCTGAGCTAACAGACACTCCAGAAACAGCGCGAGTGAATACAATTAGAAAGCTATTTACTCCTAGTAGGCAGCAAGTGCAACAAAAAGTTAAACAGCGAATGGGAACGATAGGACATCTCATTGACCAATCTAAATTTAACATAAACCAAGATCTCACGGCACAACAGCAAAAACAGATTAGAGATAGACTTATGAAATACGCAACTGTTTTCAAATGGTCAGACGTAGATTTTTCTCATATTGAAGCATATGAAGCATCATTAGATCTTCAATCTAGGGAATCGTTTCGCTCTCCGATGTTCACCATTCCGCACCGTCTCAGAGAACGTGCGCGGGAACAGATTCTCAAACTTTTAGAGATGGGAATTATTGAGCTTAGTGATTCTCCCACGAGAAATAACGTCTTAGTTATCCCAAAACCTAACTCAAATGAACTGCGCATTTGACTGGATCTCAGAAAATTGAACCTTCACTCTTTGACTATAGGAGATGCGCCAGCCAACATGGCGGATGTTATAGATAATTTGACCGATACTCAATTCTATTGTACCTTAGATTTAACACAGTCATTCTACCAAATTCCATTAGATAAAAAGGATAGACCTTTTACGTCTTTTTCGGTCCCATCCCTAAATTTAACACACTCGATGTATCAGCTGACAGCCATGCCAATGGGTCACGTAAATAGCACAATTATGCTTCAACGTGTTTTACGGGACATTTTCGAAAATGTAGACCCAAGTAGACTCACGATGTACGTAGATGACATATATCTACACGCCCAAACTTTTGAAGAAATGCTTGAGACTTTGTATAAAGTACTTGCTACTGCCCAGCAGTATAACGTACTCTTCAATCTTAAAAAGTCCGTGTTTGGCGTTACTCGATTGAAATGTCTCGGGTTTATTCTTGAGAATGGTCACATACAACCTGACCCTGCTAAAATAGAAGCAATTCTGAAAATTCCAAAACCAACGACGGTGAAAATTGCGGTCGTGGTTAGATTCAGTTAACTTTTTTCGTGGATTTTTTACAAATATTTCCCTTAATTCGGCACCCTTGTATGATGCCTTAAAAGGTGCACCGAAAAAGTTAATTTGGACACCGGAGCGTGACAAGGCTTTCGAAGAGATGCGTCAAGCATTGACGAGCCCACCCCTCCTCCAAATTTACTCTACTACTGACACCACCGATGCCTTAGTAGTGGATGCCTCAACCATTGGCGTCGGAACGTGCCTGTTACAAAAGCGTTCATCCGACACAGAATGGCATCCGGTGCAATATGCATCATCGCGTCACCCCCCACGAAAAACACCTCCGCCCGTCTATGAATTAGAACTGTATGCAGTCTATTTTGGCTTACGCAAATTTTATAAATATCTAATAGGTCAGGAGTTCATAATTTACACCGACTCGACGGCAGTCACGGCTTTAAAAAGTTCGGATCATCTGAGTGGCAAACTTCAGCGTTGGCGAGATTTCTTTAGTACATTCTCGTTTTCAATCCAACATATAAAGGGCCAGAATAACACATTAAGCGACCTGCTTAGTCGGAACCCGCTTCCGGTCTCAGCTGACACCATTGAAGAGGCGGAAGAAACTCCCCAAGAATTTCAATTGTTGGCACTTGATAAGCGTATTGATGTTGGCGAACTACAGCGCCAAGATTCATTTTTTGGCAAAGTGATAAGAACACTACAAGCAGATGACACGTCGCACAGACAGTATAATCAATGGAAAAAGGAATTCACGATTTCTATGGGAATTCTTTATCGAAAAATTAAAGCGATCCCACAAGATAGACTTGTACTCTGTGTCCCTAACAAACTAAGGGGTTCTATTTCTGCTGAGTTGCACACGCACTCTTTGACCCACCCAGGCTTTACGAAGCTGTATCAATTGTTGAAGGAAAAATATTACTTCCCACAAATAAAGAAATGGCTGCATAGTAAACTGCGGAAATGCCATGAGTGTTCCTTATTCAAACGCTCTTACAATCCTTCTGTGGAGACTATTCAACAATTGCCCCAGAGTACTATTTTACGATGTTTTTCCATTGATCTTGCTGGACGTTTGATACCATCTGAACGGGAGAAGTATCAATACTTCTACCTGGCGACTGACCACGCCAGTGGTTACGTCATCACCGCACCTATTAAATCCCCAACGTCAGAAGCGTTTATTAACTTTTTCATGGACCACATTGTGATTCCCTTCTCGTGCCCATCTACCTTGTTTTTAGATCGTCAAACCAGCCACACCTTCATAAAAACCAAGAAATTCTTAGAGAGTATGGGAGTAGAAGTAAAGTGCGCCCTTCCTGCCCATCATCAGACACTAGGTCACGCCGAAAGTCGAATTGGCGATATACAAAATGCCAATCCGCTTTCTCACGAAGGATCAGCATTCACACTGGCCTGAGTTTCTTCACATTGCAACGGCATCTGTGAATAAGACTCCGATTACAGAGCTTGGAGTGAGTCCATTCTCTATTTTGTATGGTATTCAACCTGTATTTGCCATAGATCGTGTATTGAATGCCCCGGAGGATAACCTCGACAATCATGCGCGGCTCACACAAGCACGGGAAATGCGTGATTACGTTTTACATAGACGAAATCAGATTTTCGAACGTCGCCAAGAAAAGTTACACTCGCGAAAAACGCCGACGGAATTCTTACCCGATCAGAAGGTTGTTGTCCGACGTTTATACACAAAACCTTGAGATTGTAAGAGCTTTCAACAACTCTATGTCCTCACGAAATCCATAGTAAACTTGATGGTAACTCATATCTAGTTGCTATCAATGACAAACAGGTTCCGATCACTAAAGCGCGCCTCAAACTCTACATTCCAGAAGACGGACCTAATCCAGAGTTTGTAACCAAATACAGGCAATATTTACAGTCAGGTTAATGATGTACAAATGTGGAATATCATGTATATGAGTGTATGGTATAATTGCAACCTTCATGTTTGAACTCCCAATTCTATTTCACTTTCTCACAATCGGTTTCAGTTATATTTTTGCTTTTCCCGGTAGCTTTAGCAAGAAAAGAGTAGTTCTTTTTTTTTAAAAAAAAGTAATTCTTTACTCGATGCTGTTTCACTTACTTCCCCCTCCGTTATTACAGTGCTATTTCTAGCTTACATAATATGTTATGCGCTCCCATCATATTACTTGGGAATGCACCTTCACTGGTTAGCAGGCTGCATAGCATTGTTTACGGCATACGCACGAATGTATACTCATTCATTGAACAAGTCATCCTACACGTTTTTTTTCTCTCTCGACCGTAAGCAGTGTATCTTCTCCACAAAACTGAGGGAGGCATCGCCCCCCCTAGAGATAGAATGATCCCCCGGAAACGACTAACGTTATTAGCTTTGCATATTTAACGTAAAGCATTGGACTAGGCCCTCGCACTATTTACGGGCGCCCCCCCCCCCCAACAATATAATTTCTCATAGAAGCACTGACCATGTGTGTTCTTTCTTTTTTAAATTACGGAAATATTATGATATTACATCAAGTAACACATATTGGGCTAGTACCCTAACACACTCATCTCATAATATTGCCCCACTTGTACATACAACAAATCACTGGACGACAAAATAATTTTGTGGACATCATGTTCTGTACTGTTGATGACCTATGCCGCCTATAATATCAAACACTGAAAATAAAATCCTGTGAACTACGGATTTTCATGTCCGGTCACAGAGGGGACTTAACCCGCGTTTCCCCCCATTCGGAAATTTCCCCCATTCAGAGCTTAAACTTCTTTTGCATTTGAAAAACAAGAATTGTTCACCTCTAAACACTGCAGTAACATGTATACATAAATGAGCAATGATTAATGCAATCCAATATTTTAAATATATTACTCATAGATTTCTGTGCAAATGTGTACTGATAATATTATTAAGCAGAAAATGCATTCGGTTGTAAAGATGAAGAAGTGGGAAGCAGCTTAGTGCTGAATGCTTCGACATAGGCCGAAGTTAGGTAACGACACAATTGTGTAACACCCAAAGAAAACACGACATAGGTCGTGGTTAGGCCCAATACAAACCCTACCCTCCCTTCATTGTGGTATTCCACATTCCTTTACAGCAACCCTTTTTGAATGCATTTCCTTCTATACCAACATCCCTAACCTACGTTATTAAATGCACATTTATTATAGCTCCATCTTTCAGAGGACGAATAAAAAAAATTATACGTAATTTACAGGTACTCACCAGAGCGGCTTCCCAATGCTACGGCCAGTAAAACGAAAAAAAACACCGAGTTTTTCTCACGGAACAACCTTACGGACTGTATATGATTCACACGCGTTATTGTCGACACATCCCTATCGCAAACTACATTGCAACACGGAAGTCTGTATTACGATGTTCCACACTGGAAATTCCAAGGTCAAGATTTCCTACCCCCTACGATGTCCATAGCCTATCTCCCCCAAGTGTTTTGCATGATCGCTATTAATTTGCACGCATGATTTCCTGGTTCACTGGGATCGCAACCCCGTGACGTCATTGGTAAAGCTATGTGCACCTGACCTAATTTCAGCGCTGACATGTATGAGGAAGTTACAAAATTATCTCCATCTGTAACAAGTTCTCTTTCCCCATATGGAAAATTGTTAATATTAGTTCGCTGTTTTCTACCATCAAAAAAGAAGCTCAGAAATAAACTATTATTTCTAATTTTCATTTTCCCTTTCTAATATAGTGTACGTTTAGGCCTTCATATTTCATGTAGAGTCATTTATTATATGTAGATATATATATAAAAGGAAGTCCCAGTACACGTCTCTATTCCGACCATATTTTCCTTACAGGATTCTCATGTGGATCTTGTGGATACCAGTGGCGCAGGCAGCAAACCTCATTGACGCATCTACCTTTGTGATCACTTGTGCCAGTTTAGGTTCGTTGGCATTAATAGCTTCGTTAATTGCTTGTATTTGTATTTACAGATATGCCCGCCGACGGCCGCGATCACGATTCTACAATTCCAATATCACGTCTCAATACAGGAATAGTCCCTATAGACGGACGAATCCCGTAACTAGTGAAACTGCGGTGCTTATGTCGTCTTTACTAAGTCCATCAGAAGCATCCCCGTCCACACCTGCGACCCCTGATTCCATGAATGCTCCCTTGAACAGCCCATATTATCATCGTTCTACTTCACGAATATGATTACCTATGTAAATATGTTTTGGTGTTGGGTAATTAAAAAAAACGAAAAACCCTAGTCTGTCATGTTTTACTTTTTCGTTCATTAATTGGTCTCTTGATTTCACCTTGAATTGTTATAACGATTAACCTCTCATAGTCCATAACAGCTAATCACCTTTTAACTATTTCTGTGATGGTACATGTGCATTTGAGAGAATAGTAGACGCCTAGGGCATCTCACTTAATGGAGCAATGGTTGGTGCGAAAGAGAAACCAATACGGAATTAATTTCCAACAATATATATATATTATATTCATATACATATACCCTATGTAGTATTAGTATTTAATTTCATAGTTTTAAGTATTATTTTTTAGGTATTGATGTATATATGTTATGTCATTCTAAAATACACATGAAATACTGATGTTTACCTCTTGGTTTATAACCATTGTTATAATATCTATTTCAATTCCAACAAATTTCACGTTGACTAAAGTGTTTCCAAGCTTCTAATAATGTTAAGGATTATGTGACTTTGTTATTTCAATACTTATAATGTTACATTTTAGACTATGTGGTTGAATAATCTAAATCTTCCATACCATTTGTCTATTTTACGATTGGTGTACTTTTGTATAACTTGGTACCATTAATGACACACAGTCTTTCACTTCTATTCTTTTGTGTTCTCTGTCTGGCAGCTTACCCATATGCTGTGACGATCACTCTTCACTTCCCTCTTGCTTTTGTGCTTCCCTGGATCTGTGTTGAGTACAAGTGTTTACCAGTGTTTCAATATACAGGGTGTTCCGAAAAGACTAGCCTGAAATTAATTATTGGTGTCCATTTCAGGATCACTCAGTAGTATGTTTTTTAAGTGGAGGAGTGTAACGTGAACAGAGACTAGGATGAAATTTTTTATTGTTTATAAAAACTATTGATTGAAAATATACCTAGAAAGAATTCACGGAAACAATCCTCTTATTTGAACAAACAAAGTGTAGTGAAAGGGAAAGCAAGAACTATTTCTGACAATAGAAAGGTAGACCTGTGACGAGATAAACAAGGACTTCCTGATTGACGTCACAGAGATATAACAATTTTGTGGTTAAGAAAGTCCAGAAATAGAGAACAGGAAGATAGAAGAGAAAAACAAACTGTGTATAAAAACACTAGTAAAAATTTACTAGGGGACAGTTGGTCAGTTAATCATTATCGGACGAAACTATACGAGTCGCGTTATCCGTAGACTTTGTCCGTCTCTCCTTTCAACTGTTGGATGTACTTGGAAACATGTAAGTTGGAATTGTTCTTTATTTGTTTCTTAACATGCATAAGATTAATACCAGAGGTAATATATATCCTAAACTAATTCCTCAAGCACCTTAGGCCTATGTGCCAGGACTGTATACTTACATTGTACTATATCTAAATTGCATATGAAATTAACTCAGGTTTTGAATACTCATGTCCAAAACTATTTGACTTAATGGTTCAAACTAATGTTATTTATTTGGATAATGGACTGGAGTAATAGATATAATTTCATTGTAAATGCTTGTCAATGTTGAATGAGCTTGTTGGTCCAAGGTATTGTGCCGACATTCGCGTCGTGCTTTATGTAAAGATTGATTTAGTTGTGAGGGCCAACTAAGCTCATCCTTTCAATTCAGATTTACTGTAAATAAAATGATAGACTGGATTCTTAGTATCATCATTTACCAGTAACGATAATGAAAATCCCCGCTCTCTCGCGTGACATGCTAATTAACAGTAGTTGCTATCTTGCTTGTTATATTTAATTTAATCCAGATTACCTATGAGTTAGATAATTTGATAGTACTATTCATGGTCAACTCAATAAACCTTATTTTGCAGATAAGCGAGGATAAGCTTAGACTGCAGAGCTACTAACATCAGCGTATAGGTAACTTTTCGATAACACTAAGAAATCTATCATATAAATTATATGACAATGGATAATAAATAAAACTCTTCACTAAACACACAGTATTTGAGTCCAATGTACTACCCAACCACATTCATCGACCTCAGAAACGATATAAATGGTTAAAACATATCATACCGTCTGGTTCAGTTTTTACTGATTTTTCGGCACTTTTATTTGTTCATGTTCACATGCATTTTATGGACAGCGAAAATATTCCTATGTCCTGAAACCCATGGTCTAGAAGCAGGAAAGATACTTATAATCAAATATCAATACCGATTTCATAGGCGGCAAAGTTGACAAAATCGATTTTTGACCGCTTTCTTTTTTCAGTTTCCGACCACTGTGCGACGTACGTCAGTAAGTAAGAGCACCAATTACTCCTGCGAAAACAGTAAGCATCGCTCTCATGCGTAACGGTTTTCATCCAGTATTATGATTTACACTACCTTCTTGTCAGAAAGCACATCTTCCTTATTTCCTCCTTAAATCTGGACTTCGTTCTTTTCAGTGTTAGAGGAGTCTCTCTCCCACCTCCGATCCAGCTTGGAGAGATAGGTAGATATTGACCAGTTAACAATTGATCCCATCTGCCTCGAAATGTCCATTTTTATAGCCATTCTTTGGAGGCGGAGCCTGTGCAAAGGTTCAAGGGATTCTCTTCGTGTCGTTTTCGTGTTACTCGGTGTCGGTATCTGTCGGCTGCTTGCTTATGCTTGTGCCAAAGTGTGTAGTTTTGTTTGCTAATAGGGAAGATTGCAATATTGCGAATAACCATCTATTTTTATATTTTGTATGATATATTTATTCTAAATGCACATTTATTATGCTCTTATTTTTCATTATTATACTTTTTTAGATTGTAACAGATACTTCATGTTTTATATTATCTTTCTTTAATATTTTATCTATTTCAACTATGTTTTGTATGATCAGCAGTATTTTATACTATAGCATGTTGTTATATTCTATTTGCAAGCGCCCTCTGCTTGTAAATATCCTTTTCTGTAACACTTGAGTCTCTGTTGCTGTTTGCTACCAATACACATACTTCAAATTATTATTATTATTATTATTATTATTATTATTATTATTATTATTATTATTATTATTATTATGAGAGGGAATATTTTGTTTGGCAGGTCATTCAGGTATTGTTATCAAATAAGTTAAATTCTCTTATACAAGGAACAAGAAGTAAGCTTTACTATTTTACGCTGTACTATTTTTAAACAGCGGCCTTCATTTCAAAGAGCTAAGAGTTGATAAATTTATACAAACTACTTATAGGACCAAAATTACAATTTGAATCGGGAATATAGAATAAACTTTCCATAAATTTGACAAACATCTGTGCGAAAGTGTTTAATGTGAGTCATCATGTAGTCATCAGTAACTGCCTTCTAGAGAGCCTCACAAAAGAGAAGTCTTTTTTTATAAAGTTTGCGTGTTAAAGGTATTCGATTTTATATATATACAGAAAGAGAGAGAGATAGATACGATATTTGTAATTACTATATGAAATGTTTGTTTGAAAGTGCCAATCCACGGCTTAAGAAAGTATACGATTTTAGTTCTTTTGTACTGTAAACGTAAAATACTTTGAATTGCTGACCAATTCTTTAAATATAAAAGTTTAGATCACAATAGTGGTACAAGTAGTACTAGTAGTACAACTACTACTAGTAGTAATCTCTTTTAGTAAAGTTATCGCATTTTCAATTACGACTCAAAATCTTAACATTTGGCAGAATCTCAAATCTCTCCATTTCATCTCAATTCTCTCCACAGACGTCTCCGTTTCCTTCTTTCCGTCTGTGCCGTAAGGGCTTTATATAGGTTATAAACAAATAAAGTGTGTTGTGCTACAAATATCCGACACCCAGTACTGTGCAGCCAGTAATTTGTTCTTACTTTGACACTCATCTGCTATGTTGCCTTCTCCTCTAACTTTTTACTCTCGACAATGGTCGAACATAGTGAAGTTGTAACTAGGAATTTGTAAGCATACATTATTATTTTTCTTTTGATGATGGTGCCACCGCAAAGCAGATAGACACCTCTACGATGCTCTTGCTCTTCAGTATGATGCTTCAATTCTTCTGAACTGGTGCAACTCTTGGAAACTTAGTTTAAACATCGAAAAATGTGCTTCTCTTACGATTTCTTAAAAAAAAAAAAAGGAACCTATAAATCACATCTACAAAATTGGTCATAAGAACATAAATCCTGTCACCTCTTTCAGAGATCTTGGTATTATCATTGACAGTAAGCTTACTTTTGCGGATCATATAAGCACAATATCTCGTACTGCTATGAGAAAACTCGGACTCCTTTATCGCTTCACTGACATAAAAAATCCTAATTCCTTAAGCTTGTTCTATAAGTCATGTTGCTCCCACTATTGAGTAATGTTCTCCTATCTGGTCTATGGCCTGCCCTACTCATAAAAAAATTAAATTCTGTAATTATTTTTTTAGCCATTGTATCCAACGAGTACCTCGCCTCCGAACACTTCCAAAAAAAATGACGTTTTAAAAGCCCTCAATACCAAACGTTCCCTGATAAGAAACAAAATATCTGACCTAATACTTTTGCATAAAATTGTAAATGGCCATATATCATGTGAACAATTATTAAATCAGATCAATTTTGGCGTACCCGCTAGAACAACACGGTCTAGTGATCTCTTTTACTCTCGAGCGGCAAGAGTTAATGTTGTCCCAAGGTCCCTTCTAAACCGAATTGTCAGTATTTATAATCAGCTACCAGAAATTATAGACGTTTTTTCTACTGAGTATACTTTCAGAATCTCTATAAATAAGCCATCTTTGAAATGTTCCCATTATGATGTACCATCTTGAGCTCAAATTGTTATTCTATTGTTATGTTACATAAAATCTCCTAGTACTGTATCTGAAACCTGTTATAAAAAAGTAAATTTAACCTCCGGTGAAAGTTATTACGTAGTTGAAGATAGACAAAATTTAATTTTAAATTCAAACACTGAAAAAACTAGAGGTGTGCAGGAGAGCCCTTTTGTCAGAATGACAACTAAGATCAACAAATATTCCCATTTCGAGACCTAAATGAAAATAGCAAGTAAGGTGGTGAAGTTAGAAACTTTGAATTTTAAATGCAGAATGTCCGAGTCCCAAAGTAGTACAGCAAATAAAGAATATTCTCAAATTAGCTTCTCTTAATGCCATTAAAAGCTAATCATACTTTCACTCCTTCTGTTAATGTGATATAATTCAAATATCTTTTGAGAATAAACAGCTTTAAAAAGTCCAATTTGAAATATTAAACAGTAGAGCAGGCAATAATATGATGTTGAAAATTATAATGACTGCATCATTCCTATCCAGTCGACCATAGCTTTCTGACCATGTTTCATTCTCTCTGTTGGTAGGTCATGGAACTATAGTTCGCGTCACCCCAATTAGCGTGTGGTTTCAGCCAATAAGCTCACAGTGCCCTGTTACTATACCTTCAGGGAGGAATCTAATCATTTATAATTGATTTTGTTCGTATTTGTGGACAACTATGAATGATTAGATTCGTCACTGAATGTTTGGTAGCAGCGCACTGTGAGCTTATTGGCTGACGCCATACGCCAATTCGGGTGACGCGGACTATAATAAGTTTGTGTTTGTTCTTACGTTCGAGCCTGTAAATATTTCTTCCACATTTTTCAATCTTTAACTCCCTCTTTTAACTCAAGATATTTTCTTCTATTTTTTAAATCATCGATCACTTGTATTCTTCTTTCTACTCCTCGCTTTACTTCCATCTTTCTCTCGATACCAGTTTGAGGAAGACATTTCTTTGCAAGATGTGTCCAATCTGATTGGTCTTCCTGGCTGCTAACTAAAAGCGTCCTCTTCTCTCCTATCCTTTGTGAAATATCTTCGCTTGTTACTCTTTCCGTCCATTTTATCTTGTCCATCTTCCTCCAACACCACATTTCAAAGTTCTCTAAATATTTCTTCTCTAATTTTCGTAATATCCAGTACAATATATTACGTTAATAACATTATTCGCAAAAGTATTTGTTTGTAAAAGTATGTATTATTTTGTTTTGTAATAATAATATTGAATTACTCTTGTTTGAACTGTTGAATTCGAAATAGCTTTCAAACTCAAGTATTGTTTAGAACTGTAGCCTTTTCTTTATTATTTTCAGTTTCGGAGAAATGATTAAGAAGGCCTGCCTGTATATTATATTTCTTCTTGTTAGTAGTTTGAAAATAACGGAATCTCAGGGGAACGGTATGTAAGAAAGAAACCATAATATACTTTCGAAACAAAAATATGAATAAACCTTTGTAGAGTAGTATTATACAAACACACAACTTCAAACTAGCTCAACTTCAAACAAATATGTTCTAACCTAAGTTATTTTATAGTATAAAAGCAAATACAAGTAAATGCAAAATAACTTATATATTTCCGAAGGTATATCAATAATTTTTATGCTACTTGATGTTTGCTTTTTATATATGAATTCTTCAATGTATTTTAGTTCAAAGATTCAGTTTTAGGAGATTTTGTTTCTACTGATTGCCATTCTAAAACTGAAAGCCGCCATAGTTTAATGTTTTAAGTGTCTTATAAGAACAGTCTAGTTGCTCCATGAAAAATGTTCTCCACTACATAGCATACTGATGGTCAATCCCTGCCATAGGACCATCCTCGCCATGTTTTCACTAATGCTTTTCTTACACACTGAACCGAGACAGCATTACATACCTGAAAATTTATAGACTACATACTACGAATGGAAAGAGTTGCTTAATTCAATTTAAATTAATTTTTCATAATAATATGTACAGCCACAAATATCCATGAATTCATGCCCTGCGGTCTTACAGTCATCGAAAGTAATAGATTCGTTACTCATAGCTTCTATTGCAAAAAGACTACAACAATCGGTCAAATTGACTAGCGATATACAGCATTGCAGATTTTGTAACTTTTGCTGAGAGATATTCCAAAGCTAAAGTGCAACATCCCACACAGACAATTTATTTAACGCTATGTTTTAAGGAAGTCATTTATACCTTTGGAGGGTTTGGGTACAAAACCTCGCGGCCAGAACCTCGCGGACACAAACCTCGCCTGGCCAAAACCTTGCCTCCCAAGATCTCGCGGCCCAAAATGTCGCCGGGCCGAAACCTCGCCTGGCCAAAACCTCGCCTTGCCAAAACCTCGTCTTCCAAAACCTCGCGCCCCAAAATATCGCCATACCCAAAATCTCGCGATACAGAGTCTCGCCTGGTCTAAATTAAGCGAGACGTAGTGTCGCCTGGGAAGAAATGTCGTCAGGATAAACGCTCTTCACGACGATTTCTTCAATGTAGAATGTTCTATATATTAGTGTATGTGTAATAACACATAATTACATTAAAATAATGACAAGAAAAATTCTAATGCATGCTTTGGAAATCTATATATATAAAAATTAAATGACTATGTTTGTTACATTATACCTCTTGAGCCATCCTACCGATCTCAATCAAATTTTCAACATAGATGAGGTTCGAGCCTAGGATGTCTTTTATAATTTCACTTTGTCGGCGCAACAAAAGGGAGGGGGAGTGATATATACAGAGCCGTGGCTAGAGATTTCTGCCCCCGGGGCGAAGTAGAATTCGGCGCCCCTACTCTCACCACACCAAGCTCTTCCTTCCTTTTTTCTTTTTACTTATAAGAAAAGCAGCAGATATTGTTATATTACAGTGAATTTCTATTAAGCTGCAGGCGAGATTTTGGGCGGCGAAGTTTTGGCAACGCGAGGTTTTGGCCCGGCGAGATTTTGTCCCGCGAGGTTTTGGCCACGCGATTTTTTGGCCGGCGAGATTTTGGGCGGCGATGTTTCGGTCGCGAAATTTTGTCCGTATCCCCTTTGGAGGTATTATATCGAGGTAAAAGTCTATATTTCTTTCTGGATATATAAATGACTTTATACGAATTGATTGATTGATTTGCAAGTACTGACAACAATATGTGGTACTTTCAGAGCGGCAGCATGCAGAAGTTATGTGTACAAACAATTAAATAGTAAACAATGGTTATGTTCTTAACTAATACAGATAAATTTTCCTACATGTTTGTTTTGAGTTATTCGATAACTTATTTATAATTGGGAGAGGAATTGTTGGGAGTTGTTATACATATCCGGATGTTAGGAGTTATCGTGAGTAGTATGTGCAAAGAGATGAAATTGTAGAAAAAGTTGGATTCGTATGAACTGTTTATATGAGGATTAATTAGTTGTGATAGCCTCTGATTGAGCAAAATATCAGAGTTGTATTTGCTTAAGTATAATTCGTTGTGGTTTTGGTACTTGTTGGTGGTAGACTCTATAATTATTATAATGTATAATAAAGTATAGGTGGAAGTGAATAACTGTGTTGAAATTACATTATTGATCTAGATAAGTTATCACATAAGTGTAGGGTATTGAGTACACCTAAATAGATACATCATTGGTCTATTTCTTACAAACATTTAGTTTCTAACGATTTATATTACCAATGTTAAAACATTTTTTTCTAATGTGTGTGTGCTTAGTGTTCCATACTGGATCCTAATTAATTGCAACTTTATTATGTACTATTTTTAATGAGCAAATGTACCTAGGTACATACTAAGCAGGTCGTTATTGAATGAATCTAACCATTCATTTTGTCCACTATATAATCTAAAGAATGTCTACACTTTATCCATAATGCGAAGTAAAACACATTTTTTATCTTATTCACAGCTCATCGTCGAATCACTGTGAACCAATTCGTGGCTATACATTGCCCAAGTTCTTCAGCGTACACCTGGAAGGAAGATTGCAATTACTGCAGCTGCTCAAAAGACGGGAGATTATTTTGCACCAAAAAGCTATGTTCTGAACGGGACTGGACATGCAAACCACTTGCTACCGAATACACAATCAATGGAGAGTGTATATGTAGCGAGGACGGGCAGCACACAATATGTTTTACAAACCCGAATATAGGACCGAGTTTTCAGTTTTAAAAACAGTTCATTTAATAATGATTTGAGGATCTCATACCTTTCTTTGAAGAACAGTTTAAAGAAAATATTACTTAATTTGTTGGTTTGTTATTGGTAATAATTTACTGTAATAATATAAGTCACCTAATTTTAAATCAGGTGTTAAAAGTAAATTTTCGGAGAAAGTAGAAAGGACTTTATGTGTGACTTTTTGCATTGCTTAATGAGAAATTAAATTTGTTTTCGAACTTCAGAGAAAAACATCAAATGCTATGTATAAGCACAATGAAATTATAATTGAATGATTTACGTTATGTGCTCCACATTTCCAAGCCATGAATCAAGATAATTTGATTTCAAGAAATGCAACCATTATTGTTAAGTAACAAAAGAAATTATATTCAAAATATTGTATCTATGTGTATTAAATGTTAAAAAAATCATAAAGCCTTTTCAATAAAGTTCAGATATTAAGTGGTACTGGCATAGAAATAAATTACATTCACACTTTCCTGCGCGTAACAATTCTAGATGTTTCCTAGTTTATCATCCAGTTAGTGGAAACTAATGCGAATCAATTACATTAGGAAAAAATATTATTATATTTTTCTTCTATTAAATGTTTTGATAACGCTATTGGTTACAATATAAAATTTAACTACTTGTAGCACGTAGAGCAGCGTTTCCCAACCTTTTTCAACTTGCGGCACACCTCAGGGTAACTTGAATTCTCGCGGCACACATATTATTATTATTATTATTATTATTATTATTATTATTATTATTATTTGAAAATATAAAATACTGTAGTATTTTTTTCTGATTACTGACATCCTTCTCGCAGAGAAGAAAGCTCGATCACTGGTTTTTCCCCGTGGTAAATCATTATGCTTATTTTTCATTTTAATTTAAAAATAGAAAACAATTGCAATCAAATATAGGACTCAAGTTGTTAAAAATAAACTTTCTTTTTCGAAAACTGTATCCAACCTTTCATTAAGAAGGAGGATCAATAAATAACTAACGAACAAACAAATCTTTTTTATTTTTAAAACACAAATATAGGTAATTCGTATGCATGTTTACTTTGCCGGAAGGATTGAATAATATTGTAAATTTTCAAATTAGGAACTGCAACAATAAAGAAGCAATAATGGTCATAACAATGATAACAAATACTTTTTTTTCAAAATTAGAAGTGTGCAGAAGAATGTTCTACAAAAAATTAAAAATGTTCTATAAAAAGTAACACAGTATGAAACTATGAATTTTAGATTCATAGTAGTAATGTGAAATACAAATATACCTTTTTCTCTGTCTTGCAATTTGATTGCTATATAATTAATAATTTTTTTTTCGATTTCCTCGCGGCACACCAGCGGCCCATTCGCGGCACACCACTGTGCCGCGGCACACCGGTTGGGAAACGCTGATGTAGAGAATGTTACTTCAATGTAGAGTTATCTCATCGTATGACGTTAATGCTAATAAAAGTAATCTGTATGTAAGTAATTACATCAAAGTTTCAATTTATCTTATTAAATTTGAAAAGCGCTACATTTATAATCTTTGACTCTCATAATCAATTATTGACTAAATTTTGGAACTCCAATTATTGACTCAATTTTGGAACTCAAATTTTGACTTTCTGTAGAGTAAGCTTGAATTTTTTTTTATCTTCGCCAATAGTGCCTACAATAATGAACGTTAATTAAATATATAGTCATTATACTACATAGTATTCATGATTGTATGAACCACTTCATGATTTTATCGAATTATTTCTTACGGTAACAACACTGTATAGTTTCATATGAAGTGTCTGTTGATCCGTTACTTGTTTGAAATACAAAAACGGAGAGTAGGACGTTTCTCACTCGAGATAAATGCGTCACTGTTGAAACTGGAGTAGTACCAGCTTAGCATGATTATATCAGTGCAAAGTCATTGATTAGTCCTGTCAGAGACTAAGTCCAAAAAATCGACCCTAGATCTTCATCATTTCCCTTTAGGTTTGATTCATTTTCTTTTCACATTTGATGGAAGTGGAAATTGAACAATAATATTACATTATGTGTATCAGAATTTAATTCTAGATCAAAATAGCTAACCAATGAAAGAAATTACTGTAATTTT
The DNA here is from genome assembly GCF_964235325.1 of Thermobia domestica. Classification (NCBI taxonomy): domain Eukaryota; kingdom Metazoa; phylum Arthropoda; class Insecta; order Zygentoma; family Lepismatidae; genus Thermobia; species Thermobia domestica. Next base: position 112,010,869 of record NC_137463.1, on the reverse strand, counting down.
AAATCGCAAATGTGACATATTATTTATTATTTACATTTAAAACTATTTAAAAAAGCAAGATTGAAGGAAGGCTTGTATCATAACTACGGATGAACTACAAATGATTCAATATCTGCTTTATGCATTTGGTCAACTATTTCACTGCCAATTTAAGTGTCTCTAAAACATGCATTTATTGGTTACCAATCTTAGAGGAAAAAATAAAGAGGACTTTATGGAAGACTCATTCAAATCAGCTCTAGCAACATGTTATTCATCCTTACCATCTTTGTCTTACGAAGTTGAGAAGAAACTGCTGTATCATAAAGAGATGGAGATGTCACGAAATTTTACCACGACCTTCATGAGGCAATTAAATAATTTTGTTAAAATACGTAGGGTAAAAAGTAAATTAAAACTCGAAGATAAAGTAGGGATATATCCTAATACATTTTGCTGTGCATAAGGTGATCTTTCTTTCTCTGTTAACCCTTTCAGTCCTGATTTCTTGTTTGCTCTCCGATTTTATTTTTGTCTTATATTCTTTTTGACATAACAAATTAAATACAACCGTCAATTTGTTTGCGTATGTCATATTTAGAGAATTATGGATGAAACATTTTGTGTGCACTAGGGTTGGAATACGTACGTAAAATACAAAATGCCATTAATGCAAAATATCATAGTGATCTACATAGTTTAGAAACTTCAAACACATCACTAAGGCAGAATAAAGGTTTATTGCAAATAATTTGATTCGCTAAGAATAAAGCAGCCCACGTGGCTGAACTTCGTCCATTGCGATAGCCCCTGCAAGTACTTTACAAGCTTCCTGATAACAGACGAAAACACCAGAGAAAGAGCGGAAAGTGATTCAGACAGGTTCAAAGAATACTGACAGGGAAACCCTGACATTTTGAACCCTCCAGGGTAAATATATTAATCTTAAAATATGATGTACATAAATGTTAAGAGCAGGTCTGAAAGGATTAAAGCAGAGCTTTTTAAACAATACCATTTTTGACAAAGCAGCGAAAGATTTTCGTAACTGGTGTAAAGTCCTTCAGCAGCTAACACTGAAATTAATACTAAAAATAAACATGCAAACTCTTTGGGAAGAATTCTTAAAATTATGAATCTTTATTTTGAAAAATATTCTTACTTCTATCCCTGGCATGTAGGGATCTCACATACATTCCACAAAACTGGATTCCAGATTCTTGTAAGCGTGAATTTCTTTTCGGAGTCCCTTCGTTTCATCTTACTTTCTTCATTTCATCATTATCCCTCTTCTCAATTTCACCATTTTCTTTAACCTCAGTGTATAATCGTGAGACACTGAACAAAACAATGTTCATTTTTAAATTTGACCGTAAAAATTATTTTAAGGTAAGTTTCATAGCTAATCTAACTTTTGAAAAAAAAAAAAGAAATTTGGATTTTCCAGTGTAAGAATACTGCTGATATATTGTCTTTTATTCTAGAGGATGTTAACGTAGAGGGTAATGCTATTTGTTACAGAGTGAGGAGAGATTACAACGATCCCTGAGACACTGATGGACTAGACAATTGCGAAAAATCATGGGGTTCGTAAAAACATTTGATTTACAAGGGTTCCATAGCAAGCTTCAACAAGGACATATTCATAGAACCAGCACTACTAAAAGAGGCATCAAGAGTTCAGAGATTTTTATTCAGTTCTTCATTTGATGTTTCTCAGCAGAAACAAGAGGAATTCGTCCACTAGCGGTTTTATTAGTTTTAAGGGGACAATTATTCAAAGTACATTTAGAGCCAGAACACAAGAAACAAGTAATAGGTTGATTTTCGTACGACACGCTAATTTTATATCAATCCACTAATAGTTTGGAAGGGAGATATTATGAATTTTTATATCTACCAAACGGATTCCACTATCAATACCTGGGGAAGATGGCGGACTCCAAAACTCTTATTATTTTTTTTTAACACCTGGCCACATTTATTGAGCGTGTTCTCTAACAATGTCTATGATATTTCCAAATGTACATCGTACATTCATACAGTTTAAATATTATCAACAACTGACACGATTTTCATAATACTCACAACATTATTAGGATGCTTAAATTCCACTGTTGAAGGAAATATATTGAAAAATTATTCAAACTCAACCTCTATATGAAACTGCAGATATTTAGCGTACTTCTGAATTTAGTTAAAAGGAACAAATGTACTTTTAAAGACCGGGAATGACGCAGACCGGGAATGACGCAGAAAGTAATTTACAAACTGCACTTGGCGAGTGTTATGTGTCCGCTTATCGAAGGTAAGTTTCACTTGACGTTCTTTTGAATTTCCCATATAAAATATTACTATTCTGGCATACACTCAACAAATAAAAGCACTAAAAAACTATCGAAAAATATACGTTCACAATACTAGACGTATACTTTTTAATACATTAGAAGTAAAAATTATGCTAAAAGAACACTCTTAAATCTAATGCACCATTAAAACAAGGGAAGCCATAGTATGAGCAAAATACTAGACCTTTTGGCTCGCGTACTCTCCCCTTAAAAGTAATACTAACAACATGTACTTATCCTCCGCTATCATGGATCTCACATGATTCATGTTATAGCCTATCTACTCTTTGGTCATGGCAGAGTAGTGGCAAAATAGATTTAATTGTAAGCACAGATCCGAGGGACATAAGGACCTAGGTTCATTTTTCTGGATTTTGTCTTTGAAAGGCAGTCTACAGTTTTGTGAACAGCTGTATCCCTCGAAATGAAGCATCTTCAATTAAAAATAGTGTGACGTACCCAAAATCCTCACATTTATTTTGTAAATTTATTTTGTTTATTGTAAAACAACGAAGCGATATTCAAACTGTTTAGGAAAATAAAAACAGGCATCACACCACAATTATAGGAAGTTTTCCTATACGGAAATAACAAAGTAATGCATTTCATAAGGAGACCTGAGCTAAGCTCTACGCTACAACCAGGAAGCATCTGAATCCCGGAAAGCGGGTTGTGCTGGTTGAGGACAGAGAGTAGACTAGAGAGTTGTAATTAAGATCACATAGTGATAAGACAGCGATTGGAGATTATCAAAGCTGAACTACCTGTGAGTATTACATCTATTTACGATGTTGGATAGTCATAATGGTTAAGTTTCTGTGTCATTACGATTTAGTAGATTTTTATAGTTAAAACCATTTCGAGTCATGATAGTTTGTGGTGTGATGTCGAAAATATCCAAAAGAAATTGATTATTTCATCTCTTATCCTCAGAAGATTAGTTAAGTTAATCCTAGAGTTGTCTAAATACAAAATTTAAACCACACAAATTCACGATCCAGCAGTTCTTTAATGAATATGATGATTGTGTACGGTTAAATAATTGGACTGATAAGATAGCAAAACAAATGATAATCACCGCGTTTCCAGAGAAACTAAAAGAATAATTTCGAACTTTGTTAAAGAGAAAGAACATTACAGATGAAACAACCAATGCAAATTGTGAAGCTGAGATAATTAAATGTTTCAAGAATGCTAGAGATAGTGTAGATTTTTTCTCTATCGTACAAGTAGGATCCAGAAGAAAACATGAACCCATTCAGCCGTTTGTTTATGATATTTTATCCATGGTAGACAAACATTGTCCAACTTTGACAGAAGAGCAGATCATTTCAATCATTACAGCAGGGTTGAAACCGTAGTATATTCAACACCTAGGTTGCGAGTCTTTTGACACTTTAGATGCGTTTATCCAGGCTCTCTATACGTTAGAAGCAAATTAATGTAAAATTAGAAATAGGAAAAAGAGAGAAATAGATGCACGTATTAAGAAAGCGTATAAGAAGTGTAGAAAAGGGAAATGTAGGTGTTCGTCATCTGATTCTGAATCACAATCTACGGTTACTGACAGTTCTTCGACTGGGTCAGAGGACGAGATTACGTCACATACGCACAGGAAAAATAAAAAGAAAGCAATTAGACAATTAGTGGAGAAACAACACAGAGCTGAACACTCGGAAACTCAGAACACAAACACCTTCATCATCATCTCAAAGTAGTGAGGTTACATCTTCCATTAACCAGTTACAGAAAGAAATAGAAAAATTGTCGCTGAGTATCGAAGGCGGTTCTCCAGATTCGCAAAAGTCAAACACTTACTGTGCGCAAAATGATTCGCAATCCCATCAAAATAACAGTAATAATTTTCGAGGTAGTAAGACAGGCAATTTTAAGAATAATCAGGGCAGAAACAATATTCAATACAACAATTTTAGAGGGAAAAATAACAATTTTCGAGGCCGTGGTGGTCGTGGTAATTTTAGATCAGGACGCGAAAATTATCATAACAACCAGTGTTGGTGTTACCATATTAATGTGTCTCATGTATATACAACAATATAGTTTTAATCAAATGCAAGGTGTACATTACATGCAAACTAATGGTACGACATATTATGTTCCTGTACAAAACCCTTCCCAAATGAATCAGGTAGAGGGGACTCATAATTTAAACTGATAACGTCTGTACATTCAGACGGTGGCTGTACAGATAACAAGAAAAAGGGCACACCCGTAGAGATTAATAATACTAGTGTACACCGTCAATATAAACAAAGTGTTCAGGGAGAAGAGATACAGACTCCATTAGAAATTGAAGGGGACATGCTTAGATTTACAATACAACTGAGAAAGAAACTATTAAAAATAATTGCAGATACGGCAAGTACAATATCAATTTTAGATAAATCATTGCTATCCCCTAAAACTAAATTATCACAGGAAATTACGAAAGTTATTGGTGTTTCATGTGAATCTATAGAGCTGAAACAGACAGCCATAATCAAATTTCTAATCAACGGACGATCCTTTCATTACAGATACAGAATAGTGGAGAATTTTGGTTCACTTCTTTACTTTGTTAGAAGTTCTTTTAGGAAATGACTTCTTTATTTTTCATAACTCCCGTGTTGATTACCTCAATGAGATGCTATCTTTGTTTAGATATGGAAAGCCTCCTCGTAACACACAACAGAGTAATACAGGTCATCAGGTTTCAGAGCCAATATTTTGTTTATTGGCAGAGGAATATAATCCAAAGTTTGTTATTTATCAGAGGACGTATCTTCCTCCAAGAACAAGAATAATTGTTCCACTTAAGTGCATTAATTCGAAATCATGTCAAGAAATGATTTTAGAGCCCGACATGTCTATAATTGAGAAACTAGAAATGTTATTGCCGCGAGCTATTTTAAATAAAAACGAACCTGTAGTTGAAATTATTAACCCTTTAGTCACAAAAGTCGTTCTTCATAAGACTTTTGTAATCGGAAAAGCGGAAGATGTTCAAATTGAAGGGTCAGATCAATGTTGCCAATCAATAGATGAAAATTATGTGGATGAGGAATTATTACGGGAAGGACAAGAGTCATTTCAAATTTCTAAATTAAATATTGGTCGAGATGCTAGTCCTGAATATAGAGAAAAAGTAATAGACCTCTGCTATCGCTTTGCTGATGTGTTTACGTGGGATCCTAACAGGATCGGAAAAGCAAGACATTTTCAATCTAAAATTGAACTTAACACAGAAATTCCGTTTTCACGCAAACAATTTGCAATTCCACGTGCACTGAAATCGGAAGTTTCGAAATTTATAAATACGTTATTGGAACAGCGGGTGATACAATGATCCAATTCACGTTATAATTCTCCGGTTATGTTTCTTAGGAAACCGTCGGGAAAATTGCGCAAGATTATTGATCTCAGAGAATTGAACTCAGTGTTTTGTATCATAGTGTTAGTTTACCTCCTGTCTGTGAAATACTGTCAACTATGTCAGGACACTTGTACTACGGATACTTGGATATTTCTTATGCTTTTTTCAGATTAGAATTAGAGCCTCAATCAGGGAATTTACATCATTTATCATTCCGAATCTTGGAAAATTCGAATATCTTCGTATGCCACAAGGTTATATAAATTCTCCTTTTTATTTTAATACGTTCCTGTCAGTTGTACTAGCAAATTTACAGCCCAACAATATAGCCTTATATGTGGATGACCTATTTCTATTTTCAAATTCTGAAGAGAAATTTGTAGAAGTTCTACAACAACTGTTGCATAGACTGAGAATCTATGGTTCAAGAGTGTCGGTAGAGAAATCATAGTTTCTCATAAAATCAATCATAGCGTTTGAACACAAAATTTCAAAATTTGGGTTTGAAGTTTCAGACATAATTTTGGAAACCATTGAAACTTATCCTCCACCTAAAAATAAGAAACAATTACGATCCTACCTAGGGCTTTGTGATTATATTCGAAATAGGTAGAAATCATGGAACCGCTTCAAAAGCTCGTTCTTAAACGACAAAGGTTTGAATGGACCCCTCAACATCAAGAAATTTTTGAACTTTTGTAACCAAAATTGCAAGCAGCCCCCACTCTGGCAAACCAAAACAAACCTTTGTGCTTGCATACTGACGGGTCAATACCACAATTTCTTCAAATTTGCTGCAGACAGATTATGTAAATTCAGGTGAATGGTATGTTATCTCATACTACTCTCGTTTATTAACAGAATCTGAGAAAAAATTGAATGTTTTAGAAATTGAATTTCTAGCAATTATAGCTTCATTTCGAGCATTCCGTTACAGTTTCTGTTTAAAGACATTTTTATCTGAAGACGGATTAAATTAAAGAGCTCTAACATTTCTGAAGACTAGTAAGAATTTGCCACCAAAACCTTTGAAATTTTATTTTTATATATTAGACTATCAATTCACGATTATATAGTAAAAAGTGAGCTCAATATAGCTGACGGAGTTAGCCGTTACACACTACTTCCCGTACAGCTGGGAGATTTTTCAGTAGAAAATATCGATCAGGACAAATGTTTAGTGAATTTCACAGAGCCACAGGATATAGGCCCCTATCAAAAAGAGGAAACATTGTTTGGAGTTATTTATAAATATTTAGAAACGGGAGAAGTTTCATCAAACACCAATGCAGTGCGAATGTCGAAATGCTATGAATTAGTATATGGGAAGCTTTACCGAATACTTAAGTTCGCAAATGTAGCCAAACGTTTACTATGTATTCCCTTTAAGTTACAAAACAAAGTGTTTGATATGATTCATAAGTCACCATTAACGTCTGCTCATGAAGGTCAAACTAGAATATAACTATGTATTGCATAGAATTTATTTTTCACACATGAAAACTTTCAGTAGAAACAAGGTCAGAAGTTGCTTATCCTGTTTATTAAATAAACGAGTCATTAAACCTTCAAAAATGTTACCACAGACATATGCTCAATCACAGCCTTTTCCTACTACCCAAATTGACCAGGTAGGCCCTTTCTCAATGTCTGAAAAACATAACAAACACATTCTCATGACATGTGATCTTTGTACTAGGTATATTGTAACAGATGTTTTAATAGACGTAACAGCAGAATCAATAGCTGACTCGTTATACCGAAAAGTATTTCTCAAATATGGTCTGCCAGAGAAGATTATTTTGGGCAGACTTTCTGGACACCGTAGTAAAATAATGGCCGGACTTTCAGAAAGGTTGGGAACCACATTGAATCTTATAGCTGTCGATCAGCACGAATATTTAGGTTTGGTGGAGAAAAAGCAGACACTATTCAGCAAGCGTTACGACACTATATATCGTCTGAAGGACACACATGGGACTTATTTTTACCAGCACTCACTTTTTCGTTAAATAATGTTACAAACGTAATTCAAAATTTAGCAATTTCTTTTTGCTACATGCTTACCAGCCAAGGTCATTGTTGGAAAATGAATTTCAGACTCCAGTACAAAACAACGCAAATGCAGATCGCATTGAGGTTTTGAAAACGATAAGAGATTAGGCTTATCAAAATATTATTAACATCATGTCCCCTCTAGGAGACATCAGATCTTGTTGTATACGATAATCACCTTACAACTTTTTCTACAATTTTGCTATTTTATTTTAGTTCTTTTGATTGAAACGGGGTTCTTGGTATAGACATACTTATATTTTTATTTCATTACGTCTGTGGTGTGGTAGTTCAATGATACTTCTCTTACTTTCTGTTCGAAGAGTCCTTGATTCAAGCCCTTGCCAAGCGAGTTCGTATTTATGACGTGGAGGTCGTGGGTTTTCTAGGTTCTTGTTTCCTTCCACTTTCTCATTCCATCAATTTTTCATCACTTTTCATTATCACTTGTCTCCTTTAGCCCTTAACTGTATAACAGTAAGACGTCAAACTAAGATTTCATTTTGTTTGATTACGTGCACGTTAGAACATAAATAGATAAATTCTTTCTTTACGCTTCTAACATATACTTTCAAAGATAGTGTAAAGTTCACATTACACTTCCAAAAGAAATTAGATTTTTCTTCAGCTGAAGCTTTTCCGTCGTCTGGTAATCTCAACTGTTTTCTAAGTATGAAATACATATTTCTTGCATGTTGTCAGCAACAACAGTAACCATTGATTTTGTTTACCAATACATTCAAATTCTCGGATATTTCAGGTAGGAAATAATAATACAAATGGTAAAAAATTGACTTCTTGCACTGTACAATTCAGTAGCTTTCCAGTGTCAGATAAGTATATCTGACTAATATGTAAGCAGATTGCTTCAAATATGGTTTCTGGTATATATATATTTTCAGAAATTTTAGTAACTGTTCTCAGATTATCAGCTAGGTGAAGGCATTCACATCCGGTGTTTCGAATGCAGACTTAAAATCCCTGAAGATGAATGCGATGTCTGCATTCGAAAGGTCGGATGTCAATACCTTCACCTGGCTGATAATCTGAGAACAGTTACTAAAATCACGTAGCCAGGAAAAATTCAATTCTTTCTTCACTTTCTGAAATAATCTTTTGGTGGTAGGTTAATATTAATTAGTGGATTTCTTCATATTCTGGGGCTGCTGGAAGGAGATGAAAGTAAGTCGTCTTTTTCTAATACTGTCTTATTTGTTGATTACCATTATCTGATGGAGATTGAGTTATACTGCAATTAAAACAGTCCTTTTTCTCATAGAAAACATCACTACTGCCATCAAATACACCTTGTTCATAATTTGAAATCCAAATTTGATCGTTATCTTCATAATCTGATAAACCGTATTCCTCATCCTCTGCACTCAATTCTGAGCATATAAAGTCAACGAAACCTGGAGAATCTGAAAAGATACAACAGATAAACCAATATTTAGTAATATAAGAAATTTCCGCTGTAAAGTTAAGCTACTTTAGTGTGAAATTCTATAAGCTGATAGTCATTGTTTTCCCTCTGCAATTTTTAAAAATATATTTACTTTACATTCATTCTCTGATCTTAACAAATGGTGATAATTCGAAGTGAATGATGGAGAAACAATCGGAAGAATAAGAATGTAAGAGGAAGAGGAATACCCAAAACTCCATCTCATTGTACTTCGCTAAAATTGATTCAATGTCTTCCTTCGAAACAAGGGATGTTGAAAGTAGTATTCTCTTTTATTAATCTTTGAATTTCGTATAGTAAACATTCCTGATAATACACATAAAACTTTCCAGCAACTACAGAAGATCCTAATCTTTAGCTGTTAATGTACATATTCGAAATTGTTTAATAATTTTCGAAAAAATTGTACACTTTTTAATATTTAGATCCTTACTTTTGCATTTAATTACTTCTCCAAGTCTCTTACAGTATATAGATATTTGAACAAAAATAATATAATAACATACTATTCTTTAAAATTTATAAATAAACGAAAAACAGCTCGTCTATTTAGAACACACATCTCTGGAAGAATTTTCGTTTCAATATTTTTGTTAATATATTAAGAGCAAATCTTCCCTGCAGAGGATATTCAAGTTTACACGTTTAGTATACTATCGACGAAAGTACAAATGATGAATTACTCTTACTTTGTATTCCACATTCTTTTGTGTTTAATTAAACTAATCTTCAGTATTCAAGGAAAATCTCTAACCCCTGAAAATAAGTGTACTTACCTACACCTGCTCGCTACAATTCCATTCGTTTTGAGCGCCACATGTTTCCAACACACTTGAGAAGCGAAGTAGAAAACTTTGGAGCAAAAAATGCATCACGTTACGTACTGACATCTATCAACAATATGTAGAGATAATCGTCAACCTTCCCAAGTCAAATCATTACTCACTAGACTTCTTTACAAAGACAGCTATTTCATGTCCCCTATAGGGAACGTTAGGACCTAGATGTATATAATTTGACAACTAGATCAACAATTGAATTCAGTGACACAAAACTTAGAACAAAATGATGCCCGGATTGAACACATGATTCAACAAGTGACAGAACGAGTTAATGCCCGGATTGAACACATGATCCAACAAGTAAAAGAACGAATAACTCAACAAATGACAGAACAAGTCGATGCCGGGATTGAACACATGATTCAACAAGTAACAGAACCAGTACCTCACCAAGTAATGGGACAAACGAAATTGGAGCGAACTGATACCAAAATGGAATTGATATTTCAAGAATTTGAGGTTATTCAAGATTCAGTCCACGAAGTGCAAATACAACCCAACGAAAATTCAAACCAGATCAGAAAGCTTCAACACGAAATACAAACACTTAAGATCAAACTTGGAATGACTATGGATAATCCAATTTCAGTGGTAAACACAGCAAATTTAGAACCACGAGTGCATGAGATTCAGTTACGCGAAGAGGATCGTCATCCTCTCAGTCTACATACTTACACCTGAGGAATCCACTTGTAACTCTGAGAGTGAGGGAGAAGGAAGAAAATTTCTACTAAATACAAGTCCTCTCCTTCATGTGCAAAGGGGTGTACCAACTCATGTGAAGCATAGTAGAAAAAGGTATTCCAAGTTTCGTTTTAAGTTTAGGGAGATACGATCCATGACCAAATTTTGTGTCAGATCAGATGAAATACAGGCGACATTTTGGGGGGAGAAATTTGAACAAAAATGCGATTTAATTGGTATACATAAATCGCATTTTCTTAAAATAATTTTACATATTCTGTTACTACTCTGTTCTTCGTGGTTTAAGTAAAAAAAATCAATTTCATGAGTGTAACGAACTCTGTCCAAACTTAGTTGAAGCTAAAATATATGTTAATATATATATATATATATATATATATATATATATATATATATATATATATATATTCATAGAACATTTAACCAAATCATGTTTTCTTAGTGTTTCCTTTGCTTATTCTCTCCTTGTTTCCAGTTCTTGTTTCAAATTTTGTGTATTTTTATCCTATAAAATTGTAAACCTAGGAGAACTATATCATGGCAGCAAAGGATGGAAGATACAGCAAGATGAGTCCGTCAACAGAGATTGATTAAGAGAAGGTAGGAAAGGCAGGACAGTGGATCAGTGGTAGAACCCTCACCTGTGGTGACTGGCTCCCTGATTCAATCTCAGACCATGCGAGTTTGTAGTGAATGTGAATTTTCTCGGAATTATCTGGATTTCTACAACACTGTATTTACACTAATACATTAATGCATAATTATCGTCTCATTTAGCATACCTAGGTACATAACAATTGCGTGTGATGTTAAGATCATAATTCACAGAATTGCAGGAGATTTTTTCAAATTGATACATTTTCTCAGAATGTACGTGCATGAAGTTTCATAAATATACAGCATATTTTCATTAGAACACAAAATGTAAATGGTTGACAATCAAAAGGCACTAAGTTCTATTTAGTAACTATTTTCTTTCTTTCTTTTTTCTTTTTTTTCTTTTTTTTTTTCGCTGAATATTGATGGTGTACTCTCATTGCGTTCGATGAAAAATATGGGTAAATTTATTTAAATAGTTTTCCGATCCCTTTCTTTTTAATATGAATCACTTACTCTCAGATACATACTTCAAGGATTATTACAAGTAATTATGTATAAGACATCCAACAACGAAAACTCTTAGTGGCCATTTATGAATTGAGGCGTTGGATGGAAAACTGGCTTAACTCAGTTTTGAGATATTCTGAGATACTGAAACTTTTATTAGAATCGATATAGAAAAATCGGACAAAATCGATTCTTTGTGCTGCCCTTTTGGCCTATGGCCTGGTTCTTTTACCCTGAGACACGCGACTTTGTCATTTAACAGGTAATGGTTTCAAGTTCATGGAAATGACTTAATCTTATTTTTTTAAAGATCGCCCTCCAACGTATCAATTGTGCATCATCTCTCTTAACTTTATCTTGTATAAGACAGAGTGAAATGTAGAAGTTACGTTTTGCAGTACAGAGTGATCTCAAAGTCCCGTTAACCCCTATTGTGTGTCCACATATTCATAGATATTAGCACTTTATTAATGTGGGATCATGGCAGAGAACAACTTTGAGATGATGTGACTGTTCTTTACTATTTATTTCCCGAGTGTATGATTCTCCTCCATGTACGATATGAAATTCTCAACATTGCTGCCATGACGACAGTAAATGCACATCGAACAGCATTCTTAAGTTCGTGAACTGTCTCGTAACGTGTGGAAGCAACCTTTTGTTCAATGAACCCCCATAATGCATTGTTGCAAGACAACAGATTAGGGCTTCTTGGTGGCCACTCCAAAGGTGAAGGCAAATGGACAGAACCACGTCCAATACATTTATCCCGAAATACCTCATTGAGATATTCTCTAACGGGAAATGCATAAAAGGATTGTGTTCCATCCTTCTGGAACAATACATGACCGAGTGTTCCCCGATCTTACAGGTATGAAATAAATCAATCACGTAACATGATGAGATACGGAATGTGATTCACAGCGCCGTCAAAGGAATATGGACCTACCAAGTGGGTTGCAGAGATTGCAGCCCAGATCATGACATGTGGTAGGTTGCGTTCAAGTTCTTCATAAAAATGTGGGTTTTCTTTACCTCAGAAATAAATGTTTCTGACTTTCATACTGCGATGTATTGCACACTCGTATTAAAAAAATACTTTTCCTTTTGAAGAAAGAGTTGTGAAGACATCGAGTATTCGCTCACAAGCCTGCTGGCGTTCTGAGTGTCACTATTATTCAACTGGTTTACAAAGGTTTAAAAGTATTTAACTTCAAATCCTTTGTTATATGTTTTTTTTCTTTTGTAATGTAGAGTCTGAAACTCCCAATTCCTGTGACCGGTTACAAATGAACTTTTTGGCGACACTGCAGACTCCACACACGTCTCCAGTTGTGCTGGCAGTGGTCCTGAATGAAGCTTATCTTTTATGCGACAGTTGCAAAGAGCTTTCTCTCCCACCTTAAAATGTTGGTTTTGGCCGGAAACGTTTCTGAAACTTGAGTTTAGATATCACCATCTGCAACAATAATAAACAACAATTCACTAATATCTATGTAATACATAGGGGGTAACGGAAATTTGTGTTCACCCCGTATAAGGGCGTGTAAGTAAACTCTTACAATAACCTTGCATGTCAGTTTCTATTTTTTAAGTAAATGTATTACTATCATTAGAAATAGACTGTGCGGCAACAAAATAAATGGATTGACTGTTTAACCACAGGAAGCTGGTTATAAGAGGAAAGACCACAGCACGTAGAGAATGAAGCAAGCCTCAACAATAGTAATTGCCCACCTGATCGCGTTTTGGACTTTGACCCTCACCTTTGTGACATCATAGGTCTAAGGTCAATGACCTTGGCCCGGGGTCAATGACCTAGGGGTACCTAGGACCACCCCCTCTAAATTTTGGCATGGGTACCATAGCCCACCCCCTAAATTTTGGCAGGGGTACATAGGACTACCCCCCTTAAATTTTGGAAATTGCCAAATCTAAAAATTGGGTGTGGTAGCCTAGGATCATAGTATGTACCTCTATCAGTATTGGGGGTCTATGTCGTTCCCTTTCATGGGTAAAAATTGCCAAAAAATCAAATTTCGGGGGTTTTTGACATAATTTCTCCCCTTTGATGAGGTGTTATTATCCTATATGGTTATATGGGCGTATACAGGAGTTCATTCCCTTTCATAAGATATGGGTATATTTGTGCACCCCTTGAAAAATTTGGGAGGGGTACCTTGGCCCACCCCTTAAATTTTGGAAATTGCCCAATTTAAACATTTGGTATTATAGTACTGGATCCTAATATGTATCATGATAAATTTGGGTGGTCCACTTCGTTCCCTTTTAGGGGTACAAAATTGCCAAAAATATAAACGTAAGCAATACGTTGTACCACGTGTTTGGTTTTTGACCTAATTTATCTCCTTGGATGATTACCTATTACCTTATATAGTTATATGGTCATGTATAGGGGTCCATTCCCTATCACAAGACATAGGTACATTTGTGCACCCCTTTAAATTTTTGGGAAAGGTACCTTAGCCCACCCCTTTAATTTATGAAATTGACCAATTTAAACATTTGGTATTATAGTATAGGACCCTAATATAGATCACTATAAATTTGGGTGGTCCACCTCGTTCCCTTTTAGGGGTACAAAATTGCCAAATTTTAGTACAACCACGTGTTTGGTTTTGGCCCAATTTATCCCCTTTGATGAGGTTCTATTATCTTATATGGTTATATGGTCATGTATAGGTGTCCATTCCCTTTCATAAGACATGGGTATATTGATGCACCCCGGGAAGGGTACCTTGACCCACCATTTAAATTTTGGGAATTGCCAAAACCAATTTAAACATTTGGTGTAATAGTATAGGACCCTAATATAGATCACTATAAGTTTGGATGGTCCAGCTCGTTTCCTTTTAGGCGTACAAAATTGTCAAAATATAAACGTAAGCAATATGTTGTACCACGTGTTTGGTTTTTGACCTAAGTTATCCCCTTTTATGAGGTCCTATGATTACAGGTGTTCATTTCCTATCATATTGATGCACCCTTTATAAAAATTTGGCAGGGGGTCCACTGAAATTGTCCAATTTAAGCATAGTACAGGACCTCAATATGTATCATGATAAATTTCGGTGGTCCTTTCATGCGTACAAAATAGTACAACCGCGTGTTCGGTTATTGACTCAATTTATCCTCTTTGCTAAAGTTATAAGGTATGGACGGGTATCCCCTTTCAATTTGGTACGACCCTTAGGGTGACAAATGCTAGTACGGTCACGTGATCGATGATTTGTTTTGATGCGCGACGGGTCCCTGGTCAATGTTCTCTAGGAATTAGATGGAAACTTTGTCCAGGGTTCTCGTCTTATATCGCACAGTTCTTTAGGAGAATCTGATAACGTTGTATGTATCATATTGATGGAATGAACAATAAAAACACATAGATAAGCATAAATTCTATTTTATTCATTTTTCTGGTTTCTTCTTTTTATTTCTTATTGACAATTTTTGTATATTGAGCTGGGTTTCTTCATTAGACCTCCTCCTCTTCTTGATTGTGATGATTTGTTTCCATGTTTCGCAGCATAGCACCGGTTTGCAAAGCTTCGTATTGTGAATTTTGTAAAAAGAACGAGGGAAAAAGATGATTAGTATAGAAATAGGTGATGATAAAAACAAATACAGTCTCAATGATAAATAAGATAAAATTACCTGGAATGTATATTGTAGTAGTCTACGATCATTAACCGTGGGTACTGTTGTGAATAAGTATTGAATTTCATGCAGAGATTTTCCTTTGGCTTTACAGCACAAATAAAAATAAGCATAATAGCCACATACGGATGAACCAAGACTTTGCATTTGGCTATTATTATATTTATAGTACATACAATGAAGTTTTAAGAATGCAACATGTTGTGCATAAGGAGGAAGGCCATAGCTGTCAAAATATTCTCCAACACCGCGATTATCAATATAAATTGCAATCCAATGGCTTCCTAATTTTGTGGATGGATCTGTATTTACAATGATTGCCAGAGGTAGAGGAATCCGTGAGGGCAACTCATCGCTTGCAATACCCCGGTAAAATGATTTCTGAATAATGGACTACCATTTAAAGCACTAGCTGATTGTAATGTATTCAACATCGTGAATGGAAATGATACATAACGTATACGTACCTTGTAATTTAAAAGTCCAGAATAATGTTGCGCTGGTGGTCGATCTCTAGGAGTAAGGAAAACTCCCCATACACAATACAGTTTGCAGGTGCTGCTAATTTCTCTTGGAAATGAACTTCCAATCGGATGGCTCCATGTCGTTGTAAATTCCAATAGTGACAATCTCCAGCAGAAGAATCGGGAGTTAGGTCAAATACAAACAGTGTATATCCTTTCTTGTAGTCGGCTCTTGAAATTGTATTTCCAGTATTGGTAAAATGTATGCCAGAGCCTGAGAACAATGTGTGGTACGATGAAATGTAGAGATTTTCTTCAAAGTTGGGTTGCAATGGTTTTGAAGGTACAGCTTTTCCATCCACGTACAATGTAAAGAAATTAATGTTTAGATGTTGAAATTCAAATGGATTGCTGGTAATAGTTCCACTGGATGCTTCATTCGATGTAAATCCTACAATAACACGATTTGGCAATGTTCCCATAAACAGGTTATCAATAGTTTTGGGTTGTATATCCTTCGGGATGGTAAATGATTTCATTTGAACCCTTGTCAGAGGATACTTTGCCGGTGTAGATTGCAAAATTTTATTGTGTACCAATTTGACACTAGGGCTAATGCTGACTTTTTTCATCTGCAACGATGCATCTAGAATATTGATTTTTGCATTGACACCACTTTCACTGGCCATGAGACAAAAGTTTGGTTTTGCAGGAATAAGTTGCACACGTAATTCGTAACAACGCATTCTGAGTAAGAAGACGAGAAGAAATGAAAAAAGAAACAAGACTTATGAACACTGCTCACACTTTGCTGTTTAAAATTCCTCAGCTCCTCTTTTGTTACTTCTTATAACGATACTTCTAAAGCCTTTGATAAACATCTTGGCATTTCAGCTAAACGAATAAAAAGCAAGGTCTGACGCGACGTTGCCGAGTGCTTAGGGGTGTGACTATGGCTAAGCAGACGAACTACAGCGCGATCAGGTGGCAGAAGATAGACGTGGATGTGTACAAAATAAACGTGGCAATACGGCTGGCCTTTTATTTGCTAGCAGCATTTAAAGGGAACTAGGAGCGCCGCCTTCAAATGCCAAGATGTTTGTCACGCCGTTTACTACAAAACAGTACCTTAGCATTAATGCAGAAAATATTTTTTTCTTTTTTTTAAAAAAGAAAATACACACACTTCTCGACGAAAACAAAGAACGTCATAAAAACAAATCTAGTTAAGGATTTCGTTCTCTATCAATGAATTGAAGGAGCGTTCTCTAGTTGTTGTGATTGCCATGCGTTTTAAGGAGTCTATTTTTGTGTTGATGCAATACTTTTTAACCTGTTTCGATTCCCACTTGATGCATTTATTTTTTTTATTTTGTAATTTTTCACTCATTCTTGCCGTACGTTTTTACAGTATATGTGTGACACGGAGGCTATGGACAACGTTCTAATTTATCCAAAAATAAGGTGTACAGGCGTAGAACCTTTTCTATATATCCCAGTGTGAGTCCCCCATAGTGCAAACCACTTCTTGCATCGATCCATAAAATTTTCGTAAACCTGTAAATAAATCCGGAGTACTGGTGTTCAGGATATCAGTATCAGAATTAATACTTCCTTCATCACTGGAACGCATTCAAATTATTATTATTATTATTATTATTATTATTATTATTATTATTATTATACGCATCTTTGGTATGGGACACCCGGGTTCGATTCTCGGTGGGAGCTCATGTGGTTCGGGTCTTATGTTAAGCTGTAGGTTTACATCTCAAATAGCCAAACTGCTGAAAAGGGCGCTAAACTCAAAATCAAATATATTATTATTATTATTATTATTATTATTATTATTATTATTATTATTATTATTATTATTATTATTATTATTATTATTATTATTTTAAGTAGACAATAGAAAAAAATGTTTGAGGGTACTAAATTTGGTGAGACATTGTATTTCTTCCCAGTATGGACTTTATTGTTGTCTTGGTGTATCAGAGCCATTTTAGATAGGTTTTCACGACGATCTTACATTTTTTCTTTCATTTAAAAGTCTTAATAGCTCTCAATAGTATCACCACTTGCTAGAGTCTATCTCACAAGAATACATTCAGTTTCATAAGACTTTGGCCATCACCCTTCCCTGAACACTCTCAATGAGTATTTTACGAGAGGAGATGAGATGAGTTCTTTACTGTTTTCAAATCGATTTTGTGTAAAGGTCAAAGTAGTGAGTGTAAACCATATATTGAATTATGATATTTTTTAAAAAAAACTGGTTGTATCCTTTTTTATAAAGATAAATAATGTGCTCAAAAGTGAGATCTCTATCACATTTTCCTATAGAAAAGCTTGACTGAAGAGAAATCAAAATGAGTTGAGGCCATAATGGGACACTATTTAGTATATCTTAGATCAGCCATGTGCAACAGCCGGCCCGCCTAACCCTGTCTTGCGGCCCGCTGGTCATTTACTGAAAACGATAATTGTTATACGTTTCTTTTTTTACAAAATCTGTTAAGAGTGAATTAGAAATTTTCCATCGATCATGCAGTGCAAAATGTGGAAACGTCGTTAAGACGAGCACTTGACATACGCAGGTAGTTGGTGGAAAATTTCCCTCGGTACAAGGATTGTTAGATGTAGCGACACCCGAATCGTGAGTCGAGAGTACCGACCTCGAGTTCGGCTTACTAGAAAGATAACGAATTAAAACCACTGAAATTCAATTCGTTTGTTCTCACCTGCGTAGATGTGATTGCACATTCATAATCACTTCCTTGTGTGTGAGGAAGTGTTAGATGACTGTAGGGGACTGTCAAAAAGTAAAGGAAAATTAACTGAAAGAAAAAATATATAAATAACGCGTGTTTTTTCCATTGCATTTTACACCAGGAGAATCTTTTGACAAAACCTTGAAATTTGCCCATATTATGAATACAGTGCCTTTTTGTGTGAACTAAAAGTCGAAAGGCCTCAATCACCGCCAATTTAGAGCCTTTCTAGATGAACTGGGCACGGCGGATGAAGATCTGATCTACTACTCTGAAGTACATTGGTTGAACAACGGAAATATGCTTCTGTATTTTTACAATCTGATAAAAGAGTTGACACGTTTCTTGGACATGAAAAGAAAACTTATGTCCCAGATAAGCGATAAAAAGTAGTTGTGTAGCCTTGCATTCCTTGTCGATATTATCTATCACTTGACTCAAGAACTTTACGGATATGTCAAATGCTTTCAAAATACTTTCAATACTGTCAAAGTGTTTCAGTGTGATAAATCATTGTGTAACTTCCGTTTCTAAGCAAACTCATTGGCAGATTATTGAAGAATTTAATGTCCAGTTTAGAGACTTCATTAAGGAGGAAGTGAAATGCAGCATTTTCTTATCAGCATTAAGCGTTGACGTTAGTTCAATCCTAACAACTTGAATTTCACGAGGACGTTGTATTGAAAAGGATATTTCAGGACACCTGCTTTCAAGATTTTTATTAGAAATAATTTCTATGCAGCAGGTATTTCAACTTAACTCTTTTCAACACGAGGATCATGGCATTGTTTGGGAGAACATATTTATGTGAGCAACTTTTCTCGCACATGAAGCAGAATTCTAAGGAGAGGTCATTGATAACAGATGTCCGCCTTGAACACTACAACTCCACGTTGAAGCATCTAGTGTACCCCTGAACACTGAGACACTGGTTCAGGATATTCAGGAGATCAAGTTTCCTCACTAAAATTATTATAAATAAACACATTATTCTGGTCCTCTTCAGTGAGTAAATATTTTGGTTACAATTATAACAGTTGTTTTGCGTTGTTGTAGTGTAAATTGCGATGAACTTGTTCCATTATTGAATAGAATACCATTAAATTGTCGTAAAAATGATATACCAACATTGTGGCCCGCGACGCCAATTAGTGCTCTGTGATCGGCCTACCCACTGTTTCAAGTTGCACATCCGTGTCGTAGATCCTGCGCAGGGCGATGTTTCAACTTCGCGGGGAAACGTACACCTAGAAGAAACACTGAACTCGCTGTCGACTGTGTTCAGCACTCAGACTTGGGAATCTGTGTCGTCAATATTTTCCTCATGCTCTGCCACACATTTGTATCTTCAAGACTTCATCAAAGGATGTAACTTCTGAGAGAAAATGCCTATAATTTCTATAGCACACGAAAGATTTTGATTTTGCAATACTGTCATGGATAACATCAATGTTTTCTGGGTCAGTGTTATTAAAGATCCACTGCAGCGAAGTTCATTAACAATGAATCTTTGACCTTTTAGAAATCTGCAATGGATATTTGAGGTGATATCCTTCTAGTAGAGGTACCCAATAAAAGCTCCGTAATGTGCACCACAGAGCCGGGTAAGTTGCGATGAGCTATCCGCTCTGTTCGACTCGACTCAAATGAACCATCTTCTCTAGTCGGTTCGGTTAAAATTAAACCAATTTAAACCAATTGCACAATTAGCCCAATTGTTCAACGCATTCGAATGGACCGATTTTGGTCACTAGAGGTTAGATTGGTTGTCGCTATTACGGAAGTGACTGTATGTCCAGCTTTGTGAGTCTTCTTGTATCTGATTTCTCCTTAAGGAAATTCCTGGTTCGGCTGTGAAGAGGATTGTTACAAAACAAAGTTCTTGTAAAATCAGGTGCAAATTCCCAACTCGATACTTTTTTTTTTTTTTTTTTTTTGTATAGCTATCTTGAAGAATTGATGGATTTACGCAGTATTCAGTAGCTTTCATCGGTTCAGGTGAGGAGGGCCATGGTTTACATTGGACATTTCAAAAACAAACACTAAAAAGAATGATGTTTTTTATTATTATTGAAAATCAAACTTTACAGGTTTTGTTTCCAACACCATGTTTTGCATCCATACAGCACCACAAGATTTTCATTGGAGAAATGATATTCAAGTGACAATTAAATCAGAGTTTCTTTACAGTTAATGCACTCTGCTGTTCTCTTGGAGATATCAGTAAAAGTGTTTAATGAGTATCATTTTGGGCAACAACAACAAGCTGATGTTCTCTCATGCTTCACAGCATGAAAATTCATGAATTATCGGAAATGAATTTTCTAAAAGGTAGTCCAAATTTTTGAATATATATAGGGCATTTTTGAATAGGTCTAATATAGGCACATTAAAAGCAAAATGATGATATAGAAATATAATTTGACAGAAAAATTTAATATCTTCTCTTGAGTTCAATCGGTTAGTTAAGTTACTTTCAAAATGTAACGCGTTACTTTGTCATCAACTTTTCTTATATACAGTATATGACACAAGTTATACTAGGTGATAAAAGTAGTTGCTACTAATATAACTCATAGTCGGTTAGGAAGTAGCGTAGCTCCAATAGCTAATTCAAATTTTGTAGCTCTAACTGTAGCGACGCTACAAGTCTAAACCTGTAGCTTGTAGCTGTAGCTGAGCTACATACTCCTATTTTTATAGTTTGTAGCGAATTTTGCACTAAAGCTACAAATAAATCTTTTCCAGGATGCAAAAATATTTTGTAACTCCAATTCCTCGCAATTTTTAGTAAATTTTTATATGATGATAGAAAATATGATTGTTTTGTGATTTCTGTCTCCAATTATTTTGCAATAATATTACAAGAAAATTTTCTGAAATAAATTGCGCACTGATGATCGGTCAAAAGGATAGTAATGACTTTTAAAATACACCTACATGCCATTCTAGCAGCGAAAGCATATACATTTTTTGAGGGGAAGGAGTAACATATATATACTTTTTAAAAAAACACAAATCATAATTTACTGTGAAATGCAAATTGACAAACAAAGCTCTTATGTAATATTTTAACCAAACTTTTAAGTTCAGTTACGCATGTAAATGCCATGACATATATTATGACGAATGAAGCCAAGTAAACTGTATTTGTGACAAGAGTTTAAGTAGCGAATACGTTTCTGGAAAACTAGGTAATAGTTATAGGGAGCGACAATTTTTATCATATAGTTGTAGAGCAGCTACTTTTGAAAAGTAACTTTCTGATCACTGCTCATACTAAAATAATGTTGGTAAATGGTGAAAATACTATATACTTGACTTCTACGTATGCCTCTCAGGTCTATTCTAGGCGATCTTGCTTTGCTCGATTTCAACAAGGGATAGAAGGAATTTTATCACTTTTCTCAGTTGGTTTTCTGTAAATACTCAGAAAACGCTTAAAGATATGATCTAGAGTACTCAGGTCATAACCAAAGAATGGGCAAGAAAACCATGGCCCTACTCACCTCAACCGATGAAAACTACTAAACACTGCTTAAATCGATTAATTATTCCCAATAGCTATGCAAAAACTTTATCGAGTTGGAAATAGTGGTGTCAACTGGCTCAGCTTGAACTCCGGCTCGGTTCAACTTGACTCGGGTCGATTGGAATAAGCCATTGGCTCGGTTCGGCTAGGCTCAGGTGAGCCATTGGCTAGAACCGGATTGGTTGAGAAGAGCCACCTGCTCGGTTCGGCTCGGCTCAGCTAGGCTCAGGTAAGCCATTGTCTCGAGCCCGCTCGGTTGGAATGAACCATCGGCTCGAGCCGGCAAGGTTGGATGAGCTGTTGGCTCGGCTCACTTCTCAGTCGGCTTGGTGGTGACTGAACCGGAAGCCGAGCTGCTGCAGCCATTGACAACCCTACTACTTTGAACCTGAAAAACACCGATTTGAAAGCAGTAAAGATCCACCTCATCTCCACTCGCAAAATACTCATGAGAGATTGTTCGGGGTAAGATGATGGCCAATGTTTCATGAAACTGAGGGCATTCTTGTGAGGAAGGCTCTAGCAAACGGTGATACTATTGAGAGCTATTAAGACGCTTAAGTGAAAAAAATGTGATATCATCGTGAAAACCTATCTAAAATGGTTCTGATACACCAAGATAACATACAGTCCATAGGTGTAACCAGCACCGTAACTTAGATTAATTTTTTTTTGGGGGGGGGGAGGTCAAGCATTAATATGCGTATTAGGGCACCCTAGAAAAGTTGTTTTTCTAATTCTTGGGCCCTCTCTTTCCATCTTTCTCTTACTCTTTATAGAGCCTGTGGACCCTCCCGCAAGACAAGGTCTGTGAGACCATTAACTGCGACTCTGGGTTTATTTCAAACTTGCACTGCACCATGGGACGGAATGTAAAATCTTGTCACAAGGCTTGTAACAAGTATGTGTTACTCTTAAATGATTCCATCGATGTGACGCATCTCGAGCACTTCGATTTAACATTGGAAGAAGACTGCAGATAAGAGAATGCACCTCAGTAAAGAACGAAGCAAGAAAAGGATAAGTATACTCCAATCTAGATGTCATGAACTATATGTTTTTACATGTTGAATAAACCTATTATTCAATCCCCCGTTATGTCGTTTATTAATTTCATATTAAGTATCGGCATTTAATCAAATTATACATGTTCTGCTCCATATAATTACATCGTGCAAAATCCATATTTCATATCCTCGGTATTTATTCAGTAATTTCTTTAACAAAAGTAAGTTGCAACTCATATTAACGTAATTCATAGCTACAATCTAAACATTAAACACACGTTGCTTCAAAATTACTTAAGTATGTCAGAATATCGTGGCAAACTATGACAAATAACTATTATTTTCGATAGAATTAGAATCAATTATTGGCGAGTAATCGTCATAAAATTATTTAACTTCTATATTTTTAAGGGATATAGTATACGTAAGACCGTCTGAGTTCCAGAAGAAGCTGGACGCTCATACTTTTAGGGATTATTCATTGAGTATCTACGAACTTAGAAAGGGGGTAACAAACCCACTTTCATTTACTTATCCACTGATACGAAAATAAAAAAGAACGTACCTATTTGCCCTTGTACTTTATATGCTATAGCGCATTACATTATATGCAACAATTATTTTGGTCTGCATCATGATATAAATTTAAAAAATATTTAACATTTTTCGAATCGAAATCAACAAAATTTATTCTAGAAAGTAAAAATAGAATGTTAAGCACATATAATGAAGACAACGCAGTGATTTAATTTGGTAACGTATAAATATATAATATGAAGTATCCTCGCGCACGGAAGACAGGGGGTTCTCATGTATACTATTACCTTTTTAAGAATCACGGAGTAAAATCATATCAACATTTTTATATTTATTAAAATTAGAACGAAAGTGGCTCAGAATTTTAAGTAATTCTTGGCCAATACCTTGAGACAAAGTGCAGATAAAGTATACGTCGGTCAAACCGAATTTGTGAAAGATCATAATAACCTGATTCAAACATGAATAAACAAAGAATTAATCGAAACAAAAGACAATCTGTAACGTCCCGTTACATAAGCTACATGACTAATGAATTTGGGGACAATATTGAAAAATCTCAAAGTCATATTAATACATATTAGTTCTAGGGCACCTAATAGTAGACATTTTTTTTATTGAAATGGGCCCTAAACTTATTTTTGTTTTATTTACCTTTCGTGTGCTGTTTTATTTATGTAATGTAGTGAATCTGTTTGATGCTTCATTTATAATTTCATGTTCGTATCATATATGGAGTAAAAAAATTTTGTCTTAAAATGGGCCCCCATCGAACGGCGGAGACCTTGCCTGGGGGAGGGCAGTTGCCCGATACCCCTCAAAAAGTTACGGCCCTGGGTGTAACAACAATAGGGAGGAAATAAAATGTGTCACCAAATTTAGTACCCTCAAACCTTTTTTCTATCCCCTACTTAATAATAGATTAATAATAATAATAATAATAATAATAATAATAATAACATATTGGATTTTGAGTTTAGGGCCGCTTCCAGCAGCGAGACTTTATGAGAAGTCAACCTACAGCTTAACGTAGGCCCCCAAATTACATGAGCTCCTGCTGGGAATCGATCCGAGTCTCCCACGCTAAAGACGCATATAATAAAAATAATAATAATAATAATAATAATAATAATAATAATAATAATAATAATAATAATAATAATAATAATAATAATAATAATAATAATAATATGAACTACGTTCTGGTAGTGATGGAGGAGGTATTAGGGCTGATAATGATCTCTTGGACTCTAGAACTCCGGATTTACTATCAGGATTACGAAAATCTTACAGATTGATGCAAGCAGTGATTTACACTAAGGAGGAATTACACTGGGATATATAGAAAAAGTTTTACACTTTTACACCTTCTTATTTTTGGATAAATTAGAAAGTTGTCCGTTACCTCCTTGTGATACATACACTACAAAAGCGTACAGCAAGAATGGCTGAACAATTACAAAATGAAAAAAAAAAGTAAGAGCATCGAGTGGGATTCGAACGAGGTTCAAAAGTCTAAATCCGCACAAAAAAAAAGCAAGAACTTAGCACGCATGGCTATCGAGATAACTGTGAAGTTTTATTCCCATTTTATGGATAGAGAACGAATTTGTTAACAACTCCTCTTCCCCTTTTTTAACGAATATTGTGATCGAAAACCGTGTGTGCTTTGCAACCAAGTTTTCTGCATTTACCAATTACTATGATGTTCTAAATGGATCATTACATTGAGTTATAAAAAGAGAATTGAGTATTTCAAACAGCAAACTGTGAGCTGTGTTCGGAAGTCTCGTTATTTTTTTCCCCTTTGACTTCCAATACCATTACGTCGTCTGCGCTGTTGCCAAACCTACAATTTTAAGGGACTTAGAAAAATTAGGTCATTCATTTATATTTTGGAGAAATGTACAAAGCGAAATTTTACGATAGTAATGTCATTCGTGGCCAAGAATGGTAGATTCAATGACACGACACCTATATTAGAATGAAGCTGATTCTAAAACATATCGCTCAAGATTTTCATTATTATCTCTTCAACTTTAAGGAGATTAAACAATTTTTTTTTTCAAAATTCAGAATTGTATTTCTAATAATGTGTCCCTTTGAATTGGGATCGTATAAGTCTTACCACCGAGGGCAAGGTGCTGTTAACAACTATGACAAACATGTGAAAGTGGTCGCTTCAAGTATGACTAACTGACCAGAGAGTGATGTGGACTTCATGTGGAACGATCTCCAGTGAAAAAGCACATCTTCTAACGGAAGTTATGATAAGAAATGTGTACCCCTAAAACGAGATTTACCTGCCATTATTTGTAAGTGTTAAACAACTTATATACTTACCAAAATTACCATATCTGTTAGTTGCTTTGCAATTGATTACTAGAAAAGAACGGTGAGTGATGTGAAAATCCTTAAAAAGTGCTTTTCTTATTTCAATAAAATAACACCTTTGTACTGGCTATCATTTATTTAGGTATAAATACATGTTTGTGTTTCACCTGTGATACAAATGTTACGCAGTACTACGTTTGAGAAACCAAACGCCAATGTATTTGAAGGAAAGCTGAATTCCTTACAATAAAATATTATGGTTGATTTCAAAATGATAATATGTGAATGAAATAAAATTATGGATTTGGTGGCAGAGGTTGTTGTGCCAATGGGATCGTTAGGCATCCTTTCAAAGTGCAAGCAGCGATGCCTTTCTCGGTGCAGTGGCAGTCATTGCAATCTATCTTGAACGTTTCTCCTGGAGTGCAGTTCGTTCTTTTGTCAATCCCTGCTGGTGCAGGAGCAGGGCGAATTAACGGCTGTCTCGCTGGAGCATCTTCCGTTGATTCTGAAAAAAGGAAGCAATCCTTCAGTATTATATGCATAACTAATACGAATATTGTGCATTATAGAAGGTGAATTAGATAATTATAATACCAAACTTTTTTTTTTTTTGCTCTACTGTAAGTCTGCACTTTCAGTAAAATTGATTGCGAATAAATACGAACTTCGAAGTCAATTACATCTCCGACTACCTAGTTATTACCTGTGCCTCCACCATGTAAAATTACTTTGATAAGGTAGTAAATAGAACAATTGAATTAGTTCATACAAAAAGGGCTTCAGTCACCAAAATGGCGAAATAGTATTAAGAGGCCTCATCACTGCGAAATTAAAATACCGCTAATTTTACAGTAAATAACTTACGTTATATCTTCAAATAGGTATAAGATAATCCAAAAGTAGAACAAGACCTCCGTAGACAATATTATTTTGCGTGAGATACCGTTATCATCACTCATTTATCTGCTTTCGATTTCCAGCCATTTAGAAAAATCGGCATTTATTTTCGCGTTTCTAAATAACTGCAAACGGAAAGCTACTAGGTGACTCGTGATAACGGTACCTCATGCACAATAACATCGTCTAGGGAGGTCTTGATCCACTTTTCGATTATCTTTTATCTATTTGAATATATCATATAATTACTGTAAAATTAGCGGTATTTTAATTTCGCAGTGATAGGGACTCTTAACAACGGATTTTTGTTCCTATTAGGTACACCCATATTGAGCTTCAGAAATGGTAGATAATGGTAGATCTATCCAGAACATAATATTATAAGAAACGCTCCTGGCTCGCCTTTCGTGCTACTGTAACTACACTGAAAAGTGTACTTTATAATTTTTAGCCCTGATCTGGAAGAAATTAGCCTTTTCATCAATTTATAAAACACAAACCATTTATAAGTCCTTTTATGAACAATTTCTTGAACGATACGAATATTACGCAATACTACGTTTGAGAAACCAAACGTCAGTGTATTTGCATGAAAGCTGAATTTCTTACAATAAAATGTTTTGGTTGATTTCAAAATCATAGCATGCCAATAAAATAAATTGATAAATTGTAGCAGTTATTCATCTCTGAAATTAATATCCATTATAATTATATTCATGTCGAAGTTTAAAATAAGTGAGTTCGACAGTGTCTTGTCCTATTTGTCCTATTATTATTCTACTTACCCCTATGACTTTTTAAAATTATTTTTCCCTTTTATATGCATCTACTGAAAATTATTGTCAATAGTTTGATTCAAGCATAGATTTACTAGCAGTACACAATTAAGACTATGGAGAACAATAGATATTAGCAATTGGAGATATAATGTAAAATTCTACAATATTCTTTCTTTCATTCATTTTAATATCCGACGATTATGCGCTTTAGGCGAAGGGAGGCAAGGATTAAAGCAAATGAATGGTAATGGAAGGTTTAGTGGAATGAGAAATTATGAGGAAACAGGAATACCCCGAGAAAGCCCACGAACGCGCTGTTGTCCACCACAAAATTACTTGTCCAGGAATCGAACCAGGGACCATACACACCAGAGGTAAGCACTCTATCACTAAATTCGCAGAGCTTCCACTGTAAGGCACAAGTAAAGTACCATTACAGATAGTAACATAAGTAGCTTTAGAAGTGTGAGTTAAAATGAAATGAGTGTTATATTCTTTTTAATCTTTGTGGGCCTAATTTGCATGTGTTTTAAAAAATACGTATTATACAAGTAACCTACTTACTTTGTAGTGTCAATTGTGTTGAAACATTGCGGCTCAAATTTTTAGCAACTTTTACTCAATTTGGAGTGTTTCCGTCTCTCATTTAGCGACTTTTTGCGTTAGCAATTTGACAAACATTGACCCAGAATTTAACCCTTAAGGAAAACAAAGGTAGATACCTAGGTACCGATCTGCTGAATCAAAAGGTAGAATCCACTTAGAGCTATATTCAATCAAAAAGAGGACGACTTCTTAATTACTATACAATAGATGTGAGTTTAGTATAGTTCATTTTAGCATAGAACATAAATTTCTAAATTATATTGCACAGTAATTGCAATATAATGTAAGTATTAAAAACTAAGAAGTACAGCATAACATGATTTAGTTTAAGAAATTACAGTGACAAAGATTAGTCCGGTGGCCCGTACCTTTTTTTTTTTTTTTTAATTATTCTTTCTGCATAATTGAGTGGTCTCTGCCATTCAAAAAAGACTATGACAAGCAGCCATACTAGCGCCATTATATAATTGGATTCCTTTTATTATTATTTATATATTTATTTTTATGTTGGTACTATCTGGATCAAACCTCTTCACGTTAGAGGCGTGTCCCCTTCCGTTGCTCTAGCCAGTGTTGCGTTGCCGCATACGATCTTCATAATCCTCGATTATAGAATTTACGCTAATATGCTCGAAAAGATTATTGTTCTTGGAGACTTCTTTCCGACACCACATGAAAGATATCGTTTTTCTGAACATGTACGAGAAAAATCACATTCATAGGTCAAGTGGTTCAGCTTTTCTTACATTTCTTTTGTTTACATGTTAAGTCATATATACCCCAGACATCATATATCACGCAGCTGTATATGTATAAACAAACTTCGAAACAAGAGTCCACGTTGAAGATAAAACCCACACAACCAGATTGCCTTTCAATAACTGGAGAAACGAATAACCATGTATCACCCTCAGTCTGAATGTTTACTTTGGGGTGTGCAGTCGAAGAAAATTTCGGTGTAGTTTTTAGGTAGAGTCGTTGTAGTGTTTCTTTGTAGCGAAGATTAGATTAAACTATATTCTTTGCGTTTCACTATGTCCCTTAGTAAACCATAAGTAAGACATGTAGTACAAGTAAGACTGATTGTTCTAGTGGGTACGGTAGTAAAGTTCGGAAAGTAGTGTTCAGTGTTTATTCTTTTTTCACAAGTTACAATCTGAAGATAGCCGAAGAGATCTCGACTTTTCCAAATGCCAAGAACTAACTGCAGAGACGTGTTCCATAAGTGTGTCGACTGTTTCACGTATATGTAGGGAAGTTAAGAAAGCAAAATTACAAGGTGTCCTAAAATTATTTGTTTCCCCAAGAAAACACATAAATATTGCTAAAGAATCACAAAATTAGATGACTTCGAAAAAGATATCTCCCGTCGTACAGTGTTCGAATTTTATGACAAGGGCGAATTTCCGAGTGTCAAAAAAATTACAAGTGCACTTCAAGAAAAAATATCGTATACTGGTTCGGCTTCGTCAACAAAAAGATTATTGAAACAGTTAGGCTTCCGTCATCGCAGAACTAATGATGGCCGAAAATTTCTTATGGAACGGGAGAATATCGTTGCGGCAAGATTGAAGTTCCTGCGAAGAATGCATAATATTAGAGCATCGGGAGATACACAACCTATATTCTATTTAGATGAAACATGGGTCAATCAAAATCACACTGTCAAATTTGTTTGGCAGGATTCATCGAGAAATGGAGGACTTAAATTACCCATAGGTAAAGGTAGTAAGTAGACTCATTATTTGTCACGTGAGGTCAGAAAAAAACACGTTTCCTTCATGATAGCAAATGGGTGTTTAGGTCAAAGTCGTCTGGAGATTATCACCAGCAAATGACCTCAGATTCATTTCGAGACTGGTTTTTAAACAGATTTTTAAATTATTTAGAGGAAGGCAACATAATTTTTATGGACAGTGCTCCGTATCATTCGGTCTGATAAATAAAATTCCTAACTCGTCTACAAAAAAAGCAAGATATTATGCATTGGTTGGAACAGAACGACATTCCCTTCTCCCCCTCAGAAACGAAAACAGAACTCCTGGAAAAAGTGCTACTTTTTAAGAACAGCAGAAGATATATGAATTGGATCAACTTGCGATCGAAAGAGGACACGAAATTAACCAACTTCCCCCATACCACTGCCAATACAATGCAATTGAGCTTATTTGGGCTCAAGTAAAACGTGAAGTGGCGCGGAAAACACTAATTTTAAGATTTCGGACGTAGAAAATCTAGTTACCGAAGTACTCGATAAAGTGACTCGTGAACAGTGGGCTGCTTGTGTTAAACATGCAGAAAAACTGCTAGATGATGATTTTGTGAAAGAAATAGGACGCGAAGAAATTTTAGAACCAATAATAATAAATATGACCGAAAGTAGTGATAGTGGCGACAGCGAGGATGAGGATGAGGACGAACCATTAGCTTCGCCTCTGGATTAGTAGAAAACATGGTTAAAAGTATGCTTTATTTTACTATTGTTTCTTATTGTTGTCAATTATTATATATTTGTAGAATCAAAATTATTTACTGATGTATGTTATTTGCGACTGTATAATATAATTTGCACGCGTGAAGAGAAGTGGCAATCTGACAACATCGCCTTCGCATTTCATTGGCTCTCATCAAGCGTCAAGAGTTTGAGCCAGACAGTAGCATAGTAGATAGTGTTGTCTACAATTATATAGTTTATTTGGCAGCCGCTAGAGCGGTACACGGGCTAAACTTGTACTGCCATCTTGTATCGCAGCTAAGAACTATTTGGAGAATATTGGTAGCATTTAGAATACTAGTTCGAGCATCACGTCAAACGTGGAGTGATAAGTCATTCGTAAATACGTTGTGATCTTGTAGAGGTCTGCACGGGCTCGGGCCGAACCCATCGGCTTAAACCCGACATGGCCCGCGGACCGGACTCGGGCCTAAAAAGCATATATCACTTCGGGCCCATTCTCCGGCCGTAATTTTTTAAATATACAACCATATTTCTCGGGTTTATTCGGGCCTAACTTAGTAAATATACTGTACTTCGATATTTATTGGATCATTCTTTCTGGAGAACTTTTAAAGCCAACTGCAAAATTAAACCTCTAATTGCTGTAAATAAAAATAAAATTTTGCGTTAATTATTATTTTTTTGTAATTCAGCCTTATTTCGGGCTCATTTGATTATTACACGATCTCGAGCCTAAATGTTAAAACATATTTCGGACTCAGGTCGAGCCTCATATTATAAATTCACGGGCCGAACTGGGCCCGGGCTAAAAATTCCGGCCCTTGCAGATCTCTATCTTGACCCCAACGGGGTCCACGCCCGAAAACTTTGTAACTCTCTTGAAAAAAAAATGTACTTGTGTTTTGTAAGTACCAAAGATACACTCACGGGTCTCTATCCTCCAATCTAGCGACTCGACACACATACATTTTTATAATAAAACTATAGGCTCGCTACTGTACTTATTTAGCAGAGAAAACGGTAATATTTTGGACTGCTGCACGGTGCGATTTCTTGAGAAATTAAGTAGTTTGCCAGCTTATAAATGTTGTAAAATTGTCAGCCTTGATACATTTCTTTAGAAATATTACACGACAAATCATCTTAATGAAACGTATTCGAAAGCAGAAGTATAAAATAGTTGATTTGGAAATGCTACTTCGGTAATGTTCTCTGCAGAATATCATGAGTTAATTTCATCTGTATTACTTATAATCTACTGTATTAAATGAATTAGTGACCTATTATACTTCAACATGTACTGATATAAATATTTAATGAAAAAGAATGGAATTCATTTTCGACTTCAGACATCCTCCTCTCGCAATAGAAATTTCTGGATGTTCACCTGGATTTCCCTTTTTTTGTTGAAGCGAGGTGTCCCTTTTCAGCATCGAGGTTGTATGAAACCCGGACATGCAGCTTTAAAGTAGAATCTGAACCACCGTAGTGCATTCAACACTCTTCCACCGGGATTCAAAGTTGGGAACGTCTGAGCTTGCGATTAGATTCAATTTTCAAAGTTCGATATAATTGCATCATGCACTCTAGGTCCATTTTAATTAAGTACATTGTATTCCAATTTAACATACGAATCCCTGCAACATTTACAAAACTATACTTATTTAACAGAGAAATACTTGCTGTTGAGTAAAGATTTGACTTTATACTAGTCATCTGTACTATCTCTTTTCTGATTATCATTTCTCGTGAGAATACATGTGTCAGTACTTAAAAATTGCTTATCTTTTTTCCATTGTAGAATAACCCGTTAGATACTACATAAACATGGTGTCTTTTATTTTTGAACCCCTTCCACCAAACCTTGAAACCCTGCCAACGAAAGTTTCTGGAGTTATTCTTAGGACGTAGATTCTTGCTAAGACATATTTCAAAAATTATATAGGTGTGTATATATATATTTATCAACCGGTGAAATGAGTTGAAAAACGGGATTAACTTTCCATCCGACAGACCTAACTCTGAAAAGTTGGACTTTGGGAAAAGATGCGAAATTTACTTTGGTAACACCACCTTTCATTCAGTCACTCTTCAAATCATGTACGTATATTAGTGTTGAAGCCTTTCCACACAACCATGCTTTGTTTCTAAATTTTAGCACAACTTTAATGTTTTGATTTGATCTTCTTTCGTATCCGCTTCAACTTTTATTTACATTTCATTCATCGCTCTTAAATGTTTGATTCACATATGTAAACCATTAAAGAAATTTTTCTCATATCTCAAATTTCTTTAACTCTTTGACTGTCATATTGACTGACCAATGCAATGTTCCGCAGCTTAATGCTGGAAATCTACACTCAAGAAAGACCTCAATGCTGATCTAGTTGCTAATGCACATGGCTTTGATTCATAGGTTCCCTGGTTCGATTCTCGGTGGTAGAGATTTGAAGCATGTGAATGCATTATGGTAGTTCGGAATCCAACTTAAACTGTAAGTCCATGTCTCAAACAGTTTCAGTCCTGTAAGAGGCGCTAAGCTCCAATTCAGCTAACTAATCTACACTTAAAAAAGAGAAATCTTTGAAGCCTATATGGATTTCAGAAACCTATCTAGAAAAAGTAGTCTAATCCACATGCAAACCAACATCTGAAATATTTCTTATGAGGCTATTGTGACGTTTCTTTGAAACAGCAAACCATAGAAACAATTTGACCAATTGCACACTGATAATGCAGTCATTGTTTAACAAGGAATTTGAACCACAATTTACTTTGTGAAATCATATATCGAATATGGAGGGAAGATAACGGTTTTGCTAAAGGTTCATCAAATTGCACTCTAATGGTTTGAGGTTCCAGAAAGATATTTAGACAGGATTGGAGCTTGAAAACTCGTCTATGAGTGACTTTTAGGAAGAAGGAACTCATTCTATATATGATAAATCGACAAAAATTAGAATGGCACTATTGACTCCAGTGGAACTAGACCCTTCGTCGCGTAGGCACTTGCCACCATTCACCAATGCATAAACTTCGCTCCCCATCACTTTGCCGATGTTACGAGAAATACTTAAGGTAACATTGTCTCTTCAAATCCTTTTACAGAACAAGTACTTATTCTTTATAAAAATTTTCTCCGCATTGAGACTTCCCAAACCATCCTGCGGAATGCGTATCTCGTATTTGAGTAAATCAAATGGAATTTGCAGTTTTGCGTTCATTGACGGTTTGCATTCTTTAGGGAGTTGAGGACTTTGATAGTTATAATTAGTATAATGAATTACAAATTTCAAACACTGATATATATTCAGTAGTCTTTTGCACGGCTGGACTTACCTTAAACTTCACACATTTCTTTTAAGAACAATTATAAATTTTAAGCCACTATAAATCGTCTTTGAAACCATTTCGAAATTTAAAGAGAAAATATCCTAACTATTAGCAAAGTTGGTTTTATATGGACGAAATAAAAACAAACCTGCAGATTGTGAAGTCACGTCTCTTTTCGGTTTAGTACCCACTGGTGGTACTCCAGCTGCTGTACCACCGCTAGATGTTGAAACTGCTCCTGGAGGGCCACCCGCTATGCAGGCCTTCTGAGTACACAGACCGAGACCTCTTGACGTGCAGCGGCATGTGTTACAGTCCTTTTTGTACGTAGTGCCTGGACTGCATTTGTCCAAATTAACTGAAAGAGAAATAAATAATTATAGCTGTTTCGATGGAAAATTTAATAGACTATTTGGTAAAATAATTACAATCAATCAGTGGTGTAAGTAGAAATTTGTCAAACAGGTTGAAAATCAGCGTATAGATAGATACGAGGAGCCGCAAATGTCATGGCAACTATATCTTTTAAAACAAGAAGAGAAACGAAGCAAGAAATTCTGAATATGCAAATGGAAGGTTAGTACGCATGTACGGAATTTGATTAATATAATTATCCCTATCAGGATATAGAACGAGAAAAAATGAGTACAGCAAATCATACGTTTCATAGGTTTTACTTCGAATTACAAAATACAAACTATGAAAAGTACAATTACAATTATCTGTAAAGACCAGAAGCACATACCAGTGGCATGTTTGAAGTAATCTTCACAAGAATGTACCACATACTCCCACCGATGTGAAATCGCCGAATACTCGTTGCCATAGTATGAGCGAATCTTCTTAATTCACGATTCACTGCTGTAGCAATGTCTTCATATGTTCAAAAGCATGTTCCAAGTAATAGTTCTTTCAGTTTTGGTATGAGATCGAAATTGCAAGGTCATAAGTCTTGGAAATAGGTAGATCTTCGAGTGTCTCCCATCCCCATCGCTCTAGAAATTTTTCCATACACGGTGCGTGCCATATGAGCTGTCGCGTTGTCATGAAGGATGTTGCATCATCTGCAAGTTCATGGTGTTTCTCCCGAACATTCCGACTTAGGTATTGCCGCTTGCAGGAAAGTGCGGAAATAGTACAGTACGTTCGCGGTCAGGCCATGTGACGTTACAATGGGGTTATGGTTCTGCCATCTAGTGGGGTCTTTGGGAAACCACTTCGAAAGACTATAGATGTCACTGGTATGTTTTTCTGAGCTTTACGCGCAATTCTAATTGTACTAGTAATGGATTGTAATGTTTTAATTTCTGGTAAAACAGGAATGAAACGAACAAACCGGTTGTACCGGTACTCATTTTTCTCTTATGGGGATAGTTATTTTGATACAACTCCCTACATGTAACGTTTACATATCAACTAACCTTCCATTTGCATATTTCATAATGTCTTGCTTCGTTCCCATTTTCGTAAAAAAAAAAAAAAAAAGAAACAAATTGCCATGACTTTCGCGGTGACTTGCGTAAACAGATTTAGATATAGATATATGGTAAGTATATTTTTCCATAATCTTCAAGATGGAAGTGTTTAAGCCCCTTGCGTGAGCCATTGCAATTAATACTTGGTAAGTCACTATATATAACATTTTAGACAGAAATGTGTTGAAAATCCGTCAGCTGAACCATAGCAATCATCTATGGTAATTTTTAACTGTTAACTCTATGGCCTATGGAATCCGGAGGTTTAAGCACTTACAAAAGCTCTCCATTCACTTCTGTCCTTAGCCAACTGGATCTAGGATCTACTTTGTATTACTATTTCTGCGAGATTCATCTGCGCCTAGATACTCTAATGGTCTTTATCCGATTGGATTTCCAGTTAAATTTCTTAAAGCCTTTTCTACTTTCTTCCATTCTGACTACATGATCTGCCCACCTGAGCCTCCTAGACTTAATTATCCTAACAATGGTAGGGAAATGGTATAAATTATAGTTTCTCATTATGAAGTTTCCGCCATCCAATAAAACTCCTAGTAATTGCATTCAAATATACAACGATATATGAAATATAAATAAAAAAAATAACAATTATAAAGGCTTAATGAGTTCCGGATTTTTTTATTCTTATCCATACTCCTGGTTAAAAGTAATACACATTAATGCATAATTTACATATAAAGAGAAATAAAGTACAGCTCACAGATGACGAGAAGAACCCTAAAACAGGGGAAGCGGGGAAAGGTCAACGACACGGTCAAATCCATTTTCGGTTTTTGAGGTGTGGTCTATACTTAGATGTCGTCTACTACTCCGGGTAGTTATATGTGTGCTATTCCGTGGTGTCATTTGAAACCCCTGTGTGAAAAGTGGGCGAGCCCATACCTACGTCACACTACTTCTGCTAGAGTTCTTCTCATCATCTGAGAGCTGTAATTAGCTAGATATTTTACTCATGCAGTAATGTATTTTCTTTCACATCTTGTAAGGAAAGAGTTTCGGAGTGCCAAGATTATCAATATATTGTCCATAGGCGGCGCCACAGTGGGTGCAGTGGGCACAGCTGCACCCACATTAACTTCGATTTTTAGATTTCCTACAATAATCCTTTGTATTTTGTATATTTATTGTTTGCTATGTTTCAATATATTTGAGTGACTTCTTAAGTCTCTCATAAGTTAGTTGTTTCATAGTTGTTTCATACAGTGTTTTTCTAGTTTATATATATATATATATATATATATATATATATATATATATATATATATATATATATATATATATATATATATATATATAAGTGAAACTTAGGGATTATTTTTGACATTTTAAAAGGTTCAGTATTGCAGAGCGTACTGGCAACAATGTTAGGATGTATTGTCTCTTCCCGGCCTGCACCCACATTACCAAAATCCTGGCGCCGCCTATGATCTTGTCTCTATATGGATGCTGTTGTGCAGACCCCCTTTTTAATAAGGCTTGGGACGCATTCTTTCGATACTGTCCTTTGCTTTCTTATCATTTTGAATAACATAAATAAACGTAAGATACTGTACTCCTGTTAAATACTTTCGGCAAAAGTTTCTTTGAGCAATATATCATAAATCCATCAATTAACTATAAGCAATATTTTTGTTCTTCAAAAAATCAAAGTATTAGTATTTAACATTCCATAGAAAATGGAATACTTACATGTGGAAGCTGATTCAACTACAACGACGGTAGCAACTACCAACAAAATGCAGATTTCCTTCATGTCTGTAAGGTATCTGTAGAAACGATAATAGTAATAATAATAATAAAATCATTAAACAATCATTTATAACAACAGAAAATAATATATTATAGTATAGTTACAATGTATATAAGAGAATTGCCAACTAAGCAGGTTATAAGTCCCTTTGGCAGAAGGTTAAAATATAAAACAAAGAAAATACATG
The DNA here is from genome assembly GCF_964235325.1 of Thermobia domestica. NCBI lineage: Eukaryota > Metazoa > Arthropoda > Insecta > Zygentoma > Lepismatidae > Thermobia > Thermobia domestica. Next base: position 111,973,163 of record NC_137463.1, on the reverse strand, counting down.
CGTTGTCAATGCGAAAGCACGGGCAAGCATTTCTACATCTTGCGGAACGAATCAAAAAAGAGAGGGAAAAAAAGAAGAAAGAAAAGGAAAAGGAGATATAACACTGATTCTAATATTTTAATTTTTGTATTTAATTTATTTTTTATTTATTTATTTATTTCGTTTTATTAGATTGTGTAATTTTATTGTACGAGGGTATATCTTCTTTCAACCTCCATTAAGTCAACATAGGAGAACAATGTGAGATGATGAAACAATGATAAGACAAAAATTTTCATACGAGTATGACATCTCCCATTCCCAGCTTCCTATTTAATTCCCATCCGTGGTGGCTGTGATAGAGCGTTCACGTCTGGCGAGTGAAGTCACTGGTTCGATCCCAGTTCGCATCAAACGGTCTTTGTGCTGGGCAAATACCGTTTATATGTGTGTTCTTGGGGATCTCTCGTTTCCTTCCACTTTCTTAATTTCAGAATTCCGTATTTCTTTCATTAATGAACGTAGGTGAAGCATAGCCTAAGAAAACCTGCGGTGAAATTATTTTAAGTAAGTTGAAATTAATTGATCTAAAATCAAATAGGAAGAAATGTTTAATAACCTATGGCTATGCTCTACAAGACAAAGAAAACATGATTGTGAAAGAATTTGTGAAATGGGACTAGAGAGGAAATAGAAGAATCTCCCCCCCCCCAAAAAAAAATCCACGGACACGATGCTATCCAAACTTACGCGGCCTGGGGTCGAGCCAGAGACCCCTTGCATCAGAAGTAAGCGCTGTACCCTACTTTTTAAAATTGTTATTCAACACTTTCTTTCTTATATTGTTGAAGTTTTCTCGGAATCGACTTGGGTACGAAAATAGAAACATCTAGGGGAGTTAAAAAATGATCATCGTCATCAGACGGACTCGGATTTGCGACGGATTTCTCTTCACTATCAGGGGGCGCGGTTGCTCAGTGGTAGAGCGTTCACCTCCGGTGCTTGGGGTCCCTGGTTCGATCCCAGCTCGCGCCGTGTGGACCTTGTGGTGGACAAACACCGTGCTCGTGGGTTTTCTCGGGGTTCTCCCGTTTCCTCCCACTTTCTTCATTCCACCGTTTCACTCATCTCTCATCATCACCGTCTCCTTTAGCCTAACCGGCATAACCGTGGGACGTAAAACTTAAAAGATTTCATTTTTTTTTCTCTTCACTATTGTCAGTTTAATCCCTCAAACCTGTCCACTACACTACACCAGCACTAAACTACTGTGCCTCCCTTGGCTAGTCCAAGTACCAACAAGTAAAACCAACAAGCTGTTTATATTCGGTATTCATCACTTTTAACATATATTGTTGTTGCTTCACAATTCCGATATATCTGGTTCGAATCACGCAGTTGGTCACACTAAATTTGTTCAAGGACTTTTCCTGAGTCAGATCATACAGTTGCTGCGATTTAATCTCTACCTTTAGATTCTCTGACTTATTCTCTTAATGTTTCTATCAAAGTTGCATTGTTTATTGCATTCTTGTAGTTTGCAATAGTTTATCAATTATGGTTGGACTAAATCTAATAATGAAACTGATCTTATGTGGAATTGAATCATGCTGAAAACAGCTGAGCTGTTTGAAATGCATTTCTTAAATATAGTTATCACCTACCTCAAACTTGGTTTTCATCACGTCATTTTCATTAAGGCAGGAGTAAAGGTGGATCTGAAAAGGTAGGGGGACGGTAGGTAGCGGCATGACGTAATACCGTTCTCCCTGCCTATCTTTGCCCATTGTAATATTTTAGAAACTGGAAGGACGCCGTACATATTTTTTCGAGGTGGGGGCACGGCAAGCCCCGCATTCCCCCTTACTTTTACACCTGGATTAAGGGGAATAAGGAGTTCAAAATTTATCCTTTGAAACCTTTTACTTCACAAGCTCGTCAAGTAGGAAGGTGAAACTCAATATAGTCTATAAACTCCTCATTAAGAATAACTAGATATTTGTCACAATGTTTCTAGAAATTCCTGTTTTTCGGGAGAAGAGGCATTTTCTATATGTATTTCGACACATTAAAAGTGACGTTGTTTGTTGTTTGCAATTGCATCACGGGAAAATAGCCGCAAAGTTTGAGTTGAGTATTGGAACGCAGAATACTTAGTAAATTTCTTACCTTGAGCTATTCTTTTATCATATCATTTTGATAAAGAACATATTTTAACGGGACACACTGAGAAAAAATGTGTATGTGGCGTACGTAAAATCGTATGTTACATTTGTAAATCCTGTAGTTTTTTTTAACTTAACGTACAGCAAACGTATAACTGAAAACACATGTTTTATAATACTTTCTGTATAAATGTTCAATCTGTACGTACTTTCCGTATGAAACAATATAGGTGGTCAGGATCTCACATACAAATGGACGTATATCACATATAGCTAACAAAGTAACATACACATATGTATGTGATATAAGGAAGACCGTTAGATATCAGACATCGTGCAACGGCATGATGTAACATCTAAAGGCAGTGTCTATGTAGCATACGGATAACGTATGCTCCATACTGATTTCTGTAGGATTCCATATATTAGTATAATATACTGCTGTCCGGAGAACGGATTTTTTTCAATGTAGAGGGTTCAAAATATATGCCATAAATCAAGCATCTCGTGGGTTTGTATCATTTCTTCTTCATTGAAATTCATATCCTAAGAGAGGAAGAATGTTCAAATATTTCCATAAATATTTTCTTCCCATACCAAGAATGGTAATTTCAGATAGTAAATAAATAAAATGCATATTTATCTCTTATATATGTTAGAAAATAAAGAGACAAATAACTTTAAATATCAGAAATGGTTATTCAAACTCATCGTTAGTAATGACTTCTGCCACAGGCTTAAAAAAAATAATATCTCACCACAACGGAAGGAAGATCGTTATCTAAACACAAAAGTTTCCTGTTTATATTCAGTAAAAGTTCCGCTGACATTATTATTTTCAGGAAGTATTGTAAGATAATTTCCACAGTTACTTAACTAACGAACATTATTTATGTTCTTAGAAACAAAAGTAATTGTTTTTTTCAAATCCTGGATTACAGGTCGGACAATAACATCCTTAGCAAACCGCAAAAACCTATTGCATTATCTCTCTATTATAGGAACAGGACACTTATTCCTGGCCATTACTAGAGAAACTAGTTGTTCAGTTTTCCTCCACTGTATTTAGTATATCCTTCTTCAATATTCCAATACTTCAATCTATTATCCTTACTAAAGCTTCAATTCGAGATTTTCATGCCTGCCTTTTTATTCCACAAGTAAAACGAACTGATCATTTCGTCCCAGTCCAATTCCAGGTTTCCATACTCCTCTTTTTAAATAAGGACAATAAAATGGTCATCTTGTTCCTACTCTACTTACTTAACTACTCTATTTATTAATATGTGAGTTAGAATCTGCCTTTAGTCATGACAATCAAGAAAAGAAAGAGGAGAAACAGTCTTCCAATTGAATATAATCATTAATAAACAAATTAGATAGAAAGGAACTTAACACATTAACAAATTATCGGCAAAGATCAATATTAGAAATGTAAACAGAAATTGGACAACGAGGAAACATCTATCTATATCATTCATTTAAGTTTAGCGTCTCCTTTTAGCACCGTGACTATATGAGACGTGGACCTACAAATTAAGGTGAAATCTGAGTTACCGTAATGCGTTCAAATTTCAAAGCTCTCCTACCAGGAATCAACATCTTTTTATATATCACTTACGATAGTAGAAACGAATTTAGAAACATTTCACGTTCATAGTCCAATTCGAAGTGCAGCCAAACTGATCATCGTTAAGGACAGGTGTGTTCCTACTTGTCGAGTATAGTTGTGTGTATGAGCCACAGTTTATGTCTGCAATGCCAGGATGACACCACCAAACGCCTACTGTGCAATTAAGCAATTTCGAGTGTGGCACAGTGATCCCAATCTGAAACGCTATAAAATCCCATCGCGAGAAGCAAAACGTCCTATTTTCCATCTGAATTCCCCATGTTGTACTTCTACTACTACTACTACTACTACTACTAATAATAATAATAATAATAATAATAATAATAATAATAATAATAATAATAATAATAATAATAATAATAATAATAATAATAATAATAATAAAATATGAAAATGAAACTTTGTAGGCCTATGTCATGTGTAACTTCCTTTTAATTTGCGGATAAAGTTATTAATAAATTTCGATCTTCCATAAATATAAAATAGTTTGTAAATAATTATTTTTCTTAATCGAGAATAATATTATTGTCTTATGTTATTAGAAATGCACTCCACACATTTCCATCACACCTTATACTACGCAGAATCATAAAGAAAAGTTTTGTTCTCCACACATTTCATGCGGAATGTTTGGAAATTAATTGTCTGTCGTTTGATATTTTATTTCCTTTAATTGTTCTTTGTTTTGTTTTCTTTCTTTAAATATCGGAGCGCAAATTTCGTTTCTTGCTGCTTAATTTTTAAGAATCACATATGATTAAGGCACTCATCACTAGCATATATTGCCAATAATACAGAAAATACTCCAGACTAAAAGTTAATAACACTGACATCACTGATGCCTCATTATTTCTACTTTCTGCTCGTACAGTTTATTTTATTTGTTTATTTTTTGGGTTAAACATATAGTGAAAAATATCATCTATGTTTCCAATTTTGAAGAAAATTTCCTTTATCCTATTTAAAAAAATATGCCCTTAAGGCTAAGGGAGACGGATGATTAAAGCTTGTTAATGGTGATAGAAGAGTTGATTTTCAGTTTAACGTCCCTTTCAGCAGCAAGGCTATATGAGACGGGACCTACTGATTAACGTGGAATCCGCACTACATGAGCTCCTACTGGGAATGATGATGAAAGAATTCGTGAAATGAGAATGTGGAAGGAAACGAGAGTACCCCGAGAAACCCCCGGACACGATGCTGTCCACCACAAGCTTACTTTTCGGTGATCGAAACAAGAACCTCACGCATGGGAGGTAAGTGCTCCACCATTGAGCCGCCGTGTTTTCTTTAATAAAGTACATAGAATAAAAGTATTTGAAATACATTGAACAATTAGTAGCTACAGTTTAATGTGATTTCAACATCTGGAAATTCTTCCGACAAAACACCTGACTTTTCTAAAAACAAGAAATGTATACATTCATCTCTCCTTCAATGAAGCAACGAATCGTTGTCAAGTCAATAAGAATAATATCTCTCATGGTAACAGGGCCGCCAATTTAATAATAATAATAATAATAATAATAATAATAATAATAATAATAATAATAATAATAATAATAATAATAATAATAATAATAATAATAATAATAATAATAATAATAATAATAAAGAATTCTTTCGCCTTGTGTTGAAGAAATAATGGGCAGAAGCACTAGTATTGTAATTGAGTTCCGTGTTCGGTCCTACATTATTTGTTTTCTTGCGACTAAATAAATCGAAAGAACTTGACTGGTTATTTTTTAAAACATATATTTATCTCAACAAATAACTTAAAGGTTTCAGGAAGAATCAGCCGAGCTATAGTCTGGTTCGATTCCCGATGGGTGAACATCGACCGCTCTAGAGTGATTCAGATCTCAGGTCTCATTCTATACCAGATGCACAAACAGAAACTTTTGTTGGAGGAAGAGGGAAGTCAAGATTAGTAGGAGTTCGGATTCGATGGATTCCCGGGAGTGTATCCCTGATGAAGACAAAAAGCAAGCATATTGTTTATAAAATGTTGCGTTGCAGCTGACGAAAGATGTAAACAATATATATCAATTAATGTGGTCGCGAGCTATTATTGATACTTTCGCAGTTATTCCTTGCAGGTTGAACGAAACGAATAACAAAACAAGAGTAAAGGAGGATGATATAATATCATGATGTAAAAGAAATGGGGATTATTTCCAGAGGATATCCATAGTCACAGTGTTTACACAACTCGTATGACTTGCGATCGAGGCTTTGATTTGATCTACCAGATACGAATCATCTTAACTCCACTCAACGTTCACTGCCACTCTTGACAATGGCTCATAATACAATCCGGACAATTTGCATTTTTAATATGAAAGACTTGATCTGTAGGCTTGCACTAGCAGATCGCACTTCAACTCATCTTTATACAATATTTAATAAGCTCTGTATTGTTTAAACATTTCGCAATATGCATTTTTATACCGGATATTTAAAAATACGTAAGCGGTTACATAGCTTCTAAAGTGAGACCTAATCTAGAATGAAATGAAATATTTAAGTTTTACGTCCCACGATTATGCCGGCTAGGCTAAAGGAGACGATGATGATGAGAAAAGGGCGAAATGGTGGGATGAAGAAAGTGGGTGGAAACGGGAAAACCCCGAGAAAACTTGTGCACACTGCGTTTGTCCACCACAAAGCTTACTTGGTGCAAGCTGAGATCGAACCAAGGACCCCATGCACCAGATGAGACTTAACATGTAACACCTCAATTTACTCAATATCAATAACACCTCAATAACAATACAATTTGGATTGCACCAATAATATATACATGAAAGAAGAACGTATTCACCTGATACAACAGCTACAAAAGTTGTTAGTAAGCACTCTGACTTTTGTTGATATAAACGAAGATCACCCACCTTCCGTGCTGCTGGAAGATTCAACCTAGTATGAAAATTGCATTCATTGTGGGTGGACCTTTTATAAACCAGTTGTTCATTGCCGCGTTTCTTGTAAGGATAAATTCCCATTAAACAGGTATTGTTTGGTAGGAAAATAAAATACAAGCCAATGAAACAGGCCGACACTTTCCTTCTTTCGCATGTTCTAACCTTTGTTTTTTTTTTTTTTAAGTGGATTACGTAATACACTGACATCACCAGAAAACCTCATAGCTTAACATACTACAACGGGTTATACTGTATATACTGTATATTTTCATTACTTGGAAGTTGGTCTTCTTCATGCAATATACAGTATGGAAAGTCTAAAGAGGTAACTGGGAAAAGGTAGGGCAGAATATAAATCTAAAACTTCTTTCAAGAGAATACTCGAATTTCTTGCATCGATAATATCCACATATTGTTCTTCAATATCTCTAAGAATTCGTTATAATGGTGTGTCTATTCAATGCACAATAAAGAATTCTTCCACTTTTCTCACTAACTTAACCTTCATTGGCGCCAGTGTGAATTCAGTTCTTTCCAAAGCTAGATAGCGTGAAATCTTTCACAAGGTCAGCGTGAATTCGCATTCGTTTTATAATTGAAATGCAAGTCCTGGTCATGGTAATTAACTAAATAAAAGGAAATAAGCTTCGACTGTTCTTTATTCGTGTATCTCTGTAATTGGAAAACGCAGTGTTTTCTTCTGTACTCGAAGAAAGAGTAGCGAATTGATGATTCTAGATGGGTGGTTAGAACATTCTTGCCGAAAAGCAATGCCAATTGTAAAGTCAAATTTAATGACACACAATTAAAATAAATTCGTGCAGGACTAGTCAATGATTTGCTTGTGTTATTTTAATGAGCTGTCCAGCATTTTGTCAACAATAACAACTAATCCCAGGTAGTATGACCTTGCTCTTCACGAGTGCAGTCTAATGGAAAGAAGTTCCTCTACAACAAACTTTCTTCAAATTTCCTCCTTAGAGCCACGATTCTATGCAGTAAACACAACTGAAAATATATCCAATATATGCAATTATGCAAGAAGAAATTTGAAAACGAAAGTGAAATGAAATTAAAACTTTGCGCTTAACGTCCCACGACTATGCCTATTAGGCTAAGGGATATGGATGATTAAAGCAAGTGAATAATGATGGAAGAATTGACGGAATGAAAACTTGGAAGGAACAATAGTACCCCAAAAGAAACACAGATGCGACGTTGTCCACTACAAACTGACTTGGTCGGATATCGAACCAGGGACTACACGCACCAGAGGTAAGTACTCAACCACTGAGCCACCGTGCCTCCGAAGTTTGAAAATATTCACTATAAATGGCATAGTATGTATTTAAGAAGCAATTTGTTCATTTCAAATTCATTCGTGTGCAATGTTTGCTGTGAGAAATGAATTTCCACTACACTACTGGGAGCTTTTAAATATTTCCTGTTATCAAACTTTCTCTATTGTCTTTCAAAATAAGTTTATAGGCCGAAAATGATTTTTCAAAATCAACTGAAGTGACTATACAATGGTACAGTTCTTGTAATATTTGTATATGCAATGGTACAAAGAAGTTCGTAAGAACTATCTGGCCAAATATTTACTGATCCCACACATGTATTGGTTAATTGATATGATCTTTTCACTCTTGGGTATGAGTAAAGCACCTTATCCACTTCTCTTTAACTCTTTTTCTTTTTTTTTTTTTTTTTTTTCAATGCATGTTCCGCCTGAGACAAAACTTCAAGAATTTGTTTTCTTACAAGTTTGACTAACTCGTACAATAATCTATCCTCAGATTCCATACGCATAAATGTTTCAACAAGCGTCGGAAACTGTACATGAATGATAGTAATATCTTGGTACCACTTTCTAATGCTAGAAAAGAGTATTCCAGAAAGAGGTAAAATATTAAACTTATTTAAAATGATTTGAATTTCAAATATATGCAGAAATATGCGAATAGGGACAGAATATGCACTAACGTTCAAAGTATACATTTGCATATGCAGATATGGATTTCCTTTTGAAATCCTTCCCCAACTGATCAGGGATAGACTGAGCCAGAAGGCAAATGTCCGGTGTGCTTTTCCCTATGTAGTATCCCCACAAAATGAAAATCTATTTAATAAAGAAAATAAAATGAATAAATTCCCTAAAATAATTATATTCATTTTCTGGAATATTATCTAAAAATAATTCGCGTATAGTATTTTGTGATAATTTATTAGTAGTAACTTTCCAAGGCACAAGTAAGGTTGGTTAACCTGAAGTAAAAATTCTATGCCCGGTTCCCCACAAGTGTCTTCTAGTCATCAAACACCAAACTAAAATATTACCTTTGTAAGTAAAAATACGTATATATATATATATATATATATATATATATATATATATATATATATATATATATGTGAAGCGTTCCGGGTAGTACAGGCAAACTTAACATGTAACCTGAACTCTTGGAAACCATATTTAAGGTATTTGATTAGTAATACCTAACTGCTTTGTGGTAGCCAGTTCTAGTGCTTATGCATATATTTGGGGAAGTCGTTCCTCTTTCTCTTAGAAAATAGTATCAACATAAATGGATGACTGTTTTCAGTATTCAGAGTGAATTTTCAGGAAAGAAGCTTTGTGAGTTCGGCATTACTATCAGAAACATTTCATATCGTAGACTATGAGATATTTGTAGCAACAGCCGTCCACAGATGATATAAACTTCTCTCCTCGATCAATTGTTTTCTTGGTTTGAATTGAGTTTAGCGTACTTTTAAGCAGCGAGGAAATATGAGACATGGATCTACAATTTAACATGGAACCCAATCCATATGAGTTCCCAGCAGGAATCGAACCAGGGTCTCCAGCATAAAACGCGTGTGCCATAATCACATAGTCACTAGTTAACTCTTCCCGGCCAATTACTATGGCGCCCTTCCAATATTTCTACCATCACTCTTTTCATAGTGCCGTCTCTATATATGTACCACGTGCTGCAGTGGCTGATAGAGCGTTCACCTCTGGTGCATGGGGTCGCTGGTTCGATCTTAGTTCGAACCAAATGAACTTTATGGTGTATAAACACTGTGTGCATGGGTTTCGTCGGGGTTCTCCAGTTTCCTCCCACTTTTTCATTCCACCGTGTCATTCATTTCTCATCATTACCGTCTCCTTTAGCCTAATAGGCGTAATGGTGGGACGTAAAACTCAAAGATTTCTATATATGTACACTCATGTGCAAAATGATTGTCGCATATCTATAACTGTCTTTTTGCTAGAATATAATTTGATAATGATTTTGCAGGGTACTTTTAATACTGATGCTATGTGTATAATCGTGAAATGTATATTTGTTTTAAATTTTATAGGGAAAGAATTATAAATACGGAAATTAGAATGAGTAAAACAGAATGTTGCTAAATGGACAAGAAAGTTTTATTTTCGTTTTATTGTTCTTATTTACTGTTCTTTTGACATGAAATTTACCACATACAGTACATGTCTTTGTTCATTATACGCATACTAACATTATAAGAAATATCGTGCGAATTCGTTATCAAATTATATTCCTATAACAACATATTTATAAACATGAGACAATAACTTTGGACATGAGTGTACGACTATCCGTTTCATGGAGCCAGTCCATCCCATCTGTGATTATTTCAGTTGAGAGTAGTCAGAAATTCTCTTTGAGTTTTAAAGTTCGTTTGTAACATCGAGGCTATATGAAGCGTGCTGCTTAGCTTAACGTGGAATTCATATTATCATGCATTAGGCGCCATTGAAAATTGAATCAGTGTTTTTCGCACTTGAGGAGCGGGCACTAAATATTTTATACCCTGTGTAATTAAGGTAACTCTTGACTAGATTGTGGTAACCTATATTTGCGGATATTCGTCTATGACTTTAATCTATCAATGTTTTTCTTTTTTCCTTTCCTTTTGTTTTCTGTTTTACTAAAGACTGACAATCCTATTACTAGAAATTGTTTTTTTTTTCTTTTTTTGGATCAAAAGGTCCAATATTATTCCACCCAAAAATTTTCTTGTATGCCTTATATCTGGAGAACTATATATATATCTATATATATATCTATATTTGGCTACACTATATACACACTATATATATATATAGTGTAGCCAAATCAAAACTATCACTTAACACAGTATGATGTTCTTATTTCGTAGAAAATTCGAAACCTCGATCTAGGGATCGTTCAAAAGTTTTGCGGCCCCAGATCCAAAAACTAAGTATTAGCCAAGATCAAAATTTTATGATCCACTTTTTGGATCATTCCTAAAATATTTGATAGTTTAGTTTGTTGCCCTCTAGGCTAAAGAACATAATGGGTGAATGAATTACGTATAATTACATGCATGATAAGAAAATAATAATAATGTCCATGTTGTGAAAGATATTCGAACATTTAAGAAAAGGTCTTGTGATCACTAGCCTAATGCCAGAACGTTCGACCAAGCTTGCCAACAATTAGGCTATATTAAATCAATTGAATTTTCTGAGTGGACGCAGTGGCTCATTGTTAAAAAGAGTTAATCTGTGATACTAACAAGGAACGCCTTGAGTGCGAGGTCGGAAGTGCAATCTCTAGTAAGGCTCATTTGAAACTGTAGTGTGAACAATGATGACAGGAAAAATATTAGCTGCTAATGGCTTACCATGTGCATCAGGAGGGCGATAGAAAATACGTGTCCGGGAGGTGCAGATATCAACCTTCTATGGGATATATGTATTGCACTTCACAAAATGGGCATTGTCGACATTCACAAAATGTTCAAAACAAACCATTAACTTATACCATGAACTCCGAATGAAAAATTACAACACAGTGATCACAAATGTTCGCACTATCAAGATCGAAGGCAAACTTCTTGGGATTTACAGGACGTTGAGCTAGGTATCTACTTTTAAAGATTGCATATAAAATCATATTGATATAACGGGGAGATGAGAACTGATGGGATGTGATGACACCCGTTACACCAACATGATTCTATATGCATTCTTTAAAAGTGGATACGTAGCTGAACGCCCTGAATAGTTTGCAACTCCCAAGAAATTCGCCTTCGATCTTGATGGTGCGAACATTTGTGATCATTGTGTCGCGTCATTTTTCATTCGGTGTTCATGGTGCAAGTAAATGGTTTGTTTTGAACATTTCGTGAATACCGATTATGTCCATTTTGTGAACTGTGTTACATCTATCCCATAGAAGGTTGATCTCTGCACCTCCCAGACACGTATTTTCTATCGTCCTCCTGATGTACATGGTGAGCCATTAGCAGCTTATATTTTTCCTGTCATAATTGTTCACACTACACTTTCAAATGAGCCTTACTAGAGATTGCACTTCCGACCTCGCACTCAAGGAGTTCCTTGTAAGAGTCTCTTATTGATGAGGGGAGATTTGTAGTTTTACAGTATTTATTCCACATTTCTCACTCTGATAAATCCTGAATCATCAACTCTCCTTTTTTCTTTTCTTTTTTTCTTTTTCTCTTCTTTTTCTTTTTTCACCTTTGCGTTATACACTGTAAACTTGTCTAATCGTGTATTATTTAACCCTTTCACTGTGGAAGGCGACGGAAAAAAATTTCCCTAACCTGCGAATGTCGATTATAGTCGACGTGTTAAAATTTGTCTGTATCTTGGTTTTGTCGATTGTAGTCGCCAAAGGTTTTTTGTGTGATTTCTATTGTTTATCGAAAACAATAGAACACAAACAAAAATGAACGGTACAACTTTGGCGACTACTCGGGACAAAGCCAAGATACGGACAAACAAATTTTAACACGTCGACTATAGTCGACATTCGCATGTTAAGGAAATTTGGTTCTGTCGACAAAAGTCGACTTCCTTTGTGAAAGGGTTAAGCTAAACAGAGCTTTGAATGAGACAGGAAGAAGTAAGCAAACGCTGCAGTACTTATGGTTCTTGACCTACCTCGTATCACTATCTTTTGTAAGCAGTACTGCTACTATAAAGGAAATAACACAGAATCGTGAACTTACCAAGAATTGAGCGTAGATTCCAGAAATCTCAGTTAATTCAACGGAAAGTGTCTCATTCCTTTCAAATTTCAGCTTTATATACAGTATGTTCTTTTCAATACAAAGTTCAGTCATAAATCTTTCAGTTAGAACTTTATTATTTGCTAATTTCAACGTTGAATTATGTTTTTACTTTAATTATGTTTGACACTATTACATAAGAAAAGCATTCTAATACAAATAACCTGGTGATAAAGGCAATTTGCAGTAAGAGATTTATTTTATAGAGGAAAAATTAGATTTCTTTTGAACTTTCCTTGTTACGTTGCTGGTCTTTGTAGATTCACGGCAGTTTTGAAGATCACATCAAACTGCTTTTCCTATTTTCGTGATTCAGAGCGGCATGAAGCAATCTACACCCTCCCAGCGCCCCGTAATACCCCCCCCCCCAAATTTCTTTATACACACACACCTGTACGGAAAAGGAATACTCCCCCAAATCCAATTGTATCAATCAGTATCATATAGGTTACTTATTACATCAAGTTAAAAAACTGTTTAGCGTTTAGGAAAGAAGGCAATATTCTTATTTATTTATTTCACTTCAAAATACGAATCGACCTCGTTCTCATGTACGGCTTCGAGAACAACATGAACTCATTGTTTCGGGCGGTGTTTCGATCAAAACAATTGCTAAAACACCCGCTCATACCTACCGTCCTGGAATTTTTCCTGTCGACGTGGTTTTAGTAACTCTTTCTCAGGCTATCAGCAGGTACAGATATTGACATCCGATGTTTGAAATGTAGACATCGCATTCGAAACGTCAGATGTCAATACCTTCACCTGGCTGATAGCTCGAGAAGAGTTACTAAAATAATATTTTTAGTGTGTAGATAGCGTTGTAAGTTGAATGAAAAACTTAAAAGCTTAACTGCTTCAAATTGGAATTGAAACTCAAAATTTTACATGCCTGGGCGTATTTAGGGAAGGGGGCTAAAATAAATGAAATATATTGCAGAATTTTTACATTTCAAGGAATAAATTTAGCAAAGCCCTCCCCTTCCCCCCTCCGAAACAAAATCGTAAATACCGGTACGCAATTGTCTGTAGGTTTATGATACCGACACAGAAAGTACAAAAATAAAACTTTTCTGTTTCAGGAAGTTCAATGCGGTTTTCAAATTTCGACTGTATGTATTCTTAAAACATCCACAATTTGGCACGTGAGTGGGTTTTTAAAACTGATAAACAAGAAAATCGTCAAAAAATAGTATTTTCCTGCTTTAGGGGGTTCCTATGTTGTTGTTTTTTTTAAACTAGACCTTATATTTGAAAGGTTCGTAACCCCCCCCCCCCCAACCTAAGATAAATTAAATTCAAATTATTTGTCTCTTTCGTGCATGACAAATCCTTTACGAAATAGTCTCTTAGTGAAGAACCCTCCCTTACATTTTCACTTTGGCCTCGGGCCAAAAATTTCCAGAAAAAAAGTTCGTCTATAATCATGATGTGGACAGGCTATTAGGTGTGAAAATGTAACGTGTTATTTGAAACACGTTTTGCAAATAAATTTGTGGTGGACAACACCGTGTCCGTGGGTTTTCTCGAGGTACTCCAGTTTCTTTTCACATTTTCATTCCACCAATTCTGTCATCATTATTCACTTGCCTTAATCATCTGCCTACATTAGCCTAAAAATCATAATCGTTGGACGTTAAATTGAAATATTTCATTTTGAAATATTATTTTTTCGCAACTAGTATTATTATGAAGATATTTACGGAAAAACATTCACTTATTGAAAACATTTATGACTGCTAAAATTAATGGAACTTTTCTTTGTTAATAAGTAGAGCAACCCTAAAGCATAAAAAGCATAACAGCAATTTACACATATGGTTGGTACCTAGAACATGGTTGTGGTTGTCTAAGGGTCCAGAAGCAAGTAAGTTTAAAAGCATAATTTTAGAAAATAAAGCATAATTTGGAATATATAGCACAATTCTTGAAAAATTCTATCCACAAGAACTCCACACTATATTGTTTTATGTACGCTCATATCCAAAATGATTGTCGCATATCGATAACTGTCTTCTTGTAAGAATATAATTTGATAATGATTTTGCAGGGTACTTTTAATACTGATACTATGTGCATAATTGGGAAATGTATATTTGTGGTGAATTTCATAGGGAAGGAATTATAAATATGAAAATTAGAATGAGTAAAACAAAATGTTGCTAAATGGACAAAAAAGTTTTATTTTATTTTATTGTTCTTATTTAAGTTTTACTGCTCTTTTGACACGAAATTTACCACATACATGTCTTTACCGATTAAACACATACTAGCATTATAAGAAATACCGGGCGAATTCGTTATCAAATTATATACCTGCAACAACATACTTATAGACATGCGACAATAATTTTGGACATGAGTGAACCTCTTGAACTTGAGCACTTTCTGTATATTTTGGTGGCATCTTTTATTTTCCCCTTTCTGTATATATGCACCTCTTAAGGCGCACACAAGTGATAAAAAAAAAAACTGCCTGGAGTAAAAAAATCTCTTTACAATGCATTAAGTGGAAAGTTCATTAAATACGAAAGAAACTGGTTGCATAAAATATGAATAAATAGATCAAGATATTTAGAATATTTCATGTATAGTAAATATTATGCATTATACATGATTAATGTAAAACAATGGTTGAAATTAACAATAAAGCATAACAAAGCATAATTTGAAAAAAATAAAGCATAATTAAACAAAAAAGCAAAGCACAATTTGGGTTGCTCTATTAATAAGTATTACACAAATCACGTTGTTCTTTTGATGATGATTTTGAGTTTAGTGTCCCTTTCACTAGTGAGGCTATGTGAGATGTAAATCTACTGATTAACGTGGAATCCGAACCACATAAGCCGCCTGAAATCGAACCCTTGACGTTGTTCTTTTGTAAGAAATAAAAGCTAGATATTTTGAAGTAATTGTTTAAACGTTCAACACCACGGGGCAGATGAATATTGTTTATTATTATTATTATTATTATTATTATTATTATTATTATTATTATTATTATTATTATTATTATTATTATTATTATTATTATTATTATTATTATTAGCGTTTTTTCTTTCTTCACGCTGGAATAACCAAAACTCTTATCTACTCGTTCATCTATGGTATGAGAAGGCGGGATAAACTAGAAGTTCAACTGAGACGATACTATGCACTGCAAATTCATACGATTTAGGATCAAATCAGCGTTCTCTCGCATCGGAAATGAGAAATTCAACGCTGAATCACCGTGTCCCCTGTGAAGTAAACGTAGGACATCCACACAAGACTTGAAAACTTTCACTAAGCCTCAAATCCTTATATTTTTAGTAGTCAACAAATGCGTAGTATTGAAAGCATAATTATAGATTTATTGGAATAACTAGTTCATTCATTTTAAGGAGTTTAACAGATAAAACAGAATATTTACAAAGTTTGTAGTGAAAGTGCTCAACATAGGAAGTCTTTGTTAGGGAAATAAAAAAGACTATTGTGTTGCTTCATGTGTTGATACAAGAATTAAAAAAAAATGCCATGAACTAGAAAAAAAGCGCCTATTTCAAAATTGAAGGTTAGAATGAATACAAGTAAGTTAAGGTGCATTTTTAACTGCAGGAAATGAGTGAACTCTGCGCGAAAGATAATATTTACGGTGTTTCTTTTCCATTACAATATTTCTTTTCTGGAATCAACTTGTTAACCTTCGCATCAGAAACATGAACCATCGCAGTTAATACTTCTTTCTACAAGAAAGATATTACTTTTAATATAATCTTCTTTATGTGGTATATGAAGCAAATACAATAGACTCTCAAGTGATTCCGGCAGTTCGTGGGAGTATGTGGTGTAACTTACGTAGCAACAGCCATTGCTTCCTAACACGAGTTTCCCAGTTCAATTCATGCTTAAATATTGTTTATGTTACATAAATAATTACAGCCATCGTAACCTTAAAGATTTATGGCCTTGATCTTCAAGAAAATGAAAAGTTTAGCTTTCAAGGTTGGTGTCTGTATGTGTGTCTGAGTGTGTATGGACAGTAAATTTAACTAAAGAACAAAAAAGAATTGAAGATTATTTACTTTATCACGAGGTTCTCAGGACGCTTTATCAACAATAGCTGAGCACCAGTTGTATTCAAGTGCTACAACCAGTGATGAAAATTTTCCGATTCATAAACACATACTCAACTTATTCCTACATCGTTGTTTAGTGGTGATGTGAGGTGGAAAATTTTCTTCTATATTTTTTCTGAAAATTTTCCGTTCTAAACAAATTGTTAAAAAACAATTCCTCAGTAATCATAAAATTGATTGAACTCATGTATAGAAATGTTAAAAAGTGAAAGATCGTTTAAAGAATCTGAAAATTTTCATGGCTCACAAGGAGAGTGTCCGAAGTGTAAATCTCAGATTTCAAAAATGTTTGTGCAGATCGTTAGGGGGACTCATAGAATAAAGATCAGCACAACAAATTTCGGCGGAACCCCATATTTGGGTGGGGCAGTGCCCCATTTGCGATTTTCGGCTTTCGTAGTAAAAATCGGCCTTTTGATTTGAAAATTGACTCATTGTTGTCGACAATCGTTATCATTCGTCTTCATTTGCGTAAAGATACTACAATTGTGGGTCAGGGATCCCTATGTGTGTGTGTGTGGAAGGGGGGTCCGCCTCACAAATGTGATACATGTTTCCGCTCCATTTTGACGAGCTGAATTCAAATATGTCATTAAAAGTTCTTTGTGGAGCACATGCACGGCACAGGTCTCTATCTAGTTTCTGGGATGCTGAATCACAAGTTGAAAGAGAACTGAAGGGCTTGAAATAGAAGTTTGGCAGAATTAGTGCTTACTGTATGGATTGAAGCCAAAAGAGATTTCATGCCTGTACATGACATGGATGTTCGGAAATGGGCAACTGAAGAAGCGAAAGAAATTAATCTTGAAAACTGTAAGGGTCCCAAATGTTGATGCACCAGTTTTAAACGGAAACATAATATTGCGTAGCGAGAAATAACAAAATTCATGTCGCGAGCAGACGTTGACACTTCAGAACAAATAGTAACTTCGGCCATATCTTTCCAGCTAGAAGTCAGGAATGCGTAACCGGAATTCGATATAGACAATACTTACAATTCCGATCAAAGTGTTTTTGCAATGGAACTGCACTATAATCGTATGTTAGGCATACAAGGTGGAAAAAAGTAGAAGCTTCTGTACAATACAAAAATGCCTTATCTCTTAGCTATACAATAATACCCCTTATGTCTGCCAGTGGAAAATTTGTTGGGCCATTATAGATTGTATTCCCAGAACCGACAGGAAAATTTGGAGCACAAGTCAAGAAAACTTTATTCCAGCCCCCAAATGTTAAGGCTTCTGCATCAAAATCTGGAAAGATGGGTAAGCTGCATTTGGATCCGTGACGTTTTAGTTCCTAACATAGGGGACAAAAGTGTCTTGCTCGTAGATTATGATCAACTTTTAACGAGAAAGAGACGCAGCAACACATTCCGGACGAACAAACGCTATGTAAACAGATTCCACAGGGAGTAACTTGGGCTGTACAACCACTGGATATTTGGGGCTTTAGAATATGGAAGAATTTTGTACGGCAAATAAGAGATTTCGGAATTTTACACCAAATTGATATACAACTTCACAACGTAACATTATAAAATTGCAATCGCTAGTTTATGAACAACTTTCATCGCCAGGTATCATGATGTGTTCAAATGTAGTTGGTATAAATCCGGATATGTAGATGCGAGGCCGCCAGAATTTGTTAATCCAATGAGTTTCTCATTTTCCTTAAACGACACTATCATATGTGATGAGTGCGAAGATATAACACTCCTGAAATGTAGTTGGTGCTGCAAAAGTCTTTGCGCGGAACACTTTTTCGAGCAGTTTCATTTCTGTAAAATATACAATACATAAAGTAAGCACGAATTCTGCCAAACTTCAGCCCCCTTCAGTTGTCTTTCAACTTGTGATTCGGCATCCCAGAAACTAGGTAGAGACCTGTGCCGCACACGTGCTCCTCAAAAAACTTTTAATGACATATTTGAATTCAGCTCGTCAAAATGAAGGAGCAACATGTATCACAAATCTGAGGGGGACCCAATTGAAGGATCTAGCCCTGGGCCGGGGGGAAGCCCCCAGTTTTTTAAGTGACAAAAATAATTGAAGCTATTATTTATTCTATATTCTATATTCTATATTCTTGAAAGTTTATAGTAAACTCATGATATAGCATCATAGCCTGGGATAGGCCTCCCCAGTTTTTACCTTCTAGTTCCGCCACTGGGGACCCCCCACACAAGGATCCTCGACTCACAATTGAAGTATCTTTACGCAAATGAAAACGAATGATAACAATTGTCGACAACAATAAGTCAATTTTCAAATCAAAAGCCCGAATTTTACTACGAAAGCCGAAAATCGAAAAGGGGCACTGCCCCACCCAAATATGGGGTTCCGCCGAAATTTGTTGTACCGATCTTTATTCCATGAGCCTCCCTAACGATGTGCACAAACATTTTTGAAATCTGAGATTCACACTTCGGACACCCTCCTTGTCAGACAATTTTCAGTACTATGTAGGAACAAGTGAAAATTTTTCATGAATCGAAACATTTTCTGTCTTCTAAGGAAAAATTGAAAAACTTTTTATGCGTCAAAAAACTTTCATCATTTTGAAGCAAAAAGTAAAACAACT
Source organism: Thermobia domestica (assembly GCF_964235325.1). NCBI lineage: Eukaryota > Metazoa > Arthropoda > Insecta > Zygentoma > Lepismatidae > Thermobia > Thermobia domestica. The sequence goes on along the minus strand of NC_137463.1, from coordinate 111,953,665 downwards.
TTTTGTGAATCGGGAAGTTTTATTGCTCTGTAGAAATAAGTGAAAGGAATTTTCATGGATCGGAAAATTTTCATTGCGATGTAGAAACAAGTGGAAAAACTTTCATAAGCACGACAGTTTTGGATATTATGTATAGTGATGTTAGGTGCAAAATTTTCCACTATATTGAACTGCACATTGAGATATAAAATTCAATTCCTGTAGAGGAAAATTAGACAGCAACAAATTATAATTTTCCAATTAGCTTTCGGGAACCAGAAAATTTTCTAATATTTCAAGTAGGGAAGTAAAAATTTAGACAGTGTTTCTCTCTCTCTCTCTCTCTCTCTCTCTCTCCCTCTCTCTTTCTTTCTTTCTTTCTCTTGCTCTCTCTCTCTCTGTGTGTGTAGTGTGTGAAGTGCAGGGAACATACATTGAGTTCGTAGAGAACAAATATCCCATTCCAATATTTAAAATTTAACAAGAATTCGAAAACAAACCTTTGTGAATTTGTCAATTATTTGAAAAACAGAAAATTCCACTATTTCTTCACATATAGGCCTGCCTATGTAATGAAATAACTACATGAACATTCGTTATGATGATTATTTTTGTAACAGAAAATAAGAAGAAATCCTTTGATTTTATTGTCTTTAACACAAGTAAATCATAATTTCAATATTGGAACTTTGTATAATCAACATCTTGGAGCAGATATTTGTATTGTAAAACTACCATTATTATGTATAAAAATGTATTGGAAATAATAACGATTCGATAGAACAAGTACATACATATATGAAAAAAGAAATATGTTTTTTTATTTTGTAAATTAAAATGAAATTACTTGTTGCTTTTAGAACGCAGCGCTAATAGTGCAGCTTTTTACGTTTCTTTTATTATTTTATTGGAAGAACAACTACACAAATCAGCTTCCTTATTAGTTATATTTCACTTTCTCTTCTGAATGAATATATGAATAAATAAATGTTTATTTCCAAAAAATGGCCACTTTTTTTTCATGAGTTACTTAAACTCGAAATTTGTGTAGTCTAAAAATTACAGTAGTCACTTTATATCATCTCTACTTAATTATAAATGTTGCAGTATGTAAATCTAGAAAAGTACTAAAGCTATGAGAAAACTTCGTCTTACGCGTATTAAACTGCCGAAATATAATTTTGAGATCAAAGGTGGATTCTGAGGGAAGAACGCATTGAAGGTTTTGAAACATTTTTGAAGAAATGAAGAATCATTAGATTTTCGTCATGAAAAGTTTTAAGAAAATATTTATTACCAATAAATTTTACAGCTAACCAACGATGTACGAATAAGTAAAGTATGTTTTTATGAATCGGAAAATATTCATCACTTTTAATAAATTTAAATTTTAAATAATAGAATTGGATATTTATACTCTACGAACTCGATGCATGTTCTCGGCATTTTACATATATATATATATATATATATATATATATATATATATATATATATATATATATATATATATACAGAGAGAGAGAGAGAGAGAAAGAGTTGAATTGAGTTGATTTTTAGTTTAACGTCCCTTTCAGCAGCGAGGCTATATGAGACGGGACCAACTGATTAACGTGGAATCCGAACTACCTGAGCTCCCGCCGGGAATCGAAGTAGGTCTCCCATGCCAAAGGCGCATATGCTAACCGCTTAGCAACGAAGGAACTCGCAAAAAGAGAGAGAGAGAGAAACACTGTCTAAATTTTTACTTCCCAACTTGAAATATTAGGAAATTTTCCGGTTCCCGAAAACTAATTGGAAAATTATAATTTGTTACTGATTAACTTTCCTCTACAGAAATTCAATTTTGTAGCTGGGGGCGCGGTGGCTCAGTGGTAGAGCGTTCACCTCTGGTGCTTGGGGTCCCGGGTTCGATCCCAGCCCCCGCCAAGTGAACTTTGTGGTGGACAAACACCGTGCTCGTGGGTTTTCTCGGGGTTCTCCCGTTTCCTCCCACTTACTTCATTCCACCATTTCACTCATCTCTCATCATCACCGTCTCCTTTAGCCTAACCGGCATAACCGTGGGACGTAAAACTGAAAGATTTCATTTAATTTTTTTCAATTTTGTAGCTCAATTTTTTTCAATGTGCAGTTAAGTATAGTGGAACATTTTCCACCTAACATCACTATACATAATATCCAAAATTGTCCGGCTTGTAAAAAGTTTCTTCCACTTATTTCTAAAAATTGAAAATTTTTCGATCTATGAATATTCCTTTCACTTGTTTCTACACAGCAATAAAACTATCCGATTCACAAACAGTTGTTTTACTTTTTGCTTCAAGATGATGAAAATTTTCCGACAAAAATAGTTCTTCAATTTTTCCATAGAAGACAGAAAATATTTCGATTCATGAAAAATTGTTTCGATTCATGAAAAATTGTACTTGTTCCTACATAGTACTGAAAATTGTCTGACCCATGAAAATTTTCAGATTCTTTAAAAGATTTTTCACTTTTTAACATTTCTATACATTAGTTCAATCAATTTTATGATTACTGAGGAATTGTTACTTGATTACTCATACTTTTTTTTAGAACGGAAAATTTTCTGGAAAAATATAGCGGAAAATTTTCCACCTCACATCACTAGCTGTAACGTGTAGTATGGCAGAATCTAAGAGTTAGTAATGGAATTAAACGTTAGCGTAAATTAGATGAATTGGTTCAAGGTTAACATAATTGAAAATAAGTAGCCTATTATTTATGGGTCTATGTTACGGAAGACATTTTCACTATAACATATTCTCATCATTCTGCCAATATTTGAAAACCACTTCCTTTAATTGGCATTACTATACTTTACTGTAAATTCCTTTATTGTGAATTCTTGTTTCTTACAAGTAAAGGGTCCAAATGGATGAATCGAGTTGCAGGATGAGACATAGTGCACCTGGTAGAGGATGTGAAAATATGTGTATGTGCAAAGTTAAAGCGGCTGACCGCCATAAGAAACGGAGGGAGAGGGGGTCAAAGTTGTTGGGAGAAGGGCTATGTTATGTTATTGAAATACATAAAAAAAGCTGTTGAATCGTAAAATTAGTGAAAGATAGACAATGCAAACGGTGATAGTTTCACATATTGACAAAAGAAGAATGAGCAGAGTAGATCACAAACCTCCGCCGCCATCTTGAAATCCGCCATTTTGAAATATTTGATATTTTTTGAAATGGAAAGGTAGTCATGTGATATATAATTAGGACAGGCATGTTCTCAAAAAGTCAATTGTGACCTTTATTGATCGTTATCTGCACTTATTTGGAAGATTTAAGATAAGCTTTAAAGTAATTTACGAAAATCTAGGAGACTGATACTCGTATATCGAAAGTTTGGATTATCACGAAAACACATGTAAGTTAAACAATCTACAAGCCAAGAAAACTAACAGTGAAATTTGATATCCAAGTTGTATATTATTACATTATTATTTCTGACATCATTTTCAATTTGCTTCATATAGTGCCGAAGAGAACTATTCCGGTCTGGATGAACTGCTTCAACCTTTTTTTTTATTGTTCTTGTTTTTTTTCTTGCTCTTTTACTCGAAAACGATGTAGGGTTTATATAGCTACCTTTTGTTAAATGACATATTTACTAATATAGACCATAACACAATAAAAATCTCAAAGATTGGAATGTAATTATTACTACTGTATGTAAACCACTATATTTTTCCCCACCTGCAATATTTTTTAACAACTTTCTTTGTCCATCTTCGTAAGCATTAGCAACTTGGGATGAGTGTAGCATATAATATCTAAACGAAAAGTGGTTCGCGAGTTCGGAAGTTGTAATGATGATCCATCGTCGGGGGACACAATAATCGTGTCCTGTGCCAACTTTATCACGATAATCGAAGACTTCATATTGCGAACAAACCGATCAAACATAATGCGACACGATATAGACACTCGAGAAAGCCACCTCACTCGATAACTTATTTTCCGCTACAACTTCATTGCTCTGTTCGACTGCAGTAGTCCACTTTTCGTTTAGATATCACATGCTACACTCATCCCAAGTTGCTAATGCTTACGAAGGTGGACAAAGAAAGTTGAGTGAAAAATATTGCAAGTGGCGAAAAATATAGTACCTAGGTAGTTTACGTACAGTACGTAATAATTACATTCCAATCTTTCATATTTTTATTGTGTTATGGTCTATATTAGTAAGTATGTCATTTAACAAAGTATGTATATAAGTTCCACATTGTTTTCGACTAAAAGAGCAAGAAGAAAACAAGAACAATAAAAAAAAGCGGAAGCGGTTCTTCCAGGCTGGAACAGTTCTCTTCGGCACTATATGAAGCAAGTTGAAAGTAATGTAGGAAATAATAATGTAATAATATACAACTTGGATATGAAATTTCACTGTTAGTCTTCTTGGCTTGTAGATACTGTATATCTAATGAACATGTGTTTTCGTGAAAATCCAAACTTTCAATATACGAGTATCATTCTCCTAGATTTTCGTGAATAATATGAAAATGATCTTTATTCTTCCAAATAAGTGCAGATAATGATCAATAAAGTTCATAATTTACTTTTTGAGAACATGCATGTCCTAACTGATATATCACATGACTACCTTTCCATTTCAAAAAATATCACATATTTCAAAATGGCGGATTTCAAGATGGCGGCGGAGGTTCGTGATCTACTCTGCCAATTGTTCTTTTATCAATATATGAAACTATCACCGTTTGCATTGTCTATCTTTCACTATTTTTACGATTCAACAGTTTTTTTAAATGTATTTCAATAACATAGCATAGCTCTTCTCCCACCAACTTTGACCCCCTCCCCCTCCGTTTCTTATGGCGCTCAGCTGCTATAACTTTGTACATACACATATTTTCACATCCTCTATCAGGTGCACTATGTCTCATCCCGCAACTCAATTCATCCATTTGGACCCTTTACTTGTTAGTCCATAAAAAGAATCATTGTGCCTCTTTAAATCAGTCTTATCCTTGAGTTGTAAGAATTAACCAGACTCAACTTGGCACTATTATTATTATTATTATTATTATTATTATTATTATTATTATTATTATTATTATTATTATTATTATTATTATTATTATTATTATTATTATACTTCCAAACTATGCTATGCATAAGTGTTGGAAGTCTTATAGAACGGCTTTGTATGTCCGTCTGTTGACAGATATCACAGGAAAAACGGTAAGAGATATCAAGAAGTGAATTTTTGTAATCGATTTAGCGTCCTAAAACCCTACATTTAATTTCTTTCGACAATATTATTGAAAAAGGAAGAGGTTGAACCTAGCCATTTAAGGTATCAACGTTAATAAAATAGCGACAACCGTTTTTTTCAGGCGATTCTGTGTCTCAAGGAAATATATCGCCATCTGCAATACTCTACCAAGACCGAAGTGCTTGAAATTTTTTTGAAAAAACGAAATGAAATAGTTAACGTCCCCACGATTATGCTCTTTAGGCTGAAGGAGACGGCTAATTAATTAAAGCGAAATATAATTCCTGGGTTCTTCGGTTGAGTTACCCATACTACATCTTGAATCTATCTCAATGCGAGAGGGGCACGGTGGCTCAGTGGTAGAGTATTCACTGTTCATCTCTGCTGCTACCGGGTCTCTAATTCGATTTCAGACCTTGTAAATTTGTAGTGGACAACATTGTGTCCGTGAGTTTTCTTGGAATTCTACTTTTCCTCCCATATTCTCATTCCACCGTCATTTTCATAATCATTCTGCACTGAGAAAAATCCGTTCTCCGGACAGCGATATATTGTACAAATATACGAAATCCTCTTGCTTACTACAGAAATCAGTATCAAGCATACGTTATCCGTATGCTACATAGGCACTGCCCTTAGGTGTTACATCATGCCGTTGCAGGACGTCTGATATCTAACAGTTTTCCGCATATCACACGCATATACTTATGTTACCTTCGTCAGCTATATGTTATATACGTCCATTTGTATGTGAGTTCCTGACCGCCTACATTGTTTCATACGGAAAGTACGTATAGATGGAACACTTATACAGAAAGTATTATAAAACATGCGTTTTCAGTTATACGTCTGCTGTACGTTAAGTCCAAAAACTACAGGAATTACGCATGTAACCTATCTTTTTAAGTACGCCACCTACAATTTTTTTTCTCAGTGTGCTTTATAAATGATCCGTCTACCCTAGCCTACTTGATGTTACCGTGAGAGGCAAAACTACAATTTAATTTCTTATACAATTGATTTTACATCTTGCTAAGAATCTATGAAATTAGTTTCAACTTCGATCTTGGTTTACAAGCACGCAAGTTCAGTATCTAACCATTTCATTTGTTTAAAGTAAATGGATGAAGGTAATCAGTGTTAGAAAGTTTATGTATAGATCAACAATGAGGATAGCTTATTAAAATGTGGTTTCCAGGAATACTTAAACCAAAGACAATATCTTGCTATTTTTTCCCTTTAAAAGTGTTTGAATATATCAATGCTAAAAGGTACAACATTATTTTCTTTGAAAGCTAAATAAACCAGGTAAAGAAGAAGGCCTTGACTAGTCAAAGAAATAAATAATGACATCACTCTTAGTGCAAATATAAGCGAAACGTCATTGAGTAAATATTCGCGGATAATCTTATAGATGAAGTACTCTTGAACTCGCAAATATGTATTGTTGCTAACCAAGCTGGACTATGTCATTCCAAAGCATAAATCGTCTGGAATTTTATTTCAGGACAATGACGAAATTAAAGAAGCAATTGGGTAGGATAGAGGGAAAGTAACATTTTCCAAATATCAATGTTTTTTTTTTGTTTTTTTTTTTTTTTTAAGCAAAAGAAATATCAATTTGATGTATCCAATAATGATCGCTTCTTCCTTAAAACCTAGTTACTAAGACTTAATCACGTAGGTACAACGTACGTGATTCACAGACCTCATCACATCTTGACCAAAGTAAGCATAGAATCTTGAATTGTCTCGAACGTATGTGCAGACTTTTAGTTCACTAGTTATCAGTGACGACGCCAGCTGTACGTTCCTAGGGGGGCAAAGGAGGGGCAGATACATTTTCGGGGGGCGGCTATTTTCCACACCAAAAATGACATTTATTATGTTTGACTTACTTTACATTGTGTATTTCGTTGTTGTTTTTATATTACGAATATATGATAAACTTATTTCAAGTAAAATTTGTAACTAACAAATAAGTAACGTCTGCACATGAAATATTTTTCAATGCAACTTTTGAAACCTAAATTGAATTACTTTCGCGTTTGCTACAAGTAACAAATTCGTCTAGTACTATATGCTATATATATATATATATATATATATATATATATATATATATATATATATATATATATAAATTTACGAGGGGCTGCTGAAAATCTCCAACCCAGAAGGCGTGTAGGTACTAGGTAGAAATATGAAACTGTGGTTTTGAAAAATATGTTTTCAACAAATTTTCATATTAATAATGAAATTTTTATTGCTTTCTCAGGCCTCTGAAGTGATTATGTGTGCCCAAACAGCGAATTTCACGAACATCCAGATCACAACTATTATAACATTTTTGTTCCACCAAGGATAGTCACCAAAGTAAATTAATGAGAAAATCAGTGAAACACTACGGGGCTCTCCTCCATTATATACAGTGGTGAAGAAGTGATGGCTTAGTTCAAACGTGGCGGTTTCTCAACAAATTATGCTTTACATCCAGGATGACTTTACATCCAGTGACTGTTCCCGAAATCATGGATGCAAATTGTAACATTATTCTTGAAAATTGCAGCATTTCAGCCAGTGGTAGATACAACCTGTGGCCGGGGTTCCTACGCCACCCCAGTTTTTGACTGTCAAAAAGAATTTAAGCTATTATTTATACACTTTTTAAAGTGTATAGTAAACTCACGATATACTTATTATAGTCTGAGGTTTGGCTGCAATCCCCTTCCCCAGTTTTTACCGTCTCAGTAAAACTTGTGTCAGAGATTGTGGGCATTTCTTTGGAACGCGTCGGTAGTATAATTCAGAATGGCTTGGGTATGCGCAAGTTCTTGACACAATGGGTTCCCAAAAAATTCTGTCAGGAGAATTAAAAAGTGACGGCATTAAGAGAAGTCTTCTTCCAATTTGAATGTAATGCTGATCATTTCGCTCACGAATAGCAACCATGAACGAAATATGGTTGTACCACTATGATCCTGAAAAGAAACAACAGCCAATGGAGTAGTAGCACTCATTTCTCCCTCGCCCCAAGAAGTTCAAAACACAGAAGTAGGTTGAAAAACTGTTTGCAACATTCTTCTGGAATAAGTATGGAGTCGTACGTACTCATAGACTACCTCCGCAACGGTCAGATATTTAATTCAGAATCTCTACATTACTCACAAAACTGAAAGAAAAATTCAAAGTTCAACATCGCGGAAAATGAAAAGAAAGGAATTGTGTTCCTTTAAGAGAATACACCTGTCCATCGAACCCCTGCGAACACAATTAGCATTGCATAATCTAGGATTTCAATGTCTAGAACTCATCCTTATTCCCCAGATTCAGCTCCGTCTAACTATTGCCTGTATTTATTTACCAAACTTAGATCTGATTGAACTTTAGATCTGATAAGGGTAGTGTTACGAACAGTGGTGCGAGGATGTCTCCAGATTTTTTTTAAACTCCTGGGTTGGGCTACGAATTTTTCAGCAGCTTCACGTACATTTCTAGTCAATATGGTAGACGTCATGTCAGTACTTTGAAACAAAATAAGTAAGGGAGCACTAGTGCATACCAATTACTAACTAAAGATCAACACTCTGACAATACGTTTTATTGGGAGCTAAACAAATAATCGATTTAATTCCATACATTTATTATTATTATTTGCAGGAAGGGAAAACAACTTTTTTTCCTTCAAAAAATTAAGCCCTGGTAGTCGCAAATTAAGCTGTTATAAGCCCATCCTCAGAATATAGAACGCCGAGAATAATGTTTCAGGCAATAGAAGTATAAAACCTTTAAATAAAACAAAATATGAAACCGAAAACTTCAAAACTGGATAAATACAAACAAGTTATGCAGTTGGTTTTACCTTTCTTTTGTTTCTAATCGAAGTTGATCCAATGAGAAGAAAACAAGTCGACCAAATCACTATTGTTCGCTAGGCACAGTAATTAAAATTCATAAGAAAGAACTGTAACTAAAATTTACCGAAAAAGGCGCTAAATTAGAAAACAGAAATATACGTGCATACCCAGACGCTCAAAGAAGAAAGCTTGAGGACTAATCTGCCACATAGTAAATGCATGGAAAGTAGACTACAATTTGACAATGAGATTGGTTATGATACTGATATAAAATACTATATGTAGAATGTTTTATGATTGTAGGAGTCTGGGGGGGCAGTCTGGATGGCAGTCAGGGGGGCAGGAGTAGCCACCAGGGGGGCGCTCGCCCCCCTTGCCCCCCTCTGGCGTCGTCACTGCTAGTTATGGGGTACAAATGTTAGGGTTTGGATTTACAGTATAATGACTGAAATACCTCATTTTCGCATAGAAAGAATCGATTTATGGAAAATATCTTAAAGATATTTGAACTCCATTTCCCGACGAATATGCGTATTTAAATCGAAATAAAGGGATTAAAACTCTAGCTCCACTCAAATGTTTTGTTCAAAAATAAATTTAATGCGGAGCAACGAATATTCGTTCCGAAACATTTAAACACGTTTAGGGCAATCATTTCAATCAAATTATGCACTCATCCCTCGATTTAATTTATAACAAATGAGTTTAGTTTCCCAGTATGAAACTTCGATAGACTTCCAAACTACGTGAATTCAATACTAAATTTGAAGAAATACATGTATAATAACTACTATTTACAACTGCCACGTGCAACAGCCGGCACATTGATTCCTTTCATCCGGCCCGTCTGATCCATTATTTAAAATAAATGTCTTACTTAATATTTAAAACTCAATTTAAACTGGAACCCTTGAACTCATAGTAAGACATGAAAAAGCAATCCAGAAGCTAGTATTTCCCTTCAGCACCACCCCTTCCCACTCAACTTTGTGCTTCAAAACTCCTCATAAGTAAGATTTTTATATTTTTCTTTAGTAAATAAATATTTTTGGTAATCGACAAAACAGTTTTGACTTTCCTGTGATGTTAGTTTTCGAGAATGAGATTCTCAATTGAATATAGCTATTCAATACTTGTAAAAATTTTATACATTGTCTCGTGCGGCCCTCGAAGCCAGTAAAAGTCCCCTGTAATTAGCCCACTACGTGTCCCAACTTGCATAAGCCTGATTTACAACAAAGTAGTAAAATCAAAGATAGAATCGATTCCTCGGATGCTGAATTCATATCAAAAATAAATTAGGACTACTAGCTGTCCGTTACTCTTTTTGTTCTATGGCGATAAATGTTAAAATCAGATATTGCTAATATGAACAACTTCCGCTTTGAATAGAAGGTTAACGGAGAAGATACAACCTACTTTTAGGAGGGTGAACCGATTGCAGAAATCCTCTTCTCGATATCTCTTACAGTGCTTGCTGTATGAAAATCAGATTTGAAACCGGAAATACTAGTAAATTAACAAAAAGAAATTATCTGTTTTCGGTAGTGTTGCAGGTTGCGGTAGTATATCTGGTGTTCTAAAAATGGCGCCCACGGACCATACAATAACGCAAATTGAATCATCATAATTGAAGAAAATTTGAAATTTCCCATGTTATTTTATTTTATTTTATTTTATTTTATTTTTATTTATTTATTTTTTTTTTTTTGAGATGTGCTGTTTATCTCCCTGATTGACCTTTTGTTGGGTCTCTATTTGTTTCCAAAGGCGCCCATGTTGTGGTTTCCAAGGGGGGCAAGTATAAGTAACGTTTCAAAAATAGTTTCAAATTTTGCTGTAACTAATGTAAAAATTCTATTGGATTTTCGATATTCTGAAGTACAATTTCCTCTAGGGGGCCAGCGCCCCAACTTGCCCCCCTTGATGGGCGCCCTTGTTTGTCCCTTTTTCTAATCAACAGAACATGTGTATTAAGTTTAATAAGTTCATTTCGATTTAATTTCTTTTAAACAGCTTCAGGGGTACACAAGAGGATGGCGAACTGTCTAGGGGTACGCGATAAAAAAAAAAGGTTGAATAGCACTGGATTAGAACTACCATTCTATCAAATACAGTACAACCCCTCAAATCCGAACCTCGGAAATCCGAAAACCCGGCAAATCCGAACACGTTCTCAGAAGAAAAAAAAACTACAGCTGTAAAATGAAAAAAAATAGATTTAATCACACAAATTTAGTTTTTTTTAAGGTTTTAACATTTTTAGACTTAATGCTTATTCTAAATCATTATCTAATTATATTCTTACAAGAAGACAGTTATAGACATGCGACAATCATTTTGGACATGAGTGTACACCCGCCAGTCAAGGTCACTGCCCTTTCGACCACTGGGCCACCTTGTCTAACCTCAGTCGTTGTTTTACCGCAAATTCAGTGACGAAATAAGTACGTAATATTATTTCCCGGGTAATCCGAACCCCCCGAAATCTGAACAGGCTTAGCCCCAATTTGTTCGGATTTGAGGGGTTGTACTGTAGTTATATCGATTCTTTCCAAATGGTAGCTAAAGTTAATATTGATTGACACTAACATCACTTATTACTGTAGCAATCGATTCAACTGCTTGTTGTACTCGTACAGTAATACTAATGGTTCCGAGTTAATCTGCGACGTTGCCACATTGTGGAATTTTGATTCCCCATAGCGGCTGAAGGAGGCCCTGAAGGGCAAACCATCATATAATATTTTTATAACTTATAATAATATTTCTCAGATAAATTCCAATAATTCAGAACTCCATTTTGCTTCTAGGTTGTTTATTTAAGGATTTAAACTAGCATTACCTGGTTTTTAGTAGCTTTTCCTGTCATTTTTTTTTTCAGCGGTGACGTGAAAGATGTTAACTCGATGACTGTTCTTGTAACAAAGGCATCGTAGAAACGCGCCAGACCACTACGGTTGCATCTAATTTGCAATCACTACGCAGATTTTTCGCGCGGCAGTATTACAAAACGGATAGAATATTGTTGAAATTGGATAAAACCAGATCTTAGCAGGATATGGGTATCTTTTTGGGCTGAAGGGAAGGGGGTTCTTAAGGGCCCTACCAGATTTCGGATTGATGGGAAATTTGTAAGAAATTATGTCCAAGTATTAAAATATGAATTGCATTGAAATAATAATGTATGTTTTATAATTATCCAAATGACATACCCATACACTAAAAATGTATAAATGCAAGAAATTATTTCCCAAAAGCCTACATACTTAATTATTCTGGAACTTCTAAACTAATTTTATTTAAAAGAAGATAAAACGGATTCAAGATGTAAACTAAAGAAAGTGATATAGTTAAACACGATCATGCGTTTTATTGTTATACAGTGGGGTTCAAAACTATTGGAACAGGGATGAGGGCTTTAAAAATTAATATTACGTACACTGTAACTGGAGGGTTACACTGGTATGTTGACTTGAGACGCTGAATCGTTTATAAACATACACATACACACTTCCTGCTGTGTGTTACCGTTTTCTTTCTACGGCGACAAAAGTTGGAAACGGTAATGACTAATTTGAACTACCTCCGATTTAAATAGAAGGTTAACAGAGAAGATGGAGCCTATTTTTGGGACGCTCAATCGATTGCGAAAAAACGCATCTCAATATATCTCGCCGTTTTTCCTTTGATATCTGTCAACAGACGGACGGACGGACGGACGAAGCCGTTCTATAAGACTTCCGACACTTATGCATAGCATAGTTTGGAAATCTGAAAGGGAGACGTTTGACTGATGTTGTCAAATGTCTGTCCGGCACGAAGAGTCCCGTGGATACGATCCACGATTACAGTACGAAAGAATAATTACACTTCTGTACCTTTATTAAAGCAACTGTTCAATCTGACATTGGCAAATACCTGTACCCTGTAAAAATACACTATTGCGTATAGTTGCCGCAACTCCTTCCGTAGGGAGTAGGACTTTCGAGCGGAATCGGCTGCTCCAGATTTTGTCCGTTGCTTCCGGTATCCGGTAAAGGAAGGTCCGTAAAACCAGGGGATGTGTGTTGTGTAATGAAAAAAAAAAGTAGCCCAGGTAGATCCAAGAGCTATTTCAAAATTTTATTTTAAGCACTTAACTCTTTCCTTATTTCTTTTTTCATTTTGTGAATGCAAAATGGAAATTTAAAATCTTATAGAAACTACTCCTTTGTGTTCTTACCAGTGGGACGCTGGGACACGTGTCCAACTATTATAAATGAGAATTTATAAATCTAATTTCATCTCCTTAACTCGAGGTCCATGAGGTATTCTATTTTCTTCGCACAAATTTTGAATACTGTCGTCCTCCTTAGTAACTTTAATCAAAGTGACGTGATGAAAGTCCGACCTGAGCCAAGTTTTAAGTGTAGTCAAAAATTCATTTCAAATGATACAACCATTTTGCCATAATAGTGCGACAAACGATGTCAGTTAGAAAGTGGAGAAACAAATATGGAAATTTCCTCTTTCCGCCATTAAAAGTGAAATTTTTGAAATGCTTAAATTCATGCCAACTTATTGTCAAGGAGTAGCTTATGTAGAATATCAGTTTTATCTACCTAACTTAAGAAGCTCGTGAGACCTTGTAGCTTTGACAAACTTTTCAGCTCCCTCTTCCCTTAAAATACACATTTTAGAAATTCTACACTAACTAAAATCCGTTGTCCGGACAGTGGCATATTGTATAAATATACGATATATTTATGTTTACTACGGAAATCTGTGCAGAACGTAAGTTACCCATATGCTACATATACGTAGTGCCCTTCTCCTGCTTAGATGTTACATTATGCCACTGCAGAATGTCTGACATCTAACAGTCTTCCGTGTATTACATAGTGTACGATACATGTTATGTACGTCCATCTGAATATGAGATCCTGACCGCCTTTAAACAGTTCTTTCTTCCGTACGGAAAGTACGTTTATTCGGAACACTTGCACGGAAAGTACGTTTATTCGGAACACTTGCACGGAATGTACGTTTATTCGGAACTCTTGCACGGAAAGTACGTATGAAACATACGTTTTCAGTTATACGTTTGCTGAAGGATGTTAGCTACGTAGAGTTGTACGTTAAGTTCAAGAACTACAGGATTTACGCATGTAACGTACGTTTTTACGTATGCCATATACGTTTTCTTCCTCTCAGTGTCAGTGTAAATAGTTAGGATCTCTTCCCTGCAGTTATCTAAAAATACATCAATTCGAAGGTGTGAGCTTGTATAGCAAGCAAACATACCAATAGACACTCAACATTAGATATATATAAGATTTGATGTATGATCCATAGAACTCACCCTATCCTTAGCAAACTAAGAATCAAGGAAGTACGATTGTTTCCTCAATAGAGGAATCCATTACTAGTTTAATGGTTGTAGCTATGACTATAAATTTAATTAAATTTTACTTTAATGTCGCAGCCTAAAGGAGACAGACGGTTATGAAAGTGAAATTGAACTTTAGTGTTTCCCCGCGTGGAATCGAACCCGGGATCACTTGCGCAAAAGGCGCACGCGCTAGCCACTAGACCAGCTTAGAGGGCTGCCCATATATATATTTATCACCGTTACTAAACAGTAGGTATAAATATTCTAATATGAATATATTCACAACTATATGTGTACGTACTCACCGTATGTATGCTTTGACGTCTTGAAACTGAAATGAATGAGTGAGTGCTGACAGGTTTCTTAGGTGATGTTTTAATGCTCTAATGCACTTACCATATGGCTGTGAAAACCAAACCAAACAAAAGGACACATATCACACACGATCCTTTCCAGTTAGTTGAAATAAGCGATAATTGGCTCTGCCTGATAACACAAATTCTCAATTTTCTCAGAACATGAGAAACGTTTTATCTACAAGATCTGTTATCAATGGCAATGTCATAACAATTAGATAAGTGTTGACAACTCTCCTATTGATTGAACAAAGTTCCAGGAAGTTATTCTTTTATATTAGTACTACAACTATACTTTAATTTTGATTGTGAATTCAGTCAAGTGCCTTCTCGTATTCTAGTCATATAAGTCAATAATGAGGTGTTAAAAGTGCCGGATGAAAGTTTTGTTGGTATTATCATATTAATGCAGACCATAATACTCTAGGTTAAGAGAACCTTGACCTTTAACATTCGGAGAGGAAGTAAAACATTGACACTCATAGGTAATTGTAATCAATGATGATTTCAAGTTTTCTCTGGGAGGAGCTTTGAATAAATGGGAGGTGAAAGTAGTACTGCTAAAATATTAGTAACACAGGTCGAACCTGGTCGTAGAAATGTCCGAGTAGGAATATCCTAGCTTCGGGGGCTTTGACTTCCTACATCACTTTGTAAAATCACCACTGGTTGTAACTATCAGCAGTACATGACACAGTGCATACGTTGACTATGTTGTTGCTTAAACGTATCCTGGTGTAACGGTACAGTGGAGTCGCGATTAACCGAAATTTCGTGTTATCCGAGCTTAATCCAAACAAACAAAAATTTAAAAACTAATCTGGTTACAAGATAAGCAGTCTACATGCGTTTGTTTTAGCTACAAAGCAAACATAAAGGTTTTTTTCTCTTTTTTTTTTTTTTAAGATAACGACACCATCCGACATTGCCACACATATTGCACGTCTTAAGTTTCAGTTTGAAAAGAAAGTATTCTACGTCGTAAACAAGACGACACAGTATCAGGTGACATTATGATGTTGCTACGTCTGTGCAATATAGCGACCAAAAAACGAGACAACTTGATGAAGTATAAGACTATTAAAGACTTTAATATATATGGTAGTTACGGGATATTTCTACAAGCTAAGGAAAAAATGGTAATAATATGAACTGAAAAGTGCAATTTAATGAGAAAAAAGAGCAAAATGCATTAGGCCGTAGGCTAGGTAGGGTCTAGGTTGAACTTCTTTGTCAATTGGGTTTTATGACTGATTCCTATAGAGAAAAATACGGTGAAATAGAATTAATATGTTACCATCCTGTAAAAGTAACCATTCACCCTTAAAATGACGTCACCAATATGGCGCTCGCGGGAAACATATCCATTTATGCTTAAATTGTTATATCTCATCACAGAATGAAGATAAAACCTTCATTCTGGTGTCAAATTAAAGATAATGAATGCCAAAAGATATTTGAGCAAGTTAAACTCTTATATAGTGCTGTCATCTTTAAATATGACGACTTTTATCTACAAAATTTGGGTTTCTTCGTTTTCTTAAGCTTGTTTCATGGCAGATAACTTTGAAACTACTGGAGATATGGAAAATCGGTTCGAAGTAATTGTTATAGAGTGGAATCTCACCTTTCTAATGATAATACTATTATTTCCCTATCTTTGAAACTAAGGAAGTTACTTCATTATAAGCAGAACGTAGTGTAGAATTTCGTGACCATTGATTATGATGTAATCTACTGTGCATTTTTTTTTTTTTAAAGCATGTTTTTGTTACTGATTATAATGATAACAGTTCGGAAGCCATAGAATGTATGTTATCGTGCTATTAAAATGTCCGTTTGAGAGCAATCTTGAAAAACAAGATGGTCACCGACACGTTATGAGTAGCTATTACACAATAGTGAATGCATTTCGTATCTGCACAAGCTATATACAAATTTGTAATAGGAAGGGGTCCTGGATGAAGCAGTGCCACAATCTGGTTCTGGAGACGGAGAACGTTCCTGGTTTTCACATGACACGCACTTGCACTTATGGCACACACACATTGGCAATCCTCTCATCTACTTGTTTTTGTCTTTGTCCAAGAGCAGCTAACCATTTCCAATATTTCTCCTGGAGTGATGTCTTCAGTTGTCCATTTTATGATAAGATCGTCACAGCTTTTTTCCCAGCCATGTTCCACTGGACCCACAAGATTTTCCTGAGTTTCTAAAGAGTGCTTGATAGTTTGATCGCAGCAAGTGTTGCCATAGTTGATAATTAGTTGCTGGAAGCAAATGTGGCACAAGTTGACTCATGCAAATAAGGCTCTACCTTGTTGTACCCATGTCATTACTATGTAATGTCCCATTACAGTCAAGGTAATGAAACTTCTTGGAGGGACCCAATACTTTTCGACCGTACCGCTTACTGTAATTTTTTCAACACATAATTTTCGGTCTAGGTAGTAAATTTATTTGTTCTCTACTCAAACCAAAATGAATTTGGGAGCTTCGGAATAATCTAGGAAGAATTATACTTCGGAGAATAATTTCTTTATTTATATATTATTTCATTATAAACTCTGTATATTGGCATTTCCAAATGGATGATTATTGAAATTAGACACCTTAATGCGATACAAGAGCATAGGCCCGCAATTGGATAGAAATTCTTAAAATTATCCACCAATCTGATGTTTGTAAGAATAATTTAAACCCCCTTCGTCCCTCTGAGATGCCCATATCCTCCCAAAATCCGATTTCATCCAGTTTTTACTATTTTTCATTCGTTTTATATTTTCCGCTGGCAAAATTCTTTGCTCTGATTTGAGAACTATATTCCACGTCAGTATTCAGGCGCGAATGACGTCGTCTTTTACCAGCAGCAGTCATCGGAGAAACAACTCCTGTCGCAATGATGAAGTAAAATTTAATAAAAGGACTGAAATTTCATTAAATATTCAGGTAAAATTAGTTTCAGTTAATAAATAAACTTGTTGGAAGCAGAAAGGCGTCTTGAACAGTTAAATTTTGCAGTGAAATTAACTAGAAAAAACAAAATAAGGAATTCAGCTCAGCAAACGCCATGTTGGTGAATATAGATAATGATGGACAGGATTCAGAGTACAGTGCATCAAATTCCGGAGTTTAAGTGATCTTTTTAACTAGGTCTTGATGTTCAGGATATCCTCTCCACCTTCTAAAGTTTCCGTTAGGGTTCGATAGGCTTGTCCTTATATAGCTTTGTGTTTGTACGTAGTATATGTGATTTTTTTATTAACATGGCGGTATTTGTAGGCTTCCTGATAGTAGAATTAATTTTCATTATGTCAGTGTAAACGTTAACAGGGACTCTCATTTATTCCTAAATTAATCACGGCTTCCAACGATAATGGGCTAAGTCAATAATTCATAGGGGTTCTTTTCCCTTCAGGAAAGGAGGTTTTTCGGTAATAGTTTCAATATGTTCCTCCCGGGGCATTATTATAATTCTGTCATTCTAAACCCTGATTTAGTTAATAGAAGGGCTCTGATTATTCTGTTCCTTTTCCCAGTTCATAGAGCCGGTTTAGAATGGTGAAATTTAGTGATTTGTTCGATTTACGTATATTTGAGTTGGTGGTAATATGAATTAACATGTGTAAGGATATGTATTAATATTTGTTTTCTTGGTTTATGTGGGATGTAGCATGTATGTGTGTGATTTAGTACGTAGATTTTTGGAAGTAATGTGTGATTGAAAGTATGATTTATTTATTTACGGACAATGTGAAAAAATAAAATTTTTGAGTTTTACGTCCCACGGTTATGCCGGTTAGGCTAAAGGAGACGGTGATGATGAGTAATGAATGAAATGGTGGAATGAAGAAAGTGGGAGGAAACGGAAGAACCCCGAGAAAACCCACGCACACGGTGTTTGTCCCCCACAAAGTTCACTTGGCGGGAGCAGGGTTTGAACCCGAGACCCCTAGCACCAGAGGTGAACGCTCTACCACTGAGCCACCGCGGCCCCTACGGACAATGTATTATCGTGTAATTATTTATCTCTTTTGGTCAGTTTAAATGGGTAAATTAATTCACCATGCAAATTCATACTAATTCCGTACCATAACTACATATTATATTGCTTATGGTTAACTATGACAGAGTACAAAGCGTGTTTAATAGTGCAAAGTTTGTTTTCGTACTACCAATGTCATTCCGTGTCGGACTATGAACTAGTATTCTGTTACTCAGAAACTTAAGGATCTAATCCATCCGAAAATTACCCTTCCTTCAACGATTTGCAACAAACTTAAAATGTTCGTTACTGAATTCTGTGTGGGGGGAGGGGAAGGGATGCCTGTTATTTGAGAAGTTTTCAATTTTGAGCTCTTCATACCATAGATCATGAAAAACTATCTGAAAGAAATTATGGAATTTTTCACTTCAATTTTACGTCTCCTAGATATTGGCCAAAAAAGTTCCGATTTCGGGAGATTTAAGGATCCATATCTCGGGAGCCGTAAGGCATAGAGAGATGATATTAGTGTTGGTCAATACCTAAGAGGATGGTGAACATTTTGGTACTAAATAGTAACCGGTGGCCACTAGTTATATCTGCATTTTCAGTATATATACGGTTATAAAATGTAACAGCTCAATATAGCTTATTCAATAAACCCCCTAATACGCAGGTTCTAAATACGTAAGTGTATTATCTATTGAATTTAATCAAATACATTTAATATACAATTTCACATAAATTTCGAAAAAAATGATTCTTTTTAAGTTTGTTCTGGCAATGCTCTTCGAGCATTCTCAACTGGTTCTGTTTTGATATCGTCCATTAATGTAGTCTCCTTCGCCCCCTCCCTCCCTTTCCTGGCACCAGACCCTCTAGCACAACCCTCTACCACAAACATAATAAATTAACAAATATAAAAATTACATTTAAAAATTAAAAATATAAATTGCTCAAAACATGTTTAATAGAATGGAACTTCTTTTCGTTGGTCTAGTTCCAAACCGTCTGCTAGAGAGAGTACATTGTTTAATGATTGCTCCAGTGCAGTATCTGCAAATGCGCAGTGCCGGAACCCTGTATTCATATGTTTGTTTCCCTGAATGCCGGTATGCCCCAGCATCCAGCAGACAACAACAACACATCCCTGTTTCTGTAGCTAATAGCATTTCAAAAAACAAATGTCTTGGAGAAGAGTGTGTTTACTAAGGCATCTACTGTAATTACGTTTTGAGAGTTACTGCAGAGAGGTCTAACTCTAAACACACAACGTAACAAATGATGACCATGTGGTCAAAGAACAAATTTAACTGCTGTGAGTTCAGTAGTAAATACTGAACACTGTCAATCTATAGTACACTCTCGGTTACTTTAAACTATGCAAAATCTATAAAATATCTATAGATTTATAGAGCGAATCTATAAGAGTACGCAATATTTTTACCTGTGTAGTAGTAGTAGTAGTAGTAGTAGTAAATGATAATAATAATAAACTATTGAGTTCTTTATTATTATTATTATTATTATTATTATTATTATTATTATTATTATTATTATTATTATTATTATTATTATTATTATTATTATTATTATTATCTTTTACAGTAAGTTTCAAACATTTTTCTACTTGTTAAGATTAATCGCCAAATAATTAATTATACACCATTCACATAAGGGTTCGATTTCCGACGAGAGCTCATGTGTTTCCGATTCCATGTTAACCAATAGGCCCACGTCTCATAAAGCCTCGCTGCTGAAAGGGGCCTTAAACTTTACTCAACCATTCACATAAAAACACTATCGCAGCCTTTTTCTGAAACCAAGAATTGCGCACTGACAGTGTCCTCTTGGATATTGAGAATCGTGAAACTTTCCTTCTTCAGGTCGTCTAGATTAGGAAGTTTCTGTGCATACACCTTGGTCTCTACTTATTATCACAGCCGCGAGTGTGGTAATCTTGTTGGCGAAAATATAGGTTCGTTTAAGCCAATCCTTCTCTCCCGAAATTGTTAATTAAGAAACTGCCAAACCTCAAGGGCGAAATGTGGCGATGTTCCATCTTGTTGCGCGTAGACTTCATTGGTAATGCTTATCTTCTTGAGTTCTGTCATAAGGAATGCATTGTTCAGATAACTGTTGCCATTTAGCGTGTCTCTCTCGAATGGAAAATGAGCAGTGATGTGATCCATTGAAACTACACACCACACATTGCCTTTGGGACAACATTGTATATATATTCACTTTGAACTCATGAGGGTTTTCAACCCTCAAAATTTGGTACTTGTGCCTGTTCCCTTTTCCCATAACATAAAATTTGGCCCTGTCTAAGAATAAAATCCAAGACAGAAGATAACCATGACCTTGTAAATGGATAAGCACTAATTGATAAATTTCCTTTCTCGTATTACGTCTGGATCTATCAGTTCGTGTAGAAACTTTAATTTGTAGAGTAGGACCTTCATCTCCTTGCGTATGATCTTGTGTGACGCTGACATAGGCATTCTTGGTTACAATATTCGTCGAAATAATGTAAATGACCTCTGTTCCACGTAGAGCGCACTATCTGAATTGCATTGTCACTCGTCCCTGTTTTACTGCGTGTCAAACCTAATAGGTTCCTTAACCTTGAACTTTTCATATCATCTCTTGGTACTCGTTTGTGTTGGTGATGGATTCTCACATTTTCACTTTGGTACTCTGCACCGAAACTCAAGATTTTTAAGTCTCTAAACCACAGCACAAACTCTCCGATTTCCTCTATGGACATTATCTTGAGTCACGTGATCCTCCGTGCAAGCAATATTAAGTAGTGTGGGGGGAAATTGAGCTTTTATTTCCTTCGTCCAAAAAAATTGTAGTTTGAAACTTAAAAATTAGAACGTTATTGAGTTTTAGTTTTCTGCAAAACTTTGTGTACTCACTGTATTATAGTGAGCTATAATTGGAGATAAGATATGGAGAGAGATGCAACACTTTGTTGTATTATTGCTCAATCAGTCAACAATTTATCTTGGCTTTGCATAAAAATCTAGACTTTGGTTGCCAACATTTCTAACTGACGACACATTTTACTTTGCACCCACGACATTGCAAGACACATGTTTGATTTTAATAATAATAATAATAATAATAATAATAATAATAATAATAATAATAATAATAATAATAATAATAGAACCTGCGCTTTCTACACTGCACATCATTCACGTATGAGCATGAATCTCCGTGTCATTTTTCACAACATCTGTACATGTTCCTTTATAGACACAAGTGAAAGACGTATTTTCAATATCTCACACCATTTGCAAGATTGAGCCTACTTCCAGTTGGGGTCTCTAATTCATTTATGATTAGTGTTTTCTTTCTTCTTGCATTCAGAATGTAATAAGCAAATACATTACATACATAATTAACTATATTAATGTCAGTGATATATGATGTTCATTAGGCAAAACAGTCCAAACAATAAAGATTCATCTTAGTCAGACGAAATGGTTATCCTTTGATTTTCATTATAATTTGGCCATGAAACAAACGCCTGAGAGATATACAACTCCTGTATACAACTATGTTGTGTTGGAATGTATAACTCGTAGGATATGATATTTAACTTTTAGTTTTTAACACTTCCAATATACTGCTAAAAAATGTAATAAGGAAATAACGGCCACGTTTTTTTTAATATTCAATTAGAACTAGACCATCTACACAAAATTTGGAATCGACCAGCGAAAACGGAACGTTTCTAGCACTTGTGGTTTTCGAGATTTGATTGTCAAAAGGATCGGAGACATACATATAAACTTTTCTTTGGAGACAAACTTATAAACCTAGTATTTTATTATATAGATAAAATAAAATAAATTCTAAGACTACAAGACTATAAGACTACAAGTATAAAATAGTGATTATGTTGTACTGGGCATTGTTACTGCCACTGGAGGCGTTGACTGGTACAATCTGTCTTAAAATTGATTTTAATTAATTATTAAATCCTTCATGATTTTTAAATTCTAAAATTTCGCAATACTCTCTACATGAACGCGATATATCTGTTGGAAACCACTGAGCTAGGATATTTTATATTTCACCATCGAAGAACTCGATAAACAAAGCTTTTGGCGTACAGTAGCTTTTGTGTAATGGAGGTTAGGCACACGATAGCTCAGTGCAATAAAAATATGTAAGATAACACTTTATCAAAAGAATTTATCAGGAAGATATAAACTAACGCAATACTGAACTGACATTACCTGCAACATTTAATCAACAGTGGATCATTCCTAACGATTCCCTTCCATTATATGATAGTGTATTAAAGAGTATTTAGCAATATTCGATGTGGGGGTTACCAATGGACCAACTCCTCCAGGCCCGGCGCTTCTGATCATGTTTAGAAGTAGCATGGTGGCGCTCGGCGATTTTTACCAGAACTCTGGTCCCGTGGGATCTTTATTGGCACTAGGCCCCGCGCGTATCTAAAGCAGTCTCTGCTCGTAATACAACCTAATTTTCATAAAACTTGGCTCATGTTTTCGTAGATGCTTAAGAAATTACTTACATTGGCCCCCATCTGGTAAATTATACAATAATAAGATTCGAAGCACTGTGATTCACGGTAGAGCGCTCACCTCTGGTGCGAAGTGTTCATTGTTCGATCTCAAGACATGCTTGTTTGTGATCTACAACATCGTGTTCGTGGGCTCATTCGAGGTCTTCCGTTTCCTTCCACATTTCCATTCCATCAATTCTCTTTTTATCATTCACTAATCATCTGTTTTCTTTAGCTTAAAGGGTACAACAGTTGGACTTAAATTACATATTTATTTTCATTTCATATAAATAATCAGAATGACAATTATCTTTGCGTACACCAAAAGCATAAATAGGTTTGTAATATAAACGAAGTTCCGGCGGAGCTGGACTAAGCCAATGTTGAATGGATTTGCTTGCTAGACAATAGTGTTCAATACTATTTGATTCTGCAGCAATAAACTTTGTGGTTTCTTTAGTTGAAAATTGACTAATAAATATCAGGTAGAACGTAAAGCTCATAAAATCACAAAAGGCACATAACTGCATTTAAAACAAATTGAAAAGAGGATGTGAGTGACGTCATGCTGACGCAATATTTTTTTTCGCTTCGGTCAAGGGAAGTTACGTATAATAGGAAAATATTGTATAGGTTCTAGGTCAAATTGTTTTTTCTCTGTCTACAAAGGTCTTGAAAGGCTAAGTAATAACCTAGAAAATCAGTTGTCAGATGCAGTAAAGAAGAGAAAGCAAGGTGTCAAACGAACAAATGAAAGTGAAGAATCATGTTGTCTTCTAAAGAGGCAGTTTCAACACATTATCTACTTTTATGTTTGAATTTTACTTTAAATTACGTCATGCAGTCTTGTTAAACAGGTTTTATTTTTTTCTAACAAAATGACAATACTGATCTTCTGGTTGCATCTTAAATGAACGTGCAGTAGGATTTAGGATTTAACTTCATTATATGTGACAACTTACAACTTAATGTCTGACTTTATCATACATTCCCTCTGATCTAGTGAGGACAGTGGCATTAGCCGAATGTTTAAGGGCATTTGGCTCTGGACCACAAGGCACAATCCATCGCGGGTTAGAATTCTACTGGAGGGCATGAGTGTCCTTAAGTCTTCTCGAAACTTCTGTCCTTGTTGTAGTGGATTAAGAAGAATATTGAATATGATAGAAGATCATGGAGATACGTATCCAGGTTGAGTTGATCAAAAGACAGAAGTTGCTGGATAAGTTCCGTATTATTATGATTTGGATTTCACTTTAAATTGTAGGACCACGTCTCATTTAGCCTAGGTGCGGAAACGGGACTGTAAACTGTACCCAATCCATTACCATTGCAATAATAATTTTCACCTTAGTCTTTTAGCTCCAAATTCGGGGGCTAAATTTTATAAATATAAGAAACTTAAATGAGTAGTGCAACCAAAGATTTGGAGTTCCAATATTTGTATTACAAAGATTCTTTCTGCGTTTGGTGTGATGGCTCAGTGGTAAAGCTCTCACCTCTAGCGCGTTAGGTTCCTCGGTGGATCTCAGCTCCAGCCAGGTGGGCTTTGTGGTGGACAAACACTATATGCTAGGTTTTCTAGAGATTCTTATGTTTCCTTCCACTTTCGTCATTTCACCATATCATGCATCTAATCATTACCGTCTCCTTTAGCCTTGCTTCGTAATTGTGGAACTTTAAATTAAAAATAAACAAATAGGACAAAACATGGAGAACATGCCTACGTAATACACACGAATTTACCTTGTGATTCTCATTCCGCTCAGAAATTTACAGTTATATGCTTCTCGTACATACAATAGATTGACGCCTCTCACACAATACTAAATTATAAGTGGAAAGTAATACCTTAAATATATGTGCATAGAAGTGAAGAATGTTATTCTCCCCATATTCAGTTCGTTTACTAAGAAATTTGTTTAGCGTTTAGTTATATGTTAATCTAAACATTATTATTTAGTAGAGATTACGTCATGAAGACCTCACATACTTACGTAGCAGGAAAATTGTAGAAATACAATTCATTTAAATTGATTTTGCTAATATACTCAATTTAGATTTAATTTACTATACTACATTATTACTGAATTTCTATAAATTGAATAATTTTTCATGTCATAGAAAAAGTTTCAATCTACTTTAATCAGTTTGATTTACAGCGATTAAACTAATTTATCGAAATCAAACATAATATGGAATTATTTTCTTTCCTTAATCTCATATTTAGTGGGGGTTGGCATGTTTACATGTAGCTGCTTCTGGCGAGGAAAACAGAAGGTGTAGGATTACGAACTATTTCAAAGATGTGAGAGTGTGTTTCAAAGATGTCCGTATAAGTTAAAGAAAACGTGATTTTTTTTTTTTTTTTTTTTTTTTTTTTTTTTTTTTACAAATATCCAGCCATCTATTGATTAAATGACGATATAAATTTCAAAACAAAGTTCCAGCGATTATTTGGATGGTTAATTACGTACCAAATAGTTATTTATTGCTTTGATATCAATACCTAAATATCCTGTTGGAAGACAAGTGCAAATATATTTTATACTATTGGACGAAACCCGTAGTAGAATCATCTGATTGTCAAATTTACAGATGCACACTCATGTCCAAAATTATTGTTGCATGTTGGATGTTGTTGTAGGAATATAATTTGATGAATTCGCCCGGTATTTTTTATAATGTTAGAATTTGAACAATCGGCAGACATGTATGTGGCAAATTTAATGTCAAAAGAGCAGTAAATAAGAACAATAAAACTTTCTTGTCAATTTAGCAACATTTTGTTTTACTCATTATAATTTTCGTATTTATACTTCTTTTCCTATGAAATTTTCACAAATATACATTTCCCGATTATACACATAGTATCAGTATTAAAAGTGCCCTGGAAAATCATTATCAATTTATATACTTACAAGAAGATAGTTATAGATATGCGACAATCATTTTGGGGATGAGTGTGCCTAATAATTAGTGTGATTTTTGAAGCAAAATACCAATTAAAAATACAATACTTCACTTTTAGTCACAATTCTACAGATAATCAGCTTCCTATCGGTAATATATCATTTGTGCCTCTAAACGGAAGCTCTGCAAACTAATGAACATTAAAGGTTGTAGTTGGTCCTAGTTTTGTTTGCAGTACAAAAGTCGCTAGATTTGTAAGTAAGTCGTCAAATCGTCATTAAAAAATCACCAAAAGATTCGCTAACCGGAAAAAATTTTTTTTATCGCTATCCTGGAAGTGGAATCCCCTAGATTTAGCGACTTTTCTCCCAAATTGGCAACACTGACAACGAACAAGGAGCAGAACGCTGCTCTTTTCCTGTCACAACTTATATTTTGCACATGACACGTAGGAGAATCGTAGCAAACGCCCGATTCCAATGCCTTAGCAATGTTACCAATACAACACCTTGCCTTCCACATTTAATTACGATAAAAGAAAACCAGGCCGGACAGTTGCGAGCCGGATACTCGGAGTCTACTGTATACACTGACTTTGTTGTTGAAGTGGCTTATAATTACTTTATTTATGTATGAATATTTATTTAAGCGACGAAAGTCAATGAATGACTTCTATGTAGTAAATAATATATAAATAATTGCAATGTGAAAGTAAATACATTGACTATTTCTTGAATGGCTGAGTCAGGGTTTATTTCAGTGCGTTTAATGTTCATATTTTACTTCTATTGTAAATAAGTTAATCTATATTATATATATATAAATGAAAATGACTACGTTTGTGACTTAATAACTCTGGAACCGCCCTACCGATCTCCATCAAATTTTATACATAGATAAGGTTCGGGCCTGGGATGGATTCTATCATTTCACTTTGACGGTACAGCATAAGGGAGGGGAAGAAGGGAAATATATAAAAAAATATCAAAAATGACCGATATTAGTATTGCTGGGTCGCTGAGACGAAGAGTGACATTTCCGATGCCGTTTACATCCAAATTCACCCATTTATGTCCAAAATGAAACGTATTCTCCCGTACGAAGAACAGGTATTCTGCTAGTCTAAAATAAAAATTATTCCCGCAGAATTAAAACTATTATCAACTGCATGGGATTGCTAGCCCTCCATGTAAACTTTAAAAAATCACTTTTTTGCATTAAATTGACAACAAACTATATCAGCTTTATGCAGAGTTGTTTTGACGTATCATTAGCGTCATACTAAAAGACGTAACTACTGCGGGAAACATATGTTAGTCAAACTCTTTAGCATGGCACTAATCACGCGTCAGAACGACTCTGCATAAGGCCCTATATTCTTAACGCCATAGAAATTAGTTTCTGTCAATTTTCTCGAAAACTATACATGAGAATTCACCTTAAAGCATATCATTTTAATAGATATATGTCTTATCTTCGGGCAAGGTCATAGTTACACAAAAGTTAAAGTTTAATTGTTGATCATCATTTTGACCTGTACCTCATTAACCATACTGTATACTGTGGTCTTGTTAGTCATAATGAAATGCTTTATTAGTGTATGTTTCGGGATCAGTTGCTGCGTGCAATAACACAAAAAAGTGCAAAAACTCATTATAACTGCTGTGCCGATTATCCCAAATTTTACTTTGCGTTGACGCAAACCGTTACGGAATGTGTTCGCAGATTATGGAATACATCATACATCAAAGAGGGTAGTTAGCCTACTAGTTTAGCCAAGGATGTTATAAAATAGAGGATCTGATTATACAACAAAATCGTCAAGCCACACGTCACAGTTTTCGCCACCCCCCCTCCGTCCGCTTAGCCCAATAAGATCGCAATGTTTCGAGCCGACATTCATTGCTGAGAAGATAGATAGTAGCCAATCAGACGTGCCGATGTTCGGTGCTTTTTTTTTTTTTTTTTTGGCTTCATTGAGTTAACAGGATGAAGATACATATCGCACACCAGGTAGAAGACTTTACAAGTCAAAATTACACATTCGTGAGAACAAGACATTTAAAGCTTGTTATTCTATCAAAATTGCTCCCTGGAATACTGGTATTTCTGCCATAAAAGGCTTAATTTGTTTAATTACGTTTATGCGAAAATACCACCAGGTAGAGCTCGTTTCTTTATATATATATATATATATATATATATATATATATATTCTCTTTTGTGCGATGATAACTCAAAATTTCCATTTTTTAAGTTGTAACACTCTTCCACCAGCTATGCGATATGGGCAGATCCTCTATTTTATAACATCCTTGAGTTTATCATTGTGTTTAGATGTATTTACTTTACTTCGGGGAGTGTTTCATATCTCAACCAATGCGGAAAACATTGGTATGATTTTCCGACATAGTGGCGAGCCTATTCTTCAACAAATGATCCATCCATTTTTCGTATTGGGCAAAATTGTAATTGAAAAATAGTAACATGAGCAGAAGAAAATTAAGAAGAGACTATGCAAGCCTTGTATATTAACTAATCCTAATGGTTGCAGGACAAATCATTATTAAATTGCTGAAGATAAATATGTATTTTTTTAAATTTAATGTATTGTAATTAATTTATCACACTACATGACAAAAATATACTTTTCTTTTATTAAACCAAAACATTTATTCATTTATGCTTCAGTACATAACAATATGAGAAGTTCTTGTAATACTTATGAATCAACATTTACTTTCATTATAAAATAAAATAATGGTCTACAAAAGGATAAAAAAAAACATAAAATATAGAAGTACACAAAGAATGCAAACAATAACGCACAATCTATTTCTAGAAAATATTAACTAATAAACAAGGGCGCCAATCCTGGGGGGCCGGGGAGGCTCGGACCCCCAAAGCACATGTGAGCCCCTATTCTATTTCTGAATATACAATATTTAGCATAATTTGAATGCAATTGGTCTTTAAATCTTCATATATATACCTTCTGCATCTAAATGGGCCCCCAAATTTACAGAGAAATCGGCGCCCTTGCTAATAAATGCATTCCTTCTTTAAAAATGTGATAGTTATTGTTCTGTAGATTATATTATTCTTCTCTTCAATTTCTTCTTTTGTTTATTTTCCAAGTAAAGTAGATCCTTTCTTCAGTTCTAACCAACTTAACAAATAAGTTGCGTCCTTGCAAACACTTTTTCTAATATATAACAGATCGTGAAAGAAAAATAATAATTTTCAAAACCACATCATTTTACAATAGTATCTGGTATGAAAAATTTGGAATCACAAGCAAATAGAAATATACTGACTGAACTTGTTAAGGAGAAATGCTCCATTAGTTAGATACCATTGAATCTTATTACCTAAATTACTCTATTTTCGAAGTATTAGCCAAAACATGAAAGAACAGTTAACGTTCTAGCCTAGGTGTCAGGAGGAGTCTGGTTTCAGTTCTTCGGCCAGCTGTCCTATCTAAGATTTGTTCTAATGTTTCATCAATTACACAAGATGATTACCAGGATGGGACTTATAATAAATAAGAGCTTCTTTCCATCCTCTGTTATTAATGTATTCGTTATATAATTGATTTTTGATTTATGGTTATTTTGATCTTATATAACACATGAAATAAATGCTTCATATGAGAATTATTATTTCTCCCATTAGTTCAACAATACTATGAAACATAATAGAGATATGTAGAATACCCATATTACATATATCATGTACTATCTACCCATATTTACTTGTATTGCAGTAATAATATATTGATATTGAGAGATTTGTGAAGCACGGAATGTTAAATTCGAATTCCTTCAACAAGATTCTATTCCTCTTTCGTAGGTAAAAAATAAGATAAAATAAAATAAAAATAAAATATTACAAAATTGCCACGATATATCCGTAAGAGAACAAACATTGCTCTTAGGAACGTAATAATCTAATCTTGTGATAACCCCCTTCTCTCCCTTTTCCTATGTAGGTACCAACGTTACTATAATCACTAAATAAAATGTCAATCTGTGGTTTTAGAAAATAGAAAATTTAAGTTGAAAGTCATATAAATGTATGTTACATAATACATAATTAAAGAAAGCTAAGTTTAATTTTTTAAAAGACATTTTCAGTATAATATGACTTTGCAAATATAACTCTTTCTTTAAAACTTACTAGAGATTAACATTCAAATCAAAACGTAAACATATTTTCCATCTTTTTTTATTACAGACTCATACAAAATATATCAATATTTACAAAAGTAAGTGTATTTATTATTTTCATGTTTGTTTTCGATTATTTATCAATGTTTGAATTATTAATATGAGATTAAGTAGCTTTCAAAATCGTGAATATATTTACAATATGTTATCAAATGAAGTTTTAAGTAAAACGAGTGCAGTGTTCATTCATTTCCTGTTACGTTTCCTAAATCCATGTCCATTTCTTTTCCCCTATGCGTCCATTTCGCTCTTACTATCTGGAAAGAAAATACATAAAAAATTAGCAGAACAGTCAGTAGGAGATCTGTTGTATTTTACTAGACATGTGTTTATTCTAACCCTAATATATGTTATACAGGGTGTTTCGAAACAACACTGACAACGTTTGGGAGGTGATTCCTGACACCAAAATGAGACAAAGACCGTGTCCAAAAGATACAAGTGCACATTTGAAGTACGCTTATTTCGTTGTTTATGTAGCTTAATTGAGATAATTATACTATCGGTAAGGCAGCTATTTCCACGTAAATGACAAATTTTAATGGCGTATGAATTAAAATATTAAGCTCTAGCATAGAATAATGAATACCTAAATTATTCATTTCTCTATAGCTGCAGCTGCAAATGTTAATTCGTAGGTAAGTAGGCCTAATTTTGTAGTTTTGATTCTAAACAAATTCCTTTCAAAGCTACCATGATTCCTTGCACTTGTCAGAGACTAATATGCCAATTATCGCATATTTCGCATTCTCGACAGCTGCCCAAAAGTGAAATACAGATCAAAAATTTCTTTCCACAAATTTATCAAAGATTTCATAAATTCCTCTTGGTAAGTCTTTACTTTGGCCATTTCATTCATTCTTTTCGATTCTTCTATTCGGTGATTTGATCTTACGGTTCCGGAGTTTGAGAACTTGCCTGTTAGCCCATATATATAGATTAGTAGCTAGGTTGGTTCCTTTCTGTACCAAAGTTTAATATTTAATTTGCATAATATTGCCGAGCGAGTGAAGGCGGATTAAGTGCCTCGCAGGGCACGTTGTTTTCTGTCTTCGTTACGAATCAATTCATTGAGTGAAATGGCAAAAATAAAGACTTGCCTTCCTCTCAATTCATATAATCCCATTATTGTGCCCATTATGAAACGATCATGAACAAATAATTCCTTCTGTATAGCCTAGTTGAACAATGAGAGCCATTACATAACATAAATACTTTATTTTTTTCATAAGACTGTCTCTTAATTTTTTGTAAAATTCTTATCATATTAGCAATAGTTATTATTATTTTTTTGTGGTTATACTTGGACGAGGGGATTTGCTTTCTTACTGAGTAAACATTTTCGCAGTGGAAAGCATGTAGGAGAGACAGATGGTGTATAACAAGAGAGATGTAGGGCGCCGAAAGCGTAGTGAAGTGCAAGTAAATGTTGAAATACATATAATGTACAGAACTCCATTTAAGCGGGCTTATAAGATAGTAATCTTCCATTTATTGTTATTTTTACCATATTACTTTAATTAGGGCTATTCACCTTGGGTGTATGTGATCCTTATAAATTGGTATTTCATAGTGGCATAATAGTTTTTTTCCTGTAAATTTTTGTCCTCATGTTGTTCAACTCCACCACTTCTTTCCTTGTCATCCTTACAAATGTTAACTTTTGATGTAGATTAAGAACAAAGAGACAATATTTCGAAGATTTACCGGTAAAATCTATAGATTTACAAAGAAAGAGTAATATCTAAGGAACTTCATTACTAGCGCAATATAGTAGAAATAGTTCAATCCGTATACCTGTAACTGAAGCAATGCATACTGGGACAACTACGACAGCTATAGTGTCATTTATGTGTAATCTACAGTATAGGAAGCATTTATACTCAATATGAACTCTCTCCCAAAGTAGTTTTGAGGCATATTATTGTACTTTTGCGCTCTCCTCCCCTCAGTACCTTCAGTGTTCTCATACTCTTGGAAGTTGAATACTTACGCGTGCAATTAAGTTCCTAAGCTACTTCGCAACAGTGTCGTCAGCGCCCTAATCACCAGTGCTACTGTTCTTCCGGGGATCAATAAATAGAACGTTGCCAATAGTTTAGTGGCTTTTCTGCTGTTACGGGTTCATTGTGTGCATAAGGCAACACACACACACACACACACACACACACATTTATATATATATATATATATATATATATATATATATATATATATATATATATATATATATATATATATATATATATATATATATATGTATATACGTATTGCATTTACGCTCTGCTCTTGTTAATCTGTGCGTGAAAGATCCGAAATGACAGATATTTGCAGGTACGGCAAAGCTAAAGCTGTTGACAAACATGCAAGAAACTCTTATGTCATTTTATGGTTACCCCATGTTGTCAATCTGAACGATATATTTATCTTTAATATAACTGGAAAGTCATTCATCTAAAAGGAAAGAAAGAATTATTTTTTCTAGTACGCGAAATTCTCCCTTCTTTTGTTGTCAATGTTCCATGTTCCACCACGATGAGGCGTTGGAATAAAGTGCGGATCAAAAGCTAATTTGACGAAGTGTACACTATTTAGTGTGCACTCCATTTGTAGACTTCGAGTGTGCATCCTCGAAGTGTACACTATGCACTTTTGGACACGGCCAAAAAGTATAGATCATCCTGTGTGCAAAAATGCTTTTCTTCGAAGTTATAGGGTGCCGAAAACATGAAAAAGATTGAGTTTAATGGTCCATAGCTCCAACACTATGGGACCTAATGTAGTCAGGTCAAGATTTTACTTAGGAACTAGTATGTGAGCTATCAAAAATACATGCTTCAGAATCCTAAGGTACTCGCGCAACAATTTTTATGGAGGAAGTTTGGATACGGACGTATAATTTCAAGTACTCACCAACTACCTCTATGAAAATGGTTGCGGAAGTACCATAGGATTCTGAAACATGTATTTTTGGATAGGGCACATATTAGTTCCTAAGTGAAGTCTTGACCCGACTACGGTAGATCCCATATTTTCGGAGCTATGGACCTTTAAAGTTCATTTTTCGTATTTATTTTTCATTTCTTTTAATGTTCATATTTTATTTATTTATTTTGCATACTTCAAATGAAATTTAATAATATTAATAATAAGAGGAGCAGGAAATGAAAGTACAAAGTAGAAACTGGATCCAAGTCGACAATAATAGAAGTCAATTGGTTAGTTAATAATAATAATAATAATAATAATAATAATAATAATAATAATAATAATAATAATAATAATAATAATAATAATAATAATAATAATAATAACGGATTAAACAATAATTCCTTGTCAAATTAATACCAAATATTTTTAGGCTGAAAATAGACACATCGTCAAAAATACTACAAATATTTGTGAAACTTTAAAATTTATGCTTGAACATTGTGAAGATTGTGAAATAACGATGAAAAAAAGACTGAAAGTGTTTGCAACGTGAGGCAAGAAGGACAATAGAGAAATAGAATGGGTGGAACAAATGTTCAGTGACAATAATGTCATTAAAAAATTCGGAAAGATTCTTTAAAAAAAAAAGGGGAAAAGAACTGTTAGAACAATATCACAAGTTTCTTGTTGAAATTTTGATAGAAGATAGATCTATAGTAAAAGGTAAATGAGGAAAGGGAATAAGATTGTAGATAAACGATATCATTAGTGAAAACGCGGTGCATGAAGTTTTTCAGTTTGTCCACTTGACTTACCTGTTATGTTAGAGTACTCATGATGATAATCCAACTAAATCTACATTTCATCTTTAAGATATTGAAATGTTGCTACACACTTTCATGGGGTATTTAACATCCAGGCTTGTGCTAAAATTTGACTTAAAAGAGAGGCTAGACCTCTAATTTTTCCTTGTTATGACAAAATTAAATCGAGCGCTGGTTCAAAATGTGATAATGTGTTTAGTGTCCTCAAGATTCAGTTTGAAATTTTGTCTATCTTTTATATTCATCCTCTGATATTGCTGTTAGATATAAGTCTAATATAGTCTACTTCTGACTGGATGCTCTGTAGCAGTCATAATTAGACGATCCCGGGTTCGAATTCCGTGGCTACTCATTCTGACTTTAGATTATGTAGTGGTTCTTCTTCAATCATACCAGTCCAATATTGGAGTTGTTATATACTCTGAACCACTTCTTTCCAAACATTCTTCCACGTACCATATTTAAATGTTCATAACATAAAATGGATTCATAGTTGCATATAGAACATGTTAATAAATAGGCTAAGCAATACTAACAGTGTTGCCCACTAGATGAGAGAGGGTTTCTCATGACGAAAGACGAGACGAGAGAGAGCTCTTGCAATAGAAACAAATATACCTTTTGTGACGACGCAACCCCAAATCTCGTTTCATAGCTACACTAAATACTAACGGAACACCCTAAAACTGTTTTAGATATAAGTTAACATAGTCATTTAATATGCAAGCAGGATCATGGTATGAAAGGTATCCATATTTGTTTGAATTGTACTAGAAATGGCGGAAGAAATGTGGTTCATATTAATCCAAGTTTGTGAGCTTAATTATCAAAGATTTGAGAAAACTACTAGAAAATTTCTAATTTGAATTATCAGTCGAATGTTCATCATCAAGAGAAAACGGCTGAGTTGTTTGAAATGAACTTTGAACATACTTAACATTGTTTTTGAGTTGATTTTTTATTATGCTACTTTCATTAAAATTCGTATCCTAAGGGGACTTCAAAATGCATGACAAAAATACAATATTTCACAAGGTACTCATGTCAGGAAGATCAAACTTAATATGTGAATTTTTATTAAAAACAAATGAGCACATACTTCGGCGTTTTAAAAATTCTACTTTTAGGGAATAAGAGATCAATTCCTAACATATTCATAAAATAGAAGATTAAAGGAGCATTTGGACTTTTTAAAATAAAATTTTAAACATTGATAACACCTGCGTCGACCTGAGCTTTTATCATTTCACTTTGATTTAAATTTACATTTTACGGGAAAAGTAACGGGATTTTTAAATTATTCGCAAAGAATAATGGTTGCACCGCTTGAAATGCATTTTTAAAAATAGCACTTTGATCAGGCTAATTTTTCTTTGTTTCATTTTGACTCAAATAGGCATCATAAGGAGGTATGGGAATTCAAATATTTTTCGTGAACCTATTTTGCCAGTTCTAAGAACAGGCATTTCAGCTAGTTTTAAATAATAATAATAATGTACTTACTCATAGTTTATCGTAGGTATCAACCTTGGAATCCATTTACGCAGAGAGCCAGAGTACACGCTTTCCCACTGGGTGTACAGAAACATGTATTACATTGCTCTCTCCAAGATCCTCTTCGAGTGCATCGGTTGGAATGTTGCCTGTTTATTTGTCTTTTCTCTCGATGGTTCAAACAGGCTCTCAGGGTGCAGGCTTTCTTCCCGTTGCCCAAGCAGAAACAGGTATTACAGTCTTCTTGCCATGTTGTGTTTGGTGTACAGGTGGAATCTCCAAGTGCAGGACCTGTAATGTTTCATACACTTAAATTAGGTTTACTTTTATTGTCATATCTTTGATAATTTGAATTGATATTTGACCTCTGAGCATTCAATAAGTGCAAGTTTATTGAATCTCTCTAAATTTAAAAGAAAAATGTAGAAGAAATTTTGGTACTGCCGGGTCTGTGTTATAAATTGAATGTTCAAACATACTCACGTGGGCAAAACCAAAATCTTACATTGTCAGGCTTTCGAAAGCGCATATAATTAGTAATGACCTTTTTCTTCACAAGATTGTTGTAATTGTCTACCTCATTAACTTACAAAATGTCCTCACTGATCCTACTTGTATCAAGGCCATCATCTCGGAAAAACGGCGGACAAAGAGGCACCTTCATTCGGTTTTCGGCTAATTTCTCAAAAACCGCTAAATTTAGAAAGTGAGCGGGATCAATCTGAGAGAAAGCAGACCATTTTGTATTAAATACAGTCCTGAGATTTTTTTCCCAAGACCCCCACCATTCTTCCGAAATGATCGTTGCTTTCCGAATAATTGTATTTACAATATCTGGAAAATGTCACTTTTATTGGAATGTTGAAGTGATTTTAGAATTAATGGTCACTACTTGTCTGCCCGAATGATATTTTCATTATGAAAGGTGAATTTTATGATATTTCTTGTTTCTCAACGATCGGAAAAATGTTCTTCCCCCGCTTTTTGTCGAAGTACATCTAATATTAAAGCTATGTTTTTTGTTTCGTCATTTTCTTTCTTTTTAAATAAAAACACAAATACTATTTATTTCGTTCTTCAAAACGTTTGTATGGTCCTATCGTTAATTCCGGAGTAGCTTCCAAAGGGATCCAAGGAATCATGACCCCTATCCAAATAATGATTGGAAATAAATACATGGTTCAATAGCCCGGAAATGTCAGCAAAGTGGCATAGTAATAATAATTACACCCGAATTAATATAGGTATGATAAATTTAGTGTTCTGGATTTAAGTTACGTATACATAAGTTCATGCTTACTTAAGAATACATAAGATCATCTATTCTTCACTAGAAAATGTATTGAGAACAGCACTAACTTATACCCCCACCTTCCTAAAAAAAAAAAAAAAAAAAAAACTCCTCTTCTTTATAACTACAGGTCTATACGAGCCGTGGATCTACAACTTGATGTAAGATCCTAATCACAGGTAGGGAAGGTTGATCATGGAAGGTACCAGCGAATATGGCACGTAGCCTTTCTAAATTTCCCTTAAAGTGGAGTCATTTCTCAAAGTGGGATTTGGCCACCATGAAGTATAATTGCATACAGCAAGGAAACAAATGAGAAAGAACGCGTTTTCTGTTTACGTTGGTATTATATAAAAGTAAGTTTTGCTATTGACATTCAGAACTGTTTTTCTTGTTGCACATGGATATGGCAAGCAAATGCCACAATAAATTTAAGATGTCTATCTACTGTTTCTACATTTAGATAACTTTTATTTTATTATGCATTGCTTTTGTAATATTAACTTTTATTTATGCATAGGACAACAGTTGCAGGCCTACCAAGAGTCATAAGCCTTGATGAACCAAGGGACAATACTTTGCGTGTAATAATAAGTAGTTGTAATAGTATTATGAATATTTCTACTATTGAAGCCAAGATTCCTAGTTTCATATTAATCCCATGTTCATTTAAAAAGTAATCTAATAAAACACAATATTATTTGTTTCTATACGCATACTTCATACCGTGTTTCTTCTTACTGAACAGTTGTTTTAAAAAGTTAAAATTCTAATTCTAATGAGAAAGAGAAAACAGTGTATGATTTCCATATAGTGCTTTTTATCGTTTATCATTTGGTGGTCCAGAGGTTCGGTAGTGGTAGAGTGTGGTAAGTGCGGTTCCTGGTTCGATCCCCGGACATCGTATCTGCAAGTTTTCTCAG
Source organism: Thermobia domestica (assembly GCF_964235325.1). Classification (NCBI taxonomy): domain Eukaryota; kingdom Metazoa; phylum Arthropoda; class Insecta; order Zygentoma; family Lepismatidae; genus Thermobia; species Thermobia domestica. The sequence goes on along the minus strand of NC_137463.1, from coordinate 111,915,692 downwards.
GGTACTCCCGTTTCCTCCCACAATATCATTCCACCGAATCTTTCATCATCATTCAGTTGGCTCAATCATCCATCTTCCTTAATCTAAAGGGTCTCGTGGGACATTAAACTGAAAGATTCGATTTCAACGTTTATTTTATAAGAAATAAATTAATAATTGAAGATAGTGTTATCATGAAATTTAATATTGTCTCTAGGTACAACAATCTCTTCTTTTGGTAAATATCCCGTGTGTACCAAAGGGCGAAATGACTTGCTCAAAAAGCGAAAAAAAAAAAAAACTCAGGAATTCATCTAGTTGGCGCAATACCCTTGTAACTTTTACAGGATGAAACTGAAATATCATGGAAATATCAAATTACGAATATATTTTTCTTTAGTCTCGCATTAATAAACTCACTTCTGTAAAGCAAAATATAAAAAGTGTCCCTGGGATGAGTCATTTCACCTACTTCCACCGGGGATATAAATAGGACCCAAACCCTATCCATTTATCCACAAAAGAGAGAACGTAAAAAGATAATTTTCTTACCTAAACACACTGGCCATCTTAGATACAGTTAGTGACATATTTAAGGAGGGCTTCCGGGCTTAAGCCCTTCTCCCCGAAACTTTCTTTACTATATTAAAGTTAATGAAATATCTTGCAAAATTTTCACATTTCCAGGAGTAAAATTAACAAAGTCTGACCCCGAAATAAAATCGTATATGCGCCACTGGATGCAGTACACTTACGCGAACAAACTACGCAAGCACAAGTTGCTCTCTTTGAAATTCACAAGCAAATGGTCAGTTGGAGTAGACAAAACTTTCTTCTTTCTCTATCATTATATTTACCATGTCAAAATAAGTCCTCATACAAACTTTTAGAACTCGACTGTCGTTGGTTTGGTAGGAAAATGTATTAAAAACTTCTACTCTTTATCTAAGATTTTCCTCTTGTGGAAAAATCTATGTACTTTTACTTAAACGGAAATACCTCATCAGAAGATAATCTTCATTCATACAGTTTCTAACTGGACATACATACAGTCTATACCTCGTTGTAATTTCAGTTTAGTGGTCTTTCTTTTTTAATAAATTAGTTTTGTTTGAGTACTCCGAAAATCCGTGAAACAACGGAGGGAATTTTAAAAATATTTTCTGACGAAAATGCTGCTTTCCTGATTTTATTCTGGAAGTTTTCTCTGTATTTTCCCCGTTATCGGGAGTATTCAAACTAAACTTATACCTCAAGAAAGGCCACTTAAACGTAATTCAAATGAGTTATAACTAGTATTTTTAATTTAATTTGTGCTTTAGTTTAAATGAAATGAAGTGAAACTTTTAGTTTAACATTCCACGGATATGCTTTTTACCCAAAGAAAGACGGATGATTAATAAAAGTAAAGAACTTCGTACTCTTCCACCTGGAATCGAACTCCGGACCACATGCACACGTGCTCTAGCCACTACACCAGCAGGGAGACTTAATGCTGAAGTTATATGCGTCTAAATAAAACTCTACGATTTTCCCAGAAGAACAAAATCTCATAAAGGGCAGAAATTAGATTCTGAACACAACATGAGAAGAAAAACTTAAGATTTTTCTGCCCCATCGAACGTTTGTCACCAAGGTATAGACTTCTAATTACCACAAACGCTCACTTGAATGCACGCCTCCAATCTACCCCACTTGACACACTACTGGTACCAGAGTTGCCAATCTCACACAACAAAATTATCAATTTCCGTCTTTAAAATTATTGTATATTTCAAAAAACATCGTACATTCGTTGTGCATGTGATAAATATAGAAACAAATATAATACTACTAATAATATATAACATATAACAGTAATACATAATAAACTTATCTAGTAATTTCAGTTTCGAACTCCAAATCGGCGTCACTGTCCTAAACATTATTCAATCCTTATTAATACTATTCTGAACATCAATAATATTTTCACTCCCTCGTAAACGTAATTGAATTTCAAGAATGGATGCAGGATTGCCATTTTCCAATTCTCAAATCATTATTTATTTATTTTAGTGGGAAGGACTGTTAAAAACCTCCGTGTGTGTATGTGTGTGGGGGGGTGGGTGTTATAATTATTTAATGCACGTCTACAATTTATTGCACGTTTAAAAACTGCAAAAAAAAGTGTGCATTTTAAAATCATCATATATTCACCTTCTATTGCAAGGGCATTATCGAATATAGCATTAAGGCTTAAATTATCGATGGTTACCATAAATAAACTATTGTACGGCTAGCAAGCCTGACTGGTACAGACAACCACCTAACATATCACTAAGAAAAGTGAGACTCTGCACACGCATACTCAGTGTTACCACCTTAAGCATCTTACACGTTGTAAACTTTAGGTTTTCCATTATTTGTGTTAATCATACATAATATTCTGCAGGGTAGAAAATTTAGCTGTTTAGAAACGACTGAGGCATATAAACACACAACCGATCGTTTCGTTGGTGATGGGTATGGTATTTAAACACATCTTAACTGAGAGGACAGGTGTGGTTTATAAAAGATCTGTTTGCGTTTATTTTGTCAAATTAAGTCAGTTACTACCAAGTAGTAGGTTTGGATGGCTTCTAAGGCGTGCATTTTCTCGTCTCTTAACATAGACTGATAAATGTCTCTAAAGGTTAAAACACACTTAAATATACCAAAAACTATATATATATATATATATATATATATATATATATATATATATATATATATATATATATATATATATATATAGTTTTTGGTATATTTAAGTGTGTTTTAACCTTTAGAAAACGAAATTTCGTTCTGAAATTGACTTCTATACGACAGTTTGAAATACTAAACTAAATTATAGGTAAGGTAAATATTAGGGATGCCCAAAATTTTCTAAATTCCGGATTTTTTCCGCATTCCAATTTTTTTCCAAAAGTAAAGTTAAAATTCCGGATTGCGGAAAGTAAAAATTTCGGAATTGGCCATCCCTACCAAATATACTATATATAAATATACTAAATACTGTATATTTTATTTTATATATTAGATGCAAAATTATTATTTTGTTTATTTATTTATTGTATGTTTATATGTTTAAAGCTTTGAAGCTTTGTGCAAGAAGTAAATAAATTTGAGATTCTTACCAGCAGATCTTTCTTGCCTAAGAAGGGGAGGAACTCTTATACAGGCTCTTCGTGTACAAGCCGCACGACCATTAGATCCACAGAAGCAGGTATTACAATCATTCCTCCAGCTTTGGCCAGGTATACATCTGCCTAAATATTAAAGGCAAAAATAAAATTATTTGGAGCATCTAACTTAAAAAAGAAAACACGAAGATATGGAACTAAGTTAAAAGGAAACGAAGGAGATGAATAGAATTGAAGTAGGGTACATAAGATGACAGGTTTGTCCGAAGGTTACATAGACATTTCGCTGAGGGGAGGAGGAGGGAATTACCGTATAATTTGTGTTTTCTTGAATTAGCTAATGTAAGGCTATTTTCAATTATAATCTTCTCTAGCCTGCAGTTCTTGATCACTATACGTTAGACTAAATATTGCGTTGGATTTCAGTTGAAATCTCTTAATAACGGACACGGCCAGGACATAATTATTTGTTCTTAAATGAAAGGTCTCTTTTTCAAAGAGATTACACATATTTAGATCACTCACAGCTCATATGATAATAATGTATCTTCTACAGTAAATACATTAGTTATAAACAGTGGTGTATTTAAGATTTTGTTTCGGGGGAGGTCTATGCACAACACGCGTAAGCAGGGGAACGAAATTGCCCACTTGAGTTTGAGAACTAAATATACGTATATTAATCGATTGTCTACTAATATACTGGAAAAAACGCGAAACTCACATGTCGGTGGAGAGGATCTTAACCCCTCTTCCAGACAAATCTAAAATGACGCTCCTGCAAACAAACACACGTTGAATATTTGTAATTTCATTTCAACTTAACTGACTCCATTTTAGAAAAAAAATGAAATATTTAGCATTATCTGTCTACGTTTTTACCTGAAACAAAATGTTGAGACAAATTGAAGCTGAAATATATTGATTGCAGTTTTAATGGCGAGAATTGCAGATTGATGAATCTTATGTGATACGATACCCAAAAAAAAAAAAAAAAAAAAAAAAAAAAAAAAAAAAAAAAAAATCTAACCTTTCATTCATAGCAGAAAAAGGAAACGTCATCTTGGCCTACCTAATTTCCCAGGCTACTGATTCTCCCTTTTCTTGATTTAATTTATTTCAAACATTTACCTTTCTTTATAACTACACTATGTAAATATTCATTTGCTACAATAACTAAAGTCCCATTATGTTGATATCCGTGCAAGTTGGTGTGGAACACCAGTTTCGCTTATCAGCTCCTCTTAGTTTTGGTCTTATTAACGACGGCCGACTTGAATCATAACTAACAATGGTCGAAAGTATGATAGGAGAAACGAAAAAAGTGACAATTAAAAAAACGCAGTTCTTACATGGAATGAAATTGGGCAAATAGAGTACTATTTCTGAACAAAAAGCATAAGAAAATGTAAAGTCAATGAAATCCTTACCAATGGTAAGAAGATTTATTGTTGTAGGTGGAATGCGAAAAACTAACAAATTTATTTTAGAAGGGGGAGGGCTTGAACTCGTTAGCCTCTTAAATACGTCACCGGTTGTAAATGTCAACATGTATGGAAGTGCTGTACTCATAGTTCTGATTACTAAGGATATGAAGAGGAAAATCAAGTTTATAAAAGAAACAAGGTAACAATATCCACTGAGGGCGAAGGAGTTACAAGAGGATCAGAAAAAGAACACGAACATTGATTATGGATTTTGAGAATGAGGGCGTGATTATTACTGGAGTAGCAAGGAGAGTGAAGATGGGGGAATTATGTAAGGATAAAGGGGAGGGAGGGAGGGATGAGGTTGAGGGTGCGTGGCCCTCACATTGCCTGTCATTTGTAATTAGGAAAAGTCCATCTGTGATTTGTATTAATGAATTAAAGTCTGGAGCTAGAAGTACGAAATTTAACTACTTGAGCATAGCTTTAAATTTGAAACAAGGAAGAGAAATACTATGTAAACTATTAATAAAGGAAGAAGTAGAAAATTGCTCTGGTCGTTACGATTTTCCTTGGTTACGATTTTCCTTAAACATTTCAGGCAATAGCTGAAATAATTTCTTCTATTAGAATCTTCACGTAAGTTTCAGTAGAAGAGTGGCTTCACGGAAATGGCCACTTAGTATCAGGTGGATTGGTTTAAGTTAATCAACAATAAACATTAACTCAATTAAAGATTTGAAATGTGGGATCCGTAATAAAGCACTTATCTCAAGACTGCAAGTTCACTAGGCGTATTTCGTGTCCCGGAAGCCTTATTGTATCCAATCTTATAACTAACTAACTAACTCTATGGCCTATGGAACCCGGAGGTTCAATGCCGCGTTCACAAAAGCTTTCCACTGACTTCTATCTTTAGCCAACTGGATACAGTTTCTACTTTGTACTCCCATCTCTGCGAGATCAATCTTAACATTGTCCTCTCATCTGCGCCTAGGTCTTCCTAATGGTCGTTTTCCGATTGATCTTCCAGTTAAGACTTTGAAAACGTTCCTACTTTCTTCCATCCTAGCTACATTACCTGCCCACCTGAGCCTCCTAGGCTTGATGACCCTAACAAACTTACAACACACCCCAATATTTCTCAAATCCTTTGAATTATGCTTTATTAGCTTAAGGGTATAATCATAATACATTAAACAGTACTTCCTCATATTCTATCAGCTTAATTACCGAGTGTGTTTAAGTGTATAGTTAACGTTCTGTCTCGAATTCAGGAGTTCCTGGGTTCGAACTCAGCAGCAAGCCATCCTGACTAGGATAATCAATTTTTTCTTTATTCCTGTCACTATAATACTGGGAGAATACCTTGACAAACGAGTATTGTCCGAGCCCACTCTCATGTTCTAATGTTAAAGGATTCCTACATAAAATTGTTTCAATAGCAATATCTTGAGCTTTGTTCATAAATAAATAAATATTAAGTTGTCCTCTAAATCTTATTGGGATGCAGTACAGCAGTGAAAAAATCGGATGCAAAAAGTTATTTTGCTTTGACATTTAGGAAGAAAAATATAAATTTTCAGCTAGTCAATATTGCTTACCTGCTTGTCTCTTATCTCGAGAATTCTGTTCCTCCAGCTCTCTGAGGGCCGGTGGGCAGGCACGCCTTGTGCATGCTTTCAGTCCAGTTGTGGAACACCAACAAGTATTGCAGTCTTCCTTCCAGCGATTACCTGGAGTGCATTCATTGTCTGCAAGAAACATAGTAGTTTAAACTAATGTAGACGATTATATTATTATTATTATTATTATTATTATTATTATTATTATTATTATTATCTAATCTATGGACACTCATATAATAAATGTATAGTTTTTCATTGAAATGCGGACCTAAAGATTAACATGGGATCCAAACCACATGAGCTTCCACCGAAAATCAAACTAGTATCTTATGTAGGGAACTCAACTACAAAAACTATGCTCCAACATTTTCCTTCTTTAAAGTTTATAAATGCATTTGATACGTATTAAGGTTTATATATAGGCCTAGACGTCCCATGTCTGACCCTCTAAAGAAAATGGCAGAAGTAATTCCTATCCGAACCAAAAAGCATGCCAGAGCTCCCTCCCTCATGTTTCTAAGGTTAGTATATGTGTCTACTTCACGAGAAACCTTATTTTGAAGGAAAAAATGAAATGAAATGAAATCTTAAAGTTTTACATACCACGATTATGCCAGCTAGGCTAAAGAAGACGGAGATGATGAGAAAGAATGCAATGGAGGAATCGAGAAAGTTGGAAGAAACGTGTTCGCCACAAAGCTCACTTGGCGCGAGCTGGGATCGAACTAAGTACCCCATGTACCACCGCGACCCCAAACGTAATTTTGATTTCAGGTGGAAGCTCATATGATCGGGAACTCATTTAAACAATAGCTTTACGTCCCCCCACAGACTAAATGTTGCAAGGGGCAGAGAACTCCAATCCAACTTTAAAAGAAAATGGATCGTTAATGACATAATAATAACAAAAATTAAAATTATTTGTTACTAACTGATTACCACATTAAAATTATCCTAAGTGTCACAATTAAGGACTGAAACTCTTTCAACCTCTTGCCTTGCTTATTGCTGCCACCTCAGGACACGTAATCATGCGTTCTCATAGCTTCCAAGTATTGTCTCTAATTTCTTCCACATTATAATTACAATGGATTCTGTAGCAAAGCACTTATCTTAATATTATAAATATAACATTGTAACATAAATCATAACTACTGCTTCATAATTTTGATCTACCAAGAATTGAATAAAAGAACATTTCATCTTTATCTATCAACTACTTGGAATTAAACGCTAAGTATTTAATATTCCATAGTTGTTCAATTACTTATTTGTGATTTATTAATTCGAAAAGGGAACTACTGATGTTAGATCTATTAAGCAAGAGAATATTTGATGGTTTGGTTCGAAACACTAAAATTTACAACTTACAACTTCACAAGTTTGATTAGTTTGAATAAACTTCTATAGAGAGGAAGGATAAATTTAACTAATGTAAATGAAAAATGTTTACAAAGAGTTGTAACAAGAACCGTAGCTAGGGGGTGGTCAGGATGAACTGAATCTCCTTCGGACCACCTTCAAGTCTCCCTAAAACTTTCAGTTGTTTGTTCATAAGTATGTATGAATATAAAGTGAACTCAAATTACCTCCTATCTAAAAATTACCCCCCCCCCCGGTCTAGTGTTCTGGTTACAGGCCCGGTTGTAACATGTAAGAGATTATGGTATCTGTATTATATTAAATTGAATTTGAAAGCCATTCAGGAAATATATTAATACTAGTCACGATTTGATTCAAAGATTCAAAATGTCATATATATATATATATATATATATATATATATATATATATATATATATATATATATATATATATATATATATATATATATATATATATAATACAATTCCTGCGAGTTGTTGCTAACTACTCTTGCTCTGTTTCATTGTCAATTGTAAAATACCGTACTCAAGCAAATATTTATACCTGTATAAATAAATAGAGTATAAACAAGTAGCTATGCGTAAGAAATCAAAGAATAGGAGCACATATTTTACCTTCTTGCAAGGAAGGACCAACCGCAACAAACAGGATCACTGCTAAGGAAAGGCACACAATCTTCATGGTGATGTTTATGTTCTGCAAAAGGAAGAAGAAAATTAGTTTGTTTCAAAATTTGTGTAACATGCAATGAACAGAGTTCATTATTGAAATTATCATTGTCTATCTATCTATATGAAGAATGCTGTCACTGGTAGAACGTTTATATTTCCTTTAAATACATTCTTTTAATCAAGTATATTGACTTTCACAATTCGGTGCTCAAGAAAATACAGAATACAGAACATGAAAATACAGTGCTATTGTTCTGTGCTGGCTTTATACTAATAAAGTTCCGTTTATTCATGCATTGAGTGTGATTATCCCGCATTTTTGAGTCTCTCTCTTGAATGACACTTACTTGTTAGACAAAATGCCTATATACATCTTCCTTCATGCTTCTGATGCCCATTTACTATAACCATATTGTACTTGACTTTATAGAAGGAACCTTAAAATATATATATATATATTTTTTTTTTTTGAAAATAATAATATTAAGAATTGCCTCATATCGGGTACAGTTCAGTTCAAGATAAGTTGACCACCCATCCCTCTTTAGAAAGTTCTTTACTCTTATCGATAAACAGAAATTAATTAAACAAATCTCAAATTCCTTGAGTGGTGTAAGTACTGTGTTTAAAAACAGAGGCGGCTAGTGAGGGAACTCACATTGGTTAAAAAAGAAAGGTGAAAAGGTGAAAAAACAAATTGTTGACTTACAGAGATTGCAAACAAAGAAAAACTATAAGACTACTAAAATGAATTCATAAGGGATTTAGCCAGTGGCAGATCTAAAAGGTAAAAACTGGGGGATCAACCAGAACCCAGATTATGATAAGTATATCATGAGTTCACTATGAACTTTCAGAAATATATAAATAATAGCTTCCTTATTTTTGCCTGCCAAAAAATTGGGGGTCTAGGGTCCCCGGGCCCGGGCTATATCTGCCACTGGATGTAGCAAGTTCAACTGGATTACACATAGAACTCAACTGTCATTATTTCTAGGTTTCCTATTCCATAATCTATTGTTTATTAGCCCTTCCCGCTGGGAGTGAGTAGCGCGCGCCTTTGAAGCAACTAGTTCCGGGTTCGGATCACGACAAAAAAAAACATTAAAATTTGAATATATAACAGCAGTTCAGGTTTAATCTTGAACTGTAGATCCATGTTTCGTATAGTATCGGTGTTGAAAAGTGACGCTAAACTTTAATAAACTATAATTTATAATTAGTAATTCTCTAGTAACTAGCTATTGTGTCGATAATGTTCTGTAGCCCCACCGAGCATTGAACTCTGGACCTTGAATACTGAAGGCACGCGTACTCGTTGTTTCGTTAAATTCGAGAGCACTACAATATTCTTAAGAATTTTCTGCGATAATAAAAGCAAAATAATTACGATTCTGAGAAACAAAAAAAATGTAGGTTTTTGCCCTAGGACCACCCATCAGATTGCATAAATGTTACAACATGGTTGTTGTTGAGTTGATTTTGAGTTTAACGTCCCTTTCAGCAGCGAGGCTATATGAGATGGAATCTACTGATTAACGTGGAATCCGAACCACATGAGCTCCCGGGGAATCGAACGCAGGTCTCCCAAACGAAAGGCGCGTACGCTAACCGCTTAGTACAGCACGGTAGCGTGGGTCGCCTACGCACCACCGCGCCACCCAAGATAAAGATATATATGAGTTATGTTTGGCTTACGACGTCCCTGGCTTAAAACTAATCGGACTTAAATTCAATTAAGTGATATTAAATGTGTTAAAATTGTTGAATACTATCCGAATCTTATTACATATCCTCGAACACAAATTGTATAATAAACAAACATAGAACTATGTTTGTTTGGAACACAGCCTTGTTACGTGGTATTTGGATATGCTTACCTCGATGCAAACGGCGGAAGAAGCTGAGGAACCACTGATGCTCTCAAGATGCTATGATGCTGTTATAAAGTCTAGTCGTTGTTAATGCATATACACGAGCAGTAAATGTGGTTTTGTGGTTTTCCCGCTGGCCTGATTAAATAATACCCCTCGAGTCAACATGGATTTCATACGCCTTTCTTCTCCTTTTTATTTCTTTGCATCCCTACTTTTTTTTCTTTTTAATCAGTTTCCGGAACGTCACTATGAAAACATTTTTGACCTTGTATCAGCTTCCTTAGTTGGAATCTTTCGTAACGTTTCTTTATTTCATTTCACTTGTCTCGCGAAGAAAACAGGATTGTGGTTATCATTGAATCATCTGTCACCAAACCTTTTACGTAAACAAGTCACCCACCGTCCTTTTGCTTTCTATAGAAACATGATTCGTGATTCACCAAAAACCCAATCTTAAACTTTAGAGGAAATTATCAGCCAATCATCGATCAATCCCTTTTCCTTCTGCTTCCTTGACAATCTTTTGAATAGAAGGCATAATTAAAAAGCTGGCAATATCCCAACACGTCAGTGGAGTTCCCCGTGTTTAACACTTTGAACCATCTAATAGATGTGTTTCAAGGGTTGTTGAGTTTATTAATAGCAATTTGCATCTGTTTACGTTTTGTTGACGGAAGGTTGGAACAGCGCCAAGCAATAAATTGTTTGTTTTATTATTTTGTGACTTGTAATGTTCTCATATGAAAATTATATGCTCATAAGATTCATCTTGCTTTGACGTAAAGTTTTGATAACAAATAGTAAAAATTCACGGAAGATAGAGAGCATCCTCCCAAAATGAAACGTACTATGGACTACGTGGTAAAGTACAGGAAAAAACATTCTAAACTGGCCACATTGACGTAAAAAAATCTATGAGAATTCTTTTGAAACTGATTAAAAAAAAAAAAAAGAGTCAGCAAGGCGATTAGGAAATAGATAACTTGGATATCTTCCTGTGTTGCGTAATACAAACTTTGATTTCGTCAATTGACGGTTGGTCTCCACGAATTCGATAACTACGCTTCTACTAGGTAAAAGCATTAATTTAGTATTGTATCGTACATGGGATTGTAAATGAAAATTAAAGACAAATTTCCACAAGTACTGAACTGTATAACCTATATTTCCCTGCGTTACGGTAGTTCATTATGATCTGAAGGGCTTTGACTGCTCTGCACATCGGTACTCATCACCATTATTTCTTTCTTTGAATGGCGGCTCTTCAGGGAGGTAACATTCGTAAAATTTTAAATTTTATCGCTACAAGTGCTAATTCTTGTACAACCAGCGACTAAAGTTCTTCCCGTTTGGTAAAATTTATTTTAGGAATAACGACGAAACTAATTTCATCAAAAGGAAAGAACTTCTGTCGCTGACTGCACAGCATTCTGAAGCTATTCCTCTAAAATTTAAATTTCTAATAAAAGGTGTGATTTTCCTCAATAGCCGCCACTGTAGGTTTTCTAGACTGAAATTCACTACCTTCTAATTCTTGCATCTTTCTGATAACCTTTTAATGTTGAGTGAACATTGAAAATCTATGCTTCTGCCAAGAGTATAATTTGGGATCAAGGGATACGTTTGGAAACCACTCGGAACTAATATTGCATTTCTAGGAGCTTTCGATAATTTTGCTCCTACGCATTTAGTGACACGAATTTGTTTCTAAATTAGTTTAATTTGACTTTATTGCAGATTAACAAAGGTACCCCAATCAGGCACAAAAATTAATTTTGTTTAAGTAGTCTGTTCTTTGAAATTGATTATTTAAAATTTTACTTCAATTTTTTATTCTCCCTTTTCTATCCAGTAAACTTATAACTATAATTGTAACAAAATTATTTTGGGCGTGGTACTATGATAGAAGATGGAACCGAGAGTCAACGGACATTAAGAACTCAATGCAGGAAAGCGAAACTGTTGACGAACTATCTTATTTCACATCATAGGCGAAAAATTCGTGCTACTCATTCACTGATGAATAAAGCAGGAAGTCGAGGAAAGCGTTGTACTCCATGGAAATATTAGTATTTTGCATTCTGACCATTATACATACCGCTGATCTCAACAATATTGCGGGTAGTCTATAAAGCAAAGATCCCATTCATAATTTCTCCCATAGGAATACATAGGAAACCGTTTTCGATTGTTCATATCTTGGGATCAACTAAATGGATCACGGCCATCAACGGAACTTCGTTCCTAACTTTTGACCCCCTATACTAACTAACTAACTAACTAACTCTATGGCCTATGGAACCCGGAGGTTCAATGCCGCGTTCACAAAAGCTCTCAACTGACTTCTATCCTTAGCTAACTGCATCCAGTTTCTACTCTGTATTCCAATCTCTGCGAGATCCATCTTAATATTGTCCTCCCATCTACGCCTAGGTCTTCCTAATGGTCGTTTTCCCATTGGTCTTCCAGTCAAGACTTTGAAAGCGTCTCTACTTTCTTCCATTCTAGCTACATGACCCGCCCATCTAAGCCTCCTAGACTTGACGACCCTAACAATGTTGGGTAAGCCATATAAATTATGTAGTTCCTCGTTATGAAGTTTCCGCCATTCCCCATTCCCGTTCCTCTTGGGTCCGAATATTCGTCTCAGGATCTTGTTCTCAAATACTTTCAGTCTATGTTCTTCCCTCAGAGTAAGTGACCATGTTGCGCAGCCATACAGAACTACAGGCATGATTATCGTTTTGTATATTTTAAGTTTCAAATTCCTCGACAGAATTCGCGACGACAAGATATTTTTAACCGAATAGTAACACGAATTCCCTGCTTTTAGTCGACATTTAATTTCTCCGTGAATATGATTTTCCTCTGTTAATATTGATCCTAGATATTTGAAAGTACCCACTTTATCAAAAGTATTATTTAGTATTTTAACGCATCCATAATTTGCTGTATTCCGGTCCCGATGTACTTCCATGTATTTAGTTTTCTCTGCATTTACTTCTAAACCCATGTCCCTGCAAGCGTTTAATAAGATCTCTGCATTTCTTTCTATTGTTCTCCTATCATCTCCTATTAAATTTACATAATCAGCATATGCCATAACCTGGTGAATACCGTTCAACTGTAAGCCCTGGTTGCTATCTTTGATTTTCCTTATAGCGTATTCCAAAACGAAGTTAAATAATAATGGCGACAACGCATCTCCTTGTTTCAGGCCATTTTCGACGTGAAAGCTCGTGGACAAAAATTTTCCTATCCGGACTTTACTTTGGGATTCATTTAAACATATCTTAATTAATCTAATTAGCTTTCTCGGTATTCCAAGTTCTGCAAGAACGTTATATAATGTTTCTCTCCTAACCGAGTCGTACGCCTTTCTAAAATCAATAAATAGTTGATGTACCGGGGTATTGTATTCCCACTTTCTTTCGAGTATTTGGCGAATGGTAAATATTTGGTCGATAATTGATCGATTTCGTCTAAATCCGCACTGATAATCTCCAATAATTTCATCTGTGTATGGGGTCAGTCTTGCTAACAGAATATTTGAAAGGATTTTATAGGATGTTGACAGAAGAGAAAGCCTCGATAATTATTACAGTCAGTTTTGTCGCCTTTCTTGTGGATTTGAACAATGATTGATTCTTTCCACTCTTGTGGCAATTCTTCCTTGTTCCAGATAAGGAGAATGAGTTTGTGTATCTTGTTACACAATTTTTCGCCTCCAGCTAAAATTAACACAGCCGGAATTTCATCTACACCCGGAGATTTGTGTTTCTTTAATTTCTTTATAGCAGTTTCTACTTCTATTCGATTGGGTTCTGGAATATACGGTTCTGCGGTGTGTATCTCCTTTTCTCCACGAACACTAGTTTTTGGTTGTGTGTTAAGCCAATCGTCAAAGAAATCTTTCCATCTATTTAAGATGCTATCCGTGTCAGTGAGAACTGTACCGTCAGATTTCTTTAATATATAAGCACGAGGTTGATAGCCTTTCTTAAATTCGTTGATTCCCTTATACATGTCCCGGATGTTTTTATTTTTACTATTATCTTCAAGTTCCTTAATTTTAGCTTTCAAAAATCGCGTTTCTTTATTCTAAAAGTTTTGGAAGTTTCCCGCCTGATATCTGCGAAATTTTGTGTAGTCATTTCATTCGGATTTTGTAGCCAGCGTAATTTTGCCTGTTTTCTCTTCTCTGCTAGTTTTATGCATTCCTGGTCGAACCATGGTTTGTTCCTACGTATTTCCGCGTGTCTCAATTTTTCTTTTGCTGAAATTTTAGTGCTATCTCTGATTTCAATCCAGGTATCCTCAACACTAGTGCACTCCGAATCTTCTAAAGCCGAAAATCTATTCGAAACTTCAATCTGGTATTCCTCTCTTACCTGGCTCTCTTCTAATTTCTTTAAATTGAATCTCTCCGTTTTCGGACAATGAATATTACCTTTATTCAACGATAACCTTTCTCGTATTATCGCTGCTACCAGGTAGTGGTCAGTGTCACAGTCAGCCCCTCTAAACGACCGGACATCAATTATGCTAGATTGCCTTCTTCTATCTACTAGAACGTGATCAATTTGATTATGTGTTTTCCCGTCTGGTGATGTCCAAGTATATTTATGAACGTCGCGATGTGGGAATTTTGTACTCTTCACGATTAGGTTTTTGGATGTTGCAAAGTTCACGAGTCTAACACCGTTGTCATTACTTTCCTTATGCAGACTTTCGTTCCCTATAAGCGGTTTGAAAATATCCTCTTGTCCTACCTTCGCATTGAAATCCCCTAATGGAATTTTCATATGGTATCGCGGGAGTTGGTCAAATATCCGTTCCACTTCTTCGTAAAAACTGTATTTTATATCGTCATCCTTATCTTCCGTTGGGGCATGTACATTTAAAACAATAATATCACACCACCGTCCCTTAAGAGTAATAAAAGAAAATCTGTCAGTAACAAATTCAACCTGTTTAATTGCTGGTAATATACGTTTATGAACGAAAAACCCTGTTCCTAACTGGTGATTTTTATTTCCTTCCCCGTAAAAGAACGTAAAATTTCCGGAATTCTCAGATCCATTTCCTTCCCACCTAACTTCCTGAACTACTACTACGTCCATCCTGTATTTCTCTAACTCCCTCGTTACGAATTTTAACGCGCCTGCCCTATAAAGACTGCTAATATTCCATGTTCCAAATCTCATGTCCATTTTCTTTTGCTGAGGTCGTGCCAAGTTATCAGTCCTTGTCCGAGGCTTTTGTGAATATTTCTGAACAAGTGCTTTTTTTTACAGGACGAGGTTGTTAGCCCTACCCAAACCCCCAAGCTGGAGGACCACTCCTAGTCGGCTGTCCGCGACTGCTTATTCAGTATATTCGCAGCTAACCTCTATATCTAGAGACCTTCTCCTCGATCCGCAACCTGAGGACGCGCCATGCCGTGGTGACAGGAACCCACGTTACACGGTTTGACCCCCTATACACAGGTCAAAAATGATCGTGATGTATCAAGTAGCTACTTCTTGAGATTTCTGTCTTTCCCTGACGGACACGCACAAAGTAGGGTCTAAATATAGGCCTAAAATGAAGTGAACCGAATTCCTTAAAAATGAGGAGAAACGAAATAAAATACAAGCTTTGAGTTTAACGTACCAACTTATGCTGCTTAGGGTAAGGGAGACGATGATAACCATATGATTTTTGCATAGGAATGGTGATGGAATAATTGATGGAATGGAGAAGTGAGGAAATGGCGGTATCCTGTGAAAAACCACGTGCATGATGTTGTATACCACAAATTTACTTAGCCTCTGATGCCTGAGGATCGAAGTAGAGTCTTCAGGCACCAGAGGTAAGCGCTTTACGACAGAGCCACCGTGTCCTCTTTTAGAAATGAGGAGACTGTACCAAATGTATGTTATAGAATGTTAGGATGCATATGAAAGGGGGAAAGACCAAAGAACTTTCCATTCTGCGTTTGAGTTTTCTAATAAATCAATAAATTTAAATAAATAAAAGAAATAAACATAGATAATAACGACACTGTGATATGCAATGTACAGATTTTATACGATCTTTACGAAACTTGAATTTGATGAAGACCTTGATTTGCTTAATACGGAGTGAAATATCTTTCTGTGCAGACCTACAGTTCTGAGTTCTTGGGCATGAAGATGAGGTTTGAGTTAGTCAAATTTTTGAGGAAAGAAAACTAGAACTGCTACTTAGAGCAAAACTAGTGGAGAAATACATATAATAAACCTGTTAAATGTTAGGTAAATGCAGTAGCTACTTATAATAAAGATTTGGTGAAATCAAAGGACGAATCTTTTCTGCAATCGGAATATTCATTACTAGTTACAGGTCGTGATTACATTGTTGAAAAAAAAAAGCGAAGACAATACAGAAGAATCTAGTTCAATGTCACATACGGAGAAAATTGTAGGATATCGGAAGGTTATATGCCAGAGTAGATGAAAAAAAAAAAAGTTTGGAAAGGGCACGAAAGATGTGATTAGTTTGTTTAGTGTAGCCGGTGAAAGTCTTATGGAAAATGGAAAGGAATTATATGAAGTGTTATTGGTCTACCGAAGGCTTTCTAAAACGCAAATTGTGTCATTTTGTTAAAAGAATTAATATTAAATAACTTGAAGGATCGAAAGCATAAATTACATAAACAAAGGACAAAAATTGGATGAATCTCCTAACTAACTAACTCTATGCTTTATGGAACCCGGGGATCGAATGCCGTGTTCACGAAAGCTCTCCACTGACTTCTATCCTTAGCCAGCTGGATCCAATTTATACTTTGTTTTCTTAGTTCTGGAGACCCATCTTAATATTGTTCTCTTATCTGCGTCTAGGTCTTCCGAATGGTCGTTTTTCAATTGGACCTCCGGTTAAAACTTTGAAAGCGTTCCTACTGGCTACATGATCTGTCCATCTAGACTTGATGACCTTAATAATGTTTGGCAAACTGTATAAACTATGTAGTTCCTCATTATGAATTTCCCGCCATTCCTCATTCCGATTCCTCTTGGATCTGAATATTCGTCTCAGAATCTTGTTCTCAAATACTTTCAGTCTACGTTCTTCCCTCAGATTAAGCGACCATATTTCGCAACCATACAAGACAACAGGCATTAGTGTCTTATATATTTTAACCTTCAAATTTCTCGACAGAGTTCGCGACGACAAAAGATTTTGAACTAAATAATAACATGAATTCCCTGGTTTTAGTCGACATTTAGTTTCTTTGTGATATTATGGTTTTGGGCTGTCAATATTGATCATAGATTTGAAAGTATCCTCTTTTTTCGAAGTCATTATTTGATATTTTAACGCATTCATAATTTCCTGTATTACAATCCCGACAAACTTCCATGTATTGAGGTTTTTTTTCTGCGTTTACTTCTAAACCCATGTCTCTGCAAGTGTTTAATAAAACCTCCGCACTTCTATCTATTGTTTTCCTATCATCCTCTATTATATTTATATCATCAGCATACCCCATAACCAAGTGCATAAAATTCAGGTCCAAATCTCTGGTTGCTCTCTCTGATGTTATTTATAGCGTGCTTCAGAACAAAGTTGAATAATAATGGATTAGTCTTACTGGTTGAAATTTAATTTCTCTTTCAAGTTGCATTTTGAAAGTTGATTTGTTGCATTTGAGTTTAGCGCCCTTTCAGCAGTGAAGTTATATGAGACGTGGACCGAACGTGTGATCCGAACCACATGACCTCCCGCCGGGAATCGAACCCGGATCTCGCACGCCGAAAGCGAACTTAAAGTTCAGTTCTAACTACAGTTTAGATCTTTATTCGAAGCTTACAGCACCCATTGGACGGAAGGTAAGACAAATGAGAGCAGAAATAAACACTTGTAAAGACAGTAAATAGGATCACCCCTAGGGATAGCTAGCGTTAAAGTCATCCTTACCCGTAAAGACGTTAACGAATTGATGTCATTGACAAACTCGAACGAGATATTTGCTCTAACTGTCTGCTGCAAGGAAATAGAAAGAAAGAAAGAAAAGTAAAAAAAAAAAAAGAATTCAAACCTTCGCTTTTGTTCAAAAGTCATTGCGTGGAGTAACGGACAATCGGACTAATTTATAATCTTTCAGTCTCTCTCTCTGTCATCCTTTAAAATAATTGAAGAGTGTTCCGATTCCACGCGTAAGGAAAGTTAACTGTGCGTTATTTGAGTACAATGCCCCTACACTATTTCAATAAACAGGTGAAAATTAAGCAATTACAACAACCAGGATTCCCAATCTCATATCACACATTTTTAGTCAAAAGTCTTGGCAAATGGTACGAATGTATGCTGATTTACATAATAATAATAATAATATCGTGTTATCAACAAGAACCGCTATGTTGTACCAACATCCTATGCTGAGAACACAGATAAAGATATGATACCGAAGAGCAAACACTTATATTACTTCCGCTCAGAAAGGAATGTTTCTTATTTGATTTACGAAGGGTGTTGCTCTGATTTGTTTTACAACTGTAGATTCAGGACAGTAACTGTACGGTATTTCCCACTATTTTATATTTCGCCATGGAATCTTACATTTAAAATCTTGCAGAGTAGTATTATCGTTTCTGCTCTTTTCTATATAGATAAGGAAATATCTACATGGTAATTAGTTTTCCACTTTTTATTTATGATACATAATCCATAAGTGGTCGGAATTAGAATCCAAACATCCTCACCAAAGGAAATATGTT
Source organism: Thermobia domestica (assembly GCF_964235325.1). Taxonomy (NCBI): domain Eukaryota; kingdom Metazoa; phylum Arthropoda; class Insecta; order Zygentoma; family Lepismatidae; genus Thermobia; species Thermobia domestica. The sequence goes on along the minus strand of NC_137463.1, from coordinate 111,896,819 downwards.
GATCATTTAATTCCAAATCATCAAGTATGTTCAGCTAAATTATTTCCTATCATGATTAACTGCATTAATTTTCAGTTGCTCTCGCCTCCGGCGCGAGCGGGTCCGGGTTCGATTTCGGTGAGAGCACTCGGTCGAAAAAGTGTAGAAAGCATTTTCAGGACAGCCGTTCTGAATGAGACTTTTCTGGGTTTTCCTCATTCAAACCAGGCAAATCCCGGGGAGGTACCTAACGTATAAGTCCCAGGCCGCTTTCTTCCTTCCCCATTCCTTTCTTTCTTCCCTTTCCCCGGATAGTGTGGTCGCCGAGGGACGTTATCCCTCATACTTGACAAGCTAAATGGCCATAGATGGCGAAAGCCCAGAAATCTGAATCCTAAATCCTTAATTTTCAATTATTTATAAATTCAACCCTAACCATAGTTATCTGTACTGATCATGATCTGAAATTGAATCTTAATCATGATTAACTGTGATGATTATTTATTGAGATTAATCTCTAACCAGTGATGATTTCAGATAATTTCCTTCGGGACTAGTGTTGTAAAATTTACGGAAATTTTTAACTCGTTGATAAAAAAAACAGTTTTTTCTGATTTCTTTCCGGAAAAATTGGAAAATAACAAATATCTTTGTATTAGGTTAATTTTACTAGTAATGGAACCGTTTTCTTCTCTCAAATGCGTGAAAGTGTAAGTTGAGAAACTTCAATATTGCGAATATTTTAAAAAAAGAAGTAATCGAAACTAAAACTGTTGTAATTATTCTTGAAAATTAATAGTCTTCACTCATTTCCTTTATATGCTTTTTAGTCGTTTATTCGTGGTTGTGCATTTATTACAGGACTTTAACAGTTGCATACACCATCTACCATCATGAAGCGTTTCTGTTGCAACAAATAGGCCTCTTGAATGAAACTGAGTCCTTAATGTGCTCCTTGATCTGGTGAAATTTTGTTAATTTTAACGAAATTAGTTCTTAAAAGAGACAGCAGTGGGCAAATTTCACTAATACTCATGCACTAAAAAATATAATTACTATTATTTAATATTCTAATATAGACTTTTATATAAACTTTATGCACAAAATTTTGTATGTAAACAAATGCCTGTTTTCTAGTGTGATAAATTAAATAAAAATGAAAATGCCTATATTTGTAACTTAACAAATTTTGAACCACCAGACCGATCTCGATAAAATTTTAGCATAGATGGTTTTTATCATTTCATTTTGAAGGTGCAACTTGAAGGAAGGAAGGGGGATATATATTGAAGGTGACTGATATTAGTGTCGAATCCATAGTGTTCGAGGTTGCTGAGATGAACAGTGACACTTCCGATGCCGCTTAAATCCAAATTCAGCACTGCAACTTAGAGGAAGTGGAGATATGATCATTATCATATATATAATGATCGAAAATGACCTATATTAGTCCATAGTTTTCGGAGTTGCTGAGATGAACAGTGACACTCATCCAATACCGTTTAAATCCAAATTTATCCCCGTAAATTGGGGGCGAGTGAGGGGGATCGGAAAGGACCGACATTAATCGAATCCATAGGTTTCGGGGTCGCTTAGGTGAACATTGACACCCCCGATGCCGTTTAAATCCAAATTCAATGCTGTAATTTCATTGAAAGGGAAGGATTGATATATTTTTTTAAAAAAATTATCAAAAATGACCAATATTAGTATCGAATCCATAGCTTTTGGAGTCGCTGAGATGAACAGTTACACTTCTGATGCCGTTTAAATCCAAATTCAGTCCCCATCAGTACTCCTAACGGAGAAGGGTTACATGTAAAAGTAATTAAAAATAACTAATACTAGTGTCGAATTCATAGTTTTTTGGGGGTCCCAGTTCATTGATCACAGTCTTGGTATGTCCAAAATGGAACGTATTATCCCCATGCAAAGAACGGGTATTTTGCTAGTATTTAATAACGAATGGAAGTTTTACATGTTAAAATCTTTAATATATTTCTCGTTGCTCAAATTTACACTTGCGGTGTATATGTAGACCCCCTATGTGTAAATAAGATCATCTCTCTTTCTGAGTTGTTCGAAAAATATACAAATAGTAAAGAGGGATTTTTACCAGAAGTCAAAAAACTAAAAACTAAAATTAAAACCTGTTGCTTTAAGTACTTTTCCTACTAGCGAAATACATTGTATATACGCTGCAGACAAGTTACAGCAAATAAGATTAACATCAGGCGAAGAAATAGTTTCTAAATTATATTTTCCGGTTTTTGCTGATATTTCCGAAAGATTTTTTTCAATGGGTTAAAAATTTCCGGAAATTTTACACAGCACAAGTAAGATACGTATCTCCATAAAATATATATTTGATTTTAACATAACGGTATTAATTAAAATGATTCTGGTCCCATTATTTTAACACTTCCCTGCCATAAGGCGGGAACTTCATAAGATTTCTTAAGATAATTTAAATGCATCTATCTTAATTAGTTTTATTTTAGTATCTTTTGTAGCCATAACTCTATTATATCACGGTGCTAACATTAAAGGAGTGGTGCACATATATTCGTTGACACAAATTTTCTCTATCTTAATACTAGAAACATAAGCACTCAATGATATTAACTGTAAACTAGTAAATATAAAACATTTTTTCATTTTTAAAACATAATGTAGTAAAATATTCAGGAATTTCAATTTTTCCCAAATTTTCCGTTTTTTTTTTTCAAGTTCGGGAAAAAACGGTAAAAAATGTTTTTTTACCCAAAATTTCCGGTTTTTTCCAGGCCTTCACAACACTATTCGGGACTATTTCCTTCGTGACGTTTTTCTACTTATTTCACTACAAGAGATTCAAATATGAAATGAAATGAAATTTTTCAACTTAACGTCCAACTTTTATGCCATTTGGGCTAAGGGGGAAGATGATTAAAGCAAGTAAATGATGATAGAAAATTGGTGGAATTAGAAAGTGGGAGGAAATTGGAGTACCTTGAGAGAGTCCACAGACACGGTGTTGTCTACCACAAACTTACTTGGCTGGGAATGGAACCAGAAACCCTACGCACCATAGATAAGCGCTCTACCACTAAACCACCGAAATACTGCTGCGAAAATAGTGCTAGAGTCTAACCCTTGTTGAGCATGATCGGAGATTGGCCCAGGAGGAGTTTCTCAGCTCCGAAAGGTCGCCCCTGAAATTATCATTGGTTCATCAAACCACGATGAACTACTTTGATCGTTCAGTTAAATTCAATCCAAGTCATGACTAGACATGGGATTTTTATGCAAATGAATATTTTGTTTGCTTATATACATCTCTGTTAAACTTGGTACGGGTTTCTAACAACAATAATACAGCTCGAATTTGAAGTTTTATAGTGCATATAAATGCACGTTTCAAAGGTTAGAACATATATGAATGCTTAAAAGCATATTCTGAGAGCTTTTTTTATTTCAGATGTATACATAGCATGGAATAAATTTAGATTTAGTTTGTATTTTCCCTATCTAAGCAACAGAATGGCTTTTTGTGTGAGAGGATGGAAGAATGCCTAATTTAAAGAGGACCAATAATCTTAGCAACCGATCCGCAAAGCAAAGATGCTTACAATTGTCAAGACTTTAAGAGAAATCTGATAATGATAAACACATACTGAGTCGATATCAATTCAGAAAAAAAAGAGAGATGCTGCTCAGTGAATGATTAGCTGTAATTGATATATATATAAAAAAGTTCAGGTGAGCTCCAGTCAGTTGCTGGTAAATTCGGGCGTTCTGTGAACCAGAAATTGACGGATGTTATTGCCAGACACTCCAACTACGAAACAGTTGAAGCCGTGGGAAATACCTTCAAATGTAAAATTTCAACTTGCCAGAAAGTAAGGATACTAAACTTGCTCCTGTTTATAAATAATGTCCAGTAACATCTATTGATGTTAAGAGGTAATTTTCTGGCTACAGATGTCACTTTTTTTTTTTTTTTTTTTTTTTTACTTGACTTCGTGCCAGAAATGGAAAGATGGAATTTTCACTAAGGATTTCATAAACTTTATGTAGAAAATTCATTTACGATAATTATCCAGAGTTACTTGTACTTTTTGTTACTACACACACTTCAGTATAGGTATCCAGTTTGTTCTCTTCCTAATGTCATGATATTCACTTCACTTCACACTAATAAGATACACAATTAATAAGGAGTAATTCAAATTTATATTGAATTTTAAGTGTTATTTTGTAATATGAAGAGTCGGTTATATAACTTTTACTTACTTGATTCTAGATTTATGTCTCTTCAAAATTGGCCAAAAGTGGCTTTCCTTTCGCATGTCTTTGATATGAATTCTCTTACAGTAGGGTTTTAATCCAACTTTTAAGTCTGGTCGTTATGCACATACAACAACAGCAGATGAGACAATTTTTCCTGCGTCATGAACGTCATCGAATATGTCTTTAGACGACGCAAAGAGCTGAATGATCTTTCGCAAGATGCTAAAGAAGCTGACACAGTGAGAACGAGCAGTGTTTCTTCCAGACATGTTTTTTGGAGAGCTTTGCCCAGCCCCCTCAGCTCTGAGAGTGCCCCTCCGGAGAAGACCAAAATAATACGTGCGAAAAATAATAAGTGCCCCTCCGAATACTAAGCGTGCCCCCCGGAACATTTTTTTCTGAAAGAAACACTGAGAACGAGGGTGCCTAAACGAAGAACTTGGTCGAGAAGGTTGCGAACAGTTGGGGTATGCTGGTGGTCGTGAGCGACTCGGTCCTCATCAAATCCGTAGGTGGAATCTTGCGTGAGCTGAGCACATAATCTATCTAGGTTAAAATCCAACGCATGAACTCCCAATTCCTGCCTCAAATAATCTCTTGAGAGACGCTCCCACCACATACAGCTCCTTCATAAAGTATCTTGAGTTTTTTTTTTTTTTTTTTTTTTTTTTTTTTTAAGTTTTTGAAGCCTGGATGATTGAAACGACGCTGTACTTCATTCGACAAATAGTTAATGATTTCGAAATACTGTTTTCGAAGATCTGATACAAGTTCTAGGGTAGCTGCTTTATAACTTTTTTTTTGTTTATATTCGTGTAAAGTAACATCAATTACATCATTTTCCATCCCACCCAGTGGCGTAACTAAGGGTCCCGCAGGACCTGCAGTGCAGGAGGACCAGCAGAGTTTTGGGAGCCCACTACGAAGAAAATATCAAAAACTAAAAAACAGAAGTGATCTGAATATTTCTGACCTTACCAATGAGTGTTTCTGCAGCGGAGAGATCTTTTTCAAAATTAAAACTGATAAAGAACTATTTACGTAGTTCCATATCTCAAGTACGGTTGCCCAGTCTCAGTATTTTAAGTGTTGAATGTGACAGAACAAGAGCAATAGACGTAAGTAATATAAGAGAAATAGCAGCAAAAATGATAGAAGATTACACCACTTCAAATTAACTTCGACATTCAGCTTGATAAATTTTAATTGTAATTTAATTGAATCGTTGAGTTCGAAAACCGGTCATCTCCATAGAAGCTAATTTGAGAGGAGTGACAAACAAAACTAAATTAACCACTATGTATCCGACATATATAGGGCTATTTCTTTTTTTGGAAAGTAGAAAAATGTCAGTTCTACGGTCCGAAAGTGAAAACAACCCTATATGTCAGATGTATATTTACTAATTTAGTTTTGCTTCTCACTCCCCTCAAATTAGCTTTGATGGAGATGACCGGTTTTCGAACTCAACGATTCACCGTTGTGAACCTGCCCCCCCCCCCAACCTCTCGATACAAACGATTTCCGCATATCAATAAATATCCGCATATCATAGATTATCTTAGAAATCTTGCCCCAAGAGCAAACTACCTTTTATGGGTTTGTTCATGCAAAAGTATTTATGCTATATTATAAGATTAATCAAATATCTATGAAATAAGAACAAAAATAAGTGACCAGTTTTGTGTGTGTGTGTGTGTGTGAAAATTGTTGAAAAACAAACACATAGCTCCAAGAGTAAACCATCCCTTGTGAGTTTTTCGTGTTTAATGACTTATGATACATTATATGTTCGTTAATAAAATATTCATTTATGAAATATGAACAAAACTGCCTATGAGTTGTTTCTTAGAAAATCGTGCTAAAAAAAACTCATCTCCAAGAACAAACCACTTCTTGTGAAGTTTCTAATGAAAAAAATGACTCATATCATGTAGATTTGTTCATAAAACCTTAATTAATTACTGACTGACAAAAACAAAACTGCCTGAGTGGTTTAAAGAAAATAGCCTTTAAAGAAACCAGAGAGTTAACTACCCGTTCTGTATTTTTTTAACCCGAAACAACTTATACTATAATAGGACCTTTAATGAAATATTGATATATTCAAAATAAACAAAATCGTTCTAGTCGTTTTCGAAAAAAAAAAATTCTTCTAATTTTCACCCTTCAGTAACTACTCTGAAATTTAAGGAAAGGAAGAAATTTTTTTTAAAATCCTCTCTGGAAAATCCCATAAAAACATTTTTAAAATTTGGCCAAGATATGTTGAATGGTTTGAGCTCTAGGCAAGTGTATTATACATCTATATGAATGGACGAACAAGGACGAATTGGCATCGAAAAATCTTTTTTGGTACAATATTTAAAAATTTCATCAAACGTGTAAATCCATTGAAATTTCGAATTTGAGTTTTCTCACAATCACGATAGTTTCTTCTCACCAATACTGGCGGTTGTCAAGTAACTGCAACCACTTTTCGACAAAATGAGAAAATGGGAATGCCGTAGGCACAAATGTGCTTTACTATGTTAAGAAATGAAAATCTCTGTCATATGCTCGGTGTTACTGGATACCGCTGTAGCGCTCATGCAACCAGAAAATCAAACCGCTTTTTAAAAAACTTTTTAAATATGAATTCTGTGTGTTCTAGGGATGCGCACGAGACAAGATTTGTGGCTGTCTCGTCTCGAAAATGTGCTGTAAAAGTGATGTCTCGACTCGAAAAATGTATATTTCTCTATTGGAAGTGCCATGTCTCGACTCGAATTTTGTCAGGAAAATCCTGTCTCGATTCGTCTCGTGCGCATCCCTAGTGTGTTCCTGTTCCGCAGAAAGGGGTTTAAACTGGTTTTCCATGCTCAGCGTTGCCATGTTTCAAAGAACAGAAAAATAATTCAATGCGTGTGTCCCTGTTTCGCAGAGTAATAGATTTTTTTTTTTTTAACGTAAGTTTGTGAAAAGTTTGCACTACACTAGAAGTATGCCGATATTTGTATTACATGTTGAGAAATTGATTTCATCATAACATTGTAATCACATATACAAATTGTAAGTAACAAACAAAGTATTTCATAAACTAGGAATGCAATGGATATACCCGATTGCAATGAAATGAGCTGCGCGAGCTTAAACTACGCAATCAGGAAGCGTTTTTCGGTGATTATTCCTCGATGGTACATCGGATTTTTGATTTCGACCTATGTTGTCACTCAGCACGACATACTCTATCAGCGTGCTAAATTTGGTTGAGATCGGCCAAACGGTCTAGGAGTAAGCGTTTTTCGGTGAGTATTCCTCGATGGTAGATCGGATTTTTGATTTCGACCTATGTTGTCACTCAGCACGACATACTCTATCAGCGTGCTAAGTTTGGTTGAGATCGGCCAAACGATCTAGGAGGAAGCGTTTTGAGGTGATTATTCCTCGATGGTACATCGGATTTTTGATTTCGACCTATGTTGTCACTCAGCACGACATACTCTATCAGCGTGCTAAGTTTGGTTGAGATCGGCCAAACGGTCTAGGAGGAGTTCGCGGACAACCAAACGGCTAACCCGAGTATAAGAGCTTCGCTTCGCTCAGCTCAACTAGGAATGCAATGGATATACCCGATTGCAATGAAATGAGCTGAGCGAGCTTAAACTACGTAATCAGGAAGCGTTTTTCGGTGATTATTCCTCGATGGTACATCGGATTTTTGATTTCGACCTATGTTGTCACTCAGCACGACATACTCTATCAGCGTGCTAAGTTCGGTTGAGATCGGCCAAACGGTCTAGGAGTAAGCGTTTTTCGGTGAGTATTCCTCGATGGTAGATCGGATTTTTGATTTCGACCTATGTTGTTACTCAGCACGACATACTCTATCAGCGTGCTAAGTTTGGTTGAGATCGGCCAAACGGTCTAGGAGGAAGCGTTTTTCGGTGATTATTCCTCGATGGTACATTGGATTTTTGATTTCGACCTATGTTGTCACTCAGCACAACATACTCTATCAGCGTGCTAAGTTTGGTTGAGATCGGCCAAACGGTCTAGGAGGAGTTCGCGGACAACCAAACGGCTAACCCGAGTATAAGAGCTTCGCTTCGCTCAGCTCAACTAGGAATGCAATGGATATACCCGATTGCAATGAAATGAGCTGAGCGAGCTTAAACTACGTAATCAGGAAGCGTTTTTCGGTGATTATTCCTCGATGGTACATCGGATTTTTGATTTCGACCTATGTTGTCACTCAGCACGACATACTCTATCAGCGTGCTAAGTTTGGTTGAGATCGGCCAAACGGTCTAGGAGTAAGCGTTTTTCGGTGATTATTCCTCGATGGTAGATCGGATTTTTGATTTCGACCTATGTTGTCACTCAGCACGACATACTCTATCAGCGTGCTAAGTTTGGTTGAGATCGGCCAAACGGTCTAGGAGTAAGCGTTTTTCGGTGATTATTCCTCGATGGTACATCGGATTTTTGATTTCGACATGTTGTCACTCAGCACGACATACTCTATCAGCGTGCTAAGTTTGGTTGAGATCGGCCAAACGGTCTAGGAGTAAGCGTTTTTCGGTGATTATTCCTCGATGGTACATCGGATTTTTGATTTTGACCTATGTTGTCACTCAGCACGACATACTTTATCAGCGTGCTAAGTTTGGTTGAGATCGGCCAAACGGTCTAGGAGGAAGCGTTTTTCGGTTATTATTCCTCGATGGTACATCGGATTTTTGATTTCGACCTATGTTGTCACTCAGCACGACATACTCTATCAGCGTGCTTAGTTTGGTTGAGATCGGCCAAACGGTCTAGGAGTAAGCGTTTTTCGGTGATTATTCCTCGATGGTAGATCGGATTTTTGATTTCGACCTATGTTGTCACTCAGCACGACATACTCTATCAGCGTGCTAAGTTTGGTTGAGATCGGCCAAACGGTCTAGGAGGAAGCGTTTTTCGGTGATTATTCCTCGATGGTACATCGGATTTTTGATTTTGACCTATGTTGTCACTCAGCACGACATACTCTATCAGCGTGCTAAGTTTGGTTGAGATCGGCCAAACGGTCTAGGAGGAAGCGTTTTTCGGTGATTATTCCTCGATGGTACATCGGATTTTTTATTTCGACCTATGTTGTCACTCAGCACGACATACTCTATCAGCGTGCTAAGTTTGGTTGAGATCGGCCAAACGGTCTAGGAGGAAGCGTTTTTCGGTGATTATTCCTCGATGGTACATCGGATTTTTTATTTCGACCTATGTTGTCACTCAGCACGACATACTCTATCAGCGTGCTAAGTTTGGTTGAGATCGGCCAAACGGTCTAGGAGGAGTTCGCGGACAACCAAACGGCTAACCCGAGTATAAGAACTTCGCTTCGCTCAGCTCTATTATTGAGAAAGTCAAGACGGCTGGTATATCAACACTCCGTCAAGTGAAAGAAATGAAAAGATAGTGGTGGATGGAACATTTAAAATTTGTCCGCGTCCATTTCCATAGTTACATATATTGCACAGAAACTATTTCGGACATTTTTTCCCACTCCTCTTCAGCTTATTGCAAAGCAAAAGCCAGTCTTTATACACACCAATGCTTCAACTAACGAAGAAGAAAGCTGGAGATTGTTGCTTCCAGTTTCGTGTGCAATAACTTATGACTGACTGCACAAGCGGGAATAAACGCTACAAGAGAAACATACCAGCAAGCAACATTACGCATTCGTTTGTTTCATTTTACGGCAATCTGTATGGAGAAAGGAACAAGATATTTTGTTGGCTCCACTTTACAAGGTTGATAATGATATAAGGAAATATGTTAGGAGAGCAGATGCACTTCCACTCATTCCTCTTAAAGGTATTCCTGATGCATTTCCATATATACAAGACGATGCACCTGACATCCGGAGGCACAGGTTTTCCTAGCCTACGGTACTTGACGTATAAATATGTTGATGAACTGAATGCCATCTTCCACCCGTAAATACAGCAATATATGAAAGTTTACCTTTTTATTGGATTGTCATTTGATTCCTTGCGTTGCACTAATTATGTTCTTATTAATGTTTCAGGGCAATAAGAAACAAATTTGCTAACAACAGCGAAAAAAAAAAAACACACAAACAATGCCGAAGTTTAGCATTTCAAGTTTAATAGGAAGTAGACATAAATCATCCCTATATAAACAGATTCATTCTACTTTTGAAGCAAGAACAGTCCGAGAATGCGTCTGCTGGAAGCAGGCAATTTAACTTTGCGGAGAAGATTGTGGAGACGCTTAGACCTCGTACTCGGGTTCTTAAGATTAGTTTTAGGGGTGGCGAAATTGGCCTTATTCCATAGTTTAATGCAGTGTCTCATTGAATTCATTCGGAGAGTTGAAATTACAATGAAATAAAGACAAGGTGATAGAGTTGCACCTGCATATTAAATTTATTAAGGTTCAGGCCATTATTGTTCAATGCATATTACTTTTTTTTTTTTTTTTTTATTTACGTGTCTGTATGTTTCTAACTTGTTCTTGTTCCAGAAAATCACGATTGCACTTGTGCGACAAGGATCTATTGCAAGCAGCACCTCTTTAGATTTATGTTCCTGTTTTGTTCCTTTCTCCACATATTTCTAATATTGATATGCTATCAAAATTTTTCATGCGACTCTGCGAAACAGGGATGGATAAAGTTGTCAACGTTGCATACTGATAAGGCATTGTGCTAAACAGGAAGTAACTTGAATTCTTGAGGTATTATATAGCCTACGTATTGTTTTGTGCAGAAACAGCTAAATTTTATTATTATTATTATTATTATTATTATTATTATTTATTATTATTATTATTATTATTATTATTATTATTATTATTATTATTATTATTATTATTATTATTATTATTATTATTATTATTTGACGTCTCAAGCAAGGTATGCATGAATCACCTGTTTCTAAAGATGAAGTAATAATGTAATTGCAATGAAGAAGCTAATAATGTAATTGAACCACTGATTGGAAAAAGGGAATAAGTACAATTTTTTGCGATTTTAACCTGAGATAGCAGATGTGTTCCTTTGAGATAGTTACATCGTTGAGTAGAAAATAGGAAAGTTTGGGCAACTCTATATGACCAATGTAGAAGACAAAATATCTCGCTGATTAGAAAAAGGGAATAACTACGTTTCTTATTTCCTTCTTCCAATCACTATAGGATACCACCACAACTGTGAGACTGTGTGTATGTAGACAACCATTGGAGCCCTCTGCTGACGTTACGATATTTCGCCTTGTCTTCGCATTGCACAATCTATAGAGAAATATTTGCCCCAATCAGTTACAGATTTACATGTTTTCAGTGATACAAGTGGTGATCATACAATACCAAAACTGGAATCATACAATGACATTAATGCTTTTCAGTCTGATCGTGTCATAACGCTTTACCACTGTACAGCAATATTTGCCTGTCAGAGGTCACAGTTTTTACCATGTGACCGAAATTTTGTTATAATCAAACGAGAACTCAAACGACAAATCGCATTTATTTACCAGCACAGTACAACCACATGATTACGAATGCAAGATATACTGATACTAAATTTCAGGTTTACGAAGTTGTCAATGAAGAAATCTTAGATTTTAAACATTGGTGGTAACCGTTTTACAAGAAATCCTCAGGTAGCATTGTGGACAAAACAGTGAAATTCCAAGTAAGTAAATAGAGACACTGTTTATAAAGCAGAATCTCTAGGTTATGTGCAAGCTCATAAGTTTATCAATGAACTAAGAACTGATATTTTTCGATTACTCAAAAGTAATGTCACAAACGTTCCACTGCCAACGTCAAAGGCATACGATTGGCATGTCCCGATCAATCAGAAAAAGATAAACGATTCTTCACAAATCATCAAATGCATACCTGACCAATACAAAAAGTTTTATAGGATGATTCGTTCATGGAAAACCACTGACCAAGAAACTGCAGAAGACGAAGATGCAGACGGGTAGGACCCTATGTAAAGTCATTCTATTTTGACAACGTATTTTGTTCAGCTATCTATTGTACTACTTTTCTAGCTGTACGAATAACATGTGCTATACCAAAAAAAAAAAAAAAAAAAAAAAAAAAGGTGACAATAAAAGGGTTAGAAGCCTAACATGCGTGATAGTTCGGATACATACTGTATATATCCAAGATTAACATACAACATTGTATTCAGCATGTATATTTTCATAGCTTTCTATCATAAACTGCACATTACATGCCCTACACACAATTACAATTGCGTCCAACTCTAATTGATTGGAAAAAGGGAATATTTTTTCCATTTTTAATCTTATTTAACCAATTGCAGTGCTGCAATACAATATTCTCCTTCTTGTCATAGTGTTTGTTAGTTCTTTTGCTACAAGTAATCAATTATACACTTTTTGCAACAAGTACAAACAACGCCTCGGGAAGGTTTTTTAGCGTTTTTGAAAACTTAGGTCTGATGCACTTATTCCCTTTTTCCAATCAGTGATTCAATTGCAATCTGTAATATTGCAATAATGTATTGTATCTGTATATAATGTAATTGCAAGTATAATATTAGTATGAAAAGAAAACGCAAAGTATTAAAAGAAAAGAAAATATAATTAAATAAATATTGTAAATAGTAGTTAGCTGTTCCCCACCTGAAATAATTTAACTAAATAATTTCCTCCCGACGCACAGTGGGGCGAAAACACAAAAAGCTGGCCAAAATATGATAACTATATTCAAATTGAATGAAATTTGGTATTAGGGGGTTATTGAAGTTGCTGATTACGATTCTACAACTAAAGTTGAAAAAAACAAAATGGCGGATCCAAAATGACGGAATTAAAATTGCAAAAGTCGAAAAAGTCGTAGAAATGTTCTCAAAAGTGGTGATAAAGGGGTTATTGAGGTTGCTGATTACGATTCTGCAACTAAAGTTAAAAAAAAAAATGGCGGATCCAAAATGGCGGAATAAAAAGAATGTCAACATACTTCGTAATTTTCACAATGTATCTTTAAAACATTCACTTTTTCACATATTTTGATGAACAATTACTTGTTACTTACGTTTTATTTATGCAAAATGTATTATTACTTAAATGACACAAATTATTGGTATTTGATTCCGTTATGATAATTGCAACGGCTTGTCACTCTAACATTAAATGGACAATAATTAACATTAACACGGTTCGTAATTGGCACGTTTTGGCAGCTACATTTTTGTCGATAGCATTAATTAATATTCAGACTACCATTCTACAAAATATGAACGTGGTGCACCAGGGTGCACATAATGTTTTCAACGCTTTAAGTTAATAAAATATATAAACAATGTGAAAATTTTGCCTGACTTGCGATTCAAATTATAAATTATTACATCATTATTATTAATTTTTCACTTCATACACTTATTCTACTTACCAGTACGATATAGAAAAACTTTACAGATTTAAAAACTATGAACGCGTTCGAAAGTTACAACCGTTTAAACGCACGCGTCACAATTCTTCAATTGTTCTCTACGCATTTGACCTGCTGAAGGGTCTACTTAAGAGTGGCTCAGGTAGTCGGAATAAAGTAAAAACCCTATTCTATTTATGGATTTGGGCTTTTCTAACATCACTCTAGCCAACTACATAAAAAATTCCTATATTACTAACTTTCGCATTTTTCTACTTTTGGCCAGCTTTTTTCGTTTTCGCCCCACTGTGCGACGTTAGTTGAGAACAATAGGCTATAATTCGGTATGATATTTATGGTAGAAAATAACCTTACTTGCTCTTTGTTTGAAATGGGTACGCAGTAGCTACTCCAAGAATACTACACTGTTGTGAAATCGTGTTGGGAATAGTCGAACTGATACCTACAATCGCTAAGATGATATTTATAGGTAACCAAGAATAATTATATTTCATTTCCTGATGTGGTTTTGAAACCTCTGCTTAACACGGCAATCATCTGGGGGAAATTATTTTGAGGCTAAGACCTCCATTACGCTATTAACTTCTGATCTCATCAAATCTAACTGAACTGACACCGTCACAAAGCCTTACGAAATAGAAAGAAGAAATCTCACGCTGTCCTGAGAAAAGAACATTCAGAACATACGTAAAAGAAACATAATGGGCGACACGTGTCAAGGGTAAAATTCTTTGTAGCACATATCCTTGCTGCAATGTGGTTATCCAGTACATTTACTGCGATTTAAATATTGTGTGGAACTCTGAAGTTATTTAAACATTCCAGAAGGTTGCTTTGATGGGAAAAGAATTTCTCTAGGAAAAGTAATATAAGAACCACGTAAATAAGCGATTGTGTCGTTGACATCTTAAGTATCACTTACTGTACAAAGTTATTAGTTGGCTTATAATTTAACGTGGGACTCGTACCACACGAGTTTCCAGCTGAAATAAAACCCTATCTCCCTCACAAATAATAATAATACATTAAGGATGTTTCGTCTCATTTTGTTTTGTTTAGAAAGAAATATTCCCTGTAGTGTCATGCCCCATCTCAAAGACGTGAATCTATTGTATGGTTACTATATTTTGAGCTTTACAAAGCGGAGGAATTTTGAACAAACGATTTTTATTACTTAATTTTCAGTTATTTTTCGCTACCTCTAACTTTTTTCAGGAAATGTGTCGTAGATATAATACATCATAATACAGTAGAATTCCGACTGTATAGCCAAATATGGCTAAATGGCAGGCCGGATAAGCCGGAGTTCTAGAATTCTGACTTCCTGCTCCATTCATACCATTTAAAGCACACTACTTCTACTAAAGCCTATTATTATTCGCATTTTCTGACGTCTTAGGACAATAGTCCTTTCCAGACAATAACTTTTTTCTGCTTTCAATAACTCGAATAATTGTGAATATAGAACATATTTTTCTGCACAAAATCCAAAAAGGACTTTCTATAATCATAACTAAAGATGTTTAGGATCAAATATATATATATATATATATATATATATATATATTCGAAATTTAAGCTTGAAAAAATGTCTGACTGGTCCATCTATCCCATAGTAGATGGACATGCTGCACTGTGATGCAGGACCTAAACAATAAGGAAAGAAACAAATAATTTGGAACAGTTTTGTCTTTAAATACGTTATATTAATAAAGTAGATATTGTACAGCTGCCAAGTTTTCACTGAAATGTAATATTGATCTTATATAACCTAAGGGTCTGTCCACATATTAAGTAACGCTATTTTTTTATCAATTTTGACCCCCTCCCTCTCCCTTGTCATACTTCGTAAAGCAAGGCCGAACCCCTCCCCTCTCTGTTACGTAACACATTTTGATTTTTGCTTATTTTGGGGATTATTACAACAAAAAGACTATTTTTAATGGTAGATTTTTTAATTACAAAATACATGTATTCTGAATTAATTTCTGGTGTTTTACTGCCAATAAATCAAAGTATTAAAATGGTAGTACCGTAATAATATTTTAACTCCATAAGATTGTTTAAGTAACCAGTCTTAAATCTTCGAAATTGCATACTGTCATTTTCCTAAGGAGATTGACCCATCTTTTAACTTAAACTAGAAATTCAAATCACTGAACAAAACCACGTTTGTTCTGTGACAGTTTCGCCAACTAACTGAGCATATTGTCATCATAGTGTCTGATGAATCCAATATGTTAAGTTAGTTGGCGAAACTGCACAAAGTCATTATTTTCAAATAAAAACAAATGTTGGTTTGTTCAATCATTTGTACCTCTGGTTTAAGTTATTGAAAAAAGCAAAGCTAATATGAACCAGTTAATTATTAGATTTCATCCTTTTAGCTCACCGATGATTGGTAAGAAAGAAATATTGCCAGAAGATGCAGATGAAACAGCATCTAAGAACTAACATCGACCTCTTTTTCCGGGATCCAAAATGCTTCGTGTATTTGAACTTCACCAGTGTCGACGATGCAAAGTTCTCTTTCTCGTCGACAGCAGATCCGAAGTGGCTGCACACGTGAAGGAACAGGAACATCTCGTTTCTTAACAAGCTTTCGAGCATCTTCATTGGACTTCAGTTTAACCCTTTTCAAATTATTCTTGTCCTAAATCAGCGCCAGAATGCGAATAAAATAGATCTCTCCAGAAATATTCGAATCCAAAAATAAAATAATAATAATAATACGAGATGAATATTCGACGAATTAGACTTTAAATATCTTATTTTGCTCTGCAAATTGTTGATAACAAAGTCATAACAATATTTATATATATGTCTGTATTTTCATTTATTTTCGATAGTGTCTGAAGAAAAATATGCTAGATATCCGAAACAGTTACAAATTATAATTTAAAATAAAGTGGGTTTTAAGCTTTGGTCAGTGTCTCTTTTGTCAAAAAAAAAAAAAATACTGCACTGATTTTAAACTAATTTATATAATGTTTAACTTAATTGCGGTAAACATAAAATGATGTACACTGTACGTTTATACAATTCTAAAATTAAAAAAACAACGTAAAACGTAGGCCAAATGTTAAAAAATATTGTTTATTGATGAATTATTACACAACTGTGAAAAGATAGTATAAAAGAAAGGGTTGAAAGAGTTCTTGATACATGATAGCTTTTCCTTGGCAATCTCATCTCGTCTCGAGATTTCGAGACAAGACCTATATCAAGACGGACGTTTTAAATTGAGACAAGACTGAGATCAAGACAAACCCTTGTAATTTGAGATGAGACTAATCCCAATCTCGAAGACCTCGGTCTTGTCTCCAATACTAACAAAAATCTATTATATCTACTTTATTATATATTATCTCCAATATTGTCTCTACTTAAAATTCATGCACCGTTTCGTTACATATAGGGTGGTGGAACAATTGCTCTTGGATAATAGTAGTTATAGGCATCTATATGGGAGGAATGGGGGGAGCAAATGCCATTTGTGATTACATGGTATATCGAAAATATTCTAAACAACAAACTTTTTGAGTTGGAATTCAATATATGTTTTCTTTCCAGTGATTTTAATTACTCAAAGAGTATGTTGCCAACAGGGGCGGATTCAAGACCGACTTCTGGGGGGGGGGTTATCATACTGCTACTTTTAAGGGCTCCAAACTTTGGGATGGGTTTTATTTATATATATAAAATAAGAAAATTTCCTCTTCTGGGGGGGCGATCGCCCCCCCCCCCTCTAGATCCGCCCGTGGTTGCCAACATATGTATTCGGAATCGTAATTTGATAAAACATATAACTAAGGTTTCAATCTCCGAACATTATTTTTCCACACAATTCAGGAATTCACCAGGAAAAGACAAGTTTAAAATTTCTTGTTGTTTTAATGTAACTGCTTGAATAACAAACACTACCGACTTTAGTTTGAAACTGAAAGTAAAATCCTCAAATTGGAGGAAAGTAGAGGCAAAAATTTTCGGGATAGGATAAGACAAAATGAAACTATGAACTATGACTATGAATTATATAAAAGGTGTGGAAACATCACATACCACTCTAGTTGCCAAAGTAATAGTTTCAGGCTAAAAACCAAGAGAGCTGGAGGCTCTTAGTATCTTTTGTTCTCAGTCTTCTAAATTCTCACTCAAATTTAAAAAGCCATGTGCTAAAATATTGATGGTCTTTCGTTTCCTTTTTAAAACAACATATGACATTCCAAAAAAAAGTTCGAAATGATATGGCTTATTATTATTATTATTATTATTATTATTATTATTATTATTAATAATAATAATAATAATAATAATAATAATAATAATAATAATAATAATAATAATAATAATAATAATAAATCTATTAAATGACAAATAAGTAAAATATCCATTTGGTCCTAAGGTTTCAATCTCCGAACATTATTTTTCCACACAATTCAGGAATTCATCCCCATTAGAAAGGACCAACGAGTCCCTCTAAGACGTCCTAGCCTCGTCGGTCCTTTCTAATGGAGATGAGATTAGTGTAGATATCTATAGCATTAGTGATCCGGCTTCGTTTTCCGGTTGAAAGTCATGTGATTCAGATCCAGTCTCTCCGGATCCACTCTTAGAGCTATGATTTTCACATAGCTTTGGTGCTCAGAAACAACGTTAAATTTTAAATCAACTAAGCAGTATATTTGAATGTTTGCCTAATTATAATGCCAGTAATTTTAAAACAAAAGGAAAATCCTACAGTTCCGTTTTTTAAGTGAGATGATTTATTTGTTATATTGAATCAACTAAGTCGGATATATTACTTCAGTATATAATATTGGTATAAAGAGTTGCCGAATTTCCCAGAGAAAAAGGAACATTCTGCTATTTTAAGTTAATAAAGGAAGATACTATATGGTATTCAGAATTTACATATAACAAATACAAATACGTTTTCATATAGTAGCGTAGAATAGTTCTAATTGAAAATTGGGACAGTTTCATTAAAATAATTGCAACATATAAAACACAAAAGGAGCTTATGTGTTTCGGATCGCAATGAACTTTAAACTAACCAAACCAACTAAGTATATTACAGAAATCTTTGTTGACTTTTAATGATATTTTAATAAAGATTTGGCATCTTTTAAAAGTCCCACTTCCTTTCAATATGTTCAAAAATTGCTTGCAGAACATATCGAAATTCACAACTACTTGGAGTGCTGTTTTTATCAATTCGCAGTAGCTTCTCTTCCCGACATCAGAATATTATCGTCGATCGAAACTGCGATATAATAGAGACTGTGTTGACAGACGAAGGCTAAGATGCTAAATCCAAATAATTCTTAAACACTAAGTTGGGGTGCAGGTTGGAGTGCATTTTCGCATTAGCTTATAAAAAACACCATTATTTTGTTTATTTAAAAAAAAATCATTTTGCAGGGAAAATAGACACATATAACGTGGAACGTACCAGATAAACGTAAACTTTACGGGAAAAATAAGACCCGTAACTTCATACATACAGGCTTCACCTCTAGTTTCATCCATTATTTTGGTGTGAATGAAGTGTCCGGTTCGACTTCGGGTGAAAACTCACTTCACCAACATAACACAGGAATGGACTAAGGTCACCCGTCTAGCATCACAAACTCTGTACACGTCCACCAATTAAATTGGTATATCTAGTCAGAAGACATTGCATTGTTGAACAGAATCAAACGAAAATGCTGAATGGAGAGCACGAAATTCCGATGTGTTTATTCTTTACGAAGTCAAACTGGAACATTCTACGTAACAAACCGCAAGAGGCATGAACTGTGCCTTTGGGCGAGGAATGACGAATAAACGCATGACTCGTTGTTTGCTTGTCAAATTTCGTACCATTGACAAATGTAAAACGAGCCCTGTGGATTCCATCAACATCATGTTCGGATGAGCGTTTGAGGAATACGGCAGAAACGAACCATCAGAAAAGTGTTCGTGCCATTGCAGACGAGTTAGTTATCGTTTTGGAGCTCTGTGCAATCGGTAAAATGAAAAGTTGGAGTCATTGGTGCCACATGAATTGAAAGCAGCCAACAAGAATCGCTATATGGATGCGTACAGTTCTGTGAGTGAAGGAATAACCGTGAATGTTTCTAGGAGGGAATAGCTTTCCTGGTGATCGGGTGGTGCCAGTGGCGTAGCACACTTTTGCGGGGCCCCCCGCAAAGTATAGAGAAGGGGCCCTAGTTGTAAAGCCGATAGAAGTAAGATTAAAGTTCTACTTCTTTAATCCTTTATTCATCGCAAGATTTTGGGGCCCCCTATACCTCGGCCCCCCCGCACTGCGGGGGTTGCGGGGGCAGCTGCTACGCCACTGGGTGGTGCAACACACGATTGGAGACTTCTTTGCATCGCAAACTCCTGACTTCTTTCGCTACGGAATCCAATCTTTGGCTAAGCAATGAAAAAGTGTAAGGTTCCAGACGACGACTATTTTGATTAACCACGTGTTGCAGTATTCAGTTTTTGGCCTTGGGAAATGAAGCACCTGGGACGAACATTTGATTCGCATCAACCTAATATCTAATTTTCGAACAAGAAATTAGACAAAAGAAGTGATACTGTATGAAGATATTCTTGCAAAAATGTAAGGAATTTAGCGAGCATTGTTTCAAAGAAGTCAAATCTTTAGTCTTTTTAGTTTCTGTATTCTTTCAGAATGAGCTGCTTTGTACAGAAAGAAGACGTAAGATTAGGTTGTTCCCTGCCCTGATTAAGAAAGTGAAGATAAGTTTCAATGTCTACCGTCCATATATGTCTCAAGGTAGATAAAACGGAGCTGGAAAACCGTGAGTTAGCATGGTTCACGAGATGAGAATGTCAGCAGAGAGAAGGATTGAAACAATACGTTATTTGCTATCTACTAATAGAATATGACTTTTTGTTAGAAAGTAATAAAATACTTCATATATTGTGCATTTTAATGTTAAAAAATGCAGAAGTTTTTTTTTTTTTAAAAAAAACTCTGAATTGGCTTAGACCACATTGAATCTCATCCCCAGATCCTTCTAGTATATTTCGACCCCACCTACATACAAGTTATTCGTTCTGCAGTATCCTCATTCTCCAGATGGCAGCCTATCCACAATAGCATGAGTACATAGTAGTCCTCCAGTTGTCATTCGACGTTTACCATTTGGTAGATTCTATGATTGCTCTCTTGGTCCAGAATTTGCCATATTAACGTAAGACCCTTCCAGATTACAGAGTAGTTTTTTCTCTCCGTGTAATGAGTGTAGTGAGATTTAAATATTTTTTCTCGTTCTTCATTACTAGTTGATGATAAGACAATTTTATGAAATGCAATATTTAAAGAAAAAGGGGGCATTGAGTATTTTGTTTAATATTCACCAGTTTTTCGAAACTAAAACCTTAAAAATTTGACATAGACACTCTTCGATATAATTGGACATAGATCTTGACGAAATTTTGAACAAATATTCTCATGCATCCTATGCTATAGATGTGACAAAGTAGAGGTACCTTAAATATGAGTGTTGAGAAGAATGGGGAACATTAGATTCGTGAAACAAAAAATAAGAAGAAGAAATAGGAGGGATACTAATAGAAGTAGTGAAAACTGAAATGGATAAAAAAAAAAAAGAATGCTGGAAGAAATTTTAAAGCTGTTCAATGCTGACTGGGATGTTATTTGAGAAGAAGTCAAGTTTTTGTAGGATAAAATGTGATTGAAGGAAAAAGAGGGAGAAGAAGAAATTCAACATGAAAACACAGCGATAACCTATTAGATTGAAGCTTCTCAAGCTTTATCAAGTCATTTGATTCAGCCTGTAACAGCAGACTACTTAGGAAG
Organism: Thermobia domestica; assembly: GCF_964235325.1. Lineage (NCBI taxonomy): Eukaryota > Metazoa > Arthropoda > Insecta > Zygentoma > Lepismatidae > Thermobia > Thermobia domestica. The sequence continues at coordinate 111,875,305 of NC_137463.1, read as the reverse complement.
ATACGGGGCGCATTGGCTCAGTGGTACAGCGCTCACCTCTGGTGCATGAGGTCCTTGGTTTGATCTGAGCTCTAGCCAAGTGAGCTTTGTGGTAGATAAATACCGTGTGCGTGGGTTTTCTGTTAGTTCACCCGTTTCCTCTCACTTTCTTCATTTCACCATTTCATTCATTTCTCATCATCACCGTCTCCTTTAACCTAGGCGGCATAAACGTGGAACGTAAAACTTCAAGATTTAATTTCATTTTTACTTATGATGACGGAGGTGATATTGTCTTCACTGAAACAGCAAATCACGCTGAATATCTCTTTTCTGTTATCCAGACACATAATTCCATCCGCCACAGATAACATTACTGTAAATAGATACTGAACATTACTGAAAAGGAAAACTTTTTTCGTCATTAACCACAATTTCCTGTGTCTATGTTGGGAGAAAAAGAAAATAGAAGATAAATCTACATATGGATGTGGTTGATTGTTTCCTATTATGTGGTCATCGGAAAATGTATTTTCCTGTTGTTCTCTTCGGTAATCGTTACATCCGCTGTAGCTACTATTTCATATCAATTTGTGTCATCTTAGCACTTGTTTCCTATTTACATACATAATAACATACAGTTTCAACTAAAGTAATAAAGTAAAATGGAACATTAGCCTCTATTTGCTGTTGTTGAAGCAGAAAATTAGAATACACAACCTAGAACAAAAATCATAAACTACAGTTTTTTTTAGATATAGATACAAAGGCAGGACATTTCTGTCCATTTTTTTAGTGTACACGATTAACGGAATTGAGTTAAGCATTTATTTGTCACTAGAAATGTAGTTTATTTAACATATATTTGTGCAATATAACTCAATCGAATTTGCAAATTCTTGAGAACTTACTTTCGTCTAAACGTATTGTAATGCGTTAACTATGAATAAAGATAAGAAAGACACAAAGTACACACATTGCTTATGTTCAGCCGTGTATATGAATGGAAACAGTGGAGTTTTTCAAATCATTTTATAATTAGTGTAAGTTGACTTAATAATTGTATTATTACTACAGCAAAAACTGCTTTCAACGGACTCCTTGTTACACGGAAAAGTATCTTAAACAAAAACATAACACGGTTCTATGAATTTAGGGGTAAAACACGTAGTAAATCCTCTTCATGTAACGTAAACTGTGTTGTGCAGACAATGGAAATCAAAGTAAGTCTTTTAACGAAAAAAATGAAATCAAATCTTTGAGTTTTACGTACCACGTTTATGCCGGCTAGGCTAAAGGAGACCGCGGTGATGTGGGAAATGAATGAAATCGTGGAATGAAGAAAATGGGAGGAAACGGAAAAACCCCGAGGAAACCCATGCACACGGTATTTGTCTACCACAAAGTTTACTTGGCGCAAGCTGGGATCGAACCAGGGACCCCATACATCAGAGGTAGTGTTTAGAATTTTTTCTCAGATTATGTGAAATCTCATGTGCAGAGTTGGCGTGGGTCAATGAAAACTTGACCCACGACCGGTTTGGGTACAAAACCTCGCAGCCAGAACCTCGCGGCGACAACCTCGTGGACCAAAACCTCGCCTGGCCAAAACCTCGCGGCCCAAAATCTCGCTAGGCCGAAACCTCGCCTGGCCAAAACCTCGTCGCCCAAAACCTCGCGGGACAAAATCTCGCCGGGCCAAAACCCCGCCTGGCCAAAACCTCGCCACCCAAAACGTCACGGGCCAAAATCTCGCGGGGCCAAAACCTCGCCTGGCCAAAACCTCGCCACCCAAAACCTCGCGGGCCAAAATCTCGCCGGGCCAAAACCTCGCGCCCCAAAATATCGCCATACCCAAAATCTCGCCTGACCAAAATGTAAATGTTCCAACAGATGATAAGGATGACGGTATAAAAGACGCTGTTTCAGAAGAAGTATCACGGGTATTTGACCAAGTTCCGCGATACCATATGAAAATTCTATTTCTGTATTAGAGGATTTCAATGTGAAGGTAGGGCGACAGGATGTTTTTAAACTGGTTATAGGGAAAGAAAGTCTGCATAAGGAAAGTAATGACAACTAACGAGGTTAGTTTCGTGAACTTTGGAACATCCAAAAACTTAAAATTTTAACAAAAATCTAATAATATTTATGAAAATATGAAACAATATATGAGTTTTTACGACGTCCCTTGATTATGTCCTATAGGTTAAAGGAGACGTAGATGACCAGGATGAAGGAAATGATCGAATAAAGAAAGTGGGAGGAAACGGGAATAACCCGAGAAAGCCCACGCGCACGATGTTTTGTATCTATTATTATTATTATTATTATTATTATTATTATTATTATTATTATTATTATTATTATTATTATTATTATTATTATTATTATTATTATTTGTAATGTGGAATTGCATATTAGGAAACACATTGGGTAAATTTTAAAGAAAAGTTTCATTCGCGGCGAGGTTTTGGCACGGCGAGATTTTGGGCGGCGAGGTTTTGGCCCGGCGAGATTTTGTCCCGCGAGGTTTTGGGCGGCGAGGTTTTGGCCACGCGAGGTTTTTGGCGGCGAGGTTTTGGCCACGCGAGGTTTTGGCCCGGCGAGATTTTGTCCCGCGAGGTTTTTTCCGGCGAGATTTTGGGCGGCGATGTTTCGGCCGCGAGATTTTGTCCGTATACCCCCACGACCTACTGACCCACCACCCATCTGACCGACTCTGAAGCACCACCCACCGTGACCCATTCTGACCCACCACCCACCCTGACCCACTCTGACCCACCATCCACCGTGATCCACTCTGATACATCACCCACCGTGACCCACCATGAACCACTCTCATCCACTGTCACCTACTCTGATTCACCAAAATCCATCGTCATCAACTCTGAACACGATCCACGGCCTCTTCTGTACTGACTAAAGAGTTTACACTTGTAATAAAACAAGACTGTGAAATTGTCATTAATCGGAGTTTGAATTTCTAGTCAATCTCTCAAGCATCGTTCTGTTACAATGGTGTCCCGACAAAACGTACCAGCGACAAAACGTACCACTTGAATTTTCTCGACAAAACGTACCACTTTTGACGACCTGTCATAAATGACAACCTATCGTGGATTGATTAAAGCATTTCTGATATTTATTCCACGACAAAACGTACCACTTATATAAATTACAACCTGTCATGGACTAATTAAAACATTTCGGATATTTAATCCGCGACAAAACGTACTACTTCATGTTAAGAAACTACTTCCTCATGAACAGGTAAAACAACGGCAGGATAAGATTGAGAAGAACAGACAGGTAATGTATCGAGTTGTCAAAGTGCAGAAACTCATTGGTAAAAGAGGGCTCATTTACAGAGGAAATGTAGCAGCCTATAAACTGAAAGACACAGCTATAGATCATGGAAACTTTTTGGATATTATTCCTTTCTTAAGCAAATTTGATCTTCCGCTTAAAAGTAATCTAGATAAGGTCACCGAGAAGAGTCATGAGGAAGTAAGCAGGATAATGGTCGCATAACTTTTACTAAACACGGTGAATTATGTTTTGAATGCTATCAGCACACTTATCAGAGAAGATATTTCGAAAGAAGTCTCTCAAGCTTCAATATTTTCTGTTCTATTAGACACTAATCAAGATATAGTAGTTTCAGGCCAGTGCTCTGTTGTTTTACGAAGTATTGTTGTCATTGTAAAATGCATATCTACCACAGGCCATTGTCTTTGCGGTTTACTGCTGGAAATTCTGCAGAAGTTGAACCTTGATATTAAGAAGTGTATTTGAAATTCAACCGATGGCTAAAGTAACATGCAAGGACAATATTCAGATTTTTTCAATTCACCTATGATTAGTTACACGTGTGATTCAGTTGATTTTGAGTTTAACGGCCCTTTTAGCAGCGAGGCTATATGAGACGAGATATACTGATTTACGGGAAATCCGAACTACATGAGCTCCAGCCGGGAATCGAACCCAGGTCTCCCACGACAAAGACGCATACGCTAACCGCTTAACTACTAAGAAACTCAGTTACACGTGTGGTGTTACGCTCATATACTCAATCATGTCATATGTGATCTGACAAAAAATTGCATTGATTCTGTGTCATTGTTCTGCTGAATGACTGTGCGATATTTATGCGTATCAGCGAATGTACATTCGGAAGATCAAATTTTAACAAAGGCGTCTTACAGTTATTGCGGAAACAAGATGGTAGAAAACACACTGTTTTTCAGAAAAAGTTTGGTCATTTTTCGAACCCAAAAACTGCTTTGTATATAGAGTTGACCATAACAATTAAGAAAATTGCTTCTACAGAAAGTATCAAACCAAAAGCTAGGTGTAAAGCAAAAGGATATATATAGAAGATCTTCTCAAGTTCAAAACAATTCGGACAGTAGAAAAGTCCCTGAAGATATTTCAAGTGACGACCTCTCTGTCAAACTGTCTCCAAATAGAGGGTGCTGCTAGTGTAGTCCTATCGGATGGTGCAGACTACTCTTTTCCAACTGAAAGAGTAGAGAAATGATTTTGAATCCGTTAAGAATGCAGCATTAATCTTTGCAGAATGAGCCAATAACAAATTTGAAGACTTAGAACGTGATTTCTTTTTTTCTATTGACCTGTCGACAATTCGCCTTCAGAGATGGACAAAGATTTTTCCTGTGAATATGAAGATGAAGCTGCTTCTATCCAATGACCAGGTACTGCATCGAAGCATTCAACACAATATTGGACATGGTAGTTTTGAGTATTTCTTCAAGATTCAAAAAGCAATGTACTTTATGGATTATTTGGACCCTAGCCACTTCAACCAAGTAACAGAACTTCCAGACGTGCCTTTCGATAAACTTACATATTTTCTGAAAAACTTCAGTTAAGTTGTTTCCAAGGATACTATAAATGTATTCTCTTGGACTTTTGAAGGACGTGGATATCCTTGAAAGTCAGTCTTGATGACGAGCACAACCGAGGAAAAATGACTGTGCTGATGGTGCAAGTGATTCAGAATTAGGAGAAAATACATTTGTTTGCAAGGAAAGCGAATGCAAAACGTGTTCAAAATTGTTCAATGTGCTGCTTTTTAATTTTGCAGAATTGTAATTTGTGCAGTAATACTTATCCAGGTTTCCAGTATACAAATTTTTATTGACTTTCCCGTAACTCAGGTAACATGTGAAAGAAATTTTTCAAAATTGAAATAAACTGAAATACATTAAAAATAGGCTAACGAGTACCATGTCTCAGGAACATTTGAAAAAAATTTGTTGATGTCTATTGAAAAAGATTTACTAAAAATATTTCGAAATCAAAAGTGATAGACACAGTAGCATCAAAAACTAGTACACTAAAACATCTGCTAATTTTCTAATATAGTATACGTTCTCCTTGAACTTCATATAATATTTTGAACAATTCAGAATAATATACTAATGAAAGAATATCAGGTTTTAATTGTCAATTGTTAAAACTACTCACTTACTGTAGAAAGAAAACTGTGCAATTGATTTGTGACATTGAAATTCTGGTGGCCCTTGTGGGAGAAAGCATCCGCGCCCCTCTAATAATGCCTATCCGTCTCTGGTCCAAAGCCTGGATAAAGTGTGATGGAAATAAGCAAATATTCAAATATTGTATATGCAAGACCTTCTTACTGGTCTTGGTCTGGCAAGAATCTTGCATTTATGGTCTTGGTGTTGCGAGAATCTTGCAGGCATGGTCTTGGTCTTAGCCTTAGTCTTAGGCTTGGTCTTGCATCGGTACTTTTCTCAGCACCAATCTGTTCAACTTTTAACCTTATTTTGGCCGATATATATATACTTATATACCATACCGTCCTATCAAGTGGTACGTTTTGTCGCCTGACATTATTTGATGGCTGATTGGAAGATTCTTCGCAAGTAGCCCTCCAGGCAAATGGTACGTTTTGTCGCTTGTCATTATTTAAAGTGTTTTTAGAAAACCCTTCACAAGCAGCCCTCAGGGTAAGTGGTACGTTTTGTCGGTGGTACGTTTTGTCGCTAGTACGTTTTGTCGCGTATTCTGTTACAATAACGGTGGATCTGACCTTTACGATATAAATGATAAAGTGTTTGTCAGTGAGGAAATTGAAACAGTTCGAGATGGGAGGAAATTAGTGTGTGCCTAACATATACTTGTACTAAGAGAGTATTCTTGCAAGTGTTAATTTCCGAACGCATTCCAAAAGAAACTTCTATTCGCAGGAAAATACCCTTGTACAATATGGAAAAGATTATGGTTTCTCAGTTCAAAGTATTTTTCTCAGAAAAGACTTGAAAAATCAGTTTATCATAGTGTATAAAGGTGCTCGGGTACCCTATGTGAGAGCATCTCCATAAAGTATGCTCATAATTGTAATTTGTGTAATCACTAAAACCCCACATTAAATTTAAGTTACAAATATGCATAATTGTAATTATTATGAATACTTATTCAAAGTACTTTACCTAAAGCAAAGAAGAGACTTACTAAAAATTAGGTACAAAGTTGAATAACACAAATAAACCATTAGTAATACAAGTATACATTTTCCATAATTCGTAATTTTCCACCTTAAAACAAATCTGAAATCGGGTTTATTTCCTGTTGATAACTTTTCCGTGGTAAATCATCCGCAGCGGAATGATATCCATCCTTCAGCCAAGAAATAACTAGCTCGTCTACTTTGAGCTTGTCTAGCGGTGGGCCATTAACATTGATGAACAACAAGTTTGACAATGTTTGGGCACTTAGTGTATTTCTAACATCGGTCATCTGTAAATTCATAAGGGGAAATCCCCGTTCGCACTCTGTCGTGGAAATTGATAATACTTCTACCCGATTTCTGCAACTCCTCATCGACAATGTGCTTGTTAGACTTAAGTCTGATAACGATTTTTCTTGGTCAGTTTTGAAATACTCAGCAAGAAATATCATCTCTCTATCACCATACAACATCTTTTCCATATCGACCATGTCAGTTGGCAATGTCGACTCATGAAGAACAGAAACTTCATCTCCCACGCCTTCGATACGGAATCTTGTGAATAAATTATCATTAAAGCCTGATAAACTGATGATTTCTTATTTGTTTATAAATTTAATTTTTGTAATTACACATGAAGGTTTGATGCCATTACCAAGTTCCCTCCCCTCTCTAGAAAGCGAAAGGGAATGAGGTTCCTGGAAAGTTTTCAGAGGTGACTGGAAATTTCCTCCTTCTTCCCCTTCAATTACCACACGGCTGTTTGCCATGTGCCAAATTACGATGAATTTCAATTAAATTATCATAGTATAAGTATTTCCTTGTTGAACTATCGATACTTTTCAGTGGAAAAAAAGGATGAAATTTGAAAGTTCCAAATCAAGGTAAGTGGACCAACGTAAAGGAGGAAAAAGTGTAAAATTTTCCATATAATTATGCATACAATCCAAACTTAAAATTTCTGTGTAATTAAGCTTACAGTACAAATTTTATGCCTATTTTTCTCACAACTTTATGGGTTGATTGCCCTGTGCTATAAGCGCTCTATAAAATAAACATAAGCATCAGCAATTATTATAGTAGAAAGCAATGGATATATGAACACAAGTACTGTATTTTTTTGTTTCTGATTTTTTTTCTTAAATAACATCGAACGTTTTCGATCATTTTTACAAACCAACTCACTAACAATTTTCCATGTATAGAAAATTCCTCCTCCCCCCCCCCAATAAAGGAGAATTTTAAAAAGCTAGGGCACATTCTGTTTATTTTCAATAAAGAGTTAATGCACTGAATTTCAGCTCCGTAAGTTTAACGGCTTGAGAGATACTCATTATTTTCTCAAAAATTCGGCTCCTCACTACCTCCTTAGGATATTATGCATTATAATGAAAGCAATATAACCTCCCAGTTTGGATTAAGGCCTAACTATATACCAAAAGTAATTTCATTTGACTTTGCAATTTGACCGTGATGATCAGGCACACATAGTTACATTCAATTTTTTATATAATAATTTATATATTACAGTGATTCAAAAGTGTATTTTTTCCAGTAGTTAGCTCCTCTAAAAACTCACAGGTCTTGAAAGCCAAGTAGTAGTATAAGCCCTATTGCTATTATTACAATTACAAATATCAATATCCAAAAGTGCCTCAAGTTCTTTTTTCACTCGGTTTAATATATTCACCTCTGGTAATTAGCCAGAAACAAGTGGAAAATGAAGGGAAATGAAGGTCTTGAAAGTAAAACGAAGACAAATTTACCAGTCTTCAGAAGATACTGTCTACAATGCAGTGAGCATAGTGGGTCGGTAGATCATACTGAGTCGGTGGGTTGCAGTGGGTCATGGTGGGTGGTGGGTCGCAGTGGATCATGGTGGATGGTGGGTCGCAGTGGGTCATGGTGGGTGGTGGGTCACAGTGGGTCACATGCTGTTGACTCACCACCCACTGACCCACTCAGAAAACTTGACTCACTTGACCCACTGAGCCACTCCATTTCTGCTCATGTGTAAATTCACAACATACAGCTTTTCGTTCTTTTCTTACCTTACACATTCAATCCACAGTCGTGGGGTTGGTCCCGGAAAGCTACAATCATGCCAAATTTCATCGTTCTGATCCTGCCGGAAGTGCCTAAACATTTTGGGGTGTAGAAGATGACCCATATAAAAACATGGGAAAGAATTTTTCAGTTCCCTATAAAACCACTCTAAATATAGACATTTTTATTTTTGGTGATTTACTTAGGTAACGATAACGAAAACGTACAAGCATACTGAATTACAAGTTTTTATTCCAATCCCATGAGATTATAGGTAAAAAATATCCCATTTAAATAACGTGGGGAATTTCTTCATCTCCCTTTAGATCCCCTAAAAATTAAAAATATTCACTTTCGGCAATCTTCCTGAAGGTTAGTTCCGCAAAGCTACAATCATGACAAATTTCAACTTTCCACGTCAATCGAAAGTACTTCTTTATTTTATGTCAGTTCATGTAGTTTGATATATAGTTAGGAAGGGTAGTATACACTGGTTGGAATATTGTTTAGAATACTCAGGAGCTGTTTATTTCTTAACTCAGCAGTCAGCAATTGGCAGATGTAATGATATTCTTGGTATAACCATCGTTTCACGGAATCGCTGTTCGTTTACATCACCGAGAATATATGAGACGTGGTTCTATAGTTTAAAGTGGAATATGAACCACCATAATGCGTTCAAATTTAAAAACTCTGATACGGCCTATAGAACGCGGGACTCCATGAACGAAAGCTGCACGCACTTGTCAAGTTTTTCTAAAATTTGCCGCAACTGGGACATTTGTCTCCATGATTTTTGAAGTAATGTTATTAACTGTGAAACTTCGGGAACAGTTAATAATGCTCCCGTATGCTGTTCAGGAGATATTCGAAGCTCCAGCAGCTTCCTCTCATGAGATTGTTCGAATAGAGCACTCTGGCAGCAATAAACCAGTGGGAACGGCTTTCCTCATGTTTTCTTGTGAGCAAAGCTTGAAAAACCAAGGGCACCGGGCACTGGAAGTCCGGTGCTTTTATTTTATTTTTATTTTTTTTTAGATGTTGGTATTAGCAATTTTTGCCTGGCAAGTGCTGTTTTTATGAGCCTGGAAGAATGTACAAATTAAAATAAATTCAAAGTTTGCAATTTACCTTATTTAATTGTAGCAATATATTTAATTTATTTATTCCAGTAAAGCGTAACTATCATTTAAGGCTAAAACTTGTTAGAATACACTGAGAAATAAAAATTGTAGGTGACGTACTTAAAATGATGGGTTACATGAGTAATTCCTGTAGTTTTTGGACTTAACGTACAGCAGATGTGTAACTAAAAATGCATGTTTTATAATGTTTTCTGTATAAGTGTTCCATCTGTAGGCCAGGCCCGTGCTGGCCCACCGGGACACCGGGACGTGTCCCGGTGTGCCCTCCAAAATATTACACTATAAATAATGGTACAGGTTTTTAGTAATAAATTCTTACAGTTTTATTGGTAAAGAACCCGTGAAAGGCGTAGTGTGCCCTTTACATTAGGAGCCCTTCCGAGACCACATCAAAGATGAACGATTTTATTTACTCTTCTGTATGGCATAGTTCTGTACAATAAATTCACACAGTTACTGTTGGCGAGGAACCCGTGAAAGGTACAGTGCGCCCTTTACATAAGGCGCCCTACGAAACATCACATTATAGATAAGTGGTTTTAGTTATCCTGTACCCCAGCTTTGTTTAATAAATTCAAATACTACTGGTAGTACAGAACCTGTGAAGAATACAAGGCGCCCTTTACATAAGATGCCCTGCGAAATATCACATTTTTTTTATTTTATTCTTCTGTATTTCAGTTTTATATTATAAATTCATACAGTTGCTATTGCAGATAACAGGTAAAGAGTATAATCACTTACAAAAATATTATAAAGTTATGTAGCTATAAAACGAAACAATATGATACATCAAGAATAGTTCGGATAGTCAAACGTACGATGCATTTATGTAATACTATACTGACACTAGTCTCTAATTTACGATTTTTACGACATCGAAGCTTTCACAGTCTTAATATGCATCCATATATGCGAGCATATTGATTGTTCCTGTGCGTTTTAAAGCAGTCTTCGGATAATCAGTACCTGTTGTATTTCTGAAATATAGCTGTATTAATTTCCGTAAAATGTGGTCTTTCTGTCACCACGGCACGGCGCGTCCTCAGGTTGTGGATCGAGGAGAAGGCCTCTGGGATATAGAGGTTAGCTGCGAATATACTGAGTAAGCAGTCGTGAACAGACAAGGGGTGATAATCCAGCTTGAGAAGCTGGTGTGAGGATAACAACCTCATCCTGTAAAAGAAGGATTGTTCAGATAAGTTCGCAGAATCCTCAGATCTGAACTGATAACTTGGCACGAATTCCGCAAAGTAAAATCGACATGAGATTTGGAACATGGAATATAAGAAGTCTCTATAGGGTAGCGGCGTTAAAATTTGTAAGGAATGAGTTTAGAAATAGAAGTTGGACCTAGTGGGATATCAGGAAGTTAGATGAGAAGGAAATGGAGGAGTCAAGTCGGGAAATTTTACGTTCTTTTACGGGGAACAAATTAAAAATTACCAACTAGAAACAGGGCTTTCCGTTCACAAATGAATACGTAATATCAGCAATTACATAGGTTGAATTTGTTAATGATATATTTTCTTTTATTTCTCTTAAGGGTCGGTGGTGTAATATTATTTTAAATGCACGTGCCCCAACAGAAAATAAGGATGGCGATTAAAACAATATAGTTTTTACGAAAGAATAGAACGGGTATTTGATCACCTCCTGCAATATCATATGAAAATTCTGTTAGACGGTTTCAATGCGAAGGTAGGACCAGAGGGTATTTTCAAACCGGTTATAGAGAATAAATGTTTGCATAAGGAAGGTTGTGACAACGGCTTTAGACTCGTAAACTGTGCAATATCCAGAAACCTTATCGTAAAGATTACAAAATTCCAACATCGCGACATTCATAAATATACAGTACTTGGACTTCATCAGATGGAAAAACACATATTCAAACTGATCATGTTTTAGTAGACAGAAAAGAACAGTCTAGCACAACTGATGTTCGGTCGTTCAGAGGAGTTGATTGTGATAGTAAGAGAGAGACTATCGTTGAATAAAGGAAATATTCAATATCTGAAAACGAAGCGGTTTATTTTTTATTTTTATTTTTTTTTTTTTAATAGAGGAGAGTCAGGTGAGAGGGGAGCCAGTTTGAAATGTCGAATAGATTCTCGGTTTCAGAAGGTTCGGAGTGCACTAGTGTTCACGATACTTGGTTGAAATTAGAGATAACATTAAAATTTCAGCAAAGGAAATATTGGAGCATGCAGAAATACGTAGGAACAAACCATGGTTCAACAAGGAATGTACTAAAGTAGCAGAGGAGAGAAAACAGAAGAAACTGCGTTGGCTACAAAATCCGAACGAAATAACTACATAAAATTTAATTGTCATCTGGCAGTGACTTCTAAAACTTCTAAATCTTTTAGAACAAAGAAATGCGACTTTTGAAAGTTAAAATTAATTAACTTGAAGATAATAGTGAAAACAAAAACATTCGGGACATGTATAAATTCATCAACGAACTTAAGAAAGGCTATCAACTTCGTGCTTATATATTAAAGAAACCTAAAGGAACAGTTCTCACTGATATAGATAGCATCTTAAATAGATGGAAAGATTTCTTTGACGATTTGCTTAACACATAGCCTGAAACTAATGCGCGTGGAGAAAGTGAAATGCATGCAGCATAACCGTATATTCCAGAACCTAACCAGACAGAAACAGAAATCGCTATTAAAAAAAAAAAAATAAAAATAAACACACATCTCCGGGTGTAGACGAAATTCTGGTTGACTTAATTTTAGATGGAGGGGGAAAATTGTAGAGCAAGGTACACAAACTCATTCTCATTATCTGGAACAAGGAGGAATTACCACAAGATTGAAGAGAATCAATCATTGTTCCAGTTCAGAAGAAAAGCAACAAAACAGATTTAATAGTTATCGAGGCATTTCTCTTCTGTCAACATCCAATGAATCCTCTTAAACATTGTATTAGCAAGATTGACTCCATACGCAGATGAAATTATTGGAGATTATCAGAACGGATTTAGGTAAAATCGATCAACTATCGACCAGATATTTACCATACGACTAATACTTGAAAAGAAATGAGAGAATACAACATCCTGAAACATCAATTATTGACTTTAGACTCTGGTTGGAGGGAAACATTGTACAACATGCTTACACAATTTACAATACCGAAAAAGGTAGATTAATTAAGATATGTTTAAATGAATTCCAAAGTAAGGTTCGAGTAGAGAAATTCTTGTTCACGAGCTTTCACGTTGATAATGACCTGAAACAAGGAAATGCGTTGTCGTCAGTATTAGTTAACCTTGTCCTGAAGAACACGATAAGGAAAATCAAAAGACAGCAATCAGGTCCTAGAGATGAATTGTATTTGCCAGGTTATGGCGTATGCTGATGATGTAAATTTAATAAGTAATGACAGAATAATAGAAAGGAATGCAGAAATTATAATTAACGCTTGTAGGGATACAGACTTAAAAGTAAATGCAGAGAAAACTGAATAAATGGAAGTTTGTCGGGATCGTAATACTGCATTTTATTGATGCGTTAAAATACCAAATAATATTTTCTTTCGACAAAGTGGATACTTTCAAATATCTAGGATCATTATTAACAGACCAAAACCATAATCACTAAAAAAATTGATGTCAAATGAAAGCAGGAATTTCGTGCTATTATTCAGTTAAAAATCTTTTGTTGTCGCTATTTCTGTTAAGGAATTTGTAGCTCAAAATATAAAACGATAATCATGCCTGTTGTGCTGTATGGTTGCGAAACATGATAACTGATTGAGGGAAAATCTCAGACTGAAAGTATTTGAAAACAAGATTCTTAAACCTATATTCGAACTCCAAAATGAACGGGAATGGGGAAAGGCGGAAACTTCATAAGGAAGAACTGCATACTTTTATACCGTTTACCAAACATTGTTAGGGTCATCAAGTCTAGGAGGCTCAAATGGTCATTTTATGTAGCCAGAATGGAAGAAATTAGAAACGCTTTCGAAGTTGTAACTGGAAATCCAAATAGGAAAATGACCGTTAGGAAGACCGAGGCGCAGATGGGAGGACAATATTAAAATGGTTCTCGCAGAGATTGAAATATAAAATAGAAACTGGGTTCAGTTTTCTAACAAGGAACCCTAGGTATCTATCAGAGCCTGATTTTCATGGAACTTTGTATATAGATAGAGTACCTTGGGAAACTCGCACAGCTAAATTTGTAGCTGCAGAGTCCAAGACGTTGGGGCACTAGGGCCCAAGAAAGATCAAAAGTGGAACCTCAGTACATTAAGGACATGGTGAGAAAATGCACGTTTTTCTTTAAAACTAATCATTATAACGACACGAAATGAGCATACATGTATATGAGATGGTCGATATGATCTGTTGAAAGTTATAAAAAGAATATCCGCCATCTTGAAAGAAGCCATGTTGAAACTGGTGCGATTGGTGCAAATGAGAAGAGGGTCACCCGATGCATTAATTTGAACGTAAATATCCACAAAAACCTGTCGGTGAAGTCTGTTGTGAGATTATATTATTCCTGTGCTTCTGGTAGAGCGGTTTAGGTACAAGATAAGCAAAGTGTATCCTATGACACTCGAGCAGATGGAGGGTATGGAGTGCTATAGGTGGACTGATATGACGTTCTGATTTCTGTTCGAATTAATTTAAGTCTAATAAAAAGTTACAAGTTAATGTCAACCATGATATTATTATGAAGATTAAACCCGTCATACCAGCACATCCCACCAATTACATGTTGACTCTGACACAAATGATGTAGTGCTAAAATTATATTTCGCTCGGTTTTCTAGTTCCACTGATCCCACTCACAGCGCTCCATAATCTGCATCTGCTCGAGTGTCATAAGATACACTTTGCTCATCTTGTACCTAAACCACTCTACCAGAAGCACAGGAATAATGTAATCTCACAACAGATTTCACCAACAGGTATTTGTGGCTATTTACGTTCAAATTAATGCATCGGGTGGCCCTATTCTCATTTGCACCAATCGCACCAGTTTCAACATGGCCTCTTTCAAGATGGCGGATATTCTTTTTATAACTTTTAACAGATCATATCGACCATCTTGTATCCATGTATGCTCATTTTGTGTCGTTACAATGATTAGTTTTAAAGAAAAACGTGCATTTTCTTACCATGTCCTTAATGTACTGAGGTTCCAGTTTTGATCTTTCTCGGGCCCTAGTGCCGCAACGTCTTGGACTCTGCAGCTACAATTATGGCTGTGCGAGTTTCCCGAGGTACTCTCTGTATATACAAAGTTTCATGAAAATCGGGCTCTGATAGATACCTAAGGTTCCTTGTAAGGACAGAAATCAATGGAGAGCTTTTGTAAAAGCGGCAATGAGCCTCCTGCGTCCATAGTCGTGCTATATTAAATTGTTGATACATTTAGCTTCTTTTTATTTGACAGAAATGTTATTACAGGAACTAAAAAGTTTTTCTGTAGTAAAGAGGATTTCGATTCGAGGTTAGCTATTTACGTTAATACTAAAACAAATTTGGTGGTGATTTTGATATAAAATGGCACCCATACTTTCTTTCAAAGTCTCTCTCTCTCTCTCTCTCTCTCTCTCTCTCTATATATATATATATATATATATATATATATATATATATATATATATATATATATATTCCCGTTTGTTAGGCGCCCTTTTAGTAGACTTGTCCACCGCCCTCATTAGTATCCCAGCACGGCCCTGCTATAGGCTACGTACTTTCCGTATGAAACAATGTAGACGGTCAGGATCTCACATACAAATGGACGTATATAACATATAGCTGAGGAATGAAACATAAGTATATGCATGTGATATACGGAAAACTGTTAGATGTCAGACATCCTGCAACGGCATGATGTAACATCTAAGGGCAGTGCCTATGTAGCATACGGAGAACGTATGCTCCGTACTGATTTCTATAGTAAGCAAGAGGATACCGTATATTTGTACAATATACCGCTGTCCGGATTTTTCTCTGTGTATAAATCAAATTGACTTTGTATTATTGTGGCGCCTGTTTTTCAAAACTAGAACCTAGTTCAGAATACACTTTTTCTTACACTGAGTGTGTGTATGAACTAGTCTAAATAGTGGGGGCACGATGGCTCAGTGGTAGAGAACTTATCTCTCGTGCGCATTGCCTCTCTCGTTCGCCCCGTCCAAATAAGTTTGTGGTGGAATATATCGTGTCCATGGGTTTTCTCGGGGTACTCCCCTTTCCTCCCACATTCTTATTCTACAAATTCTTCCATCATCATCATCATCATCTTAATTATCCGTCTCTTTTAGCCTCAATGGGCATATTCGCGGGATGTTAAACTAAAATATTTAGTTTTTTCCACCTAAATAATGTCATTTATATGGGCCAATATATATATATATATTAACAACTGTAGAAAGATACATCGCTACGTCTCGCCGAGCTGAACCGTAGATTTTTCTCATGAGTCTCATTTTTCGTATTTCATCTGCGAAAGCTTAGATGTCTCGTAACCTTCGAATAAGTAAGTCTCTGTTAAATACAGGCAGTGGCGTATTTACGATTTTGTTTCGGGAGGGGCTTTGCCTGGAAATGTAAAAATTCTGGAAGATATTTCATTTACTTTCCTATACTAAGTAAGATTTCGGGGGGGGTGCTTAAGCCCGGAAGCCACCCCCTAAATACGCCATTGAATACAGGGCTATATTTACCGTTTGATCTTTCGTTAATACAAAGTTCAACATGAATATTAGTAATTCTATGTAGGTAAATCGTATTATACAGAAGTATACAGTAAGAATATACGTTTGAAAATATTTATTGATAATGTTTAACAATTAAAATTTTCCAAATGTATATCAGTAAGCATTGTATAGTTTAAACTTTTCTTCATTTATGCTTTTAACATTAATTTTCACAAAGGTTTCTTTTCCTTCAGATTTTTTCACAGCTTTGAATGCCAACCCACTCATTATCATTCTTGGTTTCCTTTACATTCATCCAGTTCCAGTGTCATGTAGTAAAATCTGTAAAATAAAAAAAAACATAATTCTTTATTGTGCAGTATGTTTAATAAAATTATTCATTTAATATTAATTACGTTTACTATTGTACTATAGCATATTGTTCTACTACCTTTCTATGTATATATAGGGTGGTGAGGGTCCGTCTCATTTATTGTCTGCATCATGTGTTTTAGTGGCTATGCAGGCTAAGGCTTACAGTCTTAACCAAGGGCGTAATTTGGAGAGGGCAAGGATCAATTTCCCCATCACCCGGAGTTTAAAAAAAATACTTTTTAATAAAGTGTATACTAATAAAAGGAACTTGAAATTCTTGCGCTGGTGGACAACCTTACCACCCCCGGCAAAATCTGAAATAACGCAATTGGTTTTAAGTGGACTGTATGAGATCTAGGTACTGTATAAGGTAATAAATAAATCGACTATACATAGGTAGGATGGAAAGTAGTGGCAACACTGCTTTTACTTCAGAGGAGTGTGTGTCAGCACTACAAGCTGTTCCGTAGTTCATAAAGAAATGTGAGACAAAGTATGGGGAATAGTAACGACTGTATATTATTCAGTCCAAAGCAGCAATGCCATAAAGTAGAGGGGGTGGAGGCGACGTGACATTATATTTCGGAAAGATAATCAACGTCTGTTGGATCAATATTCAAGTGGCAATGTTTTCAGGGACTTCGTGAAGCATATGGTGAAGAAAATTGTCACTCAAAATCGTATCGCGAATGAGGGGTCAAGTGACAGAGAAACTGAAGCAACGCTTCCCAAGCTCTCGACAATCACATTCCACCGCAACTTATATGACTCGGACATATGTGGTCAAATTGCGGAAGTGAAACCACTGATAAGGGGCCATTACGTTTCGGCTAACATAAATAGTGTCGTGAACATGCAACATGATCCGCTTATAACTGGAAACGTGTGATATGGTGGAATGAGACAGCATTCACATTGTTTCAAATCACGGGTCATATTTATGTATAGCGGATGAGCAAGGAAAGTATAGGATCCAAAGTGTATCCACCCAACCGTGAAATATGACGAAGGTTCAGTGACACTGTGGGTCCTGGTTTTCAATGGATCCTGTGCTGATGCTTACGGGTTGCGTCACTGCCCGTGATTATTTCGACATTTTAGAAGACTATGCGTATTCTATAGTCCAAGTGATCGTTTATAACGATAAATGACGTTTATATTTTATATTTCGTTATACTGTATATGCCCACAGTCCGAATTGCAATATAAGTCAACACGGCTAAACACCTTACTTTTATTTACATGTACTTGTAAAAACTATTGATTGCATGCATTGAGAATTAGACACATCAAATGCAGAACACCATTAACTTTTTATTCTCAAAACCTTCATGAAAATTATTATTATGTTGTCATAGCAACCAAGTAAATAAAATAGCTATCTTTTTCTTACCCACTCATATTACCTCATTATCAGTATAAAATCAACATATATTCTACATTTCTTCTTATTATTATTATCAAAACAATTGTGCACTTTGAAGCACCGTTGCTCAAAATAACTACAAGAAAATGGAAGTAATTTATCGCACAGATATGCAATATCGTTGTATGTTTCCGGGCAATGACACTATATTCGAGGATGATAATGCGCCAATTCTTACAGGTAGAGGTGTTCCAGCGTGATTGGAAAAACACCAGGATGAAGTTAAATATCACCTCTAGCCCGCTCAATCCCCGGACCTAAACACAATTGAACATCTGTGGTCCTGTTTGGAAACACGAATCCGGCGCAGATCTCGGCCCCATCCTTTTTCATGAAAATGATGCCCTGCATATAGAATCATGTAATACTCCACTTGCTACTATTAACGACTTCTATTCCTCCATTCCATGTTGCACTATGTCTGTAGTCCAATGCGATATTAATCTTGTAAGTTGCATTCTTTTCAGGTGTACCCATTCAATTGATAAGGAGGGGGCGCGGTGACTCAGTGGTAGAGCGTTCACCTCCGGTGCTTGGGGTCCCTGGTTCGATCCCAGCTCGCGCCGTGTGGACTTTGTGGTGGACAAACACCGTGCTCGTGGGTTGTCTCGGGGTTCTCCCGTTTCCTCCCACTTTCTTCATTCCACCATTTCACTCATCTCTCATCATCACCGTCTCCTTTAGCCTAACCGGCATAACCGTGGGACGTAAAACTTAAAAGATTTCAATTGATAAGGATCTGTAAGCAACTAATTGCTGAAGGTATGTTGTTTACCACAAAAACAAAACATTTTTCATTTGATTTGATGTTATGTCGCACCAATTCAGTCTGGGTTTTAATTACTCTACTCTCTAATTTTTTGCCTTATTTTATAGTTGTACCTTGTTCTTGGCCAACCAAAAGGCTTTTTGCTTACAGATTTTGCAACTCGTACTTTTAGTCAGGTTCCTTAACGTGTACCGTGTGCAGTGTGATGGTTAAGTATTGCGGGTGGTTTCACCTTTTCAGACGCATGTTGGAGAACACGAAAAGCGATGGTGGAGGTCTGAGGTCCGCGACTGGCCAATATGGCGGCGAATTCAAGATGGAGCCCAAGCTATGTTTAAAAACCGCTGTATCTCGTTTACCTCTCATCCGATTTTGATGCTCTTTTTTTTAAATTGCAGGTCTATATTAAAACTATATTTAATGTTATTACACATTTTACGCTAAATACAATAGTTTTCCAGGTATTTCGCAAAAGCCGATTTTTGAAAAAATGTTTTATGTTTATTAAAACAAAAAAAAAAAAGTTTTCTGTTTATCAGAAAAAATAGTATTGCGGTTGGTTTCATCTTTTCAAGTACTTCTTGGATAATAAGAAAAGCGATGGTGGAAGTCTGAGGTCCGCGACTGGCTAATATGGCAGCGAATTCAAGATGGCGGTCAAGCTAGGTTTAAAAACTACTGTATCTCTGCTATCTCGTCCGACTTTGATGATCTTCTTTTAATTGTCTTAGGTCATTATTAAAGCTATTTGATGTTATTACTCAGTTTACGCTAAATACAATGTTTTCAAGGATTATAGTATAACATTAATAGAATTGTGTGACATTTTTATATTGTTTGTGTGTAGTAAATTTGTTTTGAGTGTATTTTTAAAAAAATGTTCTAGATATCTCTGTTAGGAAGGAAAATAGAGATATACTCAGTATACTCAATGCAGCCCTTGCTCATTCCTAAGTTGTTGAAACCTAATAGTCCATTATCTCTATCGACCCCCCCACCAGAAAAAAGCCTGAACTTTTAATTTCTGTTGCGACCAAAGATTTTGTGTGGATGTTAACTGGTTGCATTGGTATTGAAAGTAGTGCCAGCAATCAGTCTGGGCCACCTCTAACATGGTCTGCACATAATTTAATGGTAGGTAAAAGCAATGCAAAAACGAGCAACATAATGTCAATACTTCCAGAAACACAAAGCAATGTTACTGTGTTGTACTCTGTGATGAGTCATTTGGAGAAAGTAAATAAAAAAGTTCAAAGTCAGTCTAAGAAATTGGTTGTCACAGCTGGCCTGGGCATATATCGACCACTACTTCATTTAAAAATGACTATTGCGAAGGAAAATTGGGTTTTGATACCTGGGGACTTGCATATTTTAATGGCAGAATTAAGAGCTATAGATAGCTATATTGACGAAAGTGGTACTCCTGAGATTTGGGTTGAAAGTGGGATATATAGCGAAAATATGGTCAAGAGAATGTTAGAAGGGAAACCTGTACGGCGATCACTTCGAGCTCATGTACTAACACTTCATGTATTGTTCATTCAGCAAGTGGAATGGCACTCCAGGGACGAAAAAAACCTTAAACAAACAATGTCTCCACATGCAACAAATCTATGGAAAGCGTAGCAAAAAGGAGACAGTGAAGAAGTATCCTTAAAGAATCATCAATTCAACACTGCCTTGGTTGAAGAAAACACGCTTGAAAAGTTTGATGAATTCTGTGAAAAAGCATGTTCAGGGAATCAACGTCCAACTTTAAAGTTTGTTAAGAAGAGCAATTTGAAGTCGTGACTGGGATCTAAGGTTAGTAGCTTTGGAGTTCACAAAGTTTTTTTTTTTGCCATGAATATGCGAAACTACAATGCATTATGTGCTTCTCATACAGCTGAAATGAAATTTTTAAAGACGTC
Organism: Thermobia domestica; assembly: GCF_964235325.1. Classification (NCBI taxonomy): domain Eukaryota; kingdom Metazoa; phylum Arthropoda; class Insecta; order Zygentoma; family Lepismatidae; genus Thermobia; species Thermobia domestica. The sequence continues at coordinate 111,854,475 of NC_137463.1, read as the reverse complement.
AGATACAGAAACTTGGACCAATATTAGGAACGTACGGGCTCCAAATAAATCTGAAGTCTTATTTTGTAATCTTGGATCTGATGAAGCTCTTGAACAGGAAATCCGAAAAATGAAGATATCAGGTGTAGTAGTAGGCATAACACAAAGCCCACAGACCCTCACCAAATTCTTTTTGGTAACACCTGAACTAGCTAAGATTTGTTTAGAAGTAACAGAACGTGTTCCAGGTGTTCAGAAAGAAAGACTTATCATGAGGTAAGCCGATCGAAGTCATCTCGCTACCAAAATAATTTGACCAAGATGACTCTGTGTGCCCAGAATTTTGTAAACCCTTTCAAACATGAAGGTAATGACCTGATCAACCTTGTAACAATGACTGTCGCACCACCTGAGGTTGTCAATGATGTCACTTCCATGCCCGTCCAGGGATTAGCACAGGACAAGTCTTTTGCAGAAGAGCTGATAATGCTACGGACAAGAAAGTTTTGGGATACTCTTCCCCAGAAGAAACTTAAACTGTTTAGTTCGATGGGAAAGAAAGTAAAAGTGCAAACTAAAGAGAGGGTAGTGGAGGTTAAGGAGGACAGAAAGTTGTTTGCTAGACTTGTCCTTTTGTGTCGAGCACGAACAGATTTAAAATTAGATGACTGTACCGGTATATATGAGCTGAGTGTCGTTCCAAGATCTATGTTTTGCAGTGATGGGTCCATGCATCGTATACAAGTTAAGAGCAAGCTCCTTCATCATTTAGAATAGCTTCAAGGCAAGGAAACATGCGAAAATCCTGATGAACCACAAGTTGCAGCTTCTGACAGTCCAGTAATGCCAGTTGCAATCGTAGATGGAATGGCAGAGCTCAATTCTCTGAAGTTGGACAATAAAGCAAAGAATGTGTCAGACTTAGCAAATCAGTTCTGCAGGAAAATCTTTCGAAATATGGGCATTACTCTGAAGTTCATGTTGTATTTGACACATATCTCGAAACTTCATTGAAATATACTTGTCGTGACCGTCGTCAAAATAGAAAACCACCTGTTCAATATAAAATTGAGGCTCACACCAGCATCAAATCAGTTCGCATTAAGAAACTGCTTTCACATATATATAGACTAAGGCATCCCTGACGGAGTATTTAAGTAAAGAACTAATCAAAAAGGCTAATGACGACAATAAAATCATCATTGTGTCCTACAAGGATACTGCAGAAGCTTAAAATTTAGTTGTATCAGATTTGAAAACTACTCAAGAAGAGGCTGACACGAAAATTATCTTGCATGCCCTACGTGCCACTGGAAGATGTGCAAAAGTCATAAATGTGTTCTCCCCTGACACTGATGTATTAGTATTGCTCATCAGTTGGTATCCACAGCCCCCAACGAAAACATTCTTTTTTCTCATTGGACCTAAACCTCGGAAAATTGAGGTAGAGAAAATGTATGCGAAACTGGGACCACAGCGAACAAATGCACTGACTGGGATGCATGCTATATCTGGTACTGACGTCACTGGTGCTTTCTCTGGAAAAACAAAAACTACTTTTTGGAACCACTTCATGGAAGCAAATGAAAGAGTGCTTCACGCACTTTCATCTCTTGGCAGAACTTTGCATGTTTCAGATGAAGTCTACAATGGTTTGGAAGAGTATCTTTGTTTAGTGTACTTACAAGAGCAAAATCTTCAAAAGTTAAGTGAAGTAAGATGGTGGTTATTAAAAAAAAAAAAAAGTTGAAGGGACCAGTCTTCCTCCAACTTTATTTTCATTTCGTCCTGAAGCTAGAAGAGCACATTTGCAAGCAATGATTTGGAATACATCAGATATTGCTACACCTTGCCTCCCATCTGCATTAGAATGTGGTTGGAATTTGGAAAATGGTCAGTTTGTTACAGAGATAAGTGAGCTTCCCTGTGGACCTTCGTGTGTGCAATTACGTTGTGCGCCCCCCTGTAAGTGTTTCAGGCATGGAATTCCATGTACAGAGATGTACAGCTGTTCTGGAAATGAACAAAATTGTGACAATCCTTCAAATGAGGAATGTGAACAATTTGATGACAGTGATGAAGAAGAGTTTGACGAAAATGACAATGAGCAAAGGGCCCAGAAAATGGAAACTATTAGTCTTAAATACTGTAAATTATGGTATAATTATTTAGTAGTACAATTAACAATTCATAAATTATTCATTTCAACTTATATATTTTACATATCGTATTGACTCACCAGAATAAAAGTTTTTAATGAACACCTGAATTTTTCGCACACAATACAAATTTCCTCATGGATGTACAATTTCTAATTTCATGTTAGAGTCAGGTTCATTAACGTGTTCCATGTGCAGTTTGATGATTAAATATTGGGGGTGTTTTCATCTTTTCAAGTACTTCTTGGAGAACACGAAAAGCAATGGTGGAAGTCTGAGGTCCCAGCCCGGTCCGCGATCCTGAATTCGCCGCTATATTAGCCAGTCGCGGACCTCAGACTTCCACCATCGCTTTTCGTGTTCTCGAAGAAGTACTTGAAAAGATGAAAACACCCGCAATACTATTTTTTCTGATAAACAGAAAACATTTTTTTGTTTTAAAAAACAAAACATTTTTTAAAAAAATGGCTTTTGCGAAATACCTGGAAAACTTGTATTTAGCGTAAAATGTGTAATAACATTAAATATAGCTTTAATATAGACCTACAATTAAAAAAAAGAGCATCAAAATCGGATGAGAGGTAAACAAGATACAGCGGTTTTTAAACCTAGCTTGGTCGCCATCTTGAATTGGCCGCCATATTGGCCAGTCGCGGACCTCAGACCTCCACCATCGCTTTTCGTGTTCTTCAATATGCACCTGAAAAGATGAAAGCACTCGCAATACTTAACCATCAAACTGCACACGGGACACCATGATTGGCCCCTAAGGAACCTGACTATTTACTATGCACATTTGTCATGCGAGCGGCATTTTTTCAATCTTAGATATCTTGAAGTTCTAAATTTTATCACTTTCTAAATTCCCCAGGAAAAATATTTGGTGCATAAAACGATTTCTGGTTCCATACTTTATACTCTTCTCATTCTGTATTCTATTAAATTTGTCAGGTTACACGAGTGTTTTCCCTCCATCAATGGTTTAAGCAAGTATTTCCCAAACTGTGGTTTGCGGACCACAAGTAACGTTGGAAGTCTGCTCTTCTGATCCTCTTAGATTGAACTTTAGATCGAAAAGTGTAAAAATTAAAATATAGACGAACTCAACACTACAGTTGATAATCTCAAAAAGGTATAAATTATACAGATAATAAATTGTACAATTTGAGAAGGTAAATATTATACAATTTCTCATAGCCTATATAGATGTATTAGTGTAAAATAATCTTGATAGCATTCAATTATTTTTAAAAAAAAGCTAATGTAGTATATATTTTCACATTTTATTATAATATAAAGTTAAGAAAGTCTTAATTAATTATATCTTAAAAATATAGGTATACTGGTAGAGGGGAATATATTCAAAACACAATAAGAACGATAAAATTGATTTCAAAGAGGACAAAGTAAAATGGTCTCTAGAACATTCTGATTAATAAAAATAATTTCCACTTGGAAATAGTTTTTGAGATTGTGTTTTAGGATAATGAAATGTGAAAACGAAAATGATTTTAACTTTATTTAAAAAATGTCAACTTTGTTTTTACCTTATGTTTCAGTTTCCAATGCTATCTCCGACACACCTGATAGATGCTTAAGGTTTAATTATAGTACTGAGGATATCCCCCAATATTGCCCGGCAATGTTTGTGGCCGATTAATAGTTCCAGGCAATGTTTGTGGCCGATTAATAGTTCCTGGCAGTGTTTGTGGCCGATTAATAGTTCCTGGCAGTGTTTGTGGCCGATTAATAGTTCCTGGCAGTGTTTGTGGACGGTTAATAGTTCCTGGCAGTGTTTGAGGACGATTGATCGTGCCAGGAAGGGTTTGTGGTCGGTTAATTACTCCAGGCAGAGTTTGTGGACGATTAATGGTTGCAGGCAAGGTTTGTGGATAATTGTCAGGAGGAAGACGTCCCGGAAGCGGCCGGCCACCATGATGATGATGTTGATATGGACGATCTGAAAATAATAAGATTTTAAAATAGCTTCAATAGAAAAAAGTGTTAAAATCTGTAAATTAGTTAACATAAATAATGTAATGCTTAGTTATTAGTTTAAGGTGTTAAAATTTTCAGTGAGATTACTAGAATCACAGACAAATAAGCAATTGTGACATTATTATTAAATTACTGTCTTTCTTTTTTTAGAATAAATTATTAGCTCACGTAACAAACATGTCCAAACTCGCAAGCCCGGCTCTCGGGCTCAAATGGCTCTCGAGGCCAATAATTATGCGCAAACGCATGTGAGCACGAGCGCTATATGTTATTGCGCTCGTGAGCACAAGCGATATAAGCTATAAGAAAGTCTTCCCCAATGATCCTATTTCCACAAAACAGGTTGTCAGTTCACTTAGGTTAGCAGATTTATTGATTTACTCTGTTTGTAATTGTCAATCTTTTTATGACAAATTATATCATTGAAATATCTAGTAATCATGAATAATCGGTAATAAATCTCCATATTTAGTAGTATGAGAAGAGGAACACTACAGATTTTGTACAATTTTGTTAATTGTTTGAGAGGACACTCATTTAATATACTTAACTATGGATAGAGTTCAGTTGAGCTGGTAGATTGAAGTATTCTATCTTGCGTTTGGTGGAGAACAACTCTCTAACTCAGTTAATGGAGGATCGACGTCACGAGTCGCATACGACGTCACAAATTCCGTAAATGTTCAGAAAACAGGCTGAAGTCCAAAGTTAATTACATAGCAATGAACAAGATAATGTGAATATAGAGTATACCATTGCGAATGATTTTAATTTCCAAGGTTAAACTGGGATTCTCTGCACATTTAGTCACCACGAAAAGCATCAAATGTGTGTTTTGGCCAGGAGTGTGAATGGACGCATCATACCCACTTAGCTTATTAAACTTTGTGTCAGTGACACATCTGAGAATGAGCCTGCGGCTACAGAACAATAACAAATGCTGATGAGCTCCTCAGGAATACCTTGGAAGCAGAACTTCGAAAAAAGTGTTCGTGCAAGTTGGAGAAGTTAGACGTACACCATAGCATGGTTGTTCGTCTGCTCTGCGTAATTGGTAAGGTTAAAAAATGAAACTTATGTGTGTCACATGTGATCACAAGGATCGTCGCCTGAAGACGTGCAGTACTCTGAATGTAGGGAACAACCAAGTATAATTCCTTCATCGAATTGTCACTACTGATGAAAACTGAATCTGCTACGACAATCGTAAGCGTTCAGGACAGTGGAACGGTTTCCAGTACCATATCTCCTCCCGTAGAAGATGTTGTTACTATAAGTATAGTATAATTTTCTATAGTAATAGTTATTCATTGCGTTTTTTCCGTCAATACGGAACCATCATTCCATATTATAACAGGACTAAACTCCATGAAATGTATCAAAACTTGTCTGCAAGCATTTCATAATAGTCAACAGACATGATTTTCTCATGTCCTCATGTTGCAAGACAATGTACGCCAACATATTGACCAAAGGAAAACGCATAGTCTTCAGGAATTACTGTAAGAAACACTTCCTCACCCAACACCACTTCTTCTGTCATCTCGATCACTTCTTGGCGGGGAAGATTTTCCTGATGGCCGGACGGTGTAACATTTGGCTGTAAGACGTTTATTAAACTAGTTTAATGCTTATAGCATTGAAGAATATTCACAATAGAATGTGAAGGAAAATATAAAAAAAAAAAAAAAAGTTTTAAACTACGTGAACACTGAAATTAATAATCCATTTTGTACTCCTATTCGCATAATTCGGTACCACAATTGCAAATCTAGTAATTCAATATTACAAAACAGAATCTGAGTTTGATTTTAATTTTTTCTTATTTTCTAAAAATCATTTATAACAATACAAATGGGATCGAACAAATGGACGTAGAACCTCTGATTTTAACTTCAAGCCCTGTTGAAATTCACAAATATTTCAAAAATGTAATAGAGTATACTGAAAATATGTTTATTATTATTATTATTATTATTATTATTATTATTATTATTATTATTATTAATAATAATAATAATAATAATAATAATAATAATAATAATAATAATAATAATAATAAGTACGTGTGATAATATATACAAACGTATGTATTTAGTGAGTTATTAATCTTTCAGTGAGTTATTATTCTGAAAGAAACTTATGGTTTGCTTCTAGTATGTGAAATGTTCGAGGTCCTGAAAAAGACATTCCCCTCTAGAACAACTTACTGTCTACACGACTGAAGTTTTCTATTTGCATTATAATATGTAAAAGGTGTACTAATATTTACTTACGTTGTCCAAGAGCTAAGGAGACGCATACTGCAAACAGGAAGAAGATGACCTTCATGGCTGAGTGATCTTTTATGGTTTCCTGTAGACAAAAGAATATTCCAAGTTACATAAGTAATATTAGCCTATATTTTTCTTTCTTGTGGTATTATACCTTAAAGCATTTACATTTTGTGTATGTTCCTAAGTTCAAATCTTAATGGACATTCATAGAAACTTTAGTATCATTTCCTTAAAAGCAAATACATTTGAAGCTACTGCTAGATTCGTTTTGAATATGTTAATATCTGTTAATACTAGAAAGCACTTACACCCTAGAAAGGAAAAAGTAGCTTCTCCAAAGCAATTGCAGAAAGGTTTGTGTTGCTTAGTAACGTTGTGAGATAACAAGTATTTTTTCTATAGTCAAAACCCAACATACCAAATGTGGTCACTACAAATTGACAAAAGTTGACGATAACTATGTTTTCCTTTTAGAGGACATTACCACGTATTATGTTTCGAACTCGAGACCTTAAGCACTAAAAACTTGCGCACTAGCTTCAATACCAAGGTTAATAAAAATTCTAATGTTTGAATGATTTATTGACCGGAATTTAGCTACGTTATTTTCATAAGTACCAACGCTGAGTAGAAATGAAACCTATTACTTTCGAGTAGGATTCAAACCACTATCTGAGTTTGTAGCTACCGGGAATCAAACTTCAGGCCATGAAAAAAGCACACAAGACGCTTGGCGACGAAAAGCCTATACAGGGGCGCCCACAGGAGGGTTTTGTAGTGTAGGTTGGGCCATGAGATTTTATTTTGGGGAAGACATAATTTATAATTGAAAATGGTACATTCGAACTTTAATTATATCATAAAGATGCTTATAAAATAGAAAGCTAACTGTGAAGTAAAATAGCATGAATAACGCGATTTTAAAATAGTTATCATAACAATAAAACGTATTTTGTTTTTATTGAAAAGGTGAAATTGTATCATGAGGTGTAAGGATATGGACTGATTCTGTTCAAAAACAGGAAGTACAGGTTACCGAGTAAAATAGCCGCCTACGTATTTGGCATGGAAATCAGAGTAGAAGTACGTTATTCTTTGGAGGATATGAAGGACAGTTTTCTCCACTGCGCTTTTGGGAGCTGAACTGTAAAGTTGCGGCCAAGCGTAACAATGTTGTAGTTTTACTGTTTCAAGTACAGTATCATATACCTACCAACATCATTTGCCTCTATATTTCCAAGATAGGTAACACATTGTAAGCACTTTGTAATTTGTTGTATCGGCAAATTATAAATGGAGAGCATTCGGTGTTCATATTTAAAGTTATGAATAGATAGCTATGACACATCCAATGCCATCATAGGGGGAAATGAAGTAATTAAATTGTTTTAGTATGCTCAGTAAGTTAATTCGTACATTATCAAATTATTTCGTTTTTAGCCATTGCCAGTTGCTTGTATATGGTGGTTTTGTCAGTGGTTTTGTTTCAGTGACTGGGGAATAAAGCATTCACCAACCAAATAGAAGTAAAAATAACATTCTCTGAAACAATTTGAGCAAAACGTTTTTTCTTCAATTTTGTGTAATACAAAATTCAGTTTATAGCATATTACTCAACTAAAATACATAGTGGCAAGGTCCATATTTAAAAACTGAAACTATTTTAGAGTATAAGATGATTCTTATCGGAAGAAGAATATGCCCAGGGACTATAGATAAAGGCACCATTCCTTCATTCGCCTCGGGAGACTGGAGAAAGCTGGTTCCACAATAAGAATTAAGCTATCAACTAAGAAGATTTGTTTCGTAGAAAAAATATTTCCTGGAGTCATAACAAAAATAGGTCAAATATATATTTTTAACGCGATGAGCACCACGGTTTCCATTAATACTGTTTTATCTTTGTGTAGGTGTTAATTCGGTGATGTCCCTAACTGGTTCAGGATACTGGGTCAATATAAAACCACGGTGGCGTAGCAAGTAAGGCATGCCCGTTTACCTACCAACCGGAAGGCCCGATAAAGGACAGAATTTCTATCTCATTATAGCCTTGTTTCAATGCAATTCAGGGGCTCATTGAACTATGCCCAAGGGAAAAGAGTATACCACAATCTTCTAACTGTACAAACACGGAAACTTTTCTATCTTCCCCGGGAAAAGAACTCTCTATTAAGTTTCAAAGGCACGGGCTCTAATTTTATAGCTAAACGTGAAGATATTTTATAGTAAACCAGTAGCAATATCACGTATACATACAGTACAGTACATACAGTAAAGGACATGGTTTATATGCGTGATATTTTCTGCATTAATATCAAAACCGGAAGTGGTAGACATTTCACTTCCAGTTTTGGTAGATACATTCGATATAGAGATGGAATATGATCTTAACAACGGTTACTTAATTGCAGAGAACTATTCTAAGTTTATATTACTGCTTTTATTCTATAGCGATCAGCATTTAAACCGAAACTGGTTGATTTCTACAACTTCCGGTTTGAATAAAGGTTTAAGAGAGAAGACGGTATATTTCCTTAGAACGCTAAATTGATTTCAAAAAAATCTCTTCTCGTTATATCATATTGTTTATGTTCTTTGTACATTAATATTGAAACCGAAATTGTTGTGGATTTCTATCACTTCCGATTATAGTAGTGAGTTAAGGACAGCGATATAATGTATTCTGTAGCAATATAATGTAGGACGCTTAATCGAATGCAGAAAACAGCTTCTTGTTATCTACTACCGTCTTGGCTCTAAAATCATCAATGCTAAAACCGGAAATGGTTGATTTCTACTAGGGATGGGCAAAACCGGTTTTTATAAAAACCGAAAACCGGTTTCTATAAAACCGAAACCCGAAAAACCGACATTTCGGTTTTCTTCAAAACCGGTTCGGCTTTCACCGAAACTGTTTTCATTGAAAACTTTTCGAAAACACATAAAACTATTTGTGTGGAAATAAATTCGATTTCCGGAGAACAACGAAATACCATTCTGGTCAGAAATAGAACAAATTTGGGAAAAAAACCGGAATCGGTTATGAAGAAAACCGAAACCGGACCAGCTAAAAAACCGAACCGGTTTTGGAGAAAACCGATAACCGGTTTCGGTGAAAAACCGAACCGGTTTTTTGAAAATTTTCAAAAACCGGTTTCGGTTTTTCTAAAAACCGAAAACCGGTTTTTGTGCCCACCACTAATTTCTACACTATTGCTTCTGGTTTCAATATAACGTCCATCAACGAACTGGTTTCCTAACATTTGATCCTCTACATGCTGGCAAAGATGGATGACGCACTTCTAGAGAATTTTTTGTCTTCTATCACACAGACACCCACGGACAGACGGAGTGAGTTTTGGTAAACCAAATTCCTTAAAAATAAAATAAATAAAGCCTACCAATAGAGCGGCTACAGTTCGATCGGGTTGGATCAGGATCTACGTTTCATTCCATTGTGCCTGAGAGGATCGTTGGACTCTCCCCCAAGAAAGGAAAGTATATCTTAACATTTTAATTGAGCCAACAGAAAATTATGTGTCTTACCTAGTGAAGAAAATATCTTGGTATTCATTTTAGCAGGTAAATACCCTGGGTATTTACCAAAAATGGATATTTAAGTAGGTATTTTAGTTTCAGTTATTGATATTTGGATTCCGTCCTTGCTTATTTGTATCATCACCAACAGGAGCACAAACTACCAACGATCAGAGGTTCTTTCCCTAGTAATTTAAGATTGAATTTCATGTACTCGCATATTAAGTAGTGCAGTATTAATTACCTGGTTATCAACATTCACCATCGTCTGTTTTTTTAGCTAACTCTATTACCACTAACGGAAAGGAACTAATCAATCTAAATCCTTAATTCTTGTTAAGCATGCTCCTGACTCCATCCAAATAACTACTTGCAAGGACACCAATAGGAAACGAAACAAACATCCGCGTCGCTTTTTTGCCCACCACTTTCGAACATCGATAACTCGCCCATTTCATATCCATGTCAACATCTTGTCCACAAATTGCTCCTTCAGACGAGACAGTAAAGAAACACAGGTGTTTGCTCGCGTTGCCTTCTGGCCCAGAGTCAAATCATGTGGGACCCACTATCACAACTTGTAGTGCTTCCCAAGTTGATGGATGTGTTGCCGAATGGTTTCTCCACTCACACTGAATTGTAGTCCCAGTTCCTCGCATGTCTGGCCACTGTTCGCCTCAAATGCTGCCTGAAGATCTTTATTTTGTACATGTGTTGTTGTGCCGGCACGTGTTGCGTTTTCGAGTGTTTCGTCATCGTCCTTAAACTTCTTAAACTACTGGTGCACTGTCCTCGTAGTCGCGACTCTCTCAACAAAGATCTGGCGTATCTTTCGCCCCGCTGCAGGGGCGTTTTAGCCCAGTTTAAACTCGTACAGTACACACGCCTTTATGACGCTCTGTGGGGGTTCCATGTTCACTCTGTCCTTACGCAAGTTCACAGTTCAACTGAACTACAACAACCAGGTACTATGTTGGATATACCAACACTAACAAGTGACCTTCGCTTTATATACATTCGCATCAACTCATGGTGTGAGGGCCAATTGAACATACACCTCCACGAAAAGCGACAGAACTTTCTTGATTACCTTTATATATATACAGATTGATAAAGTGCATTTCATTGCGGAGGGAAGGGCAAATGCCCCCTTAGTTTTTAAGTACTATATTTTAATCAATTGGATATACCAGATTTCATGTCTCTAAACTTAACGAATTTTGAGATCTGGCCATCTAATTACAGCAATTGTAAAATTGCTCTTTTCTCTTCCCGTTTTCTTCTTTCTCTTCTATGAAAAATATTTTTAAAAACGCTGAAATATGTGTTAATTATTTTAAATGAGAAGTCTAAATACCGAATTTTATGTCTTTATCCTTAAGAGATTCCGAGATACGGACGTTTTATGATAATAATTTCACCTTTTTTTCTCTCTTTCCTCGTAGTATTAAAAAAAAAACTTTAGTGAGATTTTACATCATAAATCCTAGACCCTGTCCAAATTTCAAGTTTCTAGTTTAAGCGTTTGGCCTGGGCGTTGATCAGTCACTGACTCAGTCAGTATTTCTTGTATAAATATAGAAATAGAGATTTCTTAATCATATTATTTAATCAAATACAACTCATCATCATAATAGGTATTCTGCCTTTATTGGCAGGTCACTTGCCGCAGCTGAGAAGCTTCCATGCTCCACGATCCTCCGCTAACCTTTTCGTCTTCGCGTATGATCTTTCTGTTTTAATATCATCCATTAATTGTAGTCTCTTTCGCCCCCTCCCTCTCTTTCCCGCCACCATACCCTCTAGGACGTCCCTCATGATACAATCTCTTCTTAGGCAATGTCCCAACCAGTTTCTCTTCCTCTTCCTAATAATATCTAAAAGTGTTCTTTTCTCACCCACCATTTCTAACACTCTCTCATTCGTTTTCCGCTCGACCCAACTAACTCTTTCCATTCTTCTCCACACCCACATTTCGAAGGCTTCCAGTCGATTTTCGTCACCCTTACGCAATGTCCACGTTTCCGCCCCATACATCACAACACTCCACACGAAGCATTTTATGAGTCTTTTTCTCAACTCTTTGTTCAAGGTCCCACAAAACAGACTTTTCTTTCTTTTAAAGGCTTCTTTCGCCATTCCTATCCTTGCTTTTATTTCACGTTCGCATTTCATGTCATTACTAAGAACACTACCCAGGTATCGAAAACTATTCACTTGTTCTATTTTCTCCCCTCCTACTTTTATATTTGACACAGACCCCTTCGTTCCAATCACCATGGCTTTTGTCTTTCTAACATTTATTTTCATCCCATATTCTTCAAAGCCCCTTCTCATTTTTTCTAACATTTTATTGATTTTCTTTTCAGATTCTGCAACAAGGGCCATATCGTCTGCAAATCTTATGCATCTAATCATTCTACCTCCTACCGAAATGCCATCATCATCATGTAAACTCTTTTTCACTATCTCTTCTAGATAGACATTAAATAGTGTTGGCGAGAGGCAGCATCCTTGTCGAACTCCCCTTCCAATTGTACTCTCTTCCGTCAGTTCTTCCCCTATTCTAACACTTACTTGTTGGTTCATGTATAAGTTTCTTATGAGTCTTCTATCTTTCCATTCCAACCCTATCTTTGTTAGAACTCCCAACAACAATTCCCAATTCACGCGGTCAAAAGCCTTTTCTAGATCAATAAATACAACATACACCTCTTTCCCTTTTTCTATAAATCTTTCACCGATCACCCTTAATAATACAACTAGTATTGAGAAAAAGGGATGTTATGAGAAATCAAACACCTACCACATCTGCTTCCTCAATGTTTGATCTTGGATATGGTTTCTCTTGGAAACACATGATTTGTTCACACGATTAACTATAGGTCTAGTGGCGAATTTAGCCATCTATGGCCCTAAGAAATTAATTGGCTAACGTTCCTCACGTGTCACTACGTCTACCCTGTTATAAGCTGTCCGCTAATGAAATTGTTCCAACGCACCTATATATATACAGATTGATAAAATGCGTTTCATTGCGGAGGGAAGGGCAAATGCCCCCTTAGTTTTTAAGTAGTATATTTTAGTCAATTGGATATACTAATTAAAAACATGATACCGGTTCTTTTATGTTGGGTGGAGCATCATGCTCCCCCACAAGCAAAATCTGAAACGATGTTGCTATTTGATATAGATATTGAAATAGATAGGCCTACATTTGGTACTCTATTCTGGGCAAAATACATTAATTCCCTTTATCTCTTTTAACATACGTCTTTCATTGCATTGTTTCTTTTCATTGCTTTCGCAAGAAAAGGAGTTTTCAGAGAAAATCTCACGTTTGTAGATATTTTAGCGTGGCCTGATCATATATGAGTGAATTACTTTCAGTCATTCATATAATAATATATATGTGCCCCTTTTTCCCTTTCAGGAGCAGGTTTTTCGAAAGCGCTGTGTTCCCTGATTTTTAATTAATAGTTTATTAACGAATTTTACATCTCCAATTAAGAAAGTCCTTATATTAAGTATTAAGAGTTTATAGTATACCTAGTTTTATGACCACAACTTCAGAAAATCTGCACATTTGGACATTAAAAAAATAATGAGAAATTTCAATCTTACAGAAATTCTCCTTTCTCTTCATTCTCCTTGCTTTTCTTCATTCCACCATTTCATTCATTTCTCACCATTACCATTTCCTTTAGCCTAGCCGGCATAACGTGGGACGTAAAACTTAAAGATTTCATTTCATTTTTCTAACCCTATAGCTACAGATGAGCATACTTTATAGCAAAAATAAATAAATAAAATAATCTAAAGCACCAGAAGCACTAGTATATTGTATTTCTTAGATAAAGATCAGATTTGAACGAAGATAGACCAGGTTGGCAGGGTGTTCCTTGTAAATTATATATACCCTTGTAAATTATACCTTGTAAATTGCCGAAAAAGTTAACGTTCTTCCCTAAACTCTTTTGTGATTTGTTTAACGTTAATTAAAAGTTGAGGATTTTTTTTTTAAATCTCAGGTGAGGGTGTTCATCACTCTACCTTCAATGTAAATTGTTAACCTGCATACATGAAAACATAAAAAGCAAATAAATACAAGTACACTTTCATTTATTGATGATACAAAACACTTTAGAGTTGTTGAAGTGCAAGTTACTATATACACGGTTAGCTAGGTGAATTTTCTTGTGCATATTCATTTTGTACTAAACGTCTGTAAATTATTATTAGACCATTTTTTTTTTAAATCATTTATGAACTCGTCTCATATCTGAGCAAAGTCTCATTTATTGATTTACCTTTACAGACCACGTATTTAGCTTTAATTGTGACCTTAGTTATTTTAGCATATATTTTTTATATATAATTCTGTATATGTTATTAACATGTTCATATTTTATTTAATTAATGGTGAATTTTTATAGGTACTCATCGGTCAAGATCGATAAGACTAGGCAATCGTAAGACAATGGAAGACTTTGTTGAGCTAAGAGGTAGGCAAATATGGCCTAGAAAGTCAGAATAATACTGCTGGAACCCAATATGTGAATACGCTCCATCATTATTGAGTTTGTATCATCTGACTACCTCACAGGTTGTTGAATCAGGGAATTTCGATGTTGTTATATGAAATTACCGTACTAGCCGCCGAGTATCACACATCCTATTTTCTGTACACATCCACAGAAATTCACACATATTGAAACGTTAATAGAGCACCCTTGTCCTTGGTGTAGTAGCTGCTGCGCACATAATTTGCCCCCGAAGTCCCGTGCAGTGTTGCCAACATACACGATAATGATCGAATTAGAAGATAATTTTAACTATCATACGATCTGCGATTGAAAGCACATAATTGTATGGATGAATAATTGATAATTTAACATAATATATGATAATTTAAGAAATCAATGCGAGATTTTAAAAAAATGTTTTTCAATTACTCGAAAATAGAAAGAATTGTTATTCACTTGGTGAAGAAAATGACAGCGTGAAGTTGGGAACATGTGACGAAATTCTTAAAATATTATGAAAGCAGCTTCTCAAAATGTCAGGTAAGCAAGTAAATTAAAAAAATAATAGAGTGGTAATTTAATAATTCCTTTGTAATTGTTGATAATACTTTCAACGTGTATAAGCAATTTAATATTGATCTTTTGATGATGGATATGAAAATCTTGTTCACACATGAATATCGTTACCAGGGGCCGTGGTGGCTCAATGGTAGAGTGTTCACCTCTGGTGCTTGGGGTCCCGGGTTCGATCCCAGCTCCCGCCAAATGAACTTTGTGGTGGACGAACACCGTGTGCGTTGGTTTTCTCGGGGTTCTCCCGTTTCCCCCCACTTTCTTCATTCCACCATTTCATTCATTACTCATCATCACCGTCTCCTTTAGCCTAACCGGCATAATCGTGGGACGTAAAACTCAAATATTTCATTTTTGAATATCGTTACCAGCTGCATGAACTATGAGATTTTAGAAATAAGTATTTGAAATGTTGAAGAAACGTTGCAGAGGAAACTTTTCACTTGACTGGTAAGAAACTGAACTTCGTTCCCTTCTTCTATACATATTGTTAAATCACATAGCTGCAAGTTTCGTTGCCAGTTTGATCCGTACTATTATCATAGCAATAACAGAGAAGTACTTAATATTGCGACTGTGAACGAAAACAAACAAGCAAATAAATCAACAGAACAATTTTAAAGGAAAATCGATAATCTAAAGTGCAACGTACGACAAAATGAACTGAAGAAGTTGGTAACATTTGTCCTGTGTCCCAGGTGGGAAAACATCGAAAGCATTTACAGCGGTTCTGTAGCCTTGCTCCTAACAAAGCACGTGAATACAAACCAATAGGACTGTTGTATTCGAACATTTACTGATTCACTGAACTGTGCGTAACTGGAATAATGTTGCATAACATAAGGAACTAACAGATACATCAAACAGAACGGTGTCGGATGGCCCTGCGTAGCGTAGTTGCTAACGTTCTAGTCTTTGCTGCGAGCGATCCCAGGTTTGATTCCCGGTGGGGACACTCGGTCGAAAAGTTGTAAAAGCTTTTTCCTGTGTTGTGCTCATTCACATCAGGCAAATACAGGGATGGTACCTAACATACAGATCCCAGGCCACTTCCTTTTCCTGGGATAGTCTGATCGCCGACGGACGTCATTCCTCCTACGTGAGAGGACTAAGATGGCCATAGATACCGAAAGCCCAGAAATTCTAATTCGTAATCCTCAGAACGATGTCGGGGACACGCGGTGGCTCAATAGTAGAGCGCTGGTAAGTGGAGTACCTTGTTCGATCCAAATTCCCTTTGAATTAACTTTATAGTGGACAAACACAATGTGTGTGGGTTTTCTCGGGGTTCTCCCACTTTCATCATTTCACCATTATCGTCCATCTCATCATCACCGTCTTCCTTAGTCTCGGTGCATAAACATCGGACGTTAAGCTAAGAAAAAAAAAAACGGTGTCGGAAAAACTTATTAAAATTGAGATAGTTAAAACCTCTATATCAGCGTACAATACGCGCCTAACTTTTGTACTTGAGAAAAATAGTGCACCTTTTTTGGCAGCAAATATGGTACTAACATATAGTTTGTGAGGAAACAAACATTACTCAGTTATAATATTTTTTTATAACTGACTCGGACAAAAAACTAAAGAAGAATTAATTAACCATGTCTTACCTGAGCGAGTGCTGTGAGATGGTTAGCTTCACTTGAATGTGCGATACGTAATCGTGTAGATGCAGCTGTGACAGCTGATAAATAAAAGGACTCTTTTGTTTGATTTGCAATTGAAACGACAGTGAGAGTTTCTTAGCATTTTGTGAGGGTTTTACCTTCATTTCCTTCCTTCGATTTCTTTGGATACCACACTCTTCTTAGTATTGACCAATGATGACTACAGACAGCATAACCTTGAACAATATTTAATATTGACAATTCTTTAGAAAGAAAAAAGAGAAACTGAGTGATGTTACTTGCTAAGTGTTGTTAGCACTTAACAGCCAGACTGCTATCACAATGGGCGTAATTCCTGAAGGTTTTTTCTTAAGCTTGCTTTTAATAAAAAGAACAGTTACACTCATACATAAAGCTTTCACGTGTAAAAAGTTTGGGTGTTTGTTTTCAAGCTGTCAACTGGGACTTCCACATTCTTTTTAACGTCATTGGAAACGCTAGCTAATTAGTATTCATACACTCATTTTGTGGGAAATTATTTGTGCAAGTGAAAAATTTGTAAAAGTGTGTAGGCTATCAATTACCTTTTTAAGATTATGTTGTGAATCTTTCACAGTAGAAGTCATAAGAAAAAGGACAAAAATAATTAATATTCTTATAGTACTTTGAATTAAGTTAATCTATGATTTACGAAAGTCAGAACGTTCATTGCCGCAGAAACAACGTCCAATAAAGAATCCAATGCGGGTAATTATTCCTTCTTTTTCTTAGATCCAACTTTACACTATTCTTTCATCTTCTCGTGCATGTAGATGAATTATCCTAGAAGTTTTTCAACTACTATCCCGTTCACGTCGGATGTATAATCTAGTGACATGTCCATTTCATCTTAAGAGATAACAATTTAATTCCAACCCTAGATACCGAAACTCAGGGCGTCGAAGCTTAAGAGCCGAGAACTCACGCTGACTTGACCTCAATTTCACGAAGAGAACATGAAGTTGAGTGTGATCCAAATCGTGATGTAAGTGAGGTCAACTTAGCGTGATGTAAATGCAAGTTTGGGTTAGTGTGAAGTCAAAATATAATTATGGGTGTCAAGTTGAGTGAGTTCCCGTATGCTTACCCCGGGAGCTAATAATATGACAACAAATCTTAAATTTTAGCTTTTCTGCAGTTTAAGACTTGAGCTATTTAGGACTAGTGTAGTTTAGGTTTTGAGCAGCTAAGTTATTCTTAGGAGTTTTGTCGTTTGAGACTACTGTCCTAGTAGATTTTTAGGATTTCTGCACTTTAGGACAGTGATTCCCAATCGATGTATCGCGCAATTCAATAGGATGTATAGCGGACAAATCGTGAAGCATTTAATAATTATTTCAATTGAATTTTGAGATAGACTGTAACAGTAAACGCTTCCAACGGAAGGAGCAATGTTCAGTACTACATAGAGTTACTACTTTATAGAACTTATAGTCTTATGTATGGTAATTTATTTTATTATTAATAAAAAGAAATCAAACACGAGAGTCACTATGTCATGGCCATTCATCAGTGCGTTGTCGTAAAAAAAAAAAAAAAATGGAAATCATTGTATTAAGTAGTATTATATCAGTTTTTCGTTGACGGAGATAAGATTCCATCCATATAAATAATTTCACTTTTCAATTAGTATAATATTATGATATTTATTTAAACTATATGTATTTAGTTTTAAATACAATTAGGTTGAACAAAAAATATTCAAATATTTATGAATAATATAATATTGTTTTCTACATTCTTGATTTTAAACTGATATACATTTGTTTAATCTGAGATATTAGTTGTAAAGAGTATTCTGGCCTCTCACATCCATCTTACTCAGCGTCTGAAAAGAATAACATTTTAATATTAGTTTTCAGATGAAAGAAACAAAAGTCATGGAGCAATTAAAAATTATATTCCCTCTCTTTCTTTATTACTCTTTTTCACTCCTTTTAGTTTTATTTCTTTTAAGTACAGCTATCATTCATTTTTTTTTTTTTTTTTTTTTTTTAGAAAAAATCAGAAACAGGACTAAGGATGTCTACAGAAATTTCTTGTGTCATCTCGATTCCAAGACGGGGGTCGAGGAAAGAAATACATTTTCAAATTCGAAATTTGAAACTTATTGTAACCCTCGTGGGCAACACTAGTTCACTCAAGTCTTAGATCTCAAACACTGTTTTAATGTACTAATTTATTTTAAATAAAAAGGAAAAAGAAATAACTATAAATTGATAAAATGATATACGAACATAGTGAATAGCATTTGTAACATTTAAAGATTCGCGAATCATTACACGATATACTCCAATAATAAATATGGTTTAAATGTTGCTATATGACTCACTTCGTGTACCTCTCGTGATGCAGAAGATGATCAACTTCTGTAAAAGTAACCAAGAAAGTTCTGTCGCTTTTTGTGTAAGCCTGTGTTCAATTGGCTCTCACACCGTGAGTTGAATGCGAATAGAGATAAAGCGAAAGTCAGTTGTTGGTGTGGGTATATTCAACATGCTACCTGGTTGTGGCAGTTCAGCTAAACCTTAAATTTGCATAAGGACAGAGTGCACATGGAACCTCCACAGAGCGTCATAAGGGGTAACTGAAAAGTTTTGAGCCTAACTTAGAAAATGAGAATCTAGAATAGAATAACTATAAGTATTAGAACAGTACAACCTTTGATATTAATGTGTATCAAGCTCTTGGTTCTAAGTAATTTCTTTTGCCTTTTACAGGCTCTTGAAGTGAGTGAGATGGCAGAAGCCGATCACTGTCACAGTGCATCCGATTTTTCACTCTGACGATTACGGCCGACTGGTCGGCTGACCGCGTCTGCCGACTGCTTGGTTACACTGCAACCGATCCGTCATCAGTCTGGCTTTTTGTGGGATACAGTATGGACGAGGAATTACTGCTATTAGAAAACCCTGTGTTAAAAATATTACTTTTAGAGGAAGATAGGAGCGAATATGTAAATACTATTTTTGAAAAAAGAGAGAAATATGGCGAGTTTCACACGCTAGTTTCAAAGTTGGTGGAGCAGCCACAGAAGTTTTTTTCAGTATTTCAGAATGGAACAGGATGCATTTTGGTACATCTTACAGAAGATCCGAGGACGCATAGAGAAGCAAAGTAATTTTCAACAGAAGAACGGTTGGCTGTAACATTAACGAAAGCATTCAGAATTAATAATCAGGGAGGGGGGCGTGTAATCTATAACAGTGTTTCGTTCAGAAAAATTCCCGGTGGTATTTAAAACTTAAGGGGTAAATATAGATTAAAAATGTAAGTTCCCCCGTATTCTTGTATAGTATTCTTTGACAAGTCGCCTAGGAAATTTACAAATTAAACATTATCCTAAGTATGTTGAATCCAACATAGTTGTGTACTAGTACCGGGAAAACATGAAAAATACATTAAAATTCACACACCTCTCGTTTAATTGTTATTATTATTTTGCACAATATTACCACTTATCTGATGACATTAATCTAAAGATATTCATACCATACCAGTGCACAAAAGAGTAATAATAAGAAAAAAATATAACTCCCCTTGCATATGGAATTGAAAAAGTTCAATTAAAAGTTCAAGTACACAATTCCTCATATACACCAATGTAACTATGATTATAAAAAAATGTTCAATAAATCTTTCAGGATCAACCATCTTGCATTAAAAAATGAAATGGAAGTCTCAATACTTGCGATGAGTTGTAAACCACCCGCTAGTCTGGCGTAGGCTGACGACAAAAACAAAATAATTTGTTTCCGATCGGTGGTCGGTAGAAGTCGGCCGTAGTCGCCAGACCATGTCGGAACTAGTCTGAACACGTACACTTCTGTCAATGCATTTGTTTATTTCACCGATGTCGTCAGAGTATGTCAGACTAAAAAATCGGTTAAAGTCGGATCCACTGTGACCATAGGCGAAGTTGGGAAAACGGAAAAAATCGAGTACTGGTCAGTCATTAAGTATCTGCAAATAAAAGGAATGTCGGTCTGAGATCTACCAGGATCTGGTCAATACCGTAGGTGAATCTGCCCCTACATATGCCACCATCAAAAGATGGGTGCAGGAATCCAAGCGTACTAGGCAGAGTGTTGAAGATGAGCCGAGATCTGGGATACCATCAAGTGCTACCACCACAGAAAACATTGGCCTGGCACTTAATATGATCATGGAAGATCGCCGATTGTCAACCCGACAGATAGCAGACAGGCTGCGCATATCACAGGAGCGAGCATATCATATTCTGAAGAATGAACTTGGTTTATCAAAAGTTTTTGCTCGATAGGTCCCATGTCTTCTGACTCCCCAACAAAAACGCACTCAGTACCTCCTATCCGCGGACAATTTGAAACTGTTAGAACGTGATGTGGACGATTTTCTCTGTCGATTCATCACTATGGACGAATGTTGAGTACATCATTACCAGCCAAAACAAAACAACATTCCAAACAATGTGAGCACCCCTCCGCCCTTCCCAAAAGAAGACAAAAATGATCCCCTCCGCTGGCAAAATGATGGCCTCTGTTTTTTTTTTTTGGGATTCCCAAGGTGTGATATTCATTAATTACCTACAAAGGGGTCATACCAACAAAGGACACTATTATAGTGAACTTTTGGGAAAATATCGAGTGCAAATTAAAAAAAAAGGCCAAAAATGATGTCTAGCGGCGTTCTCTACCATCATTACAATGCTCCCGGCCACACATCACCAGTTGTCATGGATACTATTCACGAATGCGGCTTTGAGCTCGTTCCCCGTCCACCATATTCTCCAGATCTGGCGCAATCAGATTTTCGTTTGTTCCCTAATCTAAGAAAAAGGACTCTAGCAGGACGTTTTGCAAGCGATAGTGACGTCATGACAGCCGTGGAGGAGTTTCTGTGGTCACAATCTAAGGATTTTTTTCTGTTGGGATAAGAGCATTACAGCACCGTTGGAGCAAGAGTGTTGCTGTCCAAGGGGATTACGTTGAAAAATAAACGTATTACCAAATCTGTACTTCTTATACTTTCCTCAAGGTTCAAAACTTTTCAGTCACTCCTCGTATGCTGTACGAGTTCAAAATTGGGTCAAACGCCTCTTCAGATGGGAGGAAGATATCCCAGATCTTTGGTGAGGGTGTCGTGACTACGTAGACAGTGAAGCAGTGGTTTAACAGGTTTAAGGACGGTGAGGTATCACTCGAAGACGCACAACATGCCGGAAGACCAGCACATGTACAAAATGAAGATCTGCAGGCATCAGTTGAGGCAAACAGTGGCTAGACATGTGAGTAACTGGGACTACAACTCAGTGTGAGTGGAGAAACTATTCTTCAGCACCTCCATCAACTTGGGAAGCACTACATATTGGGTCGATGGATCCCACATGATTTGACTCCAGGCCAGAAGGCAACACGAGCAGACACCTGTTTCTGGACAGAGTGCTGACATGTGATGAGAAGCGAGTCCTGTATGAAGCTCCACGGTGTCGCCATCATTGGTTAGCATCTCATGAACCAGTTTCAAAACAGCTGAAATCAACACTGCACCAGAAGAAGGCCCTCCTGTGTTTGGTGGACTGCTCGCGGCATCATGCATCGGGAACTTCTACTAGCTGGTCAGAGCATCAATACAACTGTGTACTGTGAGCAGTTGATCCGTGTTCAAGAAACATTCAAAATTCTGGAGCCAGCACTTCTGAATCCAGAGGGATCCTCCTGTTACGGGACAACTCTAAGCCCGACGTGGTTAGAATAACCCAGAACACCATTCTATGCCTTGGACGGGAAATGCTATTGCATCCGCCACACTTCTCGGTTATTGCAGCTTCCGATTATCACCTGTTCCATTCCTTGGACAAATACCTTAGAGGACGCCAGTTCAAATCGCTAATAGAGGTGCAAAAGGCACTTGATACCTTCTTCGTTTCACAGTCCACCAAGTTTTACCGCGATGGAATCCACGGCCTTCCAAAATGTTGGCAGAAGGTCATCGATGCAGATGGTGAATATTTTCGATCTTCCAGGTACGTCTTAGGTGACATATCGATGTTCGAATGTGGTGGATGAAAAAGCGACTGAAGTTTCTTGGTTACCTTTATAGATAAAATTGAGAAGAAAATAAGGATGTAAATTGTTTACGTTAATTTACAAAATGACAACAGAAAAACTTTCCGCGAATCGAGATTAGACGAGAAAGAAGTGTACGAGAACCGAGACGAACGAGAAGTTGAATGTTCATAGCTCTCATTCATATTCGATGCCACTTAAAAAAGAAAAATAAAACTGGTTTGGATATTTTAACTTTTATTTGATGATGCAACACGAAATATTAAGTTGTTGGTACATTGAAAACATGTGGTTTGAAGCAAGTATAGTTTGCCAGAACTTGATCTTGGTAGAGTTTTCCATTGTTATTGCTATTGCTCATTACGCGGCATTGTTATTGCTCATTTTTCCTGTCTTATTACTGTTAAAATTAAAACATAATACGCAGTAGAATGTATTTGTCGACCTGAACTACATCTTTCAATACTTTTATTTAGTGGCAGCTCAACTTCGCCTAATCCCTCTGTAACTTCACCATTGGATACGAGTAACCAAATGAGAAGAAAAAGTAAAACTAAATAAAAATGCCTAGCGTAGCTATTGGTATCTATCAGCAGTCACTGGTTCTTTCTCTGAGGAAACAAGTGTATAACAAGATATCCAATGATAGAAAATGGAAAAGTACGGAGTAACTAGATAGTACGGAAAATGCACGCTTTGTATAAAAGGAAAGGACTACTAGTGTCAATGAAGATGTCTACAGTAATAATAAAAATATTCATTGAGAATTTTACTAAGTACTCCTCCGGAAATGGAACCCTTCAGAAAACAAAAAGGAGAAAATTCTTGACGATCAAGGTGTGATGATTGGAATCAATGGTGTGTATATCATGATCGGAAAACTATTTTGATGAAGATATGATTTGTACATCATTATCTTTCTACAAAGCAAGCTTTCAAGTAATACTATACGCATATTTCACGATGGCATATTTATCGAAATTTTAAGGAGGAAGTTTATATATATATATATATATATATATATATATATATATATATATATATATATATATATATATTTGATTGCCCAATTAGGAAACCCAAGGTCAAACACCTGCACGAAAGGTATCCCGAAAAATACTGCATGGTCTAACATACGATTTGCGAAGTTTCAGTGAAACACGATTGGT
Source organism: Thermobia domestica (assembly GCF_964235325.1). Taxonomy (NCBI): domain Eukaryota; kingdom Metazoa; phylum Arthropoda; class Insecta; order Zygentoma; family Lepismatidae; genus Thermobia; species Thermobia domestica. The sequence goes on along the minus strand of NC_137463.1, from coordinate 111,830,562 downwards.
AGATAGTGAATATGTAGGAGGTTATCGAACTAAGGACAACAATTTTTGTACTTAATACGACACTGAGAGAGAAAGGGAGAGAGAGAGAAGGAGGGTGATAAAGAGATATTATATTTGTCTTTTAACCATACTAAAATCAATTAATCATTTGACGATCAATAATGATTAATTGGGTACTTACTAACGTGCTAAGTATTATCTTGCCACCCGTTTTACTCATAATGATACATGCTACCAATATATATATTTAAAGGGTAGCACGTATCATTATGAGTAAAATGGGTGGCAAGATAAATTTAGCACGTTAGTAAGTACCCCATTAATCATTATTAATCGTCAAATGATTAATTGATTTTAGTATGGTTAAAAGATAACTATAGGCACGAATGAAACCAAAATCGATGGATATTAATCTAGGAAAGAAATGGAAAAGAAAAAAGAATAGCAGGATTGTGATTGTCGTTCTTTTGAATTCATCAACGTACTGCTGAAAATTATGTGGCAGTTGAAGGAAAAGATGGACGTGGAAGACAAGGAAGAAGTATTTATAAGTTACTGGAAAATGAGAGATCATGTCAATGGCTGAAACTGCTAACACTAAATAAACAGAATCTTTAGTCGTTCCCTGTTGCCTCCAAAAAGATTGGTTAATAACACAAAAACATGTAATATGTAAAGTAGTGAAATTTTCTTGTAATAAAATAAATATGTTATTAACTTTAAGCATCATGCTGAAGTTTGAATCCTTGAAGTCGAAAGAATACCAATAAAATCTCCAATACTAATTCTTCTGCAGCTCCACTTCGTAGCAAACAGGATTAGCTACAGATACTTCGATGTCTAATTGCAGGCCTCGTCAACAATTAGGTTGAAGCGAATAAAATGACCGCCCTATGTGCGTCATTTACAAAGATGTAAACAATGAAAACTACAATACCTGGTTAGTCAAAATAGTCACCGTATGATACTACACACTTTTGGGTCAATTCAAATGAAATCGACATATTTCCAGGTCAAAGATTGCTGACAAAATATATTTATTTTTGAATTTTTTACCTAAGATTGTAACACATTTAGGGAGTTCAAAACGGTATTGATTTATTTTTTTAACCGCGCAGATTCGTTTGTGGCGGCCATTTTGTATAGGCACCTGAGTATATTTTATACTTTTCAGAGAATTCCGTTAAACGCTGTAACTTTTTGTTTTCAAGATAATGAGTTCAGACCAAAACCATATGAAAGTTAATAGAATGGACAACATTTTGGGTTGTGTGGACATTGAGACGTACTTTATAACATCAAGAAAAGAAACTCTGAACATAGAGATTGAAAACCTAGAAATGGACAGTATGGAAATGTACTTAGAATTTTTCACTTCTGTCCTTCCTGAGATATTTGATGGTGAAAATATACGATTTACGAAAATTCGCAAGGTTTAAAAATTTCCAAAAAATCAAATATAAGGTTCTTAGATCTGAAACTTGTTTAGGACGTTGTCTATTATCTAGTCTTTATGTAGACAAAGAATTGAAGGTGAGTCTCATTTATTTCGTTTCAAAATGTACATTCCAAAATTGCAATTTCTAGGTTTCCGACCTCAATGTTCAGAGCATCTTTAGTCAGGTGTTGGAAGTTTCCCGCAAAATCGAGATAAAATTTAAAACTATATAGAACGATTGCCCATCGTCTGCCCATGTTTGCCCACCCAAAATTTTTGTTTGCCCACAAACAGAACCTAAGTCATACGTAAAAAACAATTTTAGGGCCAACTTCACACTGGCACAACAAAGTGTGAAAATAAAATATTGCAACATGCAAATCGATTGCCCATCGTTTTCCCATGTTTTCCCACCCAAAATTTTTGTTTGCCCACAAATAGAACCTAAGTTATACGTAAAAACAATTTTAGAGCCAACTTAACACTGGCACAACAAAGTGTGACAATAAAATATTGCAACATGCAAATCGATTACCCATCGTTTGCCATGTTTGCCCACAAATAGAACCTAAGTTATACGTTAAAAAAATTTTAGAGCCAACTTGACACTGGCACAACAAAGTGTAAAAATAAAATATTGCAACATGCAAATCGATTGCCCATCGTTTGCCCATGTTTGCCCACCAAACATTTCTGTTTACCCAAAAATAGAACCTAAGTTATACGTAAAAAACAATTTTAGAGCCAACATCACACTGGCAGAACAAAGTGTGAAAATAAAATATTGCAACATGCAAATCGATTGCCCATTGTTTGCCCATGTTTGCCCACCAAAAATTTTTGTTTGCTCACAAACAAACAAAAAGTTATAAACAAAAACATTTTTAAGCCTAATAAGCTTTACAAGCAAAATAAAAGATTTGTAAATATTTATATTCCTTCTACATTTGTGTACTTTACAATATTAATTGCTCATATTTCTCTATCAAAACCAACCATTTTGCGCTACATAAACGGAAAATTATGGAACGGATTATGCATCCAATAGTAACAATGACACAATCATATTACTACATTTGTAGTATGCAAATTGTAATATTGCGGAATCTAAGTTTTTCTATATAAGTAAATACAAGAACTATTATTAAACAAACAAAAACATCTGCTGGGTAAACAAAATCATTTGCTGGACAAACTAAGTCAATCACTGGGCAAGTCAAACAAGGGAAGGCAATCAATATTTGTGATTAGAAACATAGCCAGCTTGAATTATCATATGTAGTCTCAAAAACGTACGAAATTAGGTTGCAGATTCTTTTCTATCGTTGAGCAAAAAAACTAATGCTGGGCAAGTGAAGTCAAGCGCTGGGCAAACAAGAACAAACATAGGGCAATCAATATTTGTGATTAGAAACATAGCCCGCTTAAAGTTTCACATGTAATTTAGTCTCGAAAACCTACGATTTAAGGCTTCTCTATCGCTGTGCAAGCAAATACTAATGCTGTTCAAACAAAATCAAGTGCTAGGCAAACAACGACAAACATAGGGCAATCAATACTTGTGATTAGAAACATAGCCCGCTTAAGTCTGAAAAACGTACGAAATTAGGTTCCAGCTTCTTTTCTATCGTTGGGCAAACAAAAACTAATGCTGGGCAAACGAAACCAAGTGCTGTAGAAACAAGGGCAAACATAGGGCAATCAATAATTGTGCTTAGAAACATAGACCGCTTAAATTTTCACATGTAGTCTCGAGAACGTACGATTTAAGGATTTTTTATCCCTGGGCAAACAAAAACTAATGCTGGGCAAACGAAATCAAGTGCTGGGCAAACAGGGGCAAACATAGGGTAATCAATATATGTGATTAGAAACATAGCCCGCTTAAATTTTCACATGTAATTTAGTCTCGAAAACGTACGATTTAAGGCTTTTCTATCGCTGGGCAAACAAAAACTAATGCTGGGAAAAACAAAATCAAGTGCTGGGCAAACAAGGACAAAAACAGGGCAATCAATATTTGTGATTAGAAACATAGCCCACTTGAATTATCACATGTAGTCTCAAAAACGTACGAAATTAGGTTCCAGCTTCTTTTCTATCGTTGCACAAAGAAAAACTAATGCTGGACAAACGAAATCAAGTGCTGGGCAAACAAGAGCAAACAAAGGGCAATCAATATTTGTGATTAGAAACATAGCCCGCTTAAGTTTAAAAAACGTACCAAATCAGGTTCCAGCTTTTTTAAGCGGGCTATATTTCTGATCGCAAATATTGATTGCCGTATGTTTGCCCTTGTTTGCCAAGCACTTGATTTCGTTTGCCCAGCGATAGAAAATACTTAAATCATACGTTTTTGAGACTAGACTACATATGAAAATTTAAGCGCGCTATCTTTCTAATCACAAATATTGATTGCCCTATGTTTGCTCTTGTTTGCCCAGCACTTGATTTTGTTTGCCCAGCATTAGTTTTCGTTTGCCCAACGATAGATAAGAATCTGCAACAGGAGCTGGAACCTAAATTCGTACGTATTTATGACTTAAGGGGCTATGTTTCTAATCACAAATATTGATTGCCCTATGTTTGTCCTTGTTTGTACAGCACTTCATTTCGTTTGCCCAACATTAGTTTTTGTTTGCTCAGCTATAGAAAACCCTTAAAACTTACGTTTTCGAGACTAGACTACATGTGAAAATTTAAGCGGGCTATTTTTCTAATCACAAATATTAATTGCAGTATGTTTGCCCTTGTTTGTCCAGCACTTGATTTCGTTTGCCCTGCATTAGTTTCTGTTTGCCCAGCGATAGAAAATCCTTAAATTGTATGTTTTCGAGACTAGACTACATGTAAAAATTTAAGCGGGCTGTGTTTCTAATCACAAATATTGATTGCCCTATGTTTGCCCTTGTTTGCCCAGCACTTGATTTCGTTTCCCCAGCATTAGTTTTTTTTTGCCCAAGTATTGAAAAGGAGCTGAAACCTAAATTCGTACGTTTTTATGACTTAAGCGGGCTATGTTTTTAATCACAAAAATTAACGCCCTATGTTTGCCCTTGTTTGCCCAGCACTTGATTTCGTTTGCCAAGCATTAGTTTTTGTTTGCCCAACGATATAAAATCCTTAAATCGTACGTTTTCGATACTAGACTACATGTTATAATTTAAGCGGGCTATGTTTCTAATCACAAATATTGATTGCCCTATGTTTGCTCTTGTTTGCCCAGCACTTGATTTCGTTTGCCCAGCATTAGTTTTTGTTTGCCCAAGGACAGAAAAAAGCTGAAACCTAATTTCGTACGTTTTTATGACTTAAGCGGGTTATGTTTCTAATCACAAATATTGATTGCCCTATGTTTGTCCTTGTTTGTACAGCACTTCATTTCGTTTGCCCAGCATTAGTTTTTGTTTACCCAACGATAGAAAAGAATTAAAACGTATGTTTTCGAGACTAGACTACATGTGAAAATTTAAGCGGGCTATTTTTCAAATCACAAATATTAATTGCAGTATGTTTGCCCTTGTTTGCCCAGCACTTGATTTCGTTTGCCTTGCATTAGTTTCTGTTTGCCCAGCTATAGAAAATCCTTCAATCGTACGTTTTCGAGACTAGACTACATGTGAAAATTTAAGCGGGCTATGTTTCTAATCACAAATATTGATTGCCCTATGTTTACCCTTGTTTGCCCAGCACTTGATTTCGTTTGCCCAGCATTAGTATTTTTTGCCCAAGGATGGAAAAGGAGCTGAAACCTAAATTCGTACGTTTTTATAACTTAAGTGCGCTATGTTTTTAATCACAAAAATTAACGCCCTATGTTTGCCCAGCATTTGATTTCGTTTGCCCAGCATTAGTTTTTTCTGCCCAAGGATGGAAAAGGAGCTGAAACCTAAATTCGTACGTTTTTATGACTTAAGCGGGCTATGTTTTTAATCACAAAAATTAACGCCCTATGTTTGCCCTTGTTTGCCCAGTACTTGATTTCGTTTGCCCGGCATTAGTTTCTTTGCTCAACGATAGAAAAGAATCTGCAACCTAATTTCGTACGTTTTTGAGACTACATATGATAATTCAAGCTGGCTGTGTTTCTAATCACAAATATTGATTGCCTTCCCTTGTTTGACTTGCCTAGTGATTGGCTTAGTTTGTCCAGCAAATGATTTTGTTTACCCAGCAGATGTTTTTGTTTGTTTAATAATAGTTCTTGTATTTACTTATATAGAAAAAATTAGATTCCGCAATATTACAATTTGCATACTACAAATGTAGTAATATGATTGTGTCATTGTTACTATTGGATGCATAATCCGTTCCATAATTTTCCGTTTATGTAGCGCAAAATGGTTGGTTTTGATAGAGAAATATGAGCAATTAATTTTGTAAAGTACACAAATGTAGAAGGAATATAATTATTTAGAAATCTTTTATTTTGCTTGTAAAGTTTATTAGGCTTAAAATGTTTTTGTTTATAACTTTTTGTTTGTTTGTGAGCAAAGGAAAAATTTTGGTGGGCAAACATGAGCAAACGATGGGCAATCGATTTGCATGTTGCAATATTTTATTTTTACACTTTGTTCTGCCAGTGTGAAGTTGGCTCTAAAATTTTTTTAACGTATAACTTAGGTTCTATTTTTGGGTAAACAGAAATGTTTGGTGGGCAAACATGGGCAAACGATGGGCAATCGATTTGCATGTTGCAATATTTTATTTTCACACTTTGTTGTGCCAGTGTGATATTGGCTCTAAAATTGTTTTTTACGTATAACTTAGGTTCTATTTGTGGGCAAACAAAGATTTTGGGTGGGCAAACATGGGCAAACGATGGGCAATCGATTTGCATGTTGCAATATTTTATTGTCACACTTTGTTGTGCCAGTGTGAAGTTGGCTCTAAAATTGTTTTTTACGTATAACTTAGGTTCTATTTTTGGGCAAACAAAAATTTTGGGTGGGCAAACATGGGCAAACGATGGGCAATCGATTTGCATGTTGCAATATTTTATTTTCACACTTTGTTGTGCCAGTGTGAAGTTGGCTCTAAAATTGTTTTTACGTATAACTTAGGTTCTATTTGTGGGCAAACAAAAATTTTGGGTGGGCAAACATGGGCAAACGATGGGCAATCGATTTACATGTTGCAATATTTTATTTTCACACTTTGTTGTGCCAGTGTGAAGTTGGCCCCAAAATGTTTTTTTTCGTATAACTTAGGTTCCATTTGTGGGCAAACAAAAATTTTGGGTGTGCAAACATGGGCAGACGATGGGCAATCGTTCTATATAGAGTTTTAAATTTTATCTCGATTTCGCGGGCCAACCTCACACAGGTTCTTTCCTCAACGTTCTGAAGGACGTTTCAACGTGCACAGAACATAAAATATTGTCCATTCTATTGTCTTTCATATATTTTTGGTTTGAACTCATTATCTTTAAAAAATAGAAAGTTACAGCGTTTAACGGAATGCACTAAAAGTTCAAAATGTGCTCAGGCGCCTATACAAAATGGCCACTACGACAAAACCTGCGCGGCTAAAAGATAAATGAATACCGGTACCCTTTTTCAATTTCCTGAATGAGGTGCAAACAGGTAAAAAAATTAATAAAAAACTAAATTTTGTCAGCAACCATCATTGGTCGATATAATTTGGATTGCCCCTTTTGCCATTGCTCAGTCTACAATTGAATTCTGTAGAGAAAAAATTCTGAAATCTGAGCTGCGAAGAATCCTCAACTTCATGTTACACCGCACAATCATCAGGAAAGTTCTTCCCTTCCAAGAAGTGCCTATATGGCGGAAGGGACGATAGTTAGAGAGAGAGACATCAGCAGAAGGCGGTGGGTAAGGAAGGGTTTCATATGGCAACTTATGGAGAGCCTGTATCATCCTTTGAGCGGCATAAGGGCATGGAGTGTGGTGAAATATGGAGACACCATATTTGTTGTTCATTGCTGAATTCTTGCGGACATGTTTGCGATGCATTTCATACAGTTCAGAACTGTAACGATCTGCGTTGATGGATTCATCTCGCCTGAGAAAAATATGATGGATCATATATACTATAACTGCAACAACACCTTGGAGACAAGAGGTGGTTAAGGAAAATTATGCTGGAAGTTGATTACGATCCAACCATTGATCTGATTGTTTACAATCGATATAGGAGGTCAATTTTTATCGCAATTGATAATCCGATACAGGAAACATTCCGTGATATTTCTTAAACTCGGAAAATTGCATACTTAGATTTTTGCTGGCCAGCGCTAATGTATCTGGCACCCATGAGTTCAAATTGTTCGCCTTCCCAATTTCAAGAAGCTAACGAAGGACATTGGTACGCGTGGCTAACTCGCTTGCAATGGTACGAAACATTTCCTGAGGGTCTACTTAAATGGCGTTCCTGAGGAGCTTATCCAAACATGATGATGATGATAGGTGTTCATAGGACTCATTTTGTAAATCCTGAGTCACAGGGACAATATTTGACAATGTAGTGCTGAATGGTTGCGTTTTTTCGCCATTTTGGTGCAAGTGCATTGTTAATGTTGTTTTGTGGCTTTCTGTGCAGAATGTCCCACTTTGAGAAATGAAATGAAATAAAATTTTTCAGTTTTACGTCTCACGATATGCTTGCTAGGCTAAAGAAGACAGTGGTGATGAAAAACGAATGATAATGGTGGAATAAAGAAAGTGTGAACCCGAGAAAACCGATGCACATGGTGTTTCTCCACTACAAAGCTCACTTGAAGCGAGCTGGGATCGAACCAAGGACCCCTTGTACCCGTGAAAGCTCTACTACTGAGCCACCGTGGCCCCGTCCAAGTTTGAAGTCTTGAAGAAAACCTATTTGCAGATGTGTAGTGGTATATTCTCCATAGTGCACTTGCCTATTACTCTGTTCAACAACGCACTACCTTCTGACTCTTTGGATACCCCAGCCTGTTTGCTGGACATGTACTGACTTTGTGATAATCGTCGCATGACCGTAGTTTATCTCTTTGTTGTGTTGCTAAGGTGAGTTTCCGGCCAGACCTCAAAGCAGTGATTTCATTCGTACGAACCTAACATTCGTGCCTTAAGATTAGCACATCATTAGTTGAACGCCTCTGAACGTGTCGCTAAGAGAATCGACCGTTCCATAAACATATGCCATTAGTATTATTATTCGTAGCAGAACCAGTATTAGTAATTAGCTAAATATATATATATATCTTCAGTCTTATACAGCATGATGTGGGGGGGCGCGGTGGCTCAGTGGTAGAGCGTTCACCTCTGGTGCTTGGGGTCCCGGGTTCGATCCCAGCCCCCGCCAAGTGAACTTTGTGGTGGACAAACACCGTGCTCGTGGGTTTTCTCGGGGTTGTCCCGTTTCCTCCCACTTTCTTCACTCCACCATTTCACTCATCTCTCATCATCACCGTCTCCTATAGCCTAACCGGCATAAGCGTGGGACGTAAAACTTAAAGATTTCATTTTTTTTATACAGCATGATTTACGCTAAACACTAAACAGATTTAATTATTAAATGTTGTTGAAAACAATGGATATTAACAAACTAAACACAAATACTAACTTCGTTTCCACATAATTCTATTTTCTTACAATATTATTTTTCATTTTGTTTATCGAAAAATACTATTTGATCACACAATATTTATCGAATGAGAATCGTAAAACTATTTAAGAAGTATGAGGTATACTTTCACCTTCCTACCTTTGTTATGCTTCACGGCGCCATCTTTAACCTATAGTGTTGGGTAATTTTGGGCGCTTGTTGGCTGGAGCAGCAGGTTCGCCTCCAGTTATCGTTGGTGGTAAACCCCGAGAACGGCTTCTAGTTCCTCCCGCGGCGATGGTTTTAGGGAGTTTATGGGCATGATTCACAGGGCGCACTTTCGATCCTCCAATAGTTTCAGCTCCTAACATAGTTAATAATAAAATGTACATTGTAAGATAAAATGTTTATTATTATTATTATTGTTATTATTATTATTAGTAGTAGTAGTAGTGGTGGTGGTGGTAGTAGTAGTAAGTTTTTGCGCAATTTGGAAAATGTGAGGGTGGAATGCATCCTCCTTTATCCTATTGCTTCGTTAGGTAAATTCATAGTATAATATATTTGTGATATTTTTTTTCATCATCTAACAAGCCACAATCAGTAGTTCTTCATTCAACAGCATACAAAATGTAATCTTTACATGCTACTTCCCGAAAACTTCTTTTTGTGTTTATATGATTGGTTTCACATTCACTCATATTTCAGATTGTCACTATTAGTACTACGAAGATTTCGAAAACTAGTATGACTCGTTTATGGTTCTAAAGTGAATACTATTTTCCGAATAACTTCTTGTGCATGATTAAAATACTTTTCGAAAGGTTCAAATCTAGGGAGGTGAACTTTTCGTTTTAACGATAACATCGAAAACTTAAAGAAGGCAAAGTAAAGTATATAGATATACCTAAATATATGATAGAATTCCGGTTTTAGTGTTTTTAAATCTCGAAATTACGAGAATTTGTTACTTTTCTTTTTCATAATAACACCGCAATGCACTGCATAAGGCGATAGATTCGCGAAATCGTCATGTTGGCCGATAATACTAATAAAACAACACAAGTTTCGTTTGCAACAAAATGTGATTCTCAGAAAACCATCAGTCCTGTTATTTTTGGACCGGTTGGTTAGTGAAAGTTTGCCTCTGAGATTTTGCTGTCTGTACTCTTGAAGCAATATCTTTCCCACCCTCCAAAGTTGATTATGAAAGATATTTTTCAGAATAGAACTCAGCAGTTACAGTAAGGAGGTAAAACCTTAAAGAAGAAAGTATGGAAATATTGACAATTTTGTCCTTTGAAAAATAAGAGAGATTGAAGAAACTATAAATTAGCCATTAAGTGAAAATGCGCATTCATAATTATATGAATTGCGTTTTAGATAAATATATTGTGAATTGTTTTTTTGAAGTGAAGAAAATGTTAAGAAAAACTATGCTATGAAGTGCGTTTTCGATAAATATATTGTGAATTGATTGTCTTTTTTTTTATTGAAGAAAATGTTAAGAAACACTGCAGGTTTCTTAACATTTTCTGTTAAGAAACCTGCAGTTGGTTTTTAGTTGATATATGTATTCAAATCATACTTTAAATAAATCCAAGTTTAAGAGGGATATTGAGTCATTTTTTCTCAGATGGTAAGTTTAAAAATATAATTTATTCTTTTGAATTTAAGATGCCAAAATTTAAAACTACTCGTTTAATTTTAAAATTTTATTTTAATTACGTTTCACAGACCACTTTCTCTATGTTTACAATATACTTGCTTTTCAAAACCATTACGAAATAAATATCAAATAACCACTATTTGTGTATTAAATCGCGAAAAATAACCGATTTTGGGCAAGAAATAACACCGATTTTAGGGGTAAAATAAAACGAAAACTTCACGTCCCTATTCATAACCAGTTCGTCTTGACTTCACTAGAATGAAAAAAAAAATATCGGAAGCCGATCATCCCTTTTTTATGATACATACGTGACGTTTGAAATTTTCATATTTTAATATATCTGTAGAAAAAATTCCTCTCTATATAATTTTTATACGTGACTAGCTGAACTTGCGGTCTCTACACAGCCAGCATTCACATATAAGTATGAATCTCCTTGTCATTCCTCACAATATATGACAAGGAGATATTCACATGTCCCTTTACAGACACAAGTGAAAGACGTCTTGATAAAAATCGGCAAATTGTATCATAAAGGGGAGATTTTTTCGATTATTTGTTCAATATCCCGCACCGTTTGCAAGATTGGAGCCTACTTCCGGTTGGGGTTTCTAATTCTTGTATGCAGTATGTAATAAGCAAATATATTACACACACAATTAATTATAATGTCAGTGATATATGATCTTCATTGGGCAAAACACTCCAAACAATAAAGATTCATCTTAGACTGGAGAAATGGTTATCCTTTGCTTTTCATTATAATTTGGCCAGGAAACAAGCGCCTGGAAGATATACAAGCCCTGTATACAAATGTGTGATGTTGGAATGTATAGCTCGTAGAGTATAATGCTTTATTTTTTTTAATTTCAACATTTCCAGCGTACCTCTAAAACTGTAATAAAGAAATAAATGTTTTTTTTAAAAAATCAATTAGAACTGGATAATCTATACAAAATTTGGAATCGACCAGTGAAAACGACACATTTCTATCACTTGGAGTTTTCGAAATTTCATTGTCGAAAGGATTGGAGACAAACATATAAACTTTTTTTAGACGAATATACTTTTCTTTGGAGACAAACATATAAATCTAACATTTTAACATATACAGACAGAAAATACTAACTAGAAAATTTCATCGGAATTTTAACCAAGGATGAAGATAACTCACTATGGCCCTCGGCCCTTATAGCTCATTAATATATAAATCAATGTTTGTCAGACGGGTACGCAGGAGTCTGTGAAATTACTTACATCTCATACTTTATAAAATATATAAATAATGCTATGGACTATTATACTGTATGTAGACCCCTACTATATGTATGTATGTACGTACTTACTATATGTTGTATGCATATAATATAAATAAAGGTTTGTAATTTAATTGCTGTTGATGTTGCTGTCTACCTACGAACTACTACTACTACGCAAATACCAAACTTTTAAAACATGGAGTTCGTACTTCACACTTAAAATTAAAAAAGGGCGTTGGCAACTCTGAAATAATTGACAACCACTAATACTGAAGGTGCAAACCAATGAAATTAATTAAATAACAAATAAACGTACTGTATTTATGTATAAATAACCAGCTTATGCACTCGAGCCGTAGTTCCGCTGTACTCTACAAGTTAAAATCATGCATAAATAAAAGCTGTAACTTGTTTATATTTAACTTTTGTTTCTCTCTTTGGTCATCAATTAATTTATGGTTACACAAATGTTAATGCTCACACCTAAATATGGTTACAGTTCTTATTCTATTTTGAAATAATTAAATGAAGCAATGAAGTTTTCAAGTTGGAATTAAATAGTCACAATAGTTTGAAATTTGCAAATCACCTGAATGGTAGCAAAACGCATTAGCGTGACTGTTTACTATAAGAAATTATTGTGACGCATTGCCATGTTAGCTTTTATGAATACAATTTAATTTTACTTACTTCCGGCTAACACTGTGGAAATACATATGAGGAGTAACATCAAAAGTGGAGTGAGTTTCATGGCTAGACACAAATCGTTGACTTTCCTAGAAGCAAAACAGAAAAGCACAAATTAACAAAATTTTCTGAACATTAGAACTATAAGCTAATTAGCAACTGCTCCCACGTGTTACTGTGGTCAAAAGTATGCGTTCTTCCTTCTTTACTTTTCTTACAGATTTCATCTGAACTTGAGGTGTCGCAAGAAAATTTGAACATCTCGTGAGGGCACGTTAGGGAAGCTCCTCCACCCCGTTTTTTCTTTCATTTACAGCTCGAAATGTCACGTCTTACAGCGTCAAACATCTAAAAGCGTATTCAATTATTTTAGACAAGAAGTCCAAAACACCAAATTTCATCTTTCTCATCTTTAGGGACTTCGATATATGAGGAGTGTATTTTCAAAACATGCTAAATCCATTTGGTAGAATTGGATTATATATATATATATATATATATATATATATATATATATATATATATATATATATATATATATATATATATATATATATATATATATATATATCTTTTTACATTGAAACACTATGCAAGTGATATTTCAAACAGAATTTACCACAGAAAATAATGTGTTTTGACAAAAAACAATTACAAAATTTAACGTAAGAGATTCCATAGTATACTCTTCCATTCCCAATTCAAAATCGGTCATTTTTGGATTTAACATATTTTGGAAATACACTCCTCATATGTCTAACATATTCATATAATAATAATTGGAACCCTTACTCCTCTTTCTTCCCTTCTAGGTCAAACATCAAAAAGTGCTGAAGTACCGGTATGTGTTCTATTATTTTAAACAAATCTATATAAGAAATTTCATGCATCTAGCCTTCAGGAATTCAAAGGTATTTACATTTTAATATAATAACCGCTACTCCTTTTTCCTCCCTTTCCTGTCCAATTTCCAAAAGTCCTTTCTTAATAGTAACATAAGTCTCAAATCAAATGCCCTATCTTTCTATCGTAAGTGGTTTGGTCTGGGGATTGATCAGTCAGGCAGGCAGTTAGTTAATTACTTACTCAAAACTTCTTTTATACGTAGTCCTACATATATTAGCATTCGGCTTGCTGGGGAATTTGGCCCTACAACCCCGCATTTGCCAGCCTACAGCCTCATAGTTCTCATATCCCTAACATATCTCTAATCATAAAGAATTTCGAGACATGGCTATCATATTATAACAATTGGAACACCCAATTTATTTTCTTCCCTTCTAATGGAAGTATCAAAACATGCTGAAACACATCCTTAATTAGCATGTCTCTACTCTTAAGACATTTCGAGATATGGCCATTTTAAGAATTACAACCCCACCCATTTTTCTTCCGGGATTTTTCTTCTCTTTTAAGGGGAATATCTAGAAAAAAATACTGAAGAAAATATTTAATTGTTTTAGATTGAAAGTGTAAATATCATATTTCATGTGTCTACGGGAATTCCGAGATATGGCCATGTTATTTTTACAATTGCAACTTCCATTTTTTTCACTCTTCTTGTTTTATTTCCTTGTAGGGAAAGCAATTATTAAGAAACCTGAAACAACGTCTTTCATTATTTCAAATTAAAAGTCTAAATACCACATTTCATGTCTCTAACTAATTTCGAGATGCGGCAATCTTATTTTAACAATTGTTATTGGCACTCTTTATCTCTATCCGCCTTTTTTCTTTCCTTATAGGGGACATATCAAAAGTGCTGATTCATGTCTTTGATTTTTAAATGAAAAATCAGAATATGAAATTTCAAGTCTCTAACCTTAACGAATTTTGAGATCTGGCCATCTAATTATAGCAATTGTAAAACTGCTCTTTTCTCTTCCCGTTTTCTTCCTTCTCTTCTATCAAAAATATTTTTAAAAACGCTGAAATATCTGTTAATTATTTTAAATGAGAAGTCTAAATACCGAATTTCATGTCTTTATCCTTAAGAGATTCCAAGATACGGACGTTTTATGATAATAATTGGCACTTTTCTTTCTCTCTTTCCTCGTAGAATTAAGAAAAAAAACTTTTAGTGAGATTTTACATCATAAATCCTAGGCCCTGTCCAAATTTCAAGTTTCTAGTTTAAGCGTTTGACCTGGGCGGTGATCAGTCACTGAGTCAATCAGGATTTCCTGTATAAATATAGAAATAGAGATTTCTGAATCATATTATTTAATCAAATACAACTAGTATTGAGAAAAAGGGATTTATGAGAAATCAAACACGTACCACATCTGCTTCCTCAGTGTTTGGTCTTAGATATGGTTACCCTTGGAAACATATGATTTATTCACACGATCTGTAGGTCTAATGGCGAATTTAGCCATCTATGGCCCTTTGAAATTAATTGGCTAAGGTCCCTCACCTATCACTACATCTACCCTGTTATAAGCAGTCCACTAATGAAATTGTTCCATTAATGAAATCGACAATTCTGCTTTAGCTACAGGCGTTTTTACAGTACATTTACTTTTCAGTATATCAAGATATCTTTGAGAGCAGCAGTTTAGTAAATGACATCACGCAACGCTTTCTAATCAGTGTTGACTGTGAGCTATGAAGTCATTCTCACAATAAATTAAGGTTTGTTACATCACAGTAATAATGAAATGTACCAAATCAAACAACACTTTAAACATTGCAATAACAATGTTGTTTTATTGTTAATGATAGCCCCAAGCATACTGACGCTGGAAAGCAGCAGAAATGAAATTTGTTAAAATAGTAACTAACGCGATGTCGAGAATTTCGCGAAAAGAGGGGAAAATGCGCCCTAGATGTACTGCAACGGGAACTTTGCGCCCTGCGAGCAGTGATGCCAATTCCTTCAGAGCCGTTTTCCCTTCACAAGCTTCAGAATTTCCCTTTTCCGGACAAAATTTCCCTTCATCCAAACCGTTCAAGTACTGTATTTAGTAAACGTATTTTTAATCGTTTTCGCTTCCACCCCCTCTCCCCAATCTTATAACCACACATAAGCAGATACCTGACAGCCTTCCTTTGAACTTACGCAGAATTTGAACTTGATTTATTGTTAGGTATCTAAGGCGTCGCGATAGAGGAGGGGAAAAGGTATGGAAAGGTGTAGGCCAGGACCTATGTTAAAGGTGCAATCTCTGCATTTGCCTGGTGTGACTAAGGAAAAACCCTATAAATACCTCGGTCAGGACGGACAACCTAAATATATCATAAAAAATATAAAATAAATATTATGTAAATTTAATTTTTATCCTAGATATCATAATAGATTTTAATATTAATGTAACCTAAGGTACAAAGAAAGTATTAAGTATATATTTGTTATGTACTTACATAAGAACAGCACTCCCATATTTACTGAAACGAATACGAACAGTTACAAAAAAAAAAAAAAAAAAAATAGCTGCTACTGTCTTTGGCTGTACACGAGGAATGTTCGTAAGCACAATACAAAGTTTAGAGATGCGGAATTTTTAAGAATTTATAATTCAGGGAGCACAGTCACCAGAAAATTTGTAAACTTACACAAACACACATACGCTAATGGCCCAGTATTCGCGCACATAATATTTACATTCACGACACGCAGATTTTCTTCTCTTACATCCATTAATCCTCTTCACAGTCAATTGGTTGGGAAAAACATCTTCTGATTGGAAAAACCAAACTGTTATAATAGTTGGAGTAATAATTTAGTTGAGAAATATTTCATTTTATTGCATTGCATTTAATTCAACAATGGGAAGATTAATTTTGATAAAAGATTTTAAATAAGCATTGTTGTAATGTTTCGAATTTCGCTGAATATGTTGATCGATGTGTAATGTTGATAAATATTAACGAATGCAAAACAAGATAACTTGTGAGAATTTATGTAAAATATGTGCAACGGATTATGTTTGGAACATATAGGATGTTGAATTTATACTGAATTTTAATGAGATTAATCAGATACGTAAATACATTCAATCTATAAATGATTGAAGAGAGGTTCAAATTTCCCTGCAAAATTGAGAGATTACAAGCAATTTCCCTTTTTCCCTTTTCTCCAAAATTTACTCAAAATTTCCCTGAGCCAAGGGAAATTTCCCTTCAATTGGCATCACTGCCTGCGAGATGAAATAGCCTATTCGAGATCCCGCATCTACCCCTGTCATTGACTGATTTCAATTACAAGCCAAATAAACACAACGAATCAACGCAACAATGTGTTTGAAGTATAACTGCAGCAAGTAAACATACTGTACATAGCTGAGTTTTGTTGATAATATTATTGAAATGATTTTACATTCACTTGACATTTATTTTTCTATATTTTGTGTACTGAAAAGCAAAGCACCTCGCAAGGATTGTTAACAGAGATACCTGGGAAGAGCCAAACAGTCTTGTGTAGATTAAATTATACTCACATAGCTATTTTAGTAATTATATTAGGCTCGTATCCAGGGTGGTCTAAGGGGGCCGAGTCTTTTAAATATTTTCTCCCCCCCCCTAAAATTTTTACGGTAGGCTTGTGGATGAACTGTAATATGGTGATGAACTATAATATGGTTGGATCGCCACCCCTTATCCCCCCTAGATTTTTGGGCTGGCTACCGGCCTGTATGTACATCAGTAACTTACACTTTTATTGTATATATTGTAGTATAATAAAGAAAATATATTTGTATGGATTGCCCTTTAGTGATCTTAAATTGTATTTTTTATTTTAGTTCGGGATATTATAATGGACGAAGTAACAGTACTGGGATAATGAAACGATGAGACGATTTTTCCGCGAAAAGACATTGAAGATGATGGCTTGCAATATAGAGTACTATGCCAATAAAAGATAAAGTTACAGAATTTATGTATTACTTTGTAAACGAGTTGATGCAAAATGTGAATGTGCCGATGTCTGGAACTGCGAGGGTAAACAGCATCGAACAAATAATGCCAACGAAGAGTGAGACAACAAGCTGAAGAGCAGGATTAACTTGCATCCGAGTATTTTCTTGTGCTTTTGAAAGCACTGAAACAGGAAGCTAAGCACAGTGCTTTGCATTATGATTTTTTTTGCATTTGCATTTGCATTTTTCTCCGTTTGGAAGGCAAAAAAGGAAATAGGCATATGTACGACTTGACAACAGAATTGAAAAAAATACTGCACAGATAGAAAACAGTTCGCCCAAAGATATCGTTCAAAAACTGAGAAGTATAGCCCACATTCAAAAATTGGAGTGAAAACGAGAAGGCAATGGAAACACTCAGTAACAAGGATGACAAGGGAAATAATTTCTTGCTAAAGAATAACAAAGGACAGAGTTTCCTACATAATATTACCAAGGCATAATAATAATAATAATAATAATAATAATAATAATAATAATAATAATAATAATAATAATAATAATAATAATAATAATAATAATAAAAATGACAAGGGAAAGAGTTTCCTGCTTGAGCTTCTCAACGCGCCAGGAAAAGGAACAACAGGTTTGCTTCACTTTTCTGAAAGTCCCAAGCCTGGTTCAAGTGTGAAGGGAACCTTAGTTTGCATAATACACAAACAAGTTCAATTGTAGGGCGCAAACCTCCCGGTGCAAATATTAGTGGGTACATTTTTTCCTCTTTTTGGGATAGGGCGTAAATTTCCCGGGTGCAAAATTCTCGCATCCACTATCGATTCATATGTATTTAATATGAAGAAAATTGAAGCGTTTTTGAGAAAGCTCCTTATGATGACCATATGATTCGAACCTTATGTTACGCTGTAGGTCAATAGATCTACGTGTTACATAGCGCCCGTCCTTAAAATGGGAGTTAAGTTCAAAACAATCAAACATTTTCAAGATTTTCGAATTTCCTTTATCACTAAACTATAATGAACAGAAACAGGGAAAATTTCAATAAGTACTAATTGTTTCTTGATTCCTTTCTGTACACAGTAAAAATCCACGTGGTTTAAATCTCACGTAGTTTTCATTATTAAAGGAAGTCGTTAAACCGAAAAAAAAAATCAAAATTTATCTAGAATTTTCAAATAATGAAAGTACAGTAAATGCTCAAATTTCAATCATTCCTTAGAAACATATTTTGGTACAAAATGGAAGACATGAAAGAATTTAAGCTGCTTGCTTTTACTTTGTTTCTTTAGCAATATACTGTACAATATATTATAAAAGAAATGTGAAGGTATATTCCTAGTATTGGATATTCTAATGGAACTGAGAAAAATAAAAATTTCGCTATCGTATATCTAGGAATAGTATTCAATGATGAAATTCATATTTTCTAGTAAATTCAATTCTCAACATAACATTACTTTCTTTAATATAAGTTCTTTTCTTTTCCTCTTTTGCCTGTTTGTTACTTTCTTTCCTTGTTTATACAGTATGTTTGACGTTAATTGCCATTTTACAGAACAGAGACTTATATGAAATATGAAATCGGATCAACAAATAGTCCCACCGAGAATCAAGGCCAAGTCTCTAGAGAAAAGACAAGAACACTTACGAATTGTAGCGTTCAAAATATGTGTTATTTAATAATTAAATCAATGTGCAATGAAACTACTTACCTTAATTTGTAACTCGAAATACTTCCTTCGTTGATTAAACGTTAGTGCCTCTATTTAGAACCAAAGTGCTAATAATAAAATCTGTTCCCTGTTAATGATATATTTATCACATAATTATATACACAACTAGTGCTAAATATTTTTGCAACATTGTCCACAGTTTCCGTTCACATTTTTCTATATCCGATGCCAATGACCACTAAATCCTTCCGGTTGATCATAACAGGATATTGAGGCACATTTTCCTCCTTCTTAACTACGCCGTTGTGCCAAATACTTGTCCTCATTAGAATCTTATGCCAAAAGTATCAGAAGGTTTAATTGAAAGAAAACATACTATCACTGTTAATTTTTAATTAATTTTGTTAGCTGAAATGCTCTGTCTCGTTCTGACCTTATAATAAGAAAAGTGATAACGTTAACACGAAATGTAAGTTGAGTCTGTATTTTATATATTTAGTACTGACTATTTCGATCTTCAATCAGCCTGTTTTGTTTCCTACATACGAGTTTGTGGTCTGCATGTCATAATTGCTGCTACACTTCATAGTGGGGGTAGATTTTCAAATCTCACTTTTTGAAATCCGGAGACTACACATATAATGGACGAAGAATCAACCGCTATTAACTTGATAAGCATACTGCAAGGCCAACCAGACGACACGAGACACTTTCGTGAAATACACGAGCCAAGATAGGCTTTTCTGAATAGAAACAGTTACACTTTTCAAGACGAGACAATGACCTGCAAATCAGAAAATTCATCACAACAGTATTTGTTGCCGAACGCCCACGGGAAACAATGGGTTAATGATAGAGGTCTGCATAGGCCGGAGTTTTTGGCCCAGCCCGTGAGTTTATAGTCTGAGGCCCGACCCGAGTCCCGCTATGTTTTAGCCTTTAGATCAGAGCCCGGCCCGAGATCATGTCATAATCAAAAAAAGCCCGAAATAAGTCCGAATTACAAAAACTTAATAATTAACGCCAAATAGTATTTTTATTTAATTATGTATTTTAAAAGCTTACATTATTCAGAAGGAATAACGAAATACAGATTATCCTTTGCACTTACTAACTATATGAATTCTCTAAAGGAAATTGTCATTTATATAAATTCCGTCTCCCTTAGCATCGGTGCATAATTTTGGGACGATAAGCTAAATATTTCATTTCGTTTATATACATTCTCATGAAATGGAAACATAAATACTTCATATCTTAAAAACAAAATGTCAACGTGTGTAAATTCTTATGCAGATGGATGTGTATTGGACTTACTCAGATAGTCCTCAAAGCAGTCATTGTCGATTGCTGTGAAGGAAAAAAATATTTATTTATTTATTTATTTCAGTGCCCTTGACAGAGCTATATCCTCCATTTAACAAGTGGCAAGTAAAAGAATACGTAAGCTAAATTATAATAAAAGGAAGTATACAAAATTCTAAGAATAATCTACAAATACAAGACACTAAACAAGTATTAACAAATTATAAGAAAGATATGTGAATACATGAATATAATAGTAATATAAGAAATAATGCTAGGAATACAAGAAGTAAAAAAGGATTAATACGGATAATACAAAATATGTGTAAATACATAGAAAATGAAAAAATGATGAGGTAATGATGGAAATACAAGAGTGATTATTGATATATAAATTTTAAAGCACATTGCTACATTGAACATTGTTACTTATAGCAATTTCGAATTATAGACATACAGGGGATAGACAAAAGAAATCTAAAAACACTTCATACAGGGCACGTAAGTTTGGTCCTCCACTGTACAACACTGTTGCGGTTGCCGATCATTTTTTGTTTTCTATGTGTCATGTGGACCTTCCTCTTCCGTCAGTAGTAATCAGTTCACCTGTGAGTGTCGTGGTGTGAAAGTGGTGCGGTAAAATGGGCGACCTGACAGATTTCCAAAGATGCTTGATCGTTGGTGCCCGTCTGGTAGGAGCTTCAGTAGCAACAGTGGCGAACATTGAGGGGGTATCGAAAGGCACTGTATCCAATGTCATGAGGGCATGCAGAATTCATGGGCAAACAACGTCTGCAAGGCACAACAGTGATCGAAAGACAATCCTGTCAGATAGGAACAGGATGGGATTAAAACGGATTGTAGCAGCTAAAAAGAAGAGCACTGCAGTGAAAATTACGTCTGACCTCAATTCCGGCCTGCAGAACTCGGTTTAATCGGAAACAATACGACGGGAGCTTCATAAAATGAACATTTAAGGCAGAGCTACTATCGCCAAACCCCTGGTCACAGCAGTAAATGCGAAGAGGCGTATCTAGTGGTGCAAGGACCACAAGGCGCGGACTCATGAGCAGTGGAAACACGTAATGTGGTCCGATGAATCGACCTTCACCTTGTTTCCAACAACCGGTCGTTTTTACGTATGGAGAACACCGTCCCAGGCCTATGATACAGACTGTCTGCTCCCAACTGTAAAGCACGGGGTGGTTCTGTAACAGTATGGGCAGTGATATCGTGGTTTTCTGCAAGTCCCATCATAGCCCTGCATGGAATGATGAATGCTAAGGCGTATGAGCCCATTTTGTGTCACCAGGTTCTACCCATGGCCCAACTATTGTTCCCTGTTTGTGATGGCATCTACCAAGATGGTTTGGCACCCTGTCACGCTGCAAAAACGATGAAATCATGGTTTGAGGAGCATGACTAGGAGCTACCACATCTCCCCTGGGTTCCACAATCACCAGATCTGAATATCATTTAGTCATTGTGTTCTGAGTTAGAAAGGCGTGTTCGGTCTCATTACCCTCCACCAGCATCCCTTAAGGAACTGGAGCATGTTTTGGAGGAACAATGGTACAAAATTCCACACACCACGATTCCGGAGCTGTATACGTCCATTCCACATCGGATCCAAGCTGTTTTGGACGCCAAAGGAGGCCCCACACCATACTAGGTATGATTTTCACACTTTTGCAAACGTTTTAGATATGTTTGTCCAACCCCTGCATATTGAGCATAAGGCATAGAAAAATCAATCTTTATACCCTTCATAATTAACTGGTTGTGAAGATTACACAATCAAGTTGCTGGCGAATGTCGATGTTGAATTATAGTTGATCTGCTTATAGAAAATGGAACATCTAATCTTCAATGTACAGATTTAACGTTTAATTTAATATATTGCAAAAACTCTTGTACATCGACAAAATAATTAATAATCTTATACAATAAAATATTTTGTGCGAGCAATCTACGAGTAATTAGCACTGGGATAGAAAATTCTAATAACAAAGCAGATACTCTATTCAATTTAGCTGACCTATTGTACATTTTAAAATACAAATAACAAAGAAAGTTATTTTGAATACATTCTAAGTCATCAATGTGAGTTTGAAAGTAAGGGCTCCAAATTTCACAACCATATTCAAATTTACTCCGTAAAAATGTGTAATACAAAGTTGTGATTGCAGAAACGCCAGTCATAAATTTTGTAGTTCTTATGATAAATCCTAGACGTTTAGATGATTCAGAAACTAAACATTTCAGGTGTAAATTAAATGACAGTTTAGTATCAACTGTAATGACCAAAGTATTGTTGAGGCACTTGGACACCGAGTGGGAAAATGTCCTATGTGAAAATTGGACTGTTACTACGCGTATGTGGCATAGACGTATAAACAAGATGAAACATGCCTTTTCTTCTTCTTCGTCTCGTGAAAATTGGTCGTTGCTATGTGAATAGTTCTAAGTGGTAGGACCCGTTCATGGTCTTATGTGCCTGTATAAACAAGATGAAACATGATTTTTCCACTTCTTCTTGTGAAAATTGGTCGTTGCTATGCGTATTATAATATAACTATTTGCTTAAGCCCAGTGTGTGTATAGGGGGAGGTGAGTGTGTGTGTGATGTATTATACGTAAAGAAATGAGATCACGTCATGAAAAGTAACGAATGAAAGGATGATGACGTCGTAGACGGAACGTAGAGTGTACACGTACAGTATGTGTTTGTGTAAATCATTCCATTAGCAATATGCCATTATTGGTACTCTTTACAAAAATGCGAGATTTAGATTGGCGTACCATTTCGTATTGTAAATTGTGAGATAATTACAACGATATATGGCAGGAAGGCATGTGTAACATTTGAAGGAGGGGAAAAAGTGATTTTTCCAGGACATTGTACTGAAAAATTAGAAGCAGATAATGGTGCATTATTAACGTATTTATAATACGAAGTACATAAAGTGGAAATGTATATTTAACATATAAAGGAATGAGGACTAATTTATCTGGACGTAACATGCACGATCTTGAATTTACTGAATTGGCATCTTCATCTTAAGTGTATAGTGGCATTTATAAACAAGATGAAACATGATTTTCATTCTTCGTCCTCCCCTTCATGCATACACAGTCATCTGTATCCATAGTGCCTTTATTCTGTGTTGATCAGCTACTGGAGTAGCATGTGTGTGAGTTCTTGTGCATCAACTATGGATACTAAGAAAGAGTATTTGTTGAATGTTGAATATGGACTTAATTCAATGGAAACCAAATTAATTTGTATTGGAGTGGATAGTGATACATTTGAGCCAGTGATTTGTATTGGTAAAGGCCTTGTGTTTTCAGTGAAGTTAAATTTGGCAGAGTGGTAGAAACTTGTACATTTGACTTTGTTTGTCTCGGACTATTTAAATTCTCAAGTAGAAATCACATTTATAAAATCTCTTGGACGAAAAAACGAACTGCTGCTGCGAAAACTAATGAGTGAAAAGTTAGTGTTATTAGAGAAGAAAGGAACACTTCATGCTCCTTGAAACACTGTATACGTAACTTCAAGTGATTGGCTTTATTTCTTGGAAATATTACCATATTTTGAACATGCGGTGAAAAACAGTAAAGCTTGCAGTGTTGTGCTATGTGAATATTTTGATTGTGTACAGATACTATTCGCAATTATTTACAATCGCAATGTCTTTCATGTAGAGGACTTGCTTGATTTCATACATGTGTGGATGAACAGAGTATTATTAATGAAATGAACATCAGTTTTTCAAGTGTATCTCTTGATAAGAACGGCGATGTGAACATTGATGTTGAAAGATTAAAATTGAAAATGAAAGTATTTTGTAAACAAAAACTCATAGATTCAATTATGACTGATTTTTTTGATAGTACAAACACAGCCATGGTAGGAGGAAACCGATACTCAACCCTTGAAAAGTATCGACGAAGTAGACGTCTGTTCATAAAGAAGATAATAGATTTGTTTTATTTCATTTAAAAATAAAAAGTATAGTGAAATTCAAATGTTTTATTTAGAAAAAAATGTGTTTTGTGTTCCCTTCATACACTTCAATATGATATGATTTTTATGACAAGAAAATCCTATCATATTTTTTCCTTCTATATTTATAATAATAATGAATTCACATACTTGAAATGTTTGTTAAATACCAATAAAAAGTTCGTATTTGAATTCATTATTATTACAGAACTCTGTCTTAAGTATGATAGGCTTTTATTTCAAAAAAGCTTTAAAATAATTAATATTAAATTTTAAAACAAAGTCCTATCATAATAATAATAATATTGAATTTACATACTTGTTTTTATTTACGAAAGAATAACTTATTAAGTGTTTGAATTCATTCTTATTATTTAGTTATATGATTACATCATTGAATTAAAAACAGTTGTAGATTCCTTTTTTAAAACATAGTAAGAAATTCTTTAATCCAATGAGTTTAAAAAAGGTACAAAATATGTTTTATGATATATTTATTTAATTACATAATTGATGATAAAACATATTTATTAGGAAATGGAAGAAAATAAAAAATAAAACATTTGTTTACAAAGACAAAAAGAAGAATATAAACTATTTATTGACGATGATAATAATATTTACAGAAGAAAAAATGATCGTAAGTATCTTTTTGAAACGTTTTGAAAAGTTTTTAAAAAGCTCCCTTACGTTCGCTGTGCGAATTATTAAAAAAGGCACTTTTTACACACACACACAGTATAATAATAGTCTTTAAATGTTCACTTGTAATTTTCATATTGATTATGATGATGATGAAACGTAGCTAGAAGTCATACCGTATAATGATGCTGCCCATACATACGCTGACGATCTTTTATTCTCTGAAATGATTGAGAAACATAGCTTAAAATTTATTTTATCTATAATCATGACAAATAAAAAGTATACAAAACAAACGAAGAAATGATAATATACATACTAAACACGTTGTAACAAAGAAGAATGAAAAATGACTACCTGCAGTAATAGATAGAATTTAAGGTTTATTTTTATCTATAACAATAATGAACAAATAAAGAAATAAGAATAAGTATCCAAAACAAACGAAGAAGAAATAAGTCATAATAATGGAGACATGATAATATGTTTGCAAAAGAAAAAAAGAAGGAGAAATAATTACCTGTAGTAATAGATAGAAAAATCGAAGATCATTTATTCGGGTATGGATGAGAAGGTATAACGAAAATCGTTTAAGGGCTTTCCTTTAACTTTGAAGCAAAGGAATAAGTATGAATAATGTCCACATAGGGACGATTTCACAGTTTAAAATTGTTTATTATTGAATTTATAAGAAAGAGAATTTCTACGTTGAATTTCTACATATGGAGGAAATCCTAATGTATCGAAGTCCATCAGTATTAATATATACAGACACCCAATGGGTACCGATCTTACTAGCTGGATCTGTATTTATGATGATAGCTGCAGGTAGTGGAACATGTGTTGCTATTTCGTTGGCTGCAAATACGCGAACCTAATGATTTTGAAATGAATAATTGGTTTGAAGTACATTCAATAATTTTAGTGTAGAGGACATTATATATAAAATGCAGACATGCATATACAGGTATATATATATATATATATATATATATATATATATATATATATATATATATATATATATATATATATATATATATATATATATATATATATGTTGCGCTATTTAAATAAAAATAATAACGACCTTTAAAATTCCATGATGATGTTAGTCTGGTGATCCACTTCTAAGAGTGACTGGAACTCGCCATATGTGATGCATGAGACAGGTGCTGGTATAGTATTCTTAAAATGAAATTCCAGATGAACACATCCGTGTTCAATTAGATTCCAATGCTGCACAGCGCTGGCTTCTCCATCTTGCGTAATGTCGAAAACAAAGATACTGTATCCTTGTGGAAAGTCTAGGCGAAGTATGTTGTTGCCATGATTGGAAAAGTGAATACCTGATCCACAGAATAAGGTATGATATGAAGGGGATACGGCTCGCGGCCGAAACCTCGCCGCCCAAAATCTCGCCGCCCAAACCTCGCGGGACAAAATCTCGCCGGGCCAAAACCTCGCGTGGCCAAAACTTCGCCGCCCAAAACCTCGCGGGACAAAATCTCGCCTTGCCAAAACCTCGCCGCCCAAAATCTCGAGTGGCCAAAACCTCGCCGGGCCAAAACCTCGCGTTGCCAAAATCTCGCCGGGCCAAAACCTCGCCATGCAAAACATTGCGAGGCCGAAACCTCGCAGCGAATGAAACTTTTCTTTAAAATTTAACCAATGAATTTCTTAATATGCAATTCCACATTACAAATAGTAATAATAATAATAATAATAATAATAATAATAATAAGATGATACAAAAAATAGTGTGCGTGGGGTTTCTCGGGTTATTCCCGTTTCCTCCCACTTTCTTTATTCGATCATTTCCTTCATCCTGGTCATCTACGTCTCCTTTAACCTACAGGACATAATCAAGGGACGTCGTAAAAACTCATATATTATTTCATACTTTCATAATTGTCATTAGATTTTTGTTAAAATTTTAAGTTTTTGGATGTTCCAAAGTTCACGAAACTAATCCCGTTAGTTGTCATTACTTTCCTTATGCAGACTTTCTTTCCCTATAACCAGTTTAAAAACATCCTGTCGCCCTACCTTCACATTGAAATCCTCTAATACAGAAATAGAATTTTCATATGGTATCGCGGGACAAAATCACTGGGTCAAATACCAGTGATACTTCTTCTGAAACAGCGTCTTTTATACCGTCATCCTTATCATCTGTTGGAACATTTACATTTCGGTCAGGCGAGATTTTGCGTATGACGATATTTTGGGGCGCGAGGTTTTGGCCAGGCGAGATTTTGTCCCGCGAGGTTTCGGCCCGGCGAGATTTTGGGCCGCGAGGTTTTGGGAGGCAAGGTTTTGGTCCGCGAGGTTGTCTCCGCGAGGTTCTGGCCGCGAGGTTTTGTACCCAAACCGATATGAAGGAAAACGTATAGGTGGTTTACGAAATTTGGTTGTAAAGGTTTTGAAGGTACAGGTTTTTCACCAATGTATGATAAGAAGAAATTGATGTCAAAATGTTTAAAATGAAATGGATTTGAAGTTATCGTTCCTGTGTAGGCATCATTTTGAGTAAACGCCACAATCACTCGAGTTGGTAATACTCCCATAAATAAATTATCGATTGTTTTTGATTGAAGATCCTTTGGAATGACGAATGACTTCATTTGCACTCTTGTGGGAGGATATTTTTCGGTTGTTGATTGTAGAAGCTTGTTATGTGTTAGTTTTATCGTAGGATTAACATCAATCTTTTTAATATGCAAAGCAGCGTCTAAAATATTGAGTTTAGCCTCAACAGATGAATCACTAGCGATGCGGCAAAAGTTTAGCTTTGCAGAAATTAACTTGATTCGTAATTCTACTCCTTGGATTAAAAATTATCCTGATTAAAAATATCACAATGAAGATGTCCAAGCATGTCGAATTTTGCACTGTTTTTTGTTAGTTCATAACGCTGTTGAAATCTCCTATTAGCACTAAATATTGCATCCATATGTCGAGCACTATCTTGAAACATAATGCTCATTGAAAATGAGTATTTTTGTAGAATCATCATAATTTAACAGTTTTTCGATGTATGACCGATATGGATGATTATGAGATGGAAATGAAATCAGTTTGTTATTTAAATCCACTTCACTGAACATAGAATTTAAAAAGTCATTAATAGGAGCCACAGCTTATCACTTTCCTCAAATGCTGATCCATCAGGCTTAAAGATTTTAGCTTCAATGTAAAGGAGAGCATGTGGAATATCTATGTATTCATCACTTGTTCCTGGGATGACACATTCTATAGGTGCATTATCAGCTAGTGAACTAATTGGTTTGGATGTAACAATATGATTATCTAATATACTTGTTTGCGTTGGTTTTGTAGAAAAATATCTAGTTCACTTTTTACACACTGGCAGGATTGATGATGTAAGAAAGCCATGATGATGATTTAATCAAAGATA
Source organism: Thermobia domestica (assembly GCF_964235325.1). NCBI lineage: Eukaryota > Metazoa > Arthropoda > Insecta > Zygentoma > Lepismatidae > Thermobia > Thermobia domestica. The sequence continues at coordinate 111,802,028 of NC_137463.1, read as the reverse complement.
TCGTCTGATAATTTCCTCTTATAAGACTGTTTTTCCTTTGTTTTCTCTGTACGTTTCCTCTTGCCTTTTTCTTCTTCTTACGCTTGATGATGTGTAATGATGAAGGCTTAAAGATGGAATGATGTGAAATTCTTCTTTTCATTCGCTGATATCCAGATCCTAGCATAGGTTTCAGTTTATTTTTAGCCTTTTCTTGCAAAATGGACCTCGCTTCACCCATTCGTTGATGAAAGGATTCGTTAATATGTTGTTTATTCGATTATGACATCATTAATAACGTTTGCTCCATATTTTAATAATTCTTTTCCTATAGTTTTAGCTCCTTGTCTTACTAATGGCATGACAGAACGAAATAATGTTCCAAGAAAACTTCCAATACCATGTCCAACTTGATAAGGTGATCCAACATAAACGTTTCCAGTTACAGAAAGAGGTTGTTTTCGATAATATTGTAAATATGGATTATTCGTAATTGTTGATGCTGGCGTGCTGATCGAAAATATAGTTTAACGCATACAGTTCCGAAAGTAAATGTCAATGGAGAGCCTGTACTATCTGGAGGATTAAAAATTTCTATAGCACTACTTACAAATGTATGACTCACAGGATTCATATTTATGATACGTAATAATGGTGCTACTGTATCTCCAACAAATACGGAAAGAATTATATCACAATATACATACATCGTAGACGGAAGTTCTAAACGTAAATTTGGAACTCTCTGGCCTTGTTGCATATCCTTTAAATCAACGTTTGGATCAGATTTTAACATTGCACTAACACTTGGTGATATTGCAATGCAGGGACGTAGCTAAAAGGGGGGGGGAACCGGACTCCCCAAATCTTGGCTTGCCTCCCCAAATATGTATTTAAAATTATATGTTACAAATTGTTCTTATCCGACAATAAATGAAAAAAATTCTCCATAGTAAACCGAAATTATTCATACTTCTAAGAAAAGATTTTTAAAAATCCATTTATAGGTATTTCTTAAACGTTAAAAGTGAACGGTAATGACTTCTACACCGTCATCTTCGTTAACATTGCGAGGTTCTTCCAGCCCTTAGAGTGATTTCAGCCTTATAGTCGCCTTGAAGTACTAAGGCTAAAAAGCTATACGAATGCACTTTCTATAACCGACTAAGAAAAAAATGAAAAGTCGATTCGACTCAAAGGCTAGGAGAATATCTCTCCCATATTGCTGTTTTTCAACATAGTATCTTATATTTTAATTGTTTTTGAAGAAACGTACGTGCCTTTGGCGTAGAAGACCTGGGTTCGATTCCCGGCGGGAGCTCATGTGGTTCGGATTCCACGTTAATCACTATTTCCACGTCTCATATAGCCTCGCTGCTGAAAGGGACGCTAAACTAAAATCAACTCAATTCAACTGTTTTACGAGAAGGTATTGAGTGTAGATTTACTTCCTTATTTTTATTATATTTAACAGCCAATCTGGCAAAACAGAGGAGGATAGAATATGTAAACTATTTATACCCTACCTGTGCTGGCGCTGGCAACTGTGGCTGAGCGGGAAAGAATCTATTTTCTTACTGAACGTGCAATGCGCAGTATTAAGTTTGCTATAGGGCTACATGTATTCTTGAAATTAAGTTAAATATAGAGATATTTATAAAATCTGGATATTTTATTTCACACGTAAAAAGTGATAAGCAATTGGTGAGTACCTGCAGCGAAACTGATAAGGTGCGTGTTGTTGAGGAAAATATTCATTCGGACAGTATTGATAAGGAGGTTGCTAGCATCTCACAGCAAAACATTCATCTGAATGACTGCTTTCAGAGGTCCAAAGAAACTGGAGATGTCCTGAATCTGCAAAACCACGCATCTAGAGAAGAAAAACTACCAATCGAGAGTGCTTAAAGCGTATAGTGGTGATTGTGATCCATTTGGGTCGATAGGAATTGGCTTTCCGAGGCAACGATGAATATGACAGCAGTTTAAATAAAGGGAATTTCTTACAAACATTCGAGTTGTTACGACGTTTTGACTCTTTTTCAAAGAATTATACAGCGCCAAGGAATATCACTTACTTATCCCCAGAAATTCAAAATGAAGTTATTTTGTGCTGCGGTGAGGAAAACATCAATGTCATTGTAAGTGCCGCCGGAAAATTCAGTGCAGTGTTATGGCTGTGAAACACGAGATGTTAATGTTTCTGAACAACTTAGTGTTCGTGTGAGATTTGTGAAAAATCCTAAGCTAGATCACTTTTTGAGATTTGTTAAACTTCGTGAGGTAAATGCTGAATACATATCGAAAACAATTATCGAAACTTTGGCTTCTGTACCGGTAGGTGTTAATAAGGACTCAAAATGCATTGAGCAAGCTTACGATGGGCGGAGCGTTATGAGAGGCTACATATGTGGTGTGCAAAAGTAATTTTGGAAGCCTCATCCCATCGTACTGTATATCCATTGCAATACACATCAGTTAAATTTATTGTAGAAGTGTGTTCGTTCGTAAAAGCAAATACGTTTTTTGATTTATTGCAGACTTTACATAAATATTTCTCATAGACGAATACAGCAGGCTCAGACAGCGTTAGGTTTGGAGCAGTCCAGTACACCTAGTCTTTCAGGCATTCATAACGCTTCACATGTTCATTCACTGAATGCTATGAAAAAGAATGATGGAGCTATAATCTTTGCATTAGAGGGAAAGGATGCTAAGAAGACTACTGAAGCTGAGGGTATTGCGAACAAGCTGAAATCATTTGCAACTGTTTCATGCTTGATTCTTTTCAGTAAGATCTTGGGAATTACTTGAATAATTTTCTACAAGGAGAAGATATTACCCTAGCAAACGCCCAGCTACTTATTTGTTCGGTTGTTGAAGCCATAAAAGAACTTAGAACAGAGGAACATTCATTGCGTCTCTACACTGAAGCATATGAGTTTGTCAAACAAAATTGAGTAGAATGTTTTAATCAACCAAAGAGCAGAGAAAAGTGAGATAATAGTAGTATAAAAGATTTTCTAGTTTCGGGTAGTATCCGAAGAAAAGAACACAGGGTTATACTGAAGAGAATTTTCGTACAGAACTCCTATATCCAGTGGTTGACAACATTGCGAACAAGTTTGACAGACGATTCTGTAAGGAAAATATATTTGTAATTCGTGGCATTCAAGCGTGTCATCCTAAATCAAAACTGTTCTTGATGAAGGAGACAACGGAAGAGTCTGCTACGCAATTTGAAATAGACTTTCCGAACATGACTTCATTGTTTTAAAAAAATATGTAGAATCTCTTATGAAGAAGAAAGAAAATACAAATATCTCGGACCTGCATGCTGCTCTGCCCAAGCCAATTTTCCTCCAACTACGGATTTGGTGGAAATAGCCTTGATGCTACCTGTGTCATCAGCTTCTTGTGAGTGTTCTTTGAGCGTGCATAAAAGGTTCAAATCATATCTTAGTTGTAAGTCTGGTTAGGATAGAACATCAGCGTTAGCCGCACTTGAAATAGAACAAGAGATAGCCTCTAAGCATGAAGAAGATAAAATTATTGATATATTCGCAAAATCGTTGCATAAGCGTCACAGTTTGTGTTTAGCAAGTAATTTGTAAATACAGTGTGGCAAAACGTTGTCGGATGATGCAAGAACAACATAAAAAAATAGTGTTGTAATATTAGGCCAATATTTTACCAATTATTATTTTATTATAGGACTTCGTTGATTAGATTTTTTATGTTCACGGAAGTTCAAGTAATTGTAGGCCTCTTGGATATTGATTTATGTTTGAGACGCACGAAAGACGTTAACGATTTTGTGAACAATAAAATGTACTACACTATAACAATTATGGTCACATTTATTGACCAATTACCATCAATTCTGGCTGCCAACCGAGTGCCCTAAATTTACGGTATGAGTATTAAAGTTATGGTAATAGGGCATACATACGGCCTTTTTGTGGCATATAACCATAAATTTTACAGTAATACTGTAAATTTGAGGGTAATCCGTTGGCAGCCAGAATTGACGGTAATTGGTCAGTAAATGTGACCGTAATTGTTTACCGTATAATATATAAAGGAAGTCAGGATCTTTGAAAAACATGCTAAAGTTTGTGAATGCTTATTAAATGTACACGATAGCTAGTTGAAATTATATTGAAATTTATTAGTCTAGTATATAATGTTTCTTCAACTATGTAGAATATTATTACATTTTAACACTAAAATATACGACTTGATAGCCTGTGTGTTCAGTTTAGGTAGCCTTATGGGACTCATAGCATTTTTTGGGTAGTGAACGTCTGTTACTATATTATTTGTAACTATTTTCTCAAGCTACAAAGTATATAAAGGTACAAGGCAAAAAGGTATGTATAAATTTATCAAAAAGTATTTGTATGTAGTATTGCGTTTTATAATGTCCTTACATAATTTTTAAATTATTGTTTCATTATCGCATTTCGTAGGAAAGGTTCACATTTCTAACCCGCGAAAGAGTAATTAAAGTTTAATTTAGGACAATCTATTGGTGAGTTTTCCAAACGATACTTTCCGCGAATTATCCTGAGGACTCTCTCTATATCTATATCTATATCTATATCTATATCTATATCTATATCTATATCTATCTATATAAATATATAAAATATGGGTTATTCCATTTGTAAATATGTCCCCCCAAACTGAGAGCTCTGGCTACGTCCCCGTTGAAACGTAAACATTTATATCTTTAGGAAGACGTCGTATAAAACAGATATTACTGTCACCAATGTAGGAAAAATGTAAATTTGTGAATTTGTTGTTCGTCTTAATTACCTTTATCAACTCCGAAATGTCAGTGTAATAACGTACAGGAATAGTTACAAACTTCCATTCATCACTTTTTGCAGGAACGTAAAAAAAAAATTATTATTTTCTTCATTAATATGTAAAATTTAATGACGATAATGAATCTCAACAATAGCCACTTCCCACTTTTCACGGAATTCCATTCTTTGATGAAGTTTAGTAGTATATGATGTTAAGTTGTTGTCAGGAAAATATTACATAGAACTATTACTAGGAAGCGTAACGTAAAAATCTCCACCAGGTTCCATTGTACTTCTTGATCTTCTTTACGGATGATGCAGATATCCAGGAATCGAAAGAAGAAAGATATCCTTTCCAATCAACAACATATTCTTTTCTTCTACCTTTTCTTCTTGTGCGTATGATTTAATCTATGTAAAACGTTTCTGATAACGAGACAGGTTGTAATTCCTCTCTATAAAATAATCCATTCAGTTGTTCCTTGTTTAAATCTTCTATTTCATAAACAGGTGGATCTCTAGGTATTATCTTCTTCACTTTAAATATTTCCCAAGTCCAGTTTTGCATTTTGTGGGAAATTATTTGTGCAAGTGAAAAATTTGTAAAAGTGTGTAGGCTATCAATTACCTTTTTAAGATTATGTTGTGAATCTTTGACAGTAGAAGTCATAAGAAAAATGACAAAAATAATTAATATTCTTATAGTACTTTGAATTAAGTTGATCTCTGATTTACGAAAGTCAGAACGTTCATTGCCGCAGAAACAACGTCCAATAAAGAATCCAATGCGGGTAATTATTCCTTCTTTTTCTTAGATCCAACTTTACACTATTCTTTCATCTTCTCGCGCATGTAGATGAATTATCCTATATGTTTTTCAACTACTATCCCGTTCACGCCGGATGTATAATCTAGCGACGTGTCCATCTCATCTTAAGAGATAACAATTTAATTCCAACCCTAGATGCCGAAACTCAGGACGTCGAAGCTTACGAGCCGGGAACTCAAGCTGACTTGACCTCAATTTCACGAAGAGAGCATGAAGTTGAGCGTGATCCAAATCGTGATGTAAGTGAGGTCAACTGAGCGTGATGTAAATGCAAGTTTGGGTCAGTGTGAAGTCAAAATGACATTATGGGTGTCAAGTTGAGTGAGTTCCCGTATGCTTACCCCAGGAGATAATAATATGACAACAAATCTTAAATTTTAGCTTTTCTACAGTTTAGCTGTTTAGGACTAGTATAGTTTAGGTTTTGAGCAGCTAAGTTATTCTTATTGTCGTTTGAGACTACTGTCCTAGTAGATTTTTAGGATTTCTGCACTTTAGGACAGTGATTCCCAATCGATGTATCGCGCAATTCAATAGGATGTATAGCGGACAAATCGTGAAGCATTTAATAATTATTTCAATTTTGAGATAGACTGTAACGGCAAACGCTTCCAACGGAAGCAGCAATGCTCAATACTACATAGAGTTACTACTTTATAGAACTTATAGTCTTATGTATGGTAATTTATTTTATTATTAATAAAAAGAAATCAAACACGAGTGTCACTACGTCATGGCCAATCATCAGTGCGTTGTCGTAAAAAAAAAAAAAAGAAAAGAAAGAAAAACCATTGGAAATCATTGTATTAAGTAGTTTTTCATTGAGGGAGACAAAATTCCATCCATATAAATAATAATATAATATTATGCTACTTATTTAAACTGTATTTATTTTACTTTAAATACAATTAGGTTGAACAGAAGAATTATTCAAATATCTATGAATAATGTAATATTGTTTTCTACATTCTTTATTTTAAACTGATATACATTTGTTTAGTCTGAGATATTAGTTGTAAAGAGTATTCTGGCCTCTCACATCCATCTTACTCAGCGTCTGAAAAGAATGACATTTTTATATTAGTTTTCAGATGAAAGAAACAAAAGTCATGGAGCAATTAAAAATTATATTTCCTCCCTTTCTTTATTTCTCTTTTTCACTCCTTTTAGTTTTATTTCTTTTAAGTACAGCTATCATTCATTTTTTTTTTTAGAAAAAATCAGAAACAAGACTAAGGATGTCCACAGAAATTTCTTGTGTCATCTCGATTCCAAGACGGGAGTCGAGGAAAGAAATACATTTTCAAATTCGAATTTTGAAATTTTTTGTTAAGTCTCGTTAGCAATGCTCGTTCATTCAAGTCTTAGATCTCAAACACTGTTTTAATGTAGTATTTTATATTAAATAAAAAGGAAAAAGAAAGAACTATAAATTGATAGAATGATAGTACGAACACAGTGAATAGCATTTGTAACATTTAAAGATTCGCGAATCATTACACGATACACTCCAATAATAAATATAGTTTAAATGTTGTTATATCATACCGTTCGTGGACCTCTCGTGATGCGGAAGAATTCTGATCAAGTTCTGTCGCTTTTTGTGTAAATCTGTGTTCAATTGGCCCTCACATTGAGTTGAATGCGAATAGAGATAAAGCGAAGGTCAGTTGTCGGTATGGGTATATTCAACATACTACTTGGTTGTGGCATTTCAGTTACACCTTAAATTTGTGTAAGGACAGAGTGCACATGGAACCTCCACAGAGCGTCATAAGGGGTAACTGAAAAGTTTTGAGCCTAACTTAGAAAATGAGAATCTAGAATAGAATAACTATAGGTATTAGAATAGTAAAACCTTTGATATTAATGTGTATCAAGCTCTTGGTTCTAAGTAATTTCTTTTGTCTTTTACAGGCTCTTGAAGCGAGTGAGACGGCAGAAGCCTACGGTCACAGTGCATCCACTTTTTCACTCTGGCGATTACGGCCGACTGGTCGGCCGACCGCGTCTGCCGACTGCTTGGTCACACTGCAACCCATCCGTCGTCAGTCTGGCTTTTTGTGGGATACAGTATGGACGAGGAATTTCTGCTATTAGAAAATCCTGTGTTAAAAATACCGGTATTACTTTTAGAGGAAGATAGGAGCGAATATGAAAATACCATTTTTCAAGAAAGAGAGAAATATATCGAGTTTCACACGCTAGTTTCAAAGTTGGTGGAGCAGCCACAGAAGTTTTTTCAGTACTTTAGAATGGAACAGGATGCATTTTGGTACTTCTTACAGAAGATCCGAGGACGCATAGAGAAGCAAAGTAATTTTTAACAGAAGAACGGTTGGCTATAACATTAAGGAAAGCATTTAGAATTAATAATCAGGGAGGGGGCGTGTCATCTACAACAGTGTTTCGTTCAGAAAAATTCCCGGTGGTATTTTAAGAATTAAGTGGTAAATATAGATTAAAAATGTAAGTTCCCCCGTATTCTTGTATAGTATTCTTTGACAAGTCGCCTGGGAAATTTTCAAATTAAACATTATCCTAAGTATGTTGAATCCAACATAGTTGTGTACTAGTACCGGGAAAACATGAAAAATACATTAAAATTCACACACCTCTCGTTTAATTGTTATTATTTTGCACAATATTACCACTTATCTGATGAAATTAATCTAAAGATATTCATACCATACAAGTGCACAAAAGAGTAATAATAAGAAAAAAATATAACTTCCCTTCTATATGGAATTGAAAAAGTTCAAGTACACAATTCCTCATATATACCAATGTAACTATGATTATAAAAAAATGTTCAATAAATCTTTCAGGATCAACCATCTTGCATTAAAAAGTGAAATGGAAGTCTCAATACTTGCGATGAGTTGCAAACCAACCGCTAGTCTGGCGTAATCTGACGACAAAAACAAAATAATTTGTTTCCGATCGGTGGTCGGTAGAAGTCGGCCGTAGTCGCCAGACCATGTCGAAACTAGTCTGACCACGTACACTTCTCTCAATGCATTTGTTTATTTCACAGATGTCGTCAGAGTATGTCAGACTAAAAAACCGATTGAAGTCGGATCCACTGTGACCATAGGCGAAGTTGGGAAAACGGAAAAAATTGAGTACATGGTCAGTCATTAAGTATCTACAATTAAAAGGAATGTCGGCGTCTGAGATCTACCAAGATCTGATCAATACCGTAGGTGAATCTGCTCCTTCATATGCCATCATGATCTTGGAATCATGGTACCTAATATGATCATGGAAGATCGCCGATTGTCAACCCGACAGATAACAGACAGCCTGGGCATATCACAGGGTGAGCATATCATATTCTGAAGAATAAGTTTGGTTTATCAAAAGTTTTTGCTCGATAGGTCCCATGTATTCTGTCTCCCGAACAAAAACGCACTCAGTACCTCCTATCCGTGGACAATTTGAAACTGTTAGAACGTGATGTGGACGATTTTCTCTGTCGATTCGTCACTATGGACGAATATTGAGTACATAATTACCAACCAAAAACAAAACAACAATCCAAACAATGTGAGCACCCCTCCTCCCTTTCCCAAAACAAGACAAAAGTGATCCCCTCCGCTGGCAAAGTGAGGGCCTCTGTTCTTTTGGAATTCTCAAGGTGTGATATTCATTGATTACCTACAAAGGGGTCATACCAACAAAGGATATTATTATAGTAACCTTTTGGAAAAATATCGAGTGCAAATTAAAGAAAAAAGACCACAAATGATGTCTAGAGGCGTTCTCTACCATCATTACAATGCTCCCGGCCACACATCACCAGTTGCCATGGATACTATGCACGAATGCGGCTTTGAACTCGTTCCTCATCCACCATATTCTCCAGATCTAGCGCCCTCAGACTTCCGCTTGTTTCCTAATTTTAAAAAGACTCTAGCAGGACGACGTTTTGCAAGCGATAATGATGTCATGACAGCCGTGGAGGAGTTTCTGTGGTCACAACCTAAGTTTTTTTTTTGTTGTTGTTGTTGTTTGTTTGTTTGTTTATTGGGATAAGAACACTAATGCACCAGAGCAAGAGTGTTGCTGTCCAAGGGGATTACGTTGAAAAATAAACATATTACCAAATCGGTACTTCTTATAGTTTCCTCAAGGCTCAAAACTTTTCAGTCACTCCTCGTATGCTATACGGGTTCAAAATTGGGTCAAACGCCGCTGCAGATGGGAGGAGAGGAAGATATCCCAGGTCTTTGGTGAGGGTGTCGTGACTACGCGTAGAGTGAAGCGGTGGTTTAACAAGTTGAAGGACGGTGAGGTAATACTCGAAGACGCACAACATGCCGGAAGACCAACACATGTACAAAATGAAGATCTGCAGGCATCAATTGAGGCAAACAGTGGCAAGATATGTAAGGAACTCGGACTACAATTCAGTGTGAATGGAGAAACTATTCGGCAGCACCTCCATCAACTTGGGAAGCATTACATATTGGGTAGATGGATCCCACATGATTTGACTCCAGGCCAGAAGGCAACACGAGCAGACCCCTGTTTCTGGACAGAGTGTTGACATGTGATGAGAAGCGAGTCCTGTATGAAGCTCCACGGTGTTGCCATCATTGGTTAGCATCCCATAAACCAGTTTTAAAACAGCTGAAGTCAGCACTAGAAGAAGGCCCTCCTGTGTTTGGTGAACTGCTCGCGGTATCATGCATCGGGAACTTCTACTAGCTAGTCAGAGCATCAATACAACTGTATACTGTGAGCAGTTGAGCCGTGTTCAAGAAAAATTCAAAATTCTGGACACAGCACTTCTGAATCCAGAGGGATCATCCTGTTACGGGACAACTCTAAGCCCGACGTGGTTAGGATGACCCGGGACACCATTCTATGCCTTGGACGGGAAATGCTATTGTATCCGCCACACTTCTCGGTTATTGCAGCTTCCAATTATCACCTGTTCCACTCCTCGGACAAGCACCTTAGAGGACGCCAGTTCAAATCGCTAACAGAGGTACAAAAGACACTTGATACCTTCTTCGTTTCACAGTTCACCAAGTTTTACCGCGATGGAATCCATGGCCTTCCAAAATGTTGGCAGAAGGTCATCGATGCAGATGATAAATATTTTCGATCTTCCAGGTACGTCTTAGGTGACATATCGATGTTCGAATGTGGTGGATGAAAAAGCGACTGAAGTTTCTTGGTTACCTTTATAGATAAAATTGAGAAGAAAATAAGTGTGCTAATTTTGTACGTTAATTTACAAAATGACAACAGAAAAACTTTCCGCGAATCGAGATTAGACGAGAAAGAAGTGTACGAGAACCGAGACGAACGAGAAGTTGAATGTTCATAGCTCTCATTCATATCCGATGCCACTTAAAAAAGAAAAAAAACTGGTTTGGATATTTTAACTTTTATTTGATGATGCAACGGGAAATATTAAGTTGTTGGAACATTGAAAACATGTGGTTTGAAACAGGTATAGTTTGCCAGAACTTGATCTTGGTAGAGTTTTCCATTGTTATTGTTATTGCTCATTACGCGAACGCGGCATTGTTATTGCTCATTTATCCTATCTTATTACCATCGGCGCAAATCTGTCTTCAACATTGGGGGGACGGATAAGACCGTTCCCATATATATATATATATATATATATATATATATATATATATATATATATATATATAAGCGATGTTCAAAATATTTATCAAGTTGAAAAACAATGCTGTGAAGAATCAGGGGAGCAGAATTGTCTTCAGTGGCGTATTTAGGAGGCTATCGGGCTCAAGCCCCCCTCCCAAATAAATTTTTTAGTTTTTCGAATTCCACGTACAACAATAATCCTTCTTACCATTTCTAAGAATATCATTGACTTTCCATTTTCTTATGATCTCTGTTCAGAAATAATATTGTATTTGTCAAATTTCATTCCATGTAAGAACTGCGTCCTTTTGTTCTGTCTTTCGTCCTTTCTACTTTTCTGTTTCTTTTTCTTGACGTTACTTTCTTTCATTTCGCCTATCATACTTTATCGACCGTTGTCGGTTGTATTCAAGTCGGCCGTCATCAGTAACACCAAAACTAAGAGGAGTTGATAAGAGAAACTGGTGTTCCACACCAACTTGCTCGGATATCAACATGACAGGACTTTAGTTATTATAACAAAGGAAAATTTATATCGTTTAGTTATTTTTAAAAGAAGGAAATATTTGAATTAAAGAATATCAAAACGGGGGAATAATTAGCCCCCGAGAAATTAGGAAGGCCAAGAGGATGCTTCCTTTTTCTTGTATGAATAGAATAAAGGGTTAGATTCACTCCTAAATTTTTGTATCATATCATATAGAATTTATCGGTCTGCAATTCTTGCCATTATAAGTTCAATTTATGCATAAATTAAAACATATTTAATTCTCAAACTCAGGTGGGCAATTGCCCACTTCCTTCCTTGTGTTGGAAATAGCCCCTCGAAACAAAATCCTTAATACGCCTTCTTCTAGAGAAGGGAGATGAAACTCATATTACGGTAGATGAGTCTGATCAACTGTTGTAGAGTATATTACATGTTAGGCAATGTAGATGAAGTAGTAGTACATATCATTATTACAAATCACAGCCGTGAACACATTCTGAAATCTGAATACATGCATATTTATAATTGGTATGTTTCTAATTAGGCATCCACAAAGATCCACGTTAAAATTGTTTTAAATTAAAATAATAATATAAATAACGACTTCCCCAAAACTATGAAGAAAGAATATCAATTATGTATGACGCAACAATATTCTTTGAGCAAAATGATGATAATCTCAAGAACATTACAGAAATCGTTACAGAAATCTGACGCATGTCATATACTCTTTAGTTAGCAGATGTAACCTTAAGATTATGAGAAAAATATTGCAGCAATTGAATAATTTTCTTTGTTTACAGAGCATCCTCTCTCAAAAGAAAAATTGGGACACGCGGAAATACGTAGGAACAAACCATGGATCGAACTAACAGAGAAGAGAAAACAGGCAAAATTACGTTGGCTACAAAATCCGAATGAAATAACTACTCAAAATTTCGTAGACATCAGGCGGGAACTTCCAAAACTTTTAGAACAAAGAAACGCGATTTTTGAAAGCTAAAATTTAGGAACTTGAAGATAATAGTAAAAATAAAAGCATTTGGGATATGTATACAGGGATCAACGAATTTAAGGAAGGCTATCAACCACGTGCTTATCTTAAAGAAAGCTGATGGAACAGTCTCACTGATACAGATAGCATTTTAAATAGATGAAAAAATTTGACGATTTGCTAAACACGCAGTCAAAAACTAATGTGCGTGGAGAAAGGGAGATACTCACCGCAGAACCGTATATTGCAGAATCCAACCGAATAGAAGTAGAAATCGCTATAAAGAAATTAAAGAAACACAAATCTCTGGGTGTAAACGAAATTCCGGCTGAGTTAATTTTAGCTGGAGGCGAAAAATTGTGGAACAAGATACACAAACACAAACTCATTCTCCTTATCTACAACAAGGAAGAATTGCCACAAGAGTGGAAAGAATCAATCATTGTTACAATTCACAAGAAAGGCGTATCCACTGGCTAAGGATAAAAGTCAATGGAGAGCTTTTGTGAACGCGGCATTGAACCTCCGGGTTCCATACGCTATAGAGTTATTTAGCTTACGAAGCATGAGTAGATGCCTAGGCTGGTACTACAAATAGATTAAATGCGCATTTAATAAAAAGATGGGTTCTACTGACATTGGATAGTCTATATATACTTTTCGTGTGCTAGGGCCTAGGGGAGAGGAAGAGATAAGACTTCATATCAGGTTACGTCACTCACAGTCACACGCCTTCATTTTCATTAAAAATGGAAAACCCAAGAGAAACAAATTTCATCTCACTTTCCTTTGTGGCAGTCGGACACAAATCATCACACTTATCTGCAAAAAGCACTTTCCAAATCGGATTATTGGGAGAGCCTCCAGTTCCAATTTGGGGGAACTTGTCTCCCCATTTCCTCGGAATTTGTGCCCGTACCTACAGCTGAGACAACTTTGCCAGCATGAGGAGAGGGGCATATCCTCCTCTGGAATTCATTGCAATTTGTGCCCAAGTAGCGGAAGTGGAATCAATACATATTGATGAGACTACTAAACGCACTACTGCACGAAGTTCAGTTTGCAATACTACAGAATACGATTCTTTAAAAAAAAAAAAAAAAAAAAAAAAAAAAAAAATGGAAAAGAAAACATAAATCAATTTCATCTTATATTCCTTTGTGGCAGTCGGACACAAATCATCACACTTATCCCAAAAAGCACTTTTCACGGCAGATTATTGGGGGGACAGTCCCCCCAGGTCCAAGTTTGGGGGGACATGTCCCCCTCGTCTTGCCGGGATTTGCGCCAGTGCTTATTACTGTTAAAATTAAAACATAATACGCAGTAGAAAGTATTTGTCGACCTGGACTACATCTTTCAATACTTTTAGTTAGTGGCAGCTTAACCTCGCCTAATCCCCCTGTAACTTCACCATTTGATACGAGTAACCAAATGAGAAGAAAAAGTAAAACGAAATAAAAATTCCTAGCTTAGCTATTGGTATCTATCAGTAGTCACTGCTTCTTTCGCTGAGGAAACAAGCGTATAACATGATTTCCAATGATAGAAAATGGAAAAGGACGGGGTAACTAGATAGCACGGAAAATGCACGCTTTGTATAAAAGGAAAGAACTACTAGTGTCAATGAAAATGTCTACAGTAATAATAAAAATATTCATTGAGAATTTTACTAAGTACTCCTCCGGAAATGGAACCCTTCAGAAAACAAAAAGGAGAAAATTCTTGGCGATCAAGGTGTGATGATTGGAATCAATGATGTGTATATCATGATTGGAAAACGATTTTGATGAAGATATGATTTGTAGATCATTATCTTTCTACAAAGGAAGCTTTCAAGTAATACTATACGCATATTTCAGGATGGCATATTTATCGAATTTTTTAGGAGAAACTTTATATATATATATATATGGTGTAACATATACGATTTGCGAAGTTTCAGTGAAACACGATTAGTAGATACTGAATATGTAGGAGGTTATCGAACTAAGGACAACAATTTTTGTACTTAATACGACACTGAGAGAGAAAGAGAGAGAGAGAGAGAGAGAAGGAGGGTGATAAAGAGATATTTAAATTTGTCTTTTAACCATACTAAAATCAATTAATCATTTGACAATTAATAATGATTGATGGGGTACTTACTAACGTGCTAAGTATTATCTTGCCACCTGTTTACTCATAATGATACATGCTACTAATATATATATATATATATATATATATATATATATATATATATATATATATATATATATATATATATATAAAACTTATCATCCTTTGAGCGACATAAGGGCATAAATTGTTGGGAAATATGGGGACACCATATTTGTTGTCCATTGCTGAATTCTTGCGGACATGTTTGCGATGCATTTCATACAGTTCAGAACTGTAAGGATCCGCGTTGATGGATTCATCTCGCCTGAGAAAGATATAATGGATTATATGCACTATAACTGCAACAACACCTTGGAGACAAGATGTGGTTAAGGAAATCATCCTGGAAGTTGATTACGATCCAATCATTGACCTGATCGTTTACGATTGATATAGCAAGTCATTTTTTATCGCAAGTGATAATCCGATACAGAAAACATTCCGTGGTATTTCTTAAACTCGGAAAATTGCATACTTAGATTTTTGCTGGCCAGCGCTAATGTATCTGGCACCCATGAGTTCAAATTGTTCGCCTTCCCAATTTCACGAAGCTAACGAAGAACATTATTACGCGTGCCTAACTCGCTTGCAATGGTACGAAACATTTCCTGAGGGTCTACTTAAATGGCGTTCCTGAGGAGCTTGTCCAAACATGATGATGATAGGTGGTCATGGGACTCATTTTGTAATTTCTGAGTCACAAGGACAAAATTTGACAATGCAATTTTGAATGGTGCGTTTATTCGCCATTTTGGCGCAAGTGCATTGTTAATGTTGTTTTGTGGCTTTCTGTGCAGAATGTCCCAGTTTGAGAAATGAAATGAAATGAAATAAAATCTTTCAGTTTTACGTTTCACGGTGTGCCGGCTAGGCTAAAGAAGACAGCGGTGATGAAAAACGAATGAAAATGGTGGAATGAAGAAGTGAGAGGAAAGGTGAGAACCTGAGAAAACCCATGCACATGGTGTTTCTCCACTACAAAGCTCACTTGAAGCGAGCTGGGATCGAACCAAGGCCTCCTTGTACCCGTGAACGCTCTACTGAGCCAGCGTGGCCCCGTCCAAGTTTGAAGTCTTGAAGAAAACCTATTTGCAGATGTGTAGTGGTATATTCTCCATAGTGCACTTGCCTATTACTCTGTTCAACAACGCACTACCTTCTGACTCTTTGGATACCCCAGCCTGTTTGCTGGACATGTACTGACTTTGTGATAATCGTCGCATGACCGTAGTTTATCTCTTTGTTGTGTTGCTAAGGTGAGTTTCCGGCCAGACCTCAAAGCAGTGATTTCATTCGTACGAACCTAACATTCGTGCCTTAAGATTAGCACATCATTAGTTGAACGCCTCTGAACGTGTCGCTAAGAGAATCGACCGTTCCATAAACATATGCCATTAGTATTATTATTCGTAGCAGAACCAGTATTAGTAATTAGCTATATATATCTTCAGTCTTACACAGCATGATGTGGGGGGGCGCGGTGGCTCAGTGGTAGAGCGTTCACCTCTGGTGCTTGGGGTCCCGGATTCGATCCCAGCCCCCGCCAACTGAACTTTGTGGTGGACAAACACCGTGCTCGTGGGTTTTCTCGGGGTTCTCCCGTTTCCTCCCACTTTCTTCATTCCACCATTTCACTCATCTCTCATCATCACCGTCTCCTTTAGCCTAACCGGCATAAGCGTGGGACGTAAAACTTAAAGATTTCATTTTTTTATACAGCATGATTTCCGCTAAACACTAAACAGATTTAATTATTAAATGTTGTTGAAAACAATGGATATTAACAAACTAAACACAAATACTAACTTCGTTTCCACATAATTCTATTTTCTTACAATATTATTTTTCATTTTGTTTATCGAAATTCACTATTTGATCACACAATATTTATCGAATGAGAATCGTAAAACTATTTAAGAAGTATGAGGTATACTTTCACCTTCCTACCTTTGTTATGCTTCACGGCGCCATCTTTAACCTATAGTGTTGGGTAATTTTGGGCGCTTGTTGGCTGGAGCAGCAGGTTCTCCTCCAGTTATCGTTGGTGGTAAACCCCGAGAACGGCTTCTAGTTCCTCCCGCGGCGATGGTTTTAGGGAGTTTATGGGCATGATTCACAGGGCGCACTTTCGATCCTCCAATAGTTTCAGCTCCTAACATAATTAATAATAAAATGTACATTGTAAGATGAAATGTTTATTATTATTATTATTATTATTATTATTATTATTATTATTATTATTATTATTATTATTATTATTATTATTATTATTATTATTATTATTATTATTATTATTAGTGGTAGTGGTAGTAGCAGTAGTAAGTTTTTGCGCAATTTGGAAAATGTGTAGGTGGAATTCATCCTCCTTTATCCTATTGCTTCGTTAGGTAAATTCATAGTATAATATATTTGTGATATTTTTTATTGTTTTTCATCATCTAACAAGCCACAATCAGTAGTTCTTCATTCAACAGCATACAAAATGTAATCTTTACATGCTACTTCCCGAAAACTTCTTTTTGTGTTTATATGATTGGTTTCACATTCACTCATATTTCAGATTGTCACTATTAGTACTACGAAGATTTCGAAAACCAATCGGAGATGTAAATTAGTATGACTCGTTTATGGTTCTAAAGTGAATACTATTTTTCCGAATAACTTTTTGTGCATGATTAAAATACTTTTCGAATGGTTCAAAACTAGGGAGGTGATTTTTTCGTTTTAACGATAACATCGAAAACTTAAAGAAGGCAAAGTAAAGTATATAGATATACCTAAATATATGATAGAATTCCGGTTTTAGTGTTTTTAAATCTCGAAATTACGAGAATTTCTTACTTTTCTTTTTCATAATAACACCGCAATGCATAAGGCGATAGATTCGCGAAATCGTCATGTTGGCCGGTAATACTAATAAAACAACACAAGTTTCGTTTGCAACAAAATGTGATTCTCAGAAAACCATCAGTCCTGTTATTTTTGGACCGGTTGGTTAGTGAAAGTTTGCCCCTGAGATTTTGCTGTCTGTACTCTAGAAGCAAAATATTTCCCACCCTCCAAAGTTGATTATGAAAGATATTTTTCAGAATAGAACTCAGCAGTTACAGTAAGGAGGTAAAACCTTAAAGAAGAAAGTATGGAAATATTGACAATTTTGTCCTTTGAAAAATAAGAGAGATTGAAGAAACTATAAATTAGCCATTAAGTGAAAATGCGCATTCATAATTATATGAATTGCGTTTTAGATAAATATATTGTGAATTGTTTTTTTGAAGTGAAGAAAATGTTAAGCAACACTATGCTATGAAGTGCGTTTCAGATAAATATATTGTGAATTGATTGTCTTTTTTAATTGAAGAAAATATTAAGAAACACTGCAGTGTGGTTTTTAGTTGATATAGGTATTCAAATCATACTTTAAATAAATCCAAGTTTAAGAGGGGTATTGAGTCATTTTTTCTCAGATGGTAAGTTTAAAAATATAATTTATTCTTTTGAATTTAAGATGCCAAAATTTAAAACTATTCGTTTAATTTTAAAATTTTATTTTAATTACGTTTCACAGACCACTTTCTCTATGTTTATAATATACTTGCTTTTCAAAACCATTACGAAATAAAGCAAATAACCACTATTTGTGTATTAAATCGCGAAAAATAACCGATTTTGGGCAAGAAATAACACCGATTTTAGGGGTAAAATAAAACGAAAACTTCACGTCCCTATTCATAACCAGTTCGTCTTGAGTTCACTAGAATGAAAAAAATATCGGAAGCCGATCATCCCTTTTTTATGATACATACGTGACGTTTGAAATTTTCATATTTTAATATATCTGTAGAAAAAATTCCTCTCTATATAATTTTTATAGGTGACTAGTTGAACGTGCGTTCTCTACACAGCCAGCATTCACATATAAGCATGAATCTCCTTGTCATTCCTCACAATATATGACAAGGAGATATTCACATATCCCTTTACAGACACAAGTGAAAGACGTCTTGATCAAAATCGGCAAATTGTATCATAAAGGGGAGATTTTTTCGATTATTTGTTCAATATCCCGCACCGTTTGCAAGATTGGAGCCTACTTCCGGTTGGAGTTTCTCATTCTTGTATGCAGTGTGTAATAAGCAAATATATTATACACACACAATTAATTATAATGTCAGTGATATATGATCTTCATTGGGCAAAACACTCCAAACAATAAAGATTCATCTTAGACTGGAGAAATGTTTATCCTTTGCTTTTCATTATAATTTGGCCAGGAAACAAGCGCCTGAGAGATATACAAGCCCTGTATACAAATGTGTGATGTTGGAATGTATAACTCGTAGAATATAATGCTTTATTTTTTTTAATTTCAACATTTCCAGCATACCTCTAAAACTGTAATAAAGAAATAAATGTTTATTTTTTAAATATTCAATTAAAACTGGATAATCTACACAACATTTGGAATCGACCAGTGAAAACGGCACATTTCTATCACTTGGAGTTTTCGAAATTTCATTGTCGAAAGGATTGGAGACAAACATATAAACTTTTTTTTAGACGAATATACTTTTCTTTGGAGACAAACATATAAACCTAACATTTTAACATATACAGACAGAAAATACTAACTAGAAAATCTCATCGGAATTTTAACCAAGGATGAAGATAACTCACTATGGCCCTCGGCCCTTATAGCTCATTAATATATAAATCAATGTTTGTCAGACGGGTACGCAGGAGTCTGTGAAATTACTTACATCTCATACTTTATAAAATATATAAATAATGCTATGGACTATTATACTGTATGTAGACCCCTACTATATGTATGTATGTACGTATTTACTATATGTTGTATGCATATAATATAAATAAAGGTTTGTAATTTAATTGCTGTTGATGTTGCTGTCTACCTACGAACTACTACTACTACGCAAATACCAAACTTTTAAAACATGGAGTTCGTACTTCACACTTAAAATTAAAAAAGGGCGTTGGCAACTCTGAAATAATTGACAACCACTAATACTGAAGGTGCAAACCAATGGAATTAATTAAATAACAAATAAACATATTGTATTTATGTATAAATAACCAGCTTCTGCACTCGAGCCTTAGTTCCACTGTACTCTATAAGTTAAAATCATGCATAAATAAAAGCTGTAACTTGTTTATATTTAACTTTTGTTTCTCTCTTTGGTCATCAATTAATTTATGGTTACACAAATGTTAATGCTCACACCTAAATATGGTCACAGTTCTTATTCTATTTTGAAATAATTAAATGAAGCAATGAAGTTTTCAAGTTGGAATTAAATAATCACAATAGTTTGAAGTTTGCAAATCACCTGAATGGTAGCAAAACGCATTAGCGTGACTGTTTACTACTAGAAATTATTGTGACGTATTGCCATGTTAGCTTTTATGAATACAATTTAATTTTACTTACTTCCAGCTAACACTGTGGAAATACATATGAGGAGTAATATCAAAACTGGAATGAGTTTCATGGCTGGACACGAATCGTTGACTTTCCTAGAAGCAAAACAGAAAAGCACAAATTAACAAAATTTTCTGAACATTGGAACTATAAGCTAATTAGCAATTGCTCCCACGTGTTACTGTGGTCAACATTATACGTTCTTCCTTCTTTACTTTTCTTACAGATTTCATCTGAACTTGAGTTGTCGCAAAAAATTTGAGCATCTCGTGAGGGCACGTTAGGGAAGCACCTCCATCCTAGGGAAGTTTTTTCTTTCATTTACAGCTCGAAATGTCACGTCTTACAGCGTCAAACATCTAAAAGCGTATTCAATTATTTCAGACAAGAAGTCCAAAACACCAAATTTCATCTTTCTCAGCTTTAGGGGTTTCGATATATGAGGAGTGTATTTTCAAAACATGCTAAATCCGTTTGGTAGAATTCTTCAGAAAAGGCAAAAAACTATATCTTTTTACATTGAAACACTGTGGCAAGTGATATTTCAAATAGAATTTACCACAGAAAATAATGTGTTTGACAAAAAATAATTACAAAATTTAACGTAAGAGATTCCATAGTATATTCTTCCATATTCAATTCAAAATCTGTCACTTTTTGGATTTAGCATGTTTGGGAAATATGCTCCTCATATGTCTAATATATTCATATAATAATAATTGGAACCCTTACTCCTCTTTCTTCCCTTCTAGGTCAATCATCAAAAAGTGCTGAAGTACCGGTATATGTTCTATTATTTTAAATAAATCTATATAAGAAATTTCATGCATCTAGCCTTCAGGAATTCAAAGGTATTTACATTTTAATATAATAACCGCTACTCCTTTTTCCTCCCTTTCCTGCCCAATTTCCAAAAGTCCTTTCTTAATAGTAACATAAGTCTCAAATCAAATGCCCTATCTTTTGGTGGTGGTTTGGTTTGGTCTGGGGATTAATCAGTCAGGCAGTCAGTTAGTTAATTACTTACTCAAAACTTATTTTATACGTAGGCCTACATATATTAGCATTCGGCTTGCTGGGGAATTCGACCCTAGAACCCCGAATTTCCCAGCCTACAGCCTCATACTTCTCACATCCCTAACATATCTCCAATCTTAAAGAATTTCGAGACATGACTATCTTATAACAATTGCAACATCTAATCTGTTTTCTTCCCTTCTAATGGAAGCATCAAAACGTGTTGAAACACATCCTTAATTAGCATGTCTGTGCTCTTAAGAGATTTCTAGATATGGCTATTTTAATAATTAAAACCTCACCCATTCTTCCTCCGGTCTTTTTCTTCTCTTCTAAGGGGAATATCTAAAAAAAAATACTGAAGAAAGCATTTAATTGTTTTAGATTAAAAGTAAAGATGCAAGGGCTCGGAAAATAACCGGCTTTTTTGAAAAAAAAAACTCGGTTTTTTCTGCTTCGCTTTTTTGCTTGGGAAATTTTAGGCTTTTTTGAAAATTCTGCTTTAAATTGATAAACCAGATTTTGTTTCGCTTCTCTATAACACAAAAAGTCATTTAATTAGTGGTTGATGCCGATAATAATATAAAACCTCGAAAATATACCATGAATTTCGAAAAGATATTTCAAACAGTTTTACTTCTCAATATATTTACATTATGAATTCCAAAGGATTAACCAATGTATATAATAAGATTTTTTAAACCTCCTACATACAAAAGTAAGCAGGGTTGGCAAGAACCATAGTTGTGTTTGAAAATGCCAAAAACCCGTTTTTTGGGTGGAGTTTAAACTGGGCTTTTTGGTTTAAACCAGATTTTTTGGGTTTAGATATTTTACTTTATGTATTTATATTACATATTGACAGAAATAAGTTTGTTTCGCCTTGGTGTTATTATGCAACAACGGGGTTATGCTGGAAGAGGTCCCATAAGCTTAAAGAAGACCGGTCAGTAAATTTCTTAAATTGAGGAACTCCTGCCCTAGCCATCGGGAAAAATCCCATCATTACTCTAAATGTAAAACAATAACGGAAAAAATCCTGTTATTGCTTTGCATGTAAAATTTAAAGGTCAACGTACCGTAATCAGTACGCTAAAACTGAGGTATTAAATTACAAATTTAGTACGTACATATCATTGAAAGTACAATCCAAGCTAATGTTGGAAGCCACGTAGGCAATCGATAAATTTTGCCAATTTATATCAATATATTTAAGCAACCTTTGCTTCTTTATAAAACAACAGGCATTCAGGCATGCAGAAATATACAATTTTCTTTCATTTTGTATGTTCAGGCTTAACATCCTTACGTAATACCGAGGTTATCAAGGAGAAGACTTTCGCTTAAAGTTACATCCGCTACTTTGTTTACGCATGAAAGAAGGGTTGTGGTTCGACCGAGAATTGAACATGGGACACCTTGATTAAAAGGTGAAAAGCAAATAAAACTAATGCAGATGGTTTGATGTGGGAAATGTCACCATGAAGTTCACACGATTCGCATTTTTCGTTCTTCTTATTTTATTTTATTTATTTATTTTTTTTTTGGTTTAAACCAGTTGTTTATTTAAAAAGAAAAAGAAAAAAAACAGCTGGTGTAAACCAGCCAACACTAAAAGTAAATACTTCTTTAAAAAATACTCAAATAAGTAGCAAAATTCTATGGAGTATTTTTACTTCAAAATATTCCATACCCTCTTTTTGGAACAAAATAAAATAAAAATGAAACATAAGAAAAATACTTAGATTTATATGATACACTTAAAGGCTGCACATCTAGAGCTTTTGGTTTTGTATATTCTTGAAATTCTACATATATATATATATATATAAGCACCATCACGGTTTACTCAGTCCTCAAGTTTTCTATATTTTTGACAAGAGGGATTCAACATATGAAGGGTGTGAGGTAAGAACATGGTAACCCACAATTATACTATTTTAAGAAATTAGAAATTTTCTGCTGCACAATCCATTTTGAAAGTCGGAAAGCTGATTTTTCACATAAGACTATACATGAAGGATTAAACGAAGCGGTATGCGTTGCTGTCTATCTGGTGCTGCATAACTCAGCCAATGAAAATTTGTTAGTTACCATGTTCTTGGCTCACACTCTTCATATCTTTATGGAACTCTCCCCACCCCACCACTACCAAAAAAAAAAAGGGCTGCGAAATATATTTAAGTTAAGATAAATACAACTGCACAACAAACATGACTGAGTGGAGCTTTTGCGCTTCTATCGGGAAGTCCGAGATTCAACTTAGCATTCGACCATTCTGACAAAACTTTTCTTCATTCCATCTATGAAGTAGAAATAGTGTGTGTACTGTGAGTTGGCAGACTTCATTTCTTATTGTTTTTAAATTACTAAATTTATTACTAATTACCAGCAGTGACGGTTTTGCGAAGGTTAGGGGGACAATCTTTCGGACTGAAGCCTGTTCCCCAAAATTACGGAATGTCTAAAACAAAGGAAATATCTATTAGTTATGCCTTTACTCATAAACTTTAAGCTCTCGTTAAATAAAAATTACAAATGTTTAGAAAAACTAAACATTAGTAAGAAAAAAAACTCCCAAAATACTCCACTGATCCCAAATCCGCCACTGATTCTCAGTATAAAATGATCTTCAAGGTTGTATCCGGAAGATTATCTCTAAACATATAAACGAAACGAAATACAGTATTAGTTATGCCTGTACTCATAAACTTCAAGCTCCTCCCAAATAAAATTAGGACATTTTAGAAAACGAAACAATCAGAGAAACCCGCCCCAAAGTACGTTTCTAAATCCGCTACTGATTATTTGTATACATTAGTATTCAAGGTTGTATCCGCGGAAGATTATTGTCAAATCGTTGCACAGCTACAGTATAACAAAAATGTGGAAGTACGGTTAGACAGATATATTGAAAAACTAGCCTTCGGCTAGCTGGGGGCTTTGCCCCCAGACCTCCGAGTTTGCTCGGCCTACGGCCTCCCACCTCTTGAGCCCACAATTCTATTGTTTTTTTTTTTTTTATTTTCAACTATCTAAAAGATAAGATTTTGTATTCCAAGAAAACTCCCATTTAAATAGCATGGGAATTTCTTCATCCCCTTTAGACCCCTAAAAAATTAAAAATATTAACTTTTGGCAACTTTACTGTAGGTTAGTCCCGGAAGGCTACAATCATGCCAAATTTCATCATTCTAATCCTGCCGGAAGTACCTAAACATTTTGGGGTGTAGAAGACGTCCCATATAAATATCATGTGAAAGATTTTTCAGTTCCCCATTAAACCACTCTACGATTGGAAATTTTTATTTCTGATGATTCAGTTTGGTAACGCTAACGAAAACGTACAAGCATACCGAATTTCAAATTTTAATTCCAATTCTAAGTACCTAAAACATGAGATTATAGGTATAAAAAAAAAGTCCCATTTAAATAACATGGGGAAATTCTTCATCCCCTCTTTAGAGCCCCTAAAAGTTAAACATATTGACTTTTGGGAATTTTCCTATGGGTTTGTCTCGAAAAGCTCCAATTATGTCAAATTTAATCATTGTAACCCTACAGGAAGTGCTCAATAATTTGGGGGTGTAAAAGGTGTCCCATATAAATAACATGGGAAAGATTTTTCAGTTCCCTATATAACCACTCTAAAGTTGGATTTTTTATATTTACTGATTTACTTAGGTAGTGCTAACGAAAACGTACAAGCATACCAAATTTCAAGTTTTTATTCCAATTCTAAGTACCTAAAACATGAGATTATAGGTCCAAAAAAAAAAAAAAAAAAGCTTATTTAAATAACATGGGGAAATTTTTCATCCCCTCTTTAAACCCCCTAAAAATTAAAAATATTCACTTTTGGTAATTTTCCTGTGGGTTAGTTCCTGAAAGCTACAATCATGCCAAATTTAATCATTGTAGCCCTACAGGAAGTGCTCAATAATTTATGTCAGCTCATGTAGTTTTATATATAGTTAAGATGTACGCTTTGACGGATATATAGAAAAATGTAAGTTTAACTTTTGCGCTAGAAGCTAGAGTACTAAGCTCTTAGAAATGAAACACGGATGACAAACTAAAATGATCTAGAGAAGAATAAAAATATCGATAACTCAAAAGTTAAAATAAAGTTAAATAGCCTCTAAAATTACCCTCAAATACTACATTCTTCATATTAGCTTTAATTCGTAAAACATGTACTCCATTAATTTTGATGGTGAATTTCAGAGCGAAATATGGCATTTAGGTCATGGAATTCTTATCTAACAATAGAATTTACTATAAGAAAGCTATTTAGATAGAAAAATCATGAAAATGAAAAAAGCCAAAATTTCCAAAATTCTCGTTTTTTTTCCAAAAAAGCCGGCTTTTTATGTGAAAAAAAAACATCGATTCAAAAAAGCCGGCTTTTTTGCATCTCTCATTAAAAGTAAATATCATGTTCATGTGTCTAACGTTAAGGAATTCCAAGATATGGCCATGTTATTTTAACAATTGCAACTTCCATTTTTTTTTTTTTTATTCTGCCTGTTTTCTTCCCTTGTAGGGAAAGCAATTATTAAAAAACCTGAAACAACGTCTTTCCTTATTTCAAATTAAAAGTCTAAATACCAGATTTCATGTCTCTAACCTTAACGAATTTTGAGATCTGGCCATCTAATTATAGCAATTGTAAAACTGCTCTTTTCTTTCCCCATTTTTTCTTTCTCTTCCATGAAAAATATTTTTAAAAACGCTGAAATATGTGTTAATTATTTTAAATAAGAAGTCTAAATACCGAATTTCATGTCTTTATCCTTAAGAGATTCCGAGATACGGACGTTTTATGATAATAATTATCACCTCTCTTTCTCTCTTTCCTCGTAGAATTAAAAAAAAGAAAAAAACTTTAGTGAGATTTTACATCATAAATCCTAGGCCCTGTCCAAATTTCAAGTTTCTAGTTTAAGCGTTTGACCTGGGCGCTGATGAGTCACTGAGTCAGTCAGGATTTCCTGTATAAATATAGAAATAGAGATTTCTTAATCACTTTATTTAATCAAATACAACTAGTATTGAGAAAAAGGGATGTTATGAAAAATCAAACACCTACCACTTCTGCTTACTCAGTGTTTGGTCTTGGATATGACTCCTCTTGGAAACACATGATTTGTTCACGCGATTAACTGTAGGTCTAGTGGCGAATTTAGCCATCTATGGCCCTAAGAAATTAATTGGCTAACGTCCCTCACCGGTCACTACATCTACCCTGTTATTAGCTGTCCACTAATGAAATTGTTCCAACGTACCTTCGACAATTCTGCTTTAGCTACAGACTCTTTTATTGTACATTTACTTTTCAGTATATAAAGATATCTTTGAGATCAGCAGTTTAGTAAATGACATCACGCAACGCTTTCTAATCAGTGTTGACTGTGAGCTATGAAATCATTTTCACAATAAATTAAGGTTTGTTACATCACAGTAATAATGAAATGTACCAAACCTAACAACACTTAACATTACAATAATAATTTTTAAAATAGTTCCAAATGTTATTTTTTTTCTTTTGCGACTTCTCTGAGTTCCGTCGCCTTAATCAACATGTCTTGTGTGCCTAGTCAGAAAAACCTGAATATGTGTAAGTCCATATCTCGTATTCACGTAGCACCTAGAAAAACCTTGAGTTTAATCTTTATATGTGTGTGAACATATTGGTGACGTACCTATATTTTATGTTTCAGTTGATACGCTAATTAACCTTTCTCAGTTCTTTACCTAATGATAGAATAGTTATCAATACTTGTAAATATGAATGAAATCAGTATATTACTGAAGTTGATGACGTAGGAAGTTTTTATCCTAAGATTTCTACATTTCTGAGCAAATGTTGATAGGTCACAAAATAGAAGACCAACATTTGCGTGACCTATTTTGTGACCTACCAACCAGTTTTCTGCTAGTGACTCAGTGATAGAGTAATAATAACCTCTGCTGCGTGGAGTTCTGGTAAGATCCCAACGTGAGTTTCTGGTTGACAACATCGTGGCAATAGTTTTCTTAGGGTTTTACCGTTTCGTCTCAAATTCTCATTTCACCAATTCTTCCATAAGTCAACAAATGTTAGTGGGTTACTATCGAAAATGAGTTTAAAATGTCTTCCGATTGTACTCATCATTTTATACACTTCTATTTATTTTGGTTGTCTTAATATGAAAATACAAAGGCTACGAACAAATGTAGTAAGATGCAGCCTTCTGCTTTAATGAATTTAAGCCATGTTCGGTTTAATATTGTATAAAATATAACAGAATGTAAGAAAAGTTTATGTTGCATAGACGAGATATACAAAAACTAGTTCACCATACTAATTTTCCCACTAACTAACCTTGCTTCTCGTAATCAAATCAACACTCAATGAATATATCCCCTCTTTGTGTTATAATTTTTAGAAAAAAAATAAACTACTTTCTTTTAATTGATGCCTAAGTGGTCGACAAAATAGTATTTGTTAAAACAGTGTCAACCTCTACACTAATAATAATAAAAAAACACTAATAAAGGTTTTGCTTTTTTTTTCAGAATGTATGTGGATATGGCTATAATTTAGTAATAAAACAACTTATTTTTCGTATTCGTAAATGTTGTCTAGTTGTTTTATTGTTAATGATAGCCCCAAGCATACTGATGCTGGAAAGCAGCAGAAATGAAATATGCTAAAATAGTAACTAACGTGATGTCGAGAACTTTGCGCCTGGGAAATTTGCGACCTACCCGGAAAAGAGGGGAAAATGCGCCCTAGATGTACCTGCAATGGGAACTTTGCGCCCTGCAAGATGAAAGAGTCTGTTCGATCTCCCGCACCTACCCCTGTCATTGGCTGATTGTGATAGTTTGGGGCTATATAAGGGGAGAATGAATTTCAATTATAAGCCAAATAAACACAACGGATCAACGCAACAATGTGTTTGAAGTATAACTCCAGCAAATAATCATACCGTACATAGCTGAGTTTTCTTGATAACATTACTGAAATGATTTTACAATCACTTTGCAATTATTTTTCTATAATTTGTGTCCTGATAAGCAAAGCAGCTCTCAAGGATTATGAACAGAGATACCTGGGAAGAGCCAAACAGCCCTGTCTAGATTAAATTATACTCACATAGCTAGTTTAGTTAATTATATTAATATATATTAGTTTATATTTATATTAATGTATGTCCATCAGTAACTTACACTTTTATTGTATATATTGTAGTATAATGAAAAATGTATTTGTATGGATTGGCCTTTAGTGATTTTAAATTGTACTTTTTTTTCTTTTGGTTCGGGATATTATAATGGACGAAGTAGCAGTACTGGGACGATGAAAGGATGAGACGATTATTCCGCTGAAAGACATTGAAGATGATTGGCTTGCAATACAGAGTACTATGCCAATAAAAGATAAATTTACAGAATTTATGTATTACTTTGTAAACAAGTTTATGCAAAATGCGAATGTACCGTTCGATCTCTGGAACTGCGAAGGTGAACGGCATCGAATAAATAATGCCGATGAAGGGTGGAACAACAAGTTCAAGAGCAGGATTAACTTTCATCCGAATTTCTTTGTGCTTTTAAAAGCACTGAAACAGGAGGCTGGCCATAGTGCTTTGCATTATGATAGGATTTTTCTTGGTTTGGAAGGCAAAGGAAAAAAACATATATAGGACTTGACAACAGAATTGAAAAAATACCGCACAGATAGAAAACAATTCGCCCAAAGATATCGTTCAATGTCTAAGAAGTCTAGCCCACATTCAAAAATTGGAGTGAACGCGAGAAGGCAATGGAAACACGCAGTAACAAGGATGACAAGGGAAATAATTTCTTGCTAAAGGATAACAAATGATTCTAAATGACAGAGTTTCCTACATAATAATAATAATAATAATAATAATAATAATAATAATAATAATAATAATAATAATAATAATAATAATAATAATAATAATAATAATAATAATAATAATAATAATAATAAAGAAATGACAAGGGAAAGAGTTTCCTGCTTGAGCTTCTCAACTCGCCAATAAAAGGAACAATAGGTTTGGTTCACTGTTCTGACAGTCCCAAGCCTGGTTCAAGTCTGAAGGGGAGCTTACTTTGCATAATACAAAAACAAGTTCAATTGTAGGACGCAAACATCCCGGTGCAAATATATAGCGGGCGCATTTTTCTCTCTCTTTGGGGTAGGGCGCAAAATTCTCCCATCCACTAACGTTGCATTAATAAAAATCTATTCATATGTATTTAATATGAAGAAAGTTGAAGCGTTTTTGAGAAAGCTCCTTACGATGACCATATAGTTTGGACCTTATGTTACACTGTAGGTCAATAGATCTACGTGTTAGATAGCGTCCGTCCTTAAAATGGGAGTTAAGGTCAAAACAATCCAGAAAAAAAAAACTAAACTATAATGAACCGAAGCAGGGGAAATTTTAATAAGTACTAATTGTTTCTTGATTCCTTTCTGTACACAGTAAAAATCCACGTGGTTTAAATCTCACGTAGTTTTCATTATTAAAGGAAGTCGTTAAACCACCAAAAAGAAAATCAAAATTTATCTAGAATTTTCAAATAATGAAAGTACAGTAAATGCTCAAATTTCAATTGTTCCTTAGAAACATATTTTGGTACAAAGTGGAAGGTATGAAAGAATTTAAGCTGTTTGCTTTTACTTTATTTCTTTAACAATATACTGTACAATATATTCTAAAAGAAATGTGAAGGCATATTCCTAGTATTGGATGTTCTAGTGGGATTGAGAAAAATAAAAATTTCGCTAGCGTATATCTAGTTATAGTATTCAATAATGAAATTCATATTTTCTAG
Source organism: Thermobia domestica (assembly GCF_964235325.1). NCBI lineage: Eukaryota > Metazoa > Arthropoda > Insecta > Zygentoma > Lepismatidae > Thermobia > Thermobia domestica. The sequence continues at coordinate 111,771,806 of NC_137463.1, read as the reverse complement.
TAAATTCAATTCTCAACAAAACATTACTTTCTTTCATATAAGTTCTTTTCTTTTCCTCTTTTGCCTGTTTGTTACTTCCTTTCCTTGCTTATACAATATATTTGACGTTAATTGAAATTTTACAGAACAGAGACTATACGAAATATGAAATCGGATCAACAAGTAGTCCCACCGAGAATCAAAGCCAAGTCTCTAGAGAAAAGACAAGAACACTATACGCATTTACGCATTATAGCGTTCAAAATATGTGTTATTTAATAATTAAATCAATGTGGAATGAAACCACTTACCTTAATTTGTAACTCGAAATACTTCCTTCGTTGATTAAACGTTAGTGCCTCTATTTAGAATCAAGGTGCTAATAATAAAATCTGTTCTCTGTTAATGATATATTTATCACATAATTATACACACAACTAGTACTAAATATTTTTGCAACATTGTCCACAGTTTCCGTTCACATTTTTCTATATCCGATGCCAATGACCACTAAATCCTTCCGGTTGATTATAACAGGATATTGAGGCACATTTTCCTCCTTCTTAACTACGCCATTGTGCCAAATACTTGTCCCCATTAGAATCTAATGCGAAAAATATCAGTAGGTTTAATTGAAAGTAAACATATTCTCACCGTTAATTTTTAATTAATTTTGTTAGCTGAAATGCTCTGTCTCGTTCTGATCTTATAATAAAAAAAGTGATAACGTTAACATGAAATGTAAGTTGAGTGTGTATTTTATATATTTAATACTGACTATTTCGATCTCCAATCAGCCTGTTTTGCCTCCTACATATGAGTTTGTAGTCTGCATGTCATAATTGCTGCTACACTTCATAGTGGGGGTAGATTTTCAAATCTCACTTTTTGAAATCCGGAGACTAAACATAAAATACATGAAGAATCAACCGCAATTAACTTGCAAAGCATACTGCAAGGCTCACCAGACGACACGAGACACTTTCGTGAAACACACGAGCCAAGATAGGCTTTTCTGAATAGAAACAGGTACACTTTTCAAGACGAGACAATGACCTGCAAATCAGAAAATTCATCACAACAGTATTTGTTGCCGAACGCCCACGGGAAACAATGGGTTAATGATAGAGGTCTGCATAGGCCGGAATTTTTGGGCCCAGGCCCGGCCCGGCCCGAGCTCATGTGATAATCAAATAAGCCCGAATTACAAAAACTTAATAATTAATGCCAAATAGTACTTTTATTTAATTATGCATTTTAAAAGCTTACATTATTCAAAAGGAATAACGAAATACAGATTATCTTTTGCACTTACTAACTATATGAATTCTCTAAAGGAAATTGTCATTTATATAAATTCCGTCTCCCTTAGCATCGGTGCATAATTTTGGGACGATAAGCTATACATTTCATTTCATTTATATACATTCTTATGAAATGGAAACATAAGTACTTCACATCTTAAAAACAAAATGTCAAGTGTGTAAATATTTATGCAGATGGATGTGTATTGGGCTTATTCTGTGTTGATCAGCTACTGTAGTAGCATGTGTGTGAGTTCTTGTGCATCAACTATGGATGCCAAGAAAGAGTATTTGTTGAATGTTGAATATGGACTTAATTCAATGGAAACCAAATTAATTTGTATTGGAGTGGATAGTGATACTTTTGAGCCGGTGATTCGTGTTGGTAAAGGCCTTGTGTTTTCAGTGAAGTTAAATTTGGCAGAGTGGTAGAAACTTGTACATTTGACTTTGTTTGTTTCGGCCTATTTAAATTCTCAAGTGGAAATCACATTTATAAAATCTCTTGGACGAAAAAACGAACTGCTGGTGCGAAAACTAATGGGTGAAAAGTTAGTGATATCAGAGAAGAAAGGAACATTTCATGCCCTTAAAACACTATGTACTTAACTTCAAGTGATTGGCTTTGTTTCTTAGAAATATTACCATGTTTTGAACATGCGGTGAAAAACAGTAAAGCTTGCAGTGTTGTGCTATGTGAATATTTTGTTTGTGTACAGATACTATTCGCAATCATGTATAATCGCAATGTCTTACATGTAGAGGACTTGCTCGAATTCATACATGTGTGGATGAACCGAGTATTATTAATGAAACGAACATTAGTTTTCCAAGTGTATCTCTTCATAATAACGGCGATGTGAACATTGATGTTGAAAAATTAAAATTGTAAACGAAAGTATTTTGCAAACAAAAACTCATAGACTCAATTATCACTGATGTATTTGATAATGTACGAACACAGCCATGGTAGGAGGAAAACGATACTCAACCCTTGAAAGGTATCGACGAAGTGGACGTCTGTTCATAAAGAAGATAATAGATTTGTTTTATTTCATTTAAAAATAAAAAATATAGTGAAATTCAAATGTTTTATTTAAAAAAAAATGTGTTTTGTGTTCCCTTCATACACTTCAATATGATATGATTTTCACAACAAGAAAATCCTATCATATTTTTTCCTTCTATATTTATAATAATAATGAATTCACATACTTGAAATGTTTGTTAAATACCAATAAAAAGTTCGCATCGAATTCATTATTATTACAGAACTCTGTCTTAAGTATGATAGGCTTTTTTATTTTGAAAAAAACTTTAAAATAATTAATATTAAATTTTAAAACAAAGTCCTATCATAATATTAATAATAATATTGAATTCACATACTTGTTTTTATTTACGAAAGAATAACTTATTAAGTGTTTAAATTCATTCTTATTATTTAGTTATATAATTGCATCATTGAATTAAAAACAGTTGTAGATTCCTTTTTTAAAACATAGTAAGAAATTCTTTAATTCAATGAGTTTAAAAAAGGTACAAAATATGTTTTATGATATATTTATTTAATTACATAATTGATCATAAAACACATTTATTAGGAAATGGAAGAAAATAAAAAATAAAACATTTGTTTACAAAGACGAAAAGAAGAATATAAACTATTTATTGACGAAGATAATGATATTTACAGAAGAAAAATTATGGTAAGTATCTTTTTAAAACGAAAGTTTTTAAAAAGCTCTCTCTCATGTTCGCTGTGCGAATTAATAAAAAATTCACTTTTTACACACATACACAGTATAATAATAGTCTTTAAATGCCCACTTGTAATTTTCATATTGATGATGATGATGATGAAACGTAGCTAGAAGTCATACCGTATAATGATGCTGCCCATACATACGCTGACGATCTTTTATTCTCTGAAATGATTGAGAAACATAGCTTAAAATTTATTTTATCTATAATCATAACAAATAAAAAGTATACAAAACAAACGAAGAAATGATAATATACATACTAAATACGTTGTAACAAAGAAGAATGAAAAATGACTACCTGCAGTAATAGATAGAATTTAAGGTTTATTTTATCTATAACAATAATGAACATATAAAGAAATAAGAATAAGTAGGAGAAATAATTACCTGTAGTAATAGATAGAAAAATCGAAGATCATTTTTTCGGGTATGGATGAGAAGGTATAATGAAAATCGTTTAAGGGCTTTCCTTTAACTTTGAAGCAAAGGAATAAGTATGAATAATGTCCACATAGGGACGATTTCACACTTTGAATTTGTTTATTATTGAATTTCTGAGAAAGATAATTTCTACGTAGAAATTGAATATGTTACATTACATATGGAGGAAATTCTAATGTATCGAAGTAGTTGGCACGTCCATCAGTATTAATATATACAGATACCCAATGGGTGCCGATCTTACTAGCTGGATCTGTATTTATGATTATAGCTGCAGGAAGTGGAACATGTGTTGGTAATTCGTTGGCTGCAAATACGCCAATGTAGTGATTTTGAAATGAATAATTGGTTTGAAGTGCATTCAATAATTCTAGTGTAGAGGACATCATATACAGAATGCAGACATGTATATATATATATATATATATATATATATATATATATATATATATATATATATATATATATATTTGGTCTAGGAATTAATTCGTGCGGTTGGTACGCACACATTGAAGCTGTAGTACAAACACAAAATACATAAATACCTTAAGAAAAATACTGTCCATCGCTAGCCACCACTTTCGCCCATCTGTCAGGCAATGTACGGATTCCGTGGCGAAAGAAGTCCTCATCCTTGGAAGCGATCCAGTCAGAGACCCATGTTTCGATATATTCTGAAGAAGTAAACCGCTGTCCAATCAAATCGTTGTTCATGCAATCGAACAAGTAGTAGTCCGAAGGAGCAACGTCTGGTGAATACGGCGGGTGGGGTAAAACTTCCCATCCGACATTTTCTAAATAGGTTTTGACCGGTTTTGCGACATGTGGGCGAGCGTTATCATGTTGAACAATAAGTTTATCATGTCTGTTCTCCCATTCTGGTCGTGTTCTGGCCAGAGCTTGCTTCAAACGCATTAATTGTCGTCGATAACGTTCTCCATTCATAGTTTCACCCGGTTGCAGCAGCTCATAGTACACCACACCTTTCATATCCCACCATATGCACAGCATAACCTTTGCACAGTGAATATCTCGTTTTGGTTGTGATGGACCTGGTTCACCTGGTTTCACCCAGGCCTTTTTTCGTTTAGGGTTCTCGTAATGGATCCACTTCTCATCACCCGTAATAATTCGATGCAGAAACCCCTTTCTGCTCTGTCGTTGAAGCAGCAATTCGCAAATGGTTTTTCGTCTTTCAACGTCTCTGTCTTTCAATTCATGTGGAACCCAATGTGACATCTTTTGAATCATTCCCATGGCTTTCAAGCGTTTGGAGACTATTGTTTGATCAACGCATTATGCTGCTGCAAGTTGTTCCTGCGTTTGACACGAATCCTGTTCGAGCAATGCTGTCAATTCTTCGTCTTGAAATTTTTTTGGCTGTCCAGCTCGCTCTTGGTCTGCCAAGCCGAAATCACCACTTCTAAACCGTGCAAACCACTTATGACACGTTCGCTCAGCTAGAGCATGGTCACCATACACTTCCACCAAAATACGATGACTTTCAGTCGCACTTTTCTGCATGTTAAAGTAATGCAGCAGGACACCCCGCAAAAACACTTTATCAGGCACAAATTGCGCCATGTTCACTTAACTACAAACTGGTGTTGTTGACGCTTTAATCCACTGCCCTATACTGCGAACGATACGCGATGACAGGGGTTTGCAACACATGTGTGGATACACGGAACTGTGGGACGCTCCGTTCGTTGCGCCATCTCTTGTCCACCCGCACGAATTAATTCCTAGACCAAATATATATATATATATATGTATATATATATATATATATATATATATATATATATATATATATATATATATATATATATGTTGCGCTATTTAAATAAAAATAATAACGACCTTTAAAATTCCATGATGATGTTAGTCTGGTGATCCACTTCTAAGAGTGACTGGAACTCGCCATATGTGATGCATGAGACAGGTACTGGTAGAGTATTCTTAAAATGAAATTCCAGATGAACACATCCGTGTTTATTTAGATTCCAATGCTGCACAGTGCTGGCTTTTCCATCTTGCGTAATGTCGAAAACAAAGATACGGTATCCTTGTGGAAAGTCTAGGCGAGGTATGTTGTTGCCATGATTGGAAAAGTGAATACCTTATCCACAGAATAAGGTATGATATGAAGAAAAACATATAGGTGGTTTACGAAATTTGGTTGTAAAGATTTCGAAGGTACAGGTTTTCCATCAATGTATAATAAGAAGAAATTGATGTTAAAATGTTTAAAATGAAATGGATTTGAAGTTATAGTTCCTGTGTGTGCATCATTTTGAGTAAACGCCACAATCACTCGAGTTGGTAATACTCCCATAAATAAATTATCGATTGTTTTTGATTGATGATCCTTTGGAATGAAGAATGACTTCATTTGCACACTTGTGGGAGGATGTTTTGCGGTTGTTGATTGTAGAAGCTTGTTATGTGTTTGTTTTATCGTATGATTAACATCAATCTTTTTAGTATGTAAAGCAGCGTCTAAAATATTCACTTTAGCCTCAACAGACGAATCACTAGCGATGAGGCAAAAGTTTGGCTTTGCAGAAATTAACTTAATTCGTAATTCTACTTCTTGGATTAAAAATTATCCTGATTAAAATTATCACAATGAAAATGTCCAAGCATGTCGAATTTTGCACTGTTTTTTGTTAGTTCATAACGCTGTTGAAATTTCCTATTAGCACTAGATATTGTATCCATATGTCCAGCACTATCTTGAACCATAATGCTCATTGAAAATGAGTATTTTTAACAGAATCATCATAATTTAACAGTTTTTCGATGTATGACCGATATGGATGATTATGAGATGGAAATGAAACCAGTTTGTTATTTAAATCCACTTCACTGAACATAGAATTTAAAAAGTCATTAATAGGAGCCACAGCTTATCACTTTCCTCAAATGGTGATCCATCAGGTTTAAAGATTTGAGTTTCAATGTAAAGGAGAGCATGTGGAAGATCTATGTATTCATCACTTGTTCCTGGGATGACACATTCTATAGGTACATTATCAGCTAGTGAACTAATTGGTTTGGATGTAACAATATGATTATCTAATATACTGGTTTGCGTTGGTTTTGTAGAAAAATATATAGTTCACTTTTTACACACTGGTAGGATTGATGATGTAAGAAAGCCATGATGATGATTTAATCAAAGATATCGTCTGATAATTTCCTCTTATAAGACTGTTTTTTCTTTGTACGTTTCCTCTTGCCTTTTTCTTCTTCTTACGCTTGATGATGTGTAATGATGAAGGCTTAAAGATGGAATGATGTGAAATTCTTCTTTTCCTTCGCTGATATCCAGATCCTAGCATAGGTGTCAGTTTATTTTTAGCCCTTTCTTGCAAGATGGACCTCGCTTCACCCATTCGTTGATGAAAGGATTCGTTAATAGGTTGTTTATTCGATGATGACATCATTAATAACGTTTGCTCCAGATTTTAATAATTCTTTTCTTATAGTTTTAGCTCCTTGTCTTACTAATGGCATGACAGAACGAAATAATCCTCCAAGGAAACTTCCAATACCATGTCCATCTTGATAAGTTGATCCAACATAAACGTTTCCAGTTACAGAAAGGGCTTTTTTTGATAATATTGTAAATATGGATTATTCGTAATTGTTGATGCTAGCGTGCTGATCGAAAATATAGTTTAACGCATACAGTTCCGAAAGTAAATGTCAGTGGAGAGTCTGTACTATCTCATATATGTTTTGATGTGTTCAAAATACACCTTTTCTATAAAATTTAGGTACATAATGTGGAGGATTAAAAATTTCTATAGCACTACTTACAAATGTATGACTCACAGGATTCATATTTATGATACGTAATAATGGATATGCTACTGTATCTGCAACAAATACGAAATGAATTATATCACAATATACATACATCGTAGACGGAAGTCCTAAACGTAAATTTGGAACTCTCTGGAATTGTTGCATATCCTTTAAATCAACGTTTGGATCAGATCTTAACATTGCACTAACACTTGGTGATATTGCAACGCAGGGACGTAGCTAAGGGGAGGCCCGGGGGGCACCGGACTCCCCAAATCTTGGCTTTCCCCCCCAAATATATATTTAAAATTATATGTTACAAATTGTTCTTATCCGACAATAAATGAAAAAAATTCTCCATAGTAAACCGAAATTATTCATAATTCTAAGAAAAGATTTTTAAAAAATTCATTTATAGGTATTTCTTAAACGTTAAAAGTGAACGGTAATGACTTCTACGCCGTCATCTTCGTTAACATTGCGAGGTTCTTCCAGCCCTTAGAGTGATTCCAGCCTTATAGTCGCCTTGAAGTACTAAGGCTAAAAAGCTATACGAATGCACTTTCTATAACCGACTAAGAAAAAAATGAAAAGTCGATTCGACTCAAAGGCTAGGAGAATATCTCTCCCATATTGCTGAGTTTTTCAACATAATATCTTATATTTTAATTATTTTACAAGAAGCGTACCTGCCTTTGGCGTAGGAGACCTGGGTTTGATTCCCGGCGGGAGCTCATATGGTTCGGATTCCACGTTAATCACTATTTCCACGTCTCATATAGCCTCGCTGCTGAAAGGGACGCTAAACTAAAATCAACTCAATTCAACTGTTTTACGAGAAGGTATTGAGTGTAGATTTACTTCCTTATTTTTATTATATTTAGCAGCCATTCTGGCAAAACAGAGGAGGATAGAATATGTAAACTATTTATACCCTACCTGTGCTGGCGCTGGCAACTGTGGCTGAGCGGGAAAGAATCTATTTTCTTACTGAACGTGGAATGCGCAGAGTTAAGTTTCTACAGGGCTACATGTATTCTTGAAATTAAGTTAAATATAGAGAGATTTATAAAATCTGGATATTTTATTTCACACGTAAAAAGTGATAAGCAATTGGTGAGTACCTGCAGCGAAACTGATAAGGTGCGTGTTGTTGCTTAAGAAAATATTCATTTGGACAGTATTGATAAGGAAGTTGCTAGCATCTCACAGCAAAACATTCATGTGAATGACTGCTTTCAGAGGTCCAAAGAAACGGGAGATGTCCTGAATCTGAAAACCACGCATCTAGAGAAGAATGTGATCCATTTGGGTCGATAAGGATAAGGATTGGCATGACAGAACGAAATAATCCTCCAAGGAAACTTCCAATACCATGTCCAACTTGATAAGTTGATCCAACATAAATCTTTCCGAGGCAACGATGAATATGACAGCAGTTTAAAAAAAGGGAATTTCTTACAAACATTCGAGTGGTTACGACGTTTTGACTCTTTTTTAAAGAATTATACAGCGCCAAGGAATATCACTTACTTATCCCCAGAAATTCAAAATGAAGTTATCTTGTGCTGCGGTGAGGAAAACATCAATGTCATTGTAAGTGCCGCCGGAAAATTCAGTGCAGTGGTATGGCTGTGAAACACGAGATAGGCCTCTTGGATATTGATTTATGTTTGAGACGCACGGAAGACGTTAACGATTTTGTGAACAATAAAATGTACTACACTATAACCATTATGGTCACATTTATTGACCAATTACCATCAATTCTGGCTGCCAACCGAGTACCCTAAATTTACGGTATTAGTATTAAAGTTATGGTAATAGGGCATACATACGGACTTTTTGTTGCCTATAACCATACACTTTACAGTAATACTTTAAATTTGAGGGTAATCGGTTGGCAGCCAGAATTGACGGTAATAGATCAGTAAATATGACCGTAATTGTTTACCGTATAATATATAAAGGAAGTCAGGATCTTTGAAAAACATGCTAAAGTTTGTGAATGCTTATTAAATGTACACGATAGCTAGTTGAAATTATATTGAAATTTATTAGTCTAGTATATAATGTTTCTTCAACTATGTAGAATATTATTACATTTTAACACTAAAATATACGACTTGATAGCCTGTGTGTTCAGTTTAGGTAGCCTTATGGGACTCATAGCATTTTTTGGGTAGTGAACGTCTGTTACTATATTATTTGTAACTATTTTCTCAAGCTACAAAGTATATAAAGGTACAAGGCAAAAAGGTATGTATAAATTTATCAAAAAGTATTTGTATGTAGTATTGCGTTTTATAATGTCCTTACATAATTTTTAAATTATTGTTTCATTATCGCATTTCGTAGGAGAGGTTCACATTTCTAACCCCCGAAAGAGAAGTTAAAGTTTAATTTAGGACAATCTATTGGTGAGTTTTCCAAACGATACTTTCCGCCAATTATCCTGAGTACTCTCTCTATATATCTATATCTATATCTATATCTATATCTATCTATCTATCTATATATCTATCTATCTATCTATCTATCTATCTATATCTATATCTATCTATATATATATATATATATATATAGGTTATTCCATTTGTAAATATGCCCCCCAAACTGAGAACTCTGGCTACGTCTGTTGCAACGTAAACATTTATGTCTTTAGGAAGACGTCGTATAAAACAGATATTACTGTCACCAATGTAGGAAATATGTAAATTTGTGAATTTGTTGTTCATATTAATTACCTTTATCAACTCCGAAATGTCAGTGTAATAACGTAGAGGAATAGTTATAAACTTCCATTCATCACTTTTTGCAGGAATGTAAAAAAAAAATATTATTTTCTTCATTAATATTTAAAATTTAATGAGGATCATGAATCTCAACAATAGCCACTTCCCAATTTTCACTTAATTCTATTCTTTGATGAAGTTTAGTAGTATATGATGTTAAGGTGTTGTCAGGAAATATTCCATAGAACTATTACTAGGAAGCGTAACGTAAAAATCTCCATCAGGTTCAATTCTATTTCTTGATCTTCTTTACGGATGATGCAGGTATCCAGGAATCGAAAGAAGAAATGTATCCTTTCCAATAAACAACATATTCTTTTGTGCGTATGATTTTATCTATGTAAAACGTTTTTGATAACGAGACAGGTTGTAATTCCTCTCTATAAAATAATCCATTCAGTTGTTCCTTGTTTAAATCTTCTATTTCATAAACAGGTGGATCTCTAGGTATTATCTTCTTCACTTTAAATATTTCCCAAGTCCAGTTTTGCATTTTGTGGGAAATTATTAGTGCAAGTGAAAAATTGGTAAAAGTGTGTAGGCTATCAATTCCCTTTTTAAGATTATGTTGTGAATCTTTGACAGTAGAAGTCATAAGAAAAATGACAAAAATAATTAATATTCTTATAATACTTTGAATTAAGTTAGTCTATGACTTACAAAAGTCAGAACGTTCATTGAAGCAGAAACAACGTCCAATAAATCAATCCAATAAGGGTAATTATTCCTTCTTTCTCTTTAGATCCAACTTTACACTATTCTTTCATCTTCTCGCGCATGTAGATGAATTATCCTAGAAGTTTTTCAATTACTATCCCGTTCACGCAGGATGTATAATCTAGCGAAATGTAGATCTCATTTTAAGAGATAACAATTTAATGCTAACCCTAGACGCCGAAACTCAGGAGGTCGAAGCTTACGAGCCGAGAACTCACGCTGACTTGACCTCAATTTCACGAAGAGAACACGAAGTTGTGTGTTATCCAAATCGTGATGTAAGTGAGGTCAACTGAGCGTGATGTAAATGCAATTTTGGGTCAGTGTAAAGTCGGAATGATATTATGGGTGTCAAGTTGAGTGAGTTCCCGTATGCTTACCCCGGGAGATAATAATATGACAACAAATCTTAAATTTTAGCTTTTCTGCAGTTTAAGATTTGAGCTGTTTAGGACTAGTACAGTTTAGGTTTTGAGCAGCTAAGTTATTCTTAGGAGTTTTGTCGCTTGAGACTACTGTCCTAGTAGATTTTTAGGATTTCTGCATTTTAGGACAGTGATTCCCAACCGATGTATCGCGCAATTTAATAGTGTATAGCGGATAAATCGTGAAGCGTTTAATAATTAATGCAATTGAATTTTGAGACAGGCTGTAACAGTAATCGCTTCCAACAGAAGCAGCAATGCTCAGTGCTACATAGAGTTACTACTTTATAGAACTTATAGTCTTATATATAGTAATTTATTTTATTAATAGAAAAAATCAAACAAGAGCGTCACTACGTCATGGCCATTCATTAAAGTGTGTTGTCGTTAAAAAAAAAAGCATTGGGAATCACTGTTTTAAATAGTATTATATCATTTTTTCGTTAAGGGAGATAAGATTCCATCCATATAAGTAATTTCACTTTTCAATTAGTATAATATTATGGCATTTATTTAAACTATATTTATTTAGTTTTGAATACAATTAGGTTGAACAAAAAATATTCAAATATCTATGAATAATATCATATTGTTTTCTACATTCTTGATTTTAAACTGATATACATTTGTTTAATCTGAGATATTAGTTTTAAAGAGTATTCTAGCCTCTCACATCCATCTTACTCAGCGTCTGAAAAGAATAACATTTTTATATTAGTTTTCAGATGAAAGAAACAAAAGTCATGGAGCAATTAAAAATTATATTTGTTCTTCCCTATTTTCCTCACTTTAGTTTTATTTCCTTTAAGTACAGCTATCATTCATTTTTATATAAAAAAAATTCAGAGACAGGACTAAGGTTGCCCACAGAAATTTCTCGTCTCATCTCGATTCCAAGACGGGAGTCAAGGAAAGAAATTTGAAATTCGAAATTTGAAAGTTTTTGTTAAGTCTCGTGAGCAAAACTATTTAACTCAAGTCTTAGATTTGAAACACTGCTTTAATGTAGTAATTTATATTAAATAAAAAGAAAAAATAAAGAACTATAAATTGACAAAGTGATAGTACGAACATAGTGAATAGCATTTGTAACATTTAAAGATTCGCGAATCATTACACGATATACTCCCATAATAAATATGGTTTACATCTTATTATATGACATCCTTCGTGGACCTCTCGTGATGCTGAAGAATTTTGATCAAGTTCTGTAAAAATAACCAAGAAAGTTCTGTCGCTTTTTGTGTAAGTCTGTGTTCAATTGGCTCTCACACCGTGAGTTGAACGCGAATAGAGATAAAGCGAAGGTCAGTTCTTGGTGTGGGTATATTCAACACACTACCTGGTTGTGGCAGTTCAGCTACACCTTAAATTTGCGTAATAACAGAGTGCACATGGAACCTCCACAGAGCGTCATAAGGGGTAACTGAAAAGTTTAGAACCTAACTTAGAAAATGAGAATCTACAATAGAATAACTATAAGTATTAGAATAGTACAACCTTTGATATTAATGTGTATCAAGCTCTTGGTTCTAAGTAATTTCTTTTGTCTTTTACAGGCTCTTGAACTGAGTGAGATGGCAGACGCCTACGGGCACAGTTCATCCGATTTTTCACTCTGGCGATTACGGCCGACTGGTCGGCCGACCGCGTCTGCCGACTGCTTGGTCACACTGCAACCCATCCGTCGTCAGTCTGGCTTTTTGTGGGATACAGTATGGACGAGGAATTTCTGCTATTAGAAAATCCTGTGTTAAAAATACCGGTATTACTTTTAGAGGAAGATAGGAGCGAATATGAAAATACCATTTTTCAAGAAAGAGAGAAATATATCGAGTTTCACACGCTAGTTTCAAAGTTGGTGGAGCAGCCACAGAAGTTTTTTCAGTACTTTAGAATGGAACAGGATGCATTTTGGTACATCTTACAGAAGATCCGAGGACGCATAGAGAAGCAAAGTAATTTTTAACAGAAGAACGGTTGGCTGTAACATTAACGAAAGCATTCAGAATTAATAACCAGGGAGGGGGCGTGTAATCTATAACAGTGTTTCGTTCAGAAAAATTCCCGGTGGTATTTTAAAACTTAAGTGGTAAATATAGATTTAAAATGTAAGTTCCCCCGTATTCTTGTATAGTATTCTTTGACAAGTCGCCTGGGAAATTTTCAAATTAAACATTATCCTAAGTATGTTGAATACAACATAATTGTGTACTAGTGCCGGGAAAACATGAAAAATACATTAAAATTCACACACCTCTCGTTTAATTGTTATTATTATTTTGCACAATATTACCAGTTATCTGATGACATTAATCTAAAGATATTCATACCATACCAGTGCACAAAAGAGTAATAATAAGAAAAAAATATAACTCCCCTTGCATATGGAATTGAAAAAGTTCAATTAAAAGTTCAAGTACACAATTCCTCATATACACCAATGTAACTATGATTATAAAAAAATGTTCAATAAATCTTTCAGGATCAACCATCTTGCATTAGAAAGTGAAGTGGAAGTCTCAATACTTGCGATGAGTTGTAAACCACCCGCTAGTCTGGCGTAGTCTGACGACAAAAACAAAATAATTTGTTTCCGATCGGTGGTCGGTAGAAGTCGGCCGTAGTCGCCAGACCATGTCGGAACTAGTCTGACCACGTACACTTCTGTCAATGCATTTGTTTATTTCACCGATGTCGTCAGAGTATGTCAGACTAAAAAATCGGTTAAAGTCGGATCCACTGTGACCATAGGCGAAGTTGGGAAAACGGAAAAAATTGAGTACATGGTCAGTCATTAAGTATCTACAATTAAAAGGAATGTCGGCGTATGAGATCTACCAGGATCTGGTCAATACCGTATGTGAATCTGCCCCTCATATGCCATCATCAAAAGATAGGTGCAGGAATCCAAGCGTGCTAGGCAGAGTGTTGAAGATGTACTGAGATCTGGGATACCATCAAGTGCTACCATCACAGAAAACATTGGCCTGGTACTTAACATGATCATGAAAGATCGCCGATTGTCAACCCTACAGATAACAGACAGGCTGGGCATATCACAGGAGGGAGCATATCATATTCTGAAGAATAAGTTTGGTTTATCAAAAGTTTTTTCTCGATAGGTCCCATGTCTTCTGATTCCCGAACAAAAACGCACTCAGTACCTCCTACCCATGAACAATTTGAAACTGTTAAAACGTGATGTGGACGATTTTCTCTGTCGATTCATCACTATGGACGGATGTTGAGTACATCATTACCAGCCAAAACAAAACAACATTCCAAAGAATGTGAGCACCCCTCCGCCCTTCCCAAAAGAAGACAAAAGTGATCCCCTCCGCTGGCAAAGTGTTGGTCTCTTTTTTTGGGGGGGATTCCCAAGGTGTGATATTCATTGATTACCTACAAAGGGTCATACCAACAGAGGACACTATTATAGTGACGTTTTGGAAAAATATCGATGATGTCTAGAGGCGTTCTCTACCATCATTACAATGCTCCCGGCCACGCATCCCCAGTTGCCATGGATACTATGCACGAATGCGGCTTTGAACTCGTTCCTCATCCACCATATTCTCCAGATCTGACGCCCTCAGACTTCCGCTTGTTCCCTAATTTAAAAAAGACTCTAGCAGGACGACGTTTTGCAAGCGATAATGACGTCATGACAGCCGTGGAAGAGTTTCTGTGGTCACAACCTAAGGGATCTTTTTGTCTATTGGGATAAGAACTACAGCACCAGAGCAAGAGTGTTGCTGTTCAAGGGGATTACGTTGAAAAATAAACGTATTACCAAATCGATACTTCTTATAGTTTCCTCAAGGTTCAAAATTTTTCAGTCACTCCTCGTATGCTGTACGAGTTCAAAGTTGGGTCAAATGCCGCTGCAAATGGGAGGAAGATATCCCAGGTCTTTGGTGAGGGTATCGTGACTACGCGTACAGTGAAGCGGTGGTTTAACAAGTTGAAGGACGGTGATGAAACACTCAAAGACGCGCAACATGCCGGAAGACCAACACATGTACAAAATGAAGATCTGCAGGCATCAATTGAGGCAAACAGTGGCAAGACATGTGAGGAACTGGGAATACAATTCAGTGTGAGTGTATAAACTATTCGGCAGCACCTCCATCAACTTGGGAAGCACTACATATTGGGTCGATGGATCCCACATGATTTGACTCCAGGCCAGAAGGCAACACGAGCAGACACCTGTTTCTGGACAGAGTGTTGACATATGATGACAAGTGAGTCCTGTATGAAGCTCCACGGTGTCGCCATCATTGGTTAGCATCCCATGAACCAGTTTCAAAACAGCTGAAATCAGCACTAGAAGAAGGCCCTCCTGTGTTTGGTGGACTGCTCGCGGTATCATGCATCGGGAACTTCTACAAGCTGGACAGAGCATCAATACAACTGTGTACTGTGAGCAGTTGAGCCGTGTTCAAGAAAAATTCAAAATTCTGGAGCCAGCACTTCTGAATCCAGAGGGATCATCCTGTTCGGGATAACTCTAACCCCGACGTGGTTAGGATGACCCGGGACACCATTCTATGCCTTGGACGGGAAATGCTATTGTATCCGCCACACTTCTCGGTTATTGCAGCTTCCTATTATCACCTGTTCCACTCCTTGGACAAGCACCTTAGAGGACGCCAGTTCAAATCGCTAACAGAGGTGCAGAAGACACTTGATACCTTCTTCGTTTCACAGCTCACCAAGTTTTACCGCGATGGGATCCATGGCCTTCCAAAATGTTGGCAGAAGGTCATCGATGCAGATGGTAAATATTTTCGATCTTCCAGGTACGTCTTAGGTGACATATCGATGTTCGAATGTGGTGGATGAATAAGCGCCTAAAGTTTCTTGGTTACCTTTATAGATAAAATTGAGAAGAAAATAAGTATGCAAATTTTGTACGTTAATTTACAAAATGACAACAGAAAAACTTTCCGCGAATCGAGATTAGACGAGAAAGAAGTGTACGAGAACCGAGACGAACGAGAAGTTGAATGTTCATAGCTCTCATTCATATCCGATGCCACTTAAAAAAGAAAAAAAAAACTGGTTTGGATATTTTAACTTTTATTTGATGATGCAACGCGAAATATTAAGTTGTTGGAATCTTGAAAACATGTGGTTTGAAACAGGTATAGTTTGCCAGAACTTGATCTTGGTAGAGTTTTCCATTGTTATTGCTATTGCTCATTACGCGGCATTGTTATTGCTCATTTATCCTATCTTATTACTGTTAAAATTAAAACATAATACGCAGTAGAATGTATTTGTCGACCTGAACTACATCTCTCAATACTTTCAGTTAGTGGCAGCTCAACCTCGCCTAATCCCCCTGTAACTTCACCATTGGATACGAGTAACCAAATGAGAAGAAAAAGGAAAACGAAATAAAAATGCCTAGCGTAGCTATTGGTATCTATCAGTAGCCACTGCTTCTTTCTCTGAGGAAACAAGCGTATAACAAGATATCCAATGATAGAAAATGGAAAGGGACGCGGTAACTAGACAGCATGGAGAATGCACGCTTTGTATAAAAGGAAAGGACTACTAGTGTCAATGAAGATGTCTACAGTAATAATAAAAATATTCATTAAGAATTTTACTAAGTGCTCCTCCGGAAATGGAACCCTTCAGAGAACAGAAAGAAGAAAATTCTTGGCGATCAAGGTGTGATGATTGGAATCAATGGTGTGTATATCATGATCGGAAAACGATTTTGATGAAGATATGATTTGTACAGTACATCATTATCTTCCTACAAAGCAAGCTTTCAAGTAATACTAGTCAGATACCTGCACGAAAGATATCCCAAAAAATACTGCATGGTGTAGCATATACGATTTGCGAAGTTTCAGTGAAACACGATTAGTAGATAGTGAATTTGTAGGAGGTTATCGAACTAAGGACAACAATTTTTGTACTTAATACGACACAGAGAGAAAGAGAGAGAGAGAGAGAAGGAGGGTGGATAAAGAGATATAGTATTTGTCTTTTAACCATACTAAAATCAATTAATCATTTGACGATTAATAATGATTAATGGAATGGGGTACTTACTAACGTGCTAAGTATTATCTTGCCACCTGTTTACTCATAATGATACATGCTACCAATACATACATACATACATATATATATATATATATATATATATATATATATATATATATATATATATATATATATATATATATATATATATATATATATATATATATATATATATATATATATATATATATATAACTTATCATCCTTTGAGCGAAATAAGGGCATTATTTTGTTGTGAAATATGGGGACACCATATTTGTTGTCCATTGCTGAATTCTTGCGGACATGTTTGCGATGCATTTCATACAGTTCAGAACTGTAACGATCTGCGTTGATGGATTCATCTCGCCTGAGAAAGACATGATGGATCATATACACTATAACTGCAACAACACCTTGGAGACAAGATGTGGTTAAGGAAACCATCCTGGAAGTTGATTACGATCCAACCATTGACCTGATCGTTTACGATTGATATAGCAAGTCAATTTTTATCGCAAGTGATAATAATCCGATACAGGAAACATTCCGTGATATTTCTTACACTCGAAAAATTGCATACTTAGATTTTTGCTGGCCAGCGCTAATGTATCTGGCACCCATGAGTTCAAATTGTTCGCCTTCCCAATTTCACGAAGCTAATGAAGAACATTGGTATGCGTGTCTAATTCGCTTGCAATGGTACGAAACATTTCCTCAGGGTCTACTTAAATGGCGTTCCTGAGGAGCTTATCCAAACATGATGATGGTAGGTGCTCATGGGACTCATTTTGTAAATTTTGAGTCAATGGAACAAAATTTGACAATGCAGTACTGAATGGTGCGTTTATTTGCCATTTTGGCGCAAGTGCATTGTTAATGTTGTTTTGTGGCTTTCTGTGCAGAATGTCCCAGTTTGAGAAATGAAATGAAATAAAATTTTTCAGTTTTACGTCTCACGATATGCCGGCTAGGCTAAAGGGATCTTGCATCGTTTGGCCTAATCCTCGTTTCGCCTAACCAATTATCTGACACTTTTATGACAGATAAAAGATAAGCTTTATTTTCGCCATTTTAGGCGAAATAAGGATACTCGTTTGGCCTAATCCTCGTTTTGCCTAAAATGGTGGACTATAAAAAAAATCGTGAAGATAAAACTGGAGGGAAATTTTTCGAAAAAAAAAATCCCTACTATGTGAAGAACTGAGAAATATAGATACAAAACCAGTTAAATCCTCTTCCATATTCAGTTTCATAAACTGTTAAATCTCAAATCTGCAAATAACCTAATGAGAAAAGCAAAATCAAACACGGTTAATTCCATATTTCAAACAATTTGAGGTTTCGTACTGTATAGGATTAGTCTAGTAATCTGAATATTTATTGCAACTCTTCGTAAATCATTCGAAATTTTATTTGGCAGAATTTGAAGTGTGTGCTTTCATTATTTTTTTTTTAATTTTTGGACTGAAAATTGAAAAAAAAAAAGAAAATGAAATCTTTAGTTTTACGTACCACGGTTATGCCGGTTAGGCTAAAGGAGACGGTGATGATGAGAAATGAATGAACTGGTGGAATGAAGAAAGTGGGGGAAACGGGAGAACCCCGAGAAAACCCACGTGCACGGTGTTTGTCCACCACAAGTCCACACGGCGCGAGCTGGGATCGAACCAGGGACCCCAAGCACCGGAGGTGAACGCTCTATTACTGAGCCACCGCGCACCCTGGACTGAAAATGGAGACACTATACGTTTTAACCTAACTGTTCGTGAAACTTTTCTGTGCTTATTTGCTTTTCTTTAATAATTACTAGACAAATGCACGCAAAATCGAAAAAAAACGATACTCTAAGCAGCAATGATCATAATTTTGTTATCAGACAACACCAAAATTGTCTAGAAAACGTACAAGACACATGAAAAACTGGAAACGAAATGTAGCCAAAAAGACAAGGTGAGTGGACTATCTATGGTTAAAAAGTCTTTTTATTATTATTATTATTATTTATTTCAGGGTAACTCTTTACTTTGAACAGAACATTGTCGGATTAGGTTCTTCTCTAAACGGTCTCTTCAGCTTCAGCAGAACCTCTTTCTTAAAATGTCTCGTGTCAATTATTATTCAAAATTATAACATGCTTCTGATACAACATGTTAAAAAATTTTGCCACTTATTTACCATTTCTGATTCCCTTTCTGCCACTGTTTTGCTCAAACTCAACATTTGCACATTTTGTTTTGTTATATTTCAAATTCATATATTGGGATAATTGGCAAATTAATATTCACCCTATGTTAGTCCATAAAAGGTTACAAACTCTTCCAAAATATAGTCGTTCGGTTTAGAAATGTATACGGATAGGTATAATTAACTCGGCTTGTAGTTACGAAGGGTTTGACGATTGAAAGAAGCTCAGAGCTCACGTTTTACAAAGAGGTTTTTGAGGAATAGAAAACCGAGAAAATGGTGATGCACCAGAGGACGACGACGATATCGATTTCCATTTAGTAGATGATGATGGAGAGGAGGTTACATAATTCAATTTTTTGTACATTTGGATCCATTGTTTTCAATTTAGAACAAAATTAATGTAGTATTTATGTATCCATATTCATTTGTGCCAATCTTGTGCAATGTGTAGTTGATAATACATTCCGCCCCCAATATTTTAGTAGGTATAATACTAATTTCTGACTCTGACTCCCTTTCTTTTTGATAGGTTTTGTATCTTGAGCCTCAACAAAAATGGCCGCTCGTCCAGATGCAAAAGTTGTTATTTCCATTTACATACGCAAAACCTGTTAAATCCAAACTATTTTCTTCAGTAACGCAATTCACAGACTAGTGTGATTATACAGCTTTCGACAGACCCAATACTCACATTATTCTTAATTTTTTAATGTTCTCTAGTTTCTAATGTTATTTTATCATTATGACGTGTTTAAACAGTTTTTCCCGATTTGTCACAAATTTTAAAATGTCAATTTAACGGGTTTTCTATTCACCTACTCATATATATTCGTATATATCCATGGTCCTAGTAAATACATAAAGGAGTTTTGGTAATCCTAACTCCTCGAAAATAGTTAATATAATATCAACCTATATATTTTGCATTTCTTAATTCTTTATATACTAGGGAATTTTCTCTTATATAATTTCCCTCTAGTTGAATTTCAACGATTTTTTCTTATTGTCTGCCATTTTAGGCGTAACGAGGATTAGGCCAAACGAGGATCCTTTTTTCGCCTAAAATGGTGGACACAAATCTTATCATTTATCTGTCATAAAAGTGTCAGATAATTGGTTAGGCGAAAAGAGGATTAGGCCAAACGTGGCGACACGGGCTAAAGGAGACAGTGGTGATGAAAAACAATGTAAATGGTGGAATGAAGAAGTGAGAGGAAAGGTGATAACCCTGAGAAAACCCATGCACATGGTGTTTCTCCACTACAAAGCTCACTTGAAGCGAGCTGGGATCAAACCAAGGACCCCTTATACCCGTGAACGCTCTACTGAACCACCGTGGCCTCGTCCAAGTTTGAAGTCTTGAAAACAAACTATTTGCAGATGTGTATTCCCCATAGCACACTTGCCTATTACCCTGTTCAACAACTCATTACCTCCTGACTCTTTGGATACCCTAGCCTGTTTGCTAGATATGTACAGACTTTGTGATAATCGACGCATGACCGTAATTTATCTCTTTGTTGTGTTGCTAAGGTGAGTTTCCGGTCAGACGTCAAGGCAGTCATTTCATTCGTACGAACCTAACATTCATGCCTTAAGATTAGCACATCATTCGTTGAACGCCTCTGAACATGTCGTGTGTTTGATCGCGTTCGACCGTTCCATAAACATATGATATTAGTATTACTATTCGTAGCAGAACCAGTATTAGTAATTATCTAAAAATATTTCACAGTCTTATACAGCATGATTTCCAGCTAAACAGTAAACAGATTTAATTATTAAATGTTGTTGAAAACAATGGATATTAACCAACTAAACACAAATACTAATTTCGTTTCCACATAATTCTATTTTCTTACAATATTATTTTTCATTTTGTTTATCGAAATTTACTATTTGATCACTAGACTTCGGATCGATATGCACTAAAAAACGGCAAAATATGCATGCAAATATGCACTTAAAATCACGAAAATATGCATTGAAAATATGCAAATATGCACTAAAAATTGTAAATATGCAGCAATCAAAACCTAAAATTAAATGAGGAATTTTATTATCCTAGAAAAAAAAGTTGTATTACTTGAACTATAACCTACTTGGTGTATAACTATGATGCATTCATGCTATAATACACAACTATGTAGTTTTCGATGTTTTCTGGCAAAAAAAAAAAAGAAAAACTTGCATTTATCCGTCAAAACATTACTGTACATGAAAAATGTTCCTTCCGTGTCACAGGTCGTTTAAGCTACAGTGTTTCAAAGAAGCAATGTTACTTGCCGACAAATATGAAAATCGTGCGTTGTTGTTCCCAGGAACACTTTATTTACATTAGACAATTTTATGCCAGGATTTTTCGTGTCTATTGATTGTGTGTTTCGAAGAAATGGTTGTCTGATTGGTCTTAGTAGCATCTGTTTCGTTATTGAATCAAACAGCTCAAATGCACTACGAAGTCCTAATCATCTCTCTTCTAATCTCGTGATGATCTTTGAAATTAAACTGAAATGAGTATTGATAAACGCAAGGTCGCTTTTAATGTTTTCAGCTCCGCAAGCGTCCAAGGCTTCTTGAATACATTTGGTTTCTTCAGGTTCAAACAAACACTCACAGTCAGTATATGAAATTAAAATATATCAACTTATATAACCTATATATATAAATTTACTAATATGAAAGAATACACCAAGTATCTGTAAATAAAGAATAAATATACTCAGAGAGGTAAATATACATTTCTGGTATAAGCATATAATAAAACCTGCCTAGCGAAATTGAACAGGACTCACAAAAATTTCCGATAAACGTTTTAAAGTTAACGAAGATAGATCTATGCTTGAAAAATAAATAAGCTATATACATATAATGAACAAAGTGAGATAAAATGCTGTACATAGGCCTACCGTGTTCAATTACAGTATTTATTTATGCTACGAATTAATACACATAAAACTTCCAGTGAACAAAAAAAAAAGTTTCAAAGGCGAAGACAAAAAGTAGATGCTATGCCCTTTCCATCTCCCTCCTCCCTCTACTGTTGACTCTTTTTTGAACTATTGTGTATATTATGTTCCTTGTTCCATGTCTGTAAACCAGCTAGAGAACGAGTTATTGGTATTTGGAAATTACTATTTAAATTGCACTTCATTTAAAAAGAAGCATGGTATCTAGGGCCTTATTGCGGTAGACTAAAGGTTAAATATGTAGGGTAACAAGTAAACGAAGATCTTTACAGACAACGTAGTTCATAAACCTAACCTCTCACAGAATGTCTAAACTTTTTATAAACGCTGGATTCCGGAATTTGAAAGTACGTTTTAACATCCGTTGTTCGCAACACAGGTTCCACCTAATCTAGAGAATATAACACAATTCTTTTACCTTTAAATTCATAGGACCGTGAAATATTCCCATTTAAAATAAATTTCCGTTTTATAAAGGCCTATTGAATTAAGTTTCTACTGTATTAAAAGCCTGTATTCAAAAACCTTTATATTCTTGTTTAAAAGAAAATATATCCACTTGAAATTACTTTTCGTATCCAATTATGTGTAAATTATAGAATATTTTCTGCTAGCGTAACATTGTCCGTTTCAAACAGCAATAATTTACAATGTATAATGCTGATACCTCAAATGGAATAAAGTGATTTGAGCGAGACATGGAGCATGAATGGAAAGAAGGTAAATTTATCGAAAACATAACAGAAGACTTAGTAGGAAAGTTACGTTTCCAGAGACCGAGGTGTTGATCAAAGCAAGACAAGCTTATATTTAAATACTCTCATAAACTGCTTAAAGGGAAACTTGGGAACGTGTCTTTTTATCTCAGAAAGTAACTACTATGACAAGTATTAGATTTTGTAAAGGAAATATTTTAATTAATTGTAGAGCTCATTTTCAAAAGAGTTGTTCATTTCTTATCGAAATACATTTTTCAACGGTTTCTTTGGGATGAACTCTGTCGAGTATGCAAAAAATGCCATATATGGGTTCTTTTATAGTTGTATAAATTCCTTACCAGACTTCAAACTGCTATGAAAATATAAGAAGGTCAAAAAATAGAGCGCTGCAGATGTTTGAACTTTTGCTGTCGAACAAAATAGAAATGTCCTATTCTGAAAACAAACTTACTTACTTTGAAAATAACACTAGTTTACCATACACTTTATAAAATATATTTTTTTCTTGAATTGTTAACATCTCTCAACTTCAATCCATTATTTCAAAAGATAACTTCTAGATGATTTTTCGGGCCCATTTAGTTGTACTAGTGTGACATCTTTGTCCAAGTTTTGTCCAATTTTGTCCACCCAAAAAAAAATGTATATCATTCAAATTAACAAAGGAGGGCCATTTCAAAATTTTGGCCACTTCGATCACCTGTAGTGCGACACCTTCAAATTTGAATTTTAACTGGCTCAGAATTTTGTCCAATTTTGTCCATTTTTGTCCACTCAAGAAAAAAACGTATACCATTCAAATTAACAAAGGAGGGCCATTTCAAAATTTCGGCCACTTCGATCACCTGTAGTGAGACATCTTCAAATTCGAATTTTAACAAGCTTAAAATTTTGTTTAATTTTTGTGCATTTATGTACCACGAACAAAACATTTTGTAACATTAAAATAAACTAGGAAGGGTCATTTAAAAAATGGGCCATTTCGATTACCAGTAGTGCGACATCTTCAAATTCGAATTGTAATTAGCTCAGAATTGTATCCAATTTTCGTACATATTTTTACCATCAAAAAAATTTGCACCGTTCAAATTAACAAAGGAGAGCCATTTCAAATTTTTTACCACTTTTACACAATTTTGACTACAATTTTTACCACTGGCATCTTTAAATTCGAATCCTAACTAACTTAGAATTTTCCCTACTTTTTGTAGACTTTTGTACCACCAAGATAGTTGAAATTCGAATATGAAAATGTCTCACTACAGGTGATCCAAGTGGCAAACTTTTTAAATGGCCGTCCTTGGTTTATTTCAATGGTACATAATTTATTCTTGGTGGTACAAAATTATTCAAAAATTCGACACAGTTCTGAGCTAATTAAAATTCGAATTTGAAGATGTCGCGCTACAGATGATTGAAATGGCCGAAACTTTAAATGACTCTCTCTCTCTCTCGTTTATTTGAATGATACAAAATTGTTTCGTGGGTGGACAAAATGGACAAAAATTGGACAAAATTCTGAGCTAGTTAAAATTCAAATTTGAAGATGCACTACAGGTGATCGATGTGGACAAATTTTGCAATAGCCCTACCTCGTTTATTTGAATGGTATTTTTTTTTTGGGTGGACAAAAATGGACAAAATTCTGAGCTAGTTAAAATTCAAATTTGATGGTATCGCACTACAGGTGATCGAAGTGGCCAAATTATGAAATGGTCCTCCCTCGTTTATTTGAATGGTACAAAAAATTTTCTTGGGTGAACAAAAATTCTGAGCTAATTAAAATTCAAATTTGAAGATCTTGCACAACAAGTGATTGAAGTGGCCGAAATTTTGAAGTAGTATTCCCTCGTTTGTTTGATTAGTACAAATTCTTTTCTTGGGTGGACAAAAATGGACAAAAATTGGACAAAATTCTGAGCAAGTTAAATTCTAATTGAAGATGATCGAAGTCGCCTAAATTTTGGAATGGCCCTCCTTCATTAATTTGAATAGTACAAAAGTTTTGCTTGGGTGGACAAAAATGGCAAAAATGGACAAAATTCTAACCTAGTTAAAATTGAAATTTGAAGATGTCGCACTGCAACTAAATGGACCCAGATTTTTCTTTTGGTACCTTATACTGCCACAGGACCACACAATTTCAATTCCACACAGACAATAGTAGCAACTTTAACTTCCGAGATGGGTGACGTGGAAATTTTGTTGTAGGTGATTTGACACCGTTATTTATATCTTCTTCCAAAAAGGTGACAGTCATGCATCATTGCCGGGAAAATGAATCACTCCCCCTTTTCTTATTATCCTTTCACATCACCTTGGACGATTTTCTAAACCGATAACAATGAACCATTTAAAGATCTTGAGTCTATTTATATTAGAAACTTGAAATTCCATTTATGAGGAAAGTTGGTGGACGTTAAAAATTATCAATGTGGTCGTTCCCTAAATATGCATTTATATGCAGTAACGACATAAACATGCACTAACCTCCGAAATATGCAAATATATGCACTATAAAACTCGGCTATTTTATCCCAAAATACCTGAAATGGATTTCTGTTTAAAGAGCATATTAATATCTCATCAGGAAGAAAACATGCAAATATGCAAAAATCCGAAGTCTATGATCACACAAGATTTATCGTATACTTTCACCTTCCTACCTTTGTTATGCGTCACGGCGCCATCTTTAACCTATAGTGTTGGGTAATTTTGGGCGCTTGTTGCCTGGAGCAACAGGTTCGCCTCCAGTTATCGTTGGTGGTAAAGCCTGAGGACGGCTTCTACTTCCTCCCTCGGCGATGGTTTCAGGAAGTTTCTGGGCATGATTCACAGGGCGAACTTTCGATCCTCCGATAGTTTCAACTCCTAACATAGTTAATAATAAAATGTACATTGTAAGATTAAATGTTTATTATTATTATTATTATTATTATTAGTAGTAGTAGTAGTAGTAGTAGTAGTAGTAGTAGTAGTAGTAGTAGGTTTTTGCGCAATTTGGAAAATGTGTAGGTGGAATGCATCCTCCTTTATCCTATTGCTTCGTTAGATAAATTCATAGTATAATATATTTGTGCTATTAATATTTTTATTTTTTTCATCATCTAACAAGCCACAGTCAGTAGTTCTTCATTCAACAGCCTACAAAATGTAATCTTTGCATAGTACTTCCCGAAAACTTCTTTTTGTGTTTATATGATTGGTTTCACATTCGCTCATATTTCAGATTGTCACTATTAATACTACGAAGATTTCCAAAACTAATCGCAGTTGCAAATTATGGTTCGTTTATGGTTCTAAAGTGGGTACTATCAGGGAGTAATCTACACCCCCCAACACCCCTCCAAATTTCTTTACACACACCCCTGGATGGAAAAGGAATACTTCCCCAAATCCAGTTGTATCAATCAGTATCATATAGGTTATTTATTACATAAAGTTTAAAAAGTTTTAGCGTTTAGGAAAGAAGGCAATATTCTTATTTATTTATTTCACTTCAAAATACGAAGCGACCTCGTTCTCATGTACGACTTCGAGAACCACATGACCTCATTGTTTCGGGCGGTGTTTCGATCGAAACAATTGACAAAACAGACCGCTGATACCTACCCTCCTGGGCTCCGCAGTCGTTTCCGAGAAAAGAGATTGATGGACAGATGCAGATAACTGAAATTGGCAACGTCTTGAGCGGTCATTCACCTACCTCCTCCTCAATAAGGAAAAATGTGACAATGTAGTGATAAGCCTATACCAGATTCAATTGGTAAGTGCTACTTTGTAACAGGTTCCCAACCGGAGGGGGGCTAGGGAGGGCCTGGCCTTCCCTAAATTTTTTAGTCCCTCCAGATCTCAATACAAAATGCACAATTTAAATATTTGTAAGAGAATTTTTAATGACTTGGCCCCTCCTAATATATTCATGGACCCCAAAGCTCTGTGGCTGGTTTCGAGCCTGCTCTGCAAGTGGTTTATCAACGGACGGACGTTAGAAGGGTGTAGTAAAAACGTTTCTAGAAATGAAGAGATCGATCGAAATAAGAATGATATATTTTTTAGACTGAGTCTAGTGTTATGCAGGAACGCATTTCGCGCTAGCTTAATTTTTGTAAAGTATATGTTTATTCATGTAAATTCATTGAGCGGAACAGGGCTCATAGCGAGTCACTTTTTAAAACTAAAATTTACTTTTGTTTTCAAGTAAGTCACTTAAAATTACCTTTTTAAAAATTTATCGCTAAAAGTTACTTTTTTGATTGGTAAAGTGCCTTTTTCGTGTGATTTATGTTTTGCATTGGCAATTTTCTAAGAAAAATATAAAAACAAATGGTAAAAGGCAGAAACTTGTTACTCATTACTCTTCTGTAAGCTTTAGTACTTGCTGCCACACGTGAAACAGTCAGCTTTATTCTAACTAAAGTTTTATTCTTTCTAAAGCACAGTGGACGGTTGGTGGATGCTTAAGCTCTCAAGGTGGAGTTGAGAACCCTTCTGTGTCTATTCGTTCTTCTATCATGTTAATCTTTTAGTTTTCTCTCGTAATAGTTAATGCCCCGTTCAACGTTGTGAGAGTGTGTGTGTTTGTGTGGTTCATCATGTTCGTTTTGTGTTATGCTTCTTGTATGTTCTTCTTAAGAGTAGGTGATGAATTTGAATATTTCACGTTTTTGAGAACTCTTAATACGAAATTAAATATAATGTCTGGGATGAAGAAATTCGGAAATAGGCCACAACTGGTTCCACTTACTCAGAAGCTTTTTACATCTGCTAACTCTGCTTACCGTAACTACAAAGCATACTTTGAAAACCTAAGAAAGGAGGAAGCTCAAAAAGAAGAAGTAAATAAGAAACAAAAGAACAAACAAGGAGAGAGGTGATGGAGAAATTGACAAAGGAAAAAAGGGAGCATATGAGATTTTGGTAACTTTCTCGTGTGCTTTTGGCCATTTTTTGGTCACTTTTTAATTATTTACAAGAAATCAGACCACTATGAGCCCTGGGATTATTAAAATTAGGGTATATTAAAGAAGACAAAACAGAAATATATATAAAATATTTGTAAATTGAAAAACTGGATTTCTGGAAAACAACTAAATCAATGAATAATTTTCTTATGAAAGATATTCAGAGCCAATAACGTAGCCAGGAAGCGGCAGGAACGGAGATTAAGAGATCAAATAATATTACAACAATTAACGTTAACAACAGGGTTAGAATATTAAAATAATGAAATTGGAACTACGTACAGTATTAATTACTAAACGAATGTGATTTCAGCATGGGACGAGGGAAATTTTTCCCAATTAATATTTTGAAAAAAACATCACCCACTAAAAGTTGCTGGGGTGATTAAATTGAAATAATGTCAGAATTTTGCAAAATAATTACAATAATTCACATGTAATGAATTCACATGTAATTACTGGGTAAAATAGTGGAGGTTAATTCCTAATATAGTGAAATCTCTCTTAACGAGCATCTCTTAATAGTGGACATCTTCGTAAGAGGACAAACTGTCTTATTCTTCCATGCCATAAATATGTGTGGTGTGGTGTTATGAAAGAACTCTTCCTTTTAGGAACACGTCTCATTTACGGACAAATAATCGGTTCCACCGATGTCCGTTTTGAGAGGTTTCATAGTATTAACTAACTAACTAACTCTATGGCCTATTGAACCCGGAGGTTCAATGCCGCGTTCACAAAAGCTCTCAAGTGACTTCTATCCTTAGCTAACTGCATCCAGTTTTTACTTTGTATTCCAATCTCTGCGAGATCCTTCTTAATATTGTCTTCCCATCCGCGCCTAGGTCTTCCTAATGGTCGTTTTCCGATTGGTCTTCCAGTCAAGACTTTGAAAGCGTTTCTATTTTCTTGCGTTCTAGCTACATGATCCGCCCACGTAAGTCTCCTAGACTTGACGACCCTAACAATGTTGGGTAAAACGTATAAATTATGTAGTTCCTTGTTATGAAGTTTCCGCCATTCCCCATTTCCGTTCCTCTTGGGTCTGAATATTCGTCTCAGGATCTTGTTCTCAAATACTTTCAGTCTATGTTCTTCCCTTTCATTGTATTACTTAATTTAATAATAATAATAATAAATGCTCGAATGTGTGTGAACTTATTTTATTGAATCTACCACTGTTGAAAGCTGATATTATTATTATTATTATTATTATTCGTAGTAGTAGTAATAGTAGTAGTAGTAGTAGTAGTAGTAGTAGTAGTAGTAGTAGTAGTAGTAGTAGTAGTAGTAGTAGTAGTAGTAGTAGTAGTAATATTGCAATAGTTGCTTAACAAAATCTACTGTTTTCTTGTTTGAGTTCGTTTAAAAATTATATCAGTATTCTGAAAGCACCCCCCTTTTTTTTGAACACCCCCCCTCCCAAGTAAAAATTTCTGGCGTACTTACTGGGTACTATTTTTCCGAATAACTTCTTGTGCATGATTAAAATACTTTTCGAAAGGTTCAAAACTAGAGAGGTGAACTTTTTCGTTTTAACGATAACATCGAAAACTTAAAGAAGGCAAAGTAAAGTATATAGATCCTATATGATAGAATTCCGGTTTTAGTGTTTTTAAATCTCGAAATTACGAGAATTTGTTACTTTTCTTTTTCATAATAACACCGCAATGCATAAGGCGATAGATTCGCGAAATCGTCATGTTGGCCGTAATACTAATAAAACAACACAAGTTTCGTTTGCAACAAAATGTGATTCACAGAAAACCGCCAGGTCTGTTATTTTTAGACCGGTTGGTTAGTGAAAGTTTGCCCCTGAGATTTTGCTGCCTGTACTCTTGAAGCAATATCTTTCCCACCCTCCAAAGTTGATTATGAAAGATATTTTTCAGAATAGAACTCAGCAGTTACAGTAAGGAGGTAAAACCTTAAAGAAGAAAGTATGGAAATATTGACAATTTTGTCCTTGAAAAATAAGAGAGGTTGAAGAAACTATCAATTCGCCATTAAGTGAAAATGTGTATTCATAATTATATGAATTGAGTTTTAGATAAATATATTGTGAATTGATTTTTTGAAGTGAAGAAAATGTTTAAAAAAACTATGCTATGAAGTGCGTTTTAGGTAAGTATATTGTGAATTGATTGTCTTTTTTTAATTGAAGAAAATGTTAATAAACACTGCAGTGTGTTTTTTAGTTGATATATGTAATCAAATCATACATTAAATAAATCCAAGTTTAAGAGGGGTATTGAGTCATTTTTTCTCAGATGGTAAGTTTAAAAATATAACTTATTCTTTTAAATTTAAGATGTCAAAATTTAAAACTATTCGTTTAATTTTACAATTTTATTTTAATTGCGTTTCACAGACCACTTTCTCTATGTTTACAATATACTTGCTTTTCAAAACCATAACAAAATAAAGCAAATAACCACTATTTGTTTGTATTAAATCGCGAAAAATAGCACCGATTTTGAGCAAGAAATACCACCGATTTTAGGGATAAAATAAAACGAAAACTTCACGTCCCTATTCATAACCAATCCGTCTTAACTTCACTAGATTGAAAAAATATCGGAAGCCGAAGATCATCCCTTATTATGATACACAGGTGACGTATGGAATTTTCATATTTTAATATATCTGAAGAAAAATTTCCTCTGTATATAATTTTTATAGGTGACTAGTTGAACGTGCGTTCTCTACACAGCCAGCATTCACATATAAGCATGAATCTCCTTGTCATTCCTCACAACATATGACAAGGAGATATTTACATGTCCCTTTGCAGACACAAGTGAAAGACGTCTTGATAAACAATCGACAAAGGGTATCATAAAGAGGAGATTTTTTCGATTATTTGTTCAATATCCCTCACCGTCTGCAAGATTGTAGCCTACTTCCGATTGGAGTTTCTAATTCTTGTATGCAGTATGTAATAAGCAAATATATTATACACACACAATTAATTATAATGTCAGTGATATATGATCTTCATTGGGCAAAACATTCCAAACAATAAAGATTCATCTTAGACTGGATAAATGGTTATCCTTTGTTTTTCATTATCATTTGGCCAGGAAGCAAACGCCTGGAAGATATACAAGCCCTGTATACAAATGTGTGATGTTGGAATGTATAACTCGTAGAATATAATGCTTTATTTTTTTTAAATTCCAACATTTCCAACGTACCTCTAAAACTGTAATAAAGAAATAAATGTTTTTTTAAAAAAAATCAATTAGAACTGGATAATCTATACAAAATTTGGAATCGTCCAGTGAAAATCGCACATTTCTATCACTTGAAGTTTTCGAAATTTCATTGTCGAAAGAATTGGAGAGAAACATATAAACATTTTTTAGACGAATATACTTTTCTTTGGAAACAAACATATAAATCTAACATTTTAATATATAGATATATGACAGAAAATAGTAACTAGAGAATCTCATCGGAATTTTAACCAAGGATGAACATAACTCACTTTGGCTCTCGGCCCTTATAGCTCATTAATATATAAACCAATGTTTGTCAGACGGGTACACAGGAATTTGTGAAATTATTTATATGTCATAGCTTATAAAAGATATAAATAATGCAATGGGCTATTATGCTGTATGTAGACCCTACTATATGTATGTATGTACGTATTTACTATATGTTGTATGCATATAATATAAATAAAGGTTTGTAATTTAATTGCTGTTGATATTGCTGTCTACTTACGAACTAGTACTACTACGCAAATACCAAACTTTAAAGACATGGAGTTCGTACTTCACATTTAAAATAAAAAATAGAGCGTTCACAGCTCTGAAGTCATTGGCAACCACTAATACAGAAGGTGCAAACCAATGGAGTTAATTAAATATCAAATAAACGTATTGTATTTATGTACAAATAAACCAGTTTCTGCACTCGAGCCTTAGTTCCGCTGTACTCTATAAGTTAAAATCATGCATAAATAAAAGCTGTAACTTTTGTTTCTCTCTTTGGTCATCAATTAATTTATGGTTACACAAATGTTAATGCTCACACCTAAATATGGTTACAGTTCTTATTCTATTTTGAAATAATTAAATGAAGCAATGAAGTTTTCAAGTTAGAATTAAATAGTCACAATAGTTTGAAATTTGCAAATCACCTGAATGGTATCGAAACGCATTAGCGTGACTGTTTACTATTAGAAATTATTGTGACGCATTGTCATGTTAGCTTTTATGAATACAATTTAATTTTACTTACTTCCGGCTAACACTGTGGAAATACATATGAGGAGTAACATCAAAAGTGGAATGAGTTTCATGGCTAGACACGAATCGTTGACTTTCCTAGAAGCAAAGAAAAAAGAAGCACAAATTAACAAATTTTCTGAACATTAGAACTATAAGCTAATTAGCAATTGCTCCCACGTGTTACTGTGGTAAAAATTATGCTTTCTTCCTTCTTTACTTTTCTTACAGATTTCATCTGAACTTGAGATGTCGCAAAAGATTTGAACATCTCATGAGGGCACGTTAGGGAAGCTCCTCCACCCCGTTTATTTATTTATTTATTTACAGCTCGAAATGTCACGTCTTTCAACGTAAAACATCTAAAAGCGTATTCAATTATTTTAGACAAGAAATCCTAAAGAAATTTCATCTCTCTCATCTTTAGGGATTTCGATATATGAGGAGTGTATTTTTAAAACATACTAAATCCGTTTGGTAGAATTCTTTAGAAAAGGCAAAAAAAAAGAAAAACTATATCTTTTTACAATGAAACACTGTGGCAAGTGATATTTCGAACAGAATTTACCACAGAAAATAATGTGTTTGACAAAAAATAATTACAAAATTTAACGTAACAGATTCTATAGTATACTTTTCCATATTCATTTCAAAATCAGTCATTTTTGGATTTAGCATGTTTTGGAAGTACACTCCTCATATGTCGAACATATTCATATAATAATAATTGGAACCCTTACTCCTCTTTCTTCCCTTCTAGGTCAAATATCAAAAAGTGCTGAAGTATGTGTTCTGATTATTTTAAACAAATCTATATAAGAAATTTCATGCATCTAGCCTTCAGAAATTCAAAGATATTTACATTTTAATATAATAATTGCTACTCCTTTTTCCTCCCTTTCCTGCCCAATTTCCAAAAGTCCTTTCTTAATAGTAACATAAGTCTCAAATCCAATGCCCTATCTTTCTAGCGAAAGTGGTTTGATCTGGGGATTGATCAGTCAGGGAGGCAGTTAGTTAATTACTTACTCAAAACTTCCTTTTTACGTAGGTCTACATATGTTAGCATTCGGCTTGCTGGGGAATTTGACCCTAGAACCCCGCATTTGCCAGCCTACAGCCTCATACTTCTCACACCCCTAATATATCTCCAATCTTAAAGAATTTCGAGACATGACTATCATATTATAACAATTGGAACACCCAATCCATTTTCTTCCCTTCTAATGGAAGCATCAAAACATGCTGCATGCTTACACATCTTTAATTAGCATGTCTCTACTCTTAAGGAATTTCGAGATAATGACATTTTAAGAAGTACAACCCCACCCATTTTTAGCAGGCCTTTTTCTTCTCTTCTAAGGGGAATATCTAAAAAAAAAAAAAAAAATACTGAAGAAAGTATTTAATTATTTTAGATTGGAAGTGTAAATATCATATTTCATGTGTCTAACCTTAAGAAATTCCGAGATATGGCCATGTTATTTTAACAATTGCAACTTCCATTTTTTTCACTCTGCCTGTTTTCTTCCCTTATAGGGAAAGCAATTATTAAAAAACATGAAACAACGTCTTTCATTATTTCAAATTAAAAGTCTAAATATAACATTTCATGTCTCTAACCTTAACGAATTTTGAGATCTGGCCATCTAATTACAGCAATTGTAAAACTGCTCTTTTCTCTTCCCGTTTTCTTCTTTCTCTTCTATGAAAAATATTTTTAAAGCGCTGAAGTATGTGTTATTTTAAGTGAGAAGTCTAAATATCGAATTTCATGTCTTTATCCTTAAGAGATTCCGAGATACGGACGTTTTATGATAATAATTATCACCTCTCTTTCTCTCTTTCCTCGTAGAATTAAAAAAAAAAAGAAAAAAACTTTAGTGAGATTTTACATCATAAATCCTAGGCCCTGTCCAAACTTCAAGTTTCTAGTTTAAGCGTTTGGCCTGGGCGTTGATCAGTTACTGAGTCAGTCAGGATTTCCTGTATAAATATAGAAATAGAGATTTCTGAATCATATTATTTAATCAAATACAACTAGTATTAGAAAAAGGGATGTTATGAGAAATCAAACACCTACCACATCTGCTTCCTCAGTGTTTGGTCTTGGATATGGATTCCCTTGCAAACATATGATTTATTCACACGATTAATTATAGGTCTAGTGGTGAATTTAGCCATCTATGGCCCTAAGAAATTAATTGGCTAAGGTTTCTCACCGGTCACTACATCTACCCTGTTATAAGCTGTCCACTAATGAAATTGTTCTAGCGTACCTTCGACAATTCTGCTTAGGTACAGGCTTTTTTTTACATTACATTTACTTTTCAATATATCAAGATATCTTTGAGAGCAGTAGCTTAGTAAATGACATCACGTAACGCTTTCTAATCAGTATTGACTGTGAGCTATGAAATCATTTTCACAATAAATTAAGGTTTGTTACATCACAATAATAATGAAATGTACCAAACCAAACAACGCATTAGACATTACAGTAATAATTTTAAAAATAGTTCCAAATGTTATTTTTTTCCTTTGCGACTACTCTGAATTCCGTTTCCTTAATCAACGTGTCTTGTCTGCCTAGCCAGAAAAACCTGAATATGTGTAGGTCCATATTTCGTATTCACGTAGAACCTAGAAAAATCTTCACTTTAAACTTTATATGTGTGTGAATATATTAGTTGGTGACGTGCCTATATTTTATGTTTCAGTTGATGAGCTAATTAACCTTTCTCAGTTCTTTACCTAATGAAATAATAGTTATCAATACTTGTAAATATGAATGAAATCATTATATTACTGAAGTTGATGACCTAGGAAGTTTATCCTAAGATTTCTAAATTTCTGAGCAAATGTTGATAGATCACAAAATAGAAGGTCCTACCAACACCTGCGGGACTTTCTATTTTGTGACCTACCAACCAGTTCTATTTTGTGACCTATGCTAGTGATTCAGTGATAGAGTAATAATAACCTCTGCTGCGTGGAGTTCTGATAAGATTCCAACGTGAGTTCCTGGTTGACAACATCGTGGCAGTAGTTTTCTTAGGGTTTTACCGTTTCGTCTCAAATTCTCGTTTCACCAATTCTTCCATAAGGCAACAAATGTTAGTGAGTTACTATCGAAAACGAGTTTAAAATGTCTTCTGATTGTATTCATCATTTTATACACTTCTATTTATTTTGGTGGTCTTAATATGAAAATACAAAGGCTACGAACAAATGTAGTGAAATGCAGCCTTCTGCTTTAATGAGTTTAAGCCATGTTCGGTTTAATATTCTATAAAATATAACAAAATATAAGCAAAAGTTTATGTTGCATAGACGAGACATGTAAAAACTAGTTCACCGTACTAATTTTCCCACTAACTAACCTTGCTTCTCGTAATCAAATCAACACTCAATGAATATTCCCTTCTTTGTATTATAATTTTTAGAAACAAAATATACTACTTTGTTTTAATTTATGGCTAAGTGGTTGACAAAATAGTATTTGTTAAAATAATGTCAACCTCTACATTAATGATTATCAGTTTTCTGCTTTTTTTTTTTCAGAATATATCTGAATATGGCTATAATTTAGTATTAAAAT
Organism: Thermobia domestica; assembly: GCF_964235325.1. Classification (NCBI taxonomy): domain Eukaryota; kingdom Metazoa; phylum Arthropoda; class Insecta; order Zygentoma; family Lepismatidae; genus Thermobia; species Thermobia domestica. Next base: position 111,735,831 of record NC_137463.1, on the reverse strand, counting down.
AACGCATTTTTCGTATTCGTAAATGTTGTCTAGTTGTTTTATTGTTAATGATAGCCCCAAGCATACTGATGCTGGAAAGCAGCAGAAATGAAATTTGTTAAAATAGTAACTAACGTTGTGTCGAGAATTTTGCGCCTGGGAAATTTGCGCCCTACCCGGAAAAGAGAGGAAAATGCGCCCAAGACGTAACTGCAACGGGGACTTTGCTCCCTGCGAGATGAAAGAATCTGTTCGAGCTCCCGCACCTGCCCCTGTCATTGGCTGATTGTGATAGTTTGGGGCTATATAAGGGGAGAATGAATTTCAATTATAAGCCAAATAAACACAACGGTTCAACGCAACAATGTGTTTGAAGTATAACTCCGGCAAGTAAACATACTGTACATAGCTGAGTTTTCTTGATAATATTACTGAAATGATTTTACAATCACTTTACATTTACTTTTCTATATTTTGTGTCCTGAAAAACAAAGCAGCTCGCAAGGATTGTGAACAGACATACCTGGGAAGAGCCAAACAGCCTTGTGTAGATTAAACTATACTTACACAGCTAGTTTAGTTAATTATATTAATAAATATTAGTTTATATTTATATTAATGTATGTACATCAGTAACTTACACTTTTATTGTATATATTGTAGTATAATGAAAAATGTATTTGTTGGGATTGCCCTTTAGTGATCTTAAATTGTATTTTTTCTTTTGGTTCGGGATATTATAATGGACGAAGTAACAGTACTGGGACGATGAAACGATGAGACGATTATTCCGCGGAAAGACATTGAACATGATTGACTTGCAATACAGTGTACTATGCCAATAAAAGATAAAGTTACAGAATTCATGTATTACTTTGTAAACGAGTTCATGCAAAATGTGAATGTTCCGATCGATGTCTGGAAGTGCGAAGATGGAACAAGAAGCTCAAGAGCAGGATTAACTTTCATCCGAATTTCTTTGTGCTTTTAAAAGCACTGAAACAGGAAGCCAGTGTTGCCGGACACAGCAAGCGAAATTACACACGCCTTCCGTCCAAATTGCACAATTTTACACACAAACTAGAATACAGGGCACACAAAATTGCACAATACATAACTACCTATCTTGGGACCTATGTATATTATGTCTGATGATGTCCACATCTATACATAAATCGACTTGCCATTGTTCAAAGATTCAGCGTTTGATTTATTATTATTATTATTATTATTATTATTATTATTATTATTATTATTATTATTATTATTATTATTATTATTATTATTATAGTAAAATCGTCACCTTCTTCTCGTTCAATAACACACCTCCCAACCCTCTCATTCACTCTGTCGTTCATCTCTTTGCATAATGGCATTTTCTTGACAAGTGGTGAGAAAAAAAAAAAAGACTTCTTACTCCTTCCGTCTCATATTTTGGCCAGCATCGAGGGTCAATATTAATTCATATTGCCTTGTTTGAACAAAGCAGCTTTGCTTGGGGGTGCTAATGGTCATTACACCCGCTTCTGAAAAACAAGAAGTGAGGTACCAAGGGAGCGAAATATGTTTTAATGAGCCGCCCTGGAGTCAGGCGTTAGAAGGAAATTTTCAGAAAAAAAAATGGAAATAATAAATATTTGAATGAAAGGAACTTTGCAAAAATCGTTAATGACCAAAATTTTGAATTGTGCCAAACTACACACAGATTGGCATTACACACAAAATGCACACAAAAGGACAAAATTGCACACATTTTGTGTAATTACACATACATTGGCAACGCTGCAGGAAGCTGAGCACAGTGCTTTGCATTATGATATAATTTTTCTCGGTTTGGAAGGCAAAAAAGGAAAAAGGCATATGTACGACTTGACAACAGAATTGAAAAAATACTGCACAGATAGAAAACAGTTTGCCCAAAGATATCGTTCAATGTCTGAGAAGTCTAGCCAACATTGAAAAATTGAAGTGAAAACGAGGAGGCAATGGAAACACGCAGTAACAAGGATGACAAGGGAAATAATTTATTGCTAAAGAATAACAAATGATAACAAAGGACAGCGTTTCCTACATAATATTACCAAGTAATAATAATAATAATAATAATAATAATAATAATAATAATAATAATAATAATAATAATAATAATAATAATAATAATAATAATAATAAAGAAATGACAAGGGAAAGAGTTTCCTGCTTGAGCTTCTCAACACGCCAGGAAAAGGAACAACAGGTTTGGTTTACTTTTCTGACAGTCCCAAGCCTGGTTTAAGTGTGAAGGGAAGCTTACTTTGCATGATACAAAAACAAGTTCAATTGCAGGACGCAAACATCCCGGTGCAAATACATAGCGGGCACATTTTTCTCTCTATTTGGGGTAGGGCGCAAAATTTTCGTATCCACTAATGTTGCATTAAGGAATATCGATGCATATGTATTTAGTATGAAGAAAATTGAAGCGTTTTTGAGAAAGCTCCTTATGATGACCATATGATTTGGACCTTATGTTACGCTGTAGGTCAATAGATCTACGTGTTACGTACCGTCGGTCCTTAAAATGGTAGTTAAGTTCAAAACAATCAAACATTTTCAAGAAAAAACGAAATTTTCGAATTTCCTTTATCATTAAACTATAATGAACAGAAACAGGGAAATTTTTAATAAGTACTAATTGTTTCTTGATTCCTTTCTGTACACAGTAAAAATCCACGTGGTTTAAATCTCACGTAGTTTTCATTATTAAAGGAAGTCGTTAAACCGAAAAAAAAAATCAAAATTTATCTAGAATTTTCAAATAATGAAAGTACAGTAAATGCTCAAATTTCAATCGTTCCGTAGAAACATATTTTGGTACAAAATGGAAGACATGAAAGAATTTAAGCTGCTTGCTTTTACTTTATTTCTTTAACAATATACTGTACAATATATTATAAAAGAAATGTGAAGGCATATTCCTAGTATTGGATGTTCTAATGGGATTGAGAAAAATAAAAAAAAATCTCTAGCGTATATCTAGATATGGTATCCAATGATGAAATTCATATTTTCTAGTAAATTCAATTCTCAACAAAACATTACTTTCTTTCATATAAGTTCTTTTCTTTTCCTCTTTTGCCTGTTTGTTACTTTCTTTCCTTGCTTATACAGTATATTTGACGTTAATTGCCATTTTACAGAACAGAGACTATACGAAATATGAAATCGGATCAACAAGTAGACCCACCGAGAATCAAAGCCAAGTCTCTAGAGAAAAGACAAGAACACTATAGGTATTTACGAATTATAACGTTCAAAATATGTTATTTAATAATTAAATCAATGTGCAATGAAACTACTTACCTTAATTTGTAACCCGAAATACTTTCTTCGTTGATTAAACGTTAGTGCCTCTATTTAGAACCAAAGTGCTAATAATAAAATCTGTTCTCTGTTAATGATATATTTATCACATAATTATACACACAACTAGTACTAAATATTTTCGCAACATTGTCCACAGTTTCCGTTCACATTTTTCTATATCCGATGTCAATGACCACTAAATCCTTCCGGTTGATTATAACAGGATATTGAGGCACATTTTCCTCCTTCTTAACTATGCCATTGTGTCAAATACTTGTCCTCATTAGAATCTTATACCAAAAAATATCAGAAGGTTTAATTGAAAGGAAACATACTATCACCGTTAATTTTTAATTAATTTTGTTAGCTGAAATGCTCTGTCTCGTTCTGACCTTATAATAAGAAAAGTGATAACGTTAACATGAAATGTAAGTTGAGTGTGTGTTTTATATATTTAATACTGACTATTTCGATCTCCAATCAGCCTGTTTTGTTTCCTACATACGAGTTTGTAGTCTGCATGTCATAATTGCTGCTACACTTCATAGTGGGGTAGTATTTCAAATCTCACTTTTGAAATCCGGAGACTAAACATAAAATACACGAAGAATCAACCGCTATTAACTTGATGAGCATACTGCAAGGCCCACCAGACGACACGAGACAGTTTCGTGAAATACACATGCCAAGATAGGCTTTCCTGCATAGAAACAGGTACACTTTTCGAGACGAGACAATCAGCTCCAAATCAGAAAATTCATCACAACAGTATTTGTTGTCCAACGCCCACGGGAAACATGGGTTCATGATAGAGATCTGCATAGGCCGGAGTTTTTAGCCCAGGCCCGGCCTGGCCCGTGAGTTTATAGTGTGAGGCCCGACCCGAGTCCCGAAATATGTTTTAGCCTTTAGATCCATCCCGACCCGAGCTCATGTGATAATCAAATAAGCCCGAATTACAAAAACTTAATGATTAATGCAAAATTGAATTTTTATTTAATTATGCATTTTAAAAGCTTACATGATTCAGAAGGAATAACGAAATACAGATTATCCTTTGCACTTACTAACTATATGAAGTCTCTAAAGAAAATGCTCATTTATGTAAATTCCGTCTCCCTTAGCATCGGTGCATAATTGTGGGACGTTATTTCATTTCATTTATGTACATTCTCATGAAATGGAAACATAAATACTTCAAATCTTAAAAACAAAATGTCAACTTGTGTAAATTCTTATGCAGATGAATGTGTACTGGTCTTACTCAGATAGTCCTCAAAGCAGACATTGTCGATTGCAGTGAAGGAAAAGAATTGAATACGCACTCTGCTGCCCAAACTTTCACTCACAGATTAGCTAAGCATGTTTATTTCTGTTACTTTTAGTTTTTCTCTACTCTCAATTGCACAATGTTAATCAGATTTTTATTGTGGGCTCTCAAGTTACAAATTTAGATGTGCTTTAAAAGTCCTCCAGAAAGAACGGTCCGATAAATATAGTTGCACAGCATATTTACAAAATTAAGCCCGAGACGGCCCGAATCCGTCCCGAGCCCGATTCACGGGCCGGGTCGGGCCTAAGCCCACGAGCTTGGCCCGAGCCCTTGCAAACATCTAGTTCATGGTGAAAGACTCGGCGGAACGTGAACTTGTAATTTGCGTGAGTAAAGTTATCCCAACCATTTTCTTCAAATTAAAACATTTTTACGTTAGAAATTAGTGGCCAATTCTCAGAATTAGTGTTGGCCTCATTAAGAAGTTAAGGTACAGCGAAAATGGTTAAGGTACCAACTACACGCTAACTCAACATCTTTCTGGGAATCCAAAAATTAGTGCTAATGTATGCCTGATTCTAGAAGAATTGGAGCCAGTGGAACGTATGTGAAGTTGGTCCCCAAACTTTCAAATTTCGACTCCAAACTGATGCCAATCGTTTGCTTTTTGTTTGTTATTGATTGTTTAGAAGAAAAAATCATTTGTTTCGAAAAAGTTACGGAGATTTTCACTAAATAAAAAATTTGAGGGTGGGCAATTTCCCGCTTAGTCCCCCACTTTCAAATTTCGATTCGAAACTGAACCCAATCGTTTGCTTTTCGTTTGTTATTGATTGTTTAGAAGAAAAAATCATTTGTTTCGAAAAAAGTTACGGAGATTTTCACTAAATAAAATTTGAGGGTGGGCAATTTCCCGCTTAGTCCCCCACTTTCAAATTTCGATTCGAAACTGAACCCAATCGTTTGCTTTTCGTTTGTTATTGTTTGTTTTGAAGAAAAAATCGTTTGTTTCGAAAAACGTACAGAAATATTCAAAAAATAATGTTGGAGAGGGCAACTTCACACTACCCCCCACTTTCAAATTTCAATTCGAAACCGAAGTTAATCGTTTCTTTTTCGTTTGTTATTTATTGTTTTGAAGAAAAAACGTTTGTTTCGAAAAACGTACGGACAAATTCACAAAATAAAGATGGGGGCAACTTCACACTAGGCCCCCCACTTTCAACTTTCGATTCCAAACTGATGTCAATCGTTTGTTTTTCGTTTGCTATTAATTGTTTTGAAGAAAAAATCATTTGTTTCGAAAAAGTTACAAGCTTGTGCTCGAGGATTTCTCCGGTTGCCTAATTGTTTCATATGTAAAAAGGAGTCAACTGAGCATAGTGTCAGTATGAAGCCAGAGTAACATCCCACGATCTTCCCTAGTAAGTGAAATTAATTACTACAGTATTTTCCACTAATGAGTTCAGGTAACTATTCGTGTATATATGAAAGCTCAAAAACATAAATTATTTTCAAGAATACATAATATTTTACCTAAGCAAAATGAGTTTTAGCAAAAATAAATAAAGAAAAGGAAAGAAGAAAACAGAAAGAACACACATTACATACTTAACGTTCAAAATTATCGTCAAAATAAACTACCTTTGCATTACACGTGTGCATAATATTTACGTGGAAACAAACAGTTAAAAATTGAAAAGCGCTTAGCTGTTTCTTCAAATTATTCTCCCTTTCTCTTCGCTTCCCTTGGCTCTTCGATCTTTTACTTTGAGTTGGATTCTTCTTTTTTGTATATGATTCCTTCCGTTTCCCCATTTTCCACTTTTATTATTTATAATAGTTTTGTCACAATTCACAGGTTCCGCCTCTGGACTTGAAACGCTAATAAGGAATTACCCTACTACTGTGACTGCAACAGTAGACATGCAAGTTTGGCAACGAAGCATTATGGCGTCCTGCGCAAGCATGAGATTCAGCAGTCGCTAAAACTATTTCCGTAAACATAGAATTATATTTGGATAGAATGTAAAACATAACACGAAAAATGGTCATATAATATCCATATTCCGTAATGAGACAACTACCTATAAAATAATTTATGCTTGTAAATAAAAATTTCATAAAATTGAGCACAGGAGTAGCAAAATCTAGCAGCAAGCGCCATCTTGCGTACTCATCTTAAAACTCATCAAGTTTTCGTCTTATATGTTACTTTTTTAGATAACAGAATACATAATCACAGGAAACAGTATCCTATGTTGTAGCTAGGGATGGCCAATTCCGGAATTTTTACTTTCCGGAATCCGGAAAGTAAAATCGGAAAATTCCGGAATTCGGAAAAATTCCGGAATTCGGAAAAATTCCGGTTTTCGGAAAAATTCCGGAATTCAGAAAAAATCCGGAATTCGGAAAAATTCCGGATTTCGGAAAAATTCCGGAATTCAGAAAAATTCCGGAATTCGGAAAAAATCCGGAATTCGGAAAAAATCCGGAATTCGGAAAAATTCCGGATTTCGGAAAAATTATTTTTTCTTTTTGTAATCCTAAGAATTTTGTTCAAATGCAAACGAACAAATTTCCTTTTTGTAATCCTAAGAATGTATGATGCAAGTTAAGCTGAAACTTACATCCTAAAGTATACACTACTCAATCTTCCCATGGTTAATGAGATGTAGTCCAAAACTACGATGTACTCCTAATATTTAATTTTTGTTTTACTGTGATATTGTCCAGAGGTAAGACATATATCACACTGAGATAAACAACTTGACATAATGAAGATGTTATCATACGTAGTTTTCCAGAAAATCGTGAGAAACGATTTTTTATGAAGTTAAAATATGCGTCGCTTGTTGCCAGTGTGATGCAATTGATAACTTTTATGCTGGAATAGTATTATTATTATTATTATTATTATTATTATTATTATTATTATTATTATTATTATTATTATTATTATTATTATTATTATTATTATTATTATTATTAATCGTTTATGTACTGTAAAAGAAAAATATGAACCGTTAAGTAGTAGATTTTATCTGTTGTTTTTTAATATCTTCTAACAGTAATAACAAATTGCTTGTAAATACGCAATGATTATCAAGGACAATGGAATATTAATGTAAGGACTACTCTGCAGACTAGCAATAAACAATAAACAATAACAGATAAACAATAGTCCCCCCCCAAAAAAAAGTCACTAACTTGGGCACGTCAGAATGTTCGCGAGAATATAGGGACGCATTGAGACTAGCAAAAAACGTGGTGTTATTATTACTCAAAGGGCCGTACGATGGAGGCATTAACGTTAATGTTAATGGCACCAATGAGCACTTACTTGCTCTAACGGTTAACCTCATTTTTGAGATGATTCTTAGAAGTGGGCGTGTTGGCATGCAGTTGGAGTACTAACGATTTGCGTCACTATCGAACACTAACGTAGCACTAGCGACGTTTAAAGTCGAAATTGGAATCTGACATAAGTGGCTTGTCAACTTCACGGACATTATATTTTCCTTGAATGCGAGAATTTTGCGCCCGGGAAATTTGCGCCCTACCACAAAAATAGGAAAAAATGCGCTCGCAATATATTTGCACTGGGATGTTTGCGCCCTACCCCAAAAAGAGGGGAAAATGCGCCGGCTATATATTTGCACTGGGATGTTAGCGCCCTACAATTCAACTTATTATTGTATTGTGTAAAGTAACTTCACTCGCACTTGAACTAGGCTTGCCTCCCATCGTCTCAGTGAGTTACTCCATCCGTTATAATATTCCGAACAAATGAAAAAAATACAATTTTAGTTCACTAAAGGGCAATCCATACAAATACAATTTTTCATTATACTACAAAATTTACAATAAACGTATAAATTACTGATATATAATTATTTATTAATATAATCAAAGAGTATAATTTAATCTACAAAAGGCTGTTTGGCTCTACCCAGATATCTCTGTTCACAATCCTTGCGAGTTGTTTGGCTTTTCAGGACACAAAATATAGAAAAGAAAATGTAAAGTGAATGTAAAATCAGTTCAGTAATATTATCAAGAAAACTATGTACAGTGTGTTTACTTGCTGGAATTACACTTCAAACACACAATTGCGTTCAGTCTTTCTTTCAGGAAAAATGTTCCGGGGGGCATATTTAGTATTCCGTAGGGGGGTCACTGCTGGTACTATTCTATTTATTATTATATTATAGACGTATTATTTTGGTCTCCTCCGAGGGGGCCCTCTGAGAGCTCTGAGGAGGCCAGTGTTCCCCCAAAATCATCTCTGGAAGAAGCAGTGATTGCGTTGATCCGTTGAGTTATTTTGGCTTATATTGAAGTTTATTCTCCCCTTATGTAGCCACAATGAAAATAAATCACAAATGGCATGGTTGTGGGGGGAGAATTGTTTATGCTGTAATGTCAGCCCCTCCGAGCAAATGCGTAAGCTCCAATAGGTTCTTTTATTTCGCAGGGCTCAAACTTCCCGGTGGAGGTACATCGCAGGCGCAATTTTCCCTGTTCTTGAGGTAGGGCGCAAATTTCCCAGACGCAAAATTCTCGACACCGTTCGAATGACCTCGGAAGACGATATCTTTTTCAATACTTTTTTTTATATTCTTTTACTCGAGATTTCTTCATAGCTTCTTATTAAAATACTTACTAATATATCCTCATTTTATTGTTCTAACCAATCAATATGGGTATGTTGTCAGTAAAATATTTAGATTGATCGAGCCTCTGGTGTGTAACCACAGTATTTCATATCATGCCCCCATTAGAAATCTTGGCTAAACGAACCAATATATGTTGCCAATAAAATAGTTTAGAATGATTGAGCCCCTGGTAAATAACCACAGTATTTCGTGACAGATCCCCCCCCCCCTTCCTATTACCATATTCTAGCTACGTGCCTGACTCAGCTAATTCTCTGCATTCTTTACCAAGCACACATTTTCTAAAGCGGAAAATGCTCTCTAAATACCTAAGCTCATTATTTTCAGCAGATGCACAAACTGGGTAACATTCTATCTACATGAATGTTATATAGTCTATGTCGATTACTGGAAACCGCTTCTCGCTATCTATTACCATATTTACTATATAATGATTAACGTTAAAACCGGAAATGGTTGATTTGTACCGCTTCCGGTTTGAATATTACAGTCATCAGGGAACTCGATTCTTAACTATTGACTCTGTACATCATGGCCAAAATTGATTGGTAATCCATCAGATAGTTCTTGAGACTGTTTGTTTCACTGACGGACAGAATGAATATATGGCTATAGAGTTTTGATAAACTAAATTCGTTAATGAGTGATGATGGAACAAATATAAGAAAGGGAACCAAGAGTACCACCGGGAAAATTTTCGAACACAAAATTAGCCATCGAAAACCCACATGTCCTGGGTTAGAATACCATAGATGAAAACTCTACCACTGAATCATCAATCACCCGCTTATTAGTTTTGTTAATTATTATATTAATATAAATTAATGAATGCCTGCTTATGTTAATTATTGAACAATTACATTGTATACTTCGTAAAGTCAAAAATTATAAATTTGTATTTACTGTACATACAGTGAGCGCAGAAAGTGTTCGTACACCTATGCTATTGAAACGAGAATGCCTGCGAAAAAAAAAACCAGAAAATTTAAGAAGTGTAATAACACACACAATATGAATAATGAAAACTAAGCTTTATGAATATATCAATAAAGAACCACAAAGACAAGTTTAATGGTCAGAAAGTAAATACATTCCGTAGAAAATATAGAGTAGACGCAAAAAGTGATCGTACACCTGACGAACGAATACGAAACAAAGATACCACAACTGGGGATCACTAGTATTCACCTGAGTATACACCTCTGTATAGCATGACGAGTAACAGAATGAGTTTAGTTGTGAATAGGAGTGAAAAAAACTGCACGGTGGGCTGTCGAAATGGGAAGCAACCGAACAGAAACAAATGAGGAGACAAGAAAAGTAATTATTAAAGTGCATAAGAAGGGTAAGTCTTTGAGAAAGATAGCAAACCTCAGGGGCAGATCCAGAGGGGGGCGATCGGGGCCATCGCTCTCCCCCACAAGAGGAAACTTTCTTATTTTATATATAAATAAACCCATCCATAACAAGTTTGGAGCTCTTAAAAGTAGCAGTATTACTGCCGACCGCCCCTTCCCCAGAAGTCCGTCCTGGATCCGCCCCTGTATAGAGTAGCCACAATCGAGTATTTTCCACCGTATGTTTGGAGTCGTTGTCTTGCTGAACAATAAATTGTTTTCAAGAACCATCTTCTGCGCACTAGTATGGAGATATTCCTTTAATATGTTAATATACAGTTTGTGGATCATCACTCCATCGATAAGGTGGAGGCGACCCACTCCTGAGGCACTCATACAACCCCAGACGAGCACGGACCCTCCTCCGTGTCTTACTTTAGAGACGAGATTTTGAGGATTCATCTCTTTATTCACCTTGCGATATACCATACGCCTCCCATTGGACTCGATAAAATTAAATTTACTTTCGTCCGAAAATATGACCCTATTCCAGAAAGAAGCCTGATCCCTTATCTTTATACTCTTTTTCAAACTTTAGTCTTTTTATACGATTTGTCTTGTTCACCCAGAACATTTTCCTGACTATCCGACCATGATACCCTGCAAATATTCCGCACTGTACTGGCTGATACTTTAACACCGCGTGTTTCCAGATCCGTTGCCAATTGCACAGCACTACTTTTTGGAACCTTTCTTCTTTCCCTAATAATGTAACGTTTAACTTGTTCATTCAACAATCTTGGTCTTCCAGTTCTTTTTTATTATTATTTTTTTTTTATTTTTTTTTATGGTTTCGCACAGTGATAGAAACATTATACATCGCAATTATTGTTTGTACTGTTGAACGAGGCCTGTCTGCAAGGTTTGCCAGGGGCGGATCCAGGACGGACTTCTTGGGGGGGGGGGGTCGGCGGTAATACTGCTACTTTTAAGAGCTCCAAACTTGTTATGGATGGGTTTATTTATATATAAAATAAGAAAGTTTCCTCTTGTGTGGGGGGGGGGCAATCGCCCCGATCTCCCCCCTCTGGATCCGCCCCTGACTCTATAATACCTTGAAACAGCTTCGCACACCTCTCCAATCCCCAGACATGAACCCCATAGAACATCTATGATCTGTTCTGGAGATAAGAATCAGAAGGCACAGCTTGTCTACTAAAGAAGGCCTAAGAAAAGCTATTCAAGAAGAATGGGACATAATCAGTCCCGAAGCTACAGAACTACGAACTACTACAGGTGAAATCAATGTCACGAAGACTACAGACAATCATTAACGCACAGGGTAATCCCACAAAATATTAAATAACGTAATATACTTTATAAGCATTAATTCAAGCATAAGTGTACGGTGACTTTTTGCGTTTACAAAAAAGGAATTCTCTCTTTTCTTCTGAACAAAACAGTGATTGTGTTTGTTTGGCCTTTCTCTTGTATATAGAAATAAAATGTATGAATGTGTAGTCTTAATTCTGGTTTTATATATATATATATTCCACCTCCCGTTCTCATGCTAGCTGTTTTCAATATAAAATATGCACGGCGTACGAACACTTTCTGCGCTCACTGTAGGTACGTTGACAATAAGCGAATGTTGTTAGAATATTTGTTGAGATTTATTTTCCTTCACTGCCTTTCGCCTGGTTAAAACGTAGTTTGCAGTGCTTTGGAGCAGCTGCAGGTGGGAACGCGATAATGTTTGAGACATACCGGCGACTTTTTTGTGTGTGAAAATAAGACCTTTCTCAAAAAGTAGTAAATAACTGCAGTAGCAATTGTCTACGTAAATGATAAAGACATATCCAACTACAAGAAATTAATACAGTATATATAGCCTATTCATTATTGTGTTTCTCTTTTAACAGCTACTATCTAAGGATGGCCAATTCCAGAATTTTTACTTTCCGGAATCCGGAAAGTAAAATCGGAAAAATTCCGGATCCCGGAAAAATTCCGATTTTTTCTAAATTCCGGATTTTTTCCGAATGTCGGAATTTTTCCGAATTCCGGAATTTTTCTGAATTCCGGATTTTTTCCGAAATCCGGAATTTTTCCGAATTCCGGAATTTTTCTGAATTCCGGAATTTTTCCGAAATCCGGAATTTTTCTGAATTCCGGAATTTTTCCGAATTCCGGAATTTTTCTGCATTCCGGAATTTTTCCGAATTCCGGAATTTTTCCGAAATCCGGAATTTTTCCGAATTCCGGAAAGTAAATTTTCCGATTCCGGAAAACAAAATTTCCGGAATCCAGATTCCGGAAAATTTTGGCCATCCCTAGTTGTAGCTGACGCGTAACTCTATTTTATAGTGTAATATTTGTAATATGTGCCATTTCTTTACGAGTTGGTTAAGGCAATGAACTAATGCTTATAATGACTTCCGAGTAGTGATTCACCTTAAGTAGTAGAAGAAAAAAGTATCTTCAAGCTGTACTGTTATGTTTATTGATTTAAGTACATTTACCGTTATTGATATAATATATTCTCTGTTTACTTTGAAAGAAAGTAAACAATCACTGCTCATTGTAAGTTTAAACATTATTTATGGTCTAGATACAAAAGGTTTATTATGATGTTATTGAACAAGAGATTAAAAAATAAAGCATGTGGTGCAAGGTATAGAGCAAGGTGTTACGGAAACACAAAACAAACATATATACACAAGAAACATAAAATAATTTAATTCAAGATAGAAGAAACACACATTTCATTATTTTTGAGCTGCATTTTTCTATTATTTCTTGCTTAAAATCTGGACTGCCATTCACTCCAATCATTAATATCCTGTATGCCTATTTCAGTCCGAACACGTTCTTCTCCAACGAAACAAAAGAAATATTTTTCCCCTCACAACCAGAAAGCCAAGTTGTTATAATAATCCTTTTTCAAAGAGCACTGAAACTGTCTCTTACCTGTTTTGACTGTTTGATTGATTCCTAAAATTGGCGTTGGATGCCCAAGGCTTCTTGTTTCAATCATTTCTTCCATTACCCTTCCAGAGAAGGGGATCTCGAAAAACTGCATTCTTTTTAGTTTTCTGCTACTGGAGTATATTTTAATACTGACATTTGTTCTACTTCATTCACAGGCTAACAATGTTTACACGCTTAAAATAGCACAATCGATTCTTCGATTGTAACTGTATTAAAAACCTCGGACACTCTAAAACTTTCCCCTTACCCTATTTATGTAATTATTTATTTTTGTGAGTTTGTGTTTCGTTCTTCCTGTCTGCCGCAACTCACGCAACACCAGCAACACCCACACCTTCAACGGATGGTTAAGTCAAAGTGCTGCTGACTGGAAGAATTCGTAATTATTACAGAAGCTTAGTGGTAGTTGCCAAGTTAGGTGCAACTGTTTCGGGACAAGAAGATAGGAGGGATGCAATTATAAATACGGTTTCCAATGTTAAAAAATAGAAGATCCCTGTCATATGCTCAAAACTCAATGTTATTGGATCCGGTGACATTTCCGTTGCAAGTAGAAATATTAATCTCTCTTTCGTTCACTTCTTGACATGATTTTTTGAGAGATCGATTAATACTGTTTTGTGATAAAGATCAGATTTTTATTTTTACTTAAACACTATTTAATACTTTACAAAAACTTTTTAGGAAGTTAAACAATAGGTAATTTCACAACCATGCAACCTATAGCACCAGCTACCGCTGCCCTCTCACGCCCCAATGTGAGATACATCCTCTAATACCCCGAATAAGTGAAGTTTTAACCTCAATAATATTTTTGACGTTTAACCAAAAGATCTGTAACCTCAAAAACACTTTTAATCTTTAAAAAATATTTTATCTTTTAATCTAAAACAATTCTAACCTCAGGACTGTTTTTAAGTATGTTATATTACAAGGTGCAAACTCCTGAGGGAACGCGGAAAATTTCCCCCACTTAATACTTTAGGGAGAAAACTCCTCTACTAAATACTTACTAGAGGTGAATAAAATGATAGTATTATGAGAAGCTTGCAAATTAATTACAATAGTTCATGTATTTCTAACATAAAATTAACATACATTTTACATGTAGACCTGATTAATGGGTGAACTAGTGGTCAACGGTATCCTTAATCTTACGTAGTTTAATGATTATTCATGTTCAAATATGTAAATTCTCCACGTCGAAACATTCCAGTGGGAAGAATTTTTCTTTTTGCACTTCTGTCTACCCCTCCTCCACTGTGATTGTTATGATTTCAAATCCTGGTATATAGGATGCGGATACCCACCGTTGAAGACCCCGTTGCTCATGAGTCTATTAATGGGTTGACTTCATTAACAAGCTCGACCGAGATAATCGGTCCAGCTATCTATTCCAGAAAAAAACAATTCAAACATTCGCTTTCGTTGAAAAGTGATTGTATGAGTACTGGAGGCACGGGCGTATGTACGTATTAACATTACAATCTTATAAGGCCACCAAAATGATCTTGATAAGTGGCACATATGACTGTAGATGAATGGTGCTTGCCACAGGATTTGAAAAGAAAATTAATAAGATATACGAAAAATTGAAGAGGAGCTTGGAAGAATAAGAGATGAAAATAGAAATGAGTATTAGAAACACAAGCTGTCTCTATGCCCAATATAGAAGCAGAAGTGGAGAAAATAGAGCCAGTGACAAATTTAAGGGACTTAAATACTATGGAGATATGAAGTATGAAAGTGAAATTAAGAAAGAAAACAAAGATACGAATGGCGAAGGAAGAATTTAGGAACACGGACTGTTAGGAAGACGGACTGCTAAAGTATATTTTCTCGGTCTTGAAACAGAATTTTAAAAATTCATAAAATATTTTTATGGTGTCTTATACTCAGTGAGGCACGAACAGGGATGTTATGCAAAAGTGAAAAAAGAGAGAAGAATTTGAAAAGGTGGATCTGAAGGGAGGAAATAAGAATATAAATTGGATCGAAGATAACCAATGAGGAAGTGTCGGTAATAGAAAAGAAATTTTATGTAATTTAAAAGATCAAGTGAAACTGGTTGGGACGTTGGCTGAGGGGAGGAACTGTATCATAGTAGAAGACAAGGGAAAAAGAAAGAGGGTAGAAAAAGGACTATAGTTGACAAAGAGTTGAAAAAAACATTGTTATCTCAGTAATGGAATAATAATAATAATAATAATAATAATAATAATAATAATAATAATAATAATAATAATAATAATAATAATAATAATAATAATAATAATAATAATAACGTTCGATCTTTTGATTAAATGGCTGTAGGATTACCAGCGAGTCGACACGAGATAGAGCTCTTTCAATAGATATAGATAGACTGCTTTTCGAGACAAGTTATTACTTTCACAGCACCTTTCTCTGAAACTAGACAGGTTCACAAGTCTGGTCTCCTAGGTAAACCTAAAATGGGTGACAATGCTGATAGAAACAGAACTAAATTAGTCTAGTAAAATATCCCTGATTAGTAATATATTACGTTTCGAAAAAGTAAAATATAAACTCCTAATTGTGATGCAAAAGTTTTATTTCGTTAGTGTAAAAATTAAGTTACATTTTATGTATAAGTACAAAGTAAATTATAACATTGGCATTAATAAACGCAACTGGTGTTATCACTGTAATTTAGATTAAATAAAATAATATTAGACAATTAACATCTAATGATTACAATGCTAGTAAACAATAAATAGTATAATTCCAATCTTAATAGTAGTGATTTTATTTCTATCCATGTTACTTAAGACCAGACACAAATTGGAACTCTCACTTAGTTTTGCTCTTTATCAACACTTTTAAATTCGATTTTTTCCGCGGGCACGTATAACTTTAATGCAAGACTAGCAAGTATTTCACTGACTCTTTGGATCTTCTAGCGTTTTGTCTTATTTACAAAATGTACAAGTTATTCTCATTTCTACGTAATACATATTAGTTTATACTGTAATTCAACTTCACAACCTTTTAACAATAAAAGATACATAATACTGTAAGTTGAACATTTATACAAAGAATTTGTTGGTACGTACATTTTGAGTTTGTCATTGTAAGCAAACATTTCATATCACAATATTTGTAAGGATGTCCCGTCGAAAGTTTCAATTCTAAACTAACCCAAACTCCATCCAGTTTTAGTTTTCTTCCATTCTAATAAGCGTTTTGAGTTAATGTGTTATGTCAATAAATTACACCTCTTTTTCAATAGTTTTTAAATTGTTGCTTCATCTGAAACTGTAAATGTCATTTGCACAAGTATATTTTCTTATTTATGAATTCAATAAAATTCAAATTTCTATTCTATTAGTGTCTTCCACTATACTGGTTAAACCAACCTACTTAGTAATAATATCCTTCAATTTCACAAGTTTAAGGAACTATTTCCATCATGGCTACAAATAAGGAGTTATACTACCTCTGAGAAGAGAATATTTTGTTTTTCGTAGTTGAGATACACGGTATGGCATATGTAAAGAGATACATTATAATAACATAATTACAGTTCTATTTTTAAAATGTATTAGAAACATTACCGATGATATTTCCTAATGTTCTAACAGCCTACAAAAGATACGCTGTGTAGCGAAGTGAACATGACAGAATTAAACATAATGAGCAAGTGGCATTATGTTCTGTTTATAAATTCATGGTTTAGATAATGAGAACAAATAGTTCATGCTTTCCTTTTCTTTGTACTTTACCTAGTTACTCCCTTTCTTATTTTCTGTTTTAGAATTGAAACTTAGGAACAATCCATAACTTAAATTATATTTTTATTTTACTTTTTAGTATTTTATATACAAACGATCTTATTCGTTTTCCTTTGTCCATTGCGAGAAATACTAGTTCATCCTGGAAATGTAAAAAACAATAATGAATCAATACAGTTTCTTCTAAGAGTAGTGGAAATAGAGAATAAATAATTAAATAATTAGCAGTGGAATTGTTAAGTTACAGGACCAAAGCAGTAACTCCTTGACTTTCGTGGAAAAAAGGTTTTTACTAAACTTTATGTTAATCAGTGAAACTAATCGAATTATTAACTTCTTGAGTGTTACTTAGTAAGAAATTGCAATACTATACATTATATACACATAAGTTTAACGTCCCACGGTTATGCACCAAGGCTAAGGGAGACGGTAACAATGGTTGAACAAGAGAAGTGAAAGGAAATGGAAGGACCCCCGAGGAAATTCACGCACATGTGTTTCTCCATCACAAAGTCCTTCTCCACCACAAGACAAGAGCTATGATCAAACCAGAGATCCCATGTACCAGAGGTGAGCGCTCTACCACTGAGCCACCGTGGCCCTTTATATAAATGTGAATTGTCATGAGTCGTGGGTTACTATTCAGCATTTTTACTACACAAATGGAAACAGATGGACGTTTTCAGGAATATGAAAGTTATTCGTGTGCTATTACTTTCTTAGTGTGTTCAATGGATGTATGCAATCCAAAGTGACTGAGTAATAGAGTTATTAGTTGGCAAGACTACATGACGCCCCAAACTGCAAGTTTACCGTAGACAACAATATATGGACTTAATAGTGTACAATGTATTTCTGAGGGTGTAGTGTTAAACGTGCTCCTCTTCCTCAACGACTATATCTGGAAATCTAAAGTTTGTGCTTGGGAATCGAGAATTAGTATAGTATCACAACTTAAAACTGTTTTCTAATGTATAGATCGTCACAGGAACTGCACCTCATAAGGGAACAGCTTCAGAGGAAATGAGAGGTTAGATATGGCAAGTTTTTCTCCTTATATATTTCTGAACTCAATGTACACACAAAGAAGACGTTCAATGATATACCTCTCATTACTGGTGCGAGAAGTTTCTGATTTGATTCCAGTACGATGTGGGTTTTCTCAGGGTTAGCTATCTCGTTGCTCTTGGTGCTGCCCTGGTGGTATGGAGGCATGCGTTGTCCTGTTTGAAAACGGAGTCCCGGAGAGTATTCAGATTTGATGCAGCACTAGTGAATCACAAATGTACGATATGCAAGTCATACGCTAGTGATGAAGACCAGGAACAAGCGGGATTTTGGTCCGCCCATCACAACATCAGAACATTAGGTGGAAAATATCAACATACACTGGACTTTTCCACTCATGTGCATGTCTACGGAGAGCAAACGACCATCACTGTGTCTGAGATAGAACAACTTGCACATACTACCACCCTCGATAGCTTAGCACTGCAGCCTCTCCTGCCAGCACCGAAGACGCGTTAATCAGGAGAGAGGAACTCGACAAGACAAACTAGCCTTTAAGAATCCATTGTTCAATGTTTGTGCGCTCACATGGAGCGCCATGGTTGCTCTAGTTGCCCTGGTGGTCGCCGTCCTCTATGTTGGGTTGAATAAACGATTCCTCTTACAGATACTCGTAACGGTGCAATGGGCCACGAATCTCTATTTCCCATCATTGATATGTTTGATTATAGGAAGTTTAAAGGAGCTGCCAGCATCGAGACTATTTGTCTGCGTCACAATAAAGCGACACATGCCGGTACACTAAATATTGAGAATAAAACTTATAAAAACTTATAAAAAGTTTTATATAAGTTATAAAAAATATTGAGAATAAAACTTATAAGTTCTAGTGTCAATTCGACAATAAATAAGACAAAAAACTATAAATATTAAAACAGGGAACGTGAAATGGGTAAGAGAAAAATTACAAAATGTATAATATAGAAAGAAGAAAATAAGTCCAAAACAGATAATATTAACAAATTATATGGGCTAAATAGTCTTAGATGCCGGGAGCCCAGAAATCTAAATCCTAAATCCCCCTACAAAATCATTAAGAAAATGTTCAGGATACGTTACCTAATACAAACTCACGAATAAAAATTAAAGTACTTTCATTAAAAAACACATTAAACCTAATTAAGATTTTTAATAAATCTTAAACATTCTCTGAGGTCTGCGTATTGTGAAATTTTACTACAGTGTGCCGAAAACTCAGTGACAGGAGACAGTCTTCACAATATTTCCCATGATCTATACCACCGATGGACAACTGACTATTCACGCTTTACCTAAGCGGGATTTCTGCAGAACAAAGAAAGATTTGACCTAAAGCAAAGTTCTTTCAATTCTCAGAAGAAGGGAGCCATGCTCCTAAACCTTACAAAATATCATATTTATGCTAATACCTGTTGTATAGGTTCTCTAGTGAAAAAAAAGTTAAGATCCAAGAAACAAACAACAACCAATTCGCTAATAGAGTTTAAATTCCTAAAACACTCAATAGCCTGAATTTACCTATTTAAAAGCTTATCCAATTCATCTAAGTACATGATTTAAAATAAGCTTATGTATAAACATGATCTTTTTATCCTTATATTCTAAAACTATACCGGCAAAGAATACCAACACTTAATCTTATCTGCATATAAAAATTTGTCACAATATTTTAGGAATAGATTCCTCACATCAAAATAAGAAGAAAAGTTCATATGAACCTGTGATCGGAAGTGCATAGTTTCATAGTTATAGGGTGCCGAAAACATGAAAAAATGAAATTTAAAAGTCCGTAGTTACACTACTATAGGACTGATCGTAGTCGGGTCGAGACCACTGAGGAGCTAGTATGTGAACTATTCAAATAACCATCTTTCAGAACGGCCGATATTTGCACAACCATTTTTAAAAAAGACTGTTTGGAAGTACTTGATCAGTCTCCACCTACTTCTCTAAACATTGGTGTGCAAGTACTAGACCATTCTTAATCATGGATATTTGGATAGTTCACACATCAGTTGCTCAGTGATGACTTGACTCGGCTACGATAGAACCCATTGTAGTGGATCTATGAACTTGTTCACTTGTTTCACGTTTTCGGCACCCTATAACTCCGAAACTATCCACATTTGAGCATAGGTCCATATGAACTTCTTTTGTTATTTTGATATGAGGAATATGTTCCTAAAATATTGTAACACATTTTTGTAACACCCTGTAGAAAGAGTATAATGAATTTGGCACTTACAGACATTTTCTGGTCTCTTATGATATAAATATTGATGATTGTTTCTTATCATTATTAATAAAGTACACAATAATTTATCCTGTAGTTTTGAAAATCGTTCTTAATATACATTTACTCATCTCACCTCAATGCGAAGGATCCCTGGTTTAATTTCAGGTTATGTGAATTTGAGTCGACATCATCATTTTCTTAGGTTTTGTCTGGATTTTCTTCCACATTTTTATTCCACCAATTATTTCATAGTCATTCACTTTCATTAATCATCCGGCTTCTGTAGCCCAAAAGGGCATTATCGTGGAACGTTAAATTGATTTTCTATAATATATTAAAAGTATAATAATCTTACATACCTTGGCTATTTGTAGCTGGTTCAATACCCTATATATGATAAAAGAAACAAGGAATTATTTATCAACATTTTGAAAGAACAAAAATTATTAATAGTAGTATTAGTATTAGTAGTAGTTGTTATGGAGGTGGTTGTGATGGTAGTACTAGTATGAACAACATGAACGTCTTGTTGACAAATTCGCTATAATTTCAGAAGAGACACTAGACATGAGACGTTACAGACTGTGGGTTGTAAATCTAGAAGGATTGGTTTCGTTAGTTTTTACATAAGTTGATCAGATAGATATAATGGATTTTTCGCCTTGAATCTCCTGCACAAAAGTGAATCGAAATTACAAATTGACAAAATTCATAAGAAACCGACTTGATTTTTGAATGCAACCGTATTGTGCGGATGTTATTCAACGTGTTAAGAATTATCAAATAAATTAAGTAGGATATCTAAAAATAATACAATTATTTTTAACGTCGTAGTAATAGAACACTGCACAAACATGTCCCGTGACTCTGAAGCAATTAGATTTGTTTGTGAACCAAAGACTCGGTGGCCTTCTCAAACTAGGGTTTATCTGTGTAAGCAGGTCAGACCAGGACTGTAAAGCGAAATCTAGATTCAGGTAAACCAGACAAAAGTCTGACGCAGGTCAACACAGGTCAGCCGATGTCCCATGCCATCACTGTTTAATTGACTCCAGTGTTCTCAATTTGTGCTTCCTTTTTTATTTATTTACTTTAAAAAAATAGATGAGTAACTATGGTGTGAGTCACACGGCACTAAATTCTTTTCACTTTGTTAATTATAAAATGAGTGACCCACCAGTGAAGCATGTGATTTCAAGTTGGATGAAAGATACGAACCATCGTACTGTACAACCTTTCTCACTCCCATTTTGTTAGTTCAATTATAAATCAAAAATAATAATAATAAGGTAATTCAATTGAGAAAGGATTTTTTAAAATGTAATTTAAAAGAAAAGTGAGAATTCATCATATGGGTGGAAAACCATTGTTAAGAATTCTTTATTTCATTCTTTCCCAGTCTCGAAGAGAGAAACGTATTACTTGCTACAGTAAAAACACGAGGTCTCGCTAAGCAGAAACTAAGAAAACTAAATTTGTGCCTCCTTATTTACAGGACATATTTACAAATAAACTACCCCTTCTGGATTTTTCCAAAAGTAATGACGTATACCGTATTGCAGCATAATTAATGAAATATTGAATTATGAAATATGAACAAAATTATTAGAACAATTTTCGAGGAAACCACATTTCTCTATTTTCACTGTTAAGTAAACTGTTCTTACCTTTGGATATAGGATAGTAATTTTAAAATATAAAGAATCCGTTGAAAATCTCAAGTTGAGAGTTTGGTTTCTGGCACAGGCATATTTATTTCATTCTTCCTAAATTTCGAAATTTGTTTTGGAACTTTTGGAATCTGAACTCGGCAGTTTTATTAGTGTATGTACCTTTACGTCACGACCACGAGCATTTATCTTATCTACTTCAGCAAAGTTCCTGATGTAAAACTTTAGGTAGTTTTAAATATCAAATTATTATAGGTTATTAGGCGTCTTTTGCTACTAACGTAAGAATAGAGAACGCGAGATTCGTATCTGTCGTCGTCATGAACATAAGTTCAGTATTCTGCATTTAATAGACTTGGTTTTAAAATATTGCAAACATAGACTGATATCTTGTATAAGTAAAATAGTATTCATTTTAAGTACATCATCGCTGATAGGATGAGTAATCGGCATTGTTTCATAAGGAACTAGTAAGAGGAGTACTAGTCCACCATTACTTTGTCTCAGCAGTAATTAACAGCCATCAATCAGGAATCTATGAGGATCATAGTTGAGTGATAATCTATAGTTAGAAAATGAAATACTCATCGTCATAGAATAATAAGTACGTGCTAGAGAAATTTGTTTGGGTTGTTCTTTACTCAGTGCATAAGACAATTCACTATCAAATACAGTACATACCTTCATAAACTAAAGATTAAATTCTATTGAAGATCATTTAAGTTTGATTTATGAAGTTTCATTGCTGTACCTATTGCTAAACACCTCGAAATTAGAACCTAGAGTAAATCTTATAGTTAAATAATAACTAACTAACTAACTAACTAACTAACTCTATGGCCTATGGAACCCGGAGGTTCAGTGCCGCGTTCACAAAAGCTCTCCACTGACTTCTATCCTTAGCTAATTGCATCCAGTTTCTACTTTGTATTCCTATCTCTGCGAGATCCATCTTAATATTATCCTCCCATCTGCGCCTAGGTCTTCCTAATGGTCGTTTTCCTATGGGTCTACCAGTCAAGACTTTGAAAGCGTTTCTACTTTCTTCCATTCTAGCTACATGACCTGCCCACCTAAGCCTCCTAGACTTGACGACCCTAACAATGTTGGGTAAACCGTATAAACTATGTAGTTCCTCGTTATGAAGCTTCCGCCATTCCCCATTCTCGTTCCTCTTGGGTCCAAATATTCTTCTCAGGATCCTGTTCTCAAATACTTTCAGTCTATGTTCTTCCCTCAGAGTAAGCGACCATGTTTCGCAACCATACAGAACAACAGGCATGATTATAGTTTTATATATTTTAGGCTTCAAATTCCTCGACAGAATTCGCGACGACAAGAGATTTTGAACCGAGTAGTAACACGAATTCCCTGCTTTTAGTCGACATTTAATTTCTTCGTGAATATGATTTTCGTCTGTTAAATAATAATATTTTAAATTCACTTATCTGTTCCACACCACATCCAAATCGAAACTTTTTATTTAGTTACGCTTGCAATGAATTAAGCTATTATTATGGTATTCCTTGACTGCTAATCTTTTGTTATATGTTTTGTAAAGAAACAATGGAAAGTTGCAGGCGAGCTGAAAGTTTTCACATGAGAAGAGGGAAGTTGAGATCCCCTTGACCTATGTCTGAGTACCCACCGGTGGGCCACTAGTCTAGTCGATAAAATTTACCAAACACTCTTTTCTTACCTCTTGGTCTGTATCTTCCTCCAGATCCAATTCCAGATCCGTAAGGACCAGAACCAATTCCAGATCCGTAAGAACCAGAACCAATTCCAGATCCATAAGAACCAGAACCAATTGGGCGATTGATGCCTGTACCAATTGGGCGATTGATGCCAGTACCAATTGGGCGATTGATGCCAGTACCAACTGGGCGATTCCAAGAAGATCCACCACCTACAGGATATCTGGAACCACCTCCCA
Organism: Thermobia domestica; assembly: GCF_964235325.1. Taxonomy (NCBI): domain Eukaryota; kingdom Metazoa; phylum Arthropoda; class Insecta; order Zygentoma; family Lepismatidae; genus Thermobia; species Thermobia domestica. Next base: position 111,711,586 of record NC_137463.1, on the reverse strand, counting down.
AACTTCCATAAGAGCCTCTATTGAATCCTGTAGATCTCTTGCCTCGATAGACTGAAATAGAACCAATAATATCAATAACGATTTACATTATGTAAGTGGGTTTACAATCAGATAATCTTTAAAATATTTCTGATCAAGACTATACAAGATTTTACAATAATGGTTGAAGCCTGATGAAGAGAAAACTTTTCGTTCATTGATTTTTTTCTTAAAACGCTCTGCTTGTACTGTAGATTTAATGTGAGCCAAATATTAGCTATATTTTAAAAGGTCTTGTTTTCCAAGAAAAAATCAAAATAAAAAACTATTCTTGTTGCCATATACAGTTATTTAAAAATATAGCATACCCTACAGCTTAACTAGATTACATATTTCCGTAATTCGCACTTTCTTAAGCTTTTGGTGCAAAGTCAATGATCAAAAATAGGAAAAAATAGAACTTTAATAGGAAACAGTCATTTATCTAGTAAACAATTGTCATTATCTCATCAAATATTCCTTTAAGTCCTGAAGCATGTTTGCCATTAAAGGGAAGTGAGCTAGGGCAGGGTGCAAATCATATCAGTCTATGTGACCAGAAGACAGAAGTGTTCAAAAAAGAAAAAAAGAAAAGAAACTCTTCATATGGAATGCTTCGGCATAGAGAGACCACATATTTGAATACCATAAAGGAAAAACTAAGTAAGATTAGGGATACCGTTAACCACTGATTTATCCATTAATTAGATGTAAAATACTGAGATTATTTTCAAATTTTATTCACACACATCAGTATGAATTTAAAGGAGGGGAATTTTCTTTTAAAATATTAAATGGGGAAATTCCTCCCATCTCACAGGATTTTACACCCTAAGGTAGGGTATCTTCCATCCTATCCCCTAAAATTTTACTTTGCTCTACCAAACCCAATGTCATTAGGCCTATGTATTACATGAATACAAACAATACAGTTTAGATATTTGAATAAGAAAAATACACATCTTTTCAGTATAATATTTACATAGATTTCTTTGTAATTCCTCAATGATATCATAGATAAATTGAAGTGAGCGTAATTGAATTACAATAATCGTAGTAAGCGGAAAGGCGCGAAATAAACAGTATGAAAAACTAAAGTCAGGAAGGATACAAAATCAGCGTCAAATTCCAAGAATTTTGACTAAAGTTGGAACCTTTTTTGTGTGTCTGGCTAGACGTCTAGGAGGCGCATGTCGGAAAAGGGATATTTTTAAGAAAAAAATAAAATTATAAAAGAAGAAATTTATTTTGATTGATCTACAAGTACATTACCTTAGCTAGTTTTCGACGTAGTGACCGTGAACCTCTAGACATTTCTAATAGCGTGGCACAAGCTTTCGTATAACCTCTATGTAAAGATCTGCCACCTGAAAGTGCAGCCAGTCCAGAACTGATGTCTTGAGCAATTCACTATCTTTGAAACGCTTTGATACAAGCCACATTTTCAGGTGAAGACAAAACACGAAATCACTATTGGCAAGCGACAACTGGCAGTGTAAGTGGGATAACTCAATAGTTCCCATAGAAATATTTGAATGATCTTAACAGTATGAGCAGTGTATTTGGGTGGGCGTTGTTATGAATCAAAAGAATTGCAGAGGTATCATTCCTCTCTGCCGATTTTGGCTAGCACGTCACAGATTATTCAATGTTTGGCAATACAAAGTATATATCTGATGTAATTGTGCGTCCAGGTTCGAAGAATTTCTTTTGATCCCAAAACACGGTTGCCATAATTATGTAAACTGATGCCGTTTGTTTAAATATCTTCTCTTTAGTAGAACCAGAATACCACAATTCCTTGACTGCTGCCTCGACTCCGCAGTAACGTTAGATATTCAGCTTTCATTTCCCACCAGTATGTGAGAAAAGAGATCATTTCCATCCTCACTTCAGCAGACGTGGAGCTGAGATTCTTTGCTTTTTGTGAGCGTCTGTCAGCATTTTGGCAACCACCTCGCACACAGTTTGTTATAATCAACTTCTCGGTCACAATTCCATGCACTGATTTCGTAGACACTTCTGTAAACTCTTTGGTGAGTTCAATTATTGTGAACCAGCGATTAGATCCCACTTTTTCGTTAACTAATTCCATCTGATCATTCATTTTGAACACTAGCCCTTACGCTACGCTCATTGTCATGAACATTTAAGTGCCCTTTCCGAAACTCTCTGCAATATTGCCTGATCCTCCCTTTGCTTATTACTGTCGGTCTGTAAATGGCACACAATGAATGCCAGCTGCATTCTATTCTTTGGCGTTCAGAAACTTTACGATAGATCTCACTTTCCATTTGGCGGGATTTTGGATTATAGTAGCAGATCTTACTAGAACTCGCATGTACGTAATTCAATTCGGATGATTCTATCTGTGTTGCAAGCACAGAATACTAGGGTATGCTCCTGTGCATGCTTAACTTCACCAGTGTGGGCATAACCTTTTGGGTCAAATTTATACAGGTCCAAATTTATACGCATTTTAAGATAGAAAACCGAAGGCCGGAAACGGCTAGTTCAAGCGCCACGCCATCTTGAAGTTGCAGCAATTTGTGGGAACAAGTACGACGTTTCAATAACAAGTGTGTTTATCAAATCAATGTAACCTGCTTTATTGTGCATTACACTACATCTGAGTATGTAAGGGTTAGTACAAACACACTACTGCTGCACACTACCAAAACTCACAGTAACTGAATAAAGTGACGATCACCAACCTCGATTCACGTAGCATAACGCATAAGAAAATTTTGCTTCACTAGCTCAAATATTCCCGGGGTCTCTTGCACAATCAAACAAGCAGTTAGAACTCTTGCAAAGAAGTCATCCTTAGATTTTACTGACGATTCATACACCAAGGACTTTCCTTCCTTCCTTCGTGATATACTGACCGAACTATTGGAGACTGTAATTCTAGATGTCCGCGTAAGAATGTAGATGCAACATGACGGTGTATCTGCCCACTTCGATGTGGATGTTCATTATTTGGACACAACCTTCCCTAGTTGTTAGATTGAAAGAGGAAGTTCCATCCCGTGAACAGGATCTCAAGCCTGTCGACTTTTTACTTTGAGGTCACATCAAGGCCTTGGTGTACGAATCGCCAGTAGAATTCAAGGTCTTGCTTGCAAGAGCCCTAGCTGTCTGCTTAATTGTGCAAGAGACGCCGGGAATATCTGATCGAATGAGGCAAAATTTCCTTGAGTGAGGCAGGTTACATCACTTGATAAGCACATTTGTTATTGAAACTTCGTACTTGTTTCCACAAATTACTGTAACTTCGAGATGATGTGTTGCTTGAACTAGTTGTTTTCTACCTTCGGTCTTCTATCTCAAAATACATATATTGGACCCCTCTGTCACCTGCATAAATTTTACCCAAAAAGTTATGAACACCCTATATGTATTTTATTTAATGTTCATGAAAAGTAACGGAGAACAAAATTTAGGAAGAGTGACCCCAGGAGTCTGGTGTGTGTCTAAATTAGATGAACCTAAATCTTTACTGTGCAGTTTAATAGGCCTATAAATTGCAGAACAGCTAGAAGTTTAACCTATTTCCAAGAATTTTTCTAGAATAGACGTTCAAATATCAGATAAACCTTCATCCTATAGGAAAGTTAAGAGGAGATAGAAAAGGGAGCACTACTAAAGTCCCATGTTTTCACTAGTGCTAATTTTTCGAAAAGTAAATTGAAGTTTTGTATTTCAAAAGTTAGTTGAGCCGTTTTATTTCAAAATGCTATAAAATGTTGAAGTGCACATGGACTTTTTGTTGTCAATTCTGCAGCCAGTCTCCAGTAATATGGTTGCTCCACAATGGATTTCTATATATTATTAAGTACCAAAGAGGCGCTTAAAATGAAACTTGGGATTTTCGAGGATAGATTTATGACAACCATAAAAGATTAACTGAGAACCCTTTTGTCACGAAGCAAAATCTATATTATTCTGTTTTGTTGTAAAAATAGCTAACTTCTTTAATAAATTGTGATCATATAATAATCACATTTTGCGATGCAATTTTTCGTTCACATTATATATATATATATATATATATATAATTAAATTATAGATTTAATCAGTATTACTATCGAACAAAGACTCACAAATTTCCAAAAAATATAAATAAATTTATTACTTTACCAGTGGCATTATGTTTTTTACTTCTATTGTAAACCATCTATGCGATTGCATATTATAGTACTTATCTAAACTTTTTTCGAAATAAAACCTTTTGATGAAAAGTAACTTTTTCTAACTTGTTCCTGTCTGTTCGAAATAGATTATATCATGACCATAGTATTCGACTCTAACGTATTTTCTATGTGCATTGACACGGCATTCTCACCTACGTTATTACTGTAGCAGAGGCTTCCAAAATCTGGATGTTTACAGATACCTGTGTTATTGTGGTGTCCTTAGTATATAACACTGAATGACAAATGTGGTATTATAAGTTCCGGATTAGCAAATATGTAATAGCCTGACTCAATGCTGTTTTTCCTTTTTTTTAAAAAAAAAAAAAAATACAACTCTATGTTAAGTTGGCAGCACTGTCAATCTGGTGGTATTGTGAAGTATGTCAAACAACCTTCGCGCATTGATATTTGCATGTTACTGATTTTCATTGAATTTTACCAGTTGGTGTGAAAAATTACAAAGTCATTTCAAGATAAATGGTTCACCCTATATACGTATATCCATCCTCGAAATTTAAATTGTGGTTGTGATAACCTTCCTGAAATAACTCAGATTTTCGTGAAAGTGTTGAAGTATGTTGTTAGTCCAAACTTGCTAAGATTTGATTTAACAACCTACTTGCGTTTTAGGATATTATTATATTAATCCTGTAAATTTTGATTTTATCTGCATATATATAAAAGAAAGTGACTATGTTTGTGACTTAATAAGTCTTGGACCATCTGGCCAATCTCCATCAAATTTTCAACATGGATGAGGTTTGAGCCCAGTATGTTTTTTATCATTTCACTTTGACGGTACAACTTAGCGGAGGGGGAGAGGAGGGAGAAATATATAAAAATGAACGAAAATAACCGATATTAGTGTCGAATCCATAGATTTCGGAGTTGTTGAGATGAACAGTGACACTTCCAATGTCGTTGATTCATCCCCGCAACTTTGGGGACTGGAGGAGATATATAAAAATAATGGAGAATGACCGATACCAGAGAGCGTTTCAGTAACAGTAAAAAGTGACAGACTAACGGAACTTATTACTCATTTTTCTTATTTTAACCCACCGAAGTGAGTAATTGGCGCTAGTGATTGATATACAGAAAGTGTAAGAACATGAAGATCTGTCATTGTTATAATTTAAAGGTTAAGTCCTGCAAAGTTGGTCCAGGAATATGCAACCTATCTGAAACTAAACTAACCTAAACTAACCTGAGCCAACGTACCCTAACCTAAACTAACCTAACCTATCCTACTCTAAGCTAAGCTAACCTAAGCCTTAACATGCTTCTTAATAGAGGGGGGGAGGTCCGAGACATGAAATACTGGGGTTATCCACACCAGAGTTCGATTATTCTAAACTATTTTACTGGTAACATATACTGGTTCGTTTAGTCAGGATTTCGTAATGATGGGGGGGGGGGGCAGTGTGATATGAAATGTTGTAGTTATCACACAAGGGGCTTGATCACTATTTTACTAGCAACACGTATTGGTTTGTTAGGACAATAAAATGAGGACATGATAGTAAGTATTTTAGTAACAAACTATGAAGAAATGTCGAATAAAAGAATATTAAAAAGATTTTAAAAGATTTTACAATATCGAGGTTCCTTCTTCTGTTCATCCAAATATAACCATTTTCCTTTCATTCTGACCTCAACAATTTTTAAAAAAGTAACGTATCCAATAATGTCTTCTAAAATATTTTACAATACTTGCGCTCCTTTCTCTATTGAATCAAATATTAACGGAACTTTCATCTACATAACTTTTTTGTTTTTAATATCTGTCAAATACTGTCTGTGCCAAATGACAAGTTACACGAGCAGTTGAAAACGGTTTCTGAAATAACATGTTTAATACTACAGAGAAGCGATTATGAAAAATCATTTTTATTTTTAGCTTTTTATTTTTAACGCTGACTCTTCCTATTTCTCGTTTCTTTTTGTTTTATCCTTCCTTATTTTTTTATTTCTGGTCTCGAAGGGGGGTGGGGTTCGGACCCCCCGGACCCACCCCTTGGCTACGTGCCTGGCTGGACTTACTCTATGGTATAAGGGATGAATTTAGCAAGATAGTTAAAATATCAATATTTAAATGATACCTGATCCTCTGTTCGAATTATATCCAGTGTTGCCATAACTTCCACCAATTCCAGGACGTGTACCAATTGGACGTGTACCAACACCTGTTTGTATAGGTCTGTAGGGTCGAGTCAATCCCGACTGATTGCGAATTGTAGATCTTTTACCTCGGACTGAAATTAAAGTAAATAAATAGATAAAGGCAGAAGCCAAAATATTATATTTAAGGAAACAAGCAAGATGTTCGGAGAAGTTTCTGCTATATGATTAAACCTTTCGATTGAGCTTCTAATACAGTGTTACATAGGATTTACCCAAATTACTCAGGAACTTCCTAATAAATCAAGTTACTTCGATTATGTTAGTTTACTTTTAATTGCTTATAATATCTTATTAGTTTCAATAAATCAGGAAATCGATTACGTACTGGAAATATTATCTTCAAGTCAGATCATACTCAAAAATGAGATAAGGTAACTGTAAATTTTTGTTGTATAACATCCTACAAATCTTAACTATAGCAAGCATAAGCGAGACTCTATCATTCGACTCATCTGAAATTTGTACGTCAGTTTGTCCGTCTATGAGTCTGTCTGTTCCATAATAACTCATAAAATTTGTCTGATTAATTTGAATAAGTTGAAATAGTGATGTCCTCATTTCCTCTCCGTTACCGTGGTGATCGTCACATTGAAGTAAAATGTGTGTTTTGAAGTATAGAATAAACATAAGCAATGGCTATAACTTATTCATATATTATGAATATTATGACGACGAAGGAACGTTGGTGAAAATAAGTAGAGATTAAGAATATAGAGGCCACTGCTTACAAAATTTACGAGTAAAATCTAGTAATACACGAAGAAAGAGCAACTTCTGAGGTATCAGTACTTATTTTCATAGGCGTTACACCTCTGACAAAGGAACATCTTATATTGATAGTAGCGTTGCCCAATGAAACAATGTGCAATCGATAGAGGAGTGAAGAAAAGTGAGAAATCCAAAGTTTTACGGGCCGACACCCAGAAACACAGAAGATACAGAGGAAAGAAGGATGTAGAATCATGTGAAGATAGCAATGCAAAAGATACACTGACACAGAAAGAACTTCAAAATGATGAAAGTAATAAAAATGGCATTTACACAACAGTATAGCAAGCAAACACTGCATCCCAAGACATGCTCAATAACATTATATGTAATGCAGTATTGCCAACTGAGCACAAAATGAACTTTTGTTAAATGACACGGAACACAAATTATAACATCCAGAAAATCTAATTATGAGTAGAACACTACCTGTGATGTCTTGATGTACAGTGTTGTCAACGTTTGAAGATAGGTCTACATGAATTCTTATATGAATCTTGGATGTAGAAGAGTACATACAGTACACGATTCGAACTAGTTCAACCCAAAATATGATACCACAAACAAGAATTTAATCACTGAAGTACGAAAATAAAGGACGAAGCACAGTGTCGAAGCAGTTTTCCCAAAGTGAAAATCAGAATAATATTAAACACAACACACACAACTTTATATAGGAAATCTTCCCCAGTTGACAGAGGGTCAGTCGATTTTCGTTTACAGATGCAATCCGAAACTTTGAAATGTTCATACCACTTACTAATGGCCTTCCCCATAGGTAGATCTCTGTGATATTTAGTACGGAAATACCGTTGCACATTAATCACAGATTTGTTTACATAATAATCATGCACACAGAAAGATTCCTCAGTCAACGCCATTTCCCTTAACTGCTCGCTGCTGACTCTTAGCGTTAGAAAGTGCAAACACTGCGTGAAAACTAAACTTTGAAAGTTAAGCTTTCGAAGCGCACATCTCTCAATAACACATGCTTATTAGATTTCATAAAATAAATTTCTAAAATCAGGTTCATCATTTTGACTTGCCCTATATTTTTTGAAAACTCTCGAGAATTGTTCATTAATTATTTTTGCAGCGGAGATTTTTCACCTTCGATTTCATGAGATACTTCTTACCTGATCCATAGCCAGTGTTACCGTAAGTTCCCCTTATTCCGGATCCAATGGGCCTGCTGGGGCGAGTCAATGTTGAGCCTGTTCCAATAGGCCTGCTGGGGCGAGTCAATGTCGAACCTGTTCCAATAGGCCTGCTCGGTCGAGTCAACGTCGAACCTGAAGACGGATATCTAGAACCAGTTCCTCTATATGTATCTCGCTTCAGCCGGCCTGCAATTAAAGCGAAACAGAAATAATGCTTATAGGCGAATGGACCAAAATCGGTAGGACGGGACAGTTCACTTTGCTCTCGGTCAGCTCATCGTATAAAAAGACGAAACTACGAGATTGTCTTAAGGATATCACTTAAACAAATTAATTAAACTAAAACAAGCTGTTTAGTTACTAGCAGATTATGATAGAAGGAAGTATTCAACATTAACACGTAAGTTATGTTTTCTGTGTTTCTGTGTTTAAGTGCCATTGTTATTGTTATAAATGATCTAGTACGAGGGACAATGTGAAGTTTACATTTTAGAAATTGTTATACCTTCGTTCTCTTTTTATTAATCGTATTTTTAAGTGAGAATGAAATGAACTGCTAGGATGGATCCTTTCGTATTTTTATCTTCACAGAACTTTGGAAATCCTTTAATATCTCTTGACTTCTATAGAGCAAATGAGGGTGAAGTAAGGTGGGTCATCTAGACATACAATGTTTATTGGAAACTTGTTTTGGTACAAATATTGTGTTCATTTGGTTACTAACTATCGCAAGTAAAATTGTGCAAATACCTATAGGCTTTAATATGCAGTAATGATTTAAAATAGGTATACGAACCACCTACTTTGCTCCTACCAGTGGGACGAAGCAAGTAGACCTTTGAGGCGAAGAGGGTATCCTAATAACAACATTAAAATAACAGATTCTACTAATACTGCGCATATATTGCCATTACCTAACAGATTCACTGTGAATTCTCAAAACCACATTTTCAAATGTAAAGTAAAGAAGTATCTGAGTATCATTTTGTGAAAATTTGTGATTTCAGTGGAAAACAATGTAATGTACTTAGCCTGAGAAAAGTAAAAGGCCAGAAATCATCCATTATCACTATAGACGTTTTCATAAGTCGAAGAATGCATACATTATGACATATTAAAGTGAAATATAAACTTACTTGTCTTATTGTGAGTAATAAATAAATGACCCTTATAAGAATGTGTGGAGGAGGTTCAAAAATTTTCGGTGGGACCAAATTCAATATAATAAATATATTAAAATTTGAAAAATCATCCCTAAAATTAGACTAAATTTACAGGAAAGTCAATTTTCGGATTTTTTCTATTTTATACAGGAAACTACAAGAAAGCAGAAGCACTGAGACTCTGAATAGAGTAAACAGAGATTTGTGAAGTTGTAGACGGACAATAGGCATTGAGTAAATATACTCGTAGTAAAATAATGATGATCCATGATTATACACAAAACTCAACGGCTCTTGAAAGTAGCTTCAATTGTGAGGAAAATAATTGTTATTAAATTTTCCTGAAATCTAAATATCCCTTCTTGCAAAGATTATGAAGTATTTAGTAAGAAAACAACAGGTAATTGTATAGTATTCACTTACTTCCATAAGGCCTCCTTATGCCACCATATCCTCCACCGATTGATCCAGGTAACGTTTGTGGTCGATTTATTGTTCCAGGTAAAGTTTGAGGTCGATTAATGGTTCCAGGTAACGTTTGAGGTCGATTTATTGTTCCAGGTAGAGTTTGAGGTCGATTTATTGTTCCAGGTAACCTCCCTGGATTATTTATGCTCCCTGGATAGTAGCTATTACCTGCAAGTCAAAAGTATTTTCATATTAGAATGATTTACCGTATGAACACAAAAATTGGTGAGTAAAAAATATTCAAGGAATGAAGTTGTATTGGGCGTTTGGAACACCTCATGCTTCACAACTTGTTCATTAAGTATTTTTTAACTATTATATTGATAGGTTTTTACATGGAAAACACCCGAAACATCAAGTGTAACAAGTGACTACTTGATGTATATACTTGTATCTGCAGTAGTTGGCGTACTTTGCTATGGGAATGTAAGACAAATCTCCAAGTTTTGAGTTCAGTGGCGTAGCAGATATGGATGTTACTACAATAATGTTAGCGAGGTTATCAAGTAAAGAAAAGTCAATTAAATAAAGCACTTGTATTGTTTGGAGTTGGAATTGGTAGAAGAATTTGGAGTTTTGTCTCACTTTCCACCATCGAGGTTACGTATATGAGACATGGATGTACAGTTTAAAGTGGAATGCTATTCATAGTATGCGCTCAAATTTCAATGCTCACGATCAAATTCAAATCGAACCCGAGACCACGTGCTGCATCAAAGGCGCACATTCTAACCGCTAGAGTAGCAGGGAGGTCTCACTTGTACTGCGTAAATGATCATATACACGTGTGAATGCAACCAAATCTTAATAATTCTCATATGTTAGTTTGATTGCGTATTGAAGTTCAGAACATCCATGTTGCAATGGGATTCGAATCACGTGTACTTCTGCTGTATATTTTTTTGTTGACCTGAATATTTTTAAATATATTGTCATATTTCTTTTCAAACATTTGTAGCGTACAAATTTTACAAGTACGTATTCAAGTTTCAGTAGTGCAAGATGAAATGGCCAAATTGCGCTGATAAAATCGTATGAAAACTGGCAAAATACGTATACAAATGAATGTTGATGGTAAAAAAGAATGTAAATATTGTTTATGTACTTTTTGGGACAGCATTCACCTCTGTTACTATAGATAGCGATGTGCAGGAGAGAAAAGTTCAGGTTGTCTCTTCTCGAAATTGTATCGTAAAAGTAATGTCTCGTCTCGAAAAATGTATATTTTCTATTGAAAGAATTCTATCTTCTATCATCTCTCGTGCAAAACCCTAATGCTCCTAGTTCGATTCCAGATTATATGGTTTTGTGGTAGACAATATTATCATGTTTGTAGGTTTGCAGGAAGCTCTCTTACTACTTTTTAATTTAAGAAGTAAAACTAAGGATTAAACTTCCGGCTGTAAGCACTCGCCATTATTGAGTTTTAATTACAAACCTGGATTTAAAAAAAAAAAAAAAAAAAAAAAAGAGGAAGAGGATATCTTTAGAGCAATGTTCCCACAACTACCCAATGTATGGATATCTATCCTCTACTGTTAAGTAAGTCTGCATACAAATGTCGTGTTGGTTGCATATGTATCAGGCGTTCTCAAAAAATAGTTAATGAGTATACATTTTGACCCCTGCAAATCATCCTGAGCCAAAAATCGAAAGAAACGACTTCGTATGGAATTAGATTTAGTGAAGATGTATCTGTGTACAAAATTTGGTGGTTCTAGTAACTCCTTTCTATTACATACATACGTACCTATTAGTATTATCATTATTATTATTATTATTATTATTATTATTATTATTATTATTATTATTATTATTATTATTATTATTATTATTATTTTCGGTATTTCTAAAACAGTGAATGCGTATTCTTTGATTTAATATTATAACCATGACGCTGAGAAAATTTTCAGTTTCTAGGTTCTAAATAAAGTTTTCTTTAACATGTTTCTGAAACTTTTACCGTTAGATGAAAATATCTTTGGGGGATTTTTTCTTTTTTAGTTTAGCATCCCATGATTACGTCTATTAGGCTTAAGGAGACAGATAATTAATGAAAGTGAGTGATTGTGACATACTAATCTCTGAAGTTTTATTTTCTTTACGTACTCTATAACAACATTGGTAAGATGGAAAGAGCACCGAGAAATTTATGGGAAGAGATGCTTAAGAAGATGGAAGAACCCAGAAGGGCAAAAACAACTGACATCAAACAATACAGAAGGCTGAGTAATTAATTGAAAGAGAAACTGCCGGCACCAGAGGGAAATGTATGTTAGCGATATGTAAAAAAATAATGGAACTTTAACGACCTGGCAGATGCGATCTTATGTATCAGAAAACACAGAAATTGAGTGGGGGAGGGGACTGACAAAAAGTATACGTATCTTTGATATCGAAGATCAACAAGATCACATGTTCACTGACCTTCGAAGAATTCTTAGGATCTAGAATTCTTGAGATCTGTATAACCAGAAAAAAACAAGAGATTCTCGTAATCGAAGCAGAATAAGGAGTGAATGAAGAAGACAAAGGTCCCAGTATCATCAAAAGTAAAGTGGTACAAGCCATCAACCACTGGAGACAATGATATACCAGAGAAATTCCTCAAGGGATTAGGAGACAATGCAACGAAAGTACTGACTTTACTTGTTAACAAGATCTATCTGAGTGGATAGCCGAAGGATGTTCTAGATGTTACAATGGTTGCGTTACCTAAAAAAAAGAAAATAAATAAAGAAATCCAGTGATCACAGAACCATCAGACTTACTACCCACACTGGAAAGATTATTGCACGCATAGTGAATAGGTGGCTTAAAAGTAAGATAGAAGAGATATTAGAGAAAGATCAATGGGATTTCGGAAAGGAAAAGGCAGTTGATTAATTAGAATTATATCAGAATGAGTTTTTGGCGTAAAGGAAGAGCTGGGGCTGTGCTTCACCGATTGACAAAAAGTTTTCGAGCGGGTCAAATGGATCAAATTTCTGAAAATATATGACACTTAAACCGGGATCAACTTAAGGGATCGTCAAATAATTCGAAACCTATACATAGAACAAGAGTGAAGTTAGGATTTAATCAATTCTAAACTAACAGTATGAAGATTGGGAGAGGAGTCAGACAAGGGATTGTACGTCACCGCAATTATTCAACATTCACAGTGAACGTTTAATTAAGGAAGCGTTAAAGGAGATTGGAGATTTCACGATTGAAAGGAATATCATGAACAAAGTGAGATAAGCAGACGACTCAACTTTTATAGCTAGAATCGAGGAAGTACTACAGAAGATAAACAGAATACTTGACGCTGAGAAAAAAAATGAAGTGAAATCTTTGAGTTTTACGTCCCGCGGTTATGTCGGTTAGGCTAAAGGAGACGATGATGAGTGATGAATGAAATGGTGGAATGAAGAAAGTGGGAGGAAACGAAGAACCTCGAGAAAACCCACGCACACGGTGTTTGACCACCACAAAGTTCACTTGGTGGGGGCTGGGATCGAACCCGGGATCTCAAGCACCAGAGGTGAACGCTCTACCACTGAGCCACCGCGACCACCACGCTGAGAAACAATATGAAATGACAATCAACACCGGAAGTCGAAACTCTTGAGAATATCTTGTGGAAACATAGTCTTAAGGATTATAGTAGAAGTAAAAGTGTTTCAAGAGGTGGATCATTTCAAATATCTGAAAACTATTTAGACGAGAGACGTTTACTAGACCAAAGCTTACTGATACTTTTATTGCAACTTAAATTTCGCGCATTACCGTTCTAACCAGAGCTATTCTGTCAGGCCTTGCTTCCATATTGACAAACTAAATACAACAATACACTCAGCAGTGCTATATGATAAGAATATATATGTATCTCTACATCTATCTATCTATCTATCTATCTATATCTATATCTATCTATCTATCTATCTATCTATCTATCTATCTATATATATATATATATATATATATATATATATATATATATATATATATATATATATATATATATATATATATATATATATATGTATAATCACATAACGCAATCACTAACACAATCACATAACGCTTTCAAACACACTAACTGTGCCTTCACCAGACTTCCACTCCTTTTCTCCTTCCAGTAGCTCTATAGTGTTCTTATATACAGGGTGTTTCGAAACAACACCGACAACGTTCCGAAGGTGGTTCCTGACACCAAGATAAGACAAAAAGGATTACAGACCAACCTAGGTCCACAAATGCTTCCTTTCGGAGTTATAGGATGGCGAAAATATGAAAAAGTGAAGTTTAAAGGTCCATAGCTCCAAAACTATGAGAACTACCAAAGTCGGGTAAAGACTTCACTTAAAAACTAGTATGTACCCTATCAAAATATCCAAGTTTCTGAATCCTGCGGTACTTCCACAACAATTTTATAGAGGTAGTTAATGAGTATTTCAAATTGAATGCCTGTAGCCAAACTCCCTCTATAAAAAATGTTGCGTGAGTACCTTAGGATTCTGAAACATATATTTCTGGATAACGCACATATTAGTTTCTAAGTGAAGTCTTGATCCGATACGGTAGTTCCCATAGTTTTGGAGCTGTGGACCTTTAAACTTCATTTTTTCATGTTTTCGGCACCCTATAACTCCGAAAGGAAGTATTTTTGCACCTAGGTTGGTCTATACTCTTTTTGTCTTATCTTAGTGAGGAATCACCTCCCAAACGTTGTCGGTGTTGGTTTGAAACACTTGCATTTGTATCCCATTGCCTTGCTTAGTGTGTTGTATTTATTTTAACCAGGGCTCTGAAATTTTGTACAGTTTCTTAAATCCAATAACGATACAATATTTACACATAAGTTTTGCTCCATCTTATAAAATGAAATAATAAATTTTTCTTAGTATAACATCCATTTGAGCTAAAGGAAATGGTGATTAATGAAAGTGAATGATTGTGAAATTAAATGTTGTTTATGTCCTCCCACCAGCAATAGAACCCAGGAATGCGTGAACCAAAGATACACGCACTAACCACTACACCAGCAGGAAGGGTTCTTCCAGTTTATCGGTCTATTATAATATTAATTAAGTCCACACAAATTTATTTAGATTGTGTGTACTGTATGTATTGGTTAAATCATATAATTAAGAATTACTTCAGTGGATGCCAGAATGGTTCAATGTTGATTCGACACCTATGTCTTAAACAGAAATGTTAGGAACTACTACAAAGAACTGCTGCCTTCCACAAATGTAATAGAATTGATTGCAGAACATTTTTAAAGAAGGACTAAAATGTAAATAATAACCGTAAAAAAAAACTTTTAAAAAGAATACTTTTATAAAATACACTGCTCTTCAGTGTATTTTATAAAGATATTCTTATATATATGAATATGATTTATATATAGACTATGATATATATATATATATATATATATATATATATATATATATATATATATATATATATCATAGTCTGAGTTCTGGCTGCCCCCAGTTTTTGCCTTCTGGATCCGCCACTGCTAAAAAGGAGGATATATATATATATATATATATATATATATATATATATATATATATATATATATATATATATATATATATATATATATATGGGGAGTAAAATGAAGAAATACGACTAACGTAAGACTAAAAACATTGGGTGCTCTTTCTCTAAGGTTGTCAAGTGCGATATGGTTTCATGTCTATAAACCTATGATGGTCGATGGTCACATCAACATTAAATTGCGTCCAATGCTTTCAGCCTTAGCCCTATTTCTTTATTTTCTCCTTTCTAGTCATTTTAATTTAAAAAAAAAAACTTATTTTACGGTTGTAAAAATTAAATTAAATTTGTCTGCAATTCCCAGTGAAAAAAAATCCTAACACTGTTTGCGATTATAACTTCTCTTTCTTTCTCTCTCTCTCTCTTCTTTTTCCCTCCGGAAAAGTTAATTTTGAATATTGATCAGATTACAATATTCATTTATTTAAAATAAATATCAAAAGAATACTTACGTTGGCCAAGCACCAGGGAGGTGCACAGGACCACCAGTAAAGATAATTCAATTCTCATGTTTGAATGCACTGGTCTGTTTCTGCAACAACCAACAGTAAAAAAGATAAATTAAGCGAAAGATACCTTCACTAAGTCAAATAAACATATTCTAACCAAAGCTTCTGTACATAATAATTTTATTACCCTTTCCTGCGGAAAGAGTTGAAGCATTCCACTGAATAACATTGTATGGAATTTGCTACATTCCAGTGGAAGCGAGTAATTTGTAGGATATGGGATACACTGAAAGATTTATTTCTCCATTGTCCAAGTGATGGCAGTTCTATACTAGAAAACTGGTCTCTGAATGGGACAATGCTGTAGTACAGAAAAGTACTACAAGTGTTCTCAGTTTTTCTCGAATCCACTGAATTGCGTCATAGAGAGTTACTCTGCGAAATGCTTCAATTGATCAATGAGAATCAACGAATTACCATCTAAGGAACGTTAGTGATTAAAGCTAAGAATGCAATCGATATTGCGACATAATTTGAAAACATAATAATCTTTACATTCCTTCAACTTAGTTTACATGCATATTTTTAATCTTTTTCAACCATTTTGTTAGAAGTAATCTCTCTAGGAAACACATTCTCGAATAATGCGTGGTTTTTCGTGTTGTATGTGCTGTCATATTGTCCTGTTGAAGTTCCATTCTTTCCCATTCGTTCATTACAAGTATACCTAGGTAGTATAAAATTCATGACGAGCAACGGATAGGCTACCGGTAGCTACCCACTGTTTCTTCCATAAAAGATCAGTTATTGAGAGAAAACATTTTATCTGGTAAAAAAAAATGTGATAATCTATTTTTATGTAAATAATGTAAATAATCTAATAAAGTAAAATAATGTAATAATCAAATGTACGATCTAACCAAGAAGACTCGATAAGTTATAAGTGAATTTATGAAGTTCAAGTAGCACAGGCGGAGAGTGACCGAACGCATATCCCTATGACACATTGACGCACATAACTGTACATACAAGTATAGCCTAGTAGTACCACAATGATTTCAAAATTCGTATCTCTTTGAAATCATAGTTTCGACACTCATTTACGAGCACGACTCAAATTGATTCCGGACAGTTGATTATCCAAATCATTAGTAAATATGTATTCTAAGTACGTAATCCTGCGTTCAATTGTGTTTAGCGCATGTGGGGTGCAGATTACCCATTAAACAAGTGGACCCATGTCTCAAAAACTTCCTGCAGAAAGAAATCTTAAATTCGGAGCAAATAAAATGAATGTTGCTGATTATTTAGTTTGTTGGAAGTTTAGCATTCCTTTCCATCATTGAGTCTTACGAAACGTAAATCTACAGTTCAAGAGATACACCGAACCACTGCAATGTGTTCAATGTTTTCCCATTTGGAAAAAAATGAAATGAAATCTTTAAGTTTTACGTCCCACGGTTATGCCGGTTAGGCTAGAGGAGAAGGTGATGATGAGAGATGAATGAAATGATGGAATGAAAAAGTGGGAGGAAACGGGAGAATCCCGGGAAAACCCACGAACACAGTGTTTGTCCACCATAAAGTCCACACGACGCGAGCTGGGATCGAACCAGGGACCCCAAGCACCGGAGGTGGTTTTCCCATTTGGAATCGAACCAAAGGTACGCGCACTAACTACTGAACCGCCGGGGAGGGCAAAACACACTTTGAGTTCTCTGTCACTGTTATACAAATATTATTCAAAACGAAAGCATACATCCATGAAATTTACATATACAGTAAAATAAATTGCACAGTTTCATATCAATTAAATTATGCGTTTTGATTTCCATATTACTTGATCTTTTTACACACAAAAATAGATTAGTAGATAGCAAGAAAACTGATTTTTGAAGATTTTTTTCCTGCATAACGTCCGTAACACAGAAATAAATTCAACTCAATTGGGTTTAATGTTTTCAGAAAATCAACTCAATTGTCCACAACTTTATTTTACGTTGATAGGTACGTTAGAGACTCTGAAAGTGTAGTGTATGAGATCATTTACATTTGGGAATTTTAACCACGCACAATTATATTCATTCCGCAAATCATAGTTTCGCAAAACTTTGGATGAGCAGATATTCGGTACGCAAAAACCTTAAAAGGTAGACCTCCCTAATTTATCCACTGTTTTATCTCAATGTGCTAAAGAATAAAATTTATGTTGCTTTTTTTTTATTTATTTTTATTAAATAGAGTCCTCTGAATTAAAGACATGTTCACCCAAGAAATACTTGGAGTGAAACGAAACGGTTAAAACATTTAATTGAAATAATTAATCCCCGTTATTAATTTATAGGTTCTTATATTTTATTAAGCACACAAAAGTATACATAGTTTCATCTTGATCTGGAATTGAGAAGAAGTAAAAAATTAAATAGAAAATTTGAACCGACAGACATGACAGGTTAATAGTTCTTGATTGACTGGGGTTTAATACAGGTTTTCGGTTTCGCTGCGAATCCAGGCTTTTACTTTCTTTTCTTTTTTCTTTCTTTTTTCTTTTTTTAAGTGAATACAGTAGAATCACGAAAAGTCATTCTACGACCAAAGGCTGACCGAGTTTGTGAAAATGCTGGCTTATCGAGAATGGGGTTAAAAAATAATAAGTACGAGTATTTTCTCAGAAAATACAGTGGTGTACTTGATTCTATTGGTTGCTTTAGAATGCAACAGAAAATAAACTTTCCAGTTATCCATAAACAAAGGAAAATTACGTACTTTACGAAAACACCCATTACTATATATGAAAATGAAAATTAATAAATACACACTGTACAGTAATTTACCTGATAAGACAGACCTCAGAAAAATACCCGGCAATGACCTTGAACGGGTCTGGGCCCGGGTTTTTTTCGCTCTACCGGGGTTTGGCCGAGTTATCCGAATTGACGGGTTATCGAGTACCGAGTTTTAGGGACTCTACTGTGCAATAATTTAAAAACACTAAAGAATATCAACTGTTGGGCTACACTCTGTAAAGAAAAAATAGCGACACTTGCTCGGATATGGTTTTTGCTACATACTTTAATCAATATGATTTTTTACATGAATTCTTGATAATATTACAATGCATATTCCTAATGAGCAGTTCATTCTTAATACTTGCGCCAGAGTTTCAGGCTTTTGACATGAATTTAATGAATTTATATGCATATATAAGTAGCTATGTGTGTTTTGGGCAAAATCGTTTATAGGAAGAGTTATACATAAAACTGAAAAAGAATCAACAACAATAGCAAAAAACAAGAAATTGAATTTCTTAAGGGTAAGACATATTGCGTGCAAACATCGGGAAGTGCCATACACCAAGAGTAGTATTTTGTATGTGCACCATGGGCTTTCTGGAGTGCAGCAAATCATCGGAGCCCTTTGGTAACAAGGCTATTGCAAAATGCAACCTCGATTTCACGGAATAACACCCGGATTATCTGTTCATTGAATTCCATTCTATTTGAGATAGTTCTCTATTGAATCTTCTGCTCATATTGATCCACAAATTTTCAACAGGATTCATGTCAGGTGAGTTTGTAGGCCACATGAGTCTCTAAATAATCATATTCTTGAACCACGTACTAACGATTTTCGATCGGTGACATAAAGCATTATCGTCCTGGAAAAGGAATAGTCCAAATTTTCTTCAGAAAAGTCATCTGTAGCTGTTGTAAAAACTTTACGCACCAGAATTTAAGATATTTTCATGCATCAAACGATTCTTCACATATATCCGTCGTTCTGACGTCTTTAACGGTGAACCAAGCCCATACAATCACTCAGTAATTGAATATTTGCATCTCTTAAACAAAATCCTTGTCAAGTTCCTTGCTTGTTCGTATCCACAACTTCACACCACCATCGTTTCCCACTATGCCAAACTTCTTTTCAACAAAGAAA
Organism: Thermobia domestica; assembly: GCF_964235325.1. Lineage (NCBI taxonomy): Eukaryota > Metazoa > Arthropoda > Insecta > Zygentoma > Lepismatidae > Thermobia > Thermobia domestica. The sequence continues at coordinate 111,691,682 of NC_137463.1, read as the reverse complement.
ACGACGTGCTTGCAGTTGTCATAAGTCCAAGTTGCATATCGACTTACAAAACTACATGTTGAAGTCGTCCGTGTTTTGTCAGTTTTGACTTTCTACGCGGTTTCTTCTTTGTAATATCATCTTCATACATTCAAAACAATACAGTTGTACGAGTAACTGCAGTTCCAAGATCATGTCAAACTACAGAAGCGATTTTTGGGAAAATCACTCCTTAAATCTGCAGTGCTATTGATTTCATTTAGCAATCTGATCTGGATGATACTTTCTTTTTTCTTTCACACTGTTGACGAAGGGACGATTTGCTATGCTGTTTCCACTTGTGAATTACTCTTCCTGCCGCAGAATGATCGATTTTCAGTATTCCATCTTGCCTTAGCTGATCAAAGCAAAAATTTTGTCTTGTTCACATGACACCAAGTCACATTTCTTACCCATCTTATTTCATTACAGTCCACATGTAGCAACAAACAATGCTGCACAACAACACTTTTGCCACTTGACGTTATCCAAACAATGAGAAAGCAAAGAACAATCATAAAATGCCATTTACCTCAGCCTACACATCAGAAATGCAATGCAGAATTCTCACTACAATAATTTACGAGACGCATTCAGTATCATCTGGCGAAGTATTACTGATACACAAACAATTGGCAAGCGATGTCGTACACCACAGGTGACACAGATAACACAAATGAACTATCCCACTCTTCATTTCCCTCTATTCCTCTTCTAACGGGCCGCAACTATGGTTTTCTGTGTAAGTTAGCTTGAGAATTGAGGTGTCGCTATTTTTTCTTTACAGAGTGTATTTTTAACTGCACACGAAGACGATCGCCTAGCCTGATTTCCGTTGTGAAATTACCCAGGAATATGAGATCTGATTGTACCTATTGACATGGAATTCAAATCTTATGAACTTCCACGAAAGACAAGGATTCTTATCAGTGAACCACAATACAAATATAGTTAGTATTTGAAATGATTTATTTTTTAGTTTAACGTCCTACGATTATGCCCTTAGACTAAAGAGGACGGATGATTAAGGTAAGTGAATGATTGTGAAGTTAAGTTTTCTGTGCCCTCCCATCGCGAATCGAACAAGGGACCACGTGCATCAAAAGCTTACGCGCTGACTGCTAGATTTGATCTGATTTGGTTTTTACTTTAGCGTCCCTTTCAGCAGCGAGGTTATATGAGACATGGACCTACAGGTTAACGTGAAATCCGAACCACATGCGCTTCCGTCGGGAATCAAATGCGGGTCTCCCATGCCAAAGGCGCGTAAGTTAACCACTTAGCTATGAGAGAGTTCGGATTGGCCACTAGCCAAGTTGAGATGATTATAGTTTATTAATGATTATTTTTATTAATGATTTTAATATACTATTACTATCCATTATTTGTTCTTAGAGAATTTGACGTATTTCCGAGAAAAGGTGAAACAGAAAAAATCTTAATTTAAATCCTTCACAATATTTATTTAAAAGAGCTTAAACTACTCATAAGTCAACATGAAAATAATTGTGGTTTTACTCTAAGAATTCAAACAAAACAAATTATACTATATATAAAGAAGAGAAAAAAATTAATTTCAGACTAAATGATTCTTCTAAATGTTCAGAGGAACTCCAATTGGAGTGGATTTCCAGTAGAAGTTAATATAGTTGGACCGTACATTAAATTATACTCCTACGTTGTTTATAGTTTCAGTTAAAAAAAAAAAAAAAAAAAAAAAAAAGAAGAAGGAAAGAAAACGAAAGTAAACTCGAATCGGTCAAGTGAACATTATATCTTTATCCGCACGCTCTGAATTTTTAACGAATTAAAAAAATGTAAAACCTAGCAATACTTTGAGTAGAGGCCTTACTTTAATCTCATAATGAAAATCGTATTGATTCCTTCCTTTCTTTAAAGGAGATATTAATGAAAATAAATATATGCATTTTTCCCGTCAATAGCCTAAGAATATATTAAATTAAATTTTACCATAGTATTAGTCTCTAACGTATACTGTGCACTGGAGCGTACATATTTTATTATCCAGTGGTACAACAACACTTTGTGTTTATTTTGTCAATAGAAAATTTGAATTATATTCTCAAATATCAAAACAGATATCATAAGTCGTCATATATGGTAGGTATAGCTATTAGGACTAGATTCAAGTTTTCAATATGGATGGGCGCCCGTAACTATTGACTGCAATAAGTTTCAGGACATTTCTTATAAGAGAAATTCTACTTTTGTTTGAAGATAATTTTTAAACTGGATCCTGCTATTAACTGGATATCCTCAAATTAGGTCTAAGGTTTATTTGAGTAATTTATTCATACGGAATAAAGAGTCTTTCTTAGTAAGATATTGAAATCGGCCCTTGATCCAAATTGGGTAGTTATTCATCCAAAATGTTATTTTTGATCTAAAATCACCCCCCAAAAAAAGTTTCGACTCCCATGTTTATAGAATTATCGTATCATAAAATTAAATATCGTATCATGCTCAAAATTAAATATTTTTCAATTCTAGTGGGTGTGGTCTAAATAATTCAAAACTTTCACAGATTATAGACACTATGTAGGTGTAAAGGTGAATTTTTATTCCTAAAAAAATTATGTGCATTTTCTTGTTTCCTTTGCGTGTTGAAAATTTCAAAAAATTGTTTAAAAAAATTTTATAGGGCCACGTCGCTGATCTTTTTTCAAAATGTTGTAATATCCTTAGGTATAACATATATTTTTTTAAGGGTCTGAAAGTGATGGCAACGTTGTCAAAAAAAAAAAAAAATAAAACTGAAGAAAACATACTATTCACAGTTTTTGGACGATTTTAGGACTCTCAAGGAAAAAACTTCCAATGTTTCTTTGCCAGAGTTCACTATTTCCCTTTCTCTCTAGTCACTAATTTATTTAAAACAGTTGCAAATACTCCAATCAACGAAGACAGCGAAGAAAATTGAATGAAGTATCGCAAATTATATGGTATTTGGTTTTTGATTTGTTCTCATTATCAGAGAATATTTATATGTACCTTATTGCTTTGTATGTTAAAATAAATGAATGTGTGTAGTAAATAAGTTTACTTAAACGTATATATGTAAAATGAAAACACATTGATATGGCTATAATCCAAATATCATTTTCTTTTGTTTTTCTCTTAAATTAAATGTGTTTTTGTTTTCATTTTTCAACTCTTAAATTTTATTTTTTATACATTAAAGCTTTAGGTTCCTTTTTCTTAAAGTTACAAGATTCAATTTTTTCGAAAATTGCGAACTGGAAAAACACAACTGCAATTGTGTATGAAATAGATTTTAAATTGATCTTGTGTTAAAGAAACATTATAATAAGTAACAGGAAAACTTGGGGAGAAAAATTGCAAAACGAGGTTCGATACCCAAAAAATATAGTACAAGGAGCTATTCAAAGTACTCTTTTTAAATATTAAGTTGGATTCAAAGTTTTGACATTAAGGGTCCTAAAATTGTCAAAAAAACTGAAAAGACAAGTTTTTCAGTTTTATTTTTATTTATTTTTTTGACAATGTTGCCGACATTTTCAGATTCTAAAAAAATATATGTTGCACCAAAGGCTATCGTATCATTTTGAATAAAAAACAGTGACATCCCTCCCTCAAAAATAGTTTTTAAAAAATTTGAGTGAGGGATATCGCTGTTTTTTTTTTTTTTTTTTTTTTTTTTGTTCAAAATGAAATGACATCCTTAGGTTACATGTCAATAATCAACTGAATGTTCTAGACAGGCTGAAAGTTGTTGCAAATGGACAAAGCTTCTTGCTCGCCCGTAGATATGAGCCTGAACAACCTACAGAAAACAACTGCAGTTATTGCATATTTTGTCATTACTCTCTCTCTAGTGTGACGTTCACGAACAACATGTTACTTTTTTCGCATGTGCTATCTGTCTTATTATTGCATTGAATGAATCTGTGAGATCTCTCCTACTTCGTGACTGCGCAAACTGTCCTATTCGGGTTGATAATATCGAACTGGCCATGCTTGAGTGGAATTTTCCAGACTGGCGGTAAGCTACGTAGTTTCGATAGTGAATTAATTCAAATGTACATCACTTTTTTGATTATTTAACGCTACAACTAATCTTCCTATAAATTTATACCGAACGTTTGGAAAAACGTGCGCAGTTACTTTGCACCACTCACTCAAAACGTGGAACATATTCTCCACCGACCAACATCTACTGACACATGCATTTTGCTGACGAGTCGGTCAGCAAAGTTGTCGATTCTCAGTTCGTTACAACTTGCAGTATTTTTTTCCTCCTACCCGCCCCCTCCCATTTGTCCCCGCGTAAACTAAACTATGGCGCGATCTGTTCTGACTTTATATATATTTTTATAAATCTTGTGTTCAATAATAAAATACAGAGATCTTTTCAGCACTTATCCAATATGACACGTGAACCTATAGTTTAATATGGAAACCAAACCACCGAAATGCGTTCAATACTCCCCTACCAGGAATCGAACCCAAGACCACGTGCATCGAAAGTACGCGCACATGCCACTAGACAAGTGGGGAGAGCGAATAATGAATAATTTAAAACAATAAGTTGATCCGTTCTCGGGTCGCAGCCAGCAGCAAATAGCAAATGGTGTGTGATCAACGAATTGATTTCTAACGCCGTATTTCTGGCACTTCAAATTCCGTTCCGTATTAATTCAAGTATCTTCCCAACTACTTAAAAATGCTTGGCCACAAGTTTTTATGTATCTCCACATGGAACAAAAGCCGAACTATGCACGTCAAATGTACTCATACTGACCATTCCGTTATACTAGAATAATATTTACGAGCTAATACAAGGAAGTAAGTCCTCTCCACTTGTTTAATGATTGGTTGGTGCAATGGCTGGTCAAATAATCTGAAGTCTTAGACTCAATTATCGTAAAGCGAAACCCATGAGAGTTCAAGTTCACCTAAAGAGCAAAGGTGTAATTTTCACAGTCTTCCAAGTTTATTTGTTCCTGGCCTCGTCATATTGCATTAAATAGAAAAGTTAATTAAGTCTGTAAAAACAGTAAAGGAGATCACGCGTAACTTACATTTATGAATATATCTATGTTGATAGTTTCAGCGGCTATGTTAGCCTATATACCTCTTATACCCTAAGTAAGTGAGGTTTTAATCTTACTAATATGTTTTAAGGTTTAACCCAAAAAATCTTATATTTGAGATTAAAATTGATGCCAAACAACAATATTCCAGACTTTATATACCCTCTCATATTCTAAGCAAGGATGGGAATGGCGAAAGAAACCATTAGGAGGAAGAAACTACTATTTTCAACTTTGAATAAAGAGTTGAGAAAAATGCTTCGTGTGGAGTATTGTCAGGGGTGTAGTCACGGGGGGGGGGGGGCAAATGATTTCCTGGCCCCCCAAATGACCAGCTTTTAAAACATCATTGTAAGATTACCTCGCTTCAGTCACTTAAAAATAATAACGTTTACATATAATTAATAATTTACGGTAAAATAGTATGGAAAAATACTATTTTACCATACTAATCAAAAAATAGTATGGTATCTGCTCCTTATACCTATCGGAAAACAGTATGGTTTAATTTATTATTATTATTATTATTATTATTATTATTATTATTATTATTATTATTATTATTATTATTATTATTATTATTATTATTATTATTATTTACAGCAGATTACAATATTTCTTGCGATTTATATTTTACGCTTTGAAGACAAACGTTTCAACAAGGCACTCTAAACACTACCATAAAACAATGGTACTAAACTGATTTGTAAGTAGGCCTGCATCACATTTTTTATATGCTGTAACTAGTATTTTTTAAAAAAAAAACATATTAATATCAGATGAAAAATGTGGTGAAAAACAACGTTTTCAGTATGGATTTCAATTAATCGGTAATTTTCAATTATTTTTACATGTCACCATCCCCCTTAGGAGTACTAATGGGGACTGAATTTGGATTTAAACGGCATCGGAAGTGACACTGTTCATATCAGCCACTCCGAAAACTATGATTCGATATTAATATTGGTCATTTTCGATTATTTTTGTATATCTTTCCCTTCTCTTCAAAGTGCACCTTCAAAGTGAAGCTATAAAAACTATTCCAGGCCCGAACCTCATCTACGTTGAAAATTTAATCGAAATCAGTCGGGTGGCTCAAGAGTTGTTACAAATGTAGTCATTTCATTATATATATGTATGTATAGGGTACACGGTAACTACGTGGACAAATTTGGGCAGATGATAGTACATCTAACAAGAAGCAAAAAAAAAAAAAAAAAAAAAGTCGTAATGAACATGGGACAAATTCCGTCCCGTTTAGGAGTGACAGAGTGTAGAAAGCGTGAGAACATGAACTTCAGAGGCCAACAGCTTAAAGTAGGTAGTAGGTATGACTTTCCAAGTGACGTTTTTAACCGCACTCTCCACGATGTATTGCTTTCAAGCTGTTGGCCTCTGAAGTTCATGTTCCCACGCTTTCAACACTGTCATTCCTAAACAGGACGGAATTTCCCCCATTTCACTAGCACTTTTTTGCTTTTTTAAAGATGCACTATCACCCGTCCAAGTTCGTCCACTTAGTTACCGTTCACCCTGTATATATAGATATATAGATAGATAAATAAATAATTACATTATTTCGGAAAGTTGCGAACTATAGCCTATATAAATTGAATCATACAGAAGTTATTCGAAGACGCACTAGACACCAGCATGACTGGTGAAGAACCCTGTGTGTATTACAATAGAATAAAACTCCGTTTTGCGGCTATCGCAGCATTGCATTTAGTTCACACGCTTTTCTGTAGTTAGTTGTTAGTGATCGTAACCACCGTTTTAAAATTCCTTCGCGTTCCCACATGTATCGCTATTTCTGAGAATGTTATTTAAAACTACTGATTCGAATCATTACCTACTCTTTTCTTCGAAGAAGTTTCGCATGTGAAACAGAAGAAACTTTTTTTGTGTGTGTGAAATATTTTCCGCGACGGAACAATGCACGATTTGCAGACCTAAAGATATTAAAAATCCTAATTCGTCGGATATTAATGTCGTACTACTTTTTTATTACTATTTTTGGATTTGAATATTTCTGAAGAAATCGAGTTTATTTGCATTCTCGCACTGATTTAGGAAAAAAAAATTGTAAAGCGGTAAACTGAAGTCCGAAGTCCAAAAAAGATGCTCGAAAGCTTGTTTACAAACGAGATGTCCCTGTTTCTTCACGTGTGCAGCCACTTCGAATCTGTGGTCGACGAGGAACAGAACTCTGCATCGTTAACACTGGCGAACCTCAAATGCATGAAGCATCCTCGATCTCGGAAGAAGAGGTCGATGTTATTTCTTTAAATCCTGTTTTAATTGCATCTTCCGCAGTACTTTCTCCTTGCCAATCACCAGTGACCTAAAATGATGGATGCAATCTCCTTGGAACAACGACAATAGTTTTGAAGAATTAGGATTGGTTAATTAAACAACCATATGGGGATAAAAGATTATTACGAGTCTACCATTTTCTAGTACTTTGATTTGTTGGCGAAAAACCCTACAAATATATTCACAATAACATAAGCATTTTGTAATAAAAAGTTCTACCATTAAAAATAGTTTTTTTATTGTAATAACCCCTAAAATAATCAAAATAATGAAAAAAACAAAGATCAAAAAGTGTTACGAAACAAAGGGGAAGGGTTCGGCCTTGCGTTACGAAGTGTGACAAGCAGGAGGGAGGGGGTAAAATTTGGTCAAAAATAGCGTTACGGACTGCCCCTAGAACAGGAAATGAGACAGGGATGTTAATAAATTTTTTAGTCATAAATAATAATAAATTATTTTTGTCAGGAAATCTTAAAGAAAATAAGTGAAATTTCAAAGAAAATCAGCCTTATGTAGATAGGTTCTGTGTGCAAGGGCTTAAAATAAAATAGTTATGCACAAAGGTATAACGTTTGGTCCAGGATAGTAATTTTTGATTAAACATAATAAAAACTACCTGGAATATAATTTATGAACAAAAAGCAAATAATAATAATAATAATAATAATAATAATAATAATAATAATAATAATAATAATAATAATAATAATAATAATAATAATAATAATAATAATAATAATAATTATTATTATTATTATTATTATTATTATTATTATTATTATTATTATTATTATTATTATTATTATTATTATTATTATTATTATTATTATTATTATAAGCTAGAAACCAGTGTTTTTTAGTTTCCCGGAAGGGAACAAAAAATTGTCGGTTTTTTTCAGGCCTCAAAAACACTATCTGCAACATAATTTATTTTGGCTTTGTAGCTGCCCCCCCTCAAAAACGACGGGCCCCCCTACATAAACCTGCTGGCTACACTCCTGAGTATTGTACTGTATGGATCAGAATCATGGACATTAAGCAAAAGTAATGAAAAAAGACAGAAACTTTTGAAATGTCGGTGTGAAGAAGAATAGAAAGAATTAGTGGGTCGAGCGGAAAACGAATGAGACGGTGCTAGAAATGGTAGGGGAAGAAAGGACAATTTTAGATATTATTAAGAAGAGAAAGAGAAACTGGTTTGGACATTAAGATGGAGTTGTATCATGAAGAATATGCTAGAGCAGGGCGCAAAATTTAAAAGCCAGACGCACTCGCCAATCCAAAAATGATAGTCGCCAGTATCTCTCACGTACAAATTATGACAGGTCCCCCCTCTTCCCGCGGCCTTTGGTTTGACAAAGAAAGACTCCACCTTCCGTGTTTTATCTCACTCAGTGACAATTATTTTCGTGCGAAACAGAAACTGCGCAGCCCTATAAGTTTAGGCAAAAATCACCCCTACTGAACACTGGTGGCCAGCTCTAGTCGCTAATGGCGGCCTGGCGACCGAAAATTTTGCGTCCTGTGCTAGAGAGTATAGTGGCAAGATAAAGAGGGATGTGGTGAAGGAGACTACAATTAATAGACGATATTAAAACCGAAAAATCGTACGTTAAGACGAAGAGGTTAGCGGAAGACCGTGGAGCATGGAAGCTCCTCAGTTGCAGCAAGTGACCTGCCAATAATGGCAGAATACCTATGATGATAATGACATATCCCAAGAATGTGAGATTTTAACCTCACCAATAGTTTGTTAGTTAGTAACCAATATATAAGCATGTGAAGGAGATAGGACATCAAATAGATTGGGTAGGTGTAGAGGCGTTAGAATGAGTGGTATTTTGTTAACTTTAACCAAAAAATCTGTTAACCCTTAGAAAAACTTTTAACCTTATGTAATATTTTACCTCTTAATCTAAAAAAAAAAAGAAAGAAAGAAAAAAGAAAGAATTCTAACATCAGCACATATTTTCATGTATAGGGTATATGATATGGATAACTATCTTTAAAGTCAGTATCTCATTAATTTAAACAAAAATGGGGATGAATTGCACGAAAGTTCGCCTAGCCAATGTTGGCTCCATTAACGACCTTGGCCAAGATAATCAATCTAGCTGTCTATTGCAAAAAAAAAAAAAAATGCAAAATTCGCTGAAGTTAAGAGTTATTATGTGGAGTAACGGGCGGACGGACTAACATTACACTCTTATATGGCCCCTGTTACAGTTCTCGGTGGGTGAGAACTGAACGTACTATGTTGGGTGGGATTCAAACTAAATGTAGCCTCAAATAGCCTCAGTGACGGCAAAGACAGTCAAAACTAAAGAAATAAACAAATAAACAATTGAGTTGATTGAGTTTAGCGTTCCGTTCAGCAGCGAGGCTATATGAGACGTGGAGCTACTGATTAATGTAGAATCCCAACCACATGAGCTCCGCCGGGAATCGAACCCGAGTCTACTTGTATAAGCGTATGCTAACCGCTTAGCCAAGAAATAACTCTAACAAAGAAACAAGTAATACGAGATATCAGTAGTTAGGTTTCCTGTTAGTTGAAAATAGTACGATATGTATTTTTTTTTAAGGAACATTCAGATAAGGTAGCGTTTCCCAACCGGTGTGCCGCGACACACTGGTGTGCCGTGAATGGGCCGCTGGTGTGCCGCGAGGAAATCGAAACAAATTATTAATTCTATAGCAATCAAATTGCAAGACAAAGGAAAATTGTATATTTGTATTTCACATTACTATGAACCTCTACTATGAATCTACAACTTTAAGTTACATATCATGTTACTTTTCTGTACATTTTTAATGTTGAAATAAGTATTTGTTATCATTGTTATGACTATTATTGCTTCTTTATTGCTGCAGACTATTTCGTAACTTCAAATTTTAAGATATCATTCAATCTTTCGACAGAGCAAACATGCATACAAATTACCTACATTTCTGTTTCGAAACTAAAAGAGATTTGTTTCTTCGTTCATTATTTAGTGATCTTTCTTCTTAGTGAAAGGTTGGATACAGTTTTCGAAAAAGAAACTTTAGTTTTAAAAACCTAAGTCCAATATTTCATTGCAATTGTTTTCTATTTTTAAATTAGAATGAAAAATAAGTATAATGATTTACCAAGGGGAAAAACCAGTGATCGAGCTTTCTTCTTTGAGAGAAGGAGATCAGTAGGCTAATCAAAGAAAAAAATACCGCGGTATTTTATATTTACAAATAATAATATCTATGAGTGTGCCGCGAGAATTCAAGTTACACCCGTAGTGTGCCGCAAGTTGAAAAAGATTGGGAAACGCTGAGATAAGGCATGCGAGGACCAATTCACAGTTTATTCATGAATAGTGGAAATAAGAATTGAGGTTGTCTTATCTCATCTCGTCTCGTGCGCAATCCTTTAATAAAGTCAGCAAGATATCAGCAAGAATGGGAAGGAATGGAACAAAAGTTGACGTGGCCTATAATGGAAGGTACTATTCAAGCATTTGTTTGGTGCAACTGGGAAGAACCTAAATCAGAATGCTGAACAGCTATGTTTGAACATCAAATTCTGTGATAGCAAGGCAAGAGTCCTAACTACTATCATAAGATCATCCTGTTTTCTCTAACTTTGATATACAAAAAACTACATTTTCAATTGTATTTGTTTTATTGCCTATTCTTGTCATAGATCATAAATATCCCTCCCCTTCCAGATCTTTGAAATATTTCATCTTAAGTTCTGTATCATTTAAATTAGCTGCTAAATCCCCTTTATCTTTGTGATTGTTCTATGCTTAAATTTTCATATATAAAATGAAAGAGTAACAGAAAGATGTTGAATGAACCTTACCTGTACACAAAGAAGTGCTCCGCTCCTAGTTGTTACACCCGGACTCGGAGCTGCAAACGCCAGGAATAAACTTCAACCTTACAGTGATTCCTTTGTTTTTTCATAAATGCTATTTCCTTTGTTTTTTCGCATTTCCGTAGATATGGCGAAAAACCACAATATCCTTCCTATGTGATCAATGTCAAATAATAGATATCATTTGATATGACTTTCATATTTTAAGAATATTTCGTAATTTATTTCTAGTTTTTTATCGCATTTTACTGGTGACTCAAAATAAACCTATCAATACTTAGTTATCAACTAATAATTAAACTCGTATATTTGTTTCTAACAAGGTTTTACTTTCAAGTGCTTCGTTTTCCTGGCTTTTACAATATCCCTTATTAACAACTGGCGTGTACGAATATTGATTCTATACTTTATCGTGAATCGGGAAATGAACCAGTAACCTCACACATACACAAAACATGTTATAATCCCTACTGGAAAGTTATCAAAGTTATACTCAGTAAGCTAACAAAAAATAGGTATTATCAAAATTCGAACACAGAATAACAACTCAAAGAAGGAAATCCTAACCGCTTCCCTATTTAGATTAGCTCCAATGTATCACGTCACATCATACACAAGTAGCTAACGTGTATTCCTTCTTTGTGCGTAGTTACGACTTCGATCTCAGGAGAAAGCAAAGTCTCTGATAAATGCCAAGTTGAATTGGCTGGTTGAAGATTAGGGTATCATTCTAGCACCGAGGCTACATTAGATGTGGACCAATAATTTAAGCTGGAACCTAAACCAGCGTAATGCGTTCAAATCTCAAGGTTCTCCCACAAGGAATCGAACCCGGTGTATCATACAGAAAAGGCTTGTGCGCTACCCACTAAATCAGCGGGAATGGTAAAGAAGAGCGGAGAGAGAACGTTATTTCTCAATCTTACTTTAAGGAATAGATTCTATTTCATGTATTGTATTTATTTTGTAATAAAGAGTATAAAATAAATACTTTTTAATAAACAGTAGAATTAAAATACAAATATTATTTAAAAAATAGTTAACAAGAAACATAGACAGCATGATAAGTCATCAATTGCCGTTGTGTTCGTTTTTCTAGTCGCTGCCAAAACCTAGATTTTCCGGTAATTCAAATTCTGGTCAAACTGTAATTTCTATGGATGGCAACACTGAAAATTCTTCCGATTCGTATTTTCGGGTGTAGAATAACATTATCTATTATTGAGGTAAGTTACATTTTATTATCTCTTTTCACTTACGAACAGGGACGTAGTGTTCATTAAGGCTATAAGGCTTAGCCTATCCATTTATTTATACATCAGCCTCAAATGTTGCTTTTGGATATTGATACAATTAATTTTATTAAAATGGATTTATTTTATAATACGCTGTTTAAACATCAAGCGAGTTGAAACGAAGTTTCTGCAAGAACGCATTGAAGGCTATCGGCGGCTAGCCTTCCGCTTCTCTCGTGGAATTAGGAGAATGGGGCGGTGACAATCACTTTCCCGCCACCCTCAGCAGACGAAAACTTCTTGAGCTATGCACAAATTCAATATGATGCAACGAAAGTGGACGATGCTGACGAAAGGCTAGCTTTTCGGGTGTTTGGCGAAACAAAAGCGACAGGATGCGGTCTTGGAAGAAAGTATAGAACAGAGACTATGAAAAATTTAGAAGTTCACATTCAGTAACGAGTTTTGACCAAGAAAAAAAGAGAGACAGAGAGAATAAAAATGTTATGTTATTATGAATAGTATTAATTCATCAGGGACCTTATTGCGTACTGGTTTGCGTTATCACAGCGTAAAATTTACATTTTAGTTTTCGATAATTGACATAGCAGTTATGTTGTATTTTTTGCGTTGCGTTGCTATCCGTAAGGTTTTCGAAGATCGATACTGAAGAAGACCTCAAATGATTTATAGTTTATTTTTTATTCTTACTTTCAATCTAAAAATAGCTTTCTCTGTAAAAATCATCAATTGACTGTGAGCTACTGCTCCACTGTTTTCCATTAGTATGCTGATAAATGTTGTTGTGGGTGAAGTGCTTAAGTTTGTCTATGATTTGAGGAAGTTACACTTAAGATCGTCCTATAGCTATCCGTTTTTATTTGTTTCTTTGAAACAGTAATACAGTGTATGTGTGATATACGCGTATTGCATATGTAAGGAAACCGTATGTGTAAGGGAAATATGAAGCAGAACCACTCTTATACTTTTTCCTGCATTGCATGAAAAATATATTGCATGAATTAGCATTTTTCTATCAAGTAGTCAGAACACTAACACGTGATCGTTTAAATAAGGGCGGGACAATTTTGTTGGGGGATAACTTAAATTCACTTTACACTCATATATACATACAACAAAAATTGCAAGTTTCAGGGGATTGGGTCCCTCCTAGGCACCCTCTAGCTACGAATCTAATTTCAGCCTACCCATTTCAAAACTTCACGCTACGTTACTGCTTACGAATAAATTGGCAAAAGAAAAATTGTTAGCTTTTAAAAAATATTTAGTAGTCTGTCCCGTTAAGTCTTGACTTACCTTGTTTTCAATGTCTATTGTTTTACTTGCACCTATTTTGAGGGAATGAATTGTTAAGTGAATACACACTCGGCAAGAGTAACTTTTTTCTAGTTTGCCTTTTGTCAACTTGTTCGTGTTAAAAGGAATTCAATATAAATGTTAGTTTTGTGTCCATTACATCCTTCCGCGACGTCGATGACTGCTTGAGAATAAGTTTACAAACGAGGTGAGTGGTAAATATGACCATATAAATACATAATGTACTCAAAGCAATAAATTATTAAAACCATCTAGAGAATAACGCTATTGAACACACATAGATATATAGTATATACAGTACAGTATATGTAATATGCATTATATAGACTTTAAATGGCAATAACAAGAAAGAATAACATCTACCACCTGACAGGTAGCATCTCGGGGAGAAAGCTTCTGTAATGGAATGGGCCATTGCACATGGAATATCCAGATTTTTTTTCTTTTAATAATCTACCCCAGGAATTAGCCTACTACCGTTTTGTGTGAAAGTAGGAAATTAGATGCTTTACAGTTTCTTTTTCTCAGATTATTCTAATTTATGTGCTGTAGCCTAGAAATATGAATTATACTTTTAGAATTCTGATTCAAGAGGTTGACTAATGGTAAACTTCAGTGGACTTCAGTGGCGGATCTAGAAGGTAAAAACTGGGGGCATACCAGAACCCACAATATGATACGTAATATATCATGAGTTTACTATAAACTTTCAAAAATATATATACATAAAGCTTAAACTATTTTTGTGATTCAAAAAACTGGGGGCCTAGAACCCACCGGCCCCGGGCTACATCCGCCACTGGTGGGCTTCTAAGGAGCAAGTGTATTTTCTGGCTAATGACTAAATGAAGGTTAAGAGTTCTAACTGTATAGTATATTTACAAAGGAAAATTACTATGTATATTCCTGAAACCATCGCACAGTAAATTCAGAACATTTTACAATATTATCAGCGTTTAAAGGGTAAAATACCCAAAGATGAGACTTATATCAATCGATAGATCTCATGAGCTGAACAAAATGATATAGATGAATGCAAATCCTAATGCGTAAGTTTCGAAAAAATAGAGAAAAACTTTTTATAAAGGTAAGAAATTGATATTGTATAATACAGAAAGATGCCATCTATTAAAGATGAACCTGATGCTGAACGTAGTACCCTTTTCAAGTTTTCACTATTAAACTAGCAGAGATGTCAATATGCAGTATGAATTAACGAGATATAAGCATAATTTATGACTAATGGTTAAAAACTTTAATATTTCTCTTAACTACTACATTCTCTAACGATAAGACATAATTACTCGATATATTAAATGGAGCTAAATAAAGTAAGATAATTTGAGGGTATATTTTCATTTGTAGTTTTCGAGAAAAATCAGAGAAAGATAATCTTTATGGCACTAAAAAATGTCTTTAGTTGCAAAAAATAATTTATAACTTTTATACAATGTCCAGTGGCGTATTTACGATTTTGTTTCGGGAGGGGCTTTGCTAATTTTCGTGGGGGATTTGCCTGGAAATGTGAAAATTCTGCAAGATATTTCATTTACTTTACTATACTAAGTAAGATTTCGGGGGGGATTAAGCCCGGAAGCCACCCCCTAAATACGCCACTGACAATGTTACTTTATAAGTAGCAGATTGTATCTATTGTTGTTTATCCTTTTCTAACGATGACAAACATACTATTAAAGGTGAGACATGTCATAACAGGGACCCACATACTGCTTGTATATTTTTCTGAAATATTTACATTACTTTCCTAAAATATATTCACACCAAATAAATAGTACGTGTATCTTGTAAATCTTTCTTGGTAATAGCGTTTGAAGGTCTGTTGAAGATTGGTTAACCCCCATGAAGTGACAGCTATATTACTGGGATACTGCAGCTATCTTCTGTAATCAAACTAAGGCAATACTTTTGTTTGAAGTATCTTTATTTCAAAATTATATTTTGTTATAATAAAAATTATGTGTGGTTGAAGACATAGTATGAGATATCTGTTACAATAGACATCAATAAACGGCATGAAACTCCTTTCTCCGATTAATTGGTATAGCGCCCTCCCAATGTCTACACTATTTCAAGGCGCTCTTCTAATACATGTATTTAGACCCCTCTCGTAGGGTCAGTCCATTTCTATACAGGCATGAATTACCCTGTTTCGTGTTTGATAATGTTTTTAAAAAAAGAGCTCCATTAAGTCGTTAAAACGTCCTACGACATTGGAAGCTCAATTTCCACGTACTTTGATTTTTTCTACATAAAGAAACGTATTTGCGTAATCATCTCCAGGGGGACACGGTGGTTCTGTGGTACAACACTCGCTTTTCGTGCTAGGGATTGGATCTCGTGCTAAGTCAGTAGTAATAGACAAGAACGTGACCGTACTTTTTCTTGGATTTCTCCTGTTTCCTTCTAACAAGGGAACCTTCCGAAAATGATAGTTGCAGTTAAAGATGTGGCCTATGCCAATTGAAAGATCTGTAACAGAGATGAGCATTCCCAAAAAATTAGCTGTCCATAGCAATAGGTTCAAGAAATATAAGGGGTGGAAGTTCGGGAAACAGCAAGGTTGGACAAGGGGGTGAAAGTGCAAATTCCGCAAAAAAGGGGGGCATGGCAAAATACAATGCTGACAAGTGATGTATAGAAAGAGACTTGCCACAATAGGAAACAAATGAAGGCCACCAGTAGAGTTAACAGTCTTGCCAACTGCAATGAAAAGTACATGTTTTGCAAAGAGCACTATATGAAATGAGTGCAATATTCAGTGTCAACCTGTCATGTAGAACATAAGATATGACGTGTATAATCAGTGGTACAATCTAACAAAAGAGAATGGAAAAAACAGAAGTACGAAAAATACGGAAAAGACGAAGTTGGCCATAAAGCGCCACATTTGATCACGAGCTGTGCATATTAGAATGAACAAAACAATGCAGGAAAGCGACGTACCTAGAGTCGAAAAGGAAAACGAGTTCCAAAGTTTCAACACTGGCCATGAACATGCAGACAAGTCTAATATAGTTAGGCCACTCGCTTCACAAAAAGAAAATTCCGGCAACAGGCAATTGCATTCGCATCATTTGTACATGCTCGTCAACATTGTACGTGCAATTGTTCGATGAGACAATGGTCCAAACAGAAGATACATTTGCAGTGAGCACAGCGGAATACTGCCAATCCGTCACACATGGTACAATGATCGCCTGTGAATGTCTCGAAACAGTACTCTAGAGGTGTCGGAAGCTCTGGTGGTCTTTCTATCACATATCCACACCTGTAGAAAGCAAACATAATCAAAAGCTTGATCTGCTGTGTGCTGCTGTCTGCAGTACTATCACCGCCTATATGATATATCCAGAGTGTCCCACCTAACTCTGCGACTGAAATAATTTCAAAGCGAAAAAAATATGACACATCTAGTTGTGCAGAAATGTACCCATGTCAGCGGGCGACAAACTTCTGTGAGACGTAAGTGCCCCCTAGTCCCCCATCATAGGGTCCCAGGGGCCAACTTCGAAATTTCAAATAGCACCATCGGTCGAGTTATATTTCTTCGATAAATCTTGGAATATGCAACAACGCATATCAGAAATATAGTTAATATTTCTATATGGAATTTCAAAATGGCCGCCCAAAATATCTGCTCGGTGACAATAACAACGTGCATTTTTGGCGGCCATTTTGAAACCCGTGCTTCATATAGCAAATGTTTCTTATAGGCGGTGTTGCATCTATCCAGAGAAATATCCGCCCCCTGTTCCCATTTGAAATGTTGCGGTTGACTCCTCGAGCCTTATGATGGGGGCCCTGCTTCTTACAAAGTTTTCTTGGCCCTCGACATGAGTACATTCCTGTGCAATTGGATTTGCAACATCTCTGTTCGCTTCGCAACAATTTGAGATCACAATGTTCGATGCCATGTTAAGACACAACATATATTTGTGGCGCCCATTTTGGAAACCATGCTTCATATAGCAAATGTTTCCTATAGGTGTTGTTGCACATTCGATGATCTATCGAAAGAGGTACCACTCGGTCCCTGTTGCCATTTGAAAGTTTGAAGTTGGCTCCTGGGGCCCTGTGACGGGGATCCTGGGGGCACTTGCTTCTCACAGACTTTTATCACCCCCTGACATTGGTACATTCCTGCACAACTGGATCCATCACATTTTTGTTCGTTTCGCAAATCTTTCAGGTCACAAAGTTTCGTGGAACACCCTGTATATTCCCACATACGACCCAACCATGACATAATGTTCAAGACTTCTATTATCGGTTGTTGGCTCAACCCAACCATTTCATGTTCCCCGACTTGACATTGCCTCAATTACTCTAGCATTGATGCATTCCGAGTGATGCCTGTTGCCGGGATTTTCTTTTTGTGAAGCGAGTGGCCTAACTATATTAGACTTGTCTGGATGTTCATGGCCGGATGTTGAAACTTTGGAACTCGTTTTTCTTTTCGACTCTAGGTACGTCGCTTTCCTGCATTGTTTTGTTCATTCTAATATGCACAGCTCGTGATCAAATGTGGCGCTTTATGGCCAACTTCGTCTTTTCCGTATTTTTCGTACTTCTGTTTTTTCTATTCTCTTTTGTTAGATTGTACCACTGATTATACACGTCATATCTTATGTTCTACATGACAGGTTGACACTGAATATTGCACTCACTTCATATAGTGTTCTTTGCAAAACATGTACTTTTCATTGTAGTTGGCAAGACTGTTAACCCCACTGGTGGCCTTCATTTGTTCCCTATTGTGGCAAGTCTCTTTCTATACATCACTTGTCAGCATTGTATTTTGCCATGCCCCCCCTTTTTGCGGAATTTGCACTTTCCCCCCTTGTCCAACCTTGCTGTTTCCCGAACTTCCACCCCTTATATTTCTTGAACCTATTGCTATGGACAGCTAATTTTTTGGGAATGCTCATCTCTGTTACAGATCTTTCAGTTGGCATAGGCCACATCTTTCACTGCAACTATCATTTTCGAAAGATTCCCTTGTAATTTCTCATTTCCACCAATACTTTCATCATTATTCGTTTCCATTAATTGTCTGTCTCCTTTACCCTTCTGGGTATACTCGTGGGACATTAAACTAGAAATTTTATTTCATTACTCATTAGAATTTTTTATATTTTAGCCTGTTTAATATTTTGTCTTTCCTCGAGTCAACGCAGGTAAAAATTAAACCAGACTCCCCGCCTCCCAGGTATTTTCCGTGTGAGTGCAGTATCCCGCCTATCCTAGGTATACCAATCTTACAATCAGCAAGGTGATCTGTAATTAGGAACATCAGCATTCTTCTAAGCTTACACATTGAGTTTAGCATCCCACAAATGTCCTGAATGGCATACAATTCCAGAAATACTTTTCTGTGTGAAATGGTTTTGTTTTAAGGTGTCTGAAATTATTTCCAATCCGCAGGTCTGCAAATGCATATGAATTTGAGAAATTGCTTCCATTGCTTTTTATCCGTTAAATATTTGAATAAAATTTAGTTTTTATAAATCTGATGTACCACATATCGCGGTACTGTGTGAGATGAAACGTGATCAACTTTTACAGCAAAAGCAAACACACTAATGATTTTACAACTTTTTACTTTGATTTTCTTCCCATAAAAAGAGTTATAACTAACAAACATATACTTTCCCAATACACATTTGACAGCAAACTTAATACAAAATAAGATTTTCAAAACACATACACACGTACTTCGAAATGCTTCCGAGTGGCTAAGCGGTTAGCATAGGCACCTTTGGCATGGGAGACCCGTGGGAGGTTATGTGGTTCGAATCCCACGTTAAGCTGTAGATCCATGTCTCATATAGCTTCACTGCTGAAAGAGACGCTAAAAAATAAATCCAAACAAAACAAATACTGAGCGAAATAGCTCAAGTGGTCGAGCGTTGGCTTCGCATTGGGGAAGTCGTGGGTTCGAATCCCCTCTGCCGACCATCCTGACTGGGACTTCCCATCGTTTCCTCAGTCCTGCCAGGCAAATACCAGGATGGTACGTACTAAACGCCCTGGTCGATGCCTTCCCAAATCCTTTCCATTGTTATTGGTGTTGTTAAGCATCCAGTATAAAATGGCCTCTGAGCTGTATCTGGTGATTGTTAAATAAATAAATACTTCGAAAGAATATTGTTTCACAAATAAATATTATCAACATAATGGACTCATATAGAAGTATTTAGAAAACTGTATTGAATAATTGAAATGTATATTGGAAATTCATTGAATCCCAGTTTCATTTGCAAATTAATTTTAACCATTATACAAAAAGTCGTTTACATGTTAATAAATACATCATTACTGTTTCAGGTTAACTGACAAAGATAAATCTATAGAAGAATTTATGACTCTAACATCATAAAATCTGAACTTCCGAGACGATGTGACTTCCTTCGTGACTGGACAAGACGTCACAAATACATAGAAATCAGGTTTCCGTCTAACACGATATAAAAACACGTGAAGACTTCAAGTGCCTGGTGAACTTGTCTCACATATCCAGGTGAGGAGTGATCCCGGGGGAGGGAAGGATGACGCTCTTTGCCATCACAGCAAACCAAGCTTACATATTATATGACGTAATTTCGAAGGAGAGGAAGCAAGAGACGCAAAAACTGAACACATTAAAAACTTCTGCAACAGAATATATCTAGGTGAGAAGTAATCCCGGGAGAAGGGAGAAGAACACCCTGTACCACAAACAGCAAATCATGGTTCCATCTCGCAGATACAAAAACACGATATAAAAACATGTGAAGACTTCAAGTGCCTGGTGAACTTATCCAGGTGAGAAGTGTTCCCATGGGAGGGGAGAAAGACGCCCTGGACCACCACAGCAAACCAAGCTTACAAATTACAATATATATAATTTCGAAGAAGCAGAGCGAACAGGAAGTACAACAACTGAAGACTTCAAGAGCCTGTAGTACATGTGTCATTCACCCTAGTAAAGAGAAATCTGAGGATAGAGGAATGGACTTCACTAAATCTGAAATTTGTAAATAATGTATATAGTATATAATTATGTATATATTAATTGTATTATATGTATAAAGTGATTGTAAATATTTGTTTTATATACGGTTGTACATATATAAATATATAAGTTGTAAATATTAATTGTATTATATGTATAAAGTAATTGTAAATATATATATTATATGTAAATATACTTATACATATGTAATTATATAAGTTGTAAATATTTCCATTATATGTAAATAAAATTGTAAATATGTAAATATAGATTTTGTGTATTATTTGTTAAATTATAAGTTATGTAAAGAAAAACTGTTTAACATGCTGTGGACGTCCCGTGTTTCTAAAAGACGGTAAGGCTGAAATTGAAAAATAAAAAGAAATTGTGATTGTGAAAACGGTAAATAACTGGAGTCCCTTGCGTAAAACCAGGTTTTTAGTGCCTTTTGTACAAACTTTACGTACATTGTGTGACCAAAGAGTCACCTACAGAGACAGAAGTTCTTTCAGAATTTTGCAGGGGAAGTAAAAGAGAAATTTGCGTGAGTGTGAAGTTCACAGGAAATAAAAGGAAGTTAAACTTTCATAAGTGAAGGTCTAGAGCACACACCGCGCACAAGGTCTAGAGAGCGCACAAGCTCTAGGTCAGCTTTCAATACCGTAAAATTATTATCGGGAGTAGAAAAGTGATATTACTCAGAAGAAATTCTCCTATCTTTATTAGTATTTAATTGGTATCATTCTCTTATTTAAATACATCTGTAGAGCAATTTAAATTATGAAATATGCAAAGGGGTTGAAAAAGATGGTATCAATTCCTTATCATCCTTGAAAGCATATGTAGCATTAGGTTTCATCATAGAAGTCTACGATGTAAAACAGTGAGGCTGTGTATAGTATTATTGGCGTGCTTTGGTTGGTTAACAGTCTATGTTAAAAGGATATTAGCTTATTTTCTGTCAATTAAATGGTACTATTGTTGTATTCTTTATTGATCTTAGGTGAGATGACGTTTCAGGGAAGAGACTGGTAAATTATCGGATTCCCCAAAATACTGAAAATCAAGATGTCGAACTAAAAATGGAATTTAACTCGCCTCGTTGTGAAAAAGAGAGGGAAGACAATGAGAAGGGGAGAATACATAACTTTTCTCTTGATTGTTGTTAGATGAGGTATGATCCTGGGAGAGGATAGAGGTCGCCCCAAACCTCCAAAAAGTTGAAAATTGAAATTGCATTTAACGCTCCGAGTGATGTAATGAAAAAAATGCTTTGTCAAGAGCAGGTACGTAATTGAGGAAATACGGGAGTATATATATGTATACCCATCAGTCCACTTCATATTTTTATAGTCCAATGCATGCTGAAAGTATTCTCCTTAAATTTACGAAAGAACAACAGCTTACGTGAGCACACGGTGAAAATTGAGTAGGGAAATATAATCTCTTTCTAGTTAGCACTTGGAAGCAAGTAACGATCATCTTCAATATCTTAGACCTGCTATAAACTATGAGATAAATCCTAGAAAACATCTTACGATTTTTCCTAGAATCAAAATCTCAACGTGTATGGCATCAGATCGCATGTCATTTCCTATGCTCTGAACGATCGTATAAGATTTATCTTGTTTAGATCACGCTCTATTTCGGAAAGAAAATACCGTAAAATTTCGATTTGAGCGAAATCAGGTGAGAGAAAGTGAAAAAACTCGTTTTCTCCCCGCTGGCAAAGATGCTATTTGCGCACTTATTAGTGCATACGAGGAGCATACATTTTTATATAATACAAAGTCAACGCTCTATAACAATAGACATGCAAGGCAGAAGGCACTGAAAAACATTGCAGGCCGAGTATGTGTTGTAAGATCTGGCACCTCTTCTGAGGATGTGCAACAGGAAAAATCTTCATAGTATGGCACAAAAGGGTATCTCCTACGATATTTGTCGTAACATTTGTCCTAAGACAAATCGTGATATTTCGTAGGATTTATCTCATAGTGTATAGCTTTCCTTACTGGAAAAATGTCGGCAAAAATCATGAAATAAAGATTTGTGTATATTGACAACACAGTAAGAATATTAATTCAACGTGGGTATGTGCATCTGTCGACGCATCTACTATTCCTTCGAAAACTAAAGAATTTCTTGAATAGTCGACAGAAGTCTCTAAGCAGTTGACATCTAAAAGTTGTTATGTTGCTTATATTAATTAGAAAGATTCCGGCATTCAGAGGGGAAAGTTCTATCTATTCAATAAGAAGAGCATCATAACTGTTGATAATATGTGGCATGGTGCGTGCAAATTAAGAGATTATGATGTCTAGAAACGCATTAGAAAAATGGTTGAGAAGATGAGATCACGAATTATCACGAGAGCCAAAGAAACTTGACATTTATAGTACATCAGAAGAACAAAGTTTGGAACGAAATTAAATATTTCCGTTTAACTTTCCACTATTATGCACTTTAGGCTTAGGGAGACGTTGGTTAAATCAGGTGAACGATTATGGAAAAATTGGTGAAATGAGGATATGGGAGGAAACTGGAGTACCCCGAGAAAACATATGGATACTATGTTATCCATCACAAACGTACTTGGCTGTAAATTGAACCAGGGATACCATGCACCATAGATAAACGCTGTATCACTGAGCCACCGTGTCTGACAGAATACAGTTTAAAATACTACTTCAGCTGATAGATCAAATATAATAAAATGCATGTTTTATAAAAGAAAATGTAATAAAAATATGCGCGTAAGCTACTATCATTTAAATTAATATAAATTCTCAGTAGTAAAAGTAATTATTATTTTTTTTAAATCACTATAATTTTTCGTCATACACTATGTTCTCTACATTAAATGAGACTATAAGTAATTATGATAAGCTCGAAATGAACCAGAATGGGCCCCGATTTGTAAATTCCTAGATCTTTTATGCCTGTCCAAAATACTGTTCCACTCCATTCCAATTTAATATTGTTCCAGTACACTTTTAAGAAAATATTTTTTCAATTAAATTGTTAAAAATAGAGACTACAGTTTTAATTTATTACATATTGTACAGTGTGTCCAAGTTGCCACTGCTTTCGACATTTCACTAATGATTTAACATTTGTTGAAGATAATGTTAAAACTTTTACGAAGGATTAACTGATTTTGTAGGAATTATAGTAACATTACAACATACAATTGCGGATACAAAAAGGTTTGGGGTGAATAATAGCGTGAATTCACTGCTTTCAGTCAACATGTATGTTATTCGTGAGTATGGGTTTTCTCTGTTGACCCTAGATATTTGAAATTATCCACTTTGTCAAAAGTATTACTTGATATTTTAACGTATCCACAATTTGTGATATTATGGTCAAAGTGAATTTTCATTCATTTAGTTCTCTCTGTATCTACTTCTACAGGCATTTAATAAAACTTCTGGATTTCTTTCTATTATCATATCATCCTCTATCGCATTTACGTTATCAGCATACAGAAGTCAATGGAAAGCCTTTATGAGCGCAGCATTGAACCGCCGGGTTCCATAGAACATAGTGTTAGTTGCTAATATATTCCCAATAAAATTTTCCGTAAGCCATATGTTGATTCATAGCCCATCCCTATTCATTATATCTATCCCTTATACCCCCTTGCAGCTTTCGCTTGGAGCAAATGATGCATCCCTTGCAGCTTTATATACATTATGTATTATTTTATTAGGATCATAGTTTTTAAATATTTATTTGCTACAGCATATCGATTTGAGCATTCAGAAATTCCTCCTCTTATACCCATTTCTATAAATAGCAATTTGTCATAATCAGTTAATAATTCCAATTTTTGTTTCATCATTTTTAACATGGCATCGCAAAAATTCCACGACTAGTGAAATACCATGTTTTTTTATAATTTATATGTTTCAAGAGTTGTACTTCTAAAACTTTTATTAATATCTGTTATTAGAAGGACATCTGTGTTGTTACAAAAATGTGAATATTCTTTTAAGGTTTTTATATTGAATATTTTACAGACTTTTATATGGTGATTATAATAATCGCTTATTTCTTTTCTTGTTAAACTGTTTTTACATTTGTCTCTAGATAATAGAACGCATTCCTTTAATTCCTCAGGCAAATCAAAATAATCATATGTGTATATATACCTTTTGTTTTTACAGGATTAATCACGATTTTAGGAAAGAATTTTAGCGTTTCTATAAATTGTTCTGGTTTTAAACTACCACTTAATTCTGTTAAATCCTTTGATAAAGATCTAAATGAGTCGATAAACCATAATTGAATCGGTTTATTTCTTTATTTCTTTTATCCTTATATCTTATTTTTCAGAATGTAATGTATTTGTCTTTTGTTTGTGGTATTATATATATATATATATATATATATATATATATATATATATATATATATATATATATATATATATATATATATATATATATATATATATATATATATATATATCCTTTTAATCTTCCACCCGTTAAGCTTTGTATATGTGAATCGCAATTAAACAAGTTATGAATAAATATTAGGATAAAGCTAGGATTTGTATATTTTAACGTGCAATAAGAATGAGCTGCTCCTTTACATTACCCTGTTAAATGATAACGATCATTAACTTTTCTTTTATGTGCTTCTATGTACTATAGATATTTATAATTTCTTTCTCACATATATCAAATACATCATTTGTACCTTTTATTATTCTTTTATCTATATTAATAATTCATCCACATCATCTATCTCAACATCTTTTCCATATATAACTTTTTATCTTAAATGTTGTAATTCTCCTTCAATTTCCTTTTCTAATAGCTATTAAAATATTTAAATGCTCTATCTTCCTTTCTAATAAGTGGAAAACATTTTTCAAATATCCTTTCAAATATGTCAATTTTCATCAGATTCAAATATATTTTTCTTTTGTAAGGTAATTCATAAATTTATACGTATCATAAATATTTGCAGTTTTAATTGTTTTTTCTTTATTTTTTACAAATACATCTGCTACATTATCGTCTATATGTTCAGCGGGTTCAAAAAATTTAAAGTACTTTTAACGTAAAAGTAAAACTGTTTAGCTTGAGTGCTTGATAGGTGCCTGATTCACATCCTCGTCCTTGCAATTCTTCTATTTCTATTTTGAGTTTGGTCATATTCTTTTTGTATAATTCATTTAGGCCTGTAATTTCCAGTATTATTTCATTTGTTGTCTTAAAGTTATATTCTTGTATTTTGTTTCTGCTTTAAATTTGCAAATGAATATTTCCTTTAAGTGTATTAGAATTTGAAAATATTTTCAGATTTACTTTTAACAACTCTACCAATCACCTTTAGCAGTTTAGTAAGATATTTATTATCCTTCAACGTTGTTTGTGTTTTAAACATTTGTAATGTATTTATAAATTATGTTTCTTTTAATATAACTATTACTTCTTTTGGTATTGGTATTTATTTCTTCTTAAAAATTTCTTATTTAAATCAGAAAAGTTTCACAAGTTTCAGTATTTCCTATGCATCTCGTTCTGTTGTAGTCCCTCGTGTTCTCTAATAGGTAAACCAGTTCAGATTTCTAAAATCGGGAATAACCTCTTAACCTCTTTATGAAGATTTTCTAATACAATTACAGTATGTTTACTTAAACTTCTCATATTATTGTTTTCTACGTTGACAATTTACTTTCATTTTTCCATATTTTCATTCTTAAATAAAATTTATTACTTACAAATTATAGAAAAATCTGCATTAGAATTTCATTTTCATTCTTCTAATGCAACAGTTAATATTAGTATGACACACTAAATCATTAAGATTATTAACGTGTTGTACTAGCAATAAGACTTTCATGGGAACTTTCTACCAAAGTCAATAATCATTTAATTAAAATCTAATTCATTTAAAACAACCTACATGCACTCAAGTATTTACCTCTTACATTACAGCAGATTTCATACGTAAAGTACAATGTCAATTGGAAATTCATATCACAGAAACAATTATCATATGATTTTATAAGAGAATTTGCAGACAAAATTAATCAGAAAATAATTTGTGAGTATTTAGATTTATCAGAAGATTTTAGTAGAGAATTCGGAGATAATGGTGATTGAGATAAAGTACCTTTATACCAACACTTACCTGAATATTTTATTTATGAGTTTATAAATAGTTTATTTTGAGAATATATCTTGCGGAAACAAACTTTCAGAAGAATTTATACGAAAACGTGCTGATAAACTTGTTTGGTCTAGTTTATCATCATATCAAACTTTATTAAAAGGTTTTAGGAAAGATTATGATTAGTAGATTATAGTAGATGATAGAATAGATTAGATCGTGTTTTCAAAGTATCAACGGTTATCTTGACCTTTCATTTCAGAATTTAACAGATTTTTGGGTATCACGTCTCACAATATCAGGACCTTCCTATAGAATTTGTGTATGTATGTAGACATTTTTACATTGAAAGACAATCAGTAAGAAGATATCATAATAACACCAGTTTGGAAGATGTGTTAAATACGATATTTGGAGTAACCATATAAAATTAATACCGTGATTAAGTTTTTACTAGATATTTTATGTAAAAATATATAAAATATTATTATTATTATTCCATCCATCGTTATTATTTTGAATTTCTGACACTCAAAAACATTATTTACAATAAAATCATCATCATGATCTTCAATATTTTTAAATCTACATGATAATTATTAACAACACAATTCTATATTTCTTTAACTTTATTCAATAGATGAATCTTACTAAGAATAATAGGTTCTGATAGTAGAGTCGTAATTTGGCATTTTCTCTAACGCATTACAATCTCACGTTCGTATTAGTTCTTCAGCTCTTAAAATAAAATAACAATATTTCCGTATTTTTATACTAATTCTCTTTTATTTTCATCGTATTGATTAAGTGTTGGTTTTAATCGTGTTTCTGATATATTCTTTTTTAAATGAGCAATCTATATACATTTCTGGATCTGTATGTTCTTCTGCTATCGATCGGAGATACTCAAGTTTGATTTGTCATTCTTCCTTTTATAATTTTAATAAATTCATCGATTTTTCAACTTTTACTAAATTAATTTTTAATTTTTGTTTGCTCCTTTTATTTGTTTAAAATCTTGTATACGACAATCTCCAATTACATCATAATATTTATCACAAAAAACATTCAGTT
This sequence comes from Thermobia domestica, assembly GCF_964235325.1. Taxonomy (NCBI): domain Eukaryota; kingdom Metazoa; phylum Arthropoda; class Insecta; order Zygentoma; family Lepismatidae; genus Thermobia; species Thermobia domestica. The sequence goes on along the minus strand of NC_137463.1, from coordinate 111,663,623 downwards.
AAAGATTTCGCATTATCAAGAAAACTGTTCTTATAAACATAACTGCCAAAGATTAAATCTATTATTTCTGATCTTCCAATTACTTCTTTATAATAAGATTCTTCTAGCTTCCTTGAATGAAGGGAGGCCAGTTTTTCTGATAATAATTTAATGATTTCTTTAACGTTCATTCTCTGACCACTTATTAAATATTTTATCATCGTCTTAGCGCAGTTTCTTAATCTGTAAATAACCTTATAAATGAATTTGATCTAATTAACTTAACGTTTCCTAGCAATTCATACCAATAATTGTCTTTGATCTGTTTGTATCATATAACGTTTAAACTATTACAATTTTCCTCCATATTAGCCATATTTATTTTATAAATAAAAGTGCTTTAATTACATTTTCATTTGAAAGCTCGTTTTAGAACTAATTATAAAACCTCGCTACTTTCATGGAAAACATCCATAAAAGAAATATAACTAAAACTACATTACTTTTCTCTATCCAACTATTATGTGAATAATCAAACCCTATCCAATTAAGATGTTTTATCACCCCACTTTCGTGAAACTTTTTTACTGTATACTCATCCTTATATTCTAGTTAGTTGATAAAATATTCCCCATAATTCTTAGTTGTTCAGTTCTTTAGTTATATGTATCGGTGAATTACAAGGTATAACCTCATTAGTAACAAATAATTCCGTAGACCAGTTGTATATCTTTTCTCAAACAAACCTTTACATTTGTTTATACAATATAATTACAAAATTTATAATTTTGGATGTGTATGTATTCTTTTTGTACACTCTTTCCAACATTACTTACTTATTTTTAAACTTATAAAGATGTCATATCAATTATCTTATGAACTGTATTGTTATACTTATGTAATACACCATTCATGTAATATACCTAACAAACATGTTAAACTACCTACCTAACTAAGATGTTAAATTTTAAATCAATTCTTTAAAACATTTGTTATAAAGTTCGTTACCTTGTTCTGTCTGTAAATTGTTTGAAGGTTTATTTTTAACGCCGATTCAAATGCTTCTACAACATGAACACGAGACTTATCTTTAACAGTTACATCAAACAAATTTAGAAAACATATAAATAATCGTTAATAAGTAAATAAATAGAAGTTTTAACTCTATTTATTTTAGAAATTGAAATTAATACTCCACGATTTCTACGAGATCTGCTTCTCACAAATCACCAATTTCTCTTATAATATCTAATTTTTAAAATAATTTTGCGACGGTTAATGTATTTCTTCGCTAATTTCTTTTTTTGGTGCCTTTATCTTCTCCTAGTCAATCTTACTTTACAAATTGTGTTTTAATAATATTGAATATATCGCATCAACTTTCTGTACATAATCTTCCGTTTTCGTTTGCTGTATTTTTTGTATCTGTATGCTTTTCACACTTAATACAACATTGCTATTTATTTAATTCAAAATCATTGTTCCTCACAACTAGGACTGAGAAACACTCCGTGAACTTCTTCAAACACAACATTTGTTCTGCCTCAAATCGAACTAAATAATCTTATTTCCTTTCGAGCGACAAATTATTAACATCTATTTCTGTATCATTTATAACCGTACGCAAATGATGATGTTCAAGATTTATTACGATATTAAAGATTTTCTCATGAATCGAAAACATAAATATATTTAAGATACTAAATGTCTTAATATAACTTTTCTTATATTTTTAATTCTTAGCTCTCCAACTAAATATATTTCTTGCTTCTTTGCCTTATCTTTGTATTTACTAAACTCGGAAACACTAACATTTGCTCTAAATATGACTATATTATTATTAATCTTTCTCATTTTCTCTATATATTCATTCATAATCTTATTATTTTCTTCTATAGGTTCTTTATTAAAGATGTTAATCCGACAGTTAAAATGTCGAACTCGTTTTTCTGTATATATGTGACTTATAATGACCTTAATACTTTTTCAAATTTCTTTCTATCACTTTCTAATTGTTAATTAATGTTACTACTTATTGATTCGAGCTGTTTCAATGTTACAGCATCTTTTGGTCAATTGCATTGGGTATATTAATTCATTTTATTCATTTATTATTCATTTTACAAACTTTATTTTAGATTTAAAGGGCTCGCTAGTCATAAGACTTTAATGTGAGCAATAGTTTTCTCCTATACATAATATGTTCTTTCTTAATAACATCACTTAAATTCTTTAATACTTTTAATTGCTCTTCACTAATGTTAATATTTGGAACATCACCTTTCCTATTTGTAACATTACTAAATTCATCCATATTTATTAGATAGCAAATGGAAATTCCGACCTAACTTCTCGACCAATTATTCATTTCAATGTTATTCCTCTTCGACTTTTCAAAATCAACATTTTGCTTCGTTATGTTAATAACAAATACTAAACACACTTCATATTCATGAAGACCATAATATCTTCGTAAAATTTGGAAAAGATTAAAAACAACTTATCAAATTCTTACTTAAGTGTTTCTTGTTCAATATGTTGTAAGTTTAATGGTTTTTAATATGTAAATTAGTAGTGTACTAAACATAGTCATAACAGTTTGAAAATGTTGTTTAAAAAGTTTTAATATACCTTGCATCAGTATTTGATGTTTCAAATTGCTTTGAAAAGCTTTATGAAATAGAAATCTGGTTTGGAATAGCTTTATTATTAAAGATTTGTATACAACAGAATGGCATTCATTTTCGTACTATTTTTGTCATATCGTACCATGGTTTTCTTATCCCTTACACCTTTATTGTTTCACCTACATAAATAGGGTTCATTACATAACAATTATAACAATTTCTTTCATCATTTCATTAATAAGATTTTCAGTACCACAATTAAAAGATTTAGGTTTACGATATTCAGTCGTCTTAGTGTCATTTTTGAAATTAGCTTATGATACTAATCTCTATATACAAATCAAGGAAAATGTCGAGCCAACAAATGAACCACTTTACCTTGAGATTTTTTGTTATTAAGTCTATATCATAAACAGCAATACAATAAATATCATAATTCTACAAACTTACGTCTGGATAATCTTCATGTTTCTCATAATATTTAAGGATCTTTTTGTGTATATCTTTCTGTTAAAAAGCAAAATGTTTGGAGAATTACCATAAAAGTTATTAAACCTATAAGTTTTTGTTTCCATTTTAAAATCCATACATCAAACAAATATAATTTAATTGTCCATCCTTCGTTTGTAACTGTCTTTGAAAATAAGTTGATATAAGTTGGAACCTTTGATATAAGTTGAAACCTTTCAGTAGGTTCAGAAAGTTAAAACAGTCCCGTTTTTTAATTGATGGAAGAACTTCCTCAAAAACTCAATCTTAGAAACTTTCAGCATTAGATATTTAGAGTTTAAGAAAAAATACAATCCGGGTTCGTCAAAAATTGTAAGTGGTTGAATATTAGAAAGGGGCTCAAAGTTACATGACCAGTTTTTTGAAATTATATATTATTTTAATAATTTCCGTAATATTGTTTTGTATATCATTTATAGTTTTTAATAAATCTCTCATCTTTCTTGATTTGTGCATCTAATTTTCAGTTTCATTCAGAATATCGTTCATAATTATTTAAAACTTCTATGGATAATTACCATACAAGCTATCAAACCTATAAGTTTCTCGTCATCACATCATATCGCTAAAGGAAAAACGTTCACTTAACATTATTCTACTCAGAACTATACATACTTAACACTTACCTTTCAATTACCATATCCAATGTGTTCTAATGTTTTTTGATTTATCCAAATTTACACTATCATTCTCTCAGCCTCTAGGTTTATTGCGTAACTCATCGCTCGTAAACACTTCTCTCAAATATTTTATGTTTAATTCCTGTCACCAACCTCTGTATGTCGAAGTTGGTTAATGGTTTTATTTTTCTGAATTTCTTGGTCAATATCTAACTTTTCCACCTTCTTGTCTTCAATCGTTAAATTGTATCTTTTTGTTCTCTTAATTCTTATTTACTCTTTTTCACATCAATTAGGGTTTTAGTGATAGCAGCCGCTCCGTCTGTCAAACAACCAACAGCTCCTAACGCTCCGAATAGCGGATATCGTAAAAATAATACAGCCGTTTTCATGAGCTTTTGATCTTCCTCATTTGTGTTGTATTTAAAGTTGAATTCGTTCCTTTACTTTTTATGATTTTCGAAGCTTTATCATTAAGTTGTTTCTTCGTAAGTATATAATCTACTTTTAAAGTAGTTAACAAGTTGTGAGGAATAGAAAACGTAGCTCCTTTAATTAAACACATATTTTTTTATTATAAATGAAATTTTTATGAAAATCTTCATGAAAATTAAAAACAAATTTTACTAAACATGAGCTATTTACAGACCCAATTCTGATTTTAATCCTAATCCTAAACTCACTTTGCTTTCATCGCTAAAGCAGTTTCTAATTATAATGTAATTTTTCATAGGTATAGATGCTACTTTAGCAAAAACTTTTCCTCATGTTTTATTTTCTAATTCTTTTCTGCAATATGTCAAAAATCTGTGTCTTTCTTATCTCTGTAACATATATCGTGTTTTTTTTTTTTTTTTTTTTTTTACAAGCTTCGTCTAATGAATTAATGACTTTTCTTGTAGCTCGGTACCCGTAGAAACACTTTAAGGTTCCTTAAAGACGGGACTATATCATAATGAATCATTGGAGTTTGTCAGACTCCTCTCTTTTAAACTCGTTCAGTCTCTAAGACGGCTCCATATTAGATTTGCTATTATATTTCATTTTCTGCTAATGAGGAACTCGAATGAGGATTATCTAATCCTATCCGTTATTACCATTGTGTTCGGTCATTACCCGAAATCCCTCTAAACGTTTCCCAATAAAGGTGGTACGTTAGGCTCTACGAATATTCCTGTAACAAGGTGTCTATGGCCATGTTCCTTTAAAACATGACAACGGGCCAAAATTTAGTACAATAATTAAATCCTAGAACATGTAATCCAAATGGAAGTTTATTAACCAAATCGTTTACTAATCCTTTACCATATTTTTCATTGCTTTAAAATATTCGTGGTAACGTGTTCAATATCTTTATCAAATAACCTATATCTTTCAGATCGTTTACAATAAATAGACTGACTTTTATAATTTATCATGCCTAGTATACCCACTTTCTCGTTGTGAAAATTATTACCCGATTTTTCCTCTCCACCAATAACAAATAACATCTCTATTAATTTTCGAACAACTCCTACCCAAATATATTCTCTTGAAAATTCTACGTATTGTTTTACACCTTTTCCAGATTTTGGTAATCCTTTTCAAGCATTGGTTGATACCGTACTTCCCATAAAAATTTTATGATTATTATATTTTTTACCTTAAGAAGTTTTTGGTTTTCGTGTTTATGGTTCGTTGTTTTCTTTCAGAAATAGCATTATATTTAGTTAATATACTATAATACCCGTTTCCAACATCTTTGTAATCTTGTGAGTTTTTTCTCGTCAATACATAATTATTATAATCCTTTGTTCCTTTATACATTTCATCTCAAATTATAAGATCATCATCTGCAAAATTCACTTCTACATTGTCAATCATAGCCGTTTTTTGTATCTTTTAGGTCAGCATAGATTTCGAATAATGCATTTTTATCCTTATAGTCTTTCGAATTAAAATAATACGCAATTAAAAATGAAATGAAATCTTTGTTTTACGTCCCACGGTTATGGCGGTTAAGCTAAAGAAGACGGTGATGAAGAGAGATGAGTGAAATGGTAGAATGAAGAAATTGGGAGGAAACGGGAGAACCCCGAGAAAACCCACGAGCACGGTGTTTGTCCACCACAAAGTCCACACAGTGCGAGCTGGGATCGAACCAGGGACCCTAAGCACCGGAGGTGAACGCTTTACCACAGAGCCACCGCGCCCCCAATACGCAATTAAGTCTCCTAAAAATTGTTACTTTTGATGTTTGAGATTAGGAATCGTTTCTAATTGATCCTATTCCTCCAACACTACCTTAAATTTGTTTTATCGTTACTTTCATTCATTCTGTTACAGGCGTGATCATTTTTACTTATAGCATTACCATAATTTATCCTTTTATACATTCGGTGTGTAAACTAGAATCCACTCTCGCGCCTGTATGTACGCAAGTAAAATAAGTGCCGTTAATACCATCTATTACGGATTGTTCTTGCTTTTTATATTTACTGTATATTTCTTGCTGTTCTTTCTTCCAATTTTTGAAAAGTTTAATAAGGAATTTATATATATATATATATATATATATATATATATATATATATATATATATATATATATATATATATATATATATATATATATATATATATATAGGTGTATGTATGTGTGTATCTATTGTACTTTATTTCTGGGTAACTGCTGACCAGATTTGAACAAATTTCGTGAGCAAGTAATTATTTTCTAAGAAATAAGGATCGCTATATTTGAAGACCGAGCTCTGTCAAGATCAGGCTCGACTCGGTGTGGTAATTTATTTGTCTGTAACTACTTGCCGGATCTGAACGAAATTTAGTGGGCAGGTAGCTCATTGTAGCCCCAAAGCAATGAAGATCATTATAAATGAATATGAAATGAAATTTTTGAGTTTTACGTCCCAGGTTATGCCGGTTAGGCTAAAGGAGACGGTGGTGATGAGTAATGAATGAAATGGTGGAATGAAGAAAGTGGGAAGAACGGGAGAACCCCGAGAAAACCCACGCACACGGTGTTTGTCCACCACAAAATTCACTTAGCAGGGGCTGGGATCGAACCCGGGACCCCAAGCACCAGAGTTGAACGCTCTACCACTGAGCCACTGCGGCCCAAGATCATTATATTTGGTGGTCGAGCTCGGGAAGGGACAGGCTCGGCTCGGCAACAGAGGCTGTGTTCCACGGCTTTGTACGCCGGGAGCTTCTGAGTTCGTTTCCGCGACTGTGTTCCCTTCTTGTAATTTATCACAAAAAACACATTGCAAAGTCCTGCTGAAGAAAATGAAATGAAATGAAATCTTTGAGTTTTACGTCCCACGGTTATGCCGGTTAGACTAAAGGAGACGGTGATGATGATTAATGAATGAAATTGTGGAATGAAGAAAGTGGGAGGAAACGGTAGAACCCCGAGAAAACCAAAGCACACGGTGTTTATCCACCACAACGTTCACTTGGCAGGGGCTGGGATCGAACCCTGGACCCCAAGCGTAGTATGGACTGTAGCGAAAGAGGAGTTAAGTATTTTCTCTGTTAGCAAATTTCAGAAGTTTCTCAATACTGGGTAGGCAGAAGGAAGAGAGTCATTTTTGGGGGAGGGGAATTGGCAATTTTCCGCTGAGACTCAAAAATAATAAATTGTATGTTACTGGGTTGGAACCTAGGGTCACATGTTTGACTCTCTTATATTTGATTGAACTACTTACATATTACAGGACAAACTGATGTTGTGTGCTAGAAATTTCCTATGTGGGCGTTTCTGTATTATATATTATAACACGATTTTCTCCTTGTCATTAAAGGCGCATTTTATAATAAGCTTTTGTGTTGCCGCAAATGAATTCTGAATCCATTGTCGACAACAATTTGATCACTGTAATTTTCAACACATGAACTGCATTTTCTTTGAGGTTGAGGATACCTTGGGTATCAGAGTGTGTTGATTTTATCCTGTACGAGGCCAGTTTTTGGCTTCAAACGCGGTAATTATAGCTTTTCCAGGCCAATATAAATAAAGGCCTCTATATAATGCTTTCTCATGTATTACGGGCAGGATGCGAAATTATTACATAATTGAACTCAATTTTCGAGACATCTTCTCGACATAATAGATATAGTTCGATTTTTTATCCAAAATATTCCTTTAAAGCTGAAACACTTAAATTTTCTACTTATTAAGTGTGATTGAATACACTGCTATAGATATAGGCCAGGAGCGGTACTGAAAATATAGGGGCAACCTAGAACAAATTGCAACAGAAATGATTTTTTTTATTTTCTGGTCCTATGAAGTGTCCTGAACAACATATCGAAAGTCTACCGAAATGCCATTGGAAGAAATCCACCATATTGACCGCCATTTTGAAAACTCTTATATAGAACTCTAAAACACAGTTTGCAGTACAGAATTCACTGTAGCTTGGCTCCTATCCGTACGATTGCTACAAATGTCATGTCAAAATGTAGGAGAAAGTTTGCACTAAGCGATGCATATATTTTCATAAAAGAATCTTCCTGTTATAACTCACTAGTCTTGATTCTAATGTATGCATATGAAGTAGTTTTTTGAGGAATATGATTGCAGTGGAGATATTTTATGAAGTCGCTAATTTCTAGTCGTTCTTATACGTATACTAATTTAACTATTACAAAGTAGTCTGCGATTCAAAGTAGTTTAGCCCTTAAAATAATAATAACTGCTAAGTTAATACCATGCTGAAACTTGTAGGGCATTGAAGGGGCAGGAAAACTTTCAAACTCTACGAATTTTAACTATGGTAAATTAATTCTTTTCTTTTAATGAACCTTTATGGTAAGTTTTCTTACGGTTCCTTTATGGAACCATTTCCATATGTCCGATATGTTATTCAGGAAATGCCATAGGTAAAAGTAATGAAAAAAATCATTTCTGTTGCAATTTGTTCTAGGGTACCCCTATTTTTTTCAGTATCGCTCCTGTACTATTTATTATTTCTTACATTTTGGTTTTACAGTTACTTTATTACCAGTTATGATTTGTTTATATGATGAAATTAATGAAGAATGAACAATAAGTATTAAAACATATTGATATGAGTGTCTCTATTTTTAAGTTCTCTTCGGTACTGAATACTTCTGATCATAAGAAATTACTTAACTTGTAATCATGGAAAGGTATTGTTCAAAGGAATGCACATTGTGTCAACAGGATCTAAACCTAAAACAGACAGTAACACTTAAATTGAAAGGGTGTGAAGGAGTGAATAAAGCAAGTATGGAAAGAGGAAGTAGTGTGCGTGTGGAAGAAGGACAGAGAGTACATGTAGAATGCAGAAAAATTTGGTGTAATCCGAAATACATTGCAGCTGAAAACGCTCAAACTTAAATTTGGGTACTGACTCATATTCTCCAGTAAAGCGCAGGTTTCAGACCCCCACTTTTTTCGACTCATTGCTTGTTCTGTGGTGTAGCTGCACAATTGATGATAAAAATTTAAAAAGAAAAAAAAATCTATAATGGTATTTCCTGTTCAAACTGTCAATTTCGGATCAACCTTGTTGAGTATTTGTGCGTAGAGGAAGGATCAGTGGAGTTGGGAAGTACAAGGAAGAGTGGAGGTAGTTGGCGACCTACATCCTCATTATGCAAGATATCGCCAGCAGTGTAATGTGAACTTCAGAATAAGAAAAGATAAACCTCAGTTTTCTGCAGCCGAAAGTGACGTGAAACGCCTTAGACAAACGCTCGTGGGAAGATCGTTAGAAGACACAAGGCGGAGGGTTTTCTTTCAAGTGATGGCTCACTTGAAAAAGAATGATGATGAACAAACAAGCGTGACTGATCTAGTGGAATTGATGAAGCAATATCTGGAGCAGGAAGGATCTTCGGAGCAGCGATACTGTGAAAGAAATATGAAGCAGCAAGTGACGAAACATTTTAAAGATGAGGTAGTGATAACTGAAATGCTAGGACGATCAAATGTGTGCCATTCAAAAGTATTGCTGATCGAATTCTTCAAGAACACTACAGCAATCCAAGAGATGATGATGATCCCATATATCCTCGTTGATGCTGCTTTGAATGTCCTTCTCTTAGGTGAAGTATTAAGAATCCCTGTTCATCTAGGAGACTCATACAATTTTGAAGCCCAAAACGTTGAAATAGACAATACTTCACGAAATTCTTACACCAATGAATTGAGGTGATTTTAGTTTAGCGTCCCTTTCAGCAGCGAGGCTATATGAGACGTGGACCAACTGATTAACGTGGAATCCGAACCACATGAGCTCCCGCCGGGAATCGAACCCGGGTCTCCCACGCCAAAGGCGCGTACGCTAACCGCTTAACCACGGAGGAGCTCTCTTACACCAATGAAGTCGAAGATATTAGCATAGAATGTTCTGTAGAAAATTCACACGATAATGAAGAGGAACACACAAGCGATCAAGTGAGTTTTGAGACACATCCGAATGACTTCAAACATCTTTGCAACACAGTAATATTCCCTATAAACTCTGATCCAGACTCAGATACTTCTGCTTTGAATACGTGTAATATCAGAATCCCTGAATGCACTGAAAATCCAAAAGAAAGAGTCTAGCCGAACGAGCTCGCTTTGGATAATGTATACAAGAATGGTTGATATATTGAAGAAGTTTCTAATTGCAGAAAGGACTGGAAACTGGCTTCTTCATTTGGAAAGTCCTCACGATATGTTTCCCTTTTATGAAGAAGCAAATCACAACGAGTAAACAAAATGCATTTATTTACATCTTCAGAACATGCAGCAGCTTCATGTTACTCATCCTGCAGTCCACGAAAAGTTTCTTCATGGTTTTCATGTCGTGAGACAAACTGATCAATTTTGGGGTTATCAACATGCTTGGTATTGTTAATTGAGCAAGTGCTCATGAGATCCATCAAAGGAAGGGGTGGACTTACTAGAGGACGGAGTATGACTGAATCTCATCGGCACATAGGGGTTCAGTCATTAGCAACCTATTCTGAAGTTAATAGGGCACTTCAAGATTTTACAAGGATCATATACGAAACTAGTGAACAGCACAAGTATGCCTCTGAACGCAGACGGCTGAGTGATTCTCAAGATATTCGGAAGATCCTAGAATTCTTAAGCACACTAAACCTATTTCAAATGGATAAATCGCTGCTCAGTTTAACTTCCAGTGTGATTGTCCATGCCAATGTAAATGTATAGATATAGCAGAGACAGTGGGAATCAGTGTGTTGCAATCAATGACAGGAACGAATATAGTGGATTACAAGTTTAGTTGTACAACACAAGCTGTTACAATGATAGTAACAATACATATCCCCATTCAAGACGACATTGTTCAAATTGATCCTTTTCTGCTCTTATTACGAACTATGTACTTTTCCAGCATCTTTATTTGATAGCTGCCTTCTACCTCTCCTAGCCAACAAATCACCACTGTCAGATCCGCTCTGGTTTCCTATACCTATTTCTCAGACATCTTTGCAGATTCCTATGTACATAATTGACGGAGGCGCTCTTTTACATCGAATATTCTGGTCAAGTGGAATGAGGTTTTCAGATATATGTCAGAAGTACGTACAGTACGTTCACAGAAGGTATAAGGAGGCTATAATCATATTTGATGGATATTCAGAGGCTCCCTCTACTAAGCATGCAGCACATATGCGACGGAGAAAAGGTCGTGGTACGCATCTGGCTAAGGTAACGCCTGAAATGGCATTGACCATGAAGAAAGAAAACTTCCTAGCAAATAGCCAGAATAAACAAAAGGTTATTCACTTGCTTTACAACAGTCTCTTTAAAGCAGGATACGAGATCAAGCATTCACCAGGGGATGCTGATGTTGTTATAGTACACATAGCGATATCTACTGCTGCTGAACGTGAAACAATCGTTGTAGCTGATGAGACTGATATAATAGTTGTTTTTTGCTACTGTATCCACAACATGCTGAAGAATTCTCTTTCAACCAAAGGTCAAGACCCACGGCCAGAAGTTTAAAACTTTGGATATAATTTCAGTAGTACAGGAAGTAGGTGACGACGTTCATCATGTATTACCATTTCTTCATGCTTTGTTAGGATGTGATACAACATCTCAATTGTTCGGTATTGGAAAAGGAAATACGATGAAATTTCTTACCACTCAGGTACTAATGGAGTGTGCTGATATCTTTAATCGATCATCAGTAACCAAAGAAGAGGTGGTATCTGCTGGAGAAAAGCCCTAGTTGCCAACTATAATGGAGAAAAATCAGAATCTCTAAACACACTCCGATATAGATTTTTTTTTCACAAGATCGCGAAATGTAACTTCAGTGCATAATAAATCTTTACCACCAACATCAGCGGCTGCATAGTTTCACAGCTTGCGTATATACGTACTATCAGGTACAGCAAATGCTAGGAAATTGTACATTACAACCAATAGAATGGGGATAACGACTATTGAATGATGAATTGCTTCCTATTTTGATTGATATGCAGCCAGCATCATCGACTCTGCTTTCCATCATACGGTATGGCTGTAAATCAAACCGTTGCTCTTCCTGAAAGCATGGCATCGACAGTTCTCTGGCTTGTTCTGAGTGCAAAGGTGTTTCTTGCACAAACTGCAGCCTTGTAACTGGACTAGAAGACGAAAGTAAAAGTGATACAGAAGTTTCAAGCATTAAGTTTGTTACAGTGAAACACCACTCTATTCATCTTAAAGGTAAGTTACACAACTTAACATAATAAAAAAATAGTTTCCTTGCTTCTTTTTTTAGAATATGTTAATAAAAATATATGCATCGCTTACTGCAAACTTGTTTCTACATTTTGACATGACATTTGTAGCAAATGTATGAATAGGAGCCAAGCTACATTGAATTCTGTACTGCAAACTGTATTTTACAGTTCAAAATAAGTTTTCAAAATGGTGGTCAATATGGCGGATTTCCTTCAATGGGATTTTGATAGACTTTTGATATGTTATTCAGGACGTATTTTGTTCTAGGTCATCTCGTATATTTCCTGGACTGATATCAAGCTTATCGAGAAATTTATTTTATATAATCACTAAATTTCTATTAGATTTCTCAAAATATAAATTTTATAAAAATAAAATATGCGGAACACAAACGATTTATCAGTGATTATTTTCGTTACTTTTGTAAAATTAGTTCGGTGGCATCCAGCCTTCAGGAGTTGGAATAGAGAAATAAATTTAAAGTCTTTTATAGCCCAAATGACAGAAATAAAATTCACAAATATGGATGTCTTGTAAACAAATATGTTGTAAACTACAGTATTATAATCAAATAAAATGGGTAACAATTTTCAAGAGACATATAATTTGATTCTTCAATATGTATTCGGTCAAAATCATGTAAATAATAATAATATAATTGTTTAGTAACTCTATTTTAACTTTTAAGTATATACAATATGGTAACTTTAACCTTGAGATAAGCATGAAGGTATGCAGTTTAACACTTGATTGTACCTCTAACAACAAAACTGTTGCCTATCAGAATTTTACACAAAGATGAATTTCTACATGATGTGATTGTTATGAACGTGAAAATTGACATATCATTTTATATTAACAACAATCCTTAATGCCGTAATATAAAATATCACATAATTTGTGAGTAGTATGAGTCGTCTTTTTTAATTATCTCGTTCTCAGATTCATTTCTTCCTTCTACAGGCTTATCAGGCCCTGACATCTCAGTAAGTTTCACTTGATTGTCAATGCTGTTGTTATGAGTTGCATTGGCTTCGTCCAAATCAATTGGTCCCTTTAGTGGAATGATAACCGTTTGTTCTGGTGGAATGTTGATTCCTAGAGGGAGCACTGGGAAAATTCCGAAGAATGGCCATAATGCCCAAGACAACACAAGTGGGCAATCAGTGTTGACAGTACATATAGCCTTGTTAGAAAGATCGCATGTGCAGCTATCACATCCAATGTCAAAATTGGTTCCAGGCTCGCATCCCATCATTTGTACTAGAAAGAAAAGAATGAAAGAGAAATCAGTGTACTATATAGTATTAAATGTGTTTTATACTTACATACTATATCATACGTTTTATAACGAAACGTGTCATAAACGTGCGCATAGGCTAAAAGAGAAAATGCTTTCTAAATCATTCACCACACTATTTTCAGCAGAAGCACTAACGAAGTACTGTTTGTATAGGATTTCTTTATTATTGTTGTTATGGATTTCCAACAAGTTTTTCAAGATAAAGTTCACCTCTCGTGGCCCTTAAAGGAAAGAAAGGGGCTTAGAATTATTTGGCTCCATTCATCATATCTCTGTAACTGTTAGGCAGAGAAACTTGTAATTTCGAACAGGTGGTTTCTTTGTAGTTGGAGTTAAGATAAAATGAAGTTTAGTGAAATGAAATTCCTACGGGAGAAAAGACAGATTTTTCTCCAACGTCCACCTTATCGCTTAAAAACACCCTAGGCTGAGGATACCAATTGTTAAGTGTTGTTTCACGTGGCAGAGAGGTGTGTAATGTGGTAGAGACTATATTCCTGACTACCCATACATAAAACATCTTTTCTCAGCTCGAAACAATCTTTCGGCTACTGTAAAAGCCATGACTTCTTTTCGAAACTTGTAACTGATTTATTTGTTTGGCATATTGTTTCTAATTATTCAGACATTTTTTAAAAATTATTTTCTGTGTAGTTATAAGACTGATTTCACAAGTTATATTTGTGAAGATCGGCAACGTGTGGTGTGGTGTAATAATGGATTACTTGGGACCTCGAGAATTCAAATCCCATAAGCGCCGATCATGAGGACATTTCACTATCCTTCTCTTTATCTTATGAAGAAAATGGCGGACTTAGCCCATGGCTATTCATAAGCGTTCGCCACGCGCTTTTATTACTCATGCGTACGCTTGGAATACGCTGACCATGTATTTAAATGTGGATGGCTAATCACAAACGCGAAAGCAATAAAAAGGCGGAGAAAACGTCAGCTCGAGCGTATTTGGTGCGTTTCGGAACAATAGACCGCCTGCTGCTTAAAAGATGTCTAAATGAAGGGAAAAAAGGAAAGACGTGTTGCTAGGCAAGAGGATTTTTAGCAAGAAACAGCTGCTTTGAAGATAATTTGTGCAGAGTTCTGGAACTCTGCTATTATAGACCTGAACTTGGCAAAAAAAAAGCTGGAAACCCTGGCTGGCTCACAGTATGATTTATAACTCTGGCAAAAGTAAAGTTACCAAATAGCCACCTTGGTTGCGTTCGCTCTAGGGAGTAACGCTTCGAAAACGCATTCTCAAATAGCCACAGACTTATACCAAACAATAAGGCAATATGGCTTCCTTCTCATATCTGGTCCGTCTCAAATATGGATACTTCGTAAATTTAAATATGAAGTGCTTTAGTCTTTGTTTCTCAGCAGCACTATGATATTACTCGCAGAAATTGTTTTCAATAGGAGAGTGATTACAATAAAAAAAAAAGTTTAAAATGTAATAAGATGCTCAAAAATTAATTTAAGATGACTAAGGGACTAAGAGGGAATAAAGAATTACATTATAAACAATGTGACATGTTTGCTATGATTAACATTTCGGAAAGATTAAACACAATCTATTAGGTAAAATTATGATTTTCGGATATTAAAATGTACACTTCATAACCACACAGAAGCTACTTTGTGCGCAGGCAACAATTTTAGAATAATATGTAGGACCTAATTATCTGAATTAGTATTATCACCATTATTAAACATCTGAAAATTGTAAGTCCCAGGCACGTAGCCAATGGGTGGGTCCGGACACCCCCCCTTCCTTCGGGACAAGAAATGAAAAAATAAGGAAGGATGCAAAAAAGAAACGAGGAAAAGAAGAATCGGCGTTAAAAATATAAAGCTACAGCAAGCGTTTGGTTACTCTTTCTTCTGAGTAGCTTTGTGTGAGCAAACGGGGGGTGAAGTTTAAAATGGATATTATTGGAACGGAGCATTCCGAATTCTATCTAGCTCCATGTTAATCCTATGGACTACAAATCACGATCGATAAACCGGTTCGATCAGATGGACTCTCAGGTAGAACTTAAAAAATGCCCACAATCACCAATAATATGAGCCTAGCTACATAGATTCCAGTTACACTTATTAAAGAAATTTTCAGTTTCGCGGCAACTGAATCCATTTTCTAGAATGTCTTTACTGCCGAAAGAGATCTCGTCGCTGTCCTTGGGGGTATTAAACGAAGATAAGAAAAAGAAGAAAGAAGACAAGAAGAACCGAGTTCGAATAACCTCAAAAGACTATCTTTTTCAATATATTTTTAGATTCTTTTACTGGAGATTTCTCAACTAACATATTCTCATTTTATTGTCCTAACAAACCAATATGGGTACGTTGCCAGTAAAATAGTTCAGACTGATAGAGCCCCTGGTGTGTAACCACAGTATATCATGTTACGCCCCCCCCCCCCAATATATGTGGCCAGTAAAATAATTTAGAATGATCGAGCCCCTTGTGTGATAACCATAGTATTTTGTCACGGACCCCACCCCCCTATTACAAAATCCTGGCTACGTGCCTGTAAGTCCGAAATGTGTTTTTGGGGAGAAATTACAACGATACTTGTATTTATACTTGTATTTCAATCCTTAGGCCCTACTTGTCCGTGTGCGTGAGTTTTCTCGGGGTTCTCCCGTTTCCTTCCACTTTCTTCATTCCACCATTTCATTCATCACTCATCATCGCCATCTCCTTTAGCCTAACCGGCATAACCGTGGGACGTAAAACTCAAAGATTTCATTTCATTTTTCAATCCTTGTATTTGTGGGCAGAATTCACTTTTAAATTATGCACAAGCTGTTTAAAAAAGGAAGAAGAAGAATATGAAAAACATGATATAGATGTAATTTCTCTTTCAGTTGTTATACGTTGCTATTTTGTTAATATAGTAATTCAAATTCGACGATGTGAAATTGGTTGTCATAGCAACACAAAATAAATAATGCATAATTGCGGATCCATCTTGTGAACACTGTATGTACAATTTTTAAGGTGAGTAAAAAGTTTAATGTGTCACATCCTACAATAAAAGGTAATATCATGATGCCGCGTGTAAATGTTTTTTGATGAAAATCAGTAGCCTTGTAGTTATATAAATATATGAACTGTCGGTCGTTATATAATTTGGTGGTTTGCCGCCAGGACCTTAGGAGATTTGTATGAAGTTAAGTAAACAATCTCCTAGATAATAAACTTCAGGAGCGCAGATTGATTTTAAGGCTACTTAGTAATTTTGTTAAAAATTATCAAAACGGAGTATACTTTATTAAGGAGTGGCAAAAAAATTTTCAGAAATATCAAAATGAGTCTTCCTGATATTGGAAATGCAATTGAATCAAATGGTAATAGAGAGATGGACCTAGCTGACCTAATTAAACAGCAAATGGAACGAATGAATCAACAGATTGGATAACTGAGTCAAGATTTTGGTGATCAAATGAATCAACAAATGGAATGAATTGGTGACCGAATGGATCAACAAACGAAAGAAATGAAACAACTCGACAGTAAAATCGATGAACAGATGGGACAATTAAAGCAAGATCTTGATGAACACATGAAACAACTCGATAATAAAATCGACCAGACGAATCTACGAATTGAACAGTGGCGGCCGGTGGATTGTGGTTTCGGGTGTTGCAGTACGAACGATAAGAGACAGAATATATAAAGTTGACTCATTGACTATTCAGCATAACTTTAGATGCAAATGCTATGTGACATGTTAAATTAAATAAAATTCTCTTTTTAAAAAATAAAATATGCAGAACATTTTATCCGATTAATCACCTTAATTAATTAGAAAGTTCATTCTCCTCTCTTTGATTGGAGCAAATCTGTCTAATACATGCTGGTTGAACCCTGGTATTCTTATTGTCAGGTCTTTTTCGATGAAAAGCATAACCAATGGTGATAACATTTATTAGGACATTCAATTCCTTGAACGTGTCAATTCTTTCTCATGTGGAAAAAAAATTTTCGTCTTTTGCTGACGCCATAAGTACAGTTAATATTAATTTCAGAAGCTTTGTAGATTCACTAAATAATTTTTCTAGATTATTGCGAACGATTCATTCTAGCAAACAGTCCCTGGCAGTGATCCGAATTCCTCTTCAGCGTTGACTGAAGAGAGTTCGTAGCAGAGATTAGTGTTATAAAAAATGTACATTGAACACACTTTATTCACAGTTTACCCAGAAAATTTAAAATAAATTGAGGAAATGTATCTGGTGCAAACAACACTACTGCCATAAGATATCCTGTAAATTTAAACTGGATTTTTTTTTGAACACACTCCTGAATTGCCCTTTGCTTGTTTTTTCTAAGCTTTAATTGCAAATTTTTCCTCAGTTGAAAGCTGGTCAATGTTTCTTGTAAGTTATTTACAGAAGTCATGGTATACAATTCATTCAGAATTTGTAGGCTATTTACAGAATTAAAGCACACACAATAAAATTAAACATAATAATTAAAAAACAAAACAGCCGATACAAAAGAGGTACTGGTATATGAATTCCGAATGTCACATATTCATACATCAACACACACACACACACACACACATGTGCGTAAAAGAAAAAACTACATTCCAAATCATCTGTCTTGGTTGTTACGCAATGCACGATGAACACAATATACTTCCACATGAGGCGAAACAATGCTTACCAATGTGATATGTTCTGGAAAGGAAACCTGGAAACCCGCCAGATGAAGGATCAGCATGTAACAGAAGCCAAAAATCAAAGAACATAAAAACAAACAGCACTGCCAATTCTACACCCAGAAATGTTAACTGGGAGGGGTCCAAAGTATTTGAGGGAGGTCCAATACGTCTACATAATATGGAACCTGTCTTATACTGCACCCGAAAAGACGATAAGTAATTCTTACTTACTGTCACCTATATTTTTAGAAAAAAAAAACTGACAGAATGATTACTTTTATAAGAAAAGAAAGAGTACATGATGAGGTGTAAAATAAAATATTTATCCTACATCAATCATTTCTCTGTTAAACAAGTATAGTTCGTTAAGAAAGTCTACAAATGTTAGTCAAGTTTCGAAATTTTTGGGAGGTCCGGACCCGGTGGACCCCCCTCGTGGCTACGCCCCTGAACATTGCTAACTAGTCCCAAATTTAATCTGGCGTTTCCCATCAAACAATTTTATGTGGAAAGTTATCAAGATTATAAAATACACTTATTTTATAAAAGAAATGTTTATACTAAAATACTATCCCCAGAGGGGAAGGGGGAGCGATTCTGCATACTGACTTATTAATATTTGATTCACAAATTACTGTAGAAGAAGCCTTCATTATCAATATAAGCTAAGAATTAACTTGTAAATGCGGGTCTACTTTCATTTGTTTTCTCCTCTACTATATATTTTCTTTCTTATTTTGTAATTCTGCAATCACTTTTTTTTTAATTGTCATTATATTGATTTGCTACAGTATAGTCCCGTAATTTAAAAATATGAATGCATAAAAACAAATTACATTTGTTAATTGCTAGTGAAAGAAAATTCAGAACTCTTATTTAGCGCGAAAATCCTTCTCGTTCACTGGAAACCGTGCTGTGT
The DNA here is from genome assembly GCF_964235325.1 of Thermobia domestica. Lineage (NCBI taxonomy): Eukaryota > Metazoa > Arthropoda > Insecta > Zygentoma > Lepismatidae > Thermobia > Thermobia domestica. The sequence goes on along the minus strand of NC_137463.1, from coordinate 111,644,266 downwards.
TGCAGAGGCACTGCAACGACCAGACCCTTTAACTTTCCCCAGATAGGGAAAAAGAGACTTAACATTTGCTCCAATTGCCGCGCTGAAGGAATCTGGTCGTTGTATGCTCGCTGCAACACAATATAAATTAGAGACTCTGTGACGGATTATTTTTCGCTTTTTAAAACGGATTAACGGAACGGACAGTTACAGAAGAAAAAAATGTTATTTAAAGTGTATATATGCGAGTATTAAAAAGTATTTTTTCTGTTCTTTACTACTATTGATAATAATATTTTTTCTTGAAATATCTTGGTCGTTGCGCAACGCTGCAACATTAACATTAGCCGCCACTGGAATTGAACAAAGCGGCCTTAAAATGGAACGAATTATACGTAGATTCACTGAGATGCAAAATTCCATTGAAGTAGTAGAAACTATACTGTAGTTAATGATCACTCAGCCCGAATAAATGAACACAATAACCAGATTAGAGAATTGCAAGAAGAAATGAACTCTATCAAAGGAAATCTTATGGTTGCTAATGAGAATCCTGTTGATACTCATACGAAAGGTGATGAAATTCTCACTGATATTAGGCAGGCATCCCAGTATCATCATCATCATCGGAGGAACGTAAAAGAAAGTGATTCCGCTGAATCTTCGACAAGTAGTGATAATGAGGTTAATGTGGGCCAGCGTCGAAGAATCAATCGTTCCTTGTCGGGGCAGAAATCATCCCGTGAATTCCTGGCAGGTGAAAGATAGAAAGAGAGGTAAATGTTTTCGTGTCAGTGAAGTAAAATCTCTCACAAAGTTTAGTGGCAGGTCTGATGATATACCGGCTAGCACATTTATAGAAAAATTCGAAGATGAGTGTGATCTAATGGGGGTGGATGAAACTAAATTCTTAAAAATTCTTCCGCATGTTCTATTGCCTCCCTCTTCAACTTGGTTTACTCTGATTTCAAGAATGCGTTATTAGCCAACTTTGAAAATGACTTTATTTTAGCCAATAGGGATGCATTAATTCGTAGCCGGCATTATCACCCTAAATTGGATAGGAGTATTACGGATTTTGTAATATCAGCTTGTAATGAGTTGAAATCTATTAATCCTTTTCATCCTGAATCTAGAATAATAGCATCCATACGCATTTTATTACCTTTCAAATTACAGCAAATGTTAATTTCGGCCCAGTGCTTCAACTTCAACCATCTTATTATTTGTTCAAAAGTTTGAAAGTCAATCCATGATGCAAAACAACAATAGAGGGCAGCTAACCTTAATCGTAACCACCTTAATTATGCATCTGTCCGAAATATCAATGTCCAACAAGAGGGTATTTCAAGTGTGCGAAGTAATAATAGCTTTCATTCTAATAGGAGAACAAATGAATTAAATGTTAATGGTACTCGAACTGAACCTAATTGCAGGAACTACAATAGAAATAGTAATCGTGGAACTTTTTCACGAAACATGTTCACAAGTGACAGGAATTACCAATGTAGAAATCGGAATACTGATGAAGTACGTAATAGACAAAACAGTACACAAGATTGCGCTGCGCAATATAGCTTAACTCAATTTTATGGTTATATAACGTAAGCTAATGTTGTGGCGTCCGAAAGAATATATTCAATTGATTTTTTGTTATACTTCACTGTAAATACCGTTATGATTTCGTTTGTTATTTGTACTTCATTTGAATTCTATGAAGATAATTCAATGAATCAACAAATTGAACACCTCGTTTATTCATGATCTTGATAAAAACTTCTATTGTTCAAACCGTAACATTAGTTTTTATTATGATGTTAATTATCATGTTTTGTTCTGGCTATTGTCGATATTTCAATTTTAATTTATATTTTGTTTGACTATATCATATATTTGATCCTTTCTTGTATAAAAGAGCATTTATGTAAATGTCATAATTAGTTTTGCCCGCTATCTTCAACTTATACTACGTACGAGGCTCACTACGAAAGTTTTGAGATGTGAAATAACTTACATATTTAAAATCAATTTAACACTTACAGTTTCTCAAAGTATTCACCATTACACTGTACACACTTTTGCATCCTCGAAAACCACTTTTGGAAACGGTGTTGCCACTCTTTTTCTTCAAGTGTTTGAAAATTCATTCTCGTAAGCCACTACAGCTTCTTCAAGGCTGGAAAATCTCTTCCCACGCATGCGATCTTTGATCCTGGGGAACGGAAAAAAATCACACGGAGCCAGGTCAGGGCTATACGGCGGATGAGTCATAAGTTTGACCTCCGTAGATTCTAAAAACTGAATTGTGATGTTGGCCGTGTGTGTGGATGCGTTGTCATGATGAAGCAGGATCCCACGCAATCCAGTTCTCGGACGCCGTTCCCGAAGCTTCTGGAACACTTTTGTTAGGCAAACAGTGGTGTACCACTGAGCAGTAACAGTCTTTTGTTCTTATAGTGGAACAGTTGCAACATGGCCAGATTTGGAGAAGAAAGTTGCGACCATCTTCTTCCCCACACTTCGCGGTCGCTTCACTTTCGTGGGTGGACTTTCGTCTGGAAAGATCCAAACTGTAGACTGGCGTTTATTTTCAGGGTCAAATTGATAGATCCAAGTCTCATCACCAGTAACAATGTCAGAGACGCGTCGAGAATTGCCTCCATCAAATCTTGTAAGCACATCTTCACACCATTCCACACGCATGCGCTTCTGTTCTTCAGTCAAAGTGTGACGCACCCAACGAGATGAAACCTTCCTGAGCCAAAGATGATCATGAAGAATTTTTGTTACTGCTGGCGATCCAATGTTCACTGTAGATTCAATGTCCTTGAAAGTTGTTCGAGGATTTTCTCGAATCATTTGTTCCACAGCGGCAATGTTTTCATCTGACAATTGTTGCCGGACGTCCAGCTCTCTCTTCATCCTTAAGCGATGTCCGGCCTCTTCTGAATTCACCAAACCACCGAAAAATTGTAGCAAGGTCCCCAAATGCCCCCTGCAAACGGTCAGGTTTTGTGTCTCGTTCAAATCACTTTTGAAATCGTAAAGGATCATTGCCCGAAAATAATCCCTTTCGAGCTCCATTATAGACAGCCGAATACTGCTCACATCAACAAACAAGTGAAGGCGATACAGCCACGCCGATAAGCAAGGCAAGTTGGGACTTGCTTCGCTTCTTCGCTCTGATACCACCACCGAACGCAATTGTTGGAACTCAAATACTGTGCCACAACAATGCGTATCTCAAAACTTTCGTAGTGACCCTCGTATCAATGGCCACAAAAGGACCTTAAAATTAAATAACATCTATGTCGTAATCTGAATGTACCCTTATATTATCGACGTTAAAGTATATAAATATTTGAAATAAAATTAATTAAGAATTTGAGATAAGATATGAAAATAATGTTGTTATAAAAGTAAAATATGAGATATGATTAGGCGAATTGTAATTTATATATATACAAGGGTCATTCAGAAACTCAAGTACTTAGTATGTAATAGTTAACGGCCCAGGATTTCACTTTTTATTTAAAAAAAAAATAAAAAATAAAAAGGTCCTATAGTTCAAGGCACCATTATTTCAGTCTTGTTTTATTTCAATCCTTACTTGTACTTGTGTTCAGAATTCACTTTTAAATTATGCACAAGCTGTTTAAAAAAGGAAGAAGAAGAATATGAAAAAAAGGATTTAGATGTAATTTCTCTTTCAGTTGTTATACGTTGCTATTTTGTTAATATAATAATTCGAATTCGACGATGTGAAATTGGTTGTCATAGCAACACAAAATAAATAATACATAATTGCGGATCCATCTTGTGAACACTATATGTACAATTTTTAAGATGTGTAAAAGTTTAATATGTCACATCCTACAATAAAAGGTAATATCATGATGCCGTGGTTTTTGATGAAAATCAGTAGCCTTGTAGTTATATAAATATATGAACTGTGGGTCGTTATAAATTGTGATGATTTGTGTCCGATTGCCACAAAGGAAAGTGAAATGAAATTGATGTCCCCCTCAGAATAAACCTGGAATCTGCCCGCCTCCCAATGTTGAAGACAACTCTGCTCCCCTGATCCTCCTCAGAATCTTTTCAACTTCATACATATTTGGAACATCGCTTAAAAAAAGATATGGGAACGGTCTTATCCTCCCACCCCTCCACCCCCAATGTTTGAAGACAGATTTGCGCCGCTGATTGCAACTGGAAATACGAGCCTGGAAACTATTATTTTTAACATTAGTGTTTCCAATGTTTACCTGCCAAACAAAGATTATTGAGATAAAATCAATTCAAGCTGAAATGTAGGAGTGATAATAGTAACAAAACTTTCAACTTAAGAGCTGACGAAGGCCACTTCCTCCAAGAACAAATAAGTTCAAGTAGAGCATAGGCTCTCAACAACATTATTTCTGCCCTTCCGGATCAAATATTGCTTTCTTCTGATTTCAATAGCTAATTCATAGTATTGGTTAAACTAAAAAGAGAAACAGAATTTGCTGCTACGAAGCCCCATAGTGCTTGTTGGTAGTTTTATCGACTTCCATCATTCAAAAAGATCTCTAATTGTTTTTGCAATGTATAGTGAATGTGACACTGCCAATGTCATCTCGTGTTTTGCGTTAAGTGCTAGCCAGCCAAATATTGTTTAAACACTGAAGATAGAAGGTTTGCATGTTTCCACAGGGAATCGAACTTGAAACAACGCATAACTAACACAAGCACATTAAAACAATTCGCTTTGACAGCATCTTGTTTTTATCATTATTAGGCCTATTTAATTAACGAACATTCAGATACAGCCTACGATACTAATTTACACTAGAATTATTAACACTGAAGGGCAATTGGGAAGTAAGTGGAAGAAATTCTTCCAAGCTCTATATTTAAAAATGTCATCCGTACATTTCTTAGTATAATTTATGAAAACCCTGAAAATATCTGAATCAATTTGGTCGACCCAGTACCTCTCAATTACGAATCAATTGATTGATTGATTGAGATTTAATGGGAACGTCAGCAATGAGACTATTTGAAACTGTCACGACATTGCGAATCAAGAGCGCTAACCACCAGGAATAAAGTTATTAATAAGAATGGAAATGGAAATAAATTAGCTAAATGTAATTCAAAAGCTGAAAAAAAGAACTATTTCTCTGAATTTTCGCAGATAGTTATAAAGTTTCAAAGCTTCAGATTTACCCCTGTCTGATTAAGATTTGCATGGAACTGAAAGTGACTATTGACTTCTCGTCCTATTCGCATTACGTAGTGACACCTACGTATGAAACCAAACACCAAAGTTTGAACGATTTCGTCAGTGTGGACACAAATATGTGGCGCAATTTCTGGTGTCGCCACATCATTGCATGCTGTAATTAAACAGAAAAAAAGTTTCGTCCTTGTTTCCTGCCAAATGTGGGTTTCAACCAAGCGGGACAAAAATATTGGTAAAATCCAGTGTTTAACATTCATAATATTTCATAATTACAGAGATTGTTAATATCTTAGGTGCCTTTAAGAATAGTGTCAGGGCAAGGGCGTCATTTCAGGCTGGAATATGAGTTTGAGATGTGTATGTATACTATTAATCAATGTTATACTTGTGATATACCTGTTTCTAATACTGCAGTTAAAAGCTCTTTAATTCAAGTAGGCGAGGCCTAACCCGCTAACTGCCTCATAATGCTGAACCAAAACCATAAATGCATCCCCATTTGATATTCGAAGTATTTGGAAGGATCCTAAGAAGTTTTCTTTTAGATACGCAATGAATAAAAATATATTACAAAGTTTTTTTAAATTTTAACACACAGTTATATAAAACTTATTTTCTCCCAAACTTAGAAAACTGAATTTTTAATTCATCAAAGAATCCCTTCTAATTTATTATTTTACTGTGTAAGATTCTGTTGAATAGAAACATTTACCTTACATATATAGATATTATGTATCTTCTGATTAAAAGTATGGACCAATTGTTAGTTTATGGGAAGTTAACTCAGTTAAATTAAAGAAAGTAATATTTTTCAGTAAAAGACCATTATCAATCGTACCAGATCGAATATCTATTTAAAAATCCAACTTTTATCTTATTGTGTGTGATAATTGCCAGATCTGACAGTGTATAAAATAAGGTACAACTAAGCGAAAAAGTGTCCCCTAGTGAACAGCCATGTCACCTACTGTCGCCTAGTGAACAACCATAGTGCGGGCATATCGACGTCATCTTTAAGAAAAAATTCTTTGAGAAGAAGGATTTTTCAATAACGATAATGCTACAAGGGATGAAAAGATGACCATCTCCTTCTGGCTTGGAAGCTCTTCCCCAAAAATATGCTGTCAACTTCCTTGTACCCACTAAGAGGTGCTGCTCCGCAATAAGGACAGAAGTGGTATTGAATTACAAAGAATTTGTTTCAGAAAGACTTCATGATGAGCAACAAGGCATCCTGAATTCAATAAATGCACTCATCGAGGCAAGGAGCGTGAATGAAGTAGTTCAAGCAGCACGCGTCCAAGTTGAAAATTTATTTGGAAAAAGTGCAGCTTCTTCTTTGACAGACGATATTGTAAGTTTATTTGCTGCTGAAAAACTTTCTGTTCCTTTGAAATTGAGTAACTCCACGGCAAAATTATATCGCTATTTAAAGATGCCCAGACCACACTCTGTGTTTTCAAAATTGGTTTGACCTCATATAGCACTGGGCCTGAGAGAGCAGTATTAGTTCATACAATATTGAAAGTAAGTAAGCAGTTGAGTTATTCAAAGGAAGCTCTAAATTAAAGAATGCTGCTCTTAGTGGTGTTGGAATAGCACTTTATGATCCTAGGCATGCTGTGGCAATTTTTTTACTAACTAAAGACAGAAGACAACAACTTCCAGATCCGGAGTTATATAAGGACCAAGATATCTGCATCTAGTGCGAAAGTTGCCATTGTCTCTTATGTAGTATACAACGATAACGTTGTTATGTTGCTGTATATATTATTGGCAATCTGTGCCAGCTTATAAAAAGGCGATCAGAGGCGAATTTGTGGAACAGTATTATGTGAAAAGAAAAGAAAGATACATAGAGATATCAAGAGATTATTCTTTTGTAATCGTAAATTAGAAAAAAAGAGTTGTTGCTATGGTTACATAATAAATAGGTGTGTGTAGAGATAGACATCTTGTTATGTACGCTTCTCATGAGTGGATATTAAACTCAGTTAAGAAAGTGACAAAACGTATATGAGTTATATTATTTATGAAGTATTTGTTTTATTCTTCTAAAATTGGTGCCTTAAACCCGGAAAATAAGTTTGTCGTTTTGAAGTACACTAAAACCTGCCAACATTATAAGTGACCTTAGTGTGACCACTCTAAGAAGCGGAAAAGTGATACGCCGAAATATTATCATGAGTGTCACGGATAGAAATACAACTGGAGAGCGGAATACTCATCTAGAGATTAATCCCAACGAAAATCTTACTGACATCTTAAAAGATATAGCACAACAAATTAGGAATCTTGACGAAAAGACTCAAGATCAGACTCGAAAAAGTGAAGAAATCGCACAACAAATTAGGAATCTTGACGAAAAAGAAGCTCGAAAAAATGAAGAAATAGCACAACAAATTAGGAATCTTGAAGAAAAACTAGACCGGAAAATAAGCCAACAAACGAAGGATTTTGAAGAAAAGCTAGAACAGTTAGAACAATGCAACGAAAACAAGTGGGAAGCTATCCAACGTCAACTTACACAGATGAACCAGCATATTGTAGTCAAATTTGAGCAATATGACGAAAAGATGGAAAGAGTATCACAGAAAGTCACGGAATTTCAAAACTCTGTAGATCTCATTGAGGCAACATTAAACGCCCATGATACCCACATCAAGTTATTACAGGAGGAGGTTAATCTTATAAAAGAAAATTGTGTTTCCGAGAGTGCAACGCAAGACGGTGGATATAGGAACATGGTGGGTCCTGCATTTAATACTCGTGAACCTAGTCGCCATCCTAGGACGATGTTGGAAGCTAATGAACCTTCAAGTTGTGGAGAGGAAAGTATCGATAGGGAAAGAAGAGTGAGACAGTCATCCCGGCGAAGCTCCAACAGGTATATGAAGACTATAACAGGTAAACTCATACGATTCAGTGAAGTAAAATCACTTACTAAATTCAGTGGCATACCGGAAGATGTACCCGCTAGGGAGTTTCTTGAAAAATTTGAGGATGAGTGCGAGCTTATAGGTGTAGATGAGTCGCAGTATTTAAAATTATTGCCGCATATATTGTTACCACCCTGTTTAACATGGTTCAAGGCTATCAGGGGTAGTCTTCACACATATTCTGATTTTAAGAATGCTCTATTATCTAATTACGAAAATTATTTCATGACAGCGAATAGAGATGCCATCTTGAGAACAAAACATTTTAATCCAAAATTGCATAGGAGTATTACGGAATTTGTAGTATCTACATATAATGAGTTGAGATCACTAAATCCAAATCATCCGGAATCTCGTATTATAACTTCCATTAGAATCTTATTGCCATTCCGATTACAACATCTGTCAATGTCGGCACAATGCAACAACTTTAACCATTTAATTATGCTTATTCAAAGTTATGAAAGTCAGTCAGCAATACAGAATAATAGAATACAAGATAGAGGTCAGGGTAATTCTGGACGTAATCAGCCACAATATGCTTCTGTTCGTAATGTAAATGTACAACCTGAAAATAATTCCAATGTGCCTAGTTTTAATAATAGAATGAATACTTATAATAGTACCGGTAATCAAACACAACCCAATCACAGAAATGGTGTTAGGAATTTTAGAAACAGCAATAGTAATTTCAGTAGGAATAATAATTATCGCCGATTTTCACAAAATCAATTTGTAGATGGCAGGAATTCTGTAAACAGGAATCAAAATATGGTAACAGTGCCTAATCGCCAAGGAAATACTATAGATTGTGGGATACAATGTAACTTAAATGAAGTTATAATTCAACGTAATTTAAACTAGAGTGTGCCGATGTGGGAGGGGTTAAACCCATGTCAGCATCGAATACTTCTAATGAATTTTCTGATTGTGAAACTAATTTAAAACTTTTAGATACAAATGTCGTTTATCAATATGTACCAGTTGCCAACTGTTTTTGGAGATTTGATGATGATATGGATGTAAATTTAGGTAACACTGACAAAGATTTTGTCTTTTTAAAAACCTTCTGTACAGCGAGAATTGATATAACAGTTAATGAAATTCCTATTCATGCCTTAATTGATACCGGAGCTACAGTTTCGCTTTTGTCGTATGTTTTTTGGCGAGAAATAACTAAAGACTACTCGAACCCAAGACTACAAAAAGTAGACAATTTATTATTAGTCTATTATACTGGTAAACACAAGAAAAGAGTGTTAGGTAGAACCCAAATAGAAATAGGCATACAAAATTTTAAAATTATGACTCCTATACTAGTTATTAACGAGCTAAATGAAAAAATATTAATTGGATTGGATTTTTTAACGCAGCTGCGTACCGTACTAGATTTTGAAAATAAAACTTTCACTATAAGAACGTTGGATGATGCGATTATCCAAAAATTACTTCCTGCTCAAGACAGTATCGCATCTCAGTGTCAGCCTTTTGAAAATGATGTTTTTAGTATTAAACTTAATGAGCTGAAAGAAAATAATGTTAATACGATAAATGAGATGCCAATGATGGAAGATGATTTTTTTATAAGCGTGTAGATGAAATTTTAAATTTATTAAGGTCAGATGATGAGGAAATTGCTTCATCATTTAGAGACATACTCTATAAACATAAAAAGGTATTTTCACGTAAACCAGGTTCTTGTAAAGATTTCGTATATACTATTGAAGTGGATACCAAAGACCCTATCGTAACAAAACTATATATCATTCCATACCGTTTCAGAGATAATGTGCGTAAGCAAATAGCTGAAATGTTAGCACGAGGAATAATACGACCTTCCCAGAGTATCCATCTCAATCCATTACATGTAGAACCCAAAAAGGATGGAAAAAATCTGAGAATTGTAATGGACCTCAGAAAACTGAATTCACACGCAAAGTTACAAGTGAGATATCCCCCCGTAGATGAGATCCTTGGGACATTACAGGGTAATACTGTGTTTGAGAACCTGGACTTAGTCATGGCGTATAATCAAGTTTTATTAGATAAAGAATCAAAACCATATACCACTTTTTTGTTTGAAGGTCAGCTGTATGAGTACAATCGAGTGGTATTTGGACTGATTAATGGCAGTGCAGCATTAGCATCTTGTTTGAATAAAGTACTGAAACAAGACCTACGCAATAATGTAGTATATTATGCAGATGATATTTTGATTATGGGTAAAACCCCGAAAGATTATTTAAAAAATCTGGATCTAGTTCTCGAACGATTAGGAAATTTTGGTTTAACAGTGAACATAGAAAAATCTAAATTCTTTCAAAGGTCTATAGAGTTTTTGGGTTATTTGATTGACGCCAATGGAGTGTGCTATAGCGAGTCCAAAGTACAAGCAATTAGAGATCTACCAATTCCCACGAATTTAAAGGAAACTCGGCAGTATTAAGTCTTTTTAATTGGTTTAGGAGATCCATTCATAAGTTTGCTGAAATGGCCGAACCCCTATTTTCTATTACGAAGAAAGGAGTACCATGGCGGTGGGAAGAGGCACAAGAACAAAGCTTTCAACGTTTAAAAGCTTGTATAATGAGAAACATCCGTTTAAACCATCCTGATTATAGTCGTCCTTTTTTTGTTCAGTGTGATGGAGCACTTGCAGGCGTTTCTGGTATACTTTGGCAACCTGGGATTAATAATAATGAACCATTCGTGATACATTGTGTAAGTCGGACTCTAAAAAAATGCGGAAAAGGCATATACCATTACTGAAATCGAACTTTAGGCGGTGCGATTTTCTTTGCAAAAATTCGCTCCTTACTTAAGTGGATGCCATTTTACTGTTATTACTGACCATAGCTCACTATGTCATTTGAAGAAAATACAGGGGTACAACAGTCGTTTGTTAAGATGGTCCTTAGAAATGCAATCATTTGATTTCAAAGTTAGACGTATAAAGGGAATAGATAACGTGCCTGTGGATACATTATCCCGATTATTCCCCAGTGAAAATCATCAGGTACTATCAATAAATGTCTTCAAGATTTTACAAGAAGAAATTTCTAACATTTCCGTCGACGAATTGCGAAAATCTCAGAGAGAATATGAACCATATGCTAAGATCATTCAACATCTCACTTCATGTCCAGATAAATGTGATTGCCCTCGTTCTTGGAACACCCTGTATTGTATGTCGAACAATGTTTTGGTAATTAAGTATTTTAAATTTGAACATCGAATCAAAATTTGTGTTCCACCTAAATTGGTGCCTCACATATTGAAAGCTTACCATGATAACTGGACATTTTGGTTATCTGAAGGTATATTCTCTTATAAATAAATCATTTTATTGGAAATCATTTAGATCTCAGATTAAAAATTATTATATTTAAGTTTCAATACGACAGTAACCATTAAATGATTAAGTCACTAACCATTAAGGATTAAGCGATACCGGTATATTAAGGACAGTGGCACTTATACCCAGGAATAAAAGTGGTCTGGAAAGGTAGAGGGACGCATGACGTCACGCCGTCCCCAGTGCCGATCTTTAATCATTATAATTGTATTAGAAAGTGGGGGAACGCCACAAATATTTTCTGGAAGTGAGGTACCCCGCGTTCCCCCTCACTTCTACCCCTACTGATACCTTATAAAATATATTACAGAAAGTGAGGTACTAAGTGTGACATTCACTGCTCATATCATGATCCAAGCTGTTCTTAAGTTTTAGTGTCGCCTAGTGAAAATGTCTTAAAATATGCACTGAGATCTGTTATTATTGATATCCTTCTTTCTTCGCAGGTACTCACCCACTCGTAAACGTAACATTTTCTTCAACACAATGGTAAACGTGACTGTTGATCACTATTGGCGGCCGACAAATTGTATGCAGCTAGGTCTGCATGTATTCACTCAAAGTGAATTTTGCTGGCATTAAAATGTTGGTCGTCACTGTCTATGTAAATAACCTCATAGTTAAACGTGAAACGTGGAGGAAGAAATCACATTGCCTACACAGGATAAAGAACTACATGGTTTTAAAATTGTTCTCGAAAACAATAGAATCTTCTACTTTCTTTATTTACGCTACTTGTATTCTAAGTGTGCAAACGTTTCTTTAAAAATTCGCGGTTAGACCCTACATATACATATCAAAGTAGGGCTGTGCGATATCGAAATTTCGATATGGACATTCGATATTTATCTGATATCGATACCGAATAGATATATCGACAATATCGAATATCGATAACGATATCGACAACATCAAATATGGATATCCAATATATTGATTGGTCTTGAATATTCATGTTGATATAGACAATCTGGTCTCAAAACGTTTCAATGGGGGATATCTCAGAATACTTGTTTATCACAGAAAACAGACTTGCGTTCCTTGTAATCCACCTCTCTTTCCTCAGAAAAAGTTAATAAAAATAGTAATTTAATTTTTTTCCCCAGCTATCATATTAATCATCATTGCGGACACAATGAGAGTGAAACAGGGTGACATAGAATATGTGTGTTTTATTTGTATGTGTCTATTTCATGTATGTGAATTTGTGAATGTGCACGTGCAGTGCTGGATTAACCTATCTGGAATCCCGGGGCTAGAAAAAATGTGTGGCCACTGCTGACTTCACCTAATACATTCCTCTGAAAGTATAGTAGAAAAGTTAAGGGAATATGTTTCATATTTTGAGGCATATTTTATTTTATGATGATGATTGTATCTTCGTGATACTTTTTAGATAGCCAGTTGAGATTTTGATCAGAGTGGAGGTCCCTGTCCACCTGGAGGCCCAGGGTTATAGCCCCCCTAAGCCCCTTCCTTAATCCGGCCCTGTGCACGTGTGGCGGTATGCGTTTGAGAGAAAGAGAGAGAGAGAGAGAGAAGTTCTTTCTATAATATAACACGTGCGTTGTATTTTAAGCTCACGCATAAACAATACTTGATCCAGATATGGTCGAATGACGTACCCGATCAACAAAAGCAAAATCGGGTATCTCCGTTTCTGTTTTGTGCTAATTACTTGATGTCCTACTGCAACAGGAAATCGATGCAGGACTAGCTCAGGAGAGTAATGCTCCCGGAAGTAGGAACGAAAAACACAGTTCTGATTGGTTGGCGTTATCCATTTCTTGCAACGTTGCATTCAAATAGCAGAAATCAAACTACTATTGTTGTTGGTCTTCGTGGCCGAGTGAGCTAGCGCTATAAGCTAGTAACGAAAAATCTCTTTTGGCGTTCAAACCAGGCCCGAGGCGTTTTTTAAATTTTTTTAAAACATTTTTAAAACACATTTTAAATTAAAATAATATGAAAATAATACTCAAAAATGTGATTTACTTACTTTTGTGCAGATAAGTAGTAGTAGTAGTAGGAACGGGTTAGAAGCTCCACAGGGCTCATTTTGTTCCCCTTATACTCCATTATATAAATTTTGTAACTAACTTAAAACAACTGGCTAGGATAGCGCGTAAAACAGCTGGCTAGAGTAACGCACGAGCGGGTCGTATCGATGCATATCTTTCAATGCCATCTACAGACAGTGGTGCAAAAAGGCAGTATATAACGTTGCTTGTCACAAACTGACAACACTGCGTAACTGCGACTAGAGAAAGGAGGCAATCCGTTCAAATCATTTGACAAGCGCTTATAGGCTATATTGTATACCAGAATGTAGGAAAATTTATGACTCATCCTTTTAAATCATCCATCAGTCATAATATCACATCGAGACGAAAATACAATATGCTTGGACAGTGAAGTATTTACGATTTTGTTGCGAAGTGTCTTTTCTAGCTTTATTCCTAGAAATGTGAAAATTCTGCAAGACATTTCATTTACTTTAAAATAGTAAATAAAATTTCGGGGGGCTTCATCCCAGAAGCCCCCCTTAAATACGCCACTGTGCTTGGATAAATTCTGATGCATAGTTTAAGAAGGTCGAGAAAAACATCTTTTTATAACGCTAAAAAAGGAATGTCGTTCGTTTAGTTTTTTCTTTTCTTTTTCTTTTTTAATTTTGCTGATAGATTGTTTGACTGCAGTTCCTCTGAACGTGACACTTTGTTTTCTATATAACCTTCAAACACACTCTAATAATAAGTCAGACTTCAGTAATAATTAGAATCTTAATCACTTATCATATACAACGCCCGGTCCTTGCCCCAGAGCTGATTTCTTAGCAATGTCATTGGCCATTAGCGGAACAACTTGGAACTACAATGCTCACTAATTGGAAACATTATAATCACTGGAATAATAAAGACTGTCGGGAGGTATTGATATTCAATACTTTATGAATAAGAATAATCCTAAAAGCTATTGTTATTCTGTAAACTACAATAATTGTTAGAATATTGAGTTAATTAAACGTAATTAGCACAGAAAATATAGGCTAATTGATAACGGGCGGATTTACCTGTTTTCGTCAGTGGTTCGTTATCACACAGAACAAATTGAAATAGGATAATGAAGTGAAAAATACAAGACATGTATTCCATGTTGATCGTGGCTCACATACTCGTAACATATAGCTTTCTTTCCTTGACGTGCTCCTGCAGTATTGACTGGTTAAAATTCCTTTCGCATGAAACAATGGAATATTACAGAAACGAGAAAGAAAGAAGTAGTTCTCCGAAGAGTGAGTAAATAGTAGCGATAACGTAGAGTTGAGAAACACATAAAAAGCGAACGTTCATGCAGAAATGTTGCAAGGTTCATAAAAGAAAGGCTAGATATTTAGCGCATAATTGATTTGATTTGATTTCAGTTTAGTGTCCCTTTCAACAGCGAGGCTATATCAGACGTGACCTTACAGTTAAACGTCGCACTTGAACCACATGAGTTCCCGCCATAAATCGAAGCTGGATCTTCCCCATAGCGCGTAATTGAGAAGATTCGGTTTTGATTCTATCAATAATTGCTATAATTATCGTACTATTTGGTTCTAGTGGTTTCGTCAAGCTTTTTTCAGAAAGGGTTTAAACCTCCGCAAAGACGGTGTAACATTTCCAGCCACCGACTCTAATTAGAGCCGCTCGATAATGTTCAGTGAGCAACCACCTTGCTTAGGGCTACATATATTATGTCCAAGTCACATATGAATCTGACACAGCGACGCAAATACTCTATTTGTCGCCCGGGGCAAGAACTCGCCTTAGTGCCCCTCTGACCAACCAAACCAAGACGCTCACCCAAATATTTACCCAATTTTGCGCCCTTCCAATTCGGCGCTCGGGGCACAAACACCGTTTGCCCCCCTAGTTACGTCACTGATCTGGCACAGAAAGAACTGTGTATGAATTTTTAGTTTCTGTGTTTTACACATTCCCGTTGCAACACTGAAGTTATGAAAGGCATACTATTAACGTGGGCTTCGAACTACGATCAGTACTTGACTCTGGAGTAGTTAGTGAGTGCACAGACCATCAGGCAAGATCAAAACCCACAGTATAGGTCGTTCCCCACCACGTTGTCTCTCCTCCAAAAGAATTGGATTACAAAAGCATGTGATCGGTCCCGTATTTTTTCTATGCACTTATATGTATTAGATTACGTTGCTCTAGAGCTGCTTCCACTTTCACTGTGAGCTCTTATCTTATTTCATGTGCGCTCCTCACTCCCGCCCTATATCTATCACACATATCTTCATTTAAACAGCTATGTGTTTGTAGCATTTTTTTTTCTTCGGAGACCAACAAATATTATACTGTTACACTATATCTCTACATTGATGAAAACCAAGGGCGCCAATCCTGGGGGGCCGAGGACCCGGGTCACCAATGTTCATGTAGCTCCATGTATTTTTATGAATATGTATTTTTTATTGTTATATGTATTTTTTGTGAATATACAATAATTGGCATAATTTGAATTCAAGTTGTCTTAAAATCCTCATATATGTCTTTTTAGACCCTTATCTGCAACCAAACACATATCAAAATGTACTCCCAAAGTTACAGAGAAATCGGCGCCCTGGATGAAAAACATATGGAGGTCCTTCTGGTATTATCTGTACTTTCACTAAGTGACTGGCTATCTGTGATATTGTATCTGTTATCGACCTTCCTGGCATAAAACAAATTGATCCTCTGTTGGTTTGGTTTCTTCTCTCAATCTTGCTTCTACCACCCTCTCCCAGAACTTCATTGCATGACTCATAAGTTTTATTAATCTGTACTTGACCCATTCTTGCACATGTCGTTTCTTTTTAAAAACTAGTACAACACAGTTACTTTTACATCCTTTTGGCATATTTCCTGATTCCAATATCCTACAAAAAGTCGAATAAAACAACGCACTCCTTCTTTACCAAAATGTTTCAGGGGATATTGTTCGGTCCCGGAGCTTCGCCACTTTTCATGTTTTCTTTCTTTCCTTTTCCTTTCTTAATGTCATTTTCCACCTTTACCATCACAGGCCTAACAAGTCCCTAATTCATGGGTACATTTTCGCAAGTTTTCCTCTGGTTTTCTTCATTGAGAAGTATCTGGAAACGCCTTTCGGTATTTTTCTCTTCACTTGTCCAGATGTTTCATCCTTAATGTAGCAAACTTTCATCCATGCGAAGATACACCGTATAATAAAACTTCACAGTGTGGGTAGTTTGCTGATCAACATTCAGCAAATCTCAAAGTTATGACGGAAGTAGCTGACACTGAAAAATCAACGGACAATTGATAAGGCGATTTTTTTTCTTTCCTTGAGAAGTCTGACTTTAAAATCAACATTTTTTCGTGCTTTTTGAAATTTTGATGTTTAGGTGGTCATTAGTCGCGCTTCAATTTTTTTTTTTTTTTCAAAAAGTTGTGAAAGTAGAAACTAATTCTAAAATTTCTCTACGTAATTATTTAGTACTTAGAAAATATCACTTAGTGAGATAGTTTATGTATACTACCAGGGCCGGATCCGGGATTCTCTGACGGGGGTGCACCAATAACTACCAGTACATTTGAACTAAATTTGAGTTTTTTAAATGCTTTTAGGCATCTGTGAAGTGAATGAGAAATTCCTTTTGAAATGCTAAGTGTGTGCTCTCGATGAATTCTCTTCCTTCAACCTTCAGAAAATTGAATTAAATTATTGATTTTGCAACACTCACTGCTAGAGATGCAAAAAAGCCGGCTTTTTTGAATCGAATAGTTAGATAAGAATTCCATGACCTAAATGCCATATTTCACTCTAAAATTCACCATTAAGATGGATGGAACAAATGATTAACGAATTAAAGCTAACATGAAGACTGTAGTATTTGAGGGCAATTTTAGAGGCTATTTAATTTTATTTTAACTTTTGAGTTATCGACACATTTTTTCTCTAGATCATTTTAGTTTGTCATCCGTGTTTCATTTCTAAGAGCATAGTAATCTAGCTTCTAGCGCAAAAGTTTAACTTCCGTCAAAGAGTACGTTTTTCAATATATCCGTCAAACCGTACTTCCACATTTCTGTTATACTGTAGCTGTACAACGATTTAGCAATAATTTTCCGGATACAACCTTGAATACCAATTTATACAAATAATCAGTAGCGGATTTAGAAAAGTACTTTGGGAGGGGTTTCTTTGATTGTTTCGTTTTCTAAAATGTCCTAATTTTATTTGGGAGGAGCTTGAAATTTATGAGTACAGGCATAACTAATATTTCGTTTCGTTTATATATTTAGCGATAATCTTCCAGATACAACCTTGAAGATCATTTTATACTGAGAATCAGTGGCGGATTTAGAAAAGTACTTTTGGAGGGGTTTTTCTTACTAATGCATGTCATGTTTGTTGTGCAGTTGTATTTATGTTAACAAATATATTCCGTAGACTTTTGTTTTTCTTTTCTTGGTGGTGGTGGTGGTGGTGGGATTGGGAGAGTTCCGTAATGATATGAAGGGTGTGAGCCAAGAACATGGTAACAAACAAATTTTCAATTGCCGAGTTATCAGCACCAGATAGATAGCAGCGCGTACCGCTTCGTTTAATCCTTCATGTATAGTCTTATATGAAAAATTAGCTTTCCGACTTTCAAAATGGATTGTGCAGCAGAAAATCTCTAATTTCTTAAAATAGTAAAATTGTGGGTTACCATGTTCTTGCCTCACACCCTTCATATGTTGAATCCCTCTTGTTAAAAATTCAGAAAACTTGAGGACCGAGTAAACCGTGATGGTGGTTATATAAAACTATAGAATTTCAAGAATATATAAAACTAAAATCTCTAGATGTGCAGACTTTAAGTGTGTCATATAAATCTAAGTATTTTTCTTATGTTTTAATTTTATTTTGTTCTAAAAAGAGGGTATGGAATATTTTGAAGTAAAAATACTACATAGAATTTTGCTAGTTATTTGTATATTTTTAAAAAGAAGTATTTACTTTTAGTGTTGGCTGGTTTACAGCAGCTGTTTTTCATCTTTTTTTAAAAATAAAACAACTGGTTTAAACCAAAAAATAAAAAGAACGAAAATTGCGAACCGTGTGAACTCCATGGTGACGTTTCCACATATCAAACTATCTGCATTAGTCTTATTTCTTTTTCACCTTTTAATCAGGGTGTCCCATGTTCAATTCTCGTTCGAACCACATTCGTAAACAAAGTAGCGGTTCGGATGTAACTTTAAGCGAAAGTCTTCTCCTTGATAACCTCGGTATTACGTAAAGATGTTAAGCCTGAACATACGAAACGAAACCAAATTGTATGTTTCTGCATGCATGAATGCCTGTTGTTTTATAAAGAAGCCAAGGTTGCTTAAATATATTGATAGAAATTGGCAAAATTTATCGATTGCCTACCTAGCTTCCAACATTAGCTTGGATTGGATTTTCAATGATATGAAAGTACTAAATTTGTAATTTAATACCTCAGTTTTAGCGTTCTCATTATGATACGTTGACCTTTAAATTTTACATGCAAAGCAATAACAGGATTTTTCCGTTATTGCTTAACATTTAGAGTAATGACGGGATTTTCCCGATGGCTAGGGCGGGAGTTTCCGAATTTAAGAAATTTACTGACCGGACTTCTTTAAGCTTATATGACCTCTTCCAGCACAAACCCGTTGTTGCATAATAACACCAAGGCGAAAGAAACTTATTTCTGTCAATATGTAATATAAATAAATAAAGCAAAATATCTAAACCCAAAAAACCTGGTTTAAACAAAAAAAAAAAAAACTAGTTTAAACTCCCTCCAAAAAACGGGTTTTTGGCATTTTCAAAAACAACCATGGTTCTTCTTGCCAACCCTGCTTACTTTTGTATAGGAGGCTAAACTAATCTTATTGTATACATTGGTTAATCCTTTGAAATTCATAATGTAAATATGTTGAGAAGTAAAACTGTTTGAAATATCTTTTCGAAATTAATGGTTTATTTTCGAGGTTTTATATTATTATCGGCATCAACAACTAATTAAATGACTTTTTTGTGTTATAGAGAGCGAAACAAAATCTGCTTTATCAATTTAAAGCAGACTTTTGAAAAAGCCCAAAATTTCCCAAGCAAAAAGCGAAGCAGAAAAAACCGAGTTTTTTTCCCAAAAGCCGGTTTTTTCCGAGCCCTTGCATCTCTACTCACTGCTAACTTCACTCTTTAGATAGTGTATGTTTACAACGAAGAGGGGGGGGGGGTGAACGTGCACCTTTGTACCCCCCTAAATCCGGCACTATATACTACATATACTTAATTGTAAAAGAATAAATCTGCAATTCAATTATTATTTCATTGGCTTAGATGGCGAACTTTGCAAGGCCGTAAACCATCTCAAAAACATTGGCTAGTTTACTAAGCACTATTTCTTGTTCTCTGGAAAATTACATTATTATTATTTCATTTCCGTATTATCTTTAAAAAAAATGACGACAGTCTTGATAAAAGGCTCGAATACTCGAAAAGGCTCGAAGTTGCTACAAGGACGCTAATGTTAGTATGTTTTGTAAGTTGGATGGGACTGCGCTTACTATAATGTTACAAGTTCGTGTCGTCAGTTTTCTCAGTACTGTATACGATCAATGCAAAGATGCATTGATACGTATACAGGGTGATGGCGCATCGTACGTTGACGGAAACTTCGGGAATGAATCTACAGGTACAACCAAGAAGAAAAATGTCATATGAACATTGGGTGAATGAGGCTTTGTTTGGACGCTAGAGACATCTGAAATCTCGCCTTCCGAAGCGGCATTTTGCAATATTGCGAGAACGGAGAAAAAAAGGAATATCGGATCAAAATATGTCAAAGGAAATCCCATCCGAAGAATACAGTTATGCACAAGAGATCAGGGTACAGTGGCTGCGCAAGGGTGGGCCACAAAGAAAGTGAATGAACTCCGGAGAAAAGTGAGCAAATTACAGTGAGAAACTGTAGGAAGTGATGCTACATGTAGACTAATATCCAGCAATAAATGGGAATGAACAAAGGCAAAAGTGGCTTGTTTCGTCTGGACTCGAATTTCATTTCGTTTTAGAGATGAGACATGTCTAGTCTCGTGCATATCCCCAATCCATATAACTGGCGGCGTTTTAATATCATGATCTGAGGGAAAATGAAGACAAGAAAGAAGGATTCTTTTGAAATAGTTCCAAATCTGTGAAAGAAGTAGTTGCACGATCTATGCCTGCGTTTTGTTCTTTGTGAAGAGTTACAATAGTGAAAACCCCATTATATCCTAGAATTCTCCATTAAAGATTGTGAAAGGCGTTGACATCTTATGAAATGGTGCTTACATACAAGAGATATTATGCCAACCTGTTAAACAATATTATGCACAGAGATCTCTCCGTGTTTCTTGTAGAGAGTACGTTAATAGATGTAACAGTCACTACTGTGCATATGAGGATCTCCTAGGGACAAGCGAAGGAATCCAGATCATCCTTTATGTAAGATTATGGTACGATATTCTTTTCAGCTTCTCCTGTTCTTAATCACTATCTACTAAGAGATATCACGAACGCTGATTGTTACTTGGAAAAAATTACAAATGCTTGTATGGTCAAGTATATCTACATGGGAAGAGAGACGGGAACTAACTTTTATAGAATACTGTGATATTCCGCATACTTTTCCTGGCCTCGTAGGAATTGTCAGTAGCATTTTTTTGGACGGTGAATAGTTCGTAACGGGTCCACAAAATGGTCTGCATGAAGTACAGACTTCATCCCTGTGATTTTTTTTAATGAGGTCGAGGAAACAATACCGGAGTAAATTCTGCTTCTTGATGAACTTGAAAGTAATATCCATGAAGTCGTATCCAATGTATGTGCTGAATTAAAAAAAAAAAAAAAAAAAAAGACAATCCCTATGCGTTAAGAGAAAAATGTGTTGAAAATGTTAATATAAGGACCATGTCGGAATGTAACTTTAGGAATAAATGGGATTCAACAGACGACGCACGAACAAAAATGCACAGTTCTAATTTGAATTTTAAGATAAACAAAATTCTAAAATTACCTAACATTGTGACTTTAGAAAAGTAAAACTAAGTGCTCAACATTTCTTTCTAAGACGCTTCGTATCCTCACTGGGATTCTTTCTTAAGGGCATTAGAAACAGTTCAGTAAACTCAGTTGTGTAGTAATGAAGTTGTCTTCGTTGTAGTTGAGAAAGAGCTCCAAATGAGAGTTTGAAAATAACTACGAAATAAAAACTATTAGAAACTGTTTTTCTTTCTTTTTTTAATCGACTACAAAAAAAAGAAGAAGGAGAAGGAGTTATCAATTCGATGTATGTTGTGGGTATGTTCACTTACAAGTTCAACACAGGTGTGCCGATTTTAATATACCATAAAAAATGAAATCTTTCAGTTTAAAATCCTACGTTTCTGCCCTTTAGGCGAAGAGAAACGATGATTAAAGAAAGTTAATAATTATGGAAGCCTTGGTGGAATGAGAAAGTGTGAGGAAAAGGGAGTACTCAGAGAAAACCCAAGGACACGATGTTGTCCACCACAAACATAGTTGGCCGGGAATTGAACCAGGGACTCCACGCACCAGAAGTAAGCGCTCTACTGCTGAGTCACCGTGCCTCAATTGATTTTAATAACCCATTTTGTTTGAAAGAGTATATTTCTACGTCGTCCCACATAAATTTCATCCAGATACGGTCTTCGATTGTAGACAATGAACCAACTCATCGAGTGAAGTTTGTAATACCACAATTGTCTCTATGATCATAAATAATTTTGACGTAGGTACACCAAATTTGTTTGTTTGAAATTGGTTAATATTGCCTTTTATATATATATAACCACGTAATAACTGCTCTCTCAAACCAATTTAATTGTAATAACCCAACATTCTGTTTCAGAAAGAGTTTTCTGTCCTTTACCGTTGTAATTAGTTAAGATTTAAGATACATGTTGTATCCTGTACTCCAATGAAAATTGAACTTCAACCGAAAGTTAAAAACAGGATTAACATATTCTCAGTTTGTTAATTTTCTCTCTCTATGCATATATCAGTGAATTGGATATTAAAGTTATTCTATCTTCATACAAATGAATTAATAGGAAGTTTTTTTTTTTCTCATTTCCACAAAACTGTAACCACTTCCGTCAAAACAATATAATGGAAGAATTTCCGAAGGATATGATGGTCGGAAATATATGATCCTATCTTTCTCACTGTCGCTTTAGACTTCCTGTGTATTACGTTATGTAATAATTCTGCGGTCTGCCTATTTTTGTTATTTCAATAACACCCTACGATAATAATACTTGCTTGTTCATGAAACTGTTAACGGTTACAATTAGCGGAACGTTTCTCTTCTTTACAGTGAAATTTTTCCCGAATTGGATATTTACGGTTCCTTCAAATCACTCGGCTCAGTGCGTTCAGTGCATAAGGGAATCAAGTACACTTTTAAAAGTCATTTTGGACATATGATATTTCATCTTTAAGATTTCTATCTAAAACTTCTTTCAGAGCATAAAAGATTCATATCCAGATATCATAATTAAGTCTTATGATGTAAAACCCATTGTTAACTTTTCCATGTAATTAAGAGTACTGTTCAAGCTTTATTTCTCTCACAACGTCGATAACTGACTTGATTTTCTGGTGCTCTGAACTATTCATATAACATAGTAGCTGCTGAAAAGGATTGTATACTTCAACCGACCCAGAACCAAATCAACTGACCTCAGACCACCTATACTTGTGATGAACTGATAAACAAAATAGGCTTCGTAAATTCTCCTATTCTGTCCCACACATTCTTATTCCATCAGTCCTTCCAGGGTTTTAACACTTAGAGGCATTATGCAGAGGCATGATTAGTGCCATACTAAAAAGTTCGACTAACATATGTTTACTCCAGTAGTCAGGTCTTTAATATGACACTAATCATACGTCAAAACGACTCTGCATAAGACCCTTAAAGTTTATATCTCGTTTTCTTTCATAACAAGATTTAAGGAGAGATTTCTTTTTTTCTTTCTTTTTTTTTAACTTCCAGAAATGTTTAACTCACAGACACTTCAGGATAGAGGGATTAGACTTTCATAATAATGACTTGATTTTAGCTTACTTTAAAACAACATAACAAATATTGTTTTGGCACGATACACAGAAGTGTCATATAGGTAGATAATGGATTGCGCCAAACCACCACACTGTGTCTCAAAATCTCTACAGATCAATAGACTGAAATAGTGATGACGTCAGTTCCTTTCCGTTACCATGGTGATCGCCATGTTTTTTTCTATGAAAAAGCGTGAAGGGAATGGTGTATTTTAAAATTTAGTACAAACAAGGACAACGGACGTAAATTTAGTTACAATTATAAAATGTTTTAACGACTAATAAAGTTGGTGGGAAAGAGTATAGATTTAGAATATGGAAATGCTTTTAGGTAATTACGAATAAAATCAAGAAAATTCATAAAGAAAGACTAATAACTAAGGAACTTATTTCTAAAAGCGCCACATCTCTAAGTGATAAGGTAGAAATCAAATAATTTATGTAAAAGTTATTATCATGTAATCCACCTTAAGAAGCAATTATACACAATATAAACTCCCTAACGTGCAAATTGACAAACTGTCGGCACAAGGAAAACTGTAAAAATATACGATTTTAAAAGGGAAAAATCTTTTTAGAGTAATATTAATTCTATTGGCACATTCACTTTTCGTATGTCCACTTGTACACAATATTAGTATCTACAATATTACAAAATAAAGGGAAAAAACAAGCCTTTGGAAATTTTCAATCCGGACTATCAGTGAAAATTGGTAAGATATTTTCTTATATTCCCTATCAACTTTTTTCTTTTTTTTTTTTAAAAAAAGAAAGCATTTAGAAACAGTACAATAAGAAAATATCAAATTATAAAAGATTCACCCATATATTCTAAACAACTGTTAAACATTAATTATGTTCACGTACGCAATATTGTGATACTTATATTAATGAATCAAAAATTTCCCAGAATTATTTAAGGTTAATATCTAATTATGAACAAGATGAATACATTTGTTTTCTCTTTGTGTTTTAGTTTCATTGATTAGAAATGTTTAAAAAGAAACATAAATATTTCATTCACTCTAATGTTTGCAATTCAAAAATAGTTCATCTCTGTTTTCGCTTTGCATTTAGGTGTTTTGTTATTTAGGCTACTTGTTGTTTGGAAAATAAAATGGCGATCACCATGGCAACGAACAGGATGTGACATCACACTATTTCAGTCTATAAAATACGCGTATATTCTTTAAAAAAAAAAAAAAGAGAGAGAGAGAGAGAGATTGGAAATTTCTAGGTATTTATCTAATGAGCCATCGTTGTCAGTGCCGTGTCGTGGAAAATCAGAGCCCGGGGCAAGAGTATACAACGGCGCCCCCGTACATATGCGTGAGGTCGACAGACCAGCCGCGAAACACCACCATGGCGCGAAATGTGAACATTTTCGAAAATAAACCATGCTTTTCCTTGATTTTGAGCACTTTTTACTTTTTTCCTTCCATTTTAAATATTTGCATATGGATCATTCCATTCCAAATCATCACAGCGAAAAACCTCACATCTTAGATTGTGATGAAAGTTAATGAAAAGCAAGAACTTGTGGCGTAAACATTTGTCAAGTTATAAGCTCCAGTGACAAGTAGTTGTCAGATAGCAGTGTTGCCAACTTGATAAAAAGTGTCATTTTTCGCAGACATGCTAAATGAAAAAAAAACATAGCTTCGCTCCTAATTTAGATGAAAACGTCATACTGGGCTTGTAAAGCTGAAGGAATGCTCTTTCAATAAAAGATAGGTGCAGACCATTTGTGTTATTTTGGGGGGTCAAGGTCCCACACTGTGACCTTTGACCTCAAATATCTGAAAATATGCATTTTTGGTTTATGTCAACAACAACAGAAACAAAAACAAAAACAAAAACACGATGTGTAGTGTCATGGTGTCCACCTGTTATGTAAATTTCATGTTGGGATGACTACGAGAACAAGAGTTACAAAATAATATGTAACAATTCTAGCAGAATTCAATAAAAATACCATATTAAATGGGTGGATATGATGTAAGAATCTTTCAACTGTGATATAAATCCCGTTGAAACACTTAAATGTTGCAAATTTTAAAAGTATACTCACCTCTAAATGAAGAAGGTGTTGCTTTATCCTTTGCATTCTCTAGCGTGGTAATAATGTCTGTAACTGGTAAATTATATATGCGACAAGTAGCTGTGCACAGGTTCACTGAAGCAAGAACATGAATATAATTGGAACAGTCAGAACATCGGAAGGTCGGGGAAAAACATACGATGGTGATGGACCATGGGGATGAAGGAAGTAATAAGAAGCATTACCTTTGTGTAAGCATTACGGTCATCACATGTCCTAATCATCATGCATCATTATAAACACATGTCACAAATCCTTTCGCTTCCTCCAATGAAACTGATTGTCGTAAAATGTTCATGTGGTGCACTACACTTTCTGTTGCTGTAGAATATCTTTTCACAATTAACTTGCAAACTAGTACTGGTATCAATGCATGAAGCTTTTGTGTACCTGGTACTGGTCGTGCTGTATCAAATCGTGCACTCAGAACTTTATCTGCAGTAGTAATTTCTTGGTGGATGCATTGTCCTAACATGAGTAACATTATAGGACGACTTCCTAAAGCAGGAAGAGGATTTAAGTACTTAATACTAGCAATATTCCAAATAATTTTCCCTCTCTGTGTTTTTCTTTCCATCTTTTCCTTGATCCTTCCAAATTTTGCGCCCTCTTATTTCGGCGCCCGGCGCCGTCACCCCGCTCCCCGTCTTTTGAAAGACCAACAAGAAAAACTACAATACCTGATTAGTCAAAGTATATATCTGGCTACATCCACATACTTGTGCCATAGTTCAGCCACCATATTCTATGACGAAAGAAGTCTGGATTTTGCGATGCGAAGAAATCTTAATCTTCAATGAACATTACGTCACCCGGTAACCAGAGAAGCTCTTCTCTACCAAGAAGTGATTCAGATGCTTGAAGAAGTGATAATTGGTGGTAAAGACGTCAGAACAAAAATAGTTGTACTGCCACTCGTGAGGAGTTTGTATACAATACTATAAGCGACAATGTAGACTTGCATTAGTGTACAATATGATAACACTATGTTTACAGACCATTGCTGGATTCTTCCAAATAATTGTGTTGTGTGCGTCATGGAGTTCAACGCTGTGACGATCCGCAGTGATGGTTTTTAATCGATATAGGAAGACATGATGGATTACTTCGACAATAGGCCAAAATACTAACAACAATATCTATTGCGAATGGAAGGGTGATTTTGGAAATCTTCCTGGACATTGCTCACTATCCGATCATTGTCTCGATCGTTTACTATTCTCGCAGAAGTGACAATCCAAAGCTAGAAACCTTTTGTGTAATTCCATACACTCAGAGAACCTCTAGACTGCGAATCTTGTTGAGCGAAGCTAACTTATGTGATACCCATGAGTTCAACATTTTCACTGTAACTTGTCTACAATTTCTCGAATACATTAGGGGGGCGTGTTTCCACTCTATTCCTGAGAAACTTTGTCGCCCGCACGAAATTTAACAAAGTAATGGCGTATGGTAAGTTTATTCATCTCCCCTGGCTGAAATATACTGATAATGTTTTCAGCGGCTAGATGTAAGGAATGTTCTAATTTGAACTCGTAATAGAAAAATCACCAACTACTGTGTTTTCTTCATGATGCACTTTCACATGGCCCTGTTCAACTGTTTTAATTGGCTGGGTATTAGGGTTACCAACTTTTGAAAATGGAAATACCGGACACCTTCCTGGAACACGTATACTCTTTAAGATTGTGACATCATCGCTCGCCAAAAATGTGAATAGCCTGAAAGTGGATTCGGAGTTTTAATTTAATAACTTTAGTTACTTTTGAATTATTTTTTAAACTTACTTATTTCAGTTTTCGTTGAGTTGACATATGTGATATTTGTAGTCTGTCATCAATAATACATTGTATTTAAACCAGAAAAGCAAATATAGTTTTGGCATGCACAAAATATATTTGAAAAATGAGTCTTACCAGCTTCACTGGGGCTGGTAATGTCTCATAATACCTGCGTACTTTTACTGAATCTGGATGCATTATTTAATTGGAAGATGTACCTGAGGATAAAGCAGTGCTAACAGGGCTCTTGAAAATGTACTTTTGTTCACCTTTAGCCAGGGGCGTAACTACTATGGCGCAGAGATGGCGCGGGTCAATGAAAACTTGACCCATGATCCACTGACCAACCACCCATCGTGGTCCCACTCTGACCCACGACCTACACTGACCCACATTGACTCACCACAACCCATGAAATACTCTGAGACACTTTGATCCACTCCGAACCACCAAAATCCATCCATCATCATCCAGTCTGTTCCATGATCCACGCTGTCCTCTCCACTGACTAAAGAGTTTACACTTGTAATAAAACAAGGCTGTGAAATTATCACTATTTAATTGAAGTTTGAATTTCTACGATCAATCGCTCAGGCACCGCTTTGTTACAATACCGGTGGATCTGACTTTACGATATAAAATGATAAAGTGTTTGTGATGGGCCAAATTACGATGAATTTTAATTAAAATATCTTGGTATAATTATTTCCTTGTTGAATTATCAATAATTTTCAGTGGAAGAAAGGATGAAATTTGAAAGTCCCAAATCAAGGTAAGTAGAACAACGTAAAGGAAAGAAAGTGTTAAATTTTCCATATAATTATGCGTACAGTCCAAACTTAACATTTGCGTGTAATTAAGTACATATTTAATGTCTATTTTTATCACAACTTTATGAGTTGATTGCCCTGTGCTCTAAGCGCTCCATATAATAAACATAAGCTTCAGCAATAATAGTAGAAAGCAATGGATGTCTGAAACGAAGCACTGTATTTTTTTTTCTCATTTAATATAAAGATAATCAAGAAAGTTCTTTCGCCTTTTGTGGAGGTTTCTGTTCCATTGGCCCACACACCGTGAGTTGAATGCGAACGGAGATAAGGCGAAGGTCAGTTGTTGGTGTGGGTATATCCAACATACTACCTGGTTGTACCAGTTCAGGTACACCGTGAACTTGCGTAAGGACATAGTGAACATGGGACCTCCACAGAGCGTCGTAAGGGCGCGTATGCTGTACGAGTTCGAACAGGCGCCCAACACCGCTGCAACGGGGCGGAAGATATGTCAGGCGTTTTGTGAGGGTGTCGTGGCTACGCGGACAGTACAGCGGTCGTTTAATAAGCTTAAAGACGGTGACGAAACACTCGAAGACGCACCACGTGTCGGAAGACCAATATATGTACGAAATGAAGATCTTCAGGCAACAATTGAGGCGCACAGTGACATGTGTGGAACTAGGACTACAATTCAGTATGAGTTCAGAAACCATTCGGCAACACCTCCATCAACTTGGGAAGCACTACAAGTTGGGTTAATGGGTCCCACATAATTTGAATCCGGGCCAGAAGGCAACGCGAGCAGACACCTGTGTTTCTTTATTGTCTCGTCTGAGTAAGGAGCCATTTCTGGACAGGCCAATAGATGTTGACATGTGATGAGAAATGGGTCCTGTACAAAACTCCACAGCGGCGTCATCACTAGTTAGCATCCCATGAACCGGTTCCAAAACAGGCGAAACCACCACTACAATAGAAGAAGGTCCTCCTGTGTGTTTGGTGGACTGCTCGCGGCATCGTGCATCGGGAACTGCTACCAGCTGGTCAGAGCATCAATGCAACTGTGTACTGTCAGCAGTTGAGCCGTGTTCAAGAAAAACTCAAAACTCTGGAGCCAGCACTTCTGAATACCAAAGGGGCCCTTCCTGTCACAGGACCGCTAAGCCCAAATGGCTAAGATGACCCGAGGCACCATTCTACGCCTTGGATGGGAAACACTATTGCATCCACCATACTCTCCAGACACTACATCATCCGATTATCATCTGTTCCATTCCTTGGACAATCACTTTAGGAGACGCGAGTTCAAATCCCAAGTAGAGGTGCAAAATGCACTTGATACCTTCTTCCCTTCATGGCCCACCAAGTTCTACCGCGATGATATCCATGGCCTTCCAGAACGTTGGCAGAAAGTCGTCGATGCAGATGGGAACTATTTTTGATCTTCCATTTACGTCTTAGGTGACATATCGATGTCAAAGGTAGTGCTTGAAAAAGCGACAGAACTTTCTTTAACTAATATCGATCGTTTTCAATTACTTTTACAAACCAACCCACTATCATTTTTTCATATATAGAAAGTTCCCTCCCCACCCATAATGGGGAATTTAAAAAAAAAATACTAAGATAGGTTCTGTTTATGTTCAATAAAGAGTTAATTTACTAAATTTTAGCTCCGTAAATTTAACGGCTTGGGAGATACTCAATTTTTTTTTCGCAAAAATTTGGATCCCCACTACCTTCTTATGATATGTATTATAATAAAAGCGATATGATAACATCCCAGTTGATGATTAAGGCCTAACTATATACCACAAGTCATTTTATTTGACTTTGCAATTTGACCATGATGATCAGGCACACATAGTTGCATTCAATTTTTTATTTAATAATTTATATATCACAGTTAAAATGTATTTTTTCCAGTAGTTAACTCCTCTAAAAGCTCGCAGGCTATGTGTCTCGAAAGCTAAGTAGTAAGTCCTATTGCTACTATTACAATTACAAATATCTATATCCAAAAGTACCTGAAGTTATTTTTTTCACTTAGATATACTCATCGAACAAGGGGCGTATGCTAACAGTGACAGCTACATATTTATAAATATTAGTACCCTGACTAATCGTGGATCGCTAATCATGGAGGTGATATTCACTCGGTGCGGAAATGCCTTGTTTACCCGCTACGCATAATGTATATACCAAGCAGTGAATGGGGGAGGCTGTGCGAGTCATACCCCAAAATTACCGGGATAACGAAGAAAGTGAAAAATGTATGCAGGTAACCTGATATCTACCGGAGGGGTATACGCAACCAACAATGTAGCAGTAGTGTCAGGCCAGCAGTGTTGCCATCCCAACACAAACTTATAACTTTTCAAATATCATTTTACGGCATTAAAATAATTGTCATAAAAATAAGCAAAAAGTGGGTTACTAGTGTTGCCAAATATGGGAGATTTGAGGCTATGAATTTGAGAGATTATGGGGTCCGTACAATAAAACGAATAAATGTATAACAACAACAAGACTGTAGAAGGACCAAATGTACTACCATGAGCAAAATAAATGACGCGTCTCTTTATTCTGAAGTTTTTTGAAAATATCCCCATTTTCTTTATATGTTCGAAATTTCGGAAGGTTTCCCCAGCAGGACAGGATAATAACAAACCCGTTTTTAATATTTGTGTTAGATATTAGCTTAAAATAAAGAAATTAGAAGCAAAAAACATTAAATCGACAGAAATCTCGAGAATTACCAACTCTGCTAAAGTGGGAAATTTTCAAGAACGCGAGGGAATTCTGCAGTTCAACACGAAGCAGTGACATCTATGTCATTGAGAGAGACGTGGATTAGATCTACAAACGAAACTTTTAACGAAACATTTCTAATGTGTCTTATTACATGCATTATCAGCGAACTCCAAATATATGAATCTATGCTAAGTATTAACGTATAGATAGAGCAAATAATGGAAATTACCTATGGAAAAAGACGAATTCTTAGCACAATCGTAATGAAAAATCGTCTTTACCGTAGAACAGGTTCAGTTCACGTAAGAAAACAAGTAGCTCAGTTGGTTAAAGCAACTAGTCTGTATGCCGAAGGTATTGGGTTCGAACCCCATCGAAGTGCCGTTGTAATTTTTATTACTGTGGTTATTTTATTTATTTTTTATGTGGGAAAAAATCAAATTGTAACATATGTGTAAAACTCATGACGATACCAAAAAAAAAAAATGCCGTTCTCGCACTTGCATTAGTGTCTCTAATTTTTGTTTGCAAACAGTTTCGTAATAATTTCCCCTGTGCTCACTACTCACTACATGCTCACTGGTGCATAACGAATGTTTTCCAGTAAATGTTAATTCTAATTTGGAGAATTTTATAAAGTTTCACAATGTTTCTCGCTTGATAGTCTTCTATCTACTTTTTTGGACACTTTGATAACAGATTTCCCTATTAAATGTTTAATTTCCCCTATATATATTTAATTACAGAAAAGTTTTACATGTATTTGTCTTAAATTGAAATTGTTTTGAATTTACCACATGAGGTAAGTAGCCCGAAGGAGGAGAACTGAAGTAACTGATATTCTACGTAAACGCAACCTATTGTAGAATTATTATGCTTCTTCAGCACATAATCTTTACGTTGGTCAGACAGAGAAAAACCCTGTTTCTTCCTCTCCTATGACCACTCCTCTTAAAGCTCTACATGTAATGATTCGTGTCACATAATTTCGGCTCTCCAAAGACATTTATTATTATTATTATTATTATGAAAATGAAATGAAATCTTTGAGTTTTACGTCCCACGTTTATGCCGGTTAGGCTAAAGGAGACGGTGATGATGAGTAATGAATGAAATGGTGGAATGAAGAAAGTGGGAGGAAACGGGAGAACCCCGAGAAAACCCACGCACACGGTGTTTGTCCACCACAAAGTTCACTTGGCAATATTATTATTATTATTATTATTATTATTATTATTATTATTATTATTATTATTATTATTATTATTATTACTGAATATGCCACCCTTACATAATGTAACTTTAGATATCTTGGTTTAAGTGCTTTCTTTAGTAATAATTTGAGCAACCATGTAACAAAATTTAAAGTGTATGAGGGGGCACGAAGTTTTATTCCCCCCCCCCTCTCTTTTCAGCACCGTCCAAACAGAAAGTATATAATTTCTGACAAGCAGAGTAGACAAAATGAATAAGAAATATATTTAAAGTAACCTTTCCTCCTTCGTGAATGGAATATCACGTAACATTTTTTTATTCTACTGAAGACGACCCTAGGCCGTTATGGTTAGGTAACAAAAGTTGCTGTGACCAACTGAGTTTCGATTTCTTACGCGAAAGAAGTCTGTTATATTACGAGGCATGCTTTTCATTAGCAAAACTGTTCGAAGTAATACGAACATGGCTCAAGAACAGAGACGGGACTGAATTACCACTCGATTGACCTTGAGGCCAAATCACCAAAGAGTAGCTATAAACGTTAAGTTCAGCGTGCATTTCTGTGGAGTTCTGTTCAGTATTCCTATCTGCCAATCACGCTTGTTTGTAAGATTAATATTTTACAAACCTAACCTTTCGATAGAGCACAATAGCGAAAGAATAAAAGGGAAGGAATTCTTGCCCTTGTGAACGTTGGATACCACCATGTGCAATAAAACTGTCGCGTCTCCTTGAAGTGATATTTTATCGAAAATAACTCTTTTCCCTTTATATATCCGAAGTTTTTGAGGGTTTCAAAATGAGGAAACGTTACTGACAAACAAGGACGCATTTAGGGGTGGGTACAGGGGGCCCGGACCCCCTCTGAAATCCCAACTTTTCTGTAAATTTAGCCTAATTTTTGGGATTATCTTTTAAAATTTTATTATAATTTTTCCTAATATTGAAGTCGGGCCCCTTCCGAAATAAATTACTGTATACGTGCCTGCTGACAATTTACAATATATTCGTTAAATAATAAAGTAAAATAATTAAATTAGGAGCAAAAAGCTTCAACACGGGCTAACTTTTGTCCACTGCCAATATTGTTAGAAGGGATATTAATAGCAAAAACTGCTAGTCAATGCTGAACCTTGAAACTTCACCCCGAACAACAAGCCTATTATTGAGAACTACATATGAAACATTTTATCAAAACTTATCTAGCTTTTATCTGGCATGAAATTATTATTTACACTAAAATGCACTATCCTAAAATGTGTATCTAAACATTGCTCTGCGTATCTACGAAGCAATGAAAATTTTTTATCGAAATATTTGGGCAGGAAACTCTAACAGCCAGCCATTTTATTTAAATCGTAATAAACCCTGTAACCGTGCGTTAACGTGAAGACAAAGCTTGGTCCATTGGTAATGTGTTGGAAGAATGAAAACTCAATGTTCGTAGGTTCGAATTTATCCACTCACCAGAACATTTTATTCTTATGTGTAACGATGAAATAAGAAAGAAAAAATGTATAACCGTTAAGACAAAACTTCAACCAAGTCTGAAGAGAACAATACTAAAATAGTAACACAATGACGTCAACCTAGAATTATTTCATGTAGCGTTTGGACGAAATTACAACTGTCAACAATTGCAAAAGTAAAAACAGGCTGATAGGCGTAATGTAGTCTAGACTTCTGAATGCATTTACTTCCTCAAAACTTCCATCTCGTCATTGGTATGCCGTTAGTCATGGTAAAACCTTTCAATTGGAAGTGAAATGACAAACTAAAACAGTTTTAAATCAATAAATGTCTATGTGTAAAAGTAGGTGTCTCTTATCTGTAGTTCTGAGTTCCTTTTACTTTGAAGTGACAAATGAGAGAAGAAAGTATGGTGATCGAAAAAAAATCAAATTTGAGATTTCAACGAATTTACACGTATTATAGCCCCTAATACCGAAAAAGTTATTTTTTGATACATGTCCATCTGTTCGTCCCTTCCGTTCGCTACACTTTAGTGTGCACTCGCCTAGAGGCCAACCGTTCAACTTATCTGCACCAAATTTTAGTTTAAGATTTTTATAGTATTTCCTATAGTTTCTTTTATTTCCCTCCTACTCCCAAAACAAGGGTAGTTTCCTGTACGATGAAAATAGAAAAAATATATTTTCTAATAACTGGCTCTAACGATCTTGTTTTCTTTCTTTTTTCATAAATCAATATTTAATTAGCAACCCTATTTTATGGTATAAGGCATTTATCTGAGAAAAATCTACAAGGGGTAGTTTATACTTAGGGGTGAGTTTTTTCTCAGTGATTTTCTCAAAATGGACTCAAGTGTTTTCGTTCATATTTCATAAATAAATATTTCATTAATAACTTAACAATATGGCATAAATAACTCGTTTGTCCTAAAAAAAAAAATGCGAGGGGTAGTTTATTCTTGGTGGAGTGTATTGTCTGGGTGATTTTCTCAAAAATGACTCAAAAGAGTTTATTCGTATTTCAAAAATACATATTTCGTTAATAACCGAACAATATGGCAAAACTCGTTTGTCCTGAAAAAAAATATACGAGGGGTAATTTACTCTTGGGGGTGTTTTTCCTCCACGGTTTTCTCTAAAATGAATCAAGCAATTTTGTTCGTACTTAGAAATAAATATTTCATTAAAAACCTAATAATATGGAATAACTCGCTTGCCCTGAAAGAATCCTCAAGAGATAGTTTATTCGGGGAGTTATTTTTCCCTCACGATTTTCTCAAAACTTACGTGGACAATTTTATTGATAATTCATAAATAAATATTTCATTAATAACCCTATATTTTAGTATAAGTCATTTCTATGAAAAGCAATTACGACGGATAGATTATTTTGGGGGTCAAGGTTTTTCCCAACAATTTTCTCGAACGACAGGCGATTTTGTTCAAATTTCGCAAATAAATATTTCATTAATAAGCAAAAGTATATCTTAACTCATTGTTCGAAACAATTCACAAGAGGTAGGTTACTCCTGACGTGTTCTTTTTGAACGACTTTCTCGAAAATGACTCATTTGATTTTTTCATATTTCATAAACAATTATTGCATTAATTGCTCTATTATATGTCTAATGAAAATGTGCTCAAAGTGTGAGTTAGTTTTGTAGTGTGGATTTTCTTCAATCGAAGTTTTTTATTCGATAATCTGACATTCGATGTATTTGAATAATACGATATTTTTTTTTTCGTATTATCCAAATACACACTTCAGTAACAACTGCGGCCTAACACAGTTAAGAAATTGAATTGAAAAAGTTTAGTGCGGTGGCCCTGTAATTGAATATTTTTTGGTAAACACCCTAGCTTTTTGTGGTAAACTCAGGCTTTTCTTTTTCGAGCGACAAAAGAGAGAAGAAAATATGGTGATTGTGAAAATAGTATATCAAATTCAGATTTCAACGGATTTACATACTTCATGGCGTCTACATACCGGAAATGTGATTTTTTGATACCCGTCCTTCCGGTCCGTCCGTTCGATACACTTTTCTGTGCACTCGCCTAGAGGCCATACCGTTCAACGTATCTACACCAAATTTTAAACTTAGGGTTTACATAGTATTCCTACAGGAGATTTTCCCATTTTTTTCCTACCGCCTAAAATAAGTGTGGTTTACTAACAGCCGAAAATCGAAAAAAGCTATTTTCTCCAAAATGGTTTTAACAATTTTGTTTATTTTTCATTAATCAATATTTAATTAACAACCCTATATTGCAGTATCAGATATTTCTCTTAGAAAAATTTACGAGGGGTAGTTTATTCTTGGAGGTGACTTTTTCTCGACGATGTTCTCAGAAAGGACACTGGTAAATTTTGTACACACTTCATAAACAAATATTTAACCTTGCAGCATGGTATAAGTCAATTGACCTGTAGTAGCTTATTCTTGGAGTTGAATTTATTTTCAGTGAGTTTCTCAAACACGACCAGTTGGCAACCCTGTATCTCGACAACGAAGCTGAATTCGAAAACTGCAAGAGGACCATTTGTCTCCTTGTGATGTCACGAATCATCTCCCAAAGTTTGTGGACATCTTTCAGGTTCACCCTTAATGAAGCTTCTTTTCGAAAAGTTAACTATTAACTTTAGACATTGTTTATTTTTTTAAAAAATCACAAATGCCGTTATTAATTTTAAGGCAGAGAGCTACTTCTGAGAGAATAGATCTTGAAAAATAATTTTAAAACTTAGACTTTTGTTTTCGAGACATTCCAGACAAGACGAGACATTTTAAAAGCTATTTCGTGTCCAAAACATTTGTTACGTCTTCTTTTGGATGTCACAAAGCGCGTCTCGTCTCTTTCTCGAGACATGTCTTATCTCGTGCGCATTCGTTAACACTTGGGAAGGATTATCTTTCTACTCAAAGCATTGTTTTTATAATGGTTGCATATTTATGATAATTGCCGTCAACATAAATTACAGTTCTTTCAGTTGAATTAATTGTTTATTATTATTATTGAAATTA
This sequence comes from Thermobia domestica, assembly GCF_964235325.1. Lineage (NCBI taxonomy): Eukaryota > Metazoa > Arthropoda > Insecta > Zygentoma > Lepismatidae > Thermobia > Thermobia domestica. The sequence goes on along the minus strand of NC_137463.1, from coordinate 111,607,485 downwards.
AAATTAAATGGAATATCTAGTTTAACGTTGCACGATTATGCACCTACACTAAGGGAGAATGATGATGAATGAAATGATGAAATGAAGAAAGTGGGAGGAAAATGGAAAATTCCAAGAAAACCCATACCCATGCACATGGTATTTGTCTACCTCAAATTTCACTTGGCGCGAAGTGGAGTCGAGCCACGGACCCCATGAATGCTCTATTATTATTATTATTATTATTATTATTATTATTATTATTATTATTATTATTATTATTATTAATATAATAATAATAATAATAATAATAATAATAATAATAATAATAATAATAATAATAATAATAATAATAATAATAATAGTAATAGTAATAATTGAAGTGAGCTTAACGAGTTTCAACCGTCCGACTCAACCAATGTTTGGGTGTCTGTTCGTTCGTCTACTCCATGACAACTTTTCATAAAAGACATTTCCTTTTAATGAAACTAGTAAGTGCCTTTTAGCTTTGAGAAGTAACTATGCTTGGAATTTGAAATCTGCAAAATATAAGAGGTAAAATTAACCAAATGGTCCAAGTTTACACTAATGTATACAAAACAATTTTGCAATATCAATTACGTGAATCTTGTCCCATAAAGAAGCCGAAACCCCTACACCAAAGAGCCCTCCGAGATTTGATAATTGTCCACAAGGACTGAAATTGTCATTTCAAGCCAAGACTTTAATATGAAGCCAATAATTTCTTTAAAATAGACGAAAAATTCGAAAGTTATAAGCATTTTCATATTTTTGCCTTTTTCCATAATGGAGCCGTAGCACACTCTACTGATGAGCCCCCCCGACTCCAGGATTTGATCATTCTCCATCGGACTGAAATTGCCATTTGGAACCAACACTTTAATACGAAGCCCAACAATTCTTTAAAATAGACGAAAAATTCGAACGTTAGAAACATTTTAATATTTTTGCCTTTTCTCATAAGGGGCCCGTATTAGCCTACACTGAAGAGCCCCACGAGATTTGATCCTTGACCACTGGGACTGAAATTCTCATTTGAAACTAAAACTTTAATATGAAGCCAAAAATTAAACTTTTACATCAATTTAAACTGACTGGGTTCCAGTTCACTCCACTATTATGTTTAGTTTAGTTAAGTGGTAATTTGTGACAGCTTCACATCATCAAAAGAATCTTTCACTACCCTCCCTCCCAGAAGTTTGTGCTGGATCCGCCACTGGATTAAATAGACATTTTTCCTATTATTTTTATCACCTTGTTGGGGCTCCCTCGTACAAATAAAGAAGCGGTAATATTACAATCAAGGGGCGCTATATATTAGGTATTTCTTTAGTTACCTACCCCTAACCGCACAGGGCCATCTTTGGTAGAATAAAAAAATGCTACGTGATATTCCAATCATGAAAGGGGAGAGGATGCTGTAAATATATTTCTTATTCATTTTGTCTACCCTGCTTATGAGAAATTACTTTCTGTTGGAAGGGTACTGAAATGAGAGGGGCAAAATAAAACGCCGTACCCCCTCCTACATGGTTGTTCAAATAATTACTAAAGAAAGCACTTTAGACTAAGATATCTAAGATTTAAAGTAAGAAACTAAGATATCCTTACATTATGTAAGGATGGCATATTCAGGATTATTATTATTATTATTATTATTATTATTATTATTATTATTATTATTATTATTATATGAATGTTTTTGGAGCACCGAAATTTTGTGAGACGAACAATGGAATGTAGAGGTTTAAGATGGGTGGTCATAGGGAGGAAAAACCAGATTTTTTTTCTGTCTGACTCTCTAACGTGAAGATTATGTGCTGATGGCAAGAAGTATCATCATTCTACAATAGGTAGCTTTTACGTAGAATATCAATTACTTGAGTTTTCCTCCTTCGAGCTACTTATCTCATGTGGTAAATTCAAAACAATTTCAATTTAATACAAATACATTGTAAAACTTTTCCGTAATTAAACATCTAGGGAAAATTAAACATTTAATAGGGAAATCTGTTATCAAAATATCCAAACAAGTAGATAGAAGACTATCTAGTGAGAAATATTGTGAAACTTTATAAAATTTTCCAAATTAGGATTAACATTTACTGGGAAACAACGCGCCAGCGAGCATTACGTATAGTGAGCAGTGAGCACAGGGGAAATAATTACTAACCTTTTTGCAAACAAAATTAGGGATGGTAATGCAAGTGCGACAACGACATTTTTTCTTTTTTTGGTATCGTCATGAATTTTACACATATGTTACAATTTGATTCTTTCCCACATAAAAAAATAAGATACCCATAATAATAAAAATGACAACATCACTTCCATCTGCATTCGAACCCGCTACCTTCGGCATACAGACTAGTTGCTTTAACCAACTGAGCTATTTGTTTCCTTACATGAACTGAACCTGTTCTACGGTAAAGACGATTTTTCATTACGGTCGCGCTACCAATTCGTCCTTTTCCATAGACGATTTCCACTTTTTGCTCTATCTTTACGTTAATACTTAGCATAGATTCATATATTTGGAGTTTGCAGATAATGAACGAAATAAGACATATCAGAAATATTTCGTTAAAAGTTTCGTTTGTAGATTTTATCCACATTTCTCTCAGTGACATAGATGTCGCTGCTTCGCGTTGAACTGCAGAATTCCCTCGCGTTCTTGAAAATTTCCCACTTTAGCAGAGTTGGTAATTCTCGAGATTTCTGTCGATTTAATGTTTTTTGCTTCTAATTTCTTTATTTTAAGCTAATATCTAACACAAATATTAAAGACGGGTTTGTTATTAACCTGTCCTGCTGGGGAAACCTTCCGAAATTTCGAACATATAAAGAAAACAGAGATATTTTCAAAAAATTTCAAAATAAAGAGACGCGTCATTTATTTTGCTCATGGTAGTACAGTAGGGAGTAAACCACAGCATACACAGCATCCAGTGACTAACAGGCTTGATACGTCATGTCGAGTGTGCCACTAGGGTGAGAAATGTATGTATTTTACGATTCTATCAAGGAAACCAATTTAAGTGTGGTACGAAATTGTGGACGAGTTTATGCACAAACGAAGTGTTTTTGTATACAATTAAACCCATTAGAGGGAAAAGCCCTCGATCTCAACCGTTCCGGAGATATAGAGGAATGAGAGAAAAACTGGTGCTTCGATATTTTGCTAATATGTGAATATGTAGCGATAAAACAAGTAAAAGAGATTTTTAAAAATTAAGAATTCCTTCATCCACGAAACTGTAGTAATATGTCGATTTAGACATGAGGGTTACAAAACCGAAGAGCCCATAAAAATTGTAGGGGAAGAATGTTTTGGAGGAGAAAGCGAAAATACCGGAGTTCAATTGTTGCTTAAAATAGGCGTGTAAGGTGTCTATGTATAGGTTTCTTGGTACGCTGAATCGAATAAAAGCATCATCAGTCAAATAGGATGAAAAATGTAAAAAATGGAGACCGTCCGAACTTTCCAAATATTTATGATTTCTACAATTATTAACCGATCGGAACTGTATGTGACATACAGTATATAAGGCGTACAGGTTTTCGTTTTTTAAGTGGAAGATACTATTTTTGTTTATCGCTTCATACTTTGCGTTTTAATACATGTCATACAACTACAAACTGTCGTAATTATGTTTACAACAATATGTATTTATATTTCGTATTATTTGATTTGTTTTTTCTATAGTACTTTTGTACAGCATATGACCTTGTATTTTTGTTCACATAATAATATCTCTATTCCTTTGGCAATATAATTAATACATTTTCATATCACCTTTTCTCATTTTCTACGAACTAAAGACATGATATATTACCAAGTAATATCATCTTTCTTCGTATCAATGGCGTTTGTTATTCCTCATAGGCCCTTTTTCTTTCGGCCCCGGGTAAAAGATACGCCACTCACCTCAACATTCAACACCACATTTAGTCGGTCTGGTGCATCTTTCTTAACGTTTCAATGTAATTTTCAAACATATTCACTCGCAACGTAGCCGGTAATCCACAAAATATCAGAGCACCAGCTATCACCTTACCCCTTTATATCTCCGGAACGGTTGAGATCGAGGGTTTTCCCCTCTAAGGGGTTTAATTGCACACAAAAACATTTAGTTTGCGTATAAACTCGACCACAATTTCGTGTCACACTTGAATTGGTTTCCTTGTATGTATGGCTTTTCTGCTGTATGTATTGGTGCATTATATTAAAATATTTTGTACCTATATATTACTGGTAACCTGAATGTATTGTGTTTTATTTCATCGTTGTCTCACATGCTAGTCTCAGTGACAAGTGTGCAGGAGTGACATAAGAGATTCCCAGAAGGACGCACATCAGTGCAAATCGATTCGCGCCCAATGTCTTACACCACTTCTGCACTTGCCAGTAACGTGTAGTATTCGCCATACACAGTAGCAATGCGACGATGAGTTTCACGTTGTACAACCCTCAGCCACCAAGAAACAAACCACACCTCTTTGCTTTTCTTTACTTGCCTCCATTTTTAATGCTGGACGAACACACTTTTCACTACGTTCACCTACAGAGCAATAAACAAACAGTGTGTACCTGTGAGTTGTCACTATGCATTTATCCTCCCCGAGAGATGGCAGTATCAAGTTTTAAGGACTGAATTACCAACTTTTGCGAGGAATGTGTTTTAGAGAGGTTGTTCGGCTTGCATTTGACTGTCCCTCGTATGTCAAAATGACATAAATGGAAGTCATCTTGCCATTCACTTTGTATGTCTAGAGAGTATTCTAGTACTATGTCATAAAGTCTATGATCACTCTGATATGTCGTGTTGACTTACGATAAGTCTCAATACGGACAAAATATTTGACGTACTTTCGTGTGTCAAAGTGACATATTCAGCATCATGGTGACATACCAACGTCATCAGTTTGACATTATCATCATACGAGGGCTAGTCAAGAAAGACTTGGACTGATTTTTTTTCTAGGCAATTTATTATTACTCAGCAACAGGCACATGATCCTTTTCAAAGTAGTCCCCGCCCATTTGAATGCACTTTTTCATTCGAGTCTTCCAGTCCTCAAACACGTGTCGCAGGCCATTCTTTGAGAGGTCCTTCAAAACCGCCTCCGATGCCTTCAGAACCTCGGAATTATCGGAGAAGCGGCGTCCACGCAGTCTGGATTTTAGGGCAGGGAATAGAAAAAAGTCGCACGGTGTGGTAGGCGTCTCCACCCCCCTCAAACCTTTGCAACAGCTCCCTGCAAGTCTCCACTCGAACGGCCTTCTGCTCTGGTGTCAGGAGTCGCGGAATCCATCGCGCACACACTCGGCTCATGTGGAGGTGGTCATGCAAAATTTTGAAGGCACTGCCATGAGATATGCGTAGTGCGGCTGCCAGATCGTCGATACTGATGCGGCGATCTTCTCTAACAATGACTGCTGCCGTGTTAATGTTCACCTCAGTAACAGCTGACGCTGATACACCTGGTCCACCAGCTTTCGTGATTGTCATTCGGCCCTCTTTAAACTCTTTGAACCACCAGAACACGGTACTTCGTGGCAGAGCGTCATCTTTGTAGGCTGCTCTCAACATTCCTAGAGTTTCTGTTGCACTTTTCCCCAGGCGATAGCAGAACCGTATAGCTGCAAATTGTTCATCTCGTAATGACTCCATTTCTTCTACAGGCGACTTCTAGATGCGGCGCAGAACATCACCTGCAATAAAAATTCGTGGTTACCAAACATGCAATGATTCCTTAACAACATTTTATATATATATATGCACAGCAAGACCCACCCTACTTGTATGCCAAACTATGAAGCTCCAGCGTTAACAGAACTGCCGGGAAAAAAATCAGTCCAAGTCTTTCTTGACTTGCCCTCGTATCATTACGACATGTGTGTGTGTGCCCTATTATGGACAGGTTTGATATATATATATATATATATATATATATATATATATATATATATATATATATATATATATATATATATATATATATGCCAAAGCAACATACTTCGGGTTCTGTGTGTAGGGGGGAGAAGGTTTACTAAAATGACTAAAAATGTGATTAGGTAATACTAGAACAATTCTGTCTAATGGGAGGAAGTAAATTAGTATATAACACGTCTTTTCATCTTAAGCATTTCAAAGATTCTCGTAATTTAGTAGCGTCCCGTATTTTTATTTTTGAAATATGGCAACCCTATACTAATATTATTCTGTTTTACTGTTGAACAACTCTGGATATTCCGCTTTCTAGGCTCATAACTAAATTTAAATGTAATTCTTTGAGGGTGATTTTTTTTTTAAAGTGTAGCATCTCTAGGTAAATGATGTGCATAAAGCGTACTGTGAAAGTATTCCATTTAAGTGTAAAAGTATTTCATTTAAGAATGACAGAAGCAATATTGCATTTATCAAGTCAAAATCACCACATCTAATAATCATATTAAAACTTACACCAATTGTTAGTGTCAGGTTAGTGTTGGTTACTGATTCCAGCACAATGTTAATGCTCCTACGTGCACGAAGTTGTTAACAAGTTAAAATGGTGATTCTCGTTTGATGTCAAGCCAAAATCTCAAGTTGTACAAAGAAACTTTGCGGAAAACGAAAAGACTTTTAATTATTAGTGCTACGTTATTGCCGCTACAACCAAAACGTTAGTGATCATGCCTACGAAAAATTATAACAAATAAATGAAGTATTTTAGCTTGATGTCAAGACAAAATAGCCACTTTTAGAAATAAGCTGAGCAGAAAACTAAAATGAAGTTAATGGTTACAATGATATGTTAGTGTTGGATAGTGCTATAAATACAACATCAGTGTTTGTACATATGGAATCTTATTAAAAGGTTAAAGTTTCGATTCTGGCTTGATGTCCAGCCAAAATTGTCACTTTTACAAATAAGCTTTGGGACAAACGAAAAGACCGTCATTCATTAGTGGCATGTTAGTACTATTCAGTACTACCAGCATAACGTTAGTGCTTCTACATATCGTCGTATGAGAACCAGAGGAACATAACTCCATTTCGGTTTACACGCGATAGAACAAAAATATTATTTTCTTAAAAAGATGTGTTTTTAATAAGATAGCAATTGAGTCACATTACAACAGATGATGGACAAGCAGAACAGATAGTATTCCGTTCCTGTTCCATTTATACCAAGTGGAGGGCTTTCAAAATTATGTCGAAGCATGAATAAAACGAAAACCGCATTTTTGGAGTTATGTTCCTCTGGTTCTCATGCGACGATATGAAAAGTTATTAACATATTAATGTGCAGTTCTTGCTTGATCTTAAGCCAATTGTAGACGGCCGAGTGCCTTCTCCTTAATCTGCATATCAAAATGCAGATGAGTGCACATTTCCCTATCAATATGTGAATATATGATAATTTGTGATCAAATTAATTGCTTTCTATTTAGCATTCATTTTAATGATTATGTAACCTTTATGAATATTATTGGGTAAACACCGAGCGTAATACGAGAGTATTAATACACTTTTGATGTATAGTGTATTCGTGTATGTATGTTATTCCTTTATAGGCTATGAACATTATTTAAGTTTGCGTGCATCTCATTAATGGGAATTTAAATTGTATATATTACATGCGTTATTGGATTAACATATCCTGCATACAATTTCTACATATGATAAAATAAAGAAGAAATCATATTCAGTTACTTCATGTATAGAAGTTTGAACTCCGTTGATACAGAGATAGCTTGGACAGAGATTTTTTTCTTGGCGACAGCAGTCTGAGCTGCATAGTTTGTGTGAGGTCTTTGACTCCTAATGGGTGGAGAAATCCCTAAATAAACAAGGAAGGATGAAACATTGTGTATAGGAAGTATACTAGTAACTTCCTCTTGTATAGCAATGACAAGGTGGAAACATTGCTTACAGACGCTCTCCAGGCTTTGTTGAAAAAGCCATAAAAATTTTAGCGTCAACACGATAGATTTCTTATTTCTAAAGGTGTCGAAATCACACCTTTGAAAAGAATCTCACAAGTCCCAAGCTCATAGCGTGGCTTCATGCCAAGTTCGTTACCGTCAGCGAACTGGCCTATGATTTTCTCCCATGATGCACTGCACTTTTGAAAACTTGTATCTTATTTTGACTTATTTTATGTGTAAATTATTAATATTAACGTATTACGCTCACAAGTTCTTGGAAAGACCGTTTAAAATTCAGGACTTAATTTGTCATCGTGTTTCCCAACGTTCAAGACATTTAGATCTTGTATAATTGTCAAAATTAATCATAACAAAAATGTTTCTATCTCTCTCTCTCTTGGAGTAATGGCTGCTGGATGGTAGCAGACAGTTTTGAGGGAAGCCAGTGGAAAAGAGACTTCCTACACCTACTCGGAGAGATGACAACTGTATATAATGATTCTATTGCATTCTGTATATATTTTATTAACTTTATGTGTGTTTAATCAAGTGTATCTATTCTTTGTATTGTAAATTTCAGTGAAACTAGTAATGTTTATCTATTTGTTGTTATGGACTTCTGTTTGGGCAGAAGCTTTCGAAACTGCCGCTCTCAACAGTGGTGGCGCCACCTGTCACGCAGTGTATGCTTGTTTGCAAGCGCAAGCTGGTTTTCGAAGTGCTGCTTGGTGAAGAGACCACACACAGTTATTGCCTCAGGCATTGAAACCCTTTGTTAGTGATTCTAGGAAGAGCGAGTCCCTGCTTCTTCCAGGAAGTGGGGAGGTTACTACCCTTTTGTGGTCAGTGTGGCAGTTAGCTGATTCCTAAACTCGAGAGTGTGAAGTTGCTTCTAAATTTCGAGAGCCAAGAAGTTATAACCCAGGACAGTGTGAAGATCGTTTCTTTCCGTGGAGTCCTGTGAAATTATATACATGGACACCCATGTATCGCGCCACGGCTGTGACAGTGGACAGTGTTTATAGATATAAAATTATAGTGGTTATCACCGGATAGAGTGTGATAGATACTTCGAAGTGCAGCAGAACAGTGAGACTTTCATCATTTACTAACACTTCATGTTCAAATGTTTCAAATTATCCACTTTCGACCACTATTTCAGAACAGTGGCTATATTTGCCATGTCTGTTTCAGTATTTTAAGTAGCAGTCATTCTGTGGACAAAACTTATGTATAGTGCAGTGGCACTATTATACATTCCTGTTATGGAATATTAAAAAGCGTTAGTACAAATCTCAAGTGAGATTGCAAGGCCTGTCTCACTATACGACAGTGCCCTCCTGAACTCTTAAACAAGGAGACCCGCAAGACATGAAGTATTGCTAACTTTAAACTGACATACCTTGGGTCAGTTGTAACACATAAATGTACATCACTAGTGGTTCACCATTCAGGAACAATTTGATTCCAGTGGAATGGAAATGTGGGCGAGTACAATTGGCGTGTGATTTCATCGTAGACATTTTTCCAGTCCCTCCTTTAGCAGAGACTATCCGTGAAGTGGACATTAGGTCAACATCTAATCACCATGAAACTACGTCATATATCTTAAAGTTGAATTTAACAAATATAAAATTTGTTTTTTTATCCTCCTCTCTGTACAAGAACAGTCAGAGACTATAAACACATATAAATGAGGAGAATGATTTATTTTTTTTATCTATCTGCTTTGCAGTTCACTTTTAAGAGGTCAGACAGACCTCGAGTGTAAAATAATTTAATCATCTGTATCTATGCAGTGAGATATGTGTATATATATATAGTCTAGTGTAATTGGTGCACCAGTGAAAGAAAATTTCTAATAAGTGTTTTGTAACATGAGAGTGGTGAGAGTTGACTTCAGTCACCTATTGATTTATGCGGAGAAATAAATATCCATCTTCCAACAGTATAGTGAGGGTGTCTATTTTCCTGGTTGGTGAGTACCCGAAAGCTAATCTATATGTCTTTATTTCAGGAGTGAGAGTTAAGGAAACATTTCTCCTTACTCTAGTACATCTGAAAACCTTCCTGAATGGGGCCCAGGAAGGCATGCGCCCAGAGAACAAATATGACACAGTTATGAGTGTAAAGAGTACATAACAGGCTGCTACCTGTTGTTTTGAAATCTTTTTTTTAACCTTATTACATTTTTGAAACTCTTTACAAGTAGCTGCAGAGACCATAGCTGTCGTCAGAAATCCCTGAGATGTATACTTGGTAATTTAAAACCCTGAGATTTTTGTTTTGGTTTAATTTTTTTAATGCTCTACCGACTATCAATTGTGGGAGTGGCGGCTCCAACAGGAGATCATCCTTATTACTCCGAAAGGGATTTACGTATGCAAAAGCATTTCATTTACATTTTTGTGTTATTTACATAAATTAAAATATCCCTCGCCACTCCACCATCTTATAATTAATCATTATGTGTTGGTGTTTTCTGTTGTATGCATACATTATTTCTATTGCTTCTTGCACCTCACACAATCTCGCTACTCTTGTAAATAAGCTTTACGGAAAACCTACGTAGTGGTGGTTAGTGCTACAACTACAAGGTTAGTGCTTCTACATAGAAGAAGTTATTACTAACATTATATGCCTCTTGTACTAAGGAGTACTAAGTATTGACACCTTTCTCGTTTTCCGCAAAGCTTAGTTATAAATGTGACGATTCTGTCTTGATGTCAAGTTAGAATCGAGAGAAGATATATCGTTAGAGTTGGTTAGCAATACTAGCATTAGTGCTCTTATGTACGGAAAGTTATTAACAAAATTAAATTGTGATTCTAGCTTGACATCAAGACAAAATCGTCACGTTTATAAATAAGTTTTGCGGAAAACGACAAAGGTGTCAATACATAGTACTCCTTAGTACAAGAGGCATAATGTCAGTAATAACTTTCTCTACGTAGAAGCACTAACCTTATAGTTGTAGCTCTAACAATGGACATCAATTTTGTTCTCCACAAAGCTATTTGTATAGACACGTATTTATATTGACAGCTTGACAAAATTGTTATTTAATTTATTAATAACGTTCCGTACGAAGGAGCACTAACGCTATGCTTACAGCACTAATAAGTATTAGCATACAACTATGTTTAATTAACTTTTTGTTATCCAAAAATGTGTTTAGTTAATGTGGCGTTTTAACTATCACGTAAAATTAGAGTGGCCGGTTTAATTTATTAATTAATATTGGTATATGGAAGCACTAACGTTGTGCTCGTAACACTAATATATCACTTAAGACTGATACCCTTTTTATTCTTCATGAAGTTGTTTTGTAAAAATGGTGACTTTAGTTTGACGTCAACCCAAAATAGGCACTTTAATTTGTTAATAGCTTTTCGTAAAATCATTGTGCTTGTAGAGGTATTCAGCAATAATGTAGCACTCGTGTTTTTCATTATTATGCTCACCACAAAGTTACGTTGCAAGAATGGCGATTCTAGCTAGGGATGGCCATATCCGGATAATTTTTTATTCGGATATCGGATAGAAACTTATCCGGATTTGCAATATCCGGATGACGGATAACAAAACGGATAACGGATAACGGATAATATCCGGATAGCGGATACCGGATAATATCCGAATAACGGATAATATCCGGATAACGGATAATATCCGGATAACGGATGACGGATAATATCCGGATGACGGATAATATCCGGATAACGGATAATATCCGGATAACGGATGACGGATAATATCCGGATAACGGATAATATCCGGATAACGGATGACGGATAATATCCGGATAACGGATAATATCCGGATAACGGATAATATCCGGATAACGGATGACGGATAATATCCGGATAACGGATGACGGATAATATCCGGATAACGGATGACGGATAATATCCGGATAACGGATATATCCGGATGACGGATAATATCCGAATAACGGATATATCCGGATGACGGATAATATCCGGATATCGATATATCCGGATGACGGATAATATCCGGATATCGATATATCCGGATGGCGGATAATATCCGGATAATGGATTTATCCGGATGATGGATAAAATTCAAATAACGGATAATATCCGGGTAGTAGAACATTCGGATAGCGGATAATATACGGATGAAGGATAAAGGATAATATCCGGATAACGTATATGGTTTTAAAAAGATGATATGGGAGAGGGACATATCAGTCTATTCTGCTCATGGAGGTATTAAAACCTTCGGGCAGTGAGTTTTACCTTTGAAAGGCATTGCTTCTTAAAATGTTTCCTAGTAACTTCTAGTTTTCTTATGTTGTTGTTGTTGTGGCACGGTGGCTCAGTGGCAGAGCGCTTCCTCTGGTGCGTGGGGTCCTCATTGTTTCGATCCCCGGCCAAGTAAGTTTGTGGTGGATAAGATCGTGTCCGTGGGTTTTCTCAGGGTACTCCCGTTTTGTCCCACTTTTCATTCCACGAGTTCTTCTATTATCATTCACTTGCTCTAATCATCTCTCTTAGCCTAACGAGCATAATTGTGCGACGTTAAACTCAAAGATTTTATTTATTTTTTCTTATGTTGTTCTGAGATTTTGACAAAGAAGATGGGAAAGTATCCTGCATCTGGTATGTTCCGCACGAGTAGACTATATATAGTTTTATTTTAAGTAAACTTTTAAAACTTCCAACTCAATCAACATTTGTGTGTGGCCGTTTAACCCCGGAAACCTTATCCAAGTGTTACGAAATTTCGAATCTTTCTTCAACTTTCCGTAACAACCCCATTTTTGGGTCTACATTTCCCAGTCAAGAATTTTAATATCAGTAAAGCCAATTCCACTCCGGGTGCTTGGGGTCCCGGGTTCGATCCCAGCCCCCGCCAAGTGAACTTTGTGGTGGACAAACACCGTGTGCGTGGGTTTTCTCGGGGTTCTCCCGTTTCCTCCCACTTTCTTCATTCCACCATTTCATTCATTACTCATCATCACCGTCTCCTTTAGCCTAACCGGCATAACCGTGGGACGTAAAACTTAAAGATTTCATTTCATTTTTTCCAATTCCACTCCAGAATAAAATATGTAAAAATTATTCGATTTTGATTTTTGATAAAACATTGTATCACGTATTTTAGGGCGTCAACATAATTCCCATCAGTTTATTGCAAAGACAAAAAAGGTCCAAAGTAGGTAATATCCCCTCAAATTTGGAAGCTTCCTCATTTAAATAATATGATAAAAATTTCTAATAATTCTCACCAAATTGTTCTAATTATGACAAATGATAAAGGATTCTGTTCTGATGCAGCATGCCGCATATTTTCTTTAATGCTTATCAGTCATCCCACTATTTGAGGTTAAAGTCTCTCAAAAATATAAGAGTAAACTCCCAAATTAAAATTAAAATATGTTTCACGATAATTTTCATTTAAAAAAGAATACAATTCCACTTTGAAGAAATATGGAACATATAGGCGCTACTATTTCTTTTAACCTCCTGAGACCTGACCATTTATTTGTCAAGAACTTTTGATGAAATTTTGTGTATTAGGTATCAATAGACCCAATAGTACATCTTTAAAAACAATTTTATCATACTGCTTTCCTATTGATCGGTAATGGGTCGAATTGTATGCAGTACTTTGGATCTCAAATTGCTATGTATTGCTTACAATACACAAGGAAAATTTTATATTTCCCTTCGTAATATAAGCATAAAATATGTAAATCATTAAACTTGAAATTTACTTCACCATGTTTTATTTTCTGAGAAATTATTCAATCAATGCATCTGGATCAGATGCGTCCATAATCCCAATTGTCTTCTTTTTGCCTTCAGCAGACAATAGAGCCACCTGTAGGTAAAAACAAAAACCAGCTACCTTTTCTGCAGTAATTTCGACACTTCCCGAATACAATAACCGAGATTCGGGCATGTTCTTAAATATTCGTAGTCATGACAGGTGTTCGAAAAACGTATTGTATGCAATACGCACAGCAGAGAGTTCACTCCATCTTCCATGTAATTTGCACGGTTCTAGATATAAAAACACTTGAACACCAGAACAATATGTTGAATTGGTGGCGTTATTTGCCGAAGTTACCCTATACATCAACTTTAGAGGTAGACTATGCTAAGCCATTTTTTGGTCGAAATTGAGTTAAGAATACTTTTATAATAGACTATGTTCTTTCTAGTGGTGTAACAATATAAGTCTAAAAGCATCCCATTACTTTGTAACTACTTAGTAGACCCTATAGTTTGAAAACAGTACTTACTATAGGTCTTACTTAAGGACCTGGTTTTTCACTTCTCTTGTAAAATTAGTAAATTATGACTTGGTTTAGTTTACCTCTGAGGTCCAGATATAATAAAATCATAGCCATAACCATAATTGTTTTTGTTCATCGACCATAATTTTTTGCAATATGTCCAGCACACTTTCCAGCCCATGTTAAAAATTATTCAATTAGTACCTGTCATTAGTTGCCAAATAATTCATTTCTACTGTATATATTTGGCCTACAAATAGTTCAAATCCGCTACTTTTGGAGCACAGACACACTACTTTTTGATCTTCGAATCTGGCAACACTGACTCAATGATTTAAATCAACACAATGTGAGGACCTCCATTTGGTCTAGCGGCTAGCACGCTTGACTGCGGTTCGCGTGGTCCCGAATTCGATTTCCAGCGGGGGTACAGTTGAACGACCGAAGTGGTTCGGTTTCCATTATAATCATTAGCTCCACATCTCCTTTAGGCGCCCTAGTATAATCATGGGACGTTAAACTAAAACAAACCAAACCAAACCAAAAATCAACACAATGTGTATTACTAACTGTAAGTCCTTGAATAATTGCATATAGCTATATGGTATGGATCGAGTTTGAGGTGTCCGGTGGTCAAACTAAAACAAGTGAAATGTAACTAAGGTGTATTTAGAACTTTTAATTAAGCATGGGTTTGTGTACATCAGGCCTAAGGCTTAGGGGAACAACTAGTGGTACTGAAAAGTTATCAGTTACATTTAATTTCAGTTACAATTTGCATTTACATGTATTGCCGTAACGGAAACTTTGACATTAACATTATAAATAGACCAAAGACTATGAAAAACGTCGTCTTTTGAACCCATTCTTGCACCATAAAGCAAATTACGAGTTATTAAAATATTTTGCAACTTACGATGTTGGCACTTATTTAGAATAACATTTAGCAATTTATTTAAGTTGGCAACACTGCTTAAAATAATGCAACTACAACTTGTTTTAATTAAAACAACCAAAAACTATTGTTGTAATATTATAGAGGCAAACTAAAACAACAATCGTTATAAAATCTTAACACAAATGCGTTATTTTAAGCAATAAAACAATCACTATCCATGTGTTTGGTATCTCTGAAACGGTTTGAAATAACAATTCTTGTAAATGACATTATGATCACTTAAGTCTTTTGGAAGCATGATGAGACGTGATACGAGTATGTCAGCACGTTTTCGAAGTAAAGTCTTTAGAAAATGTTAAAATTTTTAATTCCTGTAACTTTGTTCCTTCCTTCATTCGAAATACATTATACCATGATCACAGTATTTGACGCTAAGATACAAATGATGCGCATTGTACCGTCTATGCTATTTGAGTTATTAGAGATCTCCAAAATGTTAATGTTAGTGATACTGTATTGTCCTTTGTTACACTGATTTTATTTACAGGAATTATATTACTGGTTTTATTTAATATCTAAATTAGAAATAGATAATACCTTACATCAAGGTGACCAGAACTTTTACTTTCAAAAACGGGACGCATACGAATCGGCGACCGGGGGGAGGGGGCTTATATATCTGACTTCCACATTGCAGTTTGGGACTCAGCAGTGTTTTCAATTTACAAAATATACAAGTAAGAATGATAACACACCATTTCTAACTTAAGTACAACCCAACAATACTTTTAACTACTTGAACACTCAGAATTCCAACTCAATTTTCACTTGAAGCACAGAACACTCAATTCCCATTTGAACATTCAGAAGTTCCAGACACAGCTGAACCTTCCCAATGAGTGCTGGTACGAAAGAGTGTAGAATTTGCATTGAACATTTACATTTTGAATAATAATTACTTGACACCTGGGTCATTTTTCTTTAAAAACGGGACATTTAGGCGTCCCGTTTGAGAATCAGATAAAAACGGGACAACAGTGGAAAAAAGGGACTTTTCCGGCTAAAACGGGACGTCTGGTCACCTTGCCTTACATAGTGCAACTTGAGAAAATATAACTTTATTTTGCGTTCGTAACACTGCTTGTTTATAGGCGCGGATCCAAGGGAAGGGCTATAGGGGCTATATACCCCCTTAACGCTCAGGTAAAGCTACACTAAATAAAATGAGCTTCAATCCTGCTTTACACTGGATAAAGAGGCAAACTATGGTTTAGCCCCTCCCTTGATCATATCCTGGATCTGCGCATATATATAGGGTGACCCATTTTAATCTTTCCACGGAAATATCTCGAAAACGGTTAAACATAAATAAACTGAACAAAAACTCAAATAGGAAATACTACGGGACAAATCGAATGGTGATGTCATGGTGTCCCCCAGGGCCGGTCTTCAGGGGCGCCCGGGGCCCAACTCTAAAATTTTAAATGGAAACATGAGGCGAGTGACACCTCGTTAGATAGATGTTTAAAAACTGAAAAGGAATGTGGCAAAATATTTTTTTATATGTCGGTCACCGTTTTCAAAATGGCAGCCAAATTATGTTACCTGTATCAGTTAATTGTCCTGTAGCACTAACATGAAAACGGTTGAACATAAATGAACCAAACAAAAGTTCAAATAGGAAAGCCATGGAGGCACATCGAATGGTGTTGTCGCGGTGTTCCTAAGGGTCGCCCTTCATGGGGACCCAGGGACCAACTTTAAAATTTTAAATGGAAACATGGGGAAAGTGATACCTCGTTCGATAGACCTTCAAACACTAAACAGAGTTGTGACAATGAACAGAACAAAATGTGAAACAGGAAAATGACATAAAGCACGTCGGATGATGTCGTGGTGACCCCCAGGGTCGCCTTTCATGGGGGCCCAACTTCAAAATTGTCAATGGAAAAAACATAGGTCAAGTGATATCTCGTTCGATAGATCTTTAAAAACTAAAAAGTGCTGTGGTAAAAGATTTTTCATATCGGTTACTGTATTCTAAATGGGCGCCAAGACATGGTGCTTGTATTAGATAAAACGTCCAGTACCACTAATATGAAAACGGTAGGAGATAAATGAATAGGATAAAATTCGTATAGAAAATCGCAGAAGGTATTTATCATTTCAACGGAGAAAAAGATTATTAAAGTATAAGTGAGATCATGCTAAAGAGGAAATCTAATTCTTAGATAATTATCTTTCGATCTCCCTCCGTAAGTGGGTGAAACTAGTGCTCTCAACGGGTCGGGTCGGGTCGGGTTGAAGACCGACCCGACCCGACCCGTGACCCGAATTGACTGACCCGACCCGACACGACTGACCCGAACCGTGATCCGATCTGATTGACCTGACCCGATAACCCGACCCGAGCTGACCCGGTTGACCCGACCCGACAACCCGACCCGAATAACCCGACCCGAATAACCCGACCCGACAACCCGACCCGAGCTGACCCGATTGACACGACCCGCAACCCGACCCGAATAACCCGACCGACAACCCGACCCGAGCTGACCCGATTGACCCGACCCGACAACCCGACCCGAGCTGACCCGACTGACCCGACCCGAGTAGCCTGACCCGACAACCCGACCCGACAACCCGACCCGAACTGACCCGACTGACCCGACCCGACAACCCGACCCCAGTTGACCCGACCCGACCCGACCCGTTTGAGAGCACTATGGTCACAACACTGGGTGAACGCCAAAATGCACTCACATTGGGAAACTAGTTTTAAAAGCATAATTTTAGAAAATAAAGCATACAGCATAATTTAAAATATATAGCACAATTCTTGGAAAATTCTCTTTAACTGAAAGTTTAACATACTGTGTTAATATCTTTTAAAGCCAATATTTACAATGCAAAATCATTGAGAACATAACAATGCAACAATGAAAAGCTTATTTTCATTTCTGTAAACTTTTCGATGTAATCCTTTGATGTGGAGAAAAGAAAGTAAAAGAAGAAATTTTTCCGCCAACAATGAATAGTACGCAAGAACTCCATACTATATTGTTACAGTGACGACGCCAGCTTTAAGTTCTTAAGGGGGCAAAGGAGGGGCAGATACATTTTCGGGGGGCGGCTATTTGCCATACCAAAAATGACATATTTATTACGTTTGACTTATTTTACATTACATTGTGTATTTCGTTGCTGTTTTTATGTTAGATCTATATGATTATAAATTAAACTTATTTCAAATAAAATTTGTAACTAACAAATACGTAACGTCTGCACATGAAATATTTTTCAATGAAACTTTTGAAGCCTAAACATAAATTGAATTACTTTCGCGAATGCTACAAGTAACACATTCGTCTATATGCTACGTATCTCTCGCTCTCTCTCTCCCTCCCTCCCTCTCTCTCTCTCTCTCTCTCTCTCTCTATATATATATATATATATATATATATATATATATATATAGAGAGAGAGAGAGAGAGAGAGAGAGACAGAGAGAGAATTTACGAGGAGCTGCTGAAAATGTCGTAGTCCAATCCAGAAGGAGTGTAGGTACTAGGTAGAAAAATGAAACCGTAGTTTAAAAAAACATATCTCTGTATATACAAATATAAATTTTCATATTAATAATGAAATTCTTATTGTTTCTCAGGCCTCTGAAGTGATTATGTGTGCCCAAACAGATAATTTCACGAACATCCAGATCCTTACTGTTATAACATTTTTGTTCCACCAAGGAAAGTCACCGAAGTAAATTAATTAGGAAATCAGTGAAACACCACGGAACTCTCCTCCGTTATATATAGTGGTGAAGAAGTAAGTGGCTTAGTATAAACGTAACAATTTCTCAACAAATTATGCTTTACATCCAGGATGATTAAAAACAATGACTCTTCCTGGAATCATGGATGCAATTTGTGACATTATTCTTGAAAATTGCAGCATTTCAGCCAGTGGTGGATATAGCCCGGGGCCGGAGAGCCTAGGCCACCCCAGCTTTTGTGTGACAAAAATAATTTAAGCTATTTATATTTATTATAGTCTGAGGTCTGCACCCCGCTTTCTCAGTTTTTACCTTCTCACAAGTAACACTTCACATCGTTGCTGCCGGTCTGACGCTAAACTATACATTTTCGGAAAGCACTAGTCCTAAATAGGATAACTACACAGTGCGACGGTCAGACGTTGCCGCGTTCAGGACTTATGGAGCGTCAAACATTAACATGGGGTTTATGAGAGTTACAGGAAACGAAGAAGAACACAAGGTTTGTGACGTTTGAATCGACGTTGTCTGATTGAGCACTTGTTTGCGTAAGTTAAAGGGTACAATCAATGTGCAAATCGTCGAACAGAGCATGAGAGATGCAAAGAGTGCGCTCACAGTGTGCACACTTGACGAACGGTAGTTCGCCGCACGTGAAGCACACGTCACCTTCGTCGAGGGAGTCAAAGCAGTACTCGTGCGGAGAGATCCACATTCCCGGCTCCTCGTCCAGATAGCCAGCCTTGTGGAAAGCGTACCGGATCAGGTTCTTGAATCGGGGTGCGCTGAACTGGTAGAGTGAAAACGACTGTAGTGCCAGGAATCGATCGCGATGCCAGATATCCATGACACTGTCCATGGCCAGTGTGTCGGTCACAAAGCGTACAAAGGACTTGTACTGACGGAAGAAATGCACATCTAAAGGCTGAATCTTTCCAGTGCAACCACCAGGAATCAGTCTCTTGTGCAACGCAACGTCGGCAGGCTTCAGTGCGTTCGATAGATTGTCGTCCTTGTTCAGAGTCCACGAGTCCAATAGCAAAACGATCTTCTTCCGATCATCAGGCATGCTTGGCCAGAACACTTGCTCGTAGAAGTCCTTAAGGTCGTCCCTGTTCATGTTGGACGTTTTGCCAGCAAATGATTTGATGTTCGGTGGATCTGCAGGCTTGTTTCCCGGAAACTTTCCACTTGGTTCCGACACCAGTACATACATCGGCCGCAGAATCTCTCCGGCCATGGTGATCACGGGCATGATCATGTAGCTGTGGGTTGTTGCGCTCATGGATCCCACAACCGCTCGCACGACTGTTGTTCCTTTGGTACGGAGAGTGCGAGTACTCTGCAACAACTTCTTGAAGCTACTCTGATCTGCATTGGCAACCTGCGTTGGTGGGATGCTTTCGCTTGCAATGAGCTCGCGAGTCGCTAATACGAAAGCATCAGCCTGCTGCTGCAAGTCCAACTCTTTCAGTTGCCAGGTCCTGCCGACCCTGTGGGTGATTGCACGGTCCACGATGTTGTTGCGCTTCTTGAATCTGTACACCCACGACGGTGATGCCTTGAACTTGAGACTCTTGTTAGGGTCCAGTTCATTAGCTGTTTGCCTAGCCCAAATTCGCAACGTTCGATCGTGAATGATAGCAGTGTGCTGTTTCTCCGCGAACATGCCCCGAACTGCCTCATTGATCTCTGCCATCAGCGTCTTCTTGTCATCTTTGCCTTGTGTTGCCCCAAAGTGACGTAGCACGCCAATGTTCCGAATATACCTGAACTGATTCTGCAGAGTCGAGTGGGTAGCACGACCGGTCTTTGTGTTCCAAGGCCTACCTGTTTTTGGATTTACCGTCCAGTAGGCATAGGCTTTTGCCTTGTACTCGCGCCACTGCTCTGGTGTCATTTTGGAGTCTTCTGGAGGCTGATCCTGGAACTTCGGCTTCTTCACAGGAGAGGGCAGGTATTCTGACGCTGATGAGCCAGATGCGGAAGACGTATGAGACTGCTGCGATGACGAAGGCATCTCTGCATCCTCCTGCTCTTGGTCTTCCTCGTCTCCAAAATCCATGTCTCCGTCCCCCTGGTCACCATCACTGTCACCGAAGCCGAGCGTACGAATCTCTTCAACGACTTCCATCCCGCTGGTCAAAAGAGACTTAATGTGTGCCACCATCCTTTGCTCTTCCAAATTTGGATTGCGCTCATTTGTCCCGATCTCGGCCACCAGAGCCCAAACGACCACTTTCGGATCCATCTTACAACGCATACCTAAAAAACACAAAAACAACACAAATGTTAGCACAGAGTACAAATGCAAGACGAATTAGCATGAAATAATACGACTGCTATGGTTACTCTCATAAACCCCATGTTAATGTTTGACGCTCCATAAGTCCTGAACGCGGCAACGTCTGACCGTCGCACTGTGTAGTTATCCTATTTAGGACTAGTGCTTTCCGAAAATGTATAGTTTAGCGTCAGACCGGCAGCAACGATGTGAAGTGTTACTTGTCAGCAAAACTTGTGTCAAGGATTCTGGGCATTTCTTTGGAACTCGTCGGTAGCATAATTCAGAATGGCTTGGGTATGCGCAAGTTCTCGGTATAATGGGTTCCCAAAATATATGTCAGGAGAATAAAAGGGTAACGGCATTAAGAGAAGTATTCTTCCAATTTGACCGTAATGCTGATCAATTTCGCTGACGAATAGTAACCATAGATGAAATATGGTTGTACCACTATGATCCTGAATCGGAACAACAGTCAATAGAGTAGTAGCACTCATTTCTCCATCGCCCCAAGAAGTTCAAGACACAGAAGTAGGAGTGGTAGTATAAGTATGGAGTGGTAGACTACCTCCTCAATGGTCAGATATTTAATCCAGAATCTCTACATTACTTACAAAACTGAAAGAAAAATTCAGAGTTCAACGCTGCGGAAAATGAAAAGAAAGGAATTCTGTTCCTTCAGGAGGATACACCTGTCCATCAAGCCCCTGCGAACATAACTGACATTGCATAATCTAGGATTTCAATGTCTAGATCATCATTCTTATTCCGCAGATTTAGCTCCGTCTAACTATTACGTGTACTTATTTCCCAAACTTAAATAACACTTGAAAGACGCCATTTTAGATCTGATAGGGGTAGTGCTACGAACAGTGGTGCGAGGAAATCTAGATTTTTTTAACTTTTCTGCAAAAGCTGGAGCACTGTACAAGGTAGTATATTGACTCTCGGGGGAAGAGAAGAAGAAGTAAAACTTCACCAATCCACGTGCACTCCTTGTGGGTTGGGCTACGAATTTTTCAGCAGTTCCTAGTCAATATGATAGACGTCACGTCAGTACTTTGAAACAAAATAAGTAAAGGAGCACTAGTATAAACCAATTACTAACTAAAGATCAGCACTCTGACAATACATTTTATTGGGAATCAATTTCATTCCATAATTTTATTATTATCATTTGCAGGAAGGGAAAACACAACTCTTTTTATCTCCCTCAAAAAATTAAGCCCTGGTAGTTGCAAACTAACAAGGGAACCTTCCGAAAATGATAGTTGCAGTGAAAGATGCGGCCTATGCCAATTGAAAGAGCTGTAACAGAGATGAGCATTCCCAAAAAATTAGCTGCCCATAGCGATAGGTTCAAGAAATATAAGGGGTGGAAGTTCGGGAAACAGCAAGGTTGGACAAGGGGGAAAAGTGCAAATTCCGCAAAAAAAAAAAAAAAAAAAAAAAAAAAAAGAGAGGGGGGCACGGCAAAATACAATGCTGACAAGTGTTGTATAGAAAGAGACTTACCACAATAGGGAACAAATGAATGCCACCAGTGGGGTTAACAGTGTTGCCAACTGCAATGAAAAGTACATGTTTTGCAAAGAGCACTATATGAAGTGAGTGCAATATTCAGTGTCAACCTGTCATGTAGAACATAAAATATGGCGTGTATAATCAGTGGTACAATCTAAGAAAAGAGAATAGAAAAAACAGAAGTACGAAAAATACGGAAAAGACGAAGTTAACCATAATGCGCCAAATTTGATCACGAGCTGTGCATATTAGAATGAACAAAACAAGAAGCACCAACTATGCAGGAAATCGACGTACCGAGAGTCGAAAAGAAAAACGAGTTCCAAAGTTGGCAACACTGGCCATGAACATCCAGACAATTCTAATATAGTTAGGCCACTCGCTTCACAAAAAGAAAATTCCGGCAACAGGCATCACTCGGAATGCATCAATGCTAGAGTGATTGAGGCAATGTCAAGTTGGAGAACATGAAATGGTTGGGTTGAGCCAACAACCGATAATAGAAGTAAACATTATGTCATGGTTGCGTCGTATGTGGGAATATACAGGGTGTCCCACCAAACTTTGTGACCTGAAAGATTTGAGAAACGAACAAAAATGTGACGGATCCAGTTCTGCAGGAATGTACCAATGTCTTGGGGGTGATAAAAGTCTGTGAGAAGCAAGTGCCCATAGGATCCCCATCATAGGGCCCCAGGAGCCAACTTCAAACTTTCAAATGGCAATAGGGACCGAGTGTTACCTCTCTCGATAGATCATGGAATGTGCAACAACACATATAGGAAACATTTGCTATATGAAGCATGTTTTTCAAAATGGCCGCCACAAATATATGTTGTGTCTTAACATGGCATCGAACATTGTGATCTCAAATTGCTGCGAAGCGAAAACAGATGTTGGAAATCCAATTGCACAGGAATGTACTCATGTCAAGGGCCAAGAAAACTTTGTAAGAAGCAAGTCCCCCAGGATCCCCATCATAAGGCTCGAGGGGTCAACCGCATTTCAAATGGGAACAGGGGGCGGATGATATTTCTCTGGATAGATACAACACCGCCTATAAGAAACATTTGCCATATGAAGCACGGGTTTCAAAATGGCCGCCAAAAATGCACGTTGTTCTTGTCACCGAGCAGATATTTTTGGCGGCCATTTTGAAATCCCATATATTAAATATTTCTGATATTCGTTGTTGCATATTCCATGATTTATCGAAAGAAATATACCTCGACCGATGGTGCTATTTGAAATTTTGAAGTTGGCCCCTGGGACCCTATGATGGGGAACTTGGAGGCACTTGCGTCTCACAAAAGTTTGTCGCCCGCTGACATGGGTACATTTCTGCACAACTGGATGTGTCACATTTTTTCCCTTTAAAACTATTTCAGTCACAGAGTTAGGTGGGACACTCTGGATATATCATATAATCGGTGATAGTACTGCAGACAGCAACACATAGCAGATCAAGCCTTTGAATATGTTAGCCTTCTACACATGTGGATATGTGATAGAAAGACTACCAAAGATTCCGACACCTCTACAGTACTGTTTCGAGACATTCACAGGCGATCATTGTACCATGTGTAACGGATTGGTAGTATTCCTCTGTCCTCACTGCAAATGTATCTTCTGTTTGGACCATTGTCTCATCGAACAATTGCACGTACAATTTGGACGAGGATGTACAAATGATGCGAAGGCTAATGCCTCTTGCCGGATTTCTTTTGTGAAGCGACTGGCCTAACTATATTAGAATTGTCTGGATTTTTATGGCCAGTGCGGCCAACTTTGGAACTCGTTTTTCTTTTCGACTCTAGATACGTCGGTTTTCTGCATAGTTAGGGATTTCTTGTTTTGTTCATTCTAATACGCACAGCTCGTGATCAAATGTGGCGCATTATGGTCAGCTTCGTCTTTTCCGTATGTTTCGTACTTCTGTTTTTTCTATTATCTTTTGTTAGATTGTACCACTGATTATACACGTCATATCTTATGTTCTACATGACACTGAATATTGCACTCACTTCATATAGTGCTCTTTGCAAAACATGTACTTTTCATTGCAGTTGGCAACACTGTTAACACTACTGGTGGCCTTCATTTGTTCCCTATTGTGGTAAGTCTCTTTCTATACATCACTTGTCAGCATTGTATTTTGAGGTGCCCCCCCTCTTTTTTTTTTTTGCGGAATTTGCACTTTTCCCCCTTGTCCAACCTTGCTGTTTCCCGAACTTCCACCCCTTATATTTCTTGAACCTATTGCTATGGGCAGCTAATTTTTTGGAATGCTCATCTCTGTTGCAGCTCTTTCAATTGGCATAGGCCACATCTTTCACTGCAACTATCATTTTCGGAAGGTTCCCTTGTAAGCTGTTATAAGGACATCCTCTGAATATTGGAAGCCGAGAATAATGTTTAAGAAAAAAGAAGTTTTAAATAAAACAAAATATGAAACTGAAAACTTCAAACCTGGACAAATACAAACAAGTTACGTAACTGGTTTTACCTTTCTTTTGTTTCCAATCGAAGTTGATCCAATGAGAAGAAAACAAGTCGACCAAATCTATTATTGTTCGCTAGGCACAATTATTAAAAACCATAAGAAAGAAGTATAACTAAAATTTACCTCAAAAGGGGCTAAATTAGAAAACAGAAATATGCGTGCATACCCAGACGCTCAAAGAAGAAAGCTTGAGGATTAATCTGCCACATAGTAAATTCATGGAAAGTAGACTACAATTTGTCAATGAGATTGGTTATGATACTGATATATAATACTACATGAAGAATGTTTAAAGATTGTACGAGTCTGGGGGGGCAGTCTAGGTGGCAGTCAGGGGGGCAGAAGTAGCTACTAGGGGGGCGCTCGCCCCCCTTGCCCCCCTCTGGCGTCATCACTGTATTGTTATGTTTACTTTTTGAACTTAAGCACTTTCTGTACTTTTTGGTGGCATCTTTTACTTTCCCTTTCTGTATATATGTACCTGTAAGGCGCACACAAATGATAGAAAAAATTTATTCGAGCAAAGCACATCTCTTTACAATGAATTAAGTAGAAAGTTCATTAAATATGAGAGAAACTAGTTGCAAAAAATATCAATAAATAGATCAAGATATTTAGAATATTTGATGTATAATAAATATACATTATACACGATTAATGTAAAATAATCATTGAAATTAACAATAAAGCATGATTTAATAAAAGCATAATTAAACAAGAAATAAAGCATAATGTGGGTTGCTCTAAATTAAGTTGTATGAAGACGAGAAGAAAACGAAAGCTGATTCCTTAACGAATTTCGTTGATCTTCTTTGTGTCTACAAAAACGCATTCCTAGAAACCTACAAGCTAGGTATCATCTCTGTGATTATATCAGCTTCTAGTGCTACATGTGAAAGGTCATTCTCTTCTTTGAAAAGATTAAAGACTTGTATACGCAAGTCAATGACTCATGATAGGTTGAAAAACTTAGTGTTACTTTATATTGAGAAGAAAATTGCTAAATCGTTAGATCTTTAACAAGTTGTGGATATGTTTGCTGCTGCCCACACGAATAGAAAGATCCTCTTCAAGTAGAGGCATGAACCTATAAGTTATTTTCTTTACCTGTAAAAGTGTATTTGCTTCCACTTAAGTCAACCAGCTACACATATTTTAAACGCCATGATTAAATAACTATTTACTTATATTAGAAATCAATTGCATTAATGAATCCTAGTTGTTTGAGGTACTAAATTCTTATATTTTCACTGTTTTCCAAAGAGTAAAATCATGAACAATAAAGATGGAAACATTCACCTTGAATACACACACACACACATATATATATATATATATATATATATATATATATATATATATATATATATATATATATATATATATTGGAGATGTCCCCCTCAAAATCCTCTTGGGCCCTTCATTGCCCCCCCCTGAAAAAACTCTAGCTACGCTACTGGACACCATGCACCAGAGATGAATTCTCTACCACTGAGCCACCGCGGCCCTGCTTGGGCTTGGTCGTCCATATCCAATCTCTCTTTTGGCGTTGCTTAAACAACTTCTAGTTTTGTTCTAAATCCAGACTCCATATTGGCGTAGATATTAATATTACAGTCGATTGGTAAAATCAATCTTCCACATTTAAAAATTAAAGTTCACACAAGTAGAAAAATAAGCATTTATCATAAAAACACTAGCTGCAAGTGTTCAAAATAGATTTATGGTTTCTATAAAATCAATTGAAAATTGCTATTTTTAATTAGGCAGCTAGTGAAAAACAGCAGTTTTCGACTCAGCCGAGTTTAAACTCAACCTAAACTCAGTTGACCAAAGTGAACTGACCCGACTGACCCGACCCGAAACCCGACCCGATAACCCGACTGACCCGACCCGACAACCCGACCCGAGTGACCCGACCCGATAACCCGACCCGAGCTGACCCGATTGACCCGACCCGACAACCCGACCCGACAACCCGACCCGAGCTGACCCGATTGACCCGACCCGACAACCCGACCCGAATAACCCGACCCGAGCTGACCCGACAACCCGACCCGATTAGCCTGACCCGACAACCAACCCGAGCTGACCCGACTGACCCGACCCGATAACCCGACCCGTTTGAGAGCACTAGGTGAAACGGAAATGAATGGTAAAATCTCAAATGAGAACTCCACTTTTACTTGCAATAGGTATGGCTTACCTGAAATACTTGGGTATACAAGTGACTGGTACTGTAATGAAGTAATGAACCAATACTGTGCAGACGACTTTTGAACCAAACCAACATTTGTAGCCTACACGTTGTTCTAAAATTGCATTGTTCGACAAATTGGTTTCGCATTTCAGTTGATTCACTTTTGCACAAATCATTGCCAGCAATCAAAATGAAAAGTAATATTTAAAAAGAATTTTACCTACCTTTTTTTTAAAGACACCTATCTGTTATAAAATCACATTTCAGATAATTTTGTTGTGTAGATAAAATTTGCAAAAACTAAGGTTCTCATTTGCAATTTCACCGTTCCTTCCCGTTCCGCTTCACCACTTACGGAGGACGTTGGAACTATGATTTTTCTAGGGGCTAGATTTTCTCCTTTGCATTATGGCACTTTTACTCTAGGCATCTTCTCCTCTGTTGCAACATTTTCGAGTCCTGAAATGATAAATACCCTCTGTGATTTCCTATAGGAGTTTTATTCTGTTCATAGGTTATTATCTTCAACCATTTTCATATTAGTGGTACTGGATGTTTTATCTGATACAGGCACCATGTCTTGGCGACCATTTTGAAAACGGTGACCCATATGAACAATCTTTTGCCAAAACGCTGGTTAGTGTATGAAGATCTATCGAACGAGGTATCACTTGATCCATAATTTCGTTTAAAATTTCTAAGTTGGGCCTGGGCCCTCATCGAAGCCGGCCCTTGGGGGGCACCGCGACAACATCATTCGATCTGCCGCATGGTATTTCTTATTTTAGTTTTTGTTCAGTTCATTTATGTTCAACCGTTTTCGAGATATTTCCATGGAAAGATTAAAATGGGCCACCATGTATATATATATATATATATATAAGTAGTATTGGCTGCACTTTGCCTAACTTTTTGGCCCCTGGGTCCCTGCCTCAGGACCCATGGTCCCTGGCCGGGGTCAATGACCTAGGGGTACCTAGGACCACCCCCTAAATTTTGGCAGGGGTACATAGGACCACCCCCCAGGACCCATGGTCCCTGGCCCGTGTCAATGACCTAGGGGTACTTAGGACCACCCCTCTAGATTTTGGCAGGGGTACATAGGACCACCCCTTAAATTTTGGAAATTGCCAAATCTAAAAATTGGGTGTGGTAGCCTAGGACCACAGTATGTACCTCTATCAGTATTGGGTGTCTATGTCGTTCCCTTTTATGAGTAAAAAATTGCCAAAAATTCAAATTTCGGGGGTTTTTGACCTAATTTATCCCCTTTGATGAGGTATTATTATCCTATATGGTTATATGGGCGTATACAGGGATTCATTACCTTTTATAAGACATGGGTATATTGGTGCACCCCTTGAAATTTTTGGGAGGTGTACCTTGGCCCACCCCTTCAATTTTGGAAATTGCCCAATTTAAACATTTTGGTACAATAGTATAGAACCCTAGTATGTATTACTGTAAATTTGGGTGGTCCACTTCGTTCCCTTTTTAGGGGTACAAAATTGCCAAAATTTTAGTACAACCACATGTTTGGGTTTTTGGCTCATTTTATTCCCTTGGATGAGGTCCTATTACCTTATATAGTTATATGGGTGTATACAGGTGTTTATTTTCTATTGTAAGACATAGGTACATTTGTGCACCCCTTTAAAAATTTGGCAGGAGTGCCTTGGCCCACCCCTTAAATTTTGGAAATTGACCAATTTAAACATTTGGTATAATAGTATAAAACCCTAATATAGATCACTATAAATTTCGGTGGTCCACTTCGTTCCCTTTTAGGGGTACAAAATTGTCAAAATTTTAGTACAACCACATGTTTGGGTTTTTGGCTCATTTTATTCCCTTACTTGCTTGCCGAATGGACACCTTATATGGGTGTATACAGATGTTTATTTCCTATTGTAAGACGTAGGTACATTTGTGCACCCCGGCAGGAGTGCCTTGGCCCACCCCTTAAATTTTGGAAATTGCCCAATTTAAACATTTGGTATAATAGTATAAAACCCTAATATAGATCACTATAAATTTCGGTGGTCTATCTCGTTTCCTTTTAGGGGTACAAAATTGCCAAAATATAAACGTAAGCATTACGTTGTACCACGTGTTTGGTTTTTGACCTAATTCATTTCCTTGGATGAGATCCTATTACCTTATATGGTTATATGACCATGTATAGGAGTCCATTCCCTATTATGAAACATAAGTACATATGTGCACCCCCGGGAATGGTACCTTGGCCCGCCCCTTAAGTTTTTAGAAATTGCCAAATTTAAACATTTGGTATCATAGTACTGGACCCTAATATATATCATGATAAAATTGGATGGTCCACCTCGTTCCCTTTTAGGGTGCATTTTGTTCCGCTTTAGGAGTGAACCTTGCAATCGTCCCGAGTTTGATTCTTGGAAATGTTGAATTTAACGTCCCCGCGAAAACGGTGAGAAATGATAGGACGAAACATGAACTTACTTGACTGAGGATTGAAGCAGTGACCTCATACAGTAGAGAGACAAGCACTGAGCCATCGTACACGTGTGTTGATTACTATGCAATGGTCCCGAGTTTGATTCTTGGTGTTAGTATCAGGAAATGTTATCGTCCCACTTGAAACGATGATGAGAAATGAGAAAACATCATAAACTTACTTGCTTGCGGATTGAAGCAGAGATCTCACACATCAGAAATAAGAGCTGAGTCACCATGGCCCATTGAGAAGTTCAGTTTGTTGATTACTATGTCATGGTCCCGAGTTCGATTTTTTTTGTGTGTGTGTGTGTTAGTTTAAGAAATGTTGAGTTTAACGTCCCCTTGAAACGATGATGAAAAAATGATAGGAGGAAACATGAACTTACTTCGTTGTGGATTGAAGCGCTGAGCCGCCGTACTCCATTCAGTGCGAACAGTTTCGCGTATGAAAAGAAGACGAGCAGATTATGTTACATTACACATTTCAGTGCGAGCAGTTTATACTAGGTTTATGTTTCATATAGAAAGATAGAAGATCTGTGTTGTCATCTTTTTTACTTCGTGTGCAACTTTGACCTTGAAGAAAACCTTGTTGACTCAGTGCAAAGCATTGACGTATACACATAATCTTATTGTTTAGTTGGCTGTATTTAGAGATGAATCAGACATTTAAGGTTGTTGGTTCGAATCTAGTTGTGTTCGCTGTAACTCAGTGTCTCCTTGAAGAAAACCTTGTTGACTCAGTGCAAAACATTGACGTATACACATAATCTTATTGTTTAGTTGGCTGTATTTAGAGATGAATCAGACATTTAAGGTTGTTGGTTCGAATCTAGTTGTGTTCGCTGTAACTCAGTGCCTGAGCGATACTTACCGAAATTTTTCCAGTGTTGCCAACACTATCAGAATGAATCGATTCATTTAGTCGGAGCAGTTTCGTGACGAAAACTGATTTTTGTTTTGCACACAAAAATTTTTCTGAAACAGAATTTTGTTTGTACATAAAAATTTTTCTGAAACAGTTTTTGTTTTGTACACACAAAAAAATTTCTGAAACAGAATTTTGTTTTCGTACAAAAAAATTTTTCTGAAAACATTTTTTTTCGTACACAAAAATTTTCTGAATCAGTTTTTTTTTCGTACACAAAAAATTTTCTGAAACAAAAATTTAGTTTGATTTTTTTTTCCGCAAAACATTGATTTATTTTACCGGTAAACTGATTCAGAAAAAAGAAATTGAAATCGCAGTACAGGAAAAAGAATTTGATTTTAGGATGTGAAATAAAAACACAGAATCATGTTTTTGTACATTTATTTTAGCATGTGAAATAGAATACAGAATTTCTTTTTCTTCAAAGGAAGACGTGTCCGTGACGGATACAAATTCTGTAAAGAGAAAATAAAACATATGAATATACATGGTAATATTTATTTTGTTTCCTGTGAAAGAAGAAAAACAGATTATTAACATCGAACTAACTGATCAAGAGAGTGAGGTGAGAAAAGAAACGCAAATGTGACGTACCTGAATTCCTTTTTTTTTTTTCTCCACGGGTTTCTGCAAGGTGATGTCATCTGAGTTTTGTTTCCGCTGTGGCCTCGTTGAAGCATGTCCCGTGTTGCGTTGATTCTTTGCCCCGTCTTTGGGAGGTGATGTTGGTGGGATTAGGGGAAAATATGGCTGTTATTCTGTTCTGGCTTTTTTATACCCATAGGGCAATGTCTCGTATGTGTCTGGTATTAATCGGCGTTTTTTATAGTTGAAACTGTACTTCTTTTCTTCAGGTTTTGTGACAAGATGATGATCGTGGGTTCTGTAAATTTTGTGCGGCGTGCTAATGGAGATTTTTTCACTCGATTGATTTATGATCATTTGCTCCAGACTGTTAAAATTTAACTTTTGACTTGCAGTATAATTGAGTGTGAATCCACGAATTTTGCATACATAACTGGTTGATTTCGTGTCGGGGTTGTAGATTTCCAAGGCGTACTGTTTTGGGCCACCAGACACGAATTTTTTAATGTATGCTTTTGGTCCAATTGATTCAAGTTCATTTGACATTGAACCAAGAAATACTTCTGGTTCTATTGTGGGCTCTGATGGTCGCTGCGTGAATATCACGGAATCTGTATCGAAATATAGTACTCTTTCTTGCAGCAGTTCTAAATATTTGTAGAGTTCCAGACGAGCTTGACACGTTGTAAATGCTCCAAGGACAACATTAGCATTGTGATTTTGTACTGGAACATCATCTTCATACTGCCAATAAAGGTATAACATCGAATCGTTAACAGGTAAAATTTGGTTGACTTTTATGTCTGGAGCAGTTAATTTTTGATACAGTTCTTTGGGGTCGTTAATGATGGTCGTTTGGCTGAAATTGTCTCTTATAGCGAGTCGTCCCCAGAAGGCATTCAAACAGAGCTTTGCAAGACTACGACGTGCTGAATTTGTCATTATATTTGCTGCATTCAAAGTTATGCCTTCCCGTTGTTGTACCACTTGGATATACTGCTGCTTTTCTTCTTCGGTGACGCAATTGGCAGGCCAACCAGAAGCTTCCAGCTTCGATTTCAAAAATGTGTTAATGTATTCGCTGAATAATCCACCAGTCTTGGTTTCTGGATCATATACGGTGATGTCGTAATCCCAAATTTCGTAAATTTCAATGACTTGATACCCAAGTGCAATGGCTTTTTGAATTTCATAGGACACCCACGTTCCTGTTAGACTTCGTTCACTGTCCGAATGTGTACATTCAGAATCTTGATTTAATGCTGTGGCACAGGCAGCACAAAGTGGAAACAACAACTTCTTATTTGAGCGAAATGGCAGTACTGGATGAAACACATTTCTGCTAGGCAAAATCTTCAACTTGACCAATCCGTTGACATCTTGAATGTCGGGCATTTCTGGATCTCCCTGTAGATATATTCGTGGATGCCCTATTGGATACCGTCCACATTTATTCACATAAGGATACAGGGAGACGATATCCAAGAATTTTATTTCTTCGCCTTCATTTTCATTTGCGACGTGGTACAATTTAATGGCATTAACACGGCCACCATAGAAGCTGTCTCTTGGATTTAATGGTGTCTTACTAGTATAAGGATGTGTGCTTAAAGAAGAGGCCAATGCTGGATTGGATTTTAACACTTGACGAAATTCACATTCCCACATTTCATGTATTTTATATCCCATGGATCGTAATAATTTCATTTTACGTTGTGTTCTCTCGTAGCGATAGTTCATCGTTTCTTCGGAGTTCTCATAAATGGGCTGATCACGGCCTGTAGGGACACATAGAGGACAGCCGTGAATTCTGCAACCTTCAAATTCATACACGTGTTCCTTTTTAGTGTCAGGATCTTTGTAGTAGCCGTCCAGATGAAAACCAGCAACATAAACTTCTTTTCCTCTCGCAGCATGTTGAATTGGATGGCCCTCTTTTTCTTCCATGTAGGCAAGCCACTGCAAAGCAATCCGTGACTGATTGTTTCTGTGACGGTATCCTCGTGCAGGAAGAATGCTAATAGTATTGGGTTTTAAGAAATTTCGTCGAAATACTAAATTGCACGCACTCGCCAAAGTGATAGTCTCCAGGAAAGGATTGACGTGAGTTTCTTGTTCAAAAGTGGTCATGAAAGATATACAAGCCAATCGAAGTACGTTGACGTCCTGGACACAATAGTTCACCAATTCTTCTTGGAAAATAAACGTATCGTTCTGGTGTTCGTTGTACCATGTCATGAATTTTTCTCGTTCATCCACTTTCATTTCATCTGCACCATAATAATGGATGTCCGGTAATTTTCCCACATACGTTTGATTTGCAGCAGTATTAAAAAAGTGTGGAAAATATCCTTTGGTCGCTGGTAAATGAAATGCCTTGGATAATTTACTTAAAACCATTGGCATGAAATTTAAGGAGTCAATAAACGATAAGTGATTCACTTTCATGCTTAAAATTTTTGCTCCGTTCAAGATCAAAGTAGGTTTCAATTCATGTTCTTCCACTAAAGATTTAAGAATAAAATGACCATCATATCCCTTACAGTTATGTGCCAAAGATACAATAAGTTTGATGTTGGGTCGTGGTTGACGTAAATACGCAAGAAAGGCATTGATCGGATCATCTTGAAAAATATGTTCCCGCTGTCCACAAACTTCACACGGATGATGTATATCTTCATCTTGAACACAGTTGTAACATACTTGTTGGGCCACCAGTAAATTGGGCTTATGAATGAACGTGTCTTCATCGAAGAAAGTATCCTGTGTGGCTTCGATATCATAGAAGACAATCATAGCTTTCTTGGCATGTAACACTGATGGAACTCCAGGTTTTATTTGATATCAGGCTTCATGTAGCATTGGTGGGTAGACGTAACGTGTTTACGGCACACATTACAAAAATAATCTGTACAATCATGTTTTCTTTCCCCTGTATGGACAAACGAATAAATGCGTAGACATTTGGCACACTGTTTCACCATCTTGCATATTGGCTGGCCTTTATGATATGGTACAGTTAGATGATTTGTATAACATGTTTCACCATAAAATTCACGATTGCATTCTAGGCACTGCTTCTCCGTATTGATCTTACTGCATGGCGGTTTCTGCAAACATTTCTCGCACATGGCCGAACAGTTCTTGACGTGTCTATTAAGATGATCATATTTTTTGTGGCATGCAGCACAATAATACACAGTAGAAAAAACGGCTGTTAATGACGTGATGATGTCATAATGTGAATTGATGCACATTAAATTGATTGGAATCTTGTCTTCGCCACCCGGTCCTTCATACAGAATATCTTCTCCAGAAAAGCTGGTGTATACGGTAAGTTTATAATTTGTCAAGTAGCGTTGCAATTGTCGTAATTCTTCCACGGATCCCCCATGATCTAAATTCACTGATGATCTGGACAAAAGTTCATGTACGGCTGGAATAACAACACACTTGCTCTGGTTGTGATATTGTCTGTACAGTTTCTTGTTCGTATCCTTATATTTCTTTAGGCCAATAGCAATCACAATTGCATACGCTAAACATTTCTTGTCGGTGTTTTTTACTCGTAGAATGCCTTTCTTGCACTTTAATAATTCGTCGTTTGATAAAAGACCTCGACGCATTCTTCCAAATCCACGGGGCACATCCACATGATGAAAATGGACAATGAACGGTTCGTTCATGAGAAAACTATCGTTACTTTGAAGGATGCGATCAAAGGAAGCCCATAAAGTCTCCAGTGTCAAATTACTTGCATGCCGGAAAGATAAATAAAATGGCTTGTTCTTCTCATCGTGGGATAAAATCGATAATCCAACCATCGATGATTCGTCGACGTTTTCCAATAAGTAATCCAACATCTGTTGAAAGGAGGCCTGAACCCACTCCACAATATCGGTGCCACTGGTCGGAGCATTAATTTGAATTTCCAGCATTCGTCCTTCAAGATTAAAACGCCGATAATGTCTATTGATTTCTCGCAAGACAGTAAAGCCAGAAGTAGCCATATTCAAATAGGGAAAAAAGGTAAGGTAAGCAAAAAAGGAATAGGCAAAGAAAACAAATATCTAAAACGAGAGAGAAAAAAAGCACGAATTAAAAATGAATTCAGAGATCACTACATTATCAAAATGACTACACGATTAATCCTAAAAGAATTATCATATCTCAAATAGTTTTACTGTTAAAATTTTTATTGTCGTCATACTGGAAATCAAACCCGGGACCAACATGTAAATGACCTAAGTTTCTGTAGTGATAAAAAAGAATGAATGAAATTGTTTTTCTAACTGTGCTGAAAGAATCATTGTAGTAAGCATTTTTCCTCTGACACTGAACTTTAAAACATATGACGAACATGAAACGAAAACAAAATCTCATGCGCTTGCTTTTCTCGAGCTAAGGCAAGAAAGACTCGAATTCGTTTCTCGGCGGGAGATCAGATCCCACATTAAACTGCAAGTCCACGTCTCACGTTGTAGGGAACAAATTCGTGCGTAGTTTCTTTGTTTACTTTCAGAAACTGAGCTAAGTGGTTAGCGTTACGCAACTCTGGCCCGGGTTCAACACCCAGTATGCGCTCAAATTCAACATTAAGCTGTATTCCTAGCACCCCACTACTGAAGGGACGCTAAACCAAAATCAACAATTTTCTCGCGCCTACTTCTAATGTGCGGGATTCCTAATTCGATCCCCGGTCAAGTTATTCTTCCATTTGCTAAATATTTCATGTTAAAATAAAAACAGTGATAACAATGTTATCCTTATGCAAAAGCACTCCATTGATATTAAGAAAACGCGGTTGATACTTACCTCAAATTCAAGGAACGGAGTAAAGTCACGCTGACACAAGAGGTACACCTACGTTCATTCAAAATCTTCGTGGAAGTAGAACTTCAAAAATGAAATTAAGAATTTTATTTAGGTCTGAAACGGTTCAACTATAAAGTGACAACACTATCAACCAATCAGAAACGAGGAAAATGAATCAATGACATCACGGAAAACCAATGAAAACACAGCTTTCATCATGTATCATGAGCCGAAACGTGATGTAAGAAGCAATCTGATTGGTTGTGACATTATTCACGTTTTTTCTCCTTACACATCAATCGTTACGACATCTAGTATCGCAATTTTGATAATGACATCATACCGTTGACTCGTTAGTTTCTTACGACATTCAAATTACCACATCTAAAATGTGATTCATTTTTCTTAAACTTGATTGAAAAAATGTAACACTCATCGATATGTTACGAAACTGTCTTTGACATAAATGTAAAGTTGAGCTTTAAAAGTCCGTCAGCTGAGAAAAAAATGCTGATGTAGTATAAGCAGATTCTGCAATTTCACAATAACAAGCTTCTATGCGTAACAACGAGCAGAAATGTGTAGTAATGTAACATAATCTGTTCATGTTCTTTTTCATACGCAAAATTGCTTGCACTGAAATTGGCATGGTGCCTCAGCGTTTTTTTTTTCTGATGTGTGAGGTCTCTGCTTCAATCCGCAAGCAAGTAAGTTTATGATGTTTTCTCATTTCTCATCATCGTTTCAAGTGGGACGATAACATTTCCTGATACTAACACCAAGAATCAAACTCGGGACCATTGCATAGTAATCAACACACGTGTACGATGGCTCAGTGCTTGTCTCTCTACTGTATGAGGTCACTGCTTCAATCCTCAGTCAAGTAAGTTCATGTTTCGTCCTATCATTTCTCACCGTTTTCGCGGGGACGTTAAATTCAACATTTCCAAGAATCAAACTCGGGACGATTGCAAGGTTCACTCCTAAAGCGGAACAAAATGCACCCTAAAAGGGAACGAGGTGGACCATCCAATTTTATCATGATATATATTAGGGTCCAGTACTATGATACCAAATGTTTAAATTTGGCAATTTCTAAAAACTTAAGGGGCGGGCCAAGGTACCATTCCCGGGGGTGCACATATGTACTTATGTTTCATAATAGGGAATGGACTCCTATACATGGTCATATAACCATATAAGGTAATAGGATCTCATCCAAGGAAATGAATTAGGTCAAAAACCAAACACGTGGTACAACGTAATGCTTACGTTTATATTTTGGCAATTTTGTACCCCTAAAAGGAAACGAGATAGACCACCGAAATTTATAGTGATCTATATTAGGGTTTTATACTATTATACCAAATGTTTAAATTGGGCAATTTCCAAAATTTAAGGGGTGGGCCAAGGCACTCCTGCCGGGGTGCACAAATGTACCTACGTCTTACAATAGGAAATAAACATCTGTATACACCCATATAAGGTAATAGGACCTCATCCAAGGGAATAAAATGAGCCAAAAACCCAAACATGTGGTTGTACTAAAATTTTGACAATTTTGTACCCCTAAAAGGGAACGAAGTGGACCACCGAAATTTATAGTGATCTATATTAGGGTTTTATACTATTATACCAAATGTTTAAATTGGTCAATTTCCAAAATTTAAGGGGTGGGCCAAGGCACTCCTGCCAAATTTTTAAAGGGGTGCACAAATGTACCTATGTCTTACAATAGAAAATAAACACCTGTATACACCCATATAACTATATAAGGTAATAGGACCTCATCCAAGGGAATAAAATGAGCCAAAAACCCAAACATGTGGTTGTACTAAAATTTTGGCAATTTTGTACCCCTAAAAAGGGAACGAAGTGGACCACCCAAATTTACAGTAATACATACTAGGGTTCTATACTATTGTACCAAAATGTTTAAATTGGGCAATTTCCAAAATTGAAGGGGTGGGCCAAGGTACACCTCCCAAAAATTTCAAGGGGTGCACCAATATACCCATGTCTTATAAAAGGTAATGAATCCCTGTATACGCCCATATAACCATATAGGATAATAATACCTCATCAAAGGGGATAAATTAGGTCAAAAACCCCCGAAATTTGAATTTTTGGCAATTTTTTACTCATAAAAGGGAACGACATAGACACCCAATACTGATAGAGGTACATACTGTGGTCCTAGGCTACCACACCCAATTTTTAGATTTGGCAATTTCCAAAATTTAAGGGGTGGTCCTATGTACCCCTGCCAAAATCTAGAGGGGTGGTCCTAAGTACCCCTAGGTCATTGACACGGGCCAGGGACCATGGGTCCTGGGGGTGGTCCTATGTACCCCTGCCAAAATTTAGGGGGTGGTCCTAGGTACCCCTAGGTCATTGACCCCGGCCAGGGACCATGGGTCCTGAGGCAGGGACCCAGGGGCCAAAAAGTTAGGCAAAGTGCAGCCAATACTACTATATATATATATATATATATATATATATATATATATATATATATATATATATATATATATATATATAAGATAGATAGATAGATAGATAGAGGGGGATAGAGAGAAAGAGAGAAAGGATTATATACAACAGCAGTGGATTTTGTTTCGGGAGAGGCTTGAGGAACGGGTAAAAAACATTTGTGTTGTACGTGCAATGCGAAAAAATGATTACAAATTTATTTCGGGAGGCTTGAGCCCGACACCTACGCCCTAAATACGCCACTGTACAGGTACATCAGTCAACCGTTCCCATATTATCTCATACAGCAACGAAACAAATTTTGAGTAAAGGCAAAATAACTATCTATATTCAAGACGAGAGCGAGACTTTCGAGACTGACCATGGTCTCGTCTCGGTATGTAAAAGTCCGTCTCGGTCTCGTCTCGGTATATAAAAGTCCGTCTCGATCTCGGTCTCGGTACCATCCCTAGATGAGTGTAGGGGAGGGGAGCGCCGAATTTTACTTCGTCCTGGAATCTCTAGCTACGGCTCTGATTGACAGCGACAAAGGGGGCCCAAAATTTTTTTCAAGTTGTGGCATTATTTGAGATTTCATTTTAGCTGAATACTTCAATATTAACAGAAGTGCCTATAAAGCAGAGTGGGAAATCAGGAACCTTTCAAGGGTTGAATTACAAAAAATCTGAAAGACTGTTTTCGCAACATTATGGACTGGCAGCGCTGGTCTGGGATTAGCTGACTATTGCCGGTACTCGAGGTGTTATCGTCCTTCGACCTCTTACTCCCGTATGCGAGGAGTGCGTGACGTGTGCCTTTTTGTTCATATACCGCTACTTACGATACGAGGCAGAGGGTCCACTAAAAAATTCACCGTCCAGGGCCCACCGGGAAATTTCCCGGTCTCCCGCCTGGCCAGTACGGCTCTGTTTAGTGGCCTCACTAAATGAAACATGAAGTTCTAATTCATTCATTAATTTCAAGTGGGAATTTTGTTCCACGAAATCTGCTACATTTTCAGAACATTTATCGATAACATTATTAAACGTTTTACAAAAAAAAAAGTCATTGACCGTTAATCTAACAGCTCTATAAACAATTCGTTGACTCTAGAAAACCCACTGCGGCTATGGACTTACACTTTTCCCTTTCTATCGACAGTGCTGTGCCGTGGAAAATTAGCATCCGGGGCGAGAGTATACGACGGCGCTCCTGGACATATGAGTGAGGTCGACAGACCAGCCGCGAAACGCCATCATGGTTGACGGAAAGCGTCAAAAAAATTTCAAAAATAACTGCTTTTCTTTGATTTTGAAAACATTTTATTATTTTTACCTTCCACTTTATATATGTGATCATGCATTTTTAGTAATTTTCCTCTCTCTTTTTCTTTTCCTTCTTTTATTTCTCTCCTCCCGAATTTTGCACCCCTTACTTCGGCGAAAGGGGGCCGTCACCCTGCTCGCCCCCCTTCTGACGGCAAGGCACTTCCTATCCAATGACCTATTTTCTTTGATTCTAAACTGTTTTAGGATTTTCTCTTCACAATGCAGAAATTAAATGTTTTCTCGTGTTATGATGAGAATACTAAGGTGGATCGTGTTTTTCTCTACTAGAGTTAAAATATTTTAAAAAGCCCTAAATTTCCCAGACGAAACTGACACAGGAAAAAAATTGATTCGGTTTAGTTTTTTTTAAAAAAAGAGTTTTTTTATCCGAGCCCTTACATCTGTCTACCCAAGACAATTAAAATTTACTTTCTTGGTTGGTCGTAATGAGTACAAAATCAAACCGGGCATCATCATCACAAAATAATAATAATAATAATAATAATAATAATAATTATTATTATTATTATTATTATTATTATTATTATTATTATTATTATTATTATTATTATTATTATTATTATTATTATTATTATTATTATTGTATAATAGGAGCAAATAGTGACTGACTAGATGGAACATTCAAAGTCAAAACATTTTTTCTATTCCTGTATAAATGTTACGTGTCTTCATGAACATAGGAATAGGGAGCCCCTTCTGACATTTTCGCGAGGGTAAAGTAGACCATGCATCCTTATTTATGCTACTGGCTGTAGAAAAGAAGTTTTGGAGATGTTCCGAGCTCCTTTGTTATGGTGCTATGAACGCCTTTCACTGTTTGAAAATGGCATCGTTTTAAGGAAAATTTTAATTTCGGGATGAGAAAGTAATCGGCAAAAACGAGATCTGGTGAGTAGGATGGCTTTCACTGTATTATTGCCCACTTTAAGATAAAATTTAATTACCTCTCTCTGCTTGTCTTATGACGGTGATGAGAAAGCGAAAAATCTTTTCTTGCAAACCGCCTGACGTTCGTCTTCACAGACTCATAACCCAAAACTGTTGATACTCACAAGGGAAGTTCGGAAGAAGCACTCGCCTGCAGAGAAGCTAAGCATGCCATTTGAAAGACCAATTCTTGCTGATTACAACAAGCTAATAAAATTC
Organism: Thermobia domestica; assembly: GCF_964235325.1. NCBI lineage: Eukaryota > Metazoa > Arthropoda > Insecta > Zygentoma > Lepismatidae > Thermobia > Thermobia domestica. Next base: position 111,566,342 of record NC_137463.1, on the reverse strand, counting down.
CTGTACGATTGAGAATTGTTCAAGATTCAACCAGAGGCATGTAACCGAAGTATTCTCTCCCATGGCGAAGCCTGATGGTTTGAACTTGCTACTGCTTGATCAGTGGAGTCCATTTACAGACAAATTGTCCATTGCAAGTTGGATGACGGATGGCAAAGACGTAATGGTTGCGAATATACCAAAGAACTGCACACGATTTGTATCCTCGTCGCCAAAAGTGCCTTTACATCGCCGTGACGGGTATGTGACCGCGCAGTACTCCAAAGCAGGGACGGTTGCATAGGAAATTATGATTAATTTTGAAGAGTTTTTATTTTGACTAGGGAAATAACGTATGTATAGGAAGTAAAGAAACCAATTTTGAAGCATCAGTACACTGTCATCTCTGAAAAGATTCGTATTCTCAGTTTTTCAGTTTATTATCTTCTATGTTAAGTTAATAACTGCTAACAATTGCTACTAGCGCATTTCACTCTTCAGGAATTTACTACGACATGTTCTCAGGACACTTTTCTAAGTCCTAAATGTATGCGTCAATTATTTCATTCGTCTCACTGTCCTTATTTGATAATTGAAACTGATTACGCTGAACGTGAATATGTTTCGCTATCGTAAAGCAAGGTCCGTAATAAATGTAAATAAGGTTCTTATTAGTAAATAAAACACAGATGTATTTATTGTGTGTATAGCACAATATAATACAGTAACTAAGGAACATGATAATCCTTAACACCAGCAAGATATTTCCAACAGGAGGTGGGGGAGCAAAAGGCCGATATAGAGTTTTTCGATTTTTATATATATTAAGTTAAAATTCATTACATTTAAAATTGATAGCATATATCGTCTTACTTTTTAAAATCGCCACAGTAGCCTATTAGTCAGAATATTCATCTCCAGACATGTAGAGAGAAGAGAAAGAAAAAGATATGATCTGTAGCGTAACTAATTTTACTGCGCCAGGGATCGATTAATAATCGATTTACTCATACCCGCAGCTTGCCCCACGCATTTCAGCTGCTGCGTTATATACAGAGTGAATCAAAAGTCTGGACACGGTGGAATAAATCGAGAACTTAACTTCGGATCGAAAAATCAAAAAACACGTGTTTAGTAATATTAAAAAATCTATCTGATGAAACCAAACCTGACCCTCTAGACCCACCCCCTGGGGGTTGGAGTGGGGTCAATTTTGAAATTTCTAATGGAAACCCCAATTTTTGATTGCAGATTTGGGTTCTACGGCCCAAACTATGTAAAGTTTCATCAACACTTTTCCGTCGATGCATAACATGGCGCAGTAATCGGCGAAAATAAATGGCCCCTAAATACTCCCATTTCGTTCATGAGCTTGGTAGTATTTCCGACCTCTGTTCTCGTTCAGTGTCACTGGTTCACTTCTCTGTTCCTTCTCGTCACTGGATAGAAGCACACTACACACAGACAGAAGACACAGAGAAAGGCACACCTTCTTCATTCGGGCTTCGGGCAGTATCAGTGTTGCACAAAAAATAAAACAATTAAAAGTAAAAGGAAAATTGAAGAAAAGTATAGCTATTGAAGTATCTGCTTATTGCACTATGGTGTTTTTTGACTTCTGTGTCTAAGATGAAAATGTATTGATATAACTGTTTTCTAATCGCTAAAATATGACATTCATTAGGGTCGATTGTACCATTCTCTGATAAAGATAAATTATCGGAATGATCCAACCTTGTCGCGGTAGTAGATCTCATCTTACACAAAATAACACATGACCACTGTGACCAGTGTTATCTTATCTGACGATTAAAAGATACCAGGACAGTGCAGAATTGACCCTATAACTTGCAAATGTTCGAATGGTGTAAAATTATCAAAAATAACCTGTAACTGTCAAGCTAATTTATGTTTGAAATAACGGGTGAACCAAAAGTTTGGCCACGGTAGAGTAACTGGAGAAATACACATCTGATCATAAAAGCGCAAAAAAACGTATTTAATATGTTTCAAGAAGCTATCCGATGATATCAAACGCAACACTCCGCCCCCACCTTCTGGAAAGGAGTGGGGGGCATTGATTTTTCAAATGGGAACTCCAATGTTTTATTGAAGATTCGGAGACTGCATCTCAAATAATGTAATGTATAATCAAAACTTTTTCGTCGATGTGTGATATCATGCTGTAGTCGGCGAAATTAGATGCTCCCCTCTTCGTTTATGAGCTTGATATTAGCTCCGACCGTCTGTACAAGGTGCAGTATTTTGAGAAATAAGCGTCGGATCAACAAAGTTATTCAATGGTACCAAACACGATACCGCACCCTACCGCTAGGTGGGGTTAGCTGAAAGATTTGAAATGGAAGCTTTTATTTCTTATTGCAGAGTCGGATTCTGCGCACAAAACTGTATAAGATTTAGTCGAAACATCGTTGTCGCTGTGTGACGTGGCGCTGTAATGGCAAAATCAGGAGAACTTCCTATATGAACTTTAATTAGCTTCAATGCTGTGGACGTGATGAAAGAAATATACATGTGATCAAAAAACAAAAGAAAATGTGTGACTATTGGGTTTGTTACGGTGTTTATCGTTCCTTTTCCTCAGTGGGACGAGAGAGATGGGACCTACAGTTGAAAGTGAGATCCGAACCTCTATTAGGTTTTCGAACCGAGACGTTCCCCATGAACAATTGCTGACGAAGTTTGTTCGACCGTCGTCGATTATTGGGTGACAGCAGCGAAAAGGATGTGCTAGTGCTGGTTCAAAGGCGGCTGCCTATTTGTCGGCTTGGCAGCGAACACCGTGACGGCCCCGCCGCTGTTCAGGAACGGCAGCTATGAGACAGACGGTTGTCTTGGCCCCGCAGTGGCACGACGTCGTCCCCCGAAGCGACGGCATCATGATTTTCGCCATCATTTCGCCTGACTTTTGCGAATAATCGGACTGCGACTCACGAGACTGCTCGCAGTCTCGCATAGTTTTAGATGGGTGAAATTATTATTGAATTCTTTCTTTACTTCTTCTTCTTTCTCTTCTTCTTCTCCTTATTATTATTATTATTAGGTCTATTATTCTTATTCTTCTTCTTCTTCTTCTTATTATTATTATTATAGTATATTATATTATTATCTGCTAGTAGTTGTAGTAGTAGTAGTAGTAGTAGTGATAGTAGTAGTAGTCTGTAAAGGGTAGTAGTCTGTAGTAGTATGTTTTATTTTTATTTTTAATCCTTTCATCCTTTAATTTTTAAATGTCTATAATGTGCAGTGGCGTATTTAGGGGGTGGCTTCCGGGCTTAAGCCCCCCCCCCGAAATCTTACTTAGTATAGTAAAGTAAATGAAACATCTTGCAGAATTTTCACATTTCCAGGCAAAGTCCCCCCGAAAGTTAGCAAAGCCCCTTCCGAAACAAAATCGTAAATACGACATTATTAATGTGTCATCAATAAATTGATCACATCGGACCCTAGACAAGATTAGATTCTGTCGTTCCAATATAATTTCAAAACTAAAGGAGTTACCACTAAAGAGCATTGTGTGAACAGAGTGCACCTTTCAATACATATGTATGGTACCACCTTAATTTCGTGGCATGGATGGGGCCACGGTGGCTCAGTGGTAGAGCGTTCACCTCTGGTGCTTGGGGTCCTGGGTTCAAAACCTGCTCCCGCCAAATGAACTTTGTGGTGGACAAACACCGTGTACGTGGGTTTTCTCGGGGATCTCCCGTTTCCTCCCACTCTTAATTCCACCATTTCATTCATCTCTCTCATAATCACCGTCTCCTTTAGCCTAACCGGCAAAATCGTGGGACCTAAAACTCAAAAATTTCATTTCATTTTCGTGGCATGGAGTCCTCTTAAGTACGTTGATCGAACTTTCGTTCGGAATCGATATGACGAAGATTATGGGCTTAACCTAATTTCGGCATTATAGTGGATCATTTGTACAAGAAGTGATACCTGTGTGTGAGTGTGTGTGTGTTATTCGTTTAATTATAGTTTTCTCTTCTCACATGCAATGTATGGATGTGTGAATTATAACACGTTTAGTGGCACGTGACATGGGATTGCAACATTGGGATGGCATTGCTCGTTCGTTCATTCACATGTTAAAGCTACGTTCACCTGAGCGATTCGTTTATAAGTGGCAGGTCGTTAACGGTGACGGATCTGTTGGTAACGATTCTCGGTCTAACAGCAAAATGTCTTTCTTTTTCACCTCAAACAGTTAATTTACTTTCACCGATTATGGCGCCATATAATGCATCGACGGAAAAGTGTTGATGAAACTTTACATAGTTTTGGCCGTAGAATCCAAATCTGCAATCAAAAATTGGGGTTTCCACTTGAAATTTCAAAGTTGACCCCACCCCAGCCCCCAGGGGGTGGGTCTAGAGGGTCGAGTTTGGTTTCATCAGATAGTTTTTTTTAATATTACTAAACACGTGTTTTTTGGCTTTTCGATTCGAAATTAAGTTCTCGAATTATTCCACCGTGTCCAGACTTTTGATTCACTCTGTATATGGTTCTATGTCAGAAGGGCCAGACGAAAGGGCGACGACAGAAAGCCCGAGTCAAAACAGCAACGATCAAAAGGGCCCGCGACATAAGAGCTCAAGGCAAAATGGACCCGCATCAAACGGGCCCGTGTCAAAAGGGCCCTACGTCAAATGGACCAGTGTCAAAACGGTTCCCGCTACAAAAGGGCCCAAATCAAAAGAAACTTGGTCAAAAGGTCTCCGAAACAAAAGTGCCCGAGACAAAACGGCCACGCGTCAAATGGGCCCGGGTTAAGACGGCCCCGCCCGGGTTAAAAGTGCCCGGGTAACTGCCTACGCGACAAAACGCCCCGAGTAAAACCGGCCCCGGGTCATAGGCCTAAGCTCTGCGCGACAAAAGGGCCCTGTGCCAAAAGAGCCCGAGTGAATTCAGCCCCGCATCAAAGGAGCCGGGTCAAAAGGGCACGGGTCGAAACAACCTGTAACAAAAGGCCCGAGTCTAAAGGGCCTGGGTCAAAAGGTCTCCGCGACAAAAGGCGCGAGTCGAATCTACCCAGCGTCAAAAGTGTCCGGCTCTGAAGTGCAATGCGTCAAAAGAGCCCGGGTCAAAACGACCCCGACTCAAAAGGTCCTGGGTCAAAAGGATTTCGTGACAAAAAGACTCGAGTCAAAAGGTTCCTGCGTCAAACGTGCCCGAGTATAAACGACCCCGCATTAAAAGAGCGTAGGTCAAGATGTCTCCGAGTCAACAGGGCTCCGGAAAAAAAGAGCCCCGAGTAAAAATAGCCTGGACCAAAAGATATCTGTGACAAAACGGCCCTGCGTCAAATGGGTTCGAGTCAAAACGGCCCCGGGTCAAAGGGTACCGGATCAAAGGCTCCCGCAACAAAAGGGCCCTAGTTCAAAAGAGGCAGGATCAAAAGGACCAGCTTCAAAAGGGCATCGATCTAAACAGACCCGCTAAAACAGAGCTCGAGTGAAAAAAGTCCCGCGTCAAAAAGGCCTGGGTCAAAAGTCTCTGCGACAAAAGTGCCAAAGTCAAAACGACACCGTGTCAAAAGATTCTTAGTCAAAAGGGCTAGAGAAAAAGGGCCTTGTGTCAAAAGATTACGGGTCAAAAGGACCCCGCCTCAAGTGGGCCCAGATCAAAACAGCCCAGCGTGAAAAAGACCCGATACAAAATGACCCCGCGTCTAGAAAGCGTGAAAAAGGTCCGGGTCAAACGGGCCCCGCGACAAAAAGATGACAGTCAAAAGGGTCCTGCGTCTAAAGGGCACAAGAAAAGGCAGCCCCGCGTCAAGAGAGCCCAGGTCATAATGTCTCAGTGTCAAAAGAGCCCGGGTAAATGGCCCTCGCGACGAAAGGCCCCAAGTAAAAACGGCCCCAGGTCATGAGATCTCTGCGACAAAAGGAAACTGAGCCAAAAGGGCCCGAGTCAAGACGTGCCCTGGTCAAAAGGGCCCACGACAAATTGGCCCTGGGTGAAAAAGGCCGGGTCATAGGAGCGGCCTCAAAAGGCACGGGTCAAAAGCACCCTGCAATAAAAGGGCCCGAGTCAAAAGGACCGGTTTCTAAAGGGCACGGGTCAAAAGAGCGAAGCAACAAAAAGGCCCGAGTCAAAACGACCCAACGTCAAAATTGTACGGGTCAAAAGGGATCAAGTTAAAAGGCCCTGTGTCAAAAGAGCCTAGGTCGAAAGGACCCCTCAAAAGGACCCGCTTCAAAACGGCCCTTCGGGAAAAAGGTCTGGGTACAAAGGTCTCCGCGACAAAAGGGAACAAGTCAAAATGACCCCGCGTCAAAAGAGCTCGAGTTAAAAGGGGCCTGCGTAAAAAGAGCCTCTGTCAAAAGTATCACGCCTCGAAAGGGCCCGGGTGAGATCGGAAGAGCACGAAAAGAGCCCAGGTCAAAATCGTCCCGCGACAAAAAGACCCGAGTACAAAAGAACCTCGTGTTAAGAGAGCTCGAGAGAAAAGGGCTCTACGCCAAACGGACTGTGCCAAAAGGGGCCTCGCTACAAAAATGACCGAGTCGAAAAGGCTCGCGTCTAAAGCTCTTCGCAACAAACGTTCCCGGATCAAAACGACCCCGCGTCAAAAGAGCTCGTGTCAAAAATGTCCTGCGACAAAAAGACCCGAGTCAAAATGGACCTGCGTCAAACAGGCCCAAGTAGAAAGGGCTCCGCGTGAAAAGAGCCCAGGTCAATAAAGCTCGGATAAAAGTACCCCCCGAGTCTAAAAGGCCCGGGTTCAAAAGATCTCCGCAACAAAAGGGCCCGAGTAGTCAAAAGGACCTGTGTGAAAGGGTCTCCGCAACAGAAGGACCCGAGTCCAAATGGCCCCACGTATAAAGGGCCCGGGTTAAATGGGCTTGAGTTAAAAGGGCCCTGCGTCAAAAGAGTCCGGGCCTAAATATTCCGTGTCAAAACGGCCCCGCGTCTTAAGTTCCCGGGTCAAAAGGATCCCGCGACAAAAAGACCCGAGTCAAAAGGTTATTACGTCAAACAGGCTCAAGAAGAAAGGGCCCCGCGTGGAAAGGAGCCGAGTCAAAAGACCTCGCGACAAATGGTCCCTAGTTCGAAAGAGGCCGGGTCAAAAGGATGCAACTCAAAAGGGCACGGTTCAAGCCAGCCCCGCTAGAAAAGAACCCGAGTCAAAACGGCCCGCGTAAAAGGCCTGGGTCAAAAGTTCTCCGCGACAAAAGAGTTCGAGTCAAAATGACCCCGCGTCAAAAGGCCCGGGTCAAAACAGCCCAGAGTGAAATGTTCAGGTCAAAAGTACCTGCGACAAAAGGGTCCAAGTCAAAATGACCACGCGTCAAAATGATCCGGGTCGAAAAGGCTCGAGTTAAAAGTTTCCGGAATAAAACGACCCAACGTGAAAAAGACCCGGGTCAAAATGGTCCCGCGACAAAAAACAATCGAGTCAAAAAGGTCCTGCGTCAAACGAGACTGTGTATAAACAGCCCCGCGTCAAGAGAGATTAGAAAAAATAAAGAAACATTCGCAATAATGTTACCTCGCCGGTTTGGAATGCTTAAGGCACCGGCTGAGAGTTACGCGGCTGAGCGAATGTAAAAAGAGCCCAGGTCAAACGGTCACGGGTCAAACGGGCCCCGCGAGAAAAGTCCCCGAGTGAAAACGGCCCCGGGTCAAAAGATCTCTGCGACAAAAGGGCCCGAGTCACAACGGCCCCGCTACAATGGACCCGAGTCAAAACGGCCCGCGCCAAAAGGGCTTAGTGAAGGGGCTCCGCGACAAACGGGCCCTACACCAAAAAAGCTCGTGTCAAAAGGACCCGCCTCTAAAGCACACGGGTCAAAATAGCCCCGCTACTAAAACGCCCGAGTCAAAACGGCCCCGCGTCAAAATTGTCCGGGTCAAAAGGAATCGAGTTGAAATAGCCCTGCGTCAAAGCAGCCTGGGTCGAAAGAACCCCGCCTCAAAAGGGCCCGAGTCGAACGGCCTAGCGTAAAAAGGTGTGGGCGTAAGTGCTCCGCAACAAAAATGAACGAGTCAAAATTGCCCCGCGTCAAAATTACCCGGTAAATACGGTTTCACATGTAAAAAGCCTGAGATCAAAGCAAGAGTGGAAATCAGGCATGCACGAGGGGATAATATCCCCTTCGTAAGTTGAAGTGATTGTGCAAAAGAAGGAAAAATATCTGTAGTTATTATTAACAAATAGTAAATTTGAATGGTGATATTAATTTTTTTTGTTAATTATTCTGCAAAAATCTCTATCGCTTAATTCGTTCTGCATCAAAGCTCGCTTGCACTTCCGACTTTCTGAATCAAACTTTATCTATTATTGACTTTCCGCTTAGTTCTAAAATTTCATTTCCACCCCTGGATCAAAGTATAGAATGAAAAATATTCTATGGAAAAGATTAGTTTAATATTGCTCTAAGAAGACATGTGTGGATCTGTATATAGGGCATTGGGACAGAACAATAATAACGACATGCGTGGAAGCATTGATTTGGAGTGGATTTTTTTCTACTGAATAGTCGTATCTTTATAGGGAATATATACATGACACAGCGTGTCATTTAATTCTACGCAGTGCGTGAATTCCGCCATATGGCATATTACACAATATTGTTTTAAATGTGACCAACACCGTACTCGTGGGTTTTCACGGGTTCTCCCGTTTCCTCCCACTTTCTTCATTCCACCATTTCACTCATTTCTCATTATCACCGTCTCCTTTAGCCTAAACGGCATAAACGTGGGACGTTAAAGATTTTTGTTTTAAATGTAAAAGGTTATTATTTTACACTTCAACTTAGTCTTGAATATTCCCACAAATGAGAATGTAACTCATTTCTGACACATCATCTGTTTGGGACAGGGAGTGCTGTGTTTGACATATGTAACTATTGGAAAAAAAATATCGTGACAGGGCAGTAAAAAAGAGACGCATGGACGGAGGAAAAGAAATTGTTACAATTTGGCATTGGTGTAGAAACAGCGTTAAATGATTTAGTGTACATCATGGCCGCCATCTTGAATTCTGTATATTGTATACTACACAATATTTTGAAATAGATAGAGGTAGATGCGTGTCACATAAATTGATGCTAGAATCTTGATACAAACTACCTTCATCGTCCGTTTCAAGAGCATCGGGGTCTATATTACTTATTTCCGTAATATTCCATGCGAAAATACTCCACTATCATAAGAACCAGTCTCGGTGTTATTCATAGCCAAAAGCTCAACTAAAAAGACGATGTCAATCCTATGCAAACTACAAGAAGGGTGTTGAAACAGCCATGCACACTTCTAGTGGTTAATTGAAAAAGGAGAACAAAAATACATACGTGTTTTTTTTCTTCTCAGTACTTATATCTTTATAGGGAATATATAATACTTTACATAGCATGTCATTTAAATCTAAGCAGTAGCTTACCTGTACGCATGAAAGTGATAAATATTCGTGAAATATAAACACAAGGCAGTAGTTTTATGTTGCTGTTTTTTTTCCGTCGCAGGAACTGACCTTGATAGGTGCGCGACAACTAAAGTTGTCCCCCTGACTGAAAGCTTTCTAACTAGAGAGGAACTATAGTTGTCCATGGGTCTGATGTCTCATAGTTCTAAGTATTCGCAGCTATAAAGCGAGCTGTATGCCTTCTGTATCATTCTTTCTCTGCCCCTAGCTGTGGCTGTGTTTGCGAAAATATTGTTTGCTTTTCATCGGGTAAAGCACGACAGTCTCAAGAGAAGCCCTTCGTCGTAGCGAGTGAGTTACACAAAGTAGTGACAGGCAGGCGCAGAATGTGCTGAACAGAGTTAGCCAGCTCAACACTAGAGTCTTAAAAGAAACAAGCCGTTTTACAGAAATTTACTATATACATATAAATACACGGTGTTTCAAAACAACACCGACAACATTTGGAAAGTGATTTAACCTAACATTAATCATCCTCAAGGGCATAATTGTAGGACACTAAACTGAAATTTTCATTTGTTTTCTGTTAGTGCAACACACACACAAAACCCTCATATATATATAGAGTGTTTCAAAACAACACCGACAATGTTTGGGGGGTGATTCGTGACACCAAGATAAGACAAAAAGTATAGACTAACCTAGATGCACGAATGCTTCCCTTTGGAGTTATAGCCTGCCGAAAACATGAAAAAATAACTTTAAAGGTTCTTGGCTTTTGCGATCTGCAGCAGTCGGGTCAAGGCTACACTTAGGAACTAGTGTGTATTCTATCCAAAAATACATGTTTGAGAATCCTGCTGTTCTTCCGCAACGAATTTCATACAAGGAATGTTGGTACGGGCATATAATTTGAAACATTCACCAACTACCTCTATAAAAATTGTCTCGAAAGTACTGCAGGATTCTGAAACATGGATATTTGGATAGTGCACATATTAGATCCTAAATTAAGTCTTGACCCGACTACGGTAAATCCCATAGTTTTGGAGCTGTGGACCTTTATAGTTCATTTTTTTCGTCTTTTCGGCAGCCTATAACTCAAAGGAAGCATTTGTGCACACAGGTTGGTCTATACTTTTGTCTTATCTTGGTGTTAGGAATCAGCTCCCAAACGTTGTTGGTGCTACTTTGAAACACCCTGCATAATAATTTTAAATGATTCGCACTGAGTGCTAAGAAGACAGAGAAAGTGATAAAACAAATCCTATCACATTAAAACTGTTGTCAGGAGGATAATGGTAATAAGAAACATTCGTATCATATAAAAAAATCTTAGAAATTATATTTCTGGCAGAAATTTTAAGAGAATAATAGGTTAGTAAGATTTAAAGCTACTGGTTCTTCTAAAATTATTGCATCATGCTAGATGGTATAGAGAATTTTTCGTTTAAAAACATCTGATTAGAAAGAAATTATACTTCAAAGAGAAATATTTAAATTCAGTTCAACTTTTAAATACTTGATGAATCAAATGAAAGCAAATTGTATGAAAGGTGACTGAGAAATTTAGTATTTGGAGAAGCAAAAAAGTAATGTGCAGGATACAGATAATTTCTCGTGTCGTCTCGGAAACGAGACGAGAAGTGTACGTTCTAATAAGAGTTCAGACAAGAGGTGTAGGTCCAAGTTAGAGACGAGACAAGAAACGACAATTCTTGTCTCATTTTCGAGACAAGATATTTATCGAGTCTCATGGGCAACAATTCACTGAAGTCTTAGATACCAGTGTTTTAGTATTACATGATTCATAGTAAAAGTTCATAAATTATTACAGTGGTTGTACGAACACAATGAAGAGTAAAATGAAATCTTTCAGTTTTACGTCCACGCTTATGCCAGTTAGGCTCAAGAAGACGGTGATGATGAGAAATGAATGAAATGGTGGAATGAAGAAAGGGAGGAAACAGTAGAACCTGGAGAAAAACCACGAGCACGGACAATGAAGAGTATTTATAAACATTTTAAGATACCTAAATTATTATATAATATATTTCAATAATAAATATGATTTAAATGTTGATATATTACACTCTTAGTGGACCTCTCGTGACTCGAATCAAAACGAGACAAGAATCCAACACTTAATTTAAAAGACGACAGGAGAAAACTTTATTTCTAGTAGCATCTCGTGAACAAGCGTACGGTACGCAAACGCTCTGTAACTACGCAAACGTACCGATAATTAAATCAAGTCTTCCGTGTCACTTAGGATGGAGAAGATTGATGGCTCAGTAGTACATATGATGTGAGGACCACAATTCAATCCCAAATATACTAGTGTTCCCCAAATAAGATTTTCTCGTCTAGTCAATTTTTTTATAGAATTCTCGTATCGTCTCGGTTTTCGAATAATTATTTCTCTTTCGTCTCGATTATCTTAAAAAAAAATTCCGTCTCCTCTTGCCTCGTAAAGTAGCTTCTGTTCTCGATTCAGAAGAAATAATCTCACTTTTATGTTGCTTGATGGTAATTGAAGAGAGTACTACAAATGTTTTGAGATCAGCCCTATGTAATTGGGAGAGAGACGAAGCTAAATCAAACAAAACGTGAATCGTAGCTTTCTTCTTGAGAACCGAGATTATATGAGACATAGATGGTAGATTTACAGATTAAAGTGAAATTCGAACCCGAGCTCTCATACAGAAAAGGTTCATGCACTAGTCATTAGAACAACAGTTAGGGCTAAAGTAATAACATATATATATATATATATATATATATATATATATATATATATATATATATATATATATATGTGTGTGTGTGTGTGTGTGTGTGTGTGTGTGTGTGTGTGTGTGTGTGATTATCGCGAACTTTACTAAGATTGTGGCTTAAGTCAATAAAAATTACATGATGTAACCAACACTCATAACCATTAGCGCGAACAGTGCCAAATCATCATAATCGAATTGAGAGTAGAACTAAAAAGGAATAAAAAAACCTTCGCATTCGAATACTTTGACAGAATCCACATATATGATTGTTCATAATTATTACATAGCGTGCAATTATATATACAAAGTTGTCACATTATAATAACAGTTTTTTGTCTTTACACTGTGGAGTATGCAAGAGAATTTTGGTGTTTAACTTCTCGTAAGATATTATGGAAAAATAAATATGTATTATGTTAGGATATATATATTCAAAATTCTCACTTTGTATTTCACTATTGAACTTTCTATCATATGAACTACTAATTTTATTACATACAGTATGTTACCTGTCCTTTTTTGATCTTACCCTTATAAGTTCTCCTAGTAGAAGTTGCATACACACGTTTCGTTCGCGATGCCCTTCCACTTTTCATATCCTAACACATTTGTGATACCCCGAATTATCAATCAGTGACCACACCAGAGGGGAATAGGAGGACGAGCGTCCGTCTCATGTGACGACACCTGCCCTCTGCAGACAAAATTTTATTGTGAAATAGGTAAGGTAATAAAGTAATATAAAATTACCTTTTTCAAATACAAAATTTTGCTGTGTCTGTTTTTTTCTGTTCTTCCGCTTACTCCCACAAAATCAATTAAAACTGCCTTCGTTACTGTTAAGAATGCTTCAGTTAGTTCCTGTGTCAATGTATCCGAATTTAAAATACTCTTCAGTGAATGTTTTATAGGGTAAGAAATAGTTACTGACTTAGTAAAGCAATCGATGCAATTTAGTTCACTATTGTTCACTGCGTAGGTATTTAAGAAAGATCTGGAAACGCCTGCTAAATCGTAGTGTGAAATATGCTAAATGAAAAGTGTTCAAATACATATCCTTACATATTAATGTCTGATAGTTGCATAAGAATTTGTGATTAATATTGAAGAGTTTTTATTTTGACTAGGGAAATAACGTAGATACAGGGAGTAAAAGCACAGATTTAAAGCATCAATGCACTGTCATCTCTGAAAAGATTCGTATTCTCAGTTTTTTAAATTTTATTGTCTTATATGGTAAGTTAATAACTGCTAACAATTGCTACTAGCGCTTTTCACTCTTCAGGAATTTAACACGACGTGTTCGCAGGACACTTTTCTAAGTCCTAAATGTATGCGTGAATTATTTCATTCGTCTCATTGTCCTGATTTCAGAATGGAAACTGAATATGCTGAACGTGAATATGTTTCGCTGTCGTCAATCAAGGGTCGTAATAAATGTAAATAAGGTTCTTATTATTAAATAAAACACAGAAGTATCTATTCCACGTATAGCACAATATAATACAGTAATTAACCAACATGATAATCACTAATGCCCGCAGGATTTCTTCGAACGGAAGGGGGCAAAGGTCGATATATAGCGTCTTTCGATTTATTGCCCTATATATATTAAAAGTCATAGTTTATCATTGATAGCGTATATCCTCTTACTTTTAAAAATCGCCACAGTAGCCTATTAGTCAGAACATACATCTCCAGATATAAGTAGAGAGAAGAGAAGGAAGTAGATATGCTCAGTGGCCAAACTAGTTTTACTGTGCCCTGGTTCGATTCATTCCATTGGTGATCGATTTGTTCATACCTCCCTGTCCCACGCATTTCAGCTGCTGCGTTATATATATATATATATATATATATATATATATATATATATATATATATATATATATATATATATATATACTAACAGTACACTACATACTGTACTGTACACACTTATTCACTACATACTTAACTCGTAACTACTATCGTGGGATCAAATGTGACCTCAGCAAACACATTTCTATCTGTGGACAAAATCTATATATTTTGTTTCACTGAGGCTTCAGTCGTCTATTCTCAGTTGACCTTGCTAGAGGGCCGCGGTGGCTCAATGGTAGGGTATTCACCTCTGGTGCATGGGGTCCTGGGTTTGATCCCAGTCCGCGCAAAGAGAAACTTCTGCTGGATAAACACCGTATGCGTGGGTTTTCTCGGGATTCTCCAGTTTCGTCCAACTTTTATTTCTCATTATCGCCGCCTCCTTTAGCCTAGCCGGCATAATCGTGGGTCGTAAAACTTAACGGTTGCATTTTTTCAGTTGATCATGAGATCTCGTAGCGACTTGTTCGTGTCCATGCGCTTTGTTGTTTCGATGGTTTCGGACCTGTGGGGTCGAAATTTTCCCCAGGATAGTACTTGCGCTATACGTTTCCTGAATTACATTTTTTCTGTGGTTTTCTTGGGGAGTGTTACAGAGATGTGTGGAGAACTCGGAACTGGCAGATTTGCAGAAGGTGGTTTCTTGCAATTTTCTATAGGATATCGGACGTTGCATGCTTAAATAGCCTTGTTTTTTTTTACCATCTTTCCAACGAACCAAGAAGACTTCAGAGACGAGACTTCATGAGAAGTATTGTGATGACTCTCATTCAAGATCACCTAAAAGTAAGAGGCGAATGCGGGACAGTCGGCAGTCATTGTTACGACTAACTGATGGGAACATCAATGAAGACCGTCCGCAAACAGATTCTCCAGCTAAAAGGAGGAAATGTGCTATTTGTCCTCGAATTGATTACAAAAAACGTTCTTGGATTTGTTCTATGTGCAACCGAAATGTGCACAAGGGTCAATCAAGAAAAATCACTATATGTACTGTCTGTCGGTAGAACCACTAAAGTGTCTATATTTGTTCTGTGTCTAATGGGTATGTGATTAAGACACATTTAGGGGTCGTCCACATATTACGTAACGCGGCAAGGAGGGAAGGGGGTTCGGCCTTGCGTTACGAAGTGTGACAAGCGAGAGGAGGGGCTTTAGGTCTTCGTTACGTAACAGTTTTTTCTGCTGTATTTTATATTTTTATTCTCAGATTTATATGCAATCTTTTAATCAAATAATTTTATTGTTGTTTTTTTTTATAAATTAGCTAGAATACCCGTTTTTCATACGGCGACAATACGTTTCATTTTTGATATAAAGGGCACCAAAACTGTCACCATCAACTTACGGACTCCAAAAACTATGGATTCGACACAAATATCGGTCATATTCGATCATTTTTATATATCTCCCCTTCCCCAAGTTGTACGGTCAAATTTTAATTTAAACGGCATCGAAACTGTTACCGTTCATATCAGCGACCCCAAACACCATGGTCTCGACTCTAATATCGGTCATTTTCGAACATTTTGTATATGCCATCCTCCTCTTTACCCAAGTTGCGGGGTAAATTTGGATTTAAACTGCATCGAAAGTGTCACTGTTTATCGCAGCGACCCCGAAATCTATGCATTTGACACTAACATCGTTCATTTTCAATCATTTTTATATATCCCCCTCCCCCAAGTTGCACCTTCAAAGTAAAATGAAAAAAGACATCCCAGGTCAGAACTTCATCTATGTTGAAAATTTGAACGAGATCGGTCAGATGGTTAAAAGTTATTAAGTTACAAACATAGTCACTTTCATTTATATATATATATATATATATATATATATATATATATATATATATATATATATATATCGATATAGATATAGATAAATACATATTTCTAACGTTTTGGAAAATTGCGAACTATAGCCTATATAAATTGAATCATACAGAAGAGATTCGAAGACGCACTAGACACCAGCGTAAATGGAGGCAAAACCTGCATATATTCCAATACAATAAACCTCCTTTTTGCGGCTATCGCAGCATTGGATTTAGGGAACACGCTTTTCCGGAGTTAGTTGTTATTGATCGTAACCACCGCCTGAAAATGCCATCATGTTCCCACTCGTATTGCTATTTCTGAGAATGTTATCTGAAACCTTTGATTTGAATCATTACTCACTCTATTCTTCTAAGGGGTTTTGCATGGGAAACAGAAGAAATTCATTTTCGTGAAATTTTATTTTCCGCGATAGAACGATCCAGGACTTGTAGATCAAAATAAGATATTAAAGAACCTAATTCGTCGGATATTATCTCGTACTAAATTTTTTGATTTTTGAATTTGAATATTTCTGAAGAAATTGAGTTTATTCGCATTCTCGCACTGATTTAGGACAAGAAGAATATGAAAAGAGGTAAACTGAAGTCCGAAGTCCAAGAAAGATGCTCGGAAGCTTGTTCACAAACGAGATGTCCCTGCTTCTTTACATGCGCAGCCACTTTAAATCTGTTGTCGACGAGGAAGGGAAACTGGCGAACTTCAAATGCACGAAGCATCCTGGATCCCTGGAAAAGAGATCGATGATACTTCTTTAGATCGTGTTCCATCTCCATCTTCCTTGTCAGTATTTTCTCATTGTCATCATCTGACAGAAAAGGATAGGTGTGATCTCCTTGAGAAACGACAGTATGCAGTTTTGAAGAATTAGGACTGTTAATTAAGCAATCTTATGGGGTTAAAATATTATTACCATCCTACCATTTTCTAATACGTACCGGTACTTTGATTTATTGGCGAAAAACACTAAAAATATATTCAGAATAAAAGCATTTTGGAATAAAAGTTCTGCTATTAAAAATAGTTTTTATTATAATAACTCCCAAAATAAGCAAAATTGGTATTTCATATTTTAATTTCAATACAAATAATGGGGTTAAATCTGACCCCACGATTTTACTTATGCAGTATAAAAATAACGATATTAGTAAAGAGTTAATACGAATTATGTTAATAGGAAATTAAATTAAAAATAGTTTACTCTACATAATCTAATTTAAGAAAAATAATGATAATAATAAAATAAAATAATGCAATAATAAAAAGATGGTAATAAATTTTTTTAAAAAGAAAAGGGTAATCCTCGATTCTCTCGTGTTGAACAACATGGCATTCCTCAATGCTGCCTCTAGAAGGCGATAAATACGTGTTATGAAGCACTCCAGTTCACATTTTTGGTTAGCCAACCACATATCAAGAAATGTCTCAAATTTATTTTTCAGACCTGCTCCCCCCTCAAAAATTCCTGGATCTGTCCGCGATATCGGTTGTTGCCAATTAACTGATAATAGTCATAGCGTACCTTTTGAAATGTTTTTAAACGCTCTTTGCATAAGAAATAGTTTTCCGTATTCTTTATTTTTTTCCTTTCTTTTTTTTCGCCCTTTTACTGTGTTGGAAAGGGACTCCATGAGCAGTGTTTGACACACGACCCGCTCGGGAGAGTAATCCTCATGGAAGTACGTTTTTTCGCGCTCTACTCTAGCCAGCTATTTTACGCGCTATCCTAGCCAGTTGTTTTAAGTTGGCCGCAAAATTTATATCATGGAGAACAAGGGGAACAAAACGAGCCCTGCGGCGCTTCTAGCCCGTTCCTACTAATACTACTACTTATCTGCACAAAAGTAAGTAAGTCACTTTTTTGAGTTTTATTTTCATATTATTTTAATTTAAAAAGTGTTACAAAAATATAAAAAATGTAAAAAACTTTTCTCGAGCCAGGTTTGAACTCACGCCAAAATATATTTCCATTACTAGCATGTAGCGCTAGCCCACTCGGCCACGAAGACCGACAACAACAAACATTTCATTTCTGCTATTTAATTGCAACGTGGCAAGAAATGGATAACGTTAACCAATCAGAACTGTTTTTCGTTCCTACTTCCGGGAGCATTACTCTCCTGAGCTAGTCCTTTTGACACAAGCTATGTGCGAACAGCGAGCAGATCTCAAGTTGAATGTTTTCAAGGCCAAGGCCACCGACATATTTTGATAAGTGCACTGTCACGTGACTCACACTTAGGGAGTGAGTATGCCACAGCAGTTGCATTGTGTGTTTCTGTATGATACTGAGATATTTCTTTGGCAGGAAAATAGTTTTGTAAGAAACCAAAGACGACTGAATATAAAAACATTTAAAAGGTATACTCGGCCTGCAAGACTTACATGCCGGGCTTTACATTGATGAATAAGGACAACCACTACCACAGTACATATTGTAGCACGAAAGTTGTAGTCTACGTGTCTGCTATGAGTTGGTCAGCTGTGTTTATACACATCAGGCTTGACTTTCGTTCGTTGAGTACAGCACCTGAAATCCATTCATAATTCGATATGAGGGTTTCAACATGTGACAGTTCTTGTGGATTGTTTATATCTTTTAGCTACTAAAGTAGTGTCTTCATTATTCGATTTAGAAAAAATAAATAAAGCTTCTTACTTTGTGTTTTCTGTTTTTCCAAGTCTAGAGGCATTGTAGAACACGTTATGTATGGTTTCACGCCTTTCTGCATCGAGACATAGGAGGTGGTGACGTCAAAACTTTAAAAAATATTTTGTTATTAGGCCGATATTTATCTTTTTTTTATTTTTTTGGCGGATTTACTTTTGCACCTAGAAGATTGAAATTTTGCACAAACATAGCCTATCGAACAGTATTTAACAGATTTTTTCCAGATGATCTCTGCGTTAACACTGGGGGTCCATAGGGGCAAAAAGGTAAAAAAATATTTTTAACCAAAAAATTTTTTTCGTGATTTTCCGCCTTAGATACACGATGGATACATGTGAATGGTGTCGTTTGAAAGGCAGAGAATTATGAAGAGAATTATGTACGACCCACGATCCTAGGATAAATAGGGATGTCTCAAGGAAATTTCTACACAAGATTCTGTTTTATACGGGAATCTGGGGTATTATGGATATATTATTTTTTGGCAGACTTAGTTTTGCACCTAGAAGATTGAAATTTGGACAAATATTCACTCCACCGAATAGTATTTATCAGATTTGTTTCAGATCTCTGCGTTAAAACAGGGGGGTCCAGAGGGGCCAAATATTAAAAGGATATTTTGACGAAAAATCTTTTCTTCGCGATTTTCCCGCCTTAGATACATGATAGAGACATGTGAATGGTACCGTTTGAAAGGTAGTTCTATTCTCAAGAGTATGATGGCCAACCATGATCCTAGAATAAACACGGATGTCTCAGGAAATTTTTTTGCCTGCCATCAGGGTCTTTTGTGGTAGTCTGGGTCACTGTGGGGATTATTGATAAATTAAATACTTTTCCTGCCCTTACTATTCAAGATAGAAACTTGAAATTTTGTACACACATATAGTATTTTTCAGTTGATTTTAAGATGTCTGCGTTTACACGGCGGTTCAAAGGGACTAAAAACATTTTTAAAAATCAGAGAAAAATTCTGATTTCTCTCAAAATTTCTCACTTCAGGAACACAATAGGGAAATGTAAATGGTACACTCCGATTCAAAAACATTGCGACAGCTAACGCCGTGCAGTTAGGCCACCAAATATACATCTTCTTATCCCATAGTCGTGTCAGGTAAAGATACCTCTCTCTCACTTCCTTTCTTCTCTCCCTTACTAAAATTAGCTAACAACATGAGCGCAATTCTTATTTCAAACTATACATGTATTACTATAGATAAAATGAAATAACAAAACCGAGACGAAACAAGATTCATAGGTTGATGTTGGGAGAAACTGAAACACGCACAATGAAAAATTGAAACCAATGAATGTCTATTACACAGAGATTGAGAAATGAAGCAGAGAGAGAGGGAGAGAGAGAGAGGAGAGGAGAAGAAGAAAAAGTAACGGGAGAACAGATAAAACTGTGGAATTCAAACGTAGTACGACAATAACCTAACATTATAAAGTTCCGTTTCCAGAAATCCAACAGTAATAGAGAAATAACGTTTGCTTTTACATAGTTTTTCAGAACTTTTCCAATATATAGACGATGCTTTAAACATTCATGTTACTTTCATAATGGATAGCATACCCAATTTCAAGTAGAACTGTAGATCTCCGAGACACTTC
The DNA here is from genome assembly GCF_964235325.1 of Thermobia domestica. NCBI lineage: Eukaryota > Metazoa > Arthropoda > Insecta > Zygentoma > Lepismatidae > Thermobia > Thermobia domestica. The sequence goes on along the minus strand of NC_137463.1, from coordinate 111,546,203 downwards.
TAGGATAATGTCAAAGGTTTAACACACACGCTTTGTTTCCGCGTGGTTTGATTGCAAATTCGGTAGTGTTCGTTGGACGTAATGATCCAAAATACATTCTAATATATCCAGTAGATAGCGTTGGTCATATCCTCCATTTCAGACTACTAATGCAAACTGAACAAAAAACGAAACGAAAAGAAAAGAGAAAGAAAGAAAAAAGAGAAAATTGAAGAGTGCTATTGCTAAATATCTATCAGATATAACCTATATTAAAAGTCCAAACTGTATCGTAATGGAAAGCTACAAATGTTGGAAGGGAAAACTTTATATTCCTCATAGATGTAGCATCTTTCAAATTTCAACGTGAATAAAACACCTTGAATTATAGGATGGGAACAAATATTGTGTCGAACTAGTATAAATAAAATTTTGTTTTCAAATAACCAAAGAGGTATCATTTTCTAGTCTTTTCCGAAGAGTTATCTGTTCCGAACATCCAGCATTGATTTCATCTCTTCCGAATATAACGTAATTTGCACAAAGAGAAAGAACACGCTAAGAGCTCATACGCATCATCGTGTCAGTCGTATGATGTTGGTTAGGTTATAGACCACCACTGGATCGAGGAATTTAAATCCGTAGTGACCCGGTAATTCGACTGAGACTCGGTAACCCAGAGGATAAGAAAGAGATTTTACTTATTTCCTTGCGTTTAAACAGTATTTCTGTCAGAGATGACTAGGACCGTTCATGTTATCACCAGAGCACGAAAAACACGACGCCGAAGTTAACAGTTAATTAGATTCCCCGGACCAGGTATATCGGGCTTCTGCTCCGTTTTAAGTTTGGAATATGAAGTGCATGTATGTGTGAGAGGGAGAGAGGGAGAGAAGTGAAAGATGCAAAGGCAGGATAGGGAAACGTCAAGAAAGAGAGAGAGGGACGGGACGAATATAAATATGAAGCATACTTACTATTGCAGTGCATGATATAGAACGCACAAACTATTTACTCGAACTATCGCGAGTGATGCCTTGTAAGTTCTCCACCAAAAGATGAATCTCTGTTTGCAGCCATTATTTTATGTGAAAAAATCATACTAACTGATGGGGAATCGAACCAATATTTTTCATTTGGAAGTCTGACACGTTACCACTACACCACCGCTTGCTTTAGCCAAACTTTGTTTAACAAATGGTGTAGTGTTTCTTTCTGAGAACGATAACACGAAAAGTGCATACTGCAGATCAGTTATGTCTTTGGAATGTCCTGGTAATTCCCTTGCCCTTTCCCAACCAACATTCGTAAATCGTCTCTATCATGATACAGGTGTTTGCTTTCATATTATTACGTAATGCTTGTCCAGTATGATAAGTCGATTCTTCACAATCACTCTGTTACTCGTAGATAGCAATATTATTCATAAGGCCATTGCGTTACCCCTACACTATCATGCTATCTAAAATTTCAAGACGAATATTACTTTCTTTAGCCCTGATCTTTGGAACGAATCGGCTTCTTCCTGCAACGTTATTTGCAACAAAGTGCACAACGAAATTGATTTGTTCGACGGCCTAGAGAGAAATAAGTGCCCACTGATTAAAAAAAACTTACAATCGAGGAAAGAATGAGAAAATAAAACATATTTTGCAGTAATTTCTCCGTGCAAGTTCAAAAGTACGCAAATAATAATAATAATAATAATAATAATAATAATAATAATAATAATAATAATAATAATAATAATAATAATAATAATAATAATAATAATAACCTATATTATAAAATTGAAAGTAACTATGTTTGTGGCTCCTAATCTCTATAAAGCTTTGAACATAGATAAGGTTCCGATCTGGGACTACTTTTGTCATTTCAGGTTTATGGTGCAACGTAGGGGCCGGTGAGAGGGTGATACATGTAAAAAAAACTGAAAATGAAAGTGGCTGTCTTTGTGACTTCATCACTCTTGAACCATCCGACCAATCTCAATTAAATTTTCAACACAGATGAGGTTCGGGCCTAAGATGGCATTTACCTATTTACTTTGACGATATAGCTTAGGGTTGAGGAGTGGGAGAAGTTAAAAAGCATAAATAAAAGTTGATAACTCGCGAAACAAAGGATCCATCGCGATCAAATTTGTAACATAGGTGAGGTTCGGGACTGAGATGATTTTTTTTTTCATTTCACTTTTTCGGGAGAACTTGGAGAGGGAAGTGGGAGTGGGAGATATATAAATAAATAAATTAATTAAATTAATAAAACTTAATAACTCTTGAACCACCAAACCAATCTTGATCAAATTTTCAACCTAGATGAAGCTCAAACCTGAGATGGTTTCTGTCATATCACTTGGACGCTGGAAGAGATGGAGGGGGGAGCGACATTTAACAAAGAACGAAAAATTACTGGTATAAGTGGCGAATCTGCAATTTTTCGAGTCGCTGAGATTAACAGTGACACATCTGATGCTGTTTAAATCCAAATTCAGTCCCTCTACTGGTAGGAGGGGGAGACATAAAAATGATCGAAATAACCAATATCAGTATCGAATTCAGTTTTCCGGCTCACTGAGATCAACAATGACACTGCAGATGCTGTACCCCACAACATAGTGTGGGAGGGGATATATAAAACTCACCGAAAATGACCAATATCAAAGAGGGCTTTACTAATACTAAACAGTGACTGAGTAACGGACCATATTACGAATGATGGTTGGGAAAGGGCAAGGGAATTACCAGGACATTCCAAAGACCTAACTGATCTGAAGTATGCACTTTTCGTGTTATCGTTCTCAGAAAGAAACACTACACCATTTGTTAAACAAAGTTTGGCTAAAGCAAGCGGTGGTTTAGTGGTAACGTGTCAGACTTCCAAATGAAAAATATTGGTTCGATTCCCCATCAGTTAGTATGATTTTTTCACATAAAATAATGGCTGCAAACAGAGATTCATCTTTTGGTGGAGAACTTACAAGGCATCACTCGCGATAGTTCGAGTAAATAGTGTGTGCGTTCTATATCATACACTGCAATAGTAAGTATGCTTCATATTTATATTCGTCCCGTCCCTCTCTCTCTTTCTTGACGTTTCCCTATCCTGCCTTTGCATCTTTCACTTCTCTCCCTCTCTCCCTCTCACACATACATGCACTTCATATTCCAAACTTAAAACGGAGCAGAAGCCCGATATACCTGGTCCGGGGAATCTAATTAACTGTTAACTTCGGCGTCGTGTTTTTCGTGCTCTGGTGATAACATGAACGGTCCTAGTCATCTCTGACAGAAATACTGTTTAAACGCAAGGAAATAAGTAAAATCTCTTTCTTATCCTCTGGGTTACCGAGTCTCAGTCGAATTACCGGGTCACTACGGATTTAAATTCCTCGATCCAGTGGTGGTCTATAACCTAACCAACATCATACGACTGACACGATGATGCGTATGAGCTCTTAGCGTGTTCTTTCTCTATGTGCAAATTACGTTATATTCGGAAGAGATGAAATCAATGCTGGATGTTCGGAACAGATAACTCTTCGGAAAAGACTAGAAAATGATACCTCTTTGGTTATTTGAAAACAAAATTTTATTTATACTAGTTCGACACAATATTTGTTCCCATCCTATAATTCAATGTGTTTTATTCACGTTGAAATTTGAAAGATGCTACATCTATGAGGAATATAAAGTTTTCCTTTCCAGCATTTGTAGCTTTTCATTACGATACAGTTGGGACTTTTAATATAGGTTATATCTGATAGATATTTAGCAATAGCACTCTTCAATTTTCTCTTTTTTCTTTCTTTCTCTTTTCTTTTTGTTTCGTTTTTTGTTCAGTTTGCATTAGTAGTCTGAAATGGAGGATATGACCAACGCTATCTACTGGATATATTAGAATGTATTTTGGATCATTACGTCCAACGAACACTACCGAATTTGCAATCAAACCACGCGGAAACAAAGCATTTTGTGTTAAACTTTTGACATTATCCTAGAAGTGTCTCGGAGATCTACAGTTCTACTTGAAATTGAGTATGCTATCCGTTATGAAAGTAACAAATGTTTAAAGCATCGTCTATATATTGGAATAGTTCTGAAAAATTATGTAAAAGCAAACGTTATTTCTCTATTACTGTTGGATTTCTGGAAACGGAACTTTATAATGTTAGGTTATTGTCTTACTACGTTTGAATTCCACAGTTTTATCTGTTCTCCCGTTACTTTTTCTTCTTTTCCTCTCCTTTCCTCTCCTCTCTCTCTCTCTCTCTCTCTCTCTCTCTCTCTCTCTCTCTCTCTCTGCCTCATTTCTCAATCTCTGTGTAATAGACATTCATTGGTTTCAATTTTTCATTGTGGGTGTTTCAGTTTCTCCCAACATCAATCAAAGAATCTTGTTTCGTCTGTTTTATTTCATTTTATCCAAATTAATACATGTATAATTTGAAATAAGAATTGCGCTCATGCTGTTAGCTAATTTTAGTATGGGAGTGAAGGAAGGATGAGAGATAGGGGTTTCTTTCCCTGACACGATTATGGGATAAGAAGGTGTATAATTGGTGGCCTAACTGCACGGCGTTAGCTGTCGCAATTTTTTGATGCGGAGTTTACCATTTGAAAGGCTGCTCTATTCTGATAAAACGAGGTATGAAGCACGATCATACGATAAATAGGGATGATGCTGAAGTCGCTTTACTGAATGTCTGTAATTTACTTTTAAACATAGGACACCCTGTAAAACAGAACATACTCTGTCTCAAATAGATGATGTGTCACAAACGAGTTCACATTCTCATTTGTTGGAATATTAAGGTCTAAGTTAGTCTAAAATCATAACCTTTTATATTTAATAATATTGTGTGATATGCAATATGGCGGAATTCAAGATGGGTTCGAAGGTGACCCCATTCCAAATCAATGCAATAATGCCAATTGTAACATTTTTGCTTCCATCCACGCACGTCGTTATTGTTGTTCTGTCCCAATACTTTTGACTGACCCTGTATACAGCTCCACATGTGTCTTCTCACTGCAAAATTAAACTAATCTTTTTCACAGAATAGTTTTCATACTATTCTTTGATCCAGGGCTAGAAATTGAATTTTAGAACTAAGGGGAAAGTGAATAATATATAAAGTTTGATTAGGCTATGTAACGAGAATACAAACTCCGAAAGACGGGAGTGCAACCTTACTTTAATGGAGAATGACTTAAGCAATAGCATTTGTTGCAGAACAATCAACAACCAAACAAAACTTATATACCATTCAAATTTCCTATTTGTTACTAATAACTACAGACATTTTTCCTTTTGCACAAACACTTCAACTTACCAAAGCGACAATATACACTTGTGTATACCTGATTTCCACTCGTGCTTTGATCTCAGGCTTTTTAGCCGTGGAACCGGGCCCTTTTGAAGCGGGGCCTTTTTCACTCGGAACTATTTTACGCGTGGCACTTTCTACTCGAACTCTATTGGCACGGGGCCGTTTTGACTCCGGCCATTTTGACCAGGGCACTTTTGAGACAACGCCCTTTTTACGCGGGCTCATTTGTCGCCGACTCCTTACCTGGGCTCATTCTACCCGGGGCCGTTTTGACTTGAACTCTTTTGACTCGGGCCTTTTGGTCGCCGAGCTCTTTTGGCAAGAGCCCTTTAGACGCGGGACCGTTTTTGACTAGGGCAGTTTTGTCATGGGGCCCTTTCGACCGGGACCCTTTTGACTCGGGCATTTCGGTCCTCGCACTTCTGACATAGAATATATATTCACCAGCTGAAATGCGTTGGGCAGGGGGAAGTTATGAGTAAATAGATGATCAACGATCCAGGGCGCAGTAAAATTACTTACGCAACTGGTCATATCTCTTTGTTTCTCCTGATTTCCACTCCTGATCTTAGGCTCTTTCGCCGTGAAATTATATTTGCCGGGCTCTTTTGACGCGGAGCCTTTTGAGTCTATTTTTGAAAATTTCCTTACGCTTCGCGCCAACCTTGGCGGCGCGTTGCGGCTGGTTTGTCGACTTCACTCATATGTAGGGGGTGAGGGCGCCGTCGTATACTCTCGCCTCGGGCGCTAATTTTCTACGGTACGGCACTGTTCAAATGGCATGCTTAGTTTCTCTGTGAGTGCCTTCTCCCGAACTTCCCTTATCAGTTACGTGTTACATGAACCATTTGGCTTCGTAGCTTCGATGTCAGCTGCTAGATGGCACGCATAGTAACTAAAAACAAACAAACAAACAAACAGCTCGTATCAATATTCTTGGGTCAAAGGAGCTTGACAACATACCCCAAAACTATTTTTGTACAGTCCATGGAGACGATGAAGGAACGTACAAGAAGAACATCGATCAAGGAGGAGTGTTTTAAAGAAGAACAAGAATTTTAGGAATGATAAAAAAATGGATCAAAAGATTGCAATCTTGGCCAAGAATTAGTTTTTTATCAGGGACCACAAAATTTTTGAAGGGGTCCTAAATCGAGTTTTCGTATTTTCTACGGAATAAGCACATCGTATAGAGTTAACTGATAGTTTGGGTTTGGCTACGCTATTTGTAGTTCTCCAGATATAAGACATACAAGAAAATTTTTGATTGAAATATATTGGATCTTTTGCTCCAAAAATAAAAGTGTCCATATTGACATTGGTCTGTGGTTTATACATTACAGTTGTTTCAAGACTTTTGGGTCGCACCTTGTATATACAGAAATAATGCTTTATTTATACATTATGGGCAGGCGTTATTTATTTATTTATTTATCACGTGTTAGTTTTGGGCATTACCTGCAGCTACGGTCGTAAACTATCACATATGAGGGAAGACGTCCCTCGGGAAAGGGAGAATTAAGGAAGCAGCCTGGGACCTTATGTTAGGTACCGTAACGGCATTTGTCTGGTGTGAATGAGGAAAACTCAGGGTAAACCTCACGCAGGATGATCGAGTGTCCCCACCGGGAATCGAACCCGGGACCGCTCACGCTTGTTCTGAAAGGATGTGAGATTGGGTGTTTCAACTCCCTCTTGATAAATTCCATAAGAATATATATATATATATATATATATATATATATATATATATATATATATATATATATATATATATATATATATATATATATATATGTATGTATATATATATCAACGCTTTGTTTCCCAGCACCCGCAGCCTGTTTCCCTGTAAATAGGTATTTCCACTAAAATACGGATTGAATTTATATTTAAATTTAAAAAAAGTAAATGTAAAACATCGATATAAAATGATAATTAAAACATTTCTTCAACCATGTTTTATTATTTGGATATATCAAGTCAAGAAATACCGTCCAAATTCTTTCGGAAAAAATACGCGATTTTATTGGTCCACTTCATAGGTGTCCTTGAAGTCGACGTCTGCCTTTGCTCACCATAGATAGTATAAAAAACTGGATAATTATATCTTTAGACGATAATGCAGACAATAGATCTAGACTATCGATATAGTTAGGGAAGAAGGATTTCTGAAAACTGATCCATCGCAATACCAGTTACTGTCGAGCGTAAATAAAATTAAGTAAATACCAAAAGTACTAAAGTAGGTGTATTGGGTTCCTTACCCACACCAAGAACCGCTCATGATGAGAGGGTATGAATTGATCTGAAAAAGGTTAAGTTCCCACTGATCTAGTGACTAGTGCACGTGGTCCCGGGTTCGGTTCCCGATGGTGGAGCACAAAATTTAATTCCATCATTATTAGCTTTCAGTAATGATATGTCTCCTTTAACCTAAAGGGCATAATCGTAGGACGTTAAACTAATTTCATTTTGTTTTTACAAAGATAACCTCAGATACATATTATTATTTGTTTATCGATCTTCTTTCGATCGATCTATGACGTCATTGCCTGAACAGGTAGTAATTTGAAGGGGTAAGGTCAGAACTTTATGACGAATGTGGCATCAGTTTGATGCCATTAAGTTTCTGTAGCTCTTGTTGCGTTTTCCTAACCGAGTGTAGTTCTGCGTTACCCTTTTGCAGCAGGGCGAGCTTTCGGTTCACCAATGCATGATTTTTTGGCGTAGTGCAGCAAAGACCCGCTTTAACTGGGATGAGGGGAAATGTCCCCTTCAATCTTGAAACTTTGGGGACTGTTCCTTCCAATAATACGATTTGAAATGTGTTTTTTGGAAAAAAAAAAATTTGAGGATTTGTGTCCGATTGTCACAAAGGAAAGTAAGATGAAATTGATGTCCCCCAAAGCCTCAAATCTGCCCGCCTGCCAATGTTGAAGACAACTCTGCTCCCTGATCCTTCACAGGATTGTTTTTTCAACTTCACAAATATTTTGAGCATCGCTTTACAACAACAACAACAACAAAAGTCTTACTTGTGCCCCCCCCCTTCCCCCCAATGTTGAAGACAATGTGCTAGTTCCACTACACATAGAACATGACTTTATGCTCTAAACCGCCCTGTTTGACGCCAGTTCTGAAAGTTAGCCTTGCTTAACCACTTTTTTTTTTTTTTCGACATTCGGATTTCAAAGAAACCAATTTCTCGTTGCAAATGACAGTCCATTTCAGGAAACGTACATTACGCGGATTTTGCAGCACTTTTGGTAGACGTCCATTTTACTCTAGGCCTGAGCTAAGATCAACTCAAATAGAACAATTCGGCAGCTCCTGGTGGTTTTCTCCAGTTCGTGCAGGTGACACACTCCAGGGGCGGATCCAGGACTGACTTCTGGGGGGGGCGGTGGGTTGTCATACTGCTACTTTTAAGGGGTCCAAATTTTGGGATGGGTTTTATTTATATATATAAAATAAGAAAGTTTCCTGATCTGGGGGAGGTGGCGATCGCCCCGATCGCCACCCCCTGAATCCGCCCCTGACACACTCGTAGACTGGGAAGTGCCGAGTCGGTTTGACAATCCTTTATGTTTTGCTGGTGGATGCATTTTCCTCAATGACGTGTCGTATGATCTCAGAATCTGTTACTCTGGGTGGCCGGACCTGCGCTGATCTTTGGCATTTTTACAATCTGCACAAATGTTTTGGAGCCAACGAATTGCTGTGCTGTTGTCATTGTATCTTTCTCTTTAGGGTAACAAATGTTTTGGGTTGCTACCGCAGCGTTATGCTCGAGTTCGAACTCGTGGAGTAACAGTTGACATATCAGACGTTGAACATTTATTGTCACTGCGACTTAAGCGGACCGTAGATACTGATGCAGTGGTGGCCTCCTTGTTAAACAGTCCGCTTGTCACTTGGGTCAGTTTGATCTTATACTTACGCTCAATCGCGGCATATACACGTGCCTGATGTTTGGGTTGTGGAAATATTACAAGACTTATGACTTACTCTTGTAATAGGGTCTAACAAAAGTCCTGAGTCATGAGCCAGCTATGTTATGATTAAAGATACGAAGAAGTTTTAAGAGAGATGAACTATTGGAAATTCACGATTTTCAATCTAAAATTGTGGATTTTTTTAATTGCTCCAGCCGTTTGTAGGCAACACTGCTAAGACACCCTATGTTGAATGAAAAAGTAACGTTTCCACTTCAGTAGGATGTTCAAGAGGAATGTAATGGCACAAACAAGTGAGACGGGGAACGTTCACGTTATTACGCGATGGAATCTAGAACACCTCTAGTCCGTTTTCCAACAATGCTATATTGCTGTTATGGTGAGGGCCCAAGGGAACATTGTGAAATACGTTGTTTAATTGTCTAAACAGGGAGAATGGATTATTTTCATAATATTAAAATTTCCCTTTCCTTGGATTCGCTATTTGAACTTTCCATTATTAAAAATACGGGAACAAGTGTTCAATCGTTTTTGACAATTTTGCTTCTAAAGTAAAATTTCTGCAATATTCAAAATTCAGATATTCATTAAAATTTATTCTTCCCATGCAAAGAACGTGCACTTGTGCTCGTAATAGAATAAAGTATTGTGCGCTATTCTGCAATAGTAGGCCCTAATGCTTTGTTTTAGCACTTCGATATTTCTTGTTATAAGCAAGGGTAAAAGTGCGGGGGAACGCGGGGAGACGGCGTCCCCCACCTCGAAAAAAATATGTACAGCGTTCCCCCAGTTCCTAAAACATTACAATGGACAAAAGTAGGCAGAGGGAACGGCATGAAGTCATGTCGCTACCTACCGTCCTCCCATCTTTTCAGATCCACTTTTACCCCTGGCTATGAGTGAAGTGGATAATTTAAGTTCGTGTTTGAATGATGAATAGTTAATAACAGACAAATTCTGACCAAAGCATATATTAACTAATAAATAATAGCGTTACAGTTTTGGCAAATTAACTTTGCCTTCATCAGACACATTAGATAATGTGTCTGATGAAGGCAAAGTTAATTTGCCGAAACTGTAACGCTATTATTTATTAGGGCATTTATTCCAAAGTTGGGCGTCCGCTTTCGCCACGTTTTTTCGCTGTTATCTCCTCTGCACACTTTGTGTAATTTGTTATTAGGTTCATTAATCCATGCTCTTCACAAACTTTTAAAAGATTTTGCTCGTTATCAACGTATTGCTTCACAAATGTTAAAACTGTTAGTTCATTGCCCTTGTACATTCGCCATGTTGATAACATAAATGCTCGTTTCTTTCCCACAATGCAACTGTTTGGTTACCTTGCGCCAAGTAGTTCCCTCCGCTCGCCGTATAGTCCCATGTTTATAGCCGCATATATATAACAAATAAACAGATTTTTCGAGACTCTTATATATTATTAAGCACACAAACGATCAAATTATCCATATCTTTCCTGTAAATTTTAAAAATTTTGCTGGAAACGGACGCCCAACTTTGGAATTTAACCCTTTATTAGTTAATATATGCTTTGGTCAGAATTTGTCTGTTATTATTTTATAAAAGAAGTTCCAAAGATAGAATGAGTGGCATTCAGATGAATAGTTAATTCCAAAAGATTTTTACTTGTTCATTTCAAGCAGTAATACTCTCTATGAAACAGAAGCAATGTTATATATTTTCTCTTGCATTGCGCAGTCAACTGTAAAATAATATATTACATGAATCACCACTTTCCGATAAGTTATTTCAGCCTTCCCATTTCAAAACTCCACGCTACATTACTGTTTACCAGCGTGGAGCCCAAACGGCTGGTGCGATTGGAAAAATTTCACTATTTTAGATTAAATACCGCCTATTTTCAACAACTTCCCATGCTTTCCATTTTCCGTATCTTTACACATAACGGAGTTGGTCTTTGACACCGAACTTTTGGTACACCCAGTATATGGAATGTCCTGTTTAATACGATTTTTTATACGTGAATAAAAACTATGATTATATTCTGTTTTACATAGGCAATCCTCAGCAAAAGAAATAAACCGTATGTTTGTTGCTATGATAGTATAATTTACTTTGCTAGTCTACAATTGGTTTTAACAGTTTTTATTTTAAAAATGCGTTTCATTGTTTGAGAGCTAAGAATGGGTATATCGGATATCGTTATTCTTTTATCTACAATGCTATGGAAACTACCATTGCAGTGTAACTCGCAGAAACGAACGTCTAGATGGTATCGGAATCAAGGTCAGTGAGTGAAGTAATAACTTTTGTGTCTTTTTTAAAAAATGGTTTTGATAGAGACGGAAGAAAATGTTGAAATTCATTGATAAAGGTCAGATTAAGCTAGCTGAGTATTAAAAGTAAAATGTAGATTATAATTATCTATTGAACTTAGGTTTACATGGTAGTTTAGGCCTAAAACTATAGATGAAGTACATCTTGTACATTAGTGTAATATCTAAAGCGCAACTTTTCTGCTAGTATAGCTGTGTTTAATCAGCTAATAGTCGATTCAGTAGTTTTGTAGATTAAAACTTAGCTGTATCTTACAACTATAATCAGCAGAAAATGCATTACGTATTTTCTTAGTGTTCTTTACATGTTGTAGATTTAGGCCTAATTTATGGCTTTTAGTGTGGTGCGGTGGTTATTTCATATTTCCTTTCGGTGGCAATTTACATTGAATAGGTGAAAACTTCATAGAATAGGTTAAATCAAGATTTCTTCAACGTTAGGATTGCAAGAGGCGCCTAGGAAATCAATATGGAAGGTAAAAAAATTAGTTTCTTTTTTTAAAAAATAAGTATAAATTTAGAAAAGAAAGATAGTTAGTTATGCAGGTAGGGACGCCTGCTACCAGATAGACCCTACAATAGAAGGTGAGGGAGGGTAATTAATAAATGCTGACAATTGTAGTTATAGCCATAGTTGTTGAGATCTGCAGTTTCTGAGGTATGGAAAAGACCTTGAATTGCTTAGTACTCTTACATTTGTACAAAACAGTGAACTCTCTCGTAGCGAAGAGGTTAGCATACACGCCTTTGGCGTAGAAGACCCAGGTTCGGTTAAAAGGGAATTACCGTGACCTCGTATGTTTCAACTTTTTTGGGCTTAAAATGTAGATTTCGATGAGTTGTGTCCAATGGCATCATTTTTTGATGTCTGAAACCGATCGATTCAAGGTCAAATTAGAGTTCATAAATAAAAAGTGAGACAAATTAGGGAATGCGAACCAGTGACTAATTGGGATAAAATGCATGGCATTCGATTCGAATTCACACGTACATGAATAATTGATATGACATTTTCCCGAAAATTAACGAAAATCTGTAATTTTGGATCTTGAATTTTCCTTAATTTTCGGGATTAAAATAGAATTTTCGGTAAAATGGTATATCAATTATTCATGTACGTGTGAATACGAATCGAATGACATCCATTTTGTTCCAGTTAGTCATTGGTCCGCATTCTCCAAATGATCCAACCTTTTATTTTTTGACTCCTAATTTGATTCTGAAGCTGTCGGTTCCAGAAATCAAAAGTGATGCCATTGGGCACAGCTCATTGAAATTTACATTTTAAGCCCAAAAAGGCTGAAAAATACGGGGGCCACGATAACTCCCTTTTAACCGCGTTCGTGTTTGAGAAAAAAAAAAGAAACTTACGATTTGTTAAATTGTAGATAGAAAAAAGTAAAGATCATATTGAATCCCATTATGGGGCAAGGGCGCAAATATCCGATTTTTCTTTCGAAAAATCCAGGAACTAGTGACACCAGAGGAGTGGTGATGAAGTCGGACACTCTTCTGGTGACTGCATCCATCCCTGATTTCTCTCCAGACATGTTGTATTGTAATGTACGTCACGTAATATAAAACTACCTTTATCGGTATACAAAAGAATATGGATGTTACAAACTTGAATTTATATATACATTAGGTGTATAAATTAGAATTATTGAAGTTGTAGATATCTGTAGTTCCTTTGCTGTTGGATAGACAACATATAAGTAGCCAGTGTGTTGATAGTTCAATTAGTTTTATGTTTCTTTCCATAAAGTAATTCTCTAGACCAAACAAAATGTTAGTGATCTTATTGATTAAGTTATAAAATAATTATTTCTCTTGTTTATGTTTTTGATTTTTTGTTCTCGGTGGACAAGGTGAAAACTGTCTCCGAAACACTGGGAAGTTTCCAGTGATTTCCAGACGGAAGGATCCTTGCAGAGGGAACGCAATGTTAAATATAAGGAGAGGTTGTATAGTCGATGGTCTTAGTTCCTTTCAATTATTCCTCCTCCCCTTTTTCATAATTTGGCCAAATAACCAACTTTCATGCTTGATTTTCTTAAAGATATAAAAGAATTTTTGAAAAAAAAAAAAAAACAGTAGCTTTTAGTAGGAGTGCATTGACGTAAAATAATACGCCTCACGATTTGTAAGTGGTAAAATGTGTGACGTAAAATAATAGCCCCACTCTTTCTCCCTCCCCTCCTCAATTGCAGATCTGAGAACTCATTTCAAAAGTAAAAAGTATAATTTATTACTTCCCTAACAAATGTACTAACCTTTATTCCACTAGTTTGTTTATATATCCAGTATGTTACTAGTTTCAGAATAACTTTTATTTTCCGAAAAATAAAACTGCATTTGTACAGTAAACAACATTACAAACAAACTAAATCTTATGTCCTCAGACCTGTGCAGTTGTAAGCTCTTTGGAGTTTATTTTCTTCCACTAAATTTTGCCGGTTGTTGAAAGAAAACATTTGTTGTGTGTGACACAAAATATTTTTCCTCCCTATTATCCGTATTTTCTCCTTCGATAACCAGTACTGGAATCAACCCCCCTTCAGCGGCTCATACTAGTATATATGTATGTTCCAAGTGACTTATTCCTAATGAATACAGGCCTTTCGTTTTCGTTTGGGTAACATGAAAATTCTCCGAATTAAGACATTTTATGTTTGATAGTTAACTCAAAATATTGTATTCCATTCATAACACTTGCAGTGCGCATTGGAAATCTTTCTATAATGGACGGACATCATAGTGCTTTCCCGACCGAACGCTCGAATTAACGATTATCCACAATGGTAGTAGCATGGATCGTCCTTGGTTGTACTACTTGGAAGCTGTTGTCCTTTGAAATACGTTTCATGACGGGACTGACACTTAACTGTTGTTACATTTAAAAAAGAATGTAATAGACTTTTCCCTTTATAACGAACAGCTTGTGCACATACTGAACTTATGCACAAGTATATAGGTGTTCTTTGAGTTTGCAACTATTTCTCAAGTCTGTTCATAGGAGTCCATTCTCAAAGTATGCTTCCCACAGCCCTGCGACTCCGCAAGGACTCTACTACTTCAATATCTGTACATAAAATAATGGTAAATACCTCAATTTAATTTTGAAAAAAATCCAGGAAATCGTACACATGTTCCTCTCCGTAATAGCACTAACTTTGTTCAGGGCGAAAAATTTCCGGTCGCCAGGTCGTCATTGGCGACCAGTGTTCAGTAGGAATGGTTTCTGCTTTAACTCGCAGGCCTGCACAGTTTCTGTTTCGCACGAAAATAATTGTCACCGAGCGAGAGAATGTGAAGCCTTCACAACAGACATGGAGAGGAAGTCTTCACAACGTTGTAATTCACCCCTCCTTTCCCACCCTCAATCGAAATGATTTGCCTCCCGGCGTACCAACGCGAGGGATCATTTCCCTCGCTGTTTGAAGGTAGAACAGCTGGGGGGACAGCCCAGTACCTAGAATAGATTAACCAATCATGTCACGATGTCAGTGATAATAAATGCATAAAATATTTTTTTTTTTAAATAGATATTTGCATGAGATACCATTATCACTGCAATATACAACTGGTACTTCAGTGGAGAGAGAGAGCGTTACACAAAGTCTTAAGGTAAGATATTTTTTTAACATGTATGTGAATTGTCCAGTTCAAAATTGATTATCCTGAATCTAATTGTCTGGTTTTGAAATTTTATGCCCTGATATAATCCAAAGACCGTCGAGGAGGGGGACCTCTCATAATTTGTACGTGAGAGATACTGACGACCATGATTTTTGGATTCGCAAGTGCTTCTGACTTTGAAATTTTGCGATGTGTTTTGTTCCTTTAGGTGTAGACACTAACCAACAGATTGGATATGACTTGTAACTTAAAGTTTTCGATTTCCAATTTATATAGATTACATTTATTTTATTTATTTGATAAGTTATTTATTTATTTATTTTCATTTTACAGTAGTTTACTCACAGGTTGATAATTAGTGTTAGAATATAGCATGTAATTTCATTAGTTTTTCTTTTTCCTTTCTTTTTCTTTTTTATATCTTAAAGTTGAAATTTCGTCATGTATTTGTGGTTTATTTTCAAATATTTTTATACGTGTTATTGTTTGATACATTTTAATTCTCCAATATTGTGTAGTCTTAAAATGTCATCTCGTTTAGGTTTTCCTTTTATACAGCCCAGTCATAATATCTTGGTTGCTGAAAAAGGTAGAAATTATACCTGAAATATCAAAACAAATGGTTACCCAACCAAATTAATAAGACAGTACCTAGGGATTATTATTTATTTTCGATCAAGCGGTGTTAGTTTATAACAAAAGCTTATAAATTTCCTTGATTTTAGTATCTCAGAAATCAAGGCATAGTGTTCGATCTGTATGTAATATGAATCAAAAGGGATGTGCACGTTTCTGAAGTTGGAAAATTGAAAGGGGAGGTAAAAACTAGCTTAAGTATTTCAGAAACAATAACAACATGCTAGAAAAAAAATCACACTTGTACTCATAAATAATAAAATTAGATCATTTTAAAGTTAAAAAATGTGAAATTTTCGTATTTTAGCGGTGCTCTTATTAATATTTTAGAAAGAATTATTTCGAGAATTAGTGATGAATCAGTGAGATTAGATCCTTCATTACACGAAAACTCGATTTTTTCCCAAATTAAAATAAATAAATAACTTAAAGTTATAAGACTTCCCAGATTAACTTTTCTTTTCGTATTAACCATTGTTCAGTGGTCTAGATCCAGTCATTCAAGTTCGTTTGAAGTTGTTGTCCCGTTTATTGTATAACAACACGTTGTGAACTATTTATTTCTTTGAAGAATTCTTTGACAGTAAACATTAAAATTTCCGGTATACTTAACAAACGATGTATTCAGAATTAATTCTAATAAACACAACGTGAACATTTCACTTTCTGGCATTATTATATAATTGTTCATTTTATCCGTTATTCTTGTGAACTTAAGTAATGAAGGGTTTTAAATGAGATTATAGAAAATAGGACGGAAGATAATAATGGTCTAAGCAAGTCATAACCTGCTTTCTTGAATTCCAAACTTACTAGCTAGCAACTTTGGTTTGTTTCTCATGCTAAAATGTCAATCTGAAGGGTTGTAGGTGTCCTCGATACAGACAATGATTCCATTGATTTATGTCTTTTATTAGCAGCGAGGCTGTATAGGATGAGATCTATCATTTAAATCGTCATCATCATCAGCATCATCATAGGCATTCTGCTATTATTGGCAGGTCACTTGCAGCAACTGAGAAGCTTCCATGCTTCACACTCTTTCGCTGACCTCTTCGTCTTCACGTATGATTTTTCTGTTTTTATATCGTCCATTAATTATAGTCTCCATCGCTCCTCCTCTCTTTCCTGCCACCATACCCTCTATTGTCCCAACCATTTTTCTTCCTCTTCTTAATAATATCTAACATTGTTCTTTTCTCCCTTACCATTTCTAACACTATCTCATTCGTTTTCCGCTCGATACAGCTAATTCTCTCCGTTCTTCTCCACTTCCATATTTTGAAAGCTTTCAGTCGTTTTTTGTCATTTTTGCGTAATGCTCATGTTTCTGACCCATACAGTACAATATTCGACACGAAGCATTTTATGAGTCGTCATTCCTATCCTTGTTTTTATTTCACGTTCATATTTCATATAATTATTAATAATACTACCCAGGTATCGAAAACTAGTCACCTGTTCTATTTCCCCCCCCCCCTCCTACTTCTATAATTTAAAGCTTACTTATCAATATTTCTGCACGTGTTCCTTAGCCCATGCAAGATCTTAGGGAGAACAATGAAGTGTATGCCCGATCGGGTTGTGTGTCATCCGACGAGTTTTCATGACTTACTTGAAACAGCTTTCTTTGACACTGTCTTTTCATACAGAATAACCAGTCTTAGATGGGAGTTGATCAGTGTTCTATGTCGTATTGCAGCATTATGTTTGCCATTTTAGAATATCGTGGCACCTTCATAAGTTCCAAGACCGCTGCCAGTTCTCCATTGAATAGCGTCTCTCTCTATTGCGGTTAGGGCTTTCTGGTTATGTAACGTGAGGTACACCAGCCCACGTGAATTCCTATAAGTTTCCGTTGATATTTTATTTTATTCAGCCTTTCCATATCCTGATTGTGATGTGTTTCTAAGAAAATCATTTTTCATTTGAACTTTTCTTTTATATCTGCTACTGCTTCTAAAGATAGTAGGAACAATTATAAAATGACTGAAGGAAAGTTAGATGCGACACGATACGGGTTCATCTTTCGAGCTGTAGTGTCCAATAAAAATAGGTTGGCAATTAAATAATCTAGAAGTAATAAAATCTTTAAAAAGAAAAATATTTTTAAATGCTTTTAGGTATTTTAAAGTTTCTGTATTATTTATTACATAACGTGACTTATAGATAATTTTTATATTGTTTTTATATATTATATGATTTTTATGTCTTATTTCATTGTGAACAATACAATTTGGCTCTTTCTTCCTCTTGATTCCATGCCAACGCCTATAATTTGAGTTCTGTGTTTTCTAGTGTGAAACAGAAGAAAATATAATAGTTTACATACAGCCTGTATGTAAGATGCTATTTTCTTTTGTTGATGACTATGCATAATGTAAACATCATTTCTGTTTACATTGTATAAAGAATAAATTTCTCAAATCTGACCCCATTGAAGGGCATTATATGAATAATGTCCTCCATTCACTTGATGCCTATGAATACTTAGAACATGGCTTGAATATCCACCTTTTTAATATCCATAGATACTACGAGTAAGGAAGTATATTAGACTTATATTGCTTTTGTTATGAACATAATTGGGTTATTTTCTGTCTCTTTCCACTTGTTGCTTTAATTTTCTGTATATACTTACTTTAATAAGTGTTTATGAAGTGTGATTTCTTTAGTGCCAATTATGAACGGATTAAGTATATATATATTTCTTTTCCAAATTCATTGCAATGTTGTCTGGTAATATTATTCTTCCTGTTTTGTGTGTAAAAATTTTTCGTACTGTCCATTTTTCTGCGTTAAATTATTTACAGTATTTTTCTTTATTACGATTTCTTGTTATTGTATTTGCATTATATTTCTATCTTATTTGTATATTCTGTAATCACTAGAACATCACGTTAAATTTAAGTTACAGATATGCATAACTGTATTTATTATGAATATTTATTCAAAGTAGTTCAGTGTTCAGGAGAGGTTTCTTTTCAGCGTTTCGGATAACTCACTTTACTAAAACTTTGTACTCTGTCTTCTCGGAGTAAGGTTTCGTTTCAATACAGGTTCCTCAGTAATAAGTTGAAAAACTGATGATTTCTTATTTGTTTCTAAATTTAATTTTCGTAGTAATATACCCTAGAGTCTTCTTATTATAACTTATTTCTCTCAAGTTGTGTATTTTCATGTATAATACATACCTTTCTCTGTTTCTTTTCAGTTATTGTTTTATTTTTTATAATTTCTTTTACATTTAGATATATTTACATTTCAATCTCTTTTATGTTTATTGACATTATTTTGGTTCTTTTTACCTAGTTTATAACATTTTTATAATTCAATTTTTAATATATTTTGATTATACTATTCGTATGCACTTGTACATTCATGATTTTACATTTTTTTTTTTTTAATTTTAAACCATATTCTTAACTATTATTCTTTTGAATTTTGAATTTTGTTTACAATTTTTGTTTTACAGTATTTCTTTTTTACAATCTTTTTTCAGATATACTTTCAAATTTTATATTTTATGTACGTACGTATTACTCTCTGTTTGTGTGTTTTAAAATATTTGTATATGTATACAGTTTTCCTATGAAACTTTATTTTCTTTCGTCGATGATTGTGTTTTATAGTTATGAAATCTCCATGTTTCTTAGCAGCTATTTTTTTTAATTATATATGTTTCCAATTTTGATATTTCTTTATGATATTTTGTCATCTTATACATAATTTTTATTCATTTATTTGTATTTTTGTGATTACTTTTTGTGTGTATTTACCTATGTTTGGAAGGATGTTTTAATGAATTCTGTATTATATATTTTTGAGTACTTATTCTCTATAATAATTTTGTTTATACTTTTTGATATTTTACAATTTACATATTGTTCATTACATAATGTTATTTTTAGATATTTTAAATTTTGTATACTGTTTTTATTTATGATCTGATTTTTATATTGCATTTCGTTGTTTACTATTTTTAAAATATGATAAGTTACTATGCTTAATTCTAATTACTAAGTTTAATTCTAATTAATTATCTAAACGAAATATAACGATGGGAGGGGGGTAATTGTCGCGATCGTCAAAAGTTCGGAAGGGTACTACATTTTAAGATCGTCGAAAGCTGGGAGGGGGGTATTTATCACAAACGTCGAAAATTACTGACTCTGATTCTTCCAGTTCATCGCCTTCGATAGCCAATGTCTCCGTTACAAGTCCACGCTGATATCTCCGAATCAAACCATCAATGCTTTCAGTGAAATAAGCTGTTCCAATTCTCAGATCTCCATCAGAATGTTAATTCCTGAAGTGCTGGTCCATCTTAGCACTGTGCCATCTGCTGTATGTTCTCCAGACTTTCCACATATTTCATTTTGGCCAAGTAGCGTAGTTAGAATTCAGTAGACTTACATGTACAGTTAATTCAAGTCAAAGTTCTTGTTTTTATAAAATAGTATAAAATAATAAATATAATAATAAATATAATAAATAATAAATATAATAAAGTGGTAATAAATATAAAATATTTAAAAAATACTGTCGAAATATAGATAGTTTTTGGATATTTTATCCTTATTTTTTCGGTAAATGTTCGCTCCTAAAACTTAATTTCCAAAATACATAATTAAATAAATGAAATAAATGCATTAAATTTGTCAAAAGCCGATTTATGTATTTTACATGAACAACTCTGTAAAAATTACCAAAACTTTTTTTTAAATGTGCTTGTAAATTGTCTTCACTGAAGATTTTTTAGGTGCACTTTCCCCCGTTCGAACCAAATTTCAAGCAAAGAATTATGTTTCCAATATGAAAACTGTTGTGCTTTATTTAGCTTCTACTGGAAATATAGTCTAATGTGATTCTTGAGGAGACACTAGAGATACTTTACTTTTTTTTAAAAAAATAATGTCCCACGATTATGTTCCAAGACTAAGTTAGACGGTGATGATAATAATGGACGAGATAGTGGAATGAAGAAAGTAGGAGGAAACGGGAGAACCTCTGAAACGTCCGTGATACGGTGTTTGTCCACCATATCAATAAGCCTAATTGGCGTGAGCTGGGATCAAACCAGGAATCTCATGCACTAAAGGTGAGTTCTCTACCACTGAGCAACCGCAATCCGTTAGAAGTGCTTCATGACAAAATAATTAGCGTTTTCGCTTTTAGTTGGAAGACCCAACTTCGTTTTCTTGTGTACTAGTGCATGTGGTTGGGACCCTACACAAACTATATATATCCTTACCACTAAAATGGAAAATATAGCTTCGGAACAATCAACTAATGTAGACAATTTTCTAACATTGTTTCTTGACTTGAATTTGTTGTACATTGTGAGTGAAGTAGATAACGTTGCAAAGCCTGCATTAAACTAAATTGACAAGTAAAGTAGTTCATGGTATTGTAGATAATGCAGGTTCTAGAGGGCATATATCCATTAGATACGAACGTAGATTGTGAGTAGTAAATAGTTGATTATGGATGTAGCCCAACAAACCAAAATAATGAAGAAAGTAGATGTAGTAAACATTCCGTTACTGACCTACTTATAATAACAGTTACTAAATCAATAAAACGTTATCGATTATCAACTAATAACAGCTGCTAAATAAATAAAAAGTTATCCTACAGAAACTGTTAACAATTCAGCTACTGTTAATATGCCCTTCAATTTGCTAGTATCCATTAAAGTTTAAATTGTAAATGAAGTAAGATTATTGTTCATCATTTCAGTTACTTCACTGTAACATTTTAATCTATTATTTCTAAAAGAGAAGGAAAAACACAAGTTATCTTTATTTATTTATTTACATTTATTTCTGGAATAGTATACCTCTATTTTATATTAAAATAATAATAATAATAATAATAATAATAATAATAATAATAATAATAAACAATGTATATAATCTCAAAACAGAACTAAATTATTTATAAATATTTCTTAAAACGGAAAGGACAATCAAATAGCAGATATTTTCTGACACGCTAAAGTATATTGCAGTACAGTGAAACCTGTCAACTTGGCCACCTCTCTAAGTTGGCCACCTGCTTATCTTGGCCTGATAAGTCTTGAACCTGCATTTTCTCATAAGACATTCGTTACTTACTACTCTATAAGTTGGCCACCTGTCTATCTTGGAAGTTGGACACACTGAAGCAATGTTTACCCTATGATGATAATGGTAAATTTACCTGCGTATCTTGGCCACGAAAAATATAGTTTTGTTATTTTTCTTAACTCTTTCGAATTCCCATATGAAAAGCAGATGTTCTGTATTTGTGACTGGACATAAAGAAGCATAGATTCGCAAGATTTGTTCTTGGAGGTCAATGGCCAGAACACTACCCTCATAAAAGGGTGGTGAAGGAAGGTGTGAATAAGAAAAAGCACGTACAGGAATTCAGGAAATGGTTGTACGTATTTGTTTATCCTTTCTGTTTTGGTAAAACCATTAGCTATATCGGCTCCTTTCATCAGTGGGAAGCTTTAGTAATTCCGGAAAATCAAGGTTGAAGCTCAATTGTCATTTATTGGCACCTGACTGCATGTCAAAAGGTAGCGGAGGTTTTGAGACATGAATTCCCTCAAGATTTTCTCAAAACATTTTTTGCTCCGAGGGAAACACTTCTAGCTCATTAACAGGAGGTAGTTAACTACAATATTTGAATGTACATATCTGCCAAAAAGAATAAAACAAATACGTCTAGAATGAACCACCATTCAGTAACAACTGAAAAGAAGTCATGTAAATTCCATATGAATTTCTCAATTTTTAACAGCTTTTTGTTTTCAATCTGAATAACTCAGTGTGCTATAATATCAATTTCAATAAACTGCGTACATACACTTCTATTTCATGGTTGTTTATGTTATTGTGTTTTCAATCCGAATAATCCAATGTACCAAACTAGTTTTCAGGAAGAGAAAAGTATGCATATATATTAAACATACTATCAAGAGCGCCGATCCTGGGAAGGGGGGACCAAGGGGGCCCGGGCTCCCAAAGCTCATGTGGCCCCTATTTTATTTATGAGTATACAATATTTGGTATAATTTGAGTGCAATTTGTCTTAAAATCTTCATATATATACCTTTTGCATCTGAATGCTCCCCCCCCCCCAAATTTACAGAGAAATCGCGCTCTTGCATACTATAGTAATATTTTCTAGTACTGTATACTTTTACAATTACTCTATATACATTATTTATAAGTAGCTGTCGTGTCACTGCTTATTAAAATTTTACAATCGAGTAATACTAGAAATCCTATTCCAAAAATACACAAATCACACTTGTTTTCTGTAAGTTGGCCACCTGTATAAGTTGGCCACTTTTCGATGGAACCGATGGTGGCCAACATAGACAGGTTTCACTGTACCTTTAAGGTGAATCATGAAACCAACATGAAATTAACATTTGAGTCATCAGTCAAGCAGTTGTATTGTACAAAAAGTAGCTGTTATAACAAATGGTATAACGCAAAATCAAAAAGGTCACTAACGGATGTTGTAGATACTGGTAGACTTCTCTAGAAATAAGGCTTAGCATAGGAGCGCAAATAAGATTCCGATAGTTTTTTTTTTTTTTTTTTTTTTTAATTAACATGATCCATTGGATTGCATGACTTTTACTCGCGCAAGATATAAATCTAATTTGCGTTCCTAAGTTGTTCGAAAATGAACAAAATTTTCCTAACGTGTTATCACCTTTCTTTACAGATAGGAGAATGTATGAGTGTATAAGAATTCTTGCGTCTATTCGTAGACAGATAGAGGAGTCTACCCACACATTGTTAGCGGAAGGGAGAAGACTCCAGGATGCCGTACAAGGACCAGACGAAGGCAGAAGAAATGCCGAAGGCCAGGTTAGAATCCATTTAATGACTTAGCTGATTCACAGTATAATTAATTTTCGTCAGCTTATTTACAGAATAGTATCAGAAAAAAATTAAAAACTGTCATCTACAAATATATCTACACATATGTTTTACAACTTGAAAAAAAATACTGTGGCGTAACACACTACTAGCACTTCCTAGGGATGGTGTAGCAAGGGATTACGTCTTTGATAAATTTAACAAAGCCTAACAAATTAAGCAATATTTCGTAACTTTAAAAAAATGATGTTGGATGCCCGCACTACAGAGGTAATGGAAGTAATCTTTCTATATATAACAGGGTTCCCACTGACCCAAAAAATCAGGGAATATCAGGTAATTTGATTTTTGTTAGAGAAAATCAGGAAAATTATTGAGAAGTCTTTAATGTGGGACAAATTATTGAAAAGGTAGGTTGTCATGATTTGTGGTTAACTCTGAAATCAGTTGAGCTATAGCATCTTGAATGTCTTAATGTTTGGCGTGGGAGACCCGGGTTCGATCCCCAGCGAGAGCTCATGTGGTTCGGATTCCACGTTAAACAGTAGTTCGTGTCTCGTATTGCCTCGCTGCTGGAAGGGACGTTAAATTCAAAATCAACTCAACTCATACCCTTATAGCCGCTTCAAAACAAAATGATGTTCTCATTCGACCTGTTTATACATATATATGTGTTGTGCGCATAATCAAGCATAATTCATCGACACATATGCACTGACTTTAATGTTTTTGTTTGTTTGTTTGAAAGAGTATTCTTTCCCGGGTGTTCCACATAAATTTCATGAGGATCTAATCATATTCTTCGGAACTAGGTCATGAAACTTTTGAATGGCTGAGTTTTCGTACTATAATTGTGTGTACGGTCGCGTATAAATTCGACATAGATGCACCTATTTTATTGATTTACTTTTTGGTTAAAAAAGTATGTTCTCATGGATATTTTATATAAATTTTTATTAGGATTTGATGATAATCATCGGAGCTAAACCATGAAACTCCTCAATGGATAGTGTTAATATCGTAATTAATCGACTTCACTGTGAGCATGCTCACGCATAACTTCAGCACAGATGTACTGATTTTGATTATTCTTTTTTACTTTTAAAGAATATACTTTCTCACAGACTTCATATAAATCTTTTCATGATCTAATGACTCTTTGGAGTTGGACTGGTCAACTCCTTCACGGCTGATAGTGTTAGTACCGTGTGTATTTTCACGTGTAATTCCGTATCGCGTATACCGATTATATATATAGATAGCGTCAACTAATCCTTGAGAGAGTCCAAGCATGTTTGTGACGTCATCTATTGACTGATTGTGGTTTCATGGGACCTCTTTCTGAACTCTGGCAATCATTTCTCCCGTTCCTCTGACAATAATTAAATCATTCATTTATCCCCTAAAAGAGTACATACATACATAAATCTTCCCCTAAAAGAGTACATACAGTATAATAAAAATTTTACAATACGAGATGTATACCAATATTACGTGCCGTTTGCCCATGTTTTCAATTTTCGAGTTACATGTCAGCTCTGGTCGTTCAGATATGAGGCTCTGAACATTAGTATGTCATTCGCGAACATGTTCATGTTAGCACAAAATTTAAAGTTTGGTGTGCTCTTATGTATGGTAGAGTAATCGGTTCATTTTTTCTTTGCTGAGAACACGGTTACATGGGCAGCTTACTATGACATGTTGCATGAGCACCTACTCTCTCAGATGATGGAACTGAAGGCCAAACATAACCTTCCAACACGATGGAGTACCTCCTCATTGATCTCGAGATGTTAGGAACTTTTTGAAATGACGTTTCCCTGAGAGACGGATTGTGGTGGTCAAGGTTAGTGCCTACGAAACCCCTGTTCCAGATCTTGCCGCACTTCGTACACAGATTGTTGCGAAAACTTAACTGACTTGTTGATGCTGCTATGTTGTAGCATATATGGATAGAGCTTGAATATCGTCTCGATATCCTGAAGGCAAATAGATTGGCACGTGTAGAAGTAGTGTAATTGGCAATAAAACTTTGTAGAGATGTATAAAGGTAACCAAGGAAGTTCTGTCGCTTTTTCACTCACCACCTTCAAACCGATATGTCACCTAAAATGTACCTGCAAGATCAAAAATAATCCCCATCAGCATCGACGACCTTCTGCTAACTATCTGGAAGGCCATGGATGCCATCGCTGTAGAATTTGGTGGATCGTGAAGCGAAGAAGATACCAAGTGCATTTTGCACCTCTACTAGGGATTTGAACTGGCGTTCTCTGAGGGATTGTCCAAGGAATGGAACAGGTGATAATCGGACGGTGCAATGTTCGAGGAATATGGTGGATACAATAGTATTTCCCATCCAAGGCGCAGAATGGTGTCCCGGGTCATCCTAGCCACGTGAGGCTTAGCGTTGTCCTGTAACAAGAGGATCCCTTTGCGATTCAGAAGTGCTGGCAAAAGAGTTTTGAGTTTTTCTTGAACACGGCTCAACTGCTGACAGTACTCAGTTACATTGATCTCTGACCAGCTGGTAGCAGTTACCGGTGCTCGATGCCGCGAGCAGTCCACTAAACACACAAGAAGACCTTCTGGTGCAGTGCTGATTTCGGCTGTTTTGGAACCGGTTCATGGGATGCTAACCAATAATGACGGCGCCGTGGAGCTTTGTACAGGATCCACTTTTCATCACATGTCAACACCCTGCACAGAAATTTTTCCTTCCTCAGACTTGACAGTAAAGAAACAAGTGTCTGCTCGTGTTGCTGTCTGGCAAGGAGTCAAATCATATGGGACCCATCGACCCAACTTGCAGTGCCTTCCAAGTTGAAGGAGGAGCTGCCGAATGGTTTCTCCACTCACACTGATTTGTGGTCCCAGTTCCTCACATGTCTGACCACTGTTCGCCTCAATTGTTGTCTAAAGATCTTCATATTGTACACGTGTTGGTGTTCCGGCCCGTGGTGTGTCTTCGAGTGTTTCGCCACCGTCCTTAAACTTGTTAAACCACCGCTGCACTGTCCGCGTAGTCACGACACCCTCACTAAAGGTCTGACATATCTTCCGCTCCGCTGCAGCGACGTTTGACCCTAATTTGAACTCGTACAGCATACAAGCCCTTATGATGCACTGTGGAAGTTCCATGTTCACTCTGTTCTCACGCAAGTTCACGATGTAAGTGAACTGCCACAACCAGGTAGTATGTTGGATATACCCACACCAATAACTGACCTTTGCCTTATCTCCATTGACATTCAACTCACGTTGTGAGGGCCATGGAACACAGACCTGCACGAAAAGCGACAGAACTTTCTTGGTTACTTTTATAGAACATATTGCAGAAAACCGCATGTCTCTATTTCGTATAGTTTACGAGCTATGTTTCATTGTAATGGTAGAGAACTTTGTGGACACTCCATATTATACTCTATAAACAAAAAGCTTTACATGGTGTATTTATTTCTTTTTTCAGATCGACGAGTTCGTCAACCGTGGAATGGACTTGGAGCAGAGCTTGGCCACAGAAGAAGAACGTCTAGTGGAAACTATAAGAAGAGCGAGGATTGATATTAGTTCCTGTGTTCTGGATCTCCAGCTTGCTACTGTAAGTTGTCGCAGAACCAGTGAACACGAGGTCAGTATACTTGAATTGTTCAACATTGTATAATATTGTTGCATTAGAAATTAGTCTTTTTATCTGGATAATAACCTCATGTTTCTCATCATAAAAGATAAATATATGTGATTTAATGACAGTAATAAGGTGAAATGTAGAAAGCGATATTTTAACTTTCTTTAGAATTGCTTTATCTGGTCATTTTGTGTGTGTGTGTGTGTTTGTGTGGCGATTATTACAATAGTTAAACATATATAAACTTAACTATTGTGATGTTCTTAAAATAAATTAATACCATATTAAGAATTAAAACATCAATTAGAATCGTCAAATAGATTTTCGTGATACATTTTTTATTATTTTTAATAAATGATATATACTATTCAATTTGTCTGCTTGAGGTCCTTCGTGGCTAAGCGGTTAGCGTACGCACCTTTGGCGTGGGAGACCCTTGTTCGGTTCCCGGCGGGAGCTCATGTGGTTCGGATTCCACGTTAATCAGTAGGTCCCGTCTCATATAGCCTCGCTGCTGAAAGAAACGTTAAACTCAAAATCAACTCAACTCAACTTGTCTGCGTAAATCGATTCTTAATCTGAAGACCTAAAATTTCCCTGATATCCGTATTATACATATACACGTAACTTAATTCATGACTCCATTAATTTGGATACTCTTTCTGTGAGATTTTGTTGCCTATCACAACGTTTCTATTGCCTTGGTAGCTTGTAAATTTTGATACGAAAATAAATGAAATTTTGTTTAATATTTAGAAATGATTTCTTTCATATGAACCAATTATTAAAAAATACATGTCTTTGCTTATTCAATTTAGAATGGATTATTATTATTATTATTATTATTATTATTATTATTATTATTATTATTATTATTATTATTATTATTATTATTATTATTATTATTATTATTCTAGAAAATTAAACTAAATTTACGTCCCATGATTATGCCCTTTAGGCTAAAGGAAACGGATCATTAGTGAAACTGAATGAATATGAGAAAACTGGTGGAATGAAAATGCGGAAGAACATTATGAAACTCTACGGACACGATGCTGTCTACCATAAATTCACACACTCTGTGATCGTCTCACCAGAGGTGAGCGTTCTATCAGTGAGCTCTAGAATATTTAATTACTATTCAAAATATTTAAAAATTCGTGTACGAGTATAGCAGAAAAATAGATGAATTCTTTCTCTTATATATTTGAACATAGGCACTTTCTCTTAAAACAAAATTGTTAAATTTCTTCAATGTTGCCACTTGTATTTCTTTCTTCTACGTTACCTTAAAGATTAATTAATATATATTTTTATTTATTTATTTATTTATAATTGTGAAAATATTAATAAAATAAAAAAAATGAAATGAAATATTTAAGTTTTACGTCTCACGATATGCCGGCTAGGCTAAAGGAGAAGGTGATGATGAGAAATGAATAAAAATGGTGTAATGAAGAAAGTGGGAGGAAATGGGAGAACCCCAATAAAACTCATCCACACGGGAGTTGGGATCAAACCCGGGATCCCAAGCACCAGAAATGAACGCTCTACCACTGAGCCACCGCGGCCCCACAAATAAAATAAAATTTATAGATGTTTATACAGAGGTAATTATATGATAAATTTCATTGTCACGGGTTTTTAAAATTTATTTTAAGTTACTTACTCGCATTTTTAAAATTTCCAATTACTTTATTAGGGATGTAAGTGATTGGTACGGCTAAGGTTTAATATTACGAGATGCGCCTATAAAGGTACTCGAACTTAAGCAAGGGAGGCCCAAGTTCGATTCCCGCCGGGAGCTCATGTGGTTCGGATTCCACGTTAATCAGTAGGTCCCGTCTCATATAACCTCGCTGCTGGAAGGATCGTTAAACTCAAAATCAACTCAATTGAACCTAAAAAAAAGTAAAACAACACTGGAAAAACTTTTGTCTAAGATTTTTTATTAGTGCCTGTTTAAACCAGTTTTGTGCAATTTGTATTTGAGTAAACGTTCGACAAATGCACATAGTGTGATGTCGTTGTACAAAAGTTTTGAACGTCAGGTTTGATCGCCCACCACAATGTACTTCAGAAAGGTGTTGTTCTGTACTGCAGTAGCCACCGAATCCTCATATTATTCTTTCTTATTGGCTTTTTTTTTTTTTTTTTTTTTTTTACTGTTCTGTTAAAAAATCAGAGACATTTGCAAAACAAACACACATCTTCCTCATTTTCAGGTCCTTCCTTAAAATTAACCAAAACTTTTCTTTGTTTATCTCGAACATGGTTGACAATTGCTGTGGAATTATATGTTTATCAAATTTCAACGATATTTCTCCATATTTACCTCATTTCTTGACGTTCAATGGAGTTGTGACCTAGTATCATCCACAACACTTTTGTATCTACATCTGCAAAGTTTCAATAAAATATTTATCCAATTTGTAACAAAGCATAATGTTAGAATATTGCTCTATTTCGTTACACGTGTTTCGTACGATGACTTCACACTACATACATTTGTCACAGGCATATCCAGATACAGACTGCATCAAACTAACAGGAAGCTTAGACAAAGGTGTTTCCAGTGTTGTTATACTATGGTAATATTTTAAAGGGAGGCAGCTGTATTTGTTAAAGTTTATAGGGATACCTCGTACTTAAATCTTAAATAAATACAGATTAACTTTAAAAAAATGAGTATACACTTTGAGTAGACTTAACGCTGTAGAATTTTAAATATATATATATATATATATATATATATATATATATATATATATATATATATTTACATTATTATTAATTTTCTACGTTATTATTATTATTTTAGGAGGATAGTTCAGATTCAACGGAGAGTTTCCACTCAATTGATTACCTGGATATGACGATAGAAAACAATAACCCGGATTTGACAGAAGACTCACTGGAGGAAGGGATCACTGGAGACAGACGGTACTCTAGTAGTAGTACCGGTAGCTGGATTACTGTTTCTGAGGTATGTCTGCATCAGTTTCTACTACTTTAGTACCTTGTAATTTTTATCTTAACATTTACGAAAATAAATGTAGCTTTATATGAACGAATTATCAGACTTCCATACTATGCTGTGCATAAATGTCGGAGTCTTATACAACAGTTCTTTCCGTCCGTCTGTCGAAAGATATCAGAACAAAAACGGTAAGAGATATCACTTCAGCAGGTTCTATCTCCTCCCTTAACTCTTTGTTCAAACCGGAAGAGGTTCAAATTAACCATTTCCTGTTTCAACGTTGGTTGTTGCCATACAACAAAAATGGTAATGAACAGCAACAAGAGGTTTTCTGTAATCGATCATCGTCTTAAGAGAACATACCGTCACAACCTACAACACTCTACCAAAACCACAAGTGGTTGAAATTTACAAGTACTTCCGGTTTTAATACGACTCTCCATAGAACAAAAACAGCAAGAGATAGCAAATAATGGCTTTTTAATATGGATGGAGGAACAGGTCTTATCTTTGATCTTATTCCTCTGTTGGAACCAGTAGTTATAGAGGTACTACTTCAAGTTTAAGTATTAAATTTGTATAATTTGGAAGTCTACCGTAGTTTCACACGAAACTTGTTTGTTTAATAATATTTCGTTTATTTAATACAGTTCACGACTCCCTCTATTCGTCCACATATCGGTTCACGAATGATATTTCGGGCTATGAACACACACCCGAACACACATTTGTATCCATGCTATCAGTAGTGCTTTCAAGCATTTGTCATACACATTATTTGTCAGGGTGTTGTGTCCAAAAATTTCTTTGCATTTTTTTGTATTATTTTAGTCTTCATTATATCTAATTTAGGATAATTAAGAATATTTTCATTTATATCCTTCATCACAAAAAAAAAAAAAAAAAACGCTTAAAAACATAAAAACAAAAACACATTTCTGTGGCCAGAACAGATCAATTGTGTATATTTACATTAATTTAAATGGCAAAAATAATTTTAGCTCTTAAACAGCTTACGAAACGGATTAAATTCAGGACGCAAGGGTTCACTGTATTTAATATGAATATTATTTCTTATTCAAACATTTTATTTATTATATTCTGTATAGTTGTTAAATATATTTTTCCAGTGGTATACGCAGTATAAAATCAACGGGGAGAAGGGGGCTTCAAGGACTTTATTTCATATACTTTCAGGACTAGCGTGATTTCTATATACAGGATGTTTCAAAACAACACCGACAACGCTTAGGAGGTGATTCCTGACACCAAAATAAGACAAAAATATAGACTAATCTGGATGAACAAATGCTCCCTTTTGGAGTTATAAGCTGCCGAAAACGTGAAAAGAATGAACTTTAAAGATCCATAGCTCTAAAACTATTGGTCCTACCGTAGTAAGATCAAGACTTCACCTAGGAACTAATATGTGCGCTATTCAAAAATACATGTTTCAGAATCCAAAGGTACTCACGCAACTATTTTTATAGAGGGAGTTTAGCTACCGGCATATAATTTGAAGTGCTCACCAACTACCTCTATAAAAATTGTTGCAGAAGTACCGCACGATTCTGAAACTTGGATATTTGGGTAGAGCACATACTAGTTTCTAAATGAAGTCTTGACCCGATAGAGCTTTGAAGTTTTTTTTTTTTTTTTTTTTTTTTTCACGTTTTCGGCAGCTTATAACTGCGAAAGGAAGCACTTGTGCAACCAGCTTGATATATACTTTTTGTCTTATTTTGGTGTCAGGAATCACCTCCCAAACACTGTCGGTGTTGTTTTGAAATAGCCTGTATATAGGGTGCGCAAAACAACACCATCAACGTTCATAAAGTGATACAGTATATCATTTGACGCTTTTACGTATTAAAAAACGTGAAATATACTGTGGCATATCACATCTCAGCGTACGTTATTTCTCAACACGAGTAACCACGGAGCTGGCGTTCCCTAATACGTCAGATGTCCCGCTTACGCATTCCGTATTTACTGTTGTCAAAGCTTACCTTTTCCCTACGTAGACTCACCTTTTAAGTCACAGTATATCTAAAAATTCTGGTGGTAGCATGTCTGGGATTTATGTTATGAGGGAATCCCTTGCACACACATTGTACATTACTAGAATAATGTAGTTTGGATGCATATGCATAACTTCCTTTACACTGGTATGAACCACCACTCCACGGTCTCTCGTGTTCGAAATAACGAGTGTTGCAATATAGCTTTTCCATACTTTTGGGCAGCTTTAGCTGTAAAACTAAGACTTTTCTCCATAGGTCCATATGAATTTTCTTTTGTCTCGGGAATCACCTCCCAAACGTTGTAAGTGTTGTTTATTGAAACACTATATATATATATATGAAGGAAAAAGTTCGAGGTTTAACCCCCCTCCTGAGCAAGATATTACGGAAAAATTAAAATTTACTATCTATGTTGGAAGTACATGTTTTTCGGTTTTGATATAGTATCGTCAGACATTTGGGGAGTCACTTGAATTACGAGGTTCTAACCTCCGAAAAAATCACATCGGAAGCCGATGCCCAAACCATGCTCAAGCTATCAGGCTGGTAACAGCTCATGGGCTGAGGCGATTTCTCATAATTGCGCTCCAACTAGGTTTCTCAAGAATTGCTAATGTGTTTAAAGTAATGTATTGTTGATGGTTGTCCATTTTATGTGACTTACCTCTGTTTTTCTTTCTTTGATTTAGCACTCATATGACAACAGTAGTGATGAGAGCTTCTGTTCCATACTTGACACTTCGACCTCAGTCATGTCATTGCATTCGCAGCCAGTGTCTGTACCATGGCTGAGAATGTTGTATGGCTATTCATCATACACCATCTTTGCCATTATCAACATGTCTGAGGCCCAGCGTGTCAGCGGTCTCAAGATTTTGTTGATAATGACCACTCCAGAGACTTCGGTCCTTGGAGTGTCCTTATCTTACCTAATAAGTTCTGAGAGGATTCGAATTGGAATGCCATGGCAAATCGTGGACTTGCCCGATTACGATCTCAGTGGCATTCCTCGAGAAGACTCTCCTATGACTAACTTCTTCAGAAGTGTGTATTGCTTGTGGCGAATCCTCCAGTTCCAGAGGTGGGGAACCCCAGCAATTGCACTTCCAGAAGTAGAGGTTCAACTAGGTGAAGCTGAGGTTGAAGTGCAAGTGGAAGAAGAGGAAGGATCACACTCTAATGGCAGCCACAGAGAGGAAGAAGCCAGTGATGAAGAGAGGAGGCCTAAGGATGAAGAGAGGAGGCGTGTGTATGGCCCAGTTGTTCGACCGCCTCCCCGTTCCAGGTAATACTTCAAAGTCTTATTTATTCATATATATTATTTCTGAAAATGGTTGTGGGTTATGCACTTTTAGCGACCGTAGTATTTCTCATGCCCAGCTTGTTAGAGACCCGAGAATTATATTAATGGACTTAATAAGGCTCAAAAACTTAATTGAAATTATTTACAATAAATTAATTTATTTTATTATTTGTTAGTGCACTAAATTGAATTTATGTTCACACGAATTCTAATTTCTTTTTTATCTTAGTTTATCTAGATTCCAAAGGATAAGAAGCTTAATCTTCCGGCGGAGACAAAGCGGAACGGTAAGACAATAAAATAGAAATTAATTTATAATCAGTAGTTTCTTATTTATTTTATTTTTTATTTATTTATATTTATGAAATTTATAAATTTATTTTTTTTTTCTATTTGTACTAACGCTAAGTGTAAAAATTCTGACAAAAGGTATAAATTGTGAGTGTGAAGATATTAAGATATAACTTCTGAAGAAACTAAACTGACGCTCACAGTTCTAACTATTCGTTAATGCCGAAAAATTCAATACAAGCCGCCATCTTCTTCAGCGTATAATGGATCATTGCATCAAGAGAACCACGACCCAAATATTCTTTGCAGATTGAAAAGTTTGAAGCAAATCATATATATTATTTCAAGCTATCAGGGAAAATGATGTTATCAGCTGAGCTTTATTAGTTAATACAAACTATTTACTGAACTAATTGGTTTTATTTTTATTTTTCACCATATTACCAGCAAGCATAACTCCACAGGTAAAAACAAAAAAAAATCACAATACAGATGAAACCCCAATAATTAATTGAAACAGAAACATTTATGTATTATGAATTACCATATTTGCTACAAGCTATGTAATGTTAGATGTAAGCTTAACCATATCTGAAATATATATTTCTTTTAATTATGTGATGGAAACCATAAAATGTGATTGAAAAGAGCAATGTGTGTTTATGTAAATAAATAAGCTTCTGAAGAAAATGGAGGTTCCCATTGAAAATTTCGGTATTGACAACTGGTATTTAGACGCATTCCGGAGTTTAATTTAATAGTTGGTTAGGATATAGTTTAACTCAGTTTTTTTTCCTTCGCTGCTACCTCTGAAAAGGAAGAAGTGAAATTGTCATCCATACTTATAGTTCGATCTTCTATTACAGAAATAAAGCGAAATCCACTAATCAATTGTACCTTAACCCAATTCTAGAATACTCTTAGCGTTTAATGAAAAAAAAAAAATGTTCACAGATGAGAAATACACCAATCGATAGAACAAAATGATATGTGCGACTGTAAAAGGTCATGCGTAGTTTTTGAGAAAATGGAGGGAAAAAATAATTAATTTATAAACTTAAATAATTTATCCTGTACGAGAGCTTATTGAGGTAAAACGTTAAAGTAACCTTTCATTAAGCTTTTCATTAAGACATAGATTCTTAATGAGATATAGCCCGAAATTATCATGAACTCTTAAATTTTTTATTTTTATTTAACTAATATATTGTCCAAAAATAAGGCATTGGCGCAAATCCCCTCAATCTTGGAGTTGGAGGGAATGTCCCCCCAATAATCCGATTTGAAATGTGTATTTTTGGGGGTGAGGAGAAGAAATATGATATTATTTGTGTCCGACTGCTACAAAGGAAAGATAGATTAAATTGATGTTCCTTGCTGTATAATATACAACAGGTTCACCTCGGAAATCAGATTCATCTACCGTAATATGAGTCTCTGTCTCCCCCCACCCCACCCTTCCAGAATAAGCCTCAAATTGCCCGCCTCCCAATGTTGAAGACACTTGTGCTCCCTTGATCCTCCACAGCATTATTTTTCTACTTCATAACTATTTTGAACATCGCTTAAAAAAAGGAACGGTATTACCCGTCCCCCCCCCCCCCTCCAATGTTGAAGACAGATTTGCGCCGATGGATAAGACATACATAAATCGATAGATCCCTTGGAAATGAACGAAATAATATGCTTTAAGCTAAATTCTTATGCTTAGTTTTTGGGAAAATCGAAAAAAAGGAAGATACTAACTTTTGTGGCGCTAAGAAATGTGTCGTTCTTTACCAATAATAAATGACTGTTTTTAATATGCTGGAAGAAATAATACTACACATGTGGCAAAATTCACTTGAAGTAGGAGACTGTACTTATTGTTGACACAGCACTGTTTACGCATATACTGCTGAATTCCTAGCTGTTAATGCTGTTTATATGCAACTAAAGATATTACGTAGGAAATAAAAGTACAGGGGTATTGTTACAAGTAAGATGAGTCATTGATGAAACAGATTTGGACTGGAACTAAAATAACTTGATTTATATTTCGTAGGAGGAAGCAACACGAAAACGGACCACTCCACCACCAACTGAGGAACGAAGTCATCCCACCTCTCCTCCTGAGACCTCGCAGATGGATCGTGAGACGATGGTCAAAGAAGTTTTCGTGGAGGAGATCAAGGAGGTAAACTGATTTATTATTTATTTATTGATTGATTGATTGATTCCAATGATACTAATAACAGTATTAGATTGAAGTCATGCAAAAGCTTATTTTAATATTTAGTTTGCAAAACTCGCCGATGTTGAGATAAGCCTAGAATTAAAGTCGATGTTTAGAATACTCGGATGTTGCTTTCTTTTTAACCCAACAATCGGCACGTGTATAATACCCTTGGTGTAACCACGTTTTTACCAGTGCGTTGCATCCCATTCTTCTAAAGGCTTTCCTACAAGAAGTTATTCTCAGAGGTGAGATACGAGTTTCAGCAAGGAGGTAGTTTCTTTTATCTGTAGTTACGTTGTTTATTAAACTGAATGCCTTAACTCTCAGCAATAACTTTAATTATTTTTCTTGCCTCCTTGATGATTTGATGAATTTCTGCTTTAGGAAAACCTTGACTATCTACAAACACTTGAAAATTATTTAATGTGGTGTTAATCATCTCTTTGAAAGCTGGAAAGGAAAGGAAAATAAATATATTAGATTCTCAAGAACAATACTAATTTTTTATTTTTCATAAGTGCTCCTCTATTAGGTGGAGAGGTGATTTTAACAACCAGTTCGGGCGAATCAGTGCGAACTAGCTGAATGACATCACTGATACTGATTTTTTTTTCCGAAACGCAAGTAGCTTAGAATTATCATTATATATAGTTTTCTATATGAAATTTCAAGAATAATAAATAATGCTTCTCTATTCTCATTAAATTTCTATTGTTTTATTATAGCACGAACGGAAACAGGAACCAAGACCGAGAAAACATCGACAAGAGGTGACCGAGAGGTCACCGCGAGAAGTCGATGATGATAATCTGAGGGAACACCCAGTTCAGGAGCCGCCGTATCCATATCCCATATCTTGGCGAAGTAGACTTCTCTGTGTAATCAGTTGTGCAGCTAGATGCGTTGTCGCCCCGTTTTCGGCTTGTTTGGGCTTTGAAGTGGACCCGTGCGACAATTGGTGTAAGTTATTTTCATATTTTAATCTGTACAAATTAGTGTTATCACCATAAGAGTTATGATCATTAATCTTTATGAGTTAATCTTTTATGTACCAGTATACAAATGTTTACTTGGTTACACGGTGAAACCATCTTATAGCACTGATTACTGATGTTATCCATTGAACTGAAATGCAACTAATTCATACCTAGTCCAGTAGATTGCAACTTTTTGTGGTAAACAAGTCTAGTTGTCTATATTCATTTATTTCAAATTATATAAATATATTTTAATCATTTAAGTTTTCTCTTGGTGAACGTGACTTCCTTCGAAATTGCAAAAGAACTTTTCGTGTTTACTGACACGTAACATCGTGACCCATCTGTCAACAGAGATCAAGCAACCTACTTCTTCCACCCTCCATTTTTTTGTTGACACAATGTTGTATGTATCAAAATTCGAAATTGTCTTGATCATAGCGATAAGTAAATGGCAGTTTTCCTCGTTTAATAGTCGCAGTTGGATTTTCGCATTTAAATAAATAAATAAATAAATAAATAAATAAATAAATAAATAAATAAATAAATAAATACAAAAAGTGCTACTATTACGCAAGTGAACACGGTAGTTTGATTATGAACGTTTAGGTCATTAGCGAAGCCATGACTATTTATATGTCGGTCTTACTCGACTTTTGCCTGAATATCACCTATTTTTTGTGTGATTGGATGCCTACTGTGAGGAGCATCTTGGATATAAAAATTTCCACAAAGAAAGTGACAGTTATCTTATCTTGCCCGTAAACAGCAGAAATTTCTTAACAGGTCTGTGCAATATTTACACCTTTACTGAAATAAAATTGGAAAATGTAGCGCAGTTTTGCGGGAAGTTCACTTATCTTCACGGTGCAATACCTTACGTCTAACTAACTTCATGGCCTATGGAACCCGCAGGGTCAATGCCGCGTTCACAAGCCAACTAGATCCAGCTTCTGTTTTGTATTCCTATTTCTGCGAGATCCATTTTAATATTGCCCTCCTATCTGCGCCTAGGTCTTCCTAATGGTCGTTTCCCGATTGATCTTCCAGTCAAGTCTTTGAAAGCGTTCCTACTTTCTTCCAGCCTGGCTACATGACCTGTCCACCTGACCCTCTTAGATTTGATGACCCTAACAATGTTTAGTAAACCGCATAAATTATGTAGTTCCTCGTTATGAAGTTTCCGTCATTCCGCTTTCACGTTCCTCTTCGGTCCGAATATTCGTCTCAGGATCTTGTCCTCAAATATTTTCAATATATGTTCTTCCCTCAGAGTAAGCGACCATACAGCATGACAGGCATGATTATCGTTTTATATATTTTAAGCTTCAAATTCCTCGACAGAATTCGCGATGACAAGAGATTTTTAACTGAATAATAAATAAATATAGATTTTGAACTGAATAAGTACGAATTCCCAACTTTTAGTCTACATTTAATTTCTTCGTGAATATGGTTTCCGTCTATTAATATTGATCCTAGATATTTGAAAGTATCCTCTTACGTCTATTTGTAAGAATCACATCACTTATACATCTACTAGCTTCAACTGTAAAATGACCTTAGGCCAGACACGCTGCGACTTATATACCCAGAGACTTGAGACACTAGGCCCATTTCGTACGCGAAAAGCCTACTGTATTAGAGATACCTTATATAATACTGTGTTCAACGTGTAACCTCCCTCTAAATATCATTAGTCCCCATGAGTACTAATAGTTCCCAGATGAACCCAAGTACAAAAACTGAAATTAGAAATAATGCTATTTAAATTGTATCAAATATAATAATTCAAATCCTCATTATTTTTATATTTTTGTTCATTTTAGATCAACGAGAGGAAAGAAGAAGAAGGTGGGAAAGAGAATTTGGAAACAGGGATCTTCCTCCCAACTTACTTCATCTCCGCCATGAATCTCAGTGTGGCCGCTGCTTCAAGTTTTATTTTTGCCCCTGCTGCTGCTGCATTCCTTGGTGCGACGATGAGCGAGAGTGCTTCCTCTAAAGAGGAATTGAGGTAAAAAGATAAGAATATCTAAACATAATATATCTTTCGTTTTATCAATTCGCTTTAATGTCCTTACCTGTATTATGTATTTGTAAGTCTTCGATATTTCTCTTTGACGTCTGTGTCTCGGATTTTCTGTATTACTTGTCCGCAGTTATGATTTCGGGTAATTTGACGGACTCTCAACTCGGCGACTTTTAATTCATCTTTTTCAATCCTTTAGGTTGTCATTTTGCGGAAGGGTTAAGTATTATGTTAAGAAGATTAAATTCCAACTACCTATCGTTTTACCTCAGAATATTCCATTTCCTCTTTAAATTACATCCATTAGACCAAAGGATGATATGTATATATGTGTATATAATCTATGTAATAATTGTAGTTATTCAAAATTCAATAGTAAGCTTTTGCTAATTCTCAATGAAAAGTCGTTTTGTAGAATCTAATGCAGCGAAACCTCACAATAACGGACACCTCCACAATACAGACAGATTTTTTTTTTTAATCCCGTTAAAACTGTTTGTATTATAATAGGACATGAGCCTCAGCAGTCTTCTTTTCCCCTAATGCTTTAGTAAGCTCTTTGTTCTATACATATTCAGTACAAAAAGTGCTTCTTTCAATTAAAAAATAAAACTTGGTCACGCTACAGTAAACAGAAATTCTCTTCTCTACAAAACATCTTTCAAATTCAATCTCAATAAATTGGTAAACCACCACACACAACATTCTTCATTTTCCTGTGCATCTATCCAAACTAAATTGCTTCCTGGCGTTACTCCTTCAACACTTTCTATGGTGGAGAATCAATTATAAGACCAAGAATTCTACACGAAATTTCTTTTCTTCCCTGAAAAAGTCACTACTTGTGTTTCCCTTGGTACTTGTATCTTCCCCTGCAACCCCACATAAACACATTTCTTCAATGATACTTCTATTTGTTTACAAAACGAATTCCTGCTTTACTCCCCCAACAATTGGAACATGTCTTCTTTGTAACTGTCAACTTTCATTTACAGACAAATAGTTACGTCCTATCAATGCCCGTTATTCAAAGGTATCACTGTAGTAGGAAGATTTCTGCATGAAATTTATATTGTATTGAGTTTATAACAGTATTTAATGATTATTGTTACACTTTTATTCTTCAAGAAAACAAAAATCATCATTACTTAACCTCAGAAGATCAAAGAATGTTTCAAATTCTTTCATATAAGTTTCATATAGAACCAGTAGTACAGGACTTGTTCCAACGATTCAAGTGAAAAATGTTGAGTCATCCTTCCTACATCATTGGCCTGTCACGTTGGGACCTTCACAATTCGGTCTGCTGAAGAAGCCACTAAGGTGACAGGTTTTGATGAGATGACATTTCACATATGATGAAATAAAGGCCACCGTACAACAGTGGTTCAAAGACCAACCTCCCGAATTCTGTGTGGAGGGATTTAAACACTATCACAATTGGACAAGTGCCTGAATGTGTTGGGTTGACTTCTGAGAAACATACTGACTCTGAGTCACATTAAATATTTCAGAGACTATAGATTTTAAATACAAAAGAGGACTATAAAATTATCTAGTACATAGTGTTAAAAATTCAGGTCAATGTATTTACACATGATGGTGCTACACTTACCAAAAGAGTTTCATTTATTGTAAAAGTTAAAAATGGTTACGAATTTCAAGCCTCAGACTTAGTGATCGAAAGTTGAGAATCCCATCACTCAGTTTGAGGATAACCTAAAAGGAGCAAGCTCTACCTTGCCATTTACATCATTTTCATGTAATACAAATATTCCAACTGTTTCTTTACACAATACATATGCACTGTTATAGACTCAATATAGAAATCAGTAAAAAAATTTAAAAATAACAAAAAAATAAAAAAAAATAAAAAAAATATAAAAAGCAAAAAAAAATGTAAAATTTAAAAAAAATTAAAAATATGAAGTAGGTAGAAAGTAGTGTTAAAGTAGAATAGTTGTGTAGAAGTAAAACGTAGTGTAGTAGTACCGTAGAACATGTATATAATATAGAAATAGAAAATATATTGAGTAATGCAGAAATCTGAGAAACAAAAGGAAAACAAAAGTAAAATAGATTCCAAGCGAAGTAGAAAAAAGAAAGAAATTAAAAAATGATTAATCCTAAGTACAAGTCAGGAGAAAATGAATAATTTGCTAAGCGTCATAACATCAATTTTGCTCCTTTTTCACAACTGGATTTCTGACAATCCTACATAGAACTAAAAATTAACTGCCTTTGCATACATTCAATAGAATTCTCTGAGGCCATATTTTATTTGTTGACATAGTGCTTAAAACATCAAATATATCAGAGATCAACAACAATCAAGATAATGTATCAGAATAATGTCCTTTAAAAGTTAAAAAACACATTCCAACGGAAATGTGCTAGATGCACTTTGTGAAGCATTGCACAATGAGAGCAAATTTCTTCTTCAATTTACTTAAACAGACAAGCAGATTTATACTTCGTTTTCCTAAAATTCATCCCTCACGACGTACTTTATCGATACAACGTCTGGTGGATCTTACAAGGTTTTGTTTAAGAAATAGATCGATGTTTTTCAAGCAGTAACGGATCCGTGGAATGAGCTGATCCGGGTTTGTAGTATATCATCTCTTAGCATTGAAAGCAGCCTTCAAAACTGTCCAGAAATTTTTCGCTGGGTCGAATTTCTGGAACATTAGCTGGGTTACCTTGTTTCGCTACAAATTAAGTTTCTTATGATTGAGATGTTCAGTCACAATTTTGGGTTAATGCGCAGACGCTAGATGAGGCCAGAACACATATGTCCCTGGTTCATAATTTGCACGTATGTACGGTGTTAGTCTATACTTAATGCACTGTACCAGGTACGTCTGGGCATTGATAGCAAATCCAGATCAACGCAACAACGTACCCACAATAGGGTTTCCTTTGATTCCCTTCTCACCGTCAAACAAGGTCACGATAACACCACTTGTTCCTGTATCTGTTGGTGCACTACTGGCTCATCGTCCTGATAAGTCTGCCGCATTTCATGTACCACGCGAGACAGGTGCTGTCCTCTAGAAGTTTTGTGCGTATTTATATTGAACACACTTTACTGTGTGACAGTAACATCGGCATCATTTTATGAAAACTGATAAACCTTCTCTTGACACCATTCTTTTTCTTTATGACCTCTTTCTCAAACATCGATTTCACTATCAATGTATGTAGCATATCTTCCAAATCACCTTCTCAAAATAACGGCATCTAGATATGATTCTTTTCTAAATAATTGACCTTATCAATTGGTATTTCGCATGATATTATGTCTTCCCGTCATGCTTGAAGCTGCACATGCTTCTTCATTATAATGTATTTGTAGGTCATCCTAAAAGCCATTTATCTTTTATTCAAATTTCTATTCCTATTCCGTGCGTATCGTCAAATTCTTATGCTATGCAAAGAGCTTTCATGAGAATGTCCACGTGTTCTATGGCGCTCTTTGAATGGTAGATTGGAGTACATAATACGGATACATCTTTTCTCATGATCATTGTACTCTAGGGTTAATTTCCAAAAAGCATTAGGATTAGATTGTAGAAATATAGTATAGTGTAGACTTCATATCAATATTAGTTAATTAAAGAATAAAAAGTTTAAAATTAAAGTATTTGTTGTAATAAAATAAATATTAGATTAATTGAAAAATGGAAATCATTACGCTTGGAATAGATGTGAATCATATATTTCGTAAATCTTGACAAATTTTACATTCTACACTGCTTGACAAACTTAAAAAAATATGCTTACTAAAATTAATTGGCATATTTTTGGTGAATTTCTTTTGTTTCGATTTTCATGGTGTATATTCCATTACTTAGAATTAATTAAAGACCATAATAAACGCTGTTGTAATAAATTAAACAAGCTGAGACTGCCTTCCGTGTTCCCGCTATTTCACCCTATGACAGTGTTTCCATTTTCCATGAACCATCAATATTGCCAAGTACCAAAATTAACATCCTTCTATTTTTTATTTATCACGAGTTCTTTGTTGTTTATGTAGATCACTCTCACAATTTACCCCATCTAGCATCAACAAGAAGAGGAAAGACTTACATCTAATACTCTTTGACAGTTATGGA
Source organism: Thermobia domestica (assembly GCF_964235325.1). Lineage (NCBI taxonomy): Eukaryota > Metazoa > Arthropoda > Insecta > Zygentoma > Lepismatidae > Thermobia > Thermobia domestica. The sequence continues at coordinate 111,502,877 of NC_137463.1, read as the reverse complement.
ACGTTTAGCCTTTACTCCACGGGGAATCCAATTTTTCTTACGTAACTTTATAAACAAAACATTCATGTCGGCAATACCTTCACATATTTCTCTAAGACGACTTCGTGGCCAAACAATAATAAAATTGAACTTTAAAATAATTTTAATCGAGACTAATTTACATGCAAGTTGAATATTCAAATTAATCAAACGTGTGCGATCAAAATAGTTGCACAATGATTTCAAACGATCTTCCTTTATACCAAAATGTGAATTCTTATTGGAGCTTCCTCTGCTAAATATATTTCAGGCACTCCGAGTTTACCAGTTAACCTTCCATTCTTTCTGGGATGATCTTCTTCTTGTTCACCAAGCAACATGTAAATTTTAAAGCTTTTCTCTCGCTTGGGATTTTATACTTTGATAATGTTTCTTCTTCGTAGCAGCATTTAGATAATCTATCCTTGGTCTTTCTCTTCCGGGTTTTCCTTCTGCCTTTTCCTCTATTAGCACGATGATCCAATCGGAGTGCCGAATAATATGGCCAAGCATGCTGTTTCTTCTTTTTCCTATTATCTTGATGATCTGTCGTCCTTCATTAGCTTCCTTTAGTACGTCTTCATTTCTTTTCCTTTCGGTCCATGATATCCGCAGCATTCTGCGCCAACATCACATTTCAAATGCTTCCAGCTTGGATATTTCAGCTTTTCTCAATGTCCACTTCTCTGATCCGTAAAGCGCCATGCTCCATACCAGTCTTAATAAATCGTTTACGAAATTCCAACGACATATTTCTTGAACTCCCCAAGCTCCATGATTATTTATCCAATAAAGAGCAACCGATTGTTCTGAGTTATAATATATCTGGTTTACATTTAATAAATTGAATTGTTAGTTCTGAGCTGTAAATCAGTAGCTTTTTCAATAATCTCCAACATGACAGCACACACTTTTCTTTATATATATAAAGAATATACATACAATTTTTACTAAAATTACAAAAAGCATGTAACAGCTTGAATTTTCTAGAAAGGCCATTTACAAATAGTTTCTGATAACACTAAAAATTGTTTTTATTACTTGTTAAATTTCCTAGATTCTTTCAGAAAAGCTGATGAGTCCCAATAACTATTGCAAGCTTTCTTCCAATAATAGTTTTGGAATCACCATCACAAATAAAGATTTATGCACAATAGGCGAAATAGCTATGTTTCTTCACGGATTTTTCCACTAAAAGTCTTATTTCTAAATAATAATAATAATAATAATATGATATAAATAAAAGAATAAAATAAAATCAAGAAAAAGAAACACAAAATTAATAACTGAAACATAACGGATCAAAAGTTTATGCACAATAGGCGAAATAGTTCCCTTTCGTGACTACGTAAACATTATATAAAGAACCAAATAAAGAAATTAAAATCACACACTATCTGTAGTGCATCATTGAGCTTAGAGCCCTTACATATATTCCTGTGCTCATTACTCGAACTTGGTTTAGTTAACAATGTTCTTCTCAATAAAAGCGAACATATCCTTGTTGGCTACTGGCGTTATATTTGTTTCAGTTATTTCTTTTGTAATCCGTGGAAACATCGATGTACTTTTCACTAGGAAAGGACTGCAATTCACATCAAACGTGACTCCTATAGTCTACAGTACCATTTCGTGGTTGAGTGGTTCTTTGATTGCGCCTAATATCGGGTTCGACCCTGAGTAGTTGTTCGGATGCCTGTCTAATATTGTCCAGATGCTGCAAAGGGATGTTGATTTTCAATCAATCGTCGATCAGAGAGATGTTAAAAATCGTAATAAATCATTTTCATTCGCTGAGATTTCTTCTCCTTCTTATGTTACACATTTCACCAGGGTGCTCACTTAACCGTGGAACCTTGAATTTCATTATCAAATCTCAAAAATCTAGAAAGTTTTCAAATGAATAGGAATAGCTTATCAAAAAAAGTAAAAGTCAAAAGAAATGCTATTCTTTTAGTATTTTTCTGTTTCTTGTATAAACAGTTAACATAAGGCTTAATGAAGACAAGTTTAGTTATTCCATTGCAACATGCCAACCTTCAGACGATTTTTGTTGACGTTGTGCGGTCAGTAAAGATTAATTTTATGAACTTCCCTACCGTAAATCTTGGACCATAAAACATGCAGAAGCACTGAATTCGATTATTTAGTTTGAATGGGAACCCTGTACGAGTGACAGAATTACTTCTGTTATAGGGCCCAGACACTATCAGTTCTAACTGATCAGTCCAACTGAGCTAGAAACTTACTTAACCGATCCTACGATGAATTAAACTGACAGTGTGTGAAGTACCGTCAGTTAATCGAGTTCAGTCCTTCAGTTTCATCGAAGGTTCTATGGAGTGCACTTCTAAGATCCCTGAAGTACCAAAGTTTTGGAACGTACACTTCCTCACCTCCAGTCCCACATTTCTTGGATTCGTTCACTTTCCACAGATCCTCCCTAAATGCCAACAGTAGGTTGTTTATTTTTTTTTAATAACAGTATCGCGTGTCTCCTGAACTTCCAACTCTTTTAATTTTGTAAATAACATATCATATGCCTCCCCTCTTTTATACCTATTCGCATAATGCACATGGTGCATGTTCCAAAGTTCGGGATGAGCACGGTAGGCTTCAGTAAAAGCCAACAATGCCTTACTTTTACAAGCTATCATGATGAAAGAACCTGAACTGAGACAACTTTGTGTTTCCTTCAGTTAATAGCATAGTTATAATAGCAAAAGACGGTTGGTTTGTTCAGTCCAAAATAATCGTTCTTCGGTCCAAATAACCACATGAAGAACTGACTGAACTGAATGAATTCCTTTAGTTCGCAGTTTTTCCTTCAGTTGTGACGTCATGATCAGGTTTTCCTTCAGTTAAAGTGATATTGTATTCTTTCTCTAAACAGTCATGTTGTGAAAGATAAGCCAAATCTTGGTGAAATTTGAGTGGAACAATTCTTTTCCATTACAACTGTGAGTGATAAATTATACACTCATTCTCATTCTGTGGTAGTACTTGTATGATTCTTCTAAAAAAATCTCTAGAAAATATTATAATCTTCGTCCTTCTTCTAATAGCTTCGGTTATCTTTACATGTCTAATTTCAGCTGTTTCTTTGTCTTCAAGTGGTTGCATAAGTTCTCAAACGTCCTCTTAACTCATATTGATACATAAAGTGTCTTCAAATGTCTGAAAATCTCTTGATTTTTCGAGCGTCTTAACTACTATAGCACCAATGATGCATTACGTTTCATAATTTTCACAAATCCAAAATACTATAATAAACAGTTAACCTGGAAGTCAACATTACACTTTTACTCTGTTCATTAACACAGTAATTTTGTCAAGCAGTGGCACATAAATGTACATATTTATTATATATTTTTTAAATAAATAAAATCCCCTTCCTGTGGGACGCCTACACGTGCAAAATGATATCTACTGAATTCTGTTCAGTAGAAATCTGTTGCAGCGAGGCAGTTTGTGCAGTTATTTAAAAGTAAATAAAGAAAACCAATAATCAGATAGTGGTTTCCTTTGGACAACAAAAAAGAATTTATTCTCCAGTTTGCATTCATACGTATAACATCAAAAAGTAATCTGATAGATATTATTTCGTAAAAAAGATAAATTAGTATATTCTACTACTATCTTTTGGCTGTTGCTTATTAGAAATTAGAAATTGTACTACTATCTGTTTGCTGTTGCTTAATAATAGTTGTGCAGTGTCTCGTGGCGAAGGGGGTGTCCAGGTATAGCTCCTCTTCATATGATGACGCTATCCCTGGGGCGAAGGGCCCACTAGAGGTAAGAGGTAATTAATATAGTTATAATTAGTATATTTTTAACTAAGTTTAGTTCATAAGCATTGAATGAATTTAGTACAGTGTATTTTTTTATTTTTTAATGTAAGCGTAAGAGAATTCATTGAAAATATTTTGATATATATATATATGTGTGTGTACATATTTTCATGTTAGAATTTATTCTAAATATTTATCTGTGTTTGTTCTGTGAATAGATAATTATGAAATGTTCATATGATTACGCTACTGCGTAATTGTATATTTAAATGTGTTGGTTTGTTCGTTCATATTTTTTACAATTTCAATTTGTATATATCAATGTTTTTGTTTAACTAACTTCTTTGTTAACTTTACTAGTTATCACTAATATGGTTTAGTACTTAACTCAAATGTTCACTCCTGCTTTTAAATATTGAATGTACCTTAACAGTGAATTTTGTAAAGTAAGTAATTAAGTTGGCAAATCAGGATAGTCTGTGATAACCTTTCTGTTGGAAAGAAAAACAAACATTGTACTTACGAAGATGTAAACAATATCTTAACAAGATATTGTATTTTGTTTTGTAACTTGTTGATGTTGTGTTATTACTATATAAGCACACACGAGGGCTATTTTTTCAATCTCTAGTAAAGTACAAATAAGAACATGAATATAAAAATTAATAAAAATAAATCGATTTATCAAAGTAGTCATTTAACAAGTTGACATACACGTTTCAACGACCAAATTTGGTCATTCTCAGTACACGTTTTTTTAAGACATCAACTGCTTGTGGAACTACACATTCTGATCTACTGTAGAAATAGTGTTAATAAATTTTGAATTACTGCCTTTAAATTTCCTTGTCAGGTAAAAGATGCCTGTGAGCTATATATCTATACAATGCTACTTTGTTAATACTGCTTTACTTGATATAAAAAATAAAAACTAGTATGGATTCCCCACTGAATCACGGGTCGTTTACTTTTTAAATCTGTTTTGTTTGTTCGCCTTACCTGAATTCAAAATTTCTTCTCAGTTCAATGGGACCCTGCAACTCATATAAGAATCCTCAGCACATTTGTAAATTCATTAACTTGCTATGAAGAACCGGTACGAATATTCCACTGAATCATTTTGACGCAACTTCTAAAGTGTATTGTTTTCAACTTTGCTGATACTCAACTAAAAATTATGGCAATGCCAACCAAGATACATATCTATGCTCCAAATTTAAATATTCCTCTTAAGAAACTTATAAATCTTCGAACAACACTTTATTTTTCACTTGCTAAACATTGTCCTAATGTTGCTAACTCAAGACACCACACTGATATATCACAGGAACAATCCTATGCTATTTCTACATAGCTGCCGTTGTGATTAAAGTATTTATCATACCTTGGCAAGAGTTTCCTTATGTCCTCCGCAAAGTAGATTTCTTTCTGATCACTTAGCTATGGACGCCATAAGCCTTTGTTAGCTTTGGGATGGACTTTCATCTCTATAATTTTGAACTGCACACATGTCTCGTCTCTCGTAACAGTTTTGTTCAGGAAACCCTCTCCTTTCGCGTCGTAGCGTTCCAAAAATTTCAAGGCCGAGTCTATTTGCTGAGACTTGTGGTGATCAGTAATCAATTTTTGGAACTCACAGTGGACAAAGTTTCTTGTACTTAAGCATTACAGTCAAAGATCCATAGAGAACTGATCTTGAAATTTCAGGGAAGACAGCAGACATTTCAGAAGACGAAAATCTACGTCTTTAATCAACCACATCGTCACAGATTTCCGCCCGTGACTACCATTGCCATTTACCTTGGTACGTCCCTTTTAAAACTTTCTGTGCCCTCGTACACACAACTATCATTCATTAAGTCCTCGCTGTAGAGATCAGTCATTCGATGACAAATTGTGGCTGAAGCCTCGAGAAAGCGATTTACAGCATTAGATCACACCTGGTGAGCTCTACGGTTACACTTGATGTTTCTACGTTTTATTCTCCAAAACTATTAACCTAGAGGTTGAAAAAATAGACATAGGGCCAAAATAAGATATACCATACATATAGTTTGTAAGTGTGTTGGTAGGTAGGTAAATACAGAGACAATCTTAAATCCTAAGAATTGTTTACTCGGGCTAAAATAGGATGTAGTGTAGAGGTAGGTAGGTAGATAGATGTAGAGGTCATCATAAGAATCGGTTACTTGGAATAAAATAGGAAATAATGTTGAAATTATAGAGACGCATAATGCTTGTAAATGAAAAAGTATCCAGTAACATTGGAGCAGATATAAAAATATGTTAATGTAAAAGTGAGTTATTTGGTATAATGTTGTTTGGCGCACTTTTAAAATTAGTATTAAAACAAGTAGTCTTATGAATGAATGAACTGGATTTTGTTTTTTGCTTTCATAGGGTTGTAAAATTAGAACAAATCGCAGTTATTTCCAGGTATATGCTGTTTTTTTATTTCGTGTTGTAAAAGAGTATGTATTTTTAAAAAAAAATGTTAAGTGGGTTAAAGTGTATATGACGTGGTTTGCTTAAGAATACTAACAAGTTAGTGTGTGTGTGTGTTTAAAGTAAGATTAGATGGTAAATGAGTAGCTACTTCATCGCTTTCTACGAAAAATTATATTCTCTCTCTCTTTTTTCCTATTGAAGAATAATATAATAAGCTTGTTTAACTAAATTTTAATTTCGTTTCAGCAGACTGGTAATTTAGAGGTAATTTTGTTATTCAAATTTCATTTATATTGCATATCAGTAAATAAGGTTACATGTGTTGTTTTGATGAAAGATAAATTGTACAAGTTTTTCAACTATGTTTATATTTTGATGGTTTCCAATATTGATGAGGTCATTATGGGTATATATATATAAGGTTGTAATAAAAGTAATATTTCACGTAGAAGGTTTTCAACATAATAAGTAATAGTGTGGTTTTATTCATATTGTTTAAATTATCTAAATAATATCATAAAAGTAATGTCCCTATATGCTACTTTTAAAAGAATTTAGTTAGTAAATTTTGTCACTTCTTAATCCATTATATTGATTTTATACAATACTCTTATGCTGTCAAATGGAAACCTATTCTCTGCCTTGTATCTTTGATCTGTGGTGCATAAGTTTAAATGTGTTTTGTGTATCTTCAGTCTAGTCTTTTGAGGTTTGCCCAGTTTGCATAAGATGTTTGTCGCCGCATGTTGAGAGTCCGTCTATGTTCGTCATTACATATTCTGTGTATTTGTTCAGTAAAACTTTCAGTTGACGTATTGTGTATTATAGGTCTCATTTTGTTCCGTTTTTGTCTTCAAATAATCTTGCTTTACTCCTTGGCTATTTAAATAATTAATTATTTTTTTTCGCTGAGACTAAATTTTCAGTTTGATCTGGAGTTCTTCATAGGAAGAAGCTATTTAAAAGGTATATTTATTGATGACTGATATCGTAAGTATTCTGATCATCTTTAATTTCCTACTAGATTGGTGCACAGTAATGCAGGATCTTGGTTCACAGGTTCAAATGGCCACAACTTACATGAAACTGAACGAAATTTATTGAAATAAAAACTAACATCATCAATATAGTTCTGCCAACAAGAAACAAGGTTATTTATCCTAGTAGCTTGAGAGTCTGCGGTTATGGATCTAATAAAATCTCATAACACATTCTGAGCACTGATTTGGTTATTGAAAACGTGTTCGTGCAAGAAGCAGTCCAAGTGTAGAAAAATATGATAAATAATGGGCGAGAGGTCTGACGAATATGTTGGACGAGGCAGTTTCGTATCCTAATGAGTGTTCAGCAATACAGTGTGCATAGCATTATTATCATTAACATGATTTGAGCCTTTTATGTTCAACAATGGTGGCCATAGACGTTGTAGATTTGATGCATTTGGTAATTTCCTGATAATTTTAGATCATAATGGATTCGCGTGGATTGAGGGCTTCACTCCATCTAAAGATAACTACACAATTGCCATGATCTTCGGGTATAACTGTTGTTTTAGAAAGTGTTTAGGAGCAGAAGCGCAATCTAGCTATCGCGCGAAATGTCATACAAGATCTTCAACGCGTTCTAAAACCGAATCTGTTCTATTGTGCAGGAGCAGCGTTTACCATCATAATCAAGATTCAGTGGTAGAGCGTTCACCTCTGGTGTAAGGGGTCCCTGGTTCGATCCCAGCTCACGCCAAGTGAACTTTATGGTAGACAAACACCGTGTGTGATTCTGCTGTTTCCTCTCACTTTCTTCATTCCACCATTCCATTCATTTCTCATCATCACAGTCTCCTTTAGCCTCGCCGGCACATCCGTGGGACGTAAAACTGAAAAATATTTCATTCATTTTATTTCATAATCAGATATTCTACCATTATTGTAGATAGTTTGCTGCAACAAAGAAGCTTCTATGCATCACGTTCTTCAGCTAATCTCTTCATCTTGACGTAGGAATTTTCTCTTTAATACCGTCCATCAGCTGTAGGCTCTTTCGCTCTCCTTTTTCCACTTCACTTTAGCTTCTATCATGTCCTTCTCATCGAATGTCCCAACCAGTTTCTCTTCCTCTAAATTGTACTTTTCTCCCTTCACTATTTCTAACACTTTCTCGTTACTCTTCTTCACGGCTGTATTTAGAAAGCCTCCAGTCTTTTGTTTTTCTTAATTAAAAGTACCAATTGTTCGATTCTTTGTACATTCTTGTGCTACGAATGTGTCCATCTTTTAGACATTTCATAATTTTTCCAATGCCATGCGACGGAAATCCCGTACAACTTTTCGCATCGTTGTCCCTGGGTCTGGATGTTCTTTACTTGGTAACCAGCATTAAACCAATGTTCGAGACTTACTGTATCTTGAGGCTGAAATACCGATGACAGAGCTCACATGCTGCTCAGCTGTCTATGCACGCTACAGTGAAGTTTAAATTCGTGGAGATAGATTCGACAGAAATGGTTTCAATACACAAAACGGAAACAATCCATACTTTCTACGAGGTGTATAGCTAAAATAAGTAACACAAGTTGTTGAACGATATATAACACGGTATATATAGATAACATCACTATGATCACAGTCATGTTTTACATTGAGGTACCCCAAATCCTGCATCACTTGTACAACAACTCACTGCTTAGCAAATAGTTATGAAGGTACAACAGTTAAAATATTTTGTTAAAACTAAAATTAAAACTAGTAGTTTAGCAAACATTCTAACTAAACGTTTCGTTAAGTGTGATTTTGCTATAATCTTGGTATTTTTGTTTCATGTTTGTGTTTTGTCGCTTTTCCAGGAATGAGAAAGAAGAAAGATATCATCATAGCATTTATCTAGTATATAGGGGAAAGAAGGGACATGTTTAATCTGGTAATAGATTAAGTTTAATAATAATTATAATAATAATAATAAATAGCGATTACCCAGGTTCTTTGTGATCCGAGATAAACCTAAACTCACATTTTCTAGTAATTACTGAGTTAAACCGTTGATTTGTTGATTCAGCATCCATTTTCGGCACCGGGGCTATATGAGATGTAGACTTATAAGGTGGAATACACATTTACGTAAAACGATCAAATTTCAAAGCCCTCCCACCGAGAATCGAACTCGAGATCACATGTACTAAAGGCGCGCACTCTAGCCGCTGACCAGTGGAGATGGCTAATAAACGATTGAGGGTTGGCGATTGGTTGCACTCTGTGCATCAAGTAATTCTTCTTCTTTTTGTCCTTAACCATAGGCTGGTTGGCAACATGGAAATTTTAAAACTTTTCCCTCCTTTGAAAAAGCTGTTTTATACTTTGATAAGGTCTCTTCTTCGTAACTGCATCTAGATATTCTTTCCTTGGCTTCCTCTTCTTGGTTTTCCTTTTGCCTTTTCCTTTATCAACACGGTGATCCAGAGTGCCGAATAAGATGGTCAAGCATGCTGTTTTTTCTTTTTCCTATTATCTTTATGATCTGCCGTCCTTCATTATCTTCCTTTAGTATGTCTTCATTCCTTTTCCTTTCGATCCATGATATGTGCAGCATTCTGCACAAACACCACATTTCAAATGCTTCGACCTTGGATATTTCAGATTTTCTCAGTGTCCACGTTTCTGATCCGTAAAGCACCACGCTCCATACCAGAGTCTTAATAAATCATTTTCGAACGCCCAACGACACATTTCTTAATATTAGTAGTCGTCGTTTTATATTGAATGCTTGTTTAACCTGCGCTATTCTTGAATTTACGTCTTTTTCACTTCTTCCATCCGAGGATAATAGACTTCGTAAATAAGAGAACGTCTTAACGTTTTCGATTTTCTCTCCATCTAGCCATACGCTTGCCACTTCCTTTCAAATAATTAGACACCATAAATATAAGCAAGGATAGGATTTTTATTTTTACCTTTATTTGAAGGTGGATTTCCCAAGTAAGGAAAAGAGTCTTAAAAATATACGCCGATCTCTGTGTATATATTAAAAACCTCTGTTATATTTCATAATTTTAAATCTTAAAAAAAAATATCCGCGGTCGTTGTCTTAGAGTTTTCAATTCAGTTCTTATTTATTATTATTATTATGATTATTATTATTATTATTATTATTATTACCTAATACATAGTGTGTAGTACATTACGTCTATAAGGAAAATAGATGTTGCAAAAGAATAGGATCGGTTGTATTGTACCAGTAATGAGATCTGATGGCATGAACTGATGAATTATTATGAAGGTTTCCGAGTTTGTACCTTATTAATATTTCACTTTTTTAGCATTAATCAATGAAACCAATTCAGTAACAGGAATGAATAGTTAATGTTCTTTAATCGGAATTCATTTGGCAAAATTTAGTCTACAGTTGCACCGAAAACAACTTAAGAGTCGAAACACAAACAAACAAACACATACTCTATGAATAAAAATACATAAATGAAATATACGTAATATTCTTTTGTGACTTCTATTTCATTTAGTGTTACGTTAATGTATGTTTTATTTTTAAGGAAAACTGCAGAGGTGACTGCAGTACATTTTTAACTCGCCTAAGCCGGTCCCAAGCCCGGTTGCAAAAGCAGGAGGGAAAATGTACGGCCAACTTCACCTGGAGAAAGATTCAACGGCACTGGAGTCAAATTTTACGAAGAGGACTACGATTGTGTAAGTTGAGCCTAAAATCAGTAAAGGTATAACAAATTAAAATATACATAAATAAAATTGTTATTTACGTTGACTGCCTAGTTATTTTAAATACTCAGCCATCTTTCGTCCTTATACTAACATGGCAATGTCTACAACATAGTGTGATAACGGATAATACATAAGTTGCGTATAAAGAGAACTATGCATTCAAGATAAATGACAGTGTTACTGTTTATTATTATTAAAGGTATATGCTCATTTTAAGTAGCTTTTACCTATGTTTCAAGGGACTTTCCACTATTGTAACTTATATTAAAAATATGAATCCATGAGTCGAGAATCGAATCGAACCCTGTGTAATATGCGAAATCAACTTCTACTTATAATATATAGGTAGATAGATTTATATGTAAAACTTACTAAAGAATTAGTTTAACTCCTTAAGCTAATATTATAGTTTAATTCAGCCATTAAAAAATAACATCGTTATTTTGATGTCACTTTTATCTAGGCTATTGCTTTTGTTTGTCTCTTGAGGCAAAGAAAACAAAATAGTCTACTTGGTAAGAAAAGTGGCTCACCTTGTGCTCTGCGTTTATTACTAGAACGGAATAGTTTCTTTTTCTCAGGGAATATCAGCACCATTTTTATTACTGTATAACCGGTCCATATCAGGTTCTGACTTGTCACACAATGTGTCCTCTTTTACTGGGCTGTCAGCATCGGTGGCACTCAACGTGCAGAGATTTTTTTCATTAACAAATGTTTATGTAGAATGGAATGCACACTGCCAGTTGAGATGCCACATGTCTCAGCTATATGGCAGACAGTCACTCACCGTTCTACTAAAATCACGGCATGCACTCTTGTAATCATTTCTGATGTGGTCACGTTGCAGCGGCTCATCTTTACAGGTCAGTCAACCACATTTAAAATTCATGGCATCATCTCTTCACTAGGTCATATGGGCTAGAGTCTCCAAGAGTTCCCACCATATCTGCATGTCCTTCGGTGATAGATTTTTCTTGAGTCAATATTTTATCACTGCTCGGACCTCTGATATTTCCATTTCTTCAAATGTGGCTACACTTCTTACTGATCACCAGCCTGTAACAAAAAAAGAGAAATTGTTGTAAAGTCTTGAAACTTTGTGGATATTAGTCTAAAGTATGCTCAATATTATGTATAAAATTACAAGTCTTTACTATCACTAGAAATGGGTCAGGAGCGGACCATGCTCAACCACCGTCGTATATTTCCTATTGTAAATCTTGTTTTCTTTAATTAACAATTAGTGCAAGGTATTCAGTAACTTAATTTTGATTTTTGATTACCCTTAATAATTGCGGCAAATGACCTGCCAATAAGGGCAGAATATCTATGATGATGATGATTAATAATTGTGTATTTTACGTCAATTCTCTATGTTTATAAAAAATACCATTTACATTAACAGCGGACTTCCACAATATGTCTTTAATTTATGTTCAATGTGGATGTTCCTCAATTCATTTTCGGCTGTTGTAAACACTAATTCCATTGGCAGATTTAACATTCCGCAAATTTAGTGAATTTTTGGACTAAGGTCATTGAACACTTATTGTAGCTTGTGTAGTTTGTCAATTAGATTTATTCTGAAAGCTAGTTTAAATTTTTGTTATAATCAAAGTGTGAATTTGTGAAATAATTTTCAATTGACGATTCAGCTCCAAGCGAAGGCAGTGTGTCCAGACCCAGTGTTTGAAGTAATGTAAAATATCCTCAGAAAACATTTATTGAGATCCTGTTTAGGTCCTTGATAAGACTGTGAATCTTAACGGTGAAGTTGTGTAAACTGGAAACAATCCGTGACAAAAATATAAATAATGCAATAAAATATAAATAAATATTTCCATTAATTTTATGTTTTTCTTGAGATGTTGATGAGAAGTTGTTTCATCTGTGATCTAGGATGTCCTTATCTAAGCTGAGTTTAGGTCTTTTGGGTCTGATGAAAATGGACTCAAAAACATTTCTTTCTGCCTTATTGGAATAAGGTATGAAAACGTAGTGCATTCTATGTTATGTCCTGTATCTTGCAGATGATTTGAAAGACCGGAAGTGGGAGGGGTCTCCCTTTCTTGATATATTCTTTAACCTTGGTTGAAATATTCCTTTAGTCATACCAATATAGGATTCATTACATTCACACGAAATATTGTAGATCCCTGAAACCAATTCATCTTTAAAATTATTTTTGTATGTTGATGAGAAACTTTCGAAAGTGGTACCAGATTTTACGAGAAATTAATTCCAAAGGCATTGCCTATTTTCTTTAACCTTTCAGAAATGCCTGGCCAGAGAGATAAGAAACCAATTTTTTGTCAACTTTCGTGTTTATTTTTGTTTTAAATAATAATATCCCCATGCTGAGCTTTTCCATTTTTTCTAGTCATTTTTCTTCCTTATTCAAAAAGTGTTTCGATCTTCTCATTGAGTTCTGTTCCTTTTGTAGAATACCTGAAGACCCTCAAAAGAAGTTTTTTCCAAATAATTTCTTTGATGGGGTGCAAATTTGCCGATTCTTTGTGAAAAAAGAAAAATAATAAAATCCGAGTTTTTATTTTATTTTTTTTTTTTTTCATGGACCGAAATGAAGAATTTGTTGTGCTTCCTATAAATGTGGAGGTCCAGAAAGTTAATGCTGTTTTCTGAATTTTCTTCTGTGATGAATTTTATACTATTGCGAATGCCCTTGAATTCTTTGATTAGGTCTGAGAAAGTGTTCTTATCTTTGTAGATCAAAAAATTCTCAACATACACTATCTACCAAAAAGTCACTGGTCATTCTGCTAGGACATCGCCGTAAGGAATCCAGAGCAACTTGCACGACGCCAGTCATTTGTTTAAGTGCAGAACGCATTATCAGTGATCGTACGTCATGCGAGGAGTCCATTTGACTGAGAATGGTACACAGATAAGAATTTAGTGAATTCGATAGGGAAGTCGGCATCGGTTTTCATAATGCGGGTTTGTCGAATCGTGCCGTTAGTGCCCAATTACGCCACCCAAAATCAGCGGTGGGTTGATGTAATCCTGAAATGGAAACATCACTCTGTCATCAGTGTTCCTAAACAACCCGGACGACCCAAGAAATTGACGGACAGGGACCGGAAATTGCTGAAACGAGTGGTATCCAGCAGTCCCCGTCAAACTGCATCTGTCATCCAACCGGAGTTCCACACTGCATCGGGCACATCAGTTTCACTGAACACTGTCAGGACAGAACTTCTTGCACTTGGTTTCCATGGTGGAGCAGGTGCCCACACGCCACATATCACTCCAACAAATAAAGCCAGGAGGTTGGCATGGTGGAAGGCTTATCGAAATTGGACCCTAGACCAATGGAAACATGTGTTATGGAATGATGAATCACGCTACACGTGTTCATGTCAGATGGTCGAGTGTGGGTGTGGCGACAACCCGGGGAACGATTCTTACCAGACTGCATTGTGCCAACAGTGAAATTTGGTTGTGATGGTATAATGATGTGGGTTCGGCTTAGGCCCGCTTGTTGTTGTACCTGGTAACACGAAGAGTGGAAGTTTTGGACAATTCAGTGCTTCCCGCATTGTGGAAATTCTTTGGAATGGACCGATGTTACTATCAAGATGATAATGCCCCTTGCCATAAAGCTGTCAATGTTATGTTGTGGTATTACGGGAACAATGTGCAACGACTCCAGTGGCCTTCTCAATCGCCATGGAACATCTGTGGGATGAATTGGAGCGGCGTTTAAAATCCAGACCAACTCGTTCAAATTTACCTGCCGCACTTGGAACCGCCTTGCAGGAGGAGTGGGTTCTCCTGCACTCATGGCTAAGAATTTTCTTTTCGAAATTATCCATAACTATATAGTTAAGTAGAGGAGAAAATGGGCTTCTCATCCCAAGATCTTTTTGGTTGTGAATATATTCTTCAAATTAGATTATTATTGTCGAGATAACTTTAAAGGAGTTTTATGACTTCATAAATGATGAGATCGGATACCTTGTTTCTCTTAGTTTCCTCTATGTACAGGATATAGCTAAATTGATTAGTATTGAAGTAAACACAGCTTTGACGTCCAGCGAAGGTAGATGTAAATTAACTAGTGATATGATGTCTGGAATGACTTCCATACCATTCTTGATGGAGTATTCAAAAGGTGTGGTGTCAGAAATGAAAGATGTTAGTGAATTAGCCAATTTGTAAGTTAAAGAATTTTTGCATGACATATAAGAGTAAGAATCTGCTGATAAGTAATACAAGTGGTGCTGGTGACGTTCCCAGAGAGGAAGAAAATATTCAATTAAAGTACTAAACATGGAGGCACAAGGTGAGTTACTTTTCTTATGAATACGTGCCCTATAGCTTCTATAAATACGTGGGTCAGTCAGAAAGTTAGTTGCACTTCTTCGTAAATATTTTCAGTTAAAGGCTACTTTGATGAAATTGTGTATCAACACTGCAGACATGTAGCTGTATCGTGTGACATAGCTTCTTTCACGAGGCAAGTGGAAGTGCTCTGATAATTAGTTGTAATAACGTGTCGACAGCTGTAAGTGGCGTCCAAATTGGAAATGCATGCAGTGATTCGTTTTTTGTGGGCGAAAAGGCGTAACTGCACTGAAATTTATCAGCATTTAAAAGTCGACGGCCAAGTAAATTGTCTAAAGGCATTGTGCAAGACTACATGCAACACAACAAACGTGCGAACTTCTGACAAAGTTTAGGTGGGAAGTGTGGGATTACCCTCCTTATAGCTCAGACCTTTCACCTTGTGACTTCCATGTGTTTGGTCCCATGAAAGACGAACTTCAAAATTACGATACCACTCGGATGACGAGGTGAAAGCTGCAGCCCAAGAATAGTTATCGGGCATTGGATAGGATTTCTTTGCAGAAGGCATAGAAAAACTTGTACCACGCCTCGACAAATGCTTAAATAACAGAGGTAATTACATTGAAAAGTAGATTGTGAATGGAACTTTACGGTACAAACAAAGTTATTGTAAAATTTCTATCCTGTTTTATTTTCTGAAGTAGTGCAATTGACTTTTTGACTGACCCTAGTAGATAATCTGGTTGATATTTTATAACCACAAATCCGAAGTTTCTGTTATATTTGTCCATATTGAATCTTGATATGTCTTTCTATTTTTAGTTTTCAATTGACAACTATGAAACTCACCATAGAGAATCTTACAAGTATACATTTCCCTTATTTGATTGACTTGTCGGAATTTAATGTCCTCAGTACCAAGGCTGTAGGTGACTGGGAGTTACCTCTTGAAGTAAAATCCGAGCCATTCCTCCGATTTATATGTGAGACTTCGTAACCTGACCAGGGTACAAACCCGGGACTGTGTGCATTAGCTATTTGGAGACAGGGAGAAAAAAAAAAAAAAAACGCCACGTTTGAATATAGAGAGGAAAACAACTGGCAGTCTTTCACTGAGTTCAGGGCCAGACAGTCTTATAGGTTCTAGAGCATATCATCCGAGTGTACCAAAAATCATGTGACTAGGTTCACTAACATTCTGCATGTAGGGTGGAATTCGCGATGGATAATAAACGTTTTTAAAATAGTGATTTTACTATAAAGGGGAAGACAAAAATTACTTTTTCCGATGTTGTTAATATGTGTTTAGTGTTGAAGTAGTTGTGATATTGATGTAAAAGCTAGAATAACTGTATAATAATTGATTAAGGTTTATTATCAGAAATAGTAGCTGCCAGAAGAAATGGAAGCATGAATAAATATAGTGGAGATAACGTGAGGTTTTCTATTAGTTGATGGAGTTGTCCTGTTAACACAGAATTATTATGACTGAGAATTGTACAGTAGCAGCTGACATTTAGGTTATTAAGGCATTAGAAGAGTAATCACAATATTAAGACCAGAGACTCCATCTTAAGCCTCGTGTATTATCTAATAAAAGTATCGATAAATTCCCTATCAAAAATTCACTACTGATCAAGATACTTTGGCTAGACCAGTTACACACAAAAGGTATAATAACAATAACACTGAACTATTGTAGATATTTGATCAACACCTGGACGCAGAATAAAGCCATCCGAATAAGAGAGGAAAAAAAGAAATTGTATGACGAAGAGAAACATTGAATCTAGAATGTAACATATTCATATTAAACACTAAGATAAGAATCACACGGTTTCAGAACTATCATAACAGCTAAGTGAATCTTAGTATTCCATTAAACAAACCAACATTTTGCACAAAATTTCTTTGTTTATAGAGAGACGTAAACGTTTATAGAAAAGAAAATTCATCAGAACCAAGGACTCAAATTAAATTTAGCTAAAGGTAGTATAGACAAGCAATGGGATGAACAAAAAGAAATAGATTCGGTATATATTAATATGCAGTATAGAATGCAAGTCGGAAGCAAAGCTTATTATGCAAGTCTCAATCTTCCGAGAAGTAAATTAGTTTGTAAAAGAGTCAAAGTATTGTACACTCGTACACTCGCACAGTCATGAGACCTATGGTGACCTATGAGGCAGAGATATGGGTTTAGACAAGGAAATACGAAATGAGCTTGAAAACATTCTAATGAAAATATATACATCTGTAAGGCAAGATGGAATCTGGCGCATAAGATACAATGAGGAGTTAGATATATTAATAAAAAGAGAGGATGTTGTAAGGCAAATAAAGATTCAAAGAGTTGAGTCACTGAGTGACCTGCAAAGACACGTGAATGCCAAAAAGAATATACAGTGTGCGGCGGTCTAATATCTCGCGAAATATACAGATCAGCAAAGCAAACAAAAACACGTGTTAAATAGTTTTGGAAAAAACTATCCAATGATACCAAACGCAACTTCCTGCCCCCACCACCTTTGGAGGTACCAGGGGGTAACTTTAAAATTTTAAGTGGGAACCCCCATTTCTTATTGCACATTTGGATTCTTCAGAAAAAGGGACAGTGATTTGATCAAGAATTGAGAATAGTGCCTTCACAGATAGCGCTTAAATCGACACACAAAACAGGGAGGTACCAAAACGTTATGGAAATGGAAATTGTAAGACCTGTACTCTGTGGCCATACTGTTGGCGTACTGAACTGCGGAGTCAGAGGTTCTGAGTTCGATTACCGCTCACAGTAACATTTTTATGTGTATTTTTTGTACCCAAATAATGAATTCGTTAATTTTAACTGCGATAAAATAATGTATTTGTTCATAATTTATTAATTTGCAAGGTTTGTTTTTGTTGTAAATAACTCTATGAACTCTAATGCTAATAACACTATTACTAAAAACCACCTCATAAAGCTAGTTTGCAAAACATTTATCGAAATTTGTATTGTATGTAACTTGAATAAATTACTACTTGAAGTTAAAACATATGGACTTATTATTTGGGGAAATAACAAAAGAAAAAAAGGTTACCTTGAGCTGGTATTCAACTGACGATCTCTGAATCCGCAGTCCAGGACGCTAACTTTATGGCCACAGAGGACAGGACTAACAATTGGCATTTTCATAACGTTTTGTTACTCCCTTTTTAGTGTGTCGATTCAATCGTCATCCATGAAGGCACTGTTTTCAATTCTGGGTTAAATCACTATCCTTTTTTTCTGGAGAATCCAAGTGTGCAATAAGAAATAAGGGTTCCCATTTAAAATTTTGAAGTTACCCTCTGTATCCCCGAAAGGAGTGGGAATAGGGGTTGCGTTTGGTATCATTGGATAGTTTTTCAAAACTATTTAACACGTGTTTTTGTTTGTTTTGTTGATCTGTATATTTCGCGAGATAATGGACCGTTCCGGGACTTTTTCCGCACCCTGTATATAGTTGTATCGAGTTTTGAGGTAATTGTCTACTTTTATAACTGTTACTAAATTCCACTTGGTGTAGTTGAACTTTTGCTTTTAACTAATATTCAATGAAACACCAGATACAGTACGAAAGTTAACAGTGGGCTGAAGAAACTACAACAAGAGAAAATAAATGCTTGACGCCTACCCTTCATACTAACAGATAAAACAGGATTCGCTCAGTTCAGTAAGAGAATTACTTCTCTTACCTTTCAGAAATAAAAATAAAAATAGTTTTCTATTGAGCTGTTGTTCCTATACAGGGTGCGGCACGTAAAACCGGCCCGTCGTAATATCATGGTATATTGCAATTTTGGCGACAATTAAATTACTTTCAGTTTCCTACCAAGAGATGGCGTGTCGAACCGGGATCAAGACACGTGACCTGCAGGTGCACATGTAAATCAGCTGTAGCCGCAGCCAGTGAAACGTGTCCAAACCAGCTGAGAAGTAAGCCTCATTGTGTGAAGTCGGGTGAGTGTGTGATAATGCCGTACTCAATAACCGAGCGTTTTGCCATTGTTGAAGCGTTCATTCGTGCTGGACCTTTTGCGAAAACAAAGAATTTGTTTCACGAGAAATTTCCAGAACTGTGTGTACCAGCAAAAAGCACCATACAGGATTTGATTGAAAAATTGCGGCGTATAGGATTTGTTCAAAGTACTCCCAGGAACAGAACACATCTACTAAATACGGAGGATACTTTCAGGATGGAAGACACTTTCAGCGCCTACTGTGAAGGTGAGTAATCATATTCAAAACATTACATTTCATTTTATGTGTTGAATTTGTTTAATCATTGATTATGTTCATCTTCTGATGTCTCATAAAGGGATGGACCGTTTTACGTACCGCACCCTGTTAAACCATTCTGATATTGCAGGCACTTAGTTTCATCTCTTGCCACTTTTCCATGTCGACTCTCAATGTTCCAGAGGCAAATCGACTTCATTCTTTTGCAGAAACTAAACACTGAGTGAACTGATTGATTTGATTCGATTTTGAGTTTAACATCCCTTTCAGCAGCAAGGCTATATGAGACAGAACTTACTGATTAACGTGGAATCCGAACCACATGAGCTCCCGGGTCTCCTACGCCAAAGGCGCGTAGAAACGAAGGAGCTCATGAGTGAATTGATACTAGGATGAGAGTAAAGATACATTGTCGAACGGATTCTTTAGTTTGATTTGATGTGTTTCGAAGACGAATGGTAAGCTGGAAAACATATTTCTGAGGTGCTTGGTGAGATGCAGTGAATATTAAAATAAACGATGGCACAATTTCAATAATTTCGCGGTATTCAGTGCTCCTTTGCATTATACTAGAAAACGCTACTGCACATGCTATGGGAGCTATGATCACTTCTCTTAGGATAAATGATGCTGTTAAACTGTTAATAAAAATATAATGAGATGAAATGGTAGGAGGAATGAAGTGTGGAGTATGAATGCTTCCTTCCTAGAGGTCAAAAAATGTTTTATCTGTAAAACTAAATGCTGTCAAGTAAATGGTGCTTTTTCAAATGATATAAACAAAACGACGATTCATTTCGGTATATACACAATTTGAAAAATAGCTCAGATAAAGGGTGATATTTACCAACAAACCCGTTGAATTTTTAGAAGTTGTTTTACGTTTCTTGCCTTATTACTTATTTTCTGGGGTGAAAAGTGAATCGGA
Source organism: Thermobia domestica (assembly GCF_964235325.1). Classification (NCBI taxonomy): domain Eukaryota; kingdom Metazoa; phylum Arthropoda; class Insecta; order Zygentoma; family Lepismatidae; genus Thermobia; species Thermobia domestica. Next base: position 111,482,396 of record NC_137463.1, on the reverse strand, counting down.
ATCAGATCAAAAACTAGCATATGTTCAAATAATAATCGTTTATACTGTGGGTGTGATGCCTGCTGGGGTCAATTGCCTCTGACACAAACCCGAGCAGTGGTTCGAATCCTGCTTTAAACAGTAAATAATGTCTCATATAGCCTCGATGTTGAAAACACATTCAACTCAAATTAACCAAACAATAATCATGTTAATAATAATAATACAAATCACAATAAAGTAATTTACTATTAACTGTACTGTTTCGGTGTTCCCTGACACCTTCCTCAGCAGCCTGGGCAACTCACGTGCAATTCAGCTCATTTCTTAGAATTTTGTCTTGCACTATTTCGTATGACAGCAGACTGTAGGCAGATTATACGAAATTTTCTAACAAAAAAAGAGCATCAACATCATCAGCCAAAATTAAGAAAATTGAAATTTCAGAGTTTAAAAGATTGGTTGGACACAATGGAATGCTGGTCATAAAATCAGATAAAGAAGTTACGTTTACTAGTTTAGACAGATAGGATTACGCAAAAATTAAGAACTAAAACTAAGAACAACTACATCATTTTAGTTCCTATTCTTTGAATGAAGTTCACGGAAAGTAAATAACTTATTCGATGAATCGTAGGTCATAGACGAAAAACTAGCTAAGAGTCTAAAAACACATCCCCCATTTCTGCTACTAATCTTTGGTTTACCGAAAGTGCATAAAGAAGGTGTCCCTATATGATTCATAGTTCCTGATAGGAAGTTTATAACTTCCATTTACAGAAAAGCGAAGTGGTTATCCAATTATAGGCCTATTTTTAAACACGGAAGAAAACAAATATAAATAACAGTGTTGAAGTTAAAATAGGAAGTTGCTCATTAGTCAATGTCAGTAGTTGAAAATCAACGACGTTGGACTTCGTGCACGTGTATAATTCCACTCCGGTCAGTCTTGCTATCGAATGCACTCAGAAATGGCTCAAAATCAATCCCATTCAACGATTTAGAAATAAGGGAAATTGTAAAAATTTTGGAGCCTTGCCTTACCACCAGCAATAACACTCACTGAAAAAAAAAAAAAAAAAAAGCCAGGAAGGAATCGTCCAAGTCAACTGTGATTCAGTAAATTTTAACGCTATGGAGGATGTGCAGATGATTAGAGATTCAAATATCAGGAACAACACAAACAACACAGTGCAAGAAAGTCAAGAAACACATAATACCTTGTCGCCGCATTAGACGGAATTACCAGCATTTGACAGCGTTCGAAATGCGCCACCACGAGTCCAGTTGGGTATTTTGTGCGATTGAAAATCATGTGTAACATTCTGTTGTAACTGTAACCCGATGTTGGAACTAGTGGATGCATGAAAACAACAAGCATGACATGAAGGTTCTGGTCGATCACCACCGATCAAAACACGGGAGAATCGTCGCATTGTGCGTGAAGCATTACGTAACCCTGTCATGACTGCCATCCAAACAAAATAATAAACTCTGTAGAACACCTTATGTCCCCTACGTAGTTTTCCAATAACATCAGTGCATAAGCGAAAGCGTATGGAGTGGCGTCGCACTCGGGTAGCATGGAATCCTCATGAATGATAGGATCGTGTTGAGTGACGAGTCTCGATTTTGCAGCAAAATTTTTACATAAAGTTATCGGTAAGTTTTGAAAAATTGTAGTCTGTACACCCCCTTTTTTTTTCCCTTTTTGTTTGTTGATAAAAGAGACTCATTCAGGAGTATATCAAGCAAATTGTGAATGTTGGGAATATTATATTAGAACGACAAAAAGAAACATAGATACTGAGTTAAAGGAACACATTAGAGACGCATGAAATTAAGATACTGCTGTGACAGATATCTTGAAACGTCTGTATTTAGACACAATAATGGATAGTTCAAAAGTGTTACGTAGATCGTCATCTCACATTGAAAGAAATGTGTATGAATGACTTTTCATCAGAACAAGGATTCGAAGTTTGAATCTGGACAAGGGGAGCTATCAGTGGGATTTCAATATGAAAGTAATAATGTTTATTACTCAAATGAAGCTCAATATTCACATACAGATGAAGTGAAAGAGAAAATTATCTATATTAGGCATTTTGTAAGCCAAACATACTCCTCAGAATCCAGAAATAGGTTTAGTAACTCAAATCAAAATACCAAAACTTGAACAACATACAAGGAAGCCTCGCAACACAAATAATTGAAAGAAGTTTTTCACAGTAACAACACTTTCAAAAGGTGATTTTAGTGCAAGAAATTTACATGACCACACTAACAAGTTTTTTTTTTTTTTTTTTACTTTTTTTAATATTATATTTGATTTGATTTTTTTATACCGTGCACACGAAATATTGCAAAATATAATTCTTAGTTTTACAAGTTAGAAAAGTTTTTTTTAGGTTTTAAGTTTTAAGTTTTTAATAGAAAAGTGTACGTAAGTTGCAGAGATCTACTGAGAAAGGTGTCATGGAGCGCCGAAACAGTACAGTTAACACATTTCAGTCGGGGCGCTTTTTTGTAAAATTTTATCCCTCAGTTCGGTGGTTCCTATCATGTTTTTCTACAGGCTAATTTTTTTAAAACTCACTAATTTCATTTGGGTTTAAAATTTCTAATTGAAGTCCGATTTTCATGGGGTTTGTGGCAAATTATCAACGATTAATGGGAGATTTATGGTACTATGTTTATTGTTTTAAATTCATCCGGGGTAATATCGACCACGTCTCAAGAAAAACAGCAAATATTCGCAAGTGTAACTTACAATGGAATGAGGTTTTGGATTTTTAAAGTGAAATTGCAGAATACAAATTAAGTATTAGTGAGAATAGAAAGTAAATGTTAGTGGTAATACCCATAAATTACATGTTGAATAGCTATAGCCGGTTTTGTGAAACAAACGACGAAGAGATTTCTTGGGCGACCTAACGAGTCGATAGCTTACATCTTCCACAACCACCCCCTGCGGAGTCCGATGCTTCCCTGTCTCACTTCGAAGCGATTCTGTTTCTTCCACTTTATTCAGTAGCGACCATATCATGTTCCTCTTTAGAGCCGAACGTGAGACAAATTTGTTTCTAAATTCCCTTTGCGTAGCAACAACAGATTTCGTTCTCCAAAAACTATTAACGATAAACTCATGTTGCTCCAAAGAGTTCATTATTCTCACTGTGTCCTGATCATACTCACACAGTAGCACAGAACTATAAGCACAATTCCCAATACAACGACCCAGCTTCCTGTTTCTTATTGACCTTGGCCGTGTTGCCATCTAACGAAGAAAACTCAAATCTCCGCACTGCAACGGACCTCATTCAGACTGTAAGATACACTGGCGAATATTTTCTGTTTTTCTTGAGGCGTGGCCGATATTACCCAGGATGAATTTAAACCAGTAAATATACTTCCATAAATTTCCCATCCATCTTTGATCATTTGTCACAAACCGCATGAAAATCGGACTTCAGTTAGAAATTCTAGATCCAAATAAAAGCCGTAAGTTTAAAAAAAAATCACCCTGTAGAAAAACATGGTAGGAACCACTGAACTGAAGGATAAAATTTACAACAAACTGTTTCGGCGTATCATGACACCTTTCTCAGTAAATCTCTGCAATTCACATACACTTTTCTCACTGGTTAGATTTTTACTTTGTAATATTTCGTGTGCACGGTATAAAAATACGCACGTATACAACAGAATACACTATATGCAAGCCATTTATATACTTCAATCGCTCCAACCCAATAATCGAGAGGAAAGGCAATGAATTAAGAAGATAGAAATATCTTATGCGCAGCTTGGACAGGGAATTTGTTCGAAGAATTATCACAAAAGAATTAAAGATGGGGAAAATCTGTTCCAAGGTTATGCCGAAAAATATCTGGCAGAAACAAAGACAGCGCTTCAAGAATTGTGTGCGGCTATGTTAAAATACATCGAAAAGGATCTAGGCTAGCTGGAATCTGTAATACCTTCGACTAAACATATATCATTTCCCTATAGCCTAGAGACTAAGCAGTAATCCATGGAGTAGAAATGCCCTGCTTTCCCAAGATCGAGAAAAGCACGCACTTACGCTCAAAACTTCAGCAATGCTGCTTGTGTTGTTTGACGAACATGGAATTGTAATAGTTGAGTGGCTCTACTAGAAAAATAGTCAATCAGCACTACAACGTCCAGATTTTGACCCCCGTCGCAAAAAAGGTGAGGAGAAAGAGGTCTCAACTGCGGAAAAATGGATGAATTCTACACCAGGACAACGCATCGGTCAATAAGGTCCTGTCTGCCTGCAATAAAATTACTCCTCATACTCGTTGAATCTGTCAATACATGGCTTTTCCTTCTTTTCCGTAGACTTGAGTCTAGGATCAAGGGAACTCGTTTTGCCTTAATCGAAGAGATTGGGTTTTCTCTCAGGATTCTCCCATTTCCTCCCACATTCAGCCATTCAATTTTATTATCTCATTCATCTTACTTAGCTTAAAGGGCATAAATAGGGGACATAAAACTAGAAAATTTATTTTATTTTATTTTTAGGAAGAGGCAGATCTCCTAATTCAACTCATAGAAAATGACTGCAAGTATTGTTTCCAACAGGGCAACAGCATATGCACCTAACATTTTAATTTGTTCCACGGTCCCCTACGAGTTCTCAGACCACCAATCAGGGTTGTTATATGTTTCAGTAAATTAGCAGAATGCCCGTTCTTCCTACTGAAAGAATAAGATGTATTGAAAATATTTGAAAGGTAAGTAGAAACTTTTTCTTCTTTTTAAGATACTTGTTGAAGCAAGTTTGATTTTCTCTGAAGTTATGTAAACCCTCACACAATTGTCAATAATAATATTTTATAACAGGAATAAGGCTAATCGTTTTCTCACAATCCAAACCGATGGATTTACCCAATTCATGCAAATCGTTAGGCAAAGTCTTTACAAATTCAAAATATGAAATTACGAGGACCAGAAAGAAATAAGTGGCAACATATAAATTGTTCGTGAACCTTGTATTGTACAATCATGAGACTTCTACAGGCCTTCAACGTAATCCCCTGCAGCATGTTGCCAGATGTGGGGGAGTCGCAGAATACCAGCAGCGTTGCCCTCTTTGTGGATGTCTGCAAGAGAGCGCCCTATAGCTCGAAATATGGCATCTCCGGTGAGAAAACGCATCCCTCGCAGTGGTTCCTTCATTGTAGGGAACAGATGAAAGTCATGTGGACTCATGTCGGGTGAATAGGGTAGGTGCTCTAGAACCTCCCACCCCCATCATGCAAACACGTTCCTCATAGCAACTGCGTTGTGACAACAGGTGTTCTAATATAAAACAATGAGTGGATTCCTTATGTAGTTGGGTCGTTCCTGCGCAGTGCAGGACGAAGATGTTGTTCCAGAAACCTGCGGTAGTACATTGCATTTACGGTCTGGTTCGGAGGAACTATATGTCGTAATATGACACCACGTATATCGTATGCCACTATCAGCATCACCTTCACATGGGTCGGGGAAATGATGGGTGGCGCCATTTATTTCATTGGCGCTTAAGTTCTGGCTCATAAGAGCATGCCCATGTTTCGTCAAGTGCGATGATCCTGTCCAGAAACACGCCACCTTCCCGCCTGTAACATGCCAAATTGTCACCGGCGAGAGCGTATCTATGCCATTTTTGAACATCTGTTAGGTGGTGCGGTACCCACCAGGATGCAATTTTTCGGCAACCAAGGACATTGAGCAACACATTCAACGCTGTAGTGGGATGTTCCTACCTCGTTAGCCAATTCCCTGGCAGTCTACCTCCTGTCCATATACAGCAAAAATTGAATCAATTCAATAACTCGATTGTCGACCCCATGTCGACCTCCACCTAGTTCCTGTTGCACACTATCACGTCCTGCACGAAACGTAACCCAATTCGCCACGGTCCGATACGGCAGTGCTTCATTACCGCATGCTTCAGGTAGAACAAAGTGAGATTCCTTGGCGTTTTTTCCACGAGTCGCTTCGATCTTTATCAATGCATATTGTTCTACCTTGGAAAACAGCCCTTTTAGAGCGCTGATTTGACAACCTACATTCAGCACACTCCACTACTATCACTGCAGCACCTACACTAGCACCGCCATCCGAGTTGTATAGCTCCACCCACCCTCTACATGTGTTGCTAACAGCAGCTCGAACAAAAGTCCCCGTGTGGGGAGAAAACAGTGTTGCTTCTTTCCAGAACTCATAGAATATTATAGAAATTCCCCTTTTTATCGTTTAGAAGAGGAATTTTCGAAAACACTGAAGCACGTGTTCGCTTACTTGTAATGACGAGTTTATATACCGAGTTTCATCTCTCTAGCTAAAAGGGTTTGTGAGATGCATATCCTTGATAAAAAATTTCTCTCCTTAGGATATTATTTCACTTAAAGCGAAATTACAAAACTTCATGTCGATCCACATGCTATGTTAAAAAATTCACGTTTCAGGTTTCAAATAGTACAGTTGCTTGTCGTGACAAAAGACATAATTACAATATCGATTTCACTTTTATATATTGACAGTGACTTTATAAGCACACTTAAATATTCATTCTCATTATTCTCTACGGAAGCACAGTTGCTCAGTGGTAGAGTGCTCCTGGGGTCCCTCGTTCGATCCCCAGCCAAATAAGTTTATGGTGGACAACACCGTCTCCGTGGGTTTTCTCCTTAACTCCCGTATCCTCTCACTTTCTCATTCTACTAATTATTTCGTCATCATTCACTTGCCTTAATCATCCATCTAAAATATTTTACTATTTTTTTTTTTTTTTCAATATTCAAGGTTAGCCTAAATGATTCATCAGGTTTCAAACCACATTTTGTTTACAAGTATACGACGTACAACGACGGGTTATACATGAAGATACGTACACTCACTAAGTTTCTGGTACATTCTATAAATGTTCAATGTGTGCGTCCTTCGTCACCCAGTACTTACCCAAACCGTAATCCTGATCCCAGCCCCCGCCAAGTGAACTTTGTGGTGGACAAACACCATGTGCGTGGTTTTTCTCGGGGTTCTCCCGTTTCCTTCCACTTTCTTCATTCCACCATTTCATTCATTACTCATCATCACCGTCTCCTTTAGCCTAACCGGCATAACCGTGGGAAGTAAAACTCAAAGATTTCATTTCATTTTCCAAACCGTCATCCAGTTCTTTCATACGATTGCTAATATGTTTTCGTTTATGTCCGTCACAGCAGAAGTCCTGTAGTTAATGCAGCGTTGTTGACATTGGGAGTACATAAATTTTCTTCTTAAAATAACCTCACAGAAAGAAATCACATGGCGTGAGATGTGGCGACGTGGGTTCCCTTGCAGGGACGGCCCTAGGCAATTTGCCGCCCCTTGCAATGACATCATTTGCCGTTCCCTCTTTCTCCAGAAAGAATAAATCTTAAAAAGACACAATTTTAAGTAAGCTACTCCATCATGAACAACGAAGGGAAGGGAAAGTGCACTCACACTCAGAAAGGCCTAAACACTACAAATACAATTTCATTGTGTTTGTTTTTTCTCTAACCAATAATCGATTATGTTAGACATAAAGCAAACACACCTGCAGAGAAAATAGAATTCAATATCGAGCTTCAATCTCAATATATCAATTTGCAATTCCAGTGTAACTAGCTCTTTTATCTTTATTTCTTGATTTTCCTTCTACATTTGTTTAAAATTAAAAAAAAAAAACTTTTTCCACCTTCAATGACATGAAAATTATTTGTGATAAAGGCAAAACTAGTTTTCATATCAATACTGTGATAACTAACTAAATAGAACAGGTGTTCGCTACTGTTCGAGAATTGTGTTCTTGTATTTGATAACAACCAAGCAATTCATGTTGGAATTTGTCTGACCATTTGCTTTAGCACTATCCATGTGACCTCAAAATAATGCAACCCAAACATGATATATGAATGTACTATTCAAATTGGTCTACCATCATTATTAAGCTTGTTTCCAACAAGAGAGATTTATTTTGAATAATATAGTTATGACAGGTTTTGCTGCTCTTCGAAAGTTAACGCCACGTGTAAATGCACATGCATGTATGGTAGAGCTCGGCCCAGCGGCCTTGATTGAACCTAATGAATCATTTAGGCTAACTCTGTATGATTTCCAAAAGATACCTATGACATTATGGAAAAGAATAATACAATGTAAAATTCCCTTACCAAAGGTAAACCCTTTCTTCCTTCGCCTTTCCTTTTTGGAGCTCCGAATACGCGGAGTTGTCTAGACAGTTACGTTCACTTTTCTAGGACGTCATTCGATTGACAGCGCTCTTGTCATCCAATGTGAAGAAATAAAATCGTTTGTTCGTTCATTTTGAGCTCTCTCGAGGTTTCTTCTTCCTTGGCGTAGATCATTTATCCACATCGCCAATATGTTTTAATTGAAGCCTTAGAAGTTAATGTTGAAACGTTTCTTCTTGATTTTTAGAATCTGATGGAGTTTAAAGTTGTTATTTTTATTTACTATTGAAGCTAGATAAGTTGGTTTATATAATAGAATTTTTTCTTATATAATCCTTTATTGACACATCTTTGTTGTTGATAATGCATATTTCTTAATATTTGGCCATCTTATTTCTATTTTTTAAAACATAAATGCGATCAAAATTGTTAAATTTTCGTGTTGAGATGAAAATTATATGGTTCAATCTCCCAATATCGTCTTCGCACCAACAAATATTTGTATCCCTCTTGTTTATAAGATTAAAATTAACGGAAATAAAATCATAGTATCAATCTATCTCATACGCCAACAATCTCTATTTTTTTAAGTATACATTTTAGATTCATTGCCAAAGAAACTCATCATTGTTGTGCTTGCTAAAGAATCTTATCATTGTTTTGTTACATATCATGGGCCGGTCCTAGGCAATTTGCCGCTCCGTGCAATTGGATCATTTGCCATACCCTTTCTCCAGAAAGAACGATTTTAAGTATGCTATGCCATCATGAACAAGAAGGATGAGGAAAATAGTACTCGCACTAAGAAAGACTTAAACGCTACAAATGCAATCTCGTTGTGTCTGTTTTCTTCTTTAAATAATAATCTGTTATTTAGTAAAAGATAAACCAAACATACGTGCAGAGCAATGATGGTAATCCTTTCTATAGAATTCAAGATCGAGCTTCAATCTCAATATATCAATTTGCAATTTCAGTGCAACTACCTCTTTTATCTTTATTTCATGATTTTCCTTCTAAATCTGTTTTTTTTAAAAAAATAAGAAAAACTCGTTTCTATCTGCAATGAGAAGGAGCTTGTTTGTGACAAGGACAAGGCTAGTTTTAGTATCAAAACTGTGATAACTAACTAAATGGAACAGGTGTTCGCTACTATTACAGAATTGGGTTCTTGTATTTGACAACAAACAAGTATTTCATGCTGGGATTTGTTTGATCATTTATTTTAACACTGTCCATGTGACCTTAAACTAATGTGATATAAACATGATTTGTGGACTAACTATAAAATCGGTGCTAAATGTCAAAATTGAAATGTTGAGTAAAAAGCCCAGATTTTACTTGAGAGCTAAAGCACACAGGTCCACGCGCATTCTTCTGGCGATTATTGGAACTACTTCTCCAGTGAATACTAGATAGCCCGATTTTAACTGAGCAATGTTAGGCACATAGCCTACATTTTTACATTAAACTGAACTTTTCATTTTTGGCACTTAGCACAGATATCATTTTCAGTCTACGTTTATGAATGTGGTATTCGAATAGAGAACAATTTAATAAATTTAGCTATCATCATCATGAAGTCTGTTCCCGACAAGAAATATTTATTTTAAATAATATAGTTACAACAGATGTTGTCGCCCCTCGCAACTTGCTGTCCCGTGCAAATGCACATCTTGCACATATAGTGTTGTAAATAGAAAAAAAAAAGTTCGCATTTTTTCAGAAATGTACATTTTTTTTTTACAAAAAAAAAAAACATTGCCTCTCGTTTTCTTCTAAATTTCGTTTTGTTTTTCAAATAGTCATTTGTAATGTATCTTACGTCATTTAAGTCTGAAGTATTTTTATGTAGGTGTAATTACCATAAAATGCAACATAAATTAAATACTAGATATTGATACGGTACAAATATTTTACAATTTATATGAATAGCGTACCTACTAATAATTCGGGTTTCTGTGGTGTTTCACCAATATCAACCAAGAAATAAAAGTATAAATGAACATTTGTTTTTATTCTTGAAAGTAGGCCTTTAATAAGTACGAAAATAATATCACAAACAGTATAAAATGCAAATAACTTGTCTAAAGGTAAAAACTAATACTAATTTGCCTACTAATATTTTTCTGAATATCATATATAAATAATTTGTCGACTAGATATATGATATGCATTGCCGGCTCTACCATATGTGCAACACGCGCATTTCCACGGGGCTGCAATATCTGTCATAAGTATTTTATTTAAAATAAATATTTCTTGTTGGAAACAGACTTTATGATCATGGTAGTTAAATTTACTAAGCTGACCTTCTATTTGAATACTACATTCATAAATCATGTATAGGTCGCATTAGTTTAAGGTCACATGAACAGTGTTAAAGCAAATGGTCAAACAAATCCCAGCATGAATTGCTTGATTGTTGTCAAATACAAGAACTCAATTCTCGAACGCCTGTCCTTTTTGGTTAGTTATTAGAGTTCTGATATAAAAGCTTCTTTTGTCTTTATCGCAATTAAGATCGTTATCATTAAAGGTGGAAACAACTTTTTTTAAAGAAAAATAACAGATGTAGAAGGAAAATCAAGAAATAAAGATAAAAGACCTAGTTGCACTGGATTATTGCAAACTGATATAATGAGATTGAAGCTCAATAATGAATTCTATAAAAAGGATTACCATCTTTCAGATGTGTTTGCTTTATCTTTCAGTATCATAATAGATTAATATTTAAAGAAAAAAACAGACACAACAAGATTGTATTTGTAGTAAGTATTTAAGCCTTTCTGAGTGTGTGTAGTTTCCCTCCCCTTCGTTGTTCATGCTGGAGTAGCATACTTAAAATCATGACTTTTACGATTTGTTCTTTCTGGAGAAAGAGGGAGGCGGCAAATTACGTCATTGCACGGGCGACAAATTGCCTAGGGCCGGCCCTGATAATATGTACACTCACGTCCAAAATGATTGTCGCATATCTATAACTGTCTTCTTGTATGAATATAATTCGATAATGATTTTGCAGGGTACTTTTAATACTGATGCTATGAGTATAATAGGAAAATGTATATTTGTGGTAAATTTACCACAAATACAAAACATGAATATAGGAGTGTACATACAAAACATGAATATAGGATGACATAATTTGAAGTAATTTGAATTAACGCAGGGTGTTTCAAAATGAATATTAGAGTTTTGAAACTTTGTAGTATCTATTACAATTAACTTACAATTATAAGTATTATCAAATGAAAGAGCAACTCAAACAGTTTTGTACACACGCATGCCATGCATTGTTTCCTCTGTCTGCCGTTAGAAAGAGCAAGTAGCAAAGATGGAGACTAGAGACCAGAAAGCTTTTTTGTGTTTTAATTTTGCAAAGATTGAATCTGTAGTTACAGTGCAACCGTTTGTGTGAATTGAATGTTTTGTGCCATATGGCGGAAAGTTTATGGGCCTTTCTCACCTATCGACTCAATGTGTGCCGTCTGACGAATGAAGCTCACATCGAACACTTGAAGCAAAAACTGTTTGAGGTGTTCTTTTATTTGATGTATTGTTTATAATTGTACGTAAAATGTAATAGGTACTACGAAGACTTAAATCCCCGACATTCATTTTGAAACACCCTGCATTTCTCAGCAACAGTATTGGAACTAAGATGTAAAAAGGAGTGAAAATTTTCCTTATAAAGTGATTGTTTACTACAACGATATTATTATTAGTCAAGACTATAATTACTACAACACGAGTTACTAATCAAAAAAAAAAAAAATAAAATAAAAATAATAATAATAATAATAATCAAATGTACAATAACTCTTTCGGACCCAGGTGGCCAAAGTGGCACATACGGGTGTGTCACTTTTTTAATCCACTCCTGTATGGACACTAATTTGTTATTTATTTATTTATTTTTGGTCTCCTCTTCTTTCTTCGGTTTCTCCCTGTATGATTTTTGGTTAATCCTTGTATAATTTTGGGCTTCTCTCCTGTGTTTCACTAGAAAATGCACTAATTTACTAAACGATTTTCACTTGGTTTTTCCCTGTGTGTCTTTCTAATTTCACCGTAAACACTGATTAACACTGGAATAACAACACTAAGCACTACCACTGGCTACAGTCACATACATTTTTTGCACATATTCACTCTTCTCACTTTTTTCAACACATTCCAATATAGTTGTAATCACACACGATTTCCCTATGGCTACATTAGTTTTAGCTGATCCTAGTGGTTTATGTTTGTCCAATGGAGGAGTGTTCTCAGTCGAGTATCCTTATCGAGTAATCTCAGTGATACAGGTTTGAGGTCCAGGGCCCACTCAGAGCACTTAGTGCAGGCACTGGTCCGTTGTGTCCTACCACCTATATCCGAACTGAGATCCGCACACCGGCTAACCTTATTCCAGTCTGAGATACTCCTGCCATCCAATCCCTAGCTAGGTAACAGTTCCTGTAGCACACACGCGCGCACACGAGAAACGCCTAGTGTGAACACAAACACTCACACACACGCATCCAGCGCATTCGGAGTTCCAATCCAGGTTTAGCCCGGGATACATATAAAAATTAATTCAGTCAGGAGTATATCAAGGCAAATTGTGAATGTTCGGAATATTACATTAGAACGACAAAGAGAAACATAGAAACAGAGTTAAAGGAACACATTAGAGACGCATGAAGTGAAGATACTGCTCAGTCAGGTATCTCGAAACGTCTGTATTTAGACACAATATTGGATAGTTTAAAGTGTTACGTAGATCGTCATCTTACATTGAAAGAAATGTGCATAAATCACTTTTCATCAGAACAAGGATTCGAAGTTTGAATCTGGACAAGGGGAGCTTTCAGTAGGATTTCAATATGAAAGTAATAATGTTTATTATTCAAATGAAATTCAATATTCACAAAGAGGTGAAACGAAAGACAAAATTATCTATAGTAAGCATTTCGTAAGCCAAACACACTCCTCAGAATTCAGAAATAGGTTTAGGAGCACTAGTCAAAATTGTTAAAATTAGTTACTACCCCTAACTTCGCAACATACACACAACTGGAAAAAACTTTTCACAGTAACAACACTTTCAAAAGATGATTTTAGGGCAAGAAATTTACATGATTACATTAACAGTTTTTTCATATTTTATTTTATTTTATTTTATTATTATTATTATTATTATTATTATTATTATTATTATTATTATTATTATTATTATTATTATTATTATTATTATTATTATTATTTGTACGTCCACACGAAATATTGCAAAGTAAAATTATAACAAGTGAGATAAATTGTGCGTAAGTTCTAGAGATCTACTGAGAAAGATGTCGTGGAGTGCCGAAACAGTACAGTTAACACAGTTCAGTCGGGGCCAGTGGTCGAAGTGAGACGGTATGCGGTGGTATGCCATACCGCTTCTGGTTTTTCAGTGATGAAGACATACTACCTCTGGTTTTTCAGTAATCAAGACTGAATATCTGTTACTGCTAAATATCTTTAATAAATCCATTTTTATACGTACTAATTGACGGAAAGCTTTGCACGTAAAAAGATTTTATTTCTTATGTAGGAATAATGTCTAAGTTAACAACACCGACATTTTTATTATCTTTTTCCTGTCTTTTGTTTCTAAAATGGGATGTCTTCAAAGAAGCTCATCTAATTTATATTTTGATGTGTCATACTGATTTTTTTTTCTTTCTTATGTATGTGTGTGTCTTACCTTAATGGATATGTCGTGTTTTGAGTATGGGCGAATTTGGGAAATATCTGCTGTGGAGGGGGAATACTCTGGGAGTTTAGAGTACTTCTCAGTCAAATAGGGGGTCTGGGAGTTTTTCTGCAGGAAATTGTTAATATAGAAGCTCGGTTTTTGAGAATTTCCATGTATAATTCTCTATAATACAACACAAGAATATATTTTTTTAATTTTTTTAAAGAAAGTTGTTGGTGGGGGATGAAAGTCTCTCCATGTCTCTCGCGTAACTACAGAGAAGCTTTTCAATAGTTTTGAGTCATTATGTAAACAGAAATGCAATCTTTTAGGCAACATACCCTTATTGTATTTCAGCATTTAGATAGCCGGTATGTGGTCAAAATCGTAATAAAACATATTGTCTCTGCTTTTTTTCCACTTCGAACACTGGTCGGGGTCCTTTGTTGTAAATTTTATTCTTCAGTTCACTGGTTCCTATCATGTTTTTCTGCAGGTTTTTTTTTTTTTTTTTTTTTTTTTTTTTTTTTTTTTTTTTTTTGAGATTTATGCGATTATGTTTATTGGTTTAAATTTATCCGGGGAAATTTCGACCACATCTCAAAAAGCAGCAAATATTCGTCAGTGTACCGTACAATTGGAATGAGGTTTCGGATTTTTGAAGCGAAATCATAGAATACATATTAAGTGTTAGTGAGAATACAAAGTAAATATTAGTGGTAACACCCATAAATCACATGTTGAATAACTATAGCCGGTTTTTTGCGACAAACGACGAAGAGATTTCTTGGGCGACCTAAGTAGTCGATAACTTGCATCTTCCACAACACCCGCCTGCGGGGTCCGGTGCTTCCTCGTCTCACTCAGAAGCGACTCTGTTTCTTCCAATTTATTCATTAGCGACCATATTATGTTCCTATCTAGGGCAGAACGTGAGGTAAACTTGTTTTTAAATGCCCTTTGCGTAGCATCAACAGATTTTGTTCTCCAAAAACTTTTAACAATAAACTCATGTTGCTCCAAAGAGTACACTATTCTCACTGTCTCCCGATGATACTCACACAGTAGCCAGCACATAACTGTACAGTACAATTCCCAATACAACGACCCAGTTTCCTGTTTCTTATTGAACTTGGCGAGGTTGCTATCTAACGAAGAAAACTCTCAAATCTCCATACCGCACTGCATCTCATTCCAATTGTAAGGTAGACTGGCGAACATTTGCTGCTTTTGTTGAGGTATGGCCTATATTACCCCGGATGAATTTAAACAAGTAAACGTAGTTTCATAAATCTCCGATTCCTCCTTGATCATTTGCCACAAACCGCATGAAAATCGGACTTCAGTTAGAAATTCTAGATCCAAATGAAATCCGTGAGTTTTTTTTTTTTTTTTTAAATCACCCTTTAGTTTTGTAATAAAGTATTTAGAAAATTTCGGATAATCTAATATTTATTTTGTAAAAATATACAACAGAATACACTATATGCAAGACATTTATACACTTCAAACGCTCCAAACCAATAATATAAAAGAAAGGAACTGAATTAAGAAAATAGAATGCGTGGTAATTGCTTTACATTTGAGGAATTTTTTATCATTTTTGAAAAGTAAAAAAAATTTGAACTTCTTTAATATTTTCAAAAATTCTTCGATTTATTCAGATGAAATATATATATAGCATTTAGACAAAAAATAAATGGTGTGAACTATAACAGAAGTTTTTAGTGTATGTTGTATTTACTAGGTAAATGTGATCTCACAATCTCACAAACGACCAGTTTACCTGAGGCTATATTATAGTAGTGGATCTCAGTTCTAGATAATTCAAAACCAGATCATTTGTGCCTGCTTCAAAAGTAGAAAGTGGGTTGTACACAGTATTAGTACTAAACCTTTTGCTTAGCTTAACAGCAATCTCTTCTTTGGTGTGAGAGATTCGGATTCGATTTTTGGTGGAAGATCAAAGGATTCTTATCTTACAGTAAACTGTACGTTCAACACTCTAAGGAAACAAACAAATAAAAATACTTGTCAAAGAAGGAGAAAATAACTATTGTTATTCGTTATGCATATTTTAAAATAGTAACAGAAACTTTTTAAAAAATGTAATTATATAGTTGAATATACATATTTTTGAAATTTATGCAAAAAAAATCCAACTACATTTGAAATCGCAACTTTAGTGTTTTTTTTGAAAAGTTGCATTTGGACGTAAATATATCCTGAGACTAGCGATATAACAAAATTTTCAATGATGAGTGGTGTGTAAAACTGAGGAATAAGCTGTATCTGCCCACTGCATAGAACATAATTTAATCTCCTCATCAACGATCTAGGAAGAAGTGTAAGAGAAATATTAACTTCTTGCGTACCAGTGACATCCATGTAGGTGTTATAAAATACTCCGTTGCAAAATAACAGTGATATCCATGCGGACGTCATGAAAAAGTATCCTTTATTAAGGGTCGTATCCTGCTGGTGATTTTTTTTTTAGTTGATGCACTACAGAAGTTAGTTCTACTGTTTTTCTTTAGGTGACAGCACCTTACTGACAGAAAAAAAAGTCTTATCTCAGTAGATGACAGGCCTAAGGAAGCATTCAATTACGACACAAGATTTTTTTTTTTTTTTTTTGTGACGATAAACAATTAGCAAATTTGAGATCGGGAAAAAGAGAAAAGAAGAAACTTTGTCTTTGATCTCCGGTCAGTTTTAGTTTTGTTAACCTGAAGCAGCATAAAATCCCTTCAGAACATCAAAATTTCCCTTTTTCAGTCCAATTGTTCCACAATGCAGACATATATATATATATATATATATATATATATATATATATATATTATCAATAATATGAATGCTCTCCTCGCGCGTGCATAATAACTATGTCTTACATAACGGTCAAAACAGTCTTTTAAAAGTAAATGAAAACCTGGTATTACAGCACGCACAGAGGAAAATGACCCCCGGAACGCAAAGGGTTAAGATTTGCACATGTTCTTCAGTCATATTATGAAAAACTGTAGTAGTCTGTCATCTCTGGCCAATAGAAAATAAAATATAAGTTTGAAAAGGCTCAACTCCTTCAGATTACTAACAAGCTATTACTTTTACAATGTGAAAGTGTAATTATGAAGTGAGGTGCCATATATTTTCTCTTGTATTTTTATATAAATAACAAAACTTTAATTAAAAATAAAAATAAACAAAAATTAAAAACAGATATTACCTTCTCATTTTTACATTTCATTTTGTATTTTCAACTTTATTTATTATTTTCGATATTTTTCATTTTTCAATCTCTCCCTTTATCATGCATTTTTTTAAATCATCACTTATTATTCCTTTGCTCTCCTGCACTCCTACCGACCTACTCATCCCATTATCTTCCTTCACCAAAATACATCCACTTATAGCCTGGTAACACTACCACATGATCTTGCATTCCAATATGGCGTCCATCTGGATACCTCTCAGCTATTTGTCTGTTCTTTATGTCTTGCTTTTCTCCCAACTTCTTCCCCATATAATGAAGTAGGTTAGCGAAAGTCTCTAATGTAGATTTCAGTTTTGTGATCATGTTTCCACTATTTTCTGGTAAGTAATTTATTATACGAAGTGTGACATACATAGAAGTCGTACTAAATTTATATTTCATAAACGGAAGCAGATATACTACATCGGTAATGTGGTATTGAAGCACCATCATTTCAGCCTATCTGCATGCAGTTTAAACTCGCACAACCTTTGTAGTTGCGAATAGGGTGGGACTCCGTCTGAACATGCGTAACCATGCTGTGTCGGAAAATGCCTAATGTGAAAGTGAAACAAAGGATTAACATTTTTTTTTTTTTTTTAAGTTAAAAGGTTGTCACCTAAAACTTTCCAAATGCTGGTCGGAGCGTTCGATGACATTTGTATGTCTATATAAGTCTTTCAATGGTGTAAACGTTTCTCTGAAGCGAGGGAAAGTATTCAAGGCAATGTTCTTTCAGTTATTGACACAAATATCAACAGAGGTGGTCAAAAATAACCGATGCAGTGGCTGAACTGATTAAACTTGGACAGGAAATTTGTTCGGAAGATTATCACACAAGAATTAAACATAAAGAAATCTCTGGCAGGAACAAAGAAAATACCATCAAAATGTAATCATCTTCGATGAAACATATATGGTTTGACTAAGCAACAATCCATGCAGTAGAAGTGCCCTGGGTTTCCCAGATCGAAAGAAGCATGTATCCACCTTCAAAGATTTAGACAGCGCTGTTTTTGTTCTTTGATGTACATGAGATTGTAGCATTTGAGAGGATTTCTACTGGGAAAACAGTCAATCAGCATTTCAACGTTGAGATTTTGACCAGACGACACAAAAAAGTGAGAGCTCACTGAGGAAAAATGGATGGATTCTGCAACAGAACAACGCGCCAGCCTATAAGATTCTGTCTGTCTGCTATAAAATTACTCTCCATATTTGCTGACTCTCGCAACATATGACCTTTCTTTCTTTTCAAAGGGAACTCGTTTTGCCTCAGTTGAAGAAGTCAAGTAAAAACGGCGAAATCGTGTCCGTGAGTTTCCTCAGGATTCTCCCATTTCCTCCCGAATTCAATCATTCATTTTTATTAATCATCCGTCTTACTTAGCCTAAAGGACATAAACATGGAACGTAAAACTAGAAAATTTATTTTATTTCATTTTTCGGAAGTGGAAGATCTCCAAATTGAACTCACAGAAAATGACTTCTAATATTGTTCTCAACAGGGCAACAGCATATACAAAAGAGTGCGAATGCCGAGAGGTACTATTTCGAAGGTGATGACCACACCAGGTAATAATGCGGTCAGTACCAGAGTTTATGAATCCACTACTTCTGTGTGTATGTATATCTGCGTGTCATACCTCATATAAATAGCGTCAAACTAATCATATTTCTCAAATACTTTTTAATTTGTTCCACGGACCCCTAAGCGTTCACAGATCACCAATCAAGACAGATTGTTATATGTTGCAGTGAATTAGCAGAATGCCTGTTCTTCCCACTGGAACAATGAAATATATTGAAAAGATAAAGAATATTTGAAAGATAAGTACAAACTTTTCGTGGTTTTTAAGATACTTGTTGAAGCAAGTTTCATTTCATCGAAGTTATATAAACCCTCAACACAATCGTCCCTAATAACATTTTATAAAAAGAATGAGTCTAATCGTTTTCTCACAATCCTAACGGATAGATTTACCCAATTCATGCAAATTGTTAGGCAAAATCTGTACAAATTCAAAATAGAAAATTACGAGAGCTGGAAAGAAATAAGTGGCAACATTTAAATCGTTCGTAAACCATGTATTGTATAATCATGAGACTTCTACAGGCCTTCAATGTAATCCTCTGCACCCGTTGCCAGATGTCGGGAAGTCGCAGGATACCAGCAGCGTTGCTCTCTTTGTGGGTGTCTACAAGAGAGCGCCCTATATCTCGAAATATGGTATCTCTGGTGCGGAAACACATCCCTCGCAATGGTTCTTTCATCTTAGGGAATAGATGAAAGTCACATGGACTCATGTCTGAAGAATAGGGTGGGTGCTCTAGAACCTCCCACTCCCATCGTGCAAATAGGCTTTTAACAACAACTGCATTGTGATGCAAAACAATGGATGGATCTCTTATGGAGTTAGGTTGTTTCCTGCGTAGTGCAGGACGATGTTCCAGAAACGTGAAGTAGTACACTGCATTTATGGTCTGATTCGGATGAACTGCATACCGTAATATGACACCATGTACATCGTATACCACTATCAGCATCACCTTCACATTCCCCGGTTCCTCACACAGCTTCTTGAGTCAGGAGATGATGGGTGGCCATATTCATTTGAGTGGCGCTTAAGTTCTCGCTCAAAAGAGCGCACCCATGTTTCGTCAAATGGTATGATCCTGTCCAGGAACATGCGACCTTCCCGTCTGTAACGTACCAAATGATCACCGACGAGGGCGTATCTGTGGCATTTCTGAATGTCTGTAAGGTGGTGCGCTACCCACCGGGATGCAATTTCTCCACAACCAAGGACATTGTGCAAACATTCAACACTGTAGTGTAGGATGTTCTTACCTCGTTAGCCAATTCCCTGGCAGTCCAGCTCCTGTCCACATGCACCAAAGATTGAATCAATTCAATGACTTGATTTTCGACCTCCACCTGATTCCTGTTGCACACATACACTGGTCTACTACTACTTTTCTTTTTTTTTTTTATTGTCCCGCTTTTAGCTGTTAAAATTATGGTCACCCTACTTAATCATCCATCTCCCTTAACCCAAAGGACATAAACGTGGGATGTTAAACTGAAAGAGTTCTGCACCACCTGACTCAAACTCATTACATTATAATCCAAAGAACTTCTTTTGCACTGGAATTGTAGACAAGTCCTGATAGAACATAAATATAAATAAAATCAAACGTTAAATTCAATGGGTTTGATAAATTCTATAGCAACAAAAGCATAGTCCTTTTTTTCTTTTTTCAATGTATAAGAATGACACAACGGTAGAGCGTTTGCCTCTGGTGTGTGGAGTCGGTGGTTCGATCCCCGGTCAAGTAAGCTTGTGATGGACAACATCGTTTCCGTGGGTTTTCTCAGGGTACTCCCGTTTCCTCCCACTAGCTCATTCTACTAATTATTTCGTAATCATTCACTTGCCTTAATAATCCGCCTTCCTTAGCCTTAAAGGTATAATCGTTGGACGTTAAATTAAAATATTTTACTATTTTTTTTAATTATTTTTTTTTTTTTTAATATACAGGGTAGCCTAAATGATTCATCGGGTTTCAAACCACTTTTTGTTTACAAGTATATGGCGTACAAAGACGAGTTATACGTGAAAAGATACGTATACTCACGAAGTTTCTGCTATATTGTACAAATGTATACTTGTATATTAAAAGAATCCTGACATTCCTATGTCCGTGGACAATCCTGCCTCCTCCCCCTGGCAAAATCTGAAATGCTGCTATTGTTACGAAACAGGAATTTCAAGTCTATAGGAACAAATTAAATAGTCAACGTTAAGGGCAGAAAAATTTAGACAAATTTCTTTTCCGTTCTTCTAAAATCTCAGCTCTTTCAGTTCTTTAAATGTTCTCGACTAGCATCAATAATTAGCTTGTTTGATACACGAAAATAAGCTCATAACAATAATGATGAAATACATGAAGAAAAATTGAAATTAAATTAAATTTATTTACTAAATGCGGCAAGATTCAATCACAGACTGATCTGGTGCCAAGCTTTATTTCAATTGCTCAGGATGAATGATGTAAGTATGAAAGTGATTCAGAAAGTAATTCCTCCATCCCGCTACTTGGCCAATAATACTGCAAACATTCTGAACTGTTTATCGTTAATACACTCATGTTTAAAATACAGAATGCCCCTTGTTTCATCTTCCTATCTCTTCTCGTTCCAGAGTAATGGAGCAATCCATGTCTTCCAGTGGTGACGTCTGGTTGAAACAGCGAGCTGTCATTGAATTTCTGACTGTGGAGATTGTGTGCTCAGGAACATTCGTCGCCGGCGGCGGTATTACACTATTACGATTCAAAAGGAAGCGTTAGTAGATGGAGTACTACAACACTCCTCTCCGCCAAAAAGTTCAAAGCGCTGGTAAAATGTTGTTGATATTCTGCCTTATCCTGCTTATAGTCCTGATCTTGCGCCCTGCGACTTTTTGGATCTTCCCTAAACTTAAGGGTCGCCCTAATGGCCAACGATACAGTTCTAACGCGGAGGTGGAAGCAACAGTTCGACAATGGTATCGCCAGCAAGCACAACAATTCTTCACCGACGGTGCGAAAAACCTTGTTTTGCGGGTTGGCTCAAGTGTGTTGCCTGTAATGGGGACTGTGGAAAAATGATGCCACCATTTAAAGCTTTCCACTAATACCTGTATCGGTAATCTTGGAAGCATCACTTTCTGAATCACCCTCGTACCATACATATATTTAATGCATTTATACATAATTTATTTTTAGCATTATGTACACTCTTAATGTTTAGTTTTAAATTTTCAGTTTGTTTAACATAATTCAAAAGGCAATTAAAAAGAAGTTCACAAAAATTCTATAAAAGGAAGAAAGGTAATGGACAGCAGGCTTTTGAAAGATGAGTTTCCAAATAAAAACATTAAAAAAAATGTATATATAAAATAAATGTGAAACTAAGAGATAGGCTGGCCCTAAGAGAAACAACTTTAACAAAGTACATAATTTCATTTTAATCAATATTTTCGTCAGGAATCGGTTCTTTTTCCTCGTCCATGATAACTGAAGTCTGATTGATTGAAAATAACTGATGTATTTAATTATAAGTGTATCATAATTCACCAAGTCTCAACATGCGTACTATTTACTTTTAAAAAAATCACATATAAGCATCCTGTAATACTGTAGACAGTGTCAAACTATTTCAACGTGTTGCTGTAGTCTTCGTCAATATAGATTTAAAAAGAAAGAAAGAAAAAAAAAACTTAAGCTACTGAACACTTCACATGATGATGTTTGCTACAACTCACGCAAAAATCACTAAAAACGTCCGACTTACCACTATTGTGTGTAGATAACGTTGAATAAAAACAGGTAGTAGAATTTTGTAACTGTTGTTTCTTTTTTATATGATTATTCTTTGAACAAGTGCAAATTTTATCACATGGTCATTTTCTTTTCAGTTCAAGGAATTCAAAATGTATCGACTTCATCTATATATAGTGTTCAAGAACTCATGCATTCAATCTTATGTAATTTTCCATTATATATCAATATGAGTTAGCGGTAACTGCATAATGTGAAATGTTCAGCAGCTGTTTTTGTTTTCAATCTACAGAGATTGTTCAGTCTACATTTGACCAATTTCGACTTACCTAAAATTTAGAAGAATCAATGGCGCCAGGTCCGTAAGTGCTCGATGTGTTTTCCTTGGTTCCTAACAATAGCCCGACAGCATAATTTCCACTGTAATAGGCTTCTCTGAAGAACTGGGAGAGGAATCTTGTCCCATTATCTTTGCACAGCTTTCCAAAGTCCTTCCACAGTTGTCACACGCCGTTTTCCCAAAGCCCGCTTCAGCAATCCAAATCCACAATAGTCCATAGGATTTGCATCTGTATATTTAACAGGTACCTCATTGAAAGGTATCACCTGTATACCACTTGCCTCCTCCATCTCCCTGTAGAATGCGAGGGACGATCGTGAGGTATGTGATGAGGCCTTGTCCATGTGAATGCGCACCAGATTGGCGTCATTTCCGTACATTGTTGGAATCTCATGCTCGTAGATCGGCCGCATGATCTGCTCCTGAAAATACTGCGAATTTATTTTGCAGTTCTTCGCCACCCTACGAATCTTCAGTTTACCTCGGTAACAGTAGCCAGTAACAACCATGAACCCTTTTGGGAAGCATTCTTTACAGACACGGACCCACCTTCTGAAGTTCTTGGCACCTTTCTCTTGGTACATGATGGCTCTCGATTTGCCGCAGTCGGAAAGGTAAATCCATGCTTCATCGAGCGTTATGACGTACATCCACCTTTGTTTTGCCAGATGCCGTTCGTACAGCTTCCGGGCGTTACACTTTCGTTTCTTTTGGTGGGCATCCGAGAGAAGATGGCCGCGAGCTTTCATGACTTTTTCCAGCTTGAGTTGATGGTGTAATGTCCGGCTCACAGTCCCCAAAGGCACGTCAAGACGATTAGCCATATACCTTTGTGTTGGCGGATTTTCTTGCATTGCCATTTTTCGAAGTTTTCTTTGCATGGTGGAGATGGCCTTGGTGCATTCCCGCTTCCTAGGCAACTTCTTGGTGATCCAAATGATGGAGCTTCGTTGCACTTGTACTTTTTAATAACATTTTTTATTCTACTTAAACTGATGTTGCAACCATTCTTCTTGTACTGTTTTCTAATAACAGAAACACTAAAGTGGGCGTCATAAAGAGCCGCAACATAGCCTTTTCAAAACCGGCTTAGTTTGGGCGGCATTTTGGTCACAGAGCGGAAACCCACACACTTGGAAACAAATTTAACACAACACTCACAACAATGGTCCTGTTTTGTGCGTTCCGCGCGGAAAAACAACTCCGTTCCCAGGAAGCCACTTCACAACACTGCAGGTAACCACGAACCAGGTCGGGTGAGTCCATTCTGCCCGGGAGGGGGAAGGAACGAATTCGGCCAAACGTAGGCTGAACAACCTTTGTATACTGACGAAGATGACGGTAGTTAGTTGAAATAGTTTGTCACTGTCTGCAGCACTATTGGATGCCTATGGGTAATTTTTACTGTAACTACATACTAACGTATGAGGTCCAATATTATCTTTAAGCTATATATATAATTTCTTGTGCGCAGTACATCAAACCGGTGTTCAATTTACCCGTACGTCCGTATGAATACAGTATAATTAATTCTCAGTAAAGCTGACAATGATCTTTTGAATGCTTTGCTTCAGGTTTGCGGTGTTATACAGAGTGAGCACAGAAACAGTACCTGATTTTAAAGTGCCATATAATTAGCATTTAATTGAATGTTTACATGAAATTTTGTACAGAGCTCAGTAAACTCAAAGTATTTTCCCATCTATCTTTTCAGAATCCTAGTTATGACCAGGACAGCTAGAGGGCAGTAACATCGAAAATGGCGTTCACCCCACAGCAACGAAGCTGGTGCGTTTTACAATTTGCAAAAACAAGCAGTTTTGTGAGAGTGCAGCGTGATTTCAAACGACAATTTAATGCTGATCCACCCACACACAAATCCACTGTGAAGTGGCATAGAACGTTTATTGAGACGGGGTGCATTTGTGATCAAAGAAAAGGACATTCAGGGCGATGTCCAGTCTCCGAGGAAACTGTGGAGCGCGTAAGAGCATCCTTCGTACACCAGGGGCGGATGCAGGACGGACTTCTGGGGGGGGCGGTGGGTTGTCATACTGCTACTTTTAAGGGCTCCAAACTTTGGGATGGGTTTTATTTATATATATAAAATAAGAAAGTTTCCTCTTCTGGGGAGGGCGATCGCCCCTCCCCCTGGATCCGCTCCTGTCGTACACAGCCCACAGAAGTCTACACGTAAAGCTAGCAGAGAGTTGCAGATGCCACAAACAACAGTAAGCAAGATCTTACGCAAGCGTTTGCGGTGTTACCCGTACCGACTGCAGTTGGTTCAGAAGTTATACCCACACGACAAGGTAAAGCGCCGTCAGTTCTGTGAGACTATGCAAAATTTCATGGAGGACGACGAAAACTTTCTGACGAAGATCATTTTCAGCGATGAGGCGACATTTCACTTAAGTGGAAAGCTGAATAGACACAGTGTAAGTATATGGGGAACCCAGAATCCTCATGCAACTGTAAATGTGGAACGTAACTCACCGAAAATCAATGTTTTTTGTGCAGTGACAGAGCGTCGGGTACACGGTCCTTTTTTCTTTCAGGAACAAATAATTAGAGGTGAAAGTTACTTAGCATTGCTACGTAACTGGTTGATTCCGCAACTTAGTAATGCAGAGATAGACAACTTCATTCTACAACAAGATGGAGCGCCGCCACATCGTGCTGTACGCAGGTTTCTAAACGAGAACCTCCCAAACCGATGGATAGGGCGCTCTGGACTCAATGATCAAGTTCTTTGCAAGTGGCCTCCAAGATCACCTGACCTCACTGTTTGTGACTTCTTTCTGTGGAGATTTCTGAAGAACAAAGTGTATGCACCTCCACTACGCGCAACTCTGAACGATCTCCAAGAACGCATCAGTGATGCTGTCAACTCCATCACACCGGATATGCTTCACAACGTGTGGTTGGAGCTAGATTACCGCCTCGATATTTCCCGCGTTACAGGTGGCGCGCACATCGAGTGTTTGTGATTTCAATTATTGCTACAAAAACTTTTTGAGTTTATGTATCAGTGTTCAAAATTTCAGCAAAATATTCCTTCGCATATTAAATATTTACACTAATTTGAAACCTGGGATTGTTTCTGTGCTCACCCTGTATAGTGCGTTCGAAAAAATACTATATAGTTGTCATGCATTAGTGCAATACAACGTTGCATTACCCTTAGGGAAGGGGGGAGCATTAGTACACGGAGCATATTAGTAGAGGTTTGATTTTTTCCCCACAGTAGAAAGGTGACTAAAGACAGTGTTCATAATATTGCTGACAAAGGAGTCTTGAAGTAAAATTGATGGTTGATGGCGATGTTCGGTTCTAACTTATTGGTGTGGAATTGTTTAATTTCTTGGAGAAAAATTAAGTTTTCACTTTTAACGTTGTAAACTGATGTACCGTATCTAATATACAAGGTACCGTATTACAAAAATAAGTCACAATATTTGGAAATAGATTCCTAAAATCAAAATAAGAAAAAAAGTTCATAGGGGCCGGTGGTAGGAAGTGCATAGTTTCCTAGTTGTAGCTTGCCGAAATCTTTAAAAAATGAACTTTAAAGATCATAATTCCGCTACTATAGAACCAATTGTATTTAAGTCAAAATATCACTGAGGAACTAGTATGTGAATCAATCATTTTTAGAGAGGCTGTTTGGAAGTATTTGATCATTCTCCAATCTACCTCTCTAAAAGTTGGTGTGCAAGTACTGCAGCATTCTTAAACATAGATATTTGGATAGTTCACATACCTCAATGATGTCTTGACCCGACTACGATAGATCCCATAGTAGTGGAACTATGAACTTTAAATGTTTATTTATTACGTTTAGATACGTGCACATTAAGAAAAGCTGACATCTCCAAGCTTGATGCATTTAAAATGTGGTGTTGGCGCAGAACGCTGCGCATATCACGGACCGAAAGGAAAAGGAATGAAGACGCGCCAAAGAAAGCTAATGAAGGAGAACATATCATGAAGATAATAGCGAAAAGAAGAAACAGCATGCTTGTCCATCTTATTCGACACTCCGATTGGATCACTGTGCTGATAGAAGGAAAGGCAGAAGGAAAACCAGGAAGAGGAAGACCAAGGATAGAATATCTAGATGTAGTTACGAAGAAGAGACGTTATCAAAGTGTAAAACAGCCCTCCTAAGAGATAGAAAAGTTTTAAGATTTCCACGTTGCCCACCAACCTATGACTGAGGTGAACAAGAAGAAGACACTTCTATATGGTTGTCTGTACAAGGTTATACACAAATGTCAGAATACTGACAGTTTATATTGATTTCGTTTTGGGTTAGGAATTTCTTTTGTAAAAGGAAAACATTAATTGCAAGTAAACATTATCATTACTTTTATAAATGTGGCCGATAAATACTAGCAACATTCTCGAGATGTGAGTAGAAGCACGATTTTATGCTATAAAGATTTTGAAATCAGCTGTTCGAAGTCGAGTCATGTGCAGTTCCGAAATCAGTCTCTGGAACGAATAGTTGTGATATTGTATATAGTTGAAGTAGCCATTGATATCTGAAGTGACTTAATCATATTCAAAGAACTTGAATTAAGTTTTTGGGTGAAAATAAATATAATTCGTGATAAGAATACAACTCTGTGTTGTGGAAGGTTGTAGAAATCGTGTGAGGAGGAAGCGTTACCGTATTTGAACAATTGAACTATGAGTCAAAATGTTTCATACAGACTGGAAGAAGTAAGAAGATGGAAACCGTAGTGGTCATCCATCTGTCATCGAGGAGCAGTTAGAGTCAGTCGAAGAATCATTAAAATTGAACATCACTGCACCACCAAGAAAGAATCTGTAGAATTTAGACTTAGCCATCAGACTGTATGATACATCTTGAAGGAGATATTTCAACTCTCTTTTTCACATAGCAGGTACAATCCATCTTGGAACATCCGCAATACTTGCCGGATATGAGCCTGTGTGATTTCTGTTCCTACTGTTGAAAGAGGACCTTTAAGGCTCCGGATTTTAAGATTTTCAGTTGAGCAGCCTACAGCCAAGCTAAACACACACACACACACAAAGTTACGAGTAGCGTACAACGGCTATCACGCATTTGTGAAACAATGTGGAATAATAAAGGTAATTATATCGAAATCTCATACCGGGATTGTCAATGTAGTTCAATAAAATGTCTGTAATATCTATCTTACTAGTAATGTATCTGTATATACAGATCACAAATAGATATTAATGTGCTTTACTCCAGATTTCTTTAAGGTAGGAACAATTTCTCTTCTTACTTTAAATTTTCTTGAGAATGGTGTCCAAACTAAACATAGCTATTGTATCGAAATGGCCAGTTCCTGAACGGATGTACAAAGTCACTAAAGGATGTAAAACGAGTTAAGAAAGGGAATCTAGAATGTAAAAATTTTGGAATGGCATATACAAACTCTCCATGTACTGCAGATACTTTACTAAAGAAATTCACTAAAAATGTGTAAAAAATGAGAAAATAAAGAAATCGAGATTTTTTTGACAGGTCTGTTGACTCTAGAAACATGAGTCATATCTCATTTTCTTCAGCGTAAGGCTGAATTTTAAATGGCATGACTCAAATTTCGCTATCGCGTACCTGTGAAGACAAAAATGGGGAAAAGTGATTTTTTCCTTAAAAAATTCCCTTTTTTCCATTTTGGACGAGATTTTCCCGCTTCTGGTACACGATAGGGAAATTTGAGTGGTATATTTCAAAAAAGTGTCTCATAACGAAACCAACGGGGTACAAACCATGATTCTAGGGTAAATAGTAATGTGTCAGGGACTTTTTAAAAAAACTTCTCAAATATACCCTTTTTTAAGCCCATCATCCATGTTTGTGACATCACAGCCCCCAGACAGAGCACGTGAGGCTACAAAATGCCCATAAAATATGTTCTATGATCTTCCATATTTGAATGATTGCAAAAAAAAAAAAAAAAAAAAAAACTCGGTCTAGAAAGCTTTACTAGAGACTTATAAAGCGAATTCCGAAGGTCGACGCCATGGCACAGGTGTTGTGCCATCATAACTTAAAAGGGTTAAAGGAAGAAGATCGAGTTAATGATACTCAGAATAAACTAGTTAATAAGTTCGAATTACAGTTAGACCATCATTCGGGAAGCAGCTTCTCAAGAAACTGTAGTTGGAAGGAATTTCGTTAACAAGTAAGTAAAATTCTGGTTTCACCTGAATTGGATAAAATTGAAGAAGAATAAATTATTTGTAAAACCTTAGATATTCTCCTTGCCAATATCGACAATAATACAGAAATATCTGGATATTATTGAATCCGGAGGATGAAGTTGTCGAATGCATACCACTTACTATACGTGGATTGTTCGGAAAGTTCTAAGAATCACTGAGAGATGGGTTGCAATAAGAATAAACTACTCGTAATACAAAGTCAAATATGTTCTGAACGTGCAAGGAAACACACATTACTACTTATCTGATAGTATGATTTACAGAGGCCCGGATATGGTTTGAAGACCAAAAGTGCTAGAAAAGTGACAACATTTAACAAAAGGATGTTTGTGGTCATCAATTTTCTGTGAAAATGTAACTAAATGGGACCGTCATAAAAGAGAAATTGAACACAAGTGTTGAGAGACTAAGCAGCGTTACTTTGCACTCATAGCAAGTGGATAGCACGCCATCTCCACACTCACAGGTTATTCTAGTGTCATGGACGAATCGACATATTCTTCTGCTCTCAAGGGATTGACAGGTCATTCAGAAGTATATTAACCCTTTTAAATTA
Organism: Thermobia domestica; assembly: GCF_964235325.1. NCBI lineage: Eukaryota > Metazoa > Arthropoda > Insecta > Zygentoma > Lepismatidae > Thermobia > Thermobia domestica. Next base: position 111,452,750 of record NC_137463.1, on the reverse strand, counting down.
TGGCTCTTTTTTAGGTATTTTGTAGACTTTCACTCAATCATCTATTGCGTCAAGACTATTTATCGTAGAATCATGGTTCATACCCCGTTTTGTTTCAAGTAAAGCCGTATTTCCAACTGCGTCCGTAAAATTTCCCTAAAATGTACCAAATGCGGGAAATTTCCGCTCAAAGTGGGAAAATGGACTTTCTTTTTAAAATATCCCTTTTTTATCACCAATATCTCCCCCTTGGTATAAGATACGATCATTCGAATGCTACTAAAAAATACATTGCTTTATGGTGAAGAGAATGAGATACAAAGAGTGGCCCTGGGATGAATAGTTTTGATGCTACAGCCGATTTACATATTTTCCTTTGATAATACCTTTTAGTGAATTTCTATACTATCATCATCATCATCATCATCATCATCAAGACTGTTTATTGTGGGTACATGAATTGTACCTCGTTTTCTTTGCCATGAACCAGTCTTTCAAACGGTATCACTCGCATGTCTCTAGTATGTACCATAGTGGAGAAAATTCGCAAAAAAAAAAAAAAAAAAAAGGAAATTTTTGTCAAAAAATTCCTTTTTCCCGATTTTGGGCCCCTCTGGCCGGTGTCTGTGTCAACCCACAGAGCCCTAAAATCGCAAACATACTACATACTATGTGTAATAACTGTACGAAGTTTCAATGTTATATCTTGAAAAATAAGAGAGGAAAAATATTGCCCCATGTGCAAATAGTATCAGCTTTCCCCTATGGGAGCAATCGATAACCCATTTTTGTATAAAAAATTCCTGACTCATGCCTAATTATCGTAGAGACATGATTGATACATCGTTTCGTTTGGCCAAAACCAGTCTTTTAAAAGGTACCACTCGCATGTCTCTAGCATGTACCATAGTGGAGAAAATTCGCGACGGGGAAAAAGGGATTTTTTGACAAAAATTTCAATTTTTTGCGAATTTTCTCCACTATGGTATACGCTAGAGAAATGCGAGTAGTTCCGTTTGAAAGGCTGCTTCTTGCCAAAGAAAACGAGGTACGTATCATGACTTTAGAATAAATAGTAATAATACTGTAGATACTTTACTAAAGTAATTGACTAAAAATGTGTAAAAATTGAAAAAAATAAAGAAATCGAAAATTTCTTGACACACGTCTGTTGACTCTAGCAACATGAGTTGTACCTCATTTTCTTCATCGTAAGGCAGCCTTTCAGGTGGTGCCACTCAAATTTCGCTATCGTGTACCTGTGAAGACAAAAATGGGGAAAAGCCAATTTTTTTCTTTAAAAAATTCCTTTTTTTTTTTCATTTTGGACGAGAGTTTCCCGCTTCTGGTACACGATAGGAAACTTTGAGTGGTACATTTCGAAATCTTTTCTCATAATGAAACCAACGAGGTACAAACCATGATTCTAGAGTAAATAGTAATGTGTCAGGGACTTTTTGAAAAAACTTCTCAAATATACCCTTTTTTAAAACCCATCGTCCAAGTTTGTGACGTCACAGCCCCCAGACAAAGCACGCGAGGCTGCAAAATGTCCATAAACTGTGTTTTATGATGCTTCTATATTTGAATGAATGCAAAAAAAAAAAACTCGCTCTAAAAAGCTTTACTAGAGACTTATAAAGCAAATTCCGAAGGCCGACACCATGGCACAGGTGTTGTGTCATCATAATTTTAAAAGGTTAAACTTCGAGGAGATTATATTTAAGAAAACACTCAATCGCTCTGATATTCTTTATTTCCATCTGATTTGGAGAACTTTCCGAATAACCCACGTTAGAACTAGTGATGCTTTGTATTATTGAACAGAGAAATCATTCATCTTATCTCCCACTAACTCCAAACAATATGAGTATGCAAGTAAATTCCAACAAAACACCTACCATGTACAATAAAATTCATTTAAAAAAAAATACACTGAAAGTATATTTAAAATTAGCAGGTAGCATATGAATCTGCAGGAATATTAGGCAAATCTCTAAGTAATTATTTGCGCTTGTACGCATACCAAGAGAAAAAAAAACACCTTGAATATATTAACACACGAATTGAATTGAGAAAAGTAACGTGACAAAAATTTTTAGTGTCCTCATATTCTTTATCTGAACAAAATTTTTCATTATATTTAGGACATTCCATAAACATAAAGTGATTTCTATACTTCACCTTTCAAGAGGAGTTGAGTTGATTTTGAGTTTAACGTCTCGTTCAACAGCGAGGCTATATGAGACGTGGACTTACTGATTTACGTGGAAACCAAACTACATGAGCTCCCGCCTTCAATGTGGAGGCAATAGTACGCCTATCCTCCAAATGTGTGCTTATTTTAAGTATTCACCGATATAATAATTACATTTAATTTATTCCAATTTAACAAAATGTCTGTTGTCCAGCATTATTTTCCTCATGTTCAACAAAATAATAATACCTTGATTTATCCAACATCTCGTCGATAATATATTCTTTTTTATTTTTGGTAGTAATCGAAGATTTGATTTGTTTATATACGATTAACTTCAGTCCATGCAGCAATGCCAGACACACAAAATGCAAAACCGCTGAAGAACAGGAAAATACTTAGCTGTTTATCTATCATCACAACTGAAGTTACTATCTATATCCTCTGAAGAGGCTGTTAAATACGAATTCTGTTTGAACTATATATAATGCAGCTTGCTGTTGTAGTTTAACTTACTTTAGAATGTTAAGAAACTGCCCCATATCATAATGTATCGGAATGGAATAAACGTTATTTTATGAAAGCTGTCTTGAAATTTCTTTTTTTTAAAATGGATGTGAGTTGATTTTGAGATTAACGTCCCAGTTAGCAACGAGGCAATATGAGACGGAACCTACTGATTTTAACATGGAATACGAACCTCATGAGATTCCTCCGGGAATCGAACCCAGGTCTCCCATGCGAAATGCGCGTACAATAACTGCTTAGCTACGAAGGAACTAGATTTTTTTTTTTAATGGAGAGAGGGGTTAAATACATCCTATATTCGTCAGTGATCTTACTAAAACAATATTTAAAAGGGATCATTGTGTGGCTGAAAGAAAATATGCGTTGTATTTCTCCAAAGTCAACTAGTTTTTTTAAAACTTTTTTACGAACATTATCGTGAAATTACCGGGGGAAGGGAATTCATACCACATGAGGGAAACAAAATTCATCGCACATTCTTAACTGATCTTATTTACAAACACAAGGCATATGGAAAATATTTGATTTTCCATTAGTCAGCAATGATGCTATATGAGAGGTGGACCTTCAGCGTAAAGTGGGACCAAAACCTCATGAGCTCCCGCCAGGAAACGAACTCGGATCTTCCACATCAAATGCGCTTACATTAAACACCAAGCCAGAATTATGGAAAAAGTCAAAGATATGCACGGTATTGTATGAAAACCAATTTAGTTTTGTATAAGTAATCGTGGAATTCTAAAACATTGGAGGAATTAGAAGGAAATAATACGAGTTCGGTGTTCCTGACTGGTTTCAGCTCCATGTAGGTAGGGTAAATGATTGGGAAGCCTTAACGAAAATGTACGACATATTACTAATAGATAAATAGATAGATAGATAGATATTATATATATATATATATATATATATATATATATATATATATATATATATATATATATATGGACAAATTCTTCAGTAATTTTAATTCTAATCAATTCGAATTACGGAAAAGAGTCAAAGAAAATGTATTGCTTGAAAACCGAACGAGTTTTAGAAAGTTTATTGTTTAACTCGAAAAGAAATCAAAGGGAAGCAGAGCTAGAAATTGTTATTTTTTTACTCCTTGCAGAGATAACTGGGAAAAATGTATGACATATTACGCTAAAATTAAAAAAAATTAACGAAAATTATCGTGAAACATATTTATGAAATTCAAGAGAGAGGTTAATTCACACTTTTATTTTTGGTAGATTGTAACCCCAAGTTGGAGGGATATTCACAATGCCATAAAGAAAACATCCCACAATTATACCGTTTCAGCGAAGGAAGTCGGGTGATATGCCATGCAGATAATGATGAAATAATTATTGTATTGAGAACGTGATATGAAACGGGAAAACCCGAGAAAACTCAGGAATACGATGTTGTCCACTATGATCTTTTCTGGCCGGCAATTGAACCAACGAGTCTACGCATCAGATGTAAATGCTTTAAAACTGAGCAACCGGGCCACCAAAATCAATATAACTCAATGTTCTAAAATTATGCATTATCTTATTGTTGAATGATAATTTTAATACAGGGTGTCCGAGAAGTCCTTCCCTGATTACAGAAATTGATAACTCAGGCTAGAAATAAGATAGAAATATGAAACTGGTGTTGAATTGTTTACAAACTATAAAAGTTTTGGTCACATCAGTACACTTCCACATGAGCACCCTTGGTAGCACGTAGCACATCTAGGCGATATTCAATTTCCATCCACACATTAGCCAACATCACTGGAGGGATCGATGCAGCGACTGTGGTTATTCGTTGCTGCAGGGTTTCAAGATCTGATACACGTGTTCGGTAGACCTCATCCTTGACATAACCCCATAAAAAGAAGTCTAATGGGGTTATGTCAGGAGAGCGTGGAGGCCAAGCTGTTGGTCCATCACGACCAATCCATCGCCCAGGAAATGTCCTATCGAGATAGGCACGGACGTCCAAACCCCAATGAGACCTGGTAAAACAGAACAAACCTAACACAGACAAAAACTTTTATAGTTTGTAAACAATTCAACACGTTTCATATTTCTATCTTATTTCTAGCCTGAGTTATCAATTTCTGTAATCAGGGAAGGACTTCTCGGACACCCTGTACAATTATATACACATGAGATAGTAGATCAGCTTTACTGTTTTGAAAATACTTCTCTGTTTATATTTTAGACCTTACGTTTGTTTTATTATTCTTGTTCTTCCCTTCCTATCACAGAACGTTAATCTTTTCAGTTAAATTGTAAGTTTAAAAGCTTTCAGAGAATCAATTCCTGATGAATAGCGTTTATCTATTTAGTCTATAAAATAGGTACAGTTCAATAACTATATGGTACATAGACCTATAATTTGTAGTGAGTTCCGAACACGACCAATCACCCTGAAATTTTAAAAAATCTAATGAAATCTTTAGTTTAACGTCCTGCGATTACCCTTCACGCTAAGGATGATTAAGGTAAGTGAATGATGATGGAAGAATTAGAAGAATGAGAATGTGTGAGCAAACAGGAGAATCTCTAGAAAATCCACAGAGACGATATTGTCTATCACAAATGTACACTCATGTCCAAAATGATTGTCGCATATCTATAACTGTCTTCCCGTAAGAATATAATTTGATAATGATTTTGCAAGGTACTTTTAATACTGATATTATGTGTATAACCGGGAAATGTATATTTGTGGTAAATTTCATAGGAAAATAATTATAAATACAAAAATGACAATGAGTAAAATAAAATGTTGCTAAATGGACAAGAAAGTTCTTTTTCGTTTTATTGTTCTTATTTACTGGTCTTTTGACATGAAATTTACCACGTACATGTCTTTGCCGATTATACTCATACTAACATTGTAAGAAATACCGGGTGAATTCATTATCAAATTATATTCCTACAACATATTTATAGACATGCGACAATAATTTTGGACATGAGTGTACCTGACCCGCGATCGAACCAGAAACCCTGTGTATCAGATGTAAGCGCTCTACTACTGAGACACCATGTCCGAAACCTTGAATCCAAGATGAGTCTTCCACTTTTGAAACAAGAACCGTAGCCAATTATTTATGACCGTGGAATATCCTTTCCTTGGCGAATGCAATGGAAGCTGAAAATGGTCAATTTTCTTTCTGTGCATTTGTTTCCTTGATAAAGTGAAAACAAATGTCAATGAAATGAAATCTTTCAGTTCAACATCCCGCGATTATGCCCTTTAGGTTAAGGAAGACGGGTGATTAAGGCAACTGAATGATGATGGAAGAATTGGGGAATGAATTGTGGTAGGAAACGGGAGTGCCCCGAGAAAACCCACGGACACGTTGTTGTCCACCACAAACTTACTTGATCGGAGATCGAACAAGGGACTCCACGAATCAGAGGTAAATGCTTTACCACTGAGCCACAGTACCTACATACAGTATAAAGGAAACAACATACATTCTGGTTGATTAAGTAATGGTAAATTAACCAACTTTGGTTAATTTCATTATTTGCCTTATGTGATTAAGAAGTAGAGGCTATTTAGCGGAAAGCAAATCAAAGTTTTCAACGGTGAATGCGTCCAGAATTATCAAAATACGAGGCTTGAACACATCCACCTCTTCAATCATAAAGGAAAAGAGCACCTTTATTAACTTCATATCATTCGTATTTTCCCATGTTAACATATTTTATAACCCCTTGAAGAAGCTGGTTCTTTAATAATTCAATGTGACAAATATGGAAAACAAACAATATTTTCGCAACCACAAGCAAGGGCAGAGAGGAAGAGATATAAAAGGCACACGCAGTTCGTTCATATAGCCTAGCTGGAAGACAAATACAGAGAGCATATATTAGTCTCTAATTTAGCCCAGTCGTATCAACCTCTAACTCGGGATCCTAAGAATCCTGATAGGAGCCAGTAGGACGGTATCATGCGCAACGGAAAGAAAGAAGACAAAATTTCAAAATAATAAGAACCAGGATCTTGTTCCCCGGAGGATGCAGCACGGAAAGCAAAGGAAAAGGAAAAAAATGAGTGAAGAATATCTTAAAAGCAGTACTTCGAAAAAGGCAATTAATTAGTATAATACTCATTTAGTTTAACTTCCCCACTTAAGTTGATATTTAAATGTTAAATAATCGAAACAATGTTCCGTAAAGTTTACATTTATTGTTTACTAACACCACACTCTTTATCACTTGGGTTAACACAGATATTTGCAAATGATGGAAAGAAAGAAATCAATTACAAGTTACTAATTTTGATATAAACTCTGTGTATATTCCGCTCGGTTAGTTTCAGTCCAACATTTTAACAGCTTTCCATAGGTACAGTTTTTCCCCTTACATTAATAATTATTCACCGATGGTATTGTAATGTGCCATTACAGTCTAATGAAATTATGTTTTTAATAGGAGGGTGCCCGAAAATTTTTTGCACCGACTGTACTTGATGTTTAACAAAAAATTTCTGGCTGTTCATATAATTCGTAATTTTATTTGTTATTCTATTTCAAATTAACATGGAAAAACTGTAAAAAATTCATTGGGAATGATAGTTTTGGGAATCAATATCTTTATTTATATTTTAAATTAGTTATAAGTCTTGCATATGTATATGTAAATGGATTATTACAATTCTTACGGTGTCAGTGCTATCCGAAAATATAGATCCACTATTGGACGAAACTTTCCAGATCAAATAACCAATCTAAAATTCGACAGAATTTTCAGGACCACCCTTCACCTCTCTTTTAGATACCTAGGTCCTTCTAAAATCTAGTTTAATCCAGATTTTACCAAATTTTATTCGTTTCAAAGCCCCACCGCCAAAATGCTTAGTTTTGATTGGCTGATAAACCCACGCTATGATATTAGGGCGCAATTATTCCATTCCAAGCCGGAAAATCTTGCTGACAACAGCCAGATTTCGATCGTCGAGCTTAAAAGGTCGCAACGGAGTGAGAAAAACTGCAGTAAAAGGTAAAACTAATATAATAGTCGAATAACTACCAAGCAGGAAGCTACGGAGCCATAATTTGTTAGTTTTTCCTAGTAAAAACCGGACTGAAGAAATAAAAAATAGATGACGCCATGTTGTGCAGATATTGTTAGTTATGGACAGGCTTTGTAAAGTGCATCAGTTTGCGAGTTTTCTTAGGAATCTATAAACAGTTTCGGAGGAGTGGTGTTTTCTCCCTTAAAATATTCTTATCCTTAAAATTATTCCTTTTCTAGTTACGTAAGGCCTGCCTCACTACCGTTTGTGTTCGTGTATGTAGTGGATGTGATTTCTTTTTGTATTTATTTATTAGTAACATGGCGGTATTTAATTTTGTGGTAGTCAGTCCAGTAATCACAATGCACGTGTAAATTTCAGTAAGGGCTCCTATCTGACTCCCAAATTGGGAGTACGGCTTCCAGCGGGATGAGTTGAACATTCAGTTTGTTTCCGGGTTCCTGCCCCTTCAGGGCAGGGGTCCTATTGCTAGCTAATACTCCGATATGTCCCCTCAGGGCATCGATTAAACAGGTTGATTTCAAGAATGTGATTTAGTAAATAAAGAGCCAGTTGGCCCTGTTCATTTCTTTCCTTTCGTTACCTTTCATAGAGCCGATTTAACATGGTGAAATCTGAATGATTTCTGTGTATATTTATTAGTATAACATGTATTAATGTAGTGTGTAGTATGAATGTGGCATGATGTGTCTTGTAGTTCGAGTAGTATGTGTATATTTGTAATGTAGTATCAGTGATAGTGATAATTAAGTGATGAAAGAGTGTGTTGGACAGTGTAGTATTTACTATGCGATAAATTTTGATTACTCCGTCATTAAGTGAACGTAATATAGTATAATGATTCCGTGTACAAGGTCACATTCAGTTGTTCAAGGGTTCATTATATCGTCGCTAGCCCTAGTGTCAAAAGTCAGTACTAACCGCCATTCTTCCGTCGAGGTGCTTAGTGATTTAGTTTTCATGAAATTGACCTTTCTTTTCGAAATAAAACCTAGAAGGTATAATTCACAGCCCATATGAATGTACAGTTAGGTCAAGTGACCCAAGATTAATATATTCTGAAAGTTTCAACATTCTGCATAGTCTAGAAATCTAAATATTTAAATAAATAAACAATACGTAAATTTTTAACAGAAGTCGGGCGATATGATGCTAGTTCTTCGCTTTGAAAATATATTAAATGTCCATTTTTCTTCGTGGCTGTAGAATTTCATTGTTGATGCAGAATTTTATAAACATTAGACATTATCGCAGATAATTCTATTTTCAGTGAACATACATAGGATTTTTTTTTCTTTCGTTCTTAATAAAGCTACCAAGAATTACATAGTATTGTGTGTGTGTGGTAAAAGAGTCTTGGGTTCGAGTGAGGTTGTCGTGCGGTGATCGGAATGGGAAAATGTTTGTAGTGATTATAGATTTTAAAGTATTATGATGAAATGTGTAAATAGGCTGGGCGTAGATAGAGGAAACAGGGTGTTTGTAGAATATAGCGTCGTGGCAAATGAATATTAATGTGAATATGAATATTAATAAGTATATGAATATTGTAGTAAATGAATATAGAATATAGGACACCCATATAGTTAAATATATAGTAGCCCAGTGAATACTTCGCCGCGTGTTGATATATAGATATTGAATAGATACGTGTAACTACAAACATCTCAGGTTCTGACCCCTGCACCATAATATCACGCGGACCGGAGGGCGATATATAGTCGGACTACGGTAATACTTTGTAGTTTATGTGTCATAATAGTAATCAACCATAGTAATACCATCTGATAGAATGGGTAGCATCATATAATCGCTGACTAGACATATTGAATAATAAATTATGAAAAGACAATAGTAGTTAGACAACAGGGCTGTAGTGAATCATATCTTCTGGTCGGTTTTAAAAATAGAATGTACCACTCCGTGAGATTTTTTTTTCTTCACGTTACCTACTCAGGCTAGCTTACAATGTTCATGGAGGCGACAGCTCTGACTGGGTACAGAATCAAAACAATTAGTTATTGAAACTTATTTTCGCGTACCCGGATGTCGACCCCTAGTCCCTTTAAGTATTTTCATTTCTTTTCTTAGTTTAATTAGACGAGGGAAATTAACGACATCCCAGACCGTGGCGTGTCTGCGCAGGGTAGCTATCGGTGAGGTTTGGCATAGAAATCACCGATCCAAAATTCAGTTTATTTAATTTTTTTTTTATTTCGGCAAATCATTAGTTAGGGATATCTTAGCTAATACTTCTATTCTAGTTTCATTACTGTCCTCGAACCTTCTTAGTTTTTCTAAGGGGTCGAATATTTTTTTTTACTTAGAGATTTCAAAATTGGGGACGCAGTTACCTGGTCCCTTTCCCCCCTCCTTTTTTCCTGCTGGTCTGGGCCGGATACGGGGATCGGATTTCAATCTTACAAGCAAACTCTTGTGGGATTGGGATCTGATGGACACAGAACTTGCATCCTTGGCAGCAGGACGCCCCTTGAGTCTACGTATTTGAGTAGACCACCCTTTTTGGCATATTAAGAATATTTTGGCTATGGATTTTGTTGAGAGCGAAATTCGACTTCTAACTTTGTAGCGTTAGTTATTTCTCACTTAAGTCTTTGGCGCCCCTATTCTTCGTTTTCCTTCTTCTCTATCTCTCTCTCTGTCTTCATTTCTTCAAGTTTTTTTTAATTTTTTAACCTTCCCCCCCCCAAGATTTTGAACTTGTTACTTACGATTTATTTAACGTACAACTCTGATCTGAAATTACCAGCTGAGACGTTGCGAGACACGATTCATGAATGGAGTAGATAATGATTGGGTCCTCCATCACATTTTGACCTATCGCCGAAATGAACAAAGACTTCGTAGTTGACGACACTTCGATTACGTTCTTTCACCGTCGTTCCTCTTAAGTTTTTTTTTAATCCGTTGGTCACTTTCCTTTCCGTTTTGGTTTTCAATTACCTTGTAGTTAACCTGGGCCCAGAAATTGTATTTTGATTTACCTAGTTATATCTAGAAATGCTCTGTGTTACGTGCCTGCCTCACAAAGTTTTTTTTTTCTCCTTCATGATTTAAACACGAATTGATTATATAAAAGTTAAAAATTTATAGACGCGCGGTATCAGATAAAATTTAATTTGTTTCCAAATGTAATGTTGGAAGTCATTTGTTTTCTTGGACAATGTTGCAACCTTGTAAAATTTTATTGTTGGGGATGATTAATTTAAATGTGTGCGCATTTATTATAAATATATATATATAGAGAGAGAAATAAATACTTCGAAATGTATGTGTAATTAGTATGTGAATATGATGTTAAAGTAAAAGTATGATATTAAATGTATTATGAATATATGTAAGAGCGCTCGTGTCTGTCCCCCTAGACGTGTATTGGTTGCTATAGTTTACCAGAAGTCTTCCGACGAATTTAAGAATGTAGATTTTGTTAAGAATACCGCCGTGCACTTAAGTAATTTTCCTTTTCTTCTGAATCAATGTAAGTGATAACCTCTGTACTTATATAATGGCATGCATTGAAAAAATATCGGCAGGTCTAAACGTAACCCACATCATAACAAATATTATCCCTGAACAATTAACCTAAAACCATTGTGGAAAGTGCACCTTGAATCCTTCTCACCTACATGTGTATCCTATGACTTGACCAGTTTTTTTTTTATCCTCAATTTGAACCATCATACTCCGTACACCTGTGGAAGATCATTTTTTTTTTAATCCGAACCATGTATAAACATATACGAAAGTGATCCTAATGAAAGGTCTCGTGAAGTGTCCCAGTGTTGGATAAATAACTTGAAATTATTCGATTAATAAATTTGGAAATAGACCGTCTAAGAGGAGAAACCTCCTCTAGTGAAAGTTATTTTCTCGAAATCCCTAGATGGGTATAGACGTAGCAGTGTGCGATTGCAGATATAAACTGTTACCAGTTACAAACCAAATATAGACGACGAATGGTTTTGTAAACCAATAGATATATATATATACATATAGAGATATATATAAATGACCACAAACTAAGTTAAATGGAGCGAAACGTTTTGGACACTACGACTAGTGCGTGAGTTGTGATTTGGACGCTCGAAATTATTAATATTTTAATATCTCGACGTGAGGTAGAGACTCATATAAGTTCTAATACACCAAAAAGTTTTTTTTTCTTTCCTCTTTGTCCAATTTTTTTAAAGTGAAATAAGTTTTTTTCTTTTGCGTATGTCGCAAATCATCATTTTGCTTTAGCATGCCTAAGATATGATACGTGTAATTATTTTTTTTTCTTTCTTTTTCATTTGTCAATATGATTGAATATATAAAAAATTACTAAAATATAACACTATGTACTCTATTAATATATAACCAAGAACTTGTGCTTTTAATATTTTCTTCATAATTATATGTTTGTCTTTTTTTTCACTATGAATGTAATAAACTATTTGTACCCTTGTAGTTAGTTGGTTTCCTTTAACCATATATACACTGTCCTGAGTGAGTGAGCGTGTGAATGCATGATAGATTTAATATAAGTAATTTTAGTGATATCATTTGTCATATTAACATCTGTAATATATGTGTCATGTTTTAATATATGTGTTAAGGTAAATAACCTAGGTCATGAAGGACCGTCACTAACGGTTCAAATCGGCTCGAGGAGTGAAGCAAAAATAGCAAGAATAAGCCTAAATACGACATCTTTCTTCCAGGAAGTTGAGACTTCGATTGATACGACACATAAATTTATATTGCAAATTGTGTGATTTTTTTTTTTCCTCGGCTAATTCATATGTGTGGTCGATCCTAGAGGACAGAGTTCAGATGCTGGATAGTTATCAGTCACCGGTCGGAATAACTTTACAAAGAATTAAATTTCACTTTTCCCATTTCCAGGTCTAGGTCTGGGCAACCCCACGATCGTGGTGCCTGGAGCTAGGTCTGGGTGGTATGAGGGAACATGTGTCTATTCCGAAGCATTCCAAAATTGATTAGTTGTTAATAACATTTAGAATGATTCATCTTTCAACGACTTTCCCGACCTTTTACTATATTTCCGGAATTATCCAGTAATCTGTTTCTCATTAAAATACCCTATTTCTTTTCTTTCTTCTTTACCTACCTCCTTCTTTTACCCTTCTACTTTCTTCTCTTTTTTTCCTATTTCTAAATGAAAGAAAACGGAGTCATGATTGAGAGTAGTCGCTATTGGCACGGTCAATAAGTTGTTTCGATAAGTTTTCTTCGGGAGTCCGATATGGAATAATTAACAATAACAAAAGGTTTATTGGAAGTTACTCTATTGGAAAATAATCTGGGTTTCAATCAGAAAGTGATCTTTCGTAATCGTCCTCGTTAAAGAAAATTAATTTTAGCGACTCCTCTCCAACTCTACATTAGCTCTTTTATCTTCGTTAATTTTTTACGTCTTCTTTCAATTTTGGCTAACCGTGACAGAATCTGTTGCCCTAGAAACGGCGGTTTCTATGGCAACGGACAGACGATTTTCTTTCAATATTGGCGACCGTTGACATAGGACAGTTACCATGGAAACAATTGTTTTCCCTGGTAACGAATCTGAAATTATTTATTAAACACTGTTTAGGATCGAGCACATATTGACTTGGCCACAAAGATGAATAATTAAAAAGTCACAGTGAGATTAAATAATTATAGTCATTGGCTGTTCTGCTATCTTTGTCTCTCTCTGTAGAAAGGGGGAAATGAAGGAATTTGTCAAAGTAAATTCTAAAAATTGAAAATGCTGGAAGTTGACCCAAGGACGGAATTAGATAGGAGTCCCTTAATTTATGAATAGTACCTGATTAATAAGTCTTGTTAGTCGATAAGTATATAATTGCATGTGTTTATATTGTGTCTTTTTGGGTGTAAGCTATGGCAACCAATAGAGAAGTCGTATCACACGAGAACGCGGAAGTCTCATGTACACAATGTACATTAGAAAGTAGTGAGAAAAGAGCTCGCGTCTCTCGTAGGCTAGTGAGGTGTCACGAATGTGGGCTGAAATGGATTCATTTCAGTTGTATTAATTTAGAGGATACTGCTGAAAATGCAGAAAAGGTCCGGGCTGGTGAGATAGTTAAATACTGCAAAGAATGTGAGGGGAAGCTCCACCAGTCGCGTGAACCCATGAGTTTATCCTCTGAGAGAGAAAAGGAACATCCCGATTCAGACGGTGAGCGAGGGTATAGTACTCCGAAGAACCGAGGCCAAATATCTCCAGTGGAGATATCTGACCTCGATGATGATGAAAGAGATGGGGATCCAATTGGTGATAAACCCAAAGAAAAGCAAAGGAAGACTGGGTCATCTAATAATGACGCTCTCCTCCTTTCATTGCAACAAATGCTACAAGAAATGAATGAAAATAACCGGGAAATGAGACGCGAAATAAATGAAAAAATAGATAAGAATAGTCTGGAAATGAGACGCGAAATAAATGAGAAATTTGACACCTCGAAACGAGAAACCGAATCTCGATTCGAAGTATTAACTCACAAAATAGACAACATATGTTTGGACTTTGCTTCCTCAATAAACAAATTGAGAGAGCAAACGTCTACTGACATCGATTTGGTCAGATGCGAGGCTCAACAGTCCATAAAGCAACTTCAGCAGGAGACTGAAAGTAAATTAGATCATGTAAATTCTGAAATTGAAGAAATGGATACAAAATTACATAAAATCGACAATAAACTAGAAACACAGCAGGCCGAAATTGATAGTTTAAAGTCAACCTTGTCAGACTTATCATTGAAAACCGAACTGGAAGTAACTGACCAGAAAATTTCGAAAATTCAGAACGACATAGTAAATATTCGAAAAGAAATGACAAAATCTAGTCGCGAAAAATCAGAGGTAACCTATACTTTCCCCGGTAGCGATTTCTCAGAAATATTACCTGCGATAACAACTACATGTAGCGCAGGAAAAGAAAATTTAACGTCAGTTGATGCACGGGATATTGCGACTCACTACCCCATGTATCGGTCAGAACCAAAGTCGTGGTTCAATTCTAATAGTGTGCCGAATCAGTCGAGTGTTGTGACGACTACGGTCACTAGCGTGAGTGCTCCCTCCTTACATGGAGGTATACAATCACATAGCGTGTTGCCGGGAAAAGGAGATGGGTGCCATTATGAGTCGTTGTTCATGGGTGCGATTGGTCCGGGGATGGAGCCCAACATACTCAATACGACCAACAGAATCCCTTTCCCTTACATGGGTAGTTATAACACCGCTACTACGTCGTCGGTGGTAAATCCGGTGACGACTCCGATTGTGCAGGATAATATGTTAATTCCCAGTAACTATTCCCCTACTTATGTTAGTATGAGCTCTAAAGTGTCCCTCCGGGATATTGAACATTTTCTCACTTTCGATGAGAACATTGCGAACTGGTTACCTCGTGTTTTCCTGCTACCTAAAAGGTGAACTCACAATTTCCAAAATCTTAAACTTTTCAACTGTACTGAGGACAAAAAACGGGAACTTCTATCTCAATACCCAAAGTAAATGTTACACTGTCTCATTTGAGTGTATGAGAGTATGAGTGAGTAGTTAGTTTATTAGTATTAATACATGTTAATTCTATTCAACAAAATTTTGTTATTCAAACAAAAATTTTTTTTAACGACGCCGGGGAACTGTAATGTGCCATTACAGTCTAATGAAATTATGTTTTTAATAGGAGGGTGCCCGAAAATTTTTTTGCACCGACTGTACTTGATGTTTAACAAAAAATTTCTGGCTGTTCATATAATTCGTAATTTTATTTGTTATTCTATTTCAAATTAACATGGAAAAACTGTAAAAAATTCATTGGGAATGATAGTTTTGGGAATCAATATCTTTATTTATATTTTAAATTAGTTATAAGTCTTGCATATGTATATGTAAATGGATTATTACAATTCTTACGGTGTCAGTGCTATCCGAAAATATAGATCCACTATTGGACGAAACTTTCCAGATCAAATAACCAATCTAAAATTCGACAGAATTTTCAGGACCACCCTTCACCTCTCTTTTAGATACCTAGGTCCTTCTAAAATCTAGTTTAATCCAGATTTTACCAAATTTTATTCGTTTCAAAGCCCCACCGCCAAAATGCTTAGTTTTGATTGGCTGATAAACCCACGCTATGATATTAGGGCGCAATTATTCCATTCCAAGCCGGAAAATCTTGCTGACAACAGCCAGATTTCGATCGTCGAGCTTAAAAGGTCGCAACGGAGTGAGAGAAACTGCAGTAAAAGGTAAAACTAATATAATAGTCGAATAACTACCAAGCAGGAAGCTACGGAGCCATAATTTGTTAGTTTTTCCTAGTAAAAACCGGACTGAAGAAATAAAAAATAGATGACGCCATGTTGTGCAGATATTGTTAGTTATGGACAGGCTTTGTAAAGTGCATCAGTTTGCGAGTTTTCTTAGGAATCTATAAACAGTTTCGGAGGAGTGGTGTTTTCTCCCTTAAAATATTCTTATCCTTAAAATTATTCCTTTTCTAGTTACGTAAGGCCTGCCTCACTACCGTTTGTGTTCGTGTATGTAGTGGATGTGATTTCTTTTTGTATTTATTTATTAGTAACATGGCGGTATTTAATTTTGTGGTAGTCAGTCCAGTAATCACAATGCACGTGTAAATTTCAGTAAGGGCTCCTATCTGACTCCCAAATTGGGAGTACGGCTTCCAGCGGGATGAGTTGAACATTCAGTTTGTTTCCGGGTTCCTGCCCCTTCAGGGCAGGGGTCCTATTGCTAGCTAATACTCCGATATGTCCCCTCAGGGCATCGATTAAACAGGTTGATTTCAAGAATGTGATTTAGTAAATAAAGAGCCAGTTGGCCCTGTTCATTTCTTTCCTTTCGTTACCTTTCATAGAGCCGATTTAACATGGTGAAATCTGAATGATTTCTGTGTATATTTATTAGTATAACATGTATTAATGTAGTGTGTAGTATGAATGTGGCATGATGTGTCTTGTAGTTCGAGTAGTATGTGTATATTTGTAATGTAGTATCAGTGATAGTGATAATTAAGTGATGAAAGAGTGTGTTGGACAGTGTAGTATTTACTATGCGATAAATTTTGATTACTCCGTCATTAAGTGAACGTAATATAGTATAATGATTCCGTGTACAAGGTCACATTCAGTTGTTCAAGGGTTCATTATATCGTCGCTAGCCCTAGTGTCAAAAGTCAGTACTAACCGCCATTCTTCCGTCGAGGTGCTTAGTGATTTAGTTTTCATGAAATTGACCTTTCTTTTCGAAATAAAACCTAGAAGGTATAATTCACAGCCCATATGAATGTACAGTTAGGTCAAGTGACCCAAGATTAATATATTCTGAAAGTTTCAACATTCTGCATAGTCTAGAAATCTAAATATTTAAATAAATAAACAATACGTAAATTTTTAACAGAAGTCGGGCGATATGATGCTAGTTCTTCGCTTTGAAAATATATTAAATGTCCATTTTTCTTCGTGGCTGTAGAATTTCATTGTTGATGCAGAATTTTATAAACATTAGACATTATCGCAGATAATTCTATTTTCAGTGAACATACATAGGATTTTTTTTTCTTTCGTTCTTAATAAAGCTACCAAGTATTACATAGTATTGTGTGTGTGTGGTAAAAGAGTCTTGGGTTCGAGTGAGGTTGTCGTGCGGTGATCGGAATGGGAAAATGTTTGTAGTGATTATAGATTTTAAAGTATTATGATGAAATGTGTAAATAGGCTGGGCGTAGATAGAGGAAACAGGGTGTTTGTAGAATATAGCGTCGTGGCAAATGAATATTAATGTGAATATGAATATTAATAAGTATATGAATATTGTAGTAAATGAATATAGAATATAGGACACCCATATAGTTAAATATATAGTAGCCCAGTGAATACTTCGCCGCGTGTTGATATATAGATATTGAATAGATACGTGTAACTACAAACATCTCAGGTTCTGACCCCTGCACCATAATATCACGCGGACCGGAGGGCGATATATAGTCGGACTACGGTAATACTTTGTAGTTTATGTGTCATAATAGTAATCAACCATAGTAATACCATCTGATAGAATGGGTAGCATCATATAATCGCTGACTAGACATATTGAATAATAAATTATGAAAAGACAATAGTAGTTAGACAACAGGGCTGTAGTGAATCATATCTTCTGGTCGGTTTTAAAAATAGAATGTACCACTCCGTGAGATTTTTTTTTCTTCACGTTACCTACTCAGGCTAGCTTACAATGTTCATGGAGGCGACAGCTCTGACTGGGTACAGAATCAAAACAATTAGTTATTGAAACTTATTTTCGCGTACCCGGATGTCGACCCCTAGTCCCTTTAAGTATTTTCATTTCTTTTCTTAGTTTAATTAGACGAGGGAAATTAACGACATCCCAGACCGTGGCGTGTCTGCGCAGGGTAGCTATCGGTGAGGTTTGGCATAGAAATCACCGATCCAAAATTCAGTTTATTTAATTTTTTTTTTATTTCGGCAAATCATTAGTTAGGGATATCTTAGCTAATACTTCTATTCTAGTTTCATTACTGTCCTCGAACCTTCTTAGTTTTTCTAAGGGGTCGAATATTTTTTTTTACTTAGAGATTTCAAAATTGGGGACGCAGTTACCTGGTCCCTTTCCCCCCCTCCTTTTTTCCTGCTGGTCTGGGCCGGATACGGGGATCGGATTTCAATCTTACAAGCAAACTCTTGTGGGATTGGGATCTGATGGACACAGAACTTGCATCCTTGGCAGCAGGACGCCCCTTGAGTCTACGTATTTGAGTAGACCACCCTTTTTGGCATATTAAGAATATTTTGGCTATGGATTTTGTTGAGAGCGAAATTCGACTTCTAACTTTGTAGCGTTAGTTATTTCTCACTTAAGTCTTTGGCGCCCCTATTCTTCGTTTTCCTTCTTCTCTATCTCTCTCTCTGTCTTCATTTCTTCAAGTTTTTTTAATTTTTTAACCTTCCCCCCCCCAAGATTTTGAACTTGTTACTTACGATTTATTTAACGTACAACTCTGATCTGAAATTACCAGCTGAGACGTTGCGAGACACGATTCATGAATGGAGTAGATAATGATTGGGTCCTCCATCACATTTTGACCTATCGCCGAAATGAACAAAGACTTCGTAGTTGACGACACTTCGATTACGTTCTTTCACCGTCGTTCCTCTTAAGTTTTTTTTAATCCGTTGGTCACTTTCCTTTCCGTTTTGGTTTTCAATTACCTTGTAGTTAACCTGGGCCCAGAAATTGTATTTTGATTTACCTAGTTATATCTAGAAATGCTCTGTGTTACGTGCCTGCCTCACAAAGTTTTTTTTTTCTCCTTCATGATTTAAACACGAATTGATTATATAAAAGTTAAAAATTTATAGACGCGCGGTATCAGATAAAATTTAATTTGTTTCCAAATGTAATGTTGGAAGTCATTTGTTTTCTTGGACAATGTTGCAACCTTGTAAAATTTTATTGTTGGGGATGATTAATTTAAATGTGTGCGCATTTATTATAAATATATATATATAGAGAGAGAAATAAATACTTCGAAATGTATGTGTAATTAGTATGTGAATATGATGTTAAAGTAAAAGTATGATATTAAATGTATTATGAATATATGTAAGAGCGCTCGTGTCTGTCCCCCTAGACGTGTATTGGTTGCTATAGTTTACCAGAAGTCTTCCGACGAATTTAAGAATGTAGATTTTGTTAAGAATACCGCCGTGCACTTAAGTAATTTTCCTTTTCTTCTGAATCAATGTAAGTGATAACCTCTGTACTTATATAATGACATGCATTGAAAAAATATCGGCAGGTCTAAACGTAACCCACATCATAACAAATATTATCCCTGAACAATTAACCTAAAACCATTGTGGAAAGTGCACCTTGAATCCTTCTCACCTACATGTGTATCCTATGACTTGACCAGTTTTTTTTTTATCCTCAATTTGAACCATCATACTCCGTACACCTGTGGAAGATCATTTTTTTTTTAATCCGAACCATGTATAAACATATACGAAAGTGATCCTAATGAAAGGTCTCGTGAAGTGTCCCAGTGTTGGATAAATAACTTGAAATTATTCGATTAATAAATTTGGAAATAGACCGTCTAAGAGGAGAAACCTCCTCTAGTGAAAGTTATTTTCTCGAAATCCCTAGATGGGTATAGACGTAGCAGTGTGCGATTGCAGATATAAACTGTTACCAGTTACAAACCAAATATAGACGACGAATGGTTTTGTAAACCAATAGATATATATATATACATATAGAGATATATATAAATGACCACAAACTAAGTTAAATGGAGCGAAACGTTTTGGACACTACGACTAGTGCGTGAGTTGTGATTTGGACGCTCGAAATTATTAATATTTTAATATCTCGACGTGAGGTAGAGACTCATATAAGTTCTAATACACCAAAAAGTTTTTTTTTCTTTCCTCTTTGTCCAATTTTTTTAAAGTGAAATAAGTTTTTTTCTTTTGCGTATGTCGCAAATCATCATTTTGCTTTAGCATGCCTAAGATATGATACGTGTAATTATTTTTTTTCTTTCTTTTTCATTTGTCAATATGATTGAATATATAAAAAATTACTAAAATATAACACTATGTACTCTATTAATATATAACCAAGAACTTGTGCTTTTAATATTTTCTTCATAATTATATGTTTGTCTTTTTTTTCACTATGAATGTAATAAACTATTTGTACCCTTGTAGTTAGTTGGTTTCCTTTAACCATATATACACTGTCCTGAGTGAGTGAGCGTGTGAATGCATGATAGATTTAATATAAGTAATTTTAGTGATATCATTTGTCATATTAACATCTGTAATATATGTGTCATGTTTTAATATATGTGTTAAGGTAAATAACCTAGGTCATGAAGGACCGTCACTAACGGTTCAAATCGGCTCGAGGAGTGAAGCAAAAATAGCAAGAATAAGCCTAAATACGACATCTTTCTTCCAGGAAGTTGAGACTTCGATTGATACGACACATAAATTTATATTGCAAATTGTGTGATTTTTTTTTTCCTCGGCTAATTCATATGTGTGGTCGATCCTAGAGGACAGAGTTCAGATGCTGGATAGTTATCAGTCACCGGTCGGAATAACTTTACAAAGAATTAAATTTCACTTTTCCCATTTCCAGGTCTAGGTCTGGGCAACCCCACGATCGTGGTGCCTGGAGCTAGGTCTGGGTGGTATGAGGGAACATGTGTCTATTCCGAAGCATTCCAAAATTGATTAGTTGTTAATAACATTTAGAATGATTCATCTTTCAACGACTTTCCCGACCTTTTACTATATTTCCGGAATTATCCAGTAATCTGTTTCTCATTAAAATACCCTATTTCTTTTCTTTCTTCTTTACCTACCTCCTTCTTTTACCCTTCTACTTTCTTCTCTTTTTTTCCTATTTCTAAATGAAAGAAAACGGAGTCATGATTGAGAGTAGTCGCTATTGGCACGGTCAATAAGTTGTTTCGATAAGTTTTCTTCGGGAGTCCGATATGGAATAATTAACAATAACAAAAGGTTTATTGGAAGTTACTCTATTGGAAAATAATCTGGATTTCAATCAGAAAGTGATCTTTCGTAATCGTCCTCGTTAAAGAAAATTAATTTTAGCGACTCCTCTCCAACTCTACATTAGCTCTTTTATCTTCGTTAATTTTTTACGTCTTCTTTCAATTTTGGCTAACCGTGACAGGATCTGTTGCCCTAGAAACGGCGGTTTCTATGGCAACGGACAGACGATTTTCTTTCAGTATAATTTTAAAATAAACACCAAGAATTTGTCGTTCACGAATTTCTAGTTACACTTTGCTACCTAAATTATTCCGAACAATGTTTAAATATCATCACGTTATTCATAATAACAAATTTTAAGGTTTTGCATACAATATTACATCCACATTTAATATCAAACAGGATCAGATATTCCGCCGAGACGCGTATCGGGACCCGGAAGTGAGAATAATTCACAAATCTAGCTCAGGTGTCACCGGAACAAAATTAAGAGGAAACAGAGAACATCAATGTATCTTAACATAAATCGTCTCTATCCCAAGACAACGCAATTTCAACAACGTTACACTATTATTTAAAATGAAATGAAATGAAATCTTTGAGTTTTACGTCCCACGGTTATGCCGGTTAGGCTAAGGGAGACGGTGATGATGAGTAATGAATGAAATGGTGGAATGAAGAAAGTGGGAGGAAACGGGAGAACCCCGAGAAAACCCACGCACGCGGTGTTTGTCCACCACAAAGTTCACTTGGCGCGGGCTGGGATCGAACCCGGGACCCTAAGCACCAGAGGTGAACGCTCTACCACTGAGCCACCGCGGTCCCCAACACTATTATTTAAATTGGAGACACACCCGAAGCACAGAAACAGCTTCTTCCATTTATTTATAGAACCCTATTTACCTTTAAAACTCGCAATTCACCATTAAAAAAAGGAATGAAATCTTTGAGTTTTACGTCCCACGGTTATGCCGGTTAGGCTAAGGGAGACGGTGATGATGAGTAATGAATGAAATGGTGGAATGAAGAAAGTGGGTGGAAACGGGAGAACCCCGAGAAAACCCACGCACGCGGTGTTTGTCCACCACAAAGTTCACTTGGCGCGGGCTGGGATCGAACCCGGGACCCTAAGCACCAGAGGTGAACGCTCTACCACTGAGCCACCGCGGTCCCCAACACTATTATTTAAATTGGAGACACACCCGAAGCACAGAAACAGCTTCTTCCATTTATTTATAGAACCCTATTTACCTTTAAAACTCGCAATTCACCATTAAAAAAAGGAATGAAATCTTTGAGTTTTACGTCCCACGGTTATGCCGGTTGGGCTAAAGAAGACGGTGATTATGAGAAATGAATGAAATGGTGGAATGAAGAAAGTGGGAGGAAACGGGAGAACCATGAGGAAACCCACGCACATGGTGCTTGTCCACCACAAAATTCAAGCAGCGTTTGAATCCGGGACCCCATGTCTCAGAGGTGAACGCTCTACCACTGAGCCACCGCGGCCCCAATTCGCCATTAAGTTTGTAGTAAAAGCTTTCATAATAGGCAGCCAATGCGACACCCAACCGGACGACTGAAACCATGGTTTAAGAACCTTCAAAGATACTATATCACAAATATTTATTTACTATTCATTTTAATCAGGTACTCAGATTTACAAATTTTTATAACGTTACTCTTAACGATTTTAGTTTCTGATAGAATACTTATAAGATGTCGCTACGACGACAGATGGAAGACATGACATTTCCATAACGAGTTTCCGTAGAGAATTGATCGTTTATCCAAATCTCCTGGTTAACATCCGATCCAAAATCCAAATGGACAGATCTGTACATATTTTATCTATAGACTAGCGTTGCCTGAACTGCTCCAAAAGCTGCCATGTGACTACAAACTTTCGTTCACTTTAGGCATCACAGTCCTATAACACGTCAACAAACCGCTCCAACAGTCATTTATGCAGCGCAACAGTCTTAAACTTCCTTAGGAAAATACTCTCCATTTACAATTCAACCGACAACTTCGGATGTTCTAAAATCTCATAAAGAGATTAAAACCGTCTTCCTTATTACGACATGTTTCGAGATTTTGTGCATAATCACACACTACTCATAAACCGACGTACAATCGAAGTCGATCTATCGACTATTAAACTTTCCTGTAGAAAGGCTATTTATCTTCAAAAAATGTTTTTAGAACACATAAATAAGGGATGAGTTACACAATATACTTACTAGTCTAACATGAAATATGGAAATTATTAAGTAGGAAGTCAAAAGAAGAATGAAAAAGGAAAATAACACAAGTACAGAATACCGTCTCATTCCGTACAAGATATGGTCTCATTCCATTCTCTCTCCTCCCCATTCGAATACTCAAGAGGATGCAACTTATTTCTGTTTAACAAGGTAGCTGAATGAAGAATGAGGATGCCAACTAGTAAATAAAAGAACGTCAAACAGCGGAACATATGAATTAAGATACTTGATAAGCAACTAGAGAAGACAATATAAGAAGACAAAACATTTAAGTTAGAAATAGACATTAAGTAAATGATAAGACAAGAAAAACAGAAAATCCTTAACTAGATCATCTTTCAGAAACAAATCTGTAACGAATGAAGTACGTTACAAGCTTCATGCAATTCATCACCTCTTTTCTGACCCCATTAACTTCCCTTATATTTAATGGATTGCTATGGACCGTAGTGCTGAGTTGATCTCCAATACTATAAATATTTTGGAATTCCCTGTGGGAAATTAAGGCTTTCGTTTTACTTGCAGTATTATATCAAGTTAAGTCCTCCAGTACCATATGGTAGACATGAAATTGGATAGAGTACTCGGAAAACCATACCTGTCCATACAAACTAGTTACCAATAATGGTGAACTTCTGAATGTGAGTGGTATGCAATCCAAATCTCCTGGTTAACATCCGATCGGCAACGGCAAACTTTAAGAGATGTACTACACGTTGCAAAAGATGTATGTACAGTTCACCAAGTAGACATGATATATCAACGAGTGGTGGCGATATATATGCTGATGGAAAACATATCAAACTTTCAGAGAAACATCTTTAAATTTTTTGCCATACTCTCATGCAAATTGCAGGTAACTTTCATAACCTTCACTACTTGCGGAAAATGTATATATGTATTAGTAGAACCATTCCTAATAGCATGAGTTTAGTTTTCAGTCGATTAAGAAGTACAACTGACTGTTTAGAATGCTGTTGATCGCAATTTTCAACTATTGCTAAATCCTGTGGATTACGAAGAAAACATACACTTGGATCACGAAGGAAACTACTACATTAAAAACTTCCAAAAAGAATGTAATAAGCTAATTATTATCTCATCATCAGCTCTGGTTACACAGCAAAACATGATGGTTTTAAAACAACATAATTCTAACACAGGGTAATGATCCCATAATGACTACCACTTTAGTATTTTACTTCAACACTACGGGCCTTATGCAGAGTCATTTTGACGTATGATTAGCGTCATACTAAAGGCCTGACTACTGCAGGAGACGTATGCTAGTCGAACTCTTTAGTATGGTACTAATCAGGCGTCAGAATGACTCTGCATAAGGCCCTAAAGGTTCAGTGTTACTGGTGACACAGGCCCGGTACTACCGATCTGACACGTAGGGAGTGTTGAGCGGTGTGAAAAATAACACAGCGACGGTGTTAAAGAACTAGGTGAATAAAAGTAAGAACGCAGAGGAAAGCACCACAGTAATGCTTTTATATATTATCAAGTGTTATTAGTAACAAGCCAACTAGCATGGTGAGCGAAGGCCAACCGTCTTATAATCATGTGCATCATACTCTATTTTTTTTAAATTTGTCTTTCGTCCGGTTTAAAGGGTTGTGCCCTTTCTTCGGGCAACTGCAACTTCAAGAATACCATAAGTTTCTAGTAACTAATTTGATAATTTATGGTTTTGTTTTTGTTATGAGTATAGCTTTAAGCGATATATTTGATATTTATACCAAATAATGAACAATTTATTCTATAATCCGGTAAGTCTTTACTTTGACTCCAACTGTGACTTTAATCGGTTCTTATAGGTTTAGTTACTTCCTGAAACTGTTTGTGCGTGAATCACTTGTTAGAATGTTGTGTGCCTTTGGTGACGTCTTAGTTCATATTTTTCCCACTACGTGTCTGTGTAGTCATATGGTAGTTGGTTAGTAGTCACATGTTCTGTGTGCATGTATGTGTGTGCTGCTGTTTGTAGCATGCGAGAAGCGCGTAATTGAATTGGTTGAATTGAGTTAGAGAAAACCTATCATAGTTGTGGTCTAAAGTGAAGATATTTTCGACGTATTGTAAAAGTGGACGTTTATTGGTTTCTTGTTTGTAATAATAGCAAGTGTGCTCGGTTTAATAAAACGACGTGTGTGCGGAAAGGAACATTTTTTAGTAATGTTGAGTATTGTGCATGTGTTCTTGGTATCTTATTTTTTCGTGTGTGGAATCAGCAGTTATGAGTTCATTATTTATGAGTGTTCTGCTATGGCGAAATGGTGAGTGTTTTCTTTTTTTAATTCATATTATTTTTATTCTTGATTTGTTTTGCATTTGAGTAGTAGGCAAAGTATTTGGTTTGCTGCTGCTTGTCCTATTGTCTTGTTGAGATGTAATTTTTTTTGTCATGCACTGATTTATGATTAGAGACGAGTGTTTTTTTTTTTAATTTTTCCCTAATTATCTTAGCTTTATAGTAGTGGTGTGATTATTTATTATTATTTTGAATGTTTTTATGGTACTTGAGCGGGGGGTTTGGGGGGCGACCGCCCCCCATTTAGATCTCAAAATTCATAGTCACCGCTTCACCTGAATTGATGTTTAGTAACATTGTGGCCCTTGTACTTATAGTATAATTCTTAACTTCGTATAGTAACATTGTGGCCCTTGTACTTATAGTATAATTCTTAACATCGTATAGTAACATGGTGGCCCTTGTACTTATAGTATAATTCTTAACATCGTACATTACTTTCACTGTGTTAGTAATTGTAATCGATTCATGTGATCCGGTTTCGGGAGCAGTTTAGGAATGATTCCTAAACTGCTTCGGGAACCGGATCACATGAATCGGTTGAAGTCACAGTTGGAGTCAAAGTAAAAATTTGCCCTATAATCCTGTAATATTTTATTGAAAATAGTATTAAAACATAAATTTTTAACACTCTTCACATGACTGCAAGTGCTGCCATCTTTTGTTTCTATGTTCGTTATGTCCCTTTTCTGAGCTGACCAAATGTTTTCGTACTTCGTAACCATTTATAAATAGATTATGCCACATTTTATATTCTTATAAAAGTTATAACGTAACCACACCCATAACACCTCAGTTCGTAGATATATTCGTATATTTTTATATGTTACTAATGTTAAAGATAATCTAAAGAAACATACACCAGTCTCAAAATTCTCAGAACACTATACTTGACGACATGGGCGGCGATAAGGGGGGCAAAGGGGGCAGTTGCCCCCGCCCACTTTTTTAAAGTAACCCATTAATGTATGTAGCTTCATTTGAAAATGTTAAGTTTTGTATGTATTACTGGTTCATAAAAAATGGTGCCATATAATATTTCCCGTTGCGTGAGTACATATTGGTTGTCTTCTCTTGGAATTAAGCAAGCTACAGGAATTGCATTTTAATTGCAATTCAAAGCAATTAATATTGCAATTGCGTATTTCTTTAAATTTCGTAGCATATGCTTGTAGTATTTACTGTCTTTCATTTTCTAACAAGGTACATTCGCGAAGTGTACCCTCGGGATTCGTGTAAAATTGATTCAAATACAAAGTTCTCCTCGTCACAATGTATATTGTACAAATTTTAGCGGCCCATACTGGTATTTATGTACCTTCATATATCCAGAATTCAATCATATACTAGTATAACGCTCAGACATGAGATTGCTTTTAGTTTCTTTAGATGTAACTGGACATGAATGTGGGCATGTGCAAAACAAATTTAATCAAGTACTGCTTCTCTGACACATGCTACCAACCCAAGCTGCCATCTTGGATTCAACTTTCGTTTTTTCAAAAGGGAATAGGTGCAAGTGAGACATCAAATTCATGTACAATTTTCTCGGAAACTCACTGATATAGAGGATTTTACTATAGCTTGTACCGTTTGCAAGGTATTGCATGTTAAATCCTTCCAGGCATTTCGCGAATAGACATTGCAGAGTAATATCAGTTACACATATATTTTTGATGTTGACAAATCAAAACAATTTCTAACTAGAAAAAATATTGTAGGTATTAACAAACTCCTTACAACATTGGTGTCATAATCTTATTACATTTCTGTGAGTGATTGTATTAGTTCCTTGATATGCTACAACAAAAAGTATTGTATAACGGTCAAAATGCTTAATGTAAATTCAGATACGACCATATTTAGGTGAAGGCCATTTCCGTATTGACGTCTGTGTTTCTGTATTATGTACGTTCAGAGAATATTTCGTCAACGATAAATCACGTAAAACATTATATATACACAGCGGGCCCTGCACAACTTTCTATTTGATTCAATATTCATGAAGTGCCTGACATTTATGCAATAGCTACGATGAAACTCACTACATCAGTGAATTTCCGAGAAATTTGATGTATCACTTGCACCTATTCCCTTTTTGAAAAAACGAAAATTGAATCCAAGATGGCAGCTCGGGTTGGTAACATGTGTCAGAGAAGCAGTACTTGATCAAATTTGTTTTGCACATGCCCACGTTCATGTTCAGTTACATCTAAGAAACTAAAAGCAATTTTGTGTCCGAGCGTTATACTAGTGTATGGTTGAATTCCGGATATATGAAGGTACATAAATACCAGTGTGGGCCGCTAAAATTAGTACAATACACATTGTGGCGAGGAGAACTTTGTATTTGAATCAATTTTACACGAATCTTGAGGGGACACTTCGCGAATGTACTTTGTAAGAGTAATAACATATATGTAATGTCATGTGTGGAATTAGAAATTAAGTTTTCATTAATCTCCAGTTTGAACATTACTTTTGCAAAAGAAGCCTCATTATTCATTACTGTAATTAATATTATCCTTTCTATTCACTAGTTTTGTAAATTTTTTTATTAAATAATCTGATCACACAATTTTCCAGACAAAATTTTAAGATGTTCATGAGCAAGGAATCAAATCTCTTCTTACACCTTCGTTGTTTAAGAGTACAAAAGGCTAGTATCTACTTCCGTTGCTCTTGTCAATTCATTTAATAAAATATGAAATACGATATATGGTATTTTAACCGAAGAAGACAGTATCCTATTAGTTATATAACCTTTCGTCAAACCAAGTGTTAGAAACAACCAGATAAACTAAGATTGATATACAAATATTCAGATCATGCCTTGACCCCCCTTGACCAATATGTTTTTATTTCTGTAATTTTTCCTGGATTGTATGTTGTTTCCTTTACTAGTGGGTACTAATTTCTCTCTAGGTCATCGAATAAATGAATTTCGTTGTGCACTTAGATGCAAACAACCTTACAGGAAGAAGCTTGATCGTTCCAAAGATCAAGGCTAAAGTAAGTAATATTTCGGTTTTAGTTTCAGTTGGCATGATAGTGTAGCGGTAAAGTAATGGAGTTACGATTAATAAAGCTGTCAGGCGTTGGTTCAAATCCTGTTCACACCAAACTTGCATTTTTTACAAAGTGATAGTGAAGAATCCAGTTCTCATATTAGACATGAAATGCTTAAGAATGTGAAGGCAAACACCTTTAATATAATACAGGCGATTTACGAATGTTGTTTGAGAAAGGGCAAGAGATTTACCAGGATATTCGAAACACTTCATTGATCTGCAGTAATCACTTTTCATGTTACCGTTCTCAGAAAGAAATATTCCAGGATTTGTTAGAGAAAATTTGGGTAAAGCAATAGGTGGTGTAGTGGCAAAGTACCAGACTTCCAAGCGAAAATCTAGGTTCGTTTCCCCGTCAGGTAGTGTAACTTTTTCGCATAAAATAATGCAAACAGAGATTTATCTTCTGTTGAAGAACTTACAAAGCATCACTGGCAAGAATTTGAATAAGTAATGTGTGTGTTCATCACCATACACTGTAATGATAAGTATGTTTCATATTTATATTCGTCTCTCTCGCTTTCTTGACGTTTCCCTATCCTGTTTTTGAATCTTTCACTTCTCCCCCTCTCTCTCACGTACACACGCACATCATGTGCATGTGCCTGTTCCAAAGTTAAAACGGAGCAAGAAACCGATAGACCTGGTCTGGAAAATGTAATTAACTGCCAACTTCAGCGTCGAGTTTTTGTGCTCTGTTGATAACATCTCCAGTCCTGGTCATGTCTGAAAGAAACACTGTTTAAATGCAAGGAAATAAGCAAAATATCTTTTTTATCACCTGGGTTACCGAGTCTCAGTCGAATTACTGGGTCACTACGGTTTTGAATTCTCGACCAAGTGGTGGCCCATAAGTTAAGTGGTGGTCCAAGTGGTGGTCCATAAGTTATATCCGCAAGAAATGAAAGTGATGCTGGATGTTCGGAACAGATAAATCTTCGGAAAAGACTAGAAAATAACAACCTCTTGGCTTACTTGAAAACAAAATTGTATTTATACCAGTTCGAAACAAATTTGTTTCCATCCTATAATTCAACGTGATTTATTCACGTTGAAATTTGAAACATGCAAGGTTTGCAACGTCTATGAAGAACATCCAATTTTCCACTTGAACATTTGTATCTTTTCATAATGATACGGTTTGGACTTTAATATAGGATATTTCTGATAAAAGTTTACCAGTAAAATAGCACTCATTCAATTTTATCTTTCTTTCTTTCTTCCTTTTTCTTTTTCTTCTTTTTTTATTGTTCACTTTGCATTAGTAGTCTGGAACGGAAGATATACCTACGCTACCTACTGGGTTTATTAGAATGTGGTTTGCATCAGTACGTCCAATGAACACTATCGAATTTACAACTGAACCACGCGGAAACGAAGCATGTGTGTTAAACTGTTGACATTATCTTAGATGTGTCTGTGAGATCTTCAGTTCTACTGAAAATTGAGTATGTTATCCTTTTTGAAAGTGACTTAATGGATGTTTCATGCATCCTCTATATATTCGAATAGTCCTGAAAAAATAAAAAGAAACGTTATTTCTATATTACTGTTGGATTTCTGGTAACGGAACTTTATAATGTTAGGTTGTTTTCTTACTAAGTTTAAAATTCCACATTTTTATCTGTTCTTCCTTTTCTTTTTCTTCTTCTCTTGCCTTCTCTCTCTCTCTCTCTCTCTCTCTCTCTCTCTCTCTCTGTCTCTCTGGCTTATTTTTGAACCCCTGTGTAATATACATCAATTGGTTTCAATTTTTCATTGTGTGTGTGTGTCAGTTTCTCTCTAAATCGACTTATGAATCTTGTTTCGTCTCGGTTTTGTTATTTCATTTTATTGATATTAATTCATGTGTAGTTTGAAATTAGAATTGCGTTCATGTTGTTAGCTAATTTTAGTTATGGAGAGAAGAAAGCAGGAGAGAGAGGGGGTCTCTTTACCAGACACGATTATGGGATAAGAAGGTATATATTGGGTGGCCTAGCTGCACGGCGTTAGCTGTTCCAATTTTTTGATGCGGAGTGTACTACTTAAAGAGCCCATTTGTAGAGAGAAAGGTTTCTAGTTCGACCCCTAAGTTACGTAAGTTTGTATTGGAGAACTAGATGTACGTGCGGCTTATCTGAGTTTCATTCTCTCCTATTTCATAGCCCTAAAAAAATCACCAATAATATGTCACTTGAATTCGTCATTTGGTCTTCTCGTAGCCTAAGAGCATGCGAATGAAAGTTGAGTGATAGGTTCTATGTCTTCCCATTGGGAATTGAGTTTGTCTCTCCTGTACAAAACGTGACTGCAGATTATAAGAACTATTTTCGCATTTAAGACCGGTAATCCATTACATAGATAACTAGCTCTATCATGTGTACATCACTTGAAGTAGTTTAGTATATATTGAGAGTTGCCACTTTTTGGGTGGCCCTAAAGCGTGACACATTTATCTAGCTTATAGAGATCACTATAAAAAAAACTTGTAACGCCCCTTCCACCCGGTATCTCTAGAAAGCCTCCAGTTTGAGAACTATTACTATTCACAATAATAATAATAATTCTCAAACTGGAGGCTTTCTTGAGATACCGGGTGGAAGGGGCGTTACAAGTATGAATAACAAGTCAAGAACTTTTTTGTTTTTTTAATATTTAGTTTAGTGTTATAGTTGTTTATTCATTAATATTCATTAATAGATCTCAGTCTTTTACATTTTCTTTCTGTGTATTGAAATTATAGTTCAAAATAATATTTTGAATTAAATTAAATATTTTTGGAGTTTGAAATTAGAAAATTTTCCTCCAATGTTATAGTTCTACCAATATTTTTTTTTGAAATTTGAATACAGAATTAAAAATAGATTTATTCTTTGATGTTTATAGTGACTCAATCAATTTAAATTAATTGAAATTAAAATATTTCTCTTTGAATATAATTATATGTCAAAATGTTTCTTCCGGTCTTTTGAAAAATTTGGTATATACTTTATAATTATTGGAATATTGGGACAATTTCTATTTTGCTTCCAGCTTTATTGCTTTGGTCGTGTAGATTTTCATCTTATTATTATAGTAGAGTAGATAATAATAGCCTTAGTATATGTTTAAATATAGTATTCTATTCTTATACTGTTTTGTTTTTTATAATCTTGTGTGCTTAATTTTTTATAAAAACACGTAATCTCGACAAGATTATATAAGTATAGACATGTCGAATGCAGATTATTTAACAGTAGACGCTACTGGTTATTCTAGTTTAGATCGAAACTCAAGTTTTGTTCGTATTAGCATGGAACTTAATCCTCCCTTAGCAAACACTTTTAATGTAAGATCTTTTAGTGCTCCTGTTAATAATAATGTAGTTAATCAATCATTGATGAATTCCGTTGATTTAGATAGAGCCAGTCGAATGGCTAATCCATCTAGTAGTCATGATCCTAGAGTGACTTTTTCATAACCGCTTTTATGTAGGAACATTCCGAATATTTCTTCGAGTAGTAACTCAGGAGAACGAGTTGGTATTCAAAATAGATATCTTAACTTAGGTAACTATTACAAAAGAGTTTCAAACGTAATGAGTTCGACTCCTAAAATAGGTTTACATAATCCTAGTCTGGGAATTCATGATCGTAATCCTAATTTTAGGAATCAGAATATATCTGAAGGTGATAGGGTTTTCAACTTTCCTGTCAATAGACAAGATCATGTGCATTCAGATGTTAATTTAGAACACAAGCTGATGATTAAATATACCCATCAGAAATCTTTAACCTATTTAGAGAATAAACCGTCCGGTTTTAGGAACATCAATGGAAATTATAGCTTTCAAACTTTTGAAATATTCTTTAAATTAGAAGAAATATTAATGGATACTAGCTATTCATTTAATATGGTTCTTTCGGTACTTCTTCCTAAATGTGATGGTTTAATATTAAAGGAAGTTACATCAGCCTTAAACAATAGCTTTGATTGGGTTTATTTTAGAAATAATATTGTATCTACATATATTACACCTACGGTTTTGCATTTACTAGTTAGTGATAAAGTCTATAGAAAACAGGGGTTGACTGAATTAATAGTATGTTAAATCTGTAATGATATCTATGAATATTTTACAACTTGGTTTAAATGAAAGTCAATTAGTAGGAATCATATTGAATGGTATGAATCCGAATCAGCGATTTCGGATGTTAAACTATTATTGTCCAGCTAATAGACAGGAACTGCTAGAGATATCCGAACAATATGTGTCTCATAACAGGGAACAATTAGAATACATTATATTGTTGAGGAGTAATAAAAGCAAGGAAAAAATTTCTTGTTCGAACATTGGTTATTCAATAAAAAAGAACGAACATTGTAATAGTAATCCGAATTCTCATATTACTAATGTACAATCGAGTTACATGAAGAATAGTTTTGGAGTTTTGGATGCTTCAGGATTTTCTGAAAAAAATAGGAATTGATTTGTTCCTCCTGTTAAAAAGAATAATAGTGTCCCATCGGAAATGGACGGATTTGTTGCAACATTCGTCGTTGGTAAGATAAATGACATTTTAACAAATATTTGTGTCGATGGGGCTCTAGTTTCAATTTGGTGAACAGAGACTTAGTGAAACGATGTAAAGTGAAAGAACATGTTCGCAAGGTGGAAGAAAGAACTATCAATGCGCCTTCTGGTCTTAACTTTGTTACAGATGAAGAGGTGACGTTGGTAATTAACTTATCCGGATTTTTCCAGTCCATGATTTTTCGAGTAACTAATAAACTCCCTTGTGACTTCTTACTAGGAATGCCATATCTACGTTCAACGTCAGCGTTAGTTGACTACGATAAAAATCTTTTGGTTTTGTGCGATGGAAAGATGCGTGTGCGATTCAATTATCGCAGGGACTTTTTAGATTCACTTCGAAAAGGATTTAGGTCTGGAGAACAGGTTAGTCAAAAAGTATGGACTGGTGGAAAGTTTCGAAGGAAGAACTTAGTTTCGAAATCAATTGGGATACCTTCTATGTTTATTAGGGCAGTTTCTTATTCAATCCGACATAACGAAAAAGGTGTACAATGTGATCTCGACCTTAACATCTAGAAAAACATCTTTTGACCATAAATGCTCCTGATGCTTCGCAGCTTCTCGGGCTACGAAATTTAATCGAAGGAGAGTTGTCGAGAGACTGTAATAGTGTGGATTAGCAAATTCGGAGGTTGGATACAGAACAAGTTTGCCCAGAAAGCTCTTCCATTACCCATGAGTCAGTGGATAGTGGTCAAAATCGTCTGCATCGTAGATCTTCCGTTGACTTAGCAATGATTTCTACAAATGTGGGAGAAATAGAAGATATGAATAATGCAAAGGATAATTTGAAGTGCGACACTAATCATCGGACTGAGCCAGATTTAAACCATATAGAGGGGGATCCTAATGTTAAACAACAGAAAACTTTGAGGAAGAAGAAGCCAAAGAAGAAGATGATGAAGAAAAATAGAAAAGATCGTGCAAAAGAAAAACAGACTAAGAGTGATCATAGTGCTGTGATTAAAAAGGAAAAGAAAAATGTTGTTTCAGTTCCTTCAGTGAACTCGCATGTTAACAACAGGGTTCCATCGAATTCTTCGGAAGCATCTGACGTGGACGTCGAACAGTCAGAAAAATTCCACACGTTGATAAAGAAAAACAGAAAGTATATTGCGGAGAATATAAATCGAGATTCGGTTAATAATTCTAATCGATTCCCACAGGTGCAAAATCCAGAATACATACAGCTGGAAAACTCGAATCGAGAATCATGGAGTTTTCGGGATCCTGAAATAGATTCTTTCATAAGTTCGATTAAGGATCAATACTCAGATGTAATAACTAATAGAATAGGATGTATTAAGGGTTGTGTAGGCAAACTTTATTTAGCTGAAAACAAACCTTTTAAGCAAAATCCGTTCCTTGTTCCTAGAAATAAACAGAAAGAATTTGATGATCAAATCTCAGAATTGGTTAGGCAGGGTATTCTAATTGAAGTTGACCATTCGAACTATGCCAGTAGTTGCTTCTTAGTGAAGAATAAAGACAAGAGTTATAGAATAGTTGGGAACTTCGTTAAAGCTAACGAGTTGATTGTAAATGGTCCCTTTCCGTCTCCGAACATTGAAGAATGTTTGGCTGGTTTATCAGGTAAGCAATTCTATACGAAAATAGATCTAAAGAAAGCATATTTCCAAATTGTTTTGGATCCTAGCTCACGTGACATCACAACAATTGTTACTCCGAAGGGTCTTTTTCAGTTTACGAGAGTCCCAGTTGGTATTAAAACAGGTAGTAACATTCTTAACCGTGTAATGCACAAAATACTCGGAGATTTGGAAGGAGAAGGAGTAAGATCATATTTCGACGATGTTCTTATATTTTCCGATACTATGGAACAACATAAAGATACTATAATAAAGGTACTTGAAAGATTCAGAGAATTTAATGTCACCATATCTCCGGATAAATGTTTGTTATTCCAATCTAAGATTAACTATCTAGGGTACATTATTTCCGGAGATCAGATGGAAATCGACCCGGCTAGAGATTCAGCTATTAAAAACATACCACCTCCACGAAATAGGAGATGTCTTATGAAGATCTTGGGGCTGTTCAGCTATTATGCAAAATTTGCTCCTGAGTTCCAGGAACTAATGGGATCTCTCAGTGTGAATTAAAATCTCCTAAGAATAAATTTGTCTGGACTCCTGAAAGGATTCTAGACAAATTAAAAGAAATATTAGTTGAAAACATTGTATTAAAGACCCCAGATCTAAATAAACGCTTTATATTACATGTAGACGGATCAGGAAAAGGCATAGCTGCTTGTTTGTCACAAGAAAATAGTAACGGGGAGATTCAACCTGTTTCTTTCTTTAGTAAGAAACTATCAGAAGCAGACAAGCATAGAAGTATATACGAAATAGAGTACATAAGCCTTGTAAAAACCATGTCCCGATTTAAGCACTATTTGGTTAGAGAATTTGATGTCCTGACAGATAATAAGGCCCTTACATGGCTATTAAGCAACTCAAAGCGACTACTAAAGTATGGTCCTCTTGTTCAGACTGTGTCAGTTCTCGTTTAATATTAAACATGTTAGGTCAACAGATAACGTCATAGCTGACACTCTCACAAGAGTGTATGACCCTTTCGAGTTTAATTTAGTTGATGGTCCTTTGGGTTTAGCGGCCTTTGATAGCAATTTGCGTTTAGCGCATAGATGGAAGTTGCCTCTGATACAGGAACCCATTGAAGATTTTCAAAGAGAAGACCCTGAATTGAAAGCGATAATAGATAGAATTGAAAATGGCGACAACATTCCAGGTAATGTATTAAACAAAAAGATTCTCATGAAAAGAAGTAATTCAGTTCATAATCCTTTCAAGATCTTAATCCCTAACGCTTTGAGAAGAGTTCTAATACAGTACTACCATGAGGATAAGCTTGTATGAGGTCAAGATGGTTCATATCGGACTCTTAAGAAATTAATGAAACGCTTCACGTGGGGAAACATGAAAGAGGAAGTGACTGAATTTGTACGTTGTTGCCATAGATGTCAGCTTTCTAAAGAAAATTAAAGGAAAATGGGGTTACTTATATCTGAGTACAGTAAGAGAATCGGATCCCGCTGGTATTTCGATATTATCGGTGTATTGCCTAACTCCAGGGGGTTTAAATATATCTTAATCGGGGTTGACAATGCTAGCCGCTTTGTCGTGCTAGATAAGTTAAGATCGTTATCTTCAGCCTCGATAGTGGACAAAATGTCAGACATCTTCAGTCGACTAGGATATCTAGAAGCTATTTCTACCGACAACGCTTCTGTGTTTCTGAATTTTTTAAGAAATTCTTGTTCGAGCTTGGGATAAAGCACATTACTCTAAGTCCATACCACCCTGAAGGGAACGCTGCGGAGCGTTTTATTAAAACGCTAAAATCCTCCATCAGAGCTTATTACTCATAAGCATTTTTGGTCGTCTCTGATACCAGGCCTTCAATATACGTTAAACATAAGCGAGCATACCGGCCTTAAGATGTGCCCAATCGAGGTATTCTTCGGACGTCCTTCTTACACCCCACTGGAAAATCGATGGGACATCTCAGATTCGGATATTGCTGGTAAGTCAACAAAGTCTTTGTGGTTAGAAGCCATGAAGAATATGGAGAAGGGCTGGGTTAGAAGGAAACGATTAATGTTGCAGAGAAGAAGAGAAGTAGTGTTCTAGTTAGGTGATAAGGTTTTGATTCGATCTCATGTTAAATCTTTTTTGAAAGATAATGTTGCTAGATCACTTAGTGATAAATGGCAAGGTCCATTTATAGTCAGGAGGTTCTTTACACCAAATACAGTCTTGATATCGGACGAGAACGATACTCCTGATTCCTACAAGCGGAACCATGTCTCCGAGATAAAGATTTATCGGGTCCATAGAAATTAGTTTAAATGAAAGGCTGGAAGAGAAAATGGAAACAATGGAATTAGAAAAATTGTATATGTTATAAATTTGTATATAGTAATCTTACGCTTGTGCATTCGGTAGGAATGCTTTCGTCGTCGTTTTGAAGAAAGAAAGGAAACTATTATCGTTAACTTGGGAAATATAGCTCACTGGTAGATTTGAGAGGTAACTGAGAAGACGACGAGCGTTTTAGTTTATAGGGCATGTGGGTAGAAATAAATAAAAACAAATATTTTAAAAAAAAGAGAGTCGAGAGTTTGTTTAGGAAGAAAGAAAAGGAAGGTTGTTTGGGCGTTTAGGACCTTGGATGTGTATTCCGTACCTCCGTTCCTGGTCGTCGACTGGTGGTCTCCATGTCTCGGCTTCTGTGTCGAATTGGCGAGGAACTTGGTATAGGTCTCTCCTGTCGTTGCTCACACTCGCTCCTCGTGAACTTTACCGCTCCTCGTGTACTTCACCGCTTCTCGAGTGCTACTCCCCTCTTCCGGGTCCTGGGACGTTTTTATATGAAACAAAGTAGGAAGATGGCCGACGAAATTACGGAAAAACATCCAAAGTACGCACGTGTAGGATTCAGGAAAGTGCAAGGTAAATGGAATTCTCGACTTATTTAATAATTTGTCAACAGTTACAGAACGCTTTGGTTACATCAGATTACATAAGTTACATAAATTTACCAAGAATGAAGAATGAGGAATCGTCTACTAAAGAGAATTTTGAAATGTTTGCTGACTGTCTTATTATTCCAAGTTGTGTCTGTCTCTCATCATCCACAGAAAATAAAGAAAGAAAAAAAAAATAAAAAATAATATCGTTTTTAAATCTTGATTTGTTTATATACTGAATATTAAAAATATTAGGGAAATCCAATATCTCTACATTCCCGCCACTAAATCTTACTGAACGACGAAAAGAGGAACGCTGTCGTTTCAGGTCCAATTACTTATTGAACGCACTGTATATCTTTATGTATGTTAAATACATATAAAAAAATAATTAATCACACATCACTAAAAAAAACACTTAAATCACTAGCGTTAACAGATAATAAAATGTAGCACTAAACCAATCAATCAATCAATATTTGAAGAATAAACACACAAGAAAGTTAATTTGTCAATTTGAAAGCATCATCTTTCAATGTCTTGGATAGTTCCTGTCTTTTCTCCCATTTAAATAGTTGACGTAATCGTTAAGATACTGAAGCACATGGTCTTGTTTATAACATTGAACTTGAAACTGTAGAATGCTGAATCGGCAGAGTCTCAGCTGCAAGATAATCTACTCCAGCTTGGTCGTTGACCATATGCAAAGGACGTAGTGAAGTTGAAGTAGCTGTCACCAGATGGCAGATGTTATCGGCTTGGCTGGATAGATGACGCTGGGCGTGATGGGGTGTGGCTGTGAGCTTCTTGAAGATGTATAATTATAATATATTTATATTTGCAGTATTTATGTCCGTGACGTGTGATAAGGTGAGTTTTACGTGCATCAAAAAATTAGTGTGAACAAAAAGTGAGAGAAAAAAACGTTCAGCAACATATCATTCCTTGCGTCGGTTGGTGGGCAAATCGTGAGGTTCAAATCTGAGCGTCGATATCTCTTGATGTCCATAAATCCTCTTCTTCTTAGTGGTGTAATGCTGCATTGAGGTACGGAAAGGGGTTGTGGGGAGATAAATTTTTTTATAAAAAAATATTAAAGGAAAAAAGGAATAGTGATTGAAGTTATCAGAAACATGTGACTCTGTATATGTGTATCTAGGATGAAGATTAAAAAAGGGTGTATATCAGAAGAGTAGAAAGTGAAAATTATAGATGTTATAATATAAAGAAATAGGAATTGTAGCGAAAATATGGCAAAGGAACACAGTCTCTAAGCCGTGGGAAAATGTAAACATGAAAATTTTCAAGATGGCTGCCATGACGCTATGACGGAGGGATGGGAGTTTTCGCAAAGGCTCTCGGTATAGTAATGGCCGATGTTTGTTTACAAACAGAAGGATAAAAGCAAAACGAATGACAAGTTATAATGGCTGTTTTAAATTTTGGGGGGGGGCACAAGAGTTCAAAAACAAGGATAATGATATTGGGAAAGTAAGATTTGATTAAGATAACTATTATTAGGCTTTTGAAAGGCGATTTCAAAGTCAAGGTACCTAAACGTGAATCCAGTGGCGTCTCGGGGGGGTTGGTTTTACGAAATAATGGAATTGTGGAGAAGATTTGAAAGTAAGGAAAATTAGAGTGAAATGCGGTAAGGTTATTGTCCGAAGACTTACTTCCGGTGAGAAACAGGGTTGGCAACTCAGGTAAGAATATCAAGGTATCGTAAAAAAAAAAAAAAATCAGGGAAGATAAATAAAGGAAGTGTCGTTATTTGAGGACTGTGAGGGTGATTTTTATGAAAGCCTGAGAGTGATCGTAGTATTTCAGTAGAGGTGGGTAGGAGGCATCAGAAAAATTAGGAGAATAGAGAACCATAAAAAAAGAAGAAAAAGAAAGAATTAGTATTAGTATAAGTACTTCACATTCATGACCTGACCAAATGCCCAAAATATCTAAACAATTTCCTATTAAAATCTTAAATACAATTTCCTTAATATCATATTCTAAAGGGGGCCGGGGGGCTCATTATTTCCAACATAAACCTAACCCATTTCCTGATTAGGTTGGGAATTTAAGGTAACTAGAGGTTGGATTGGGTTTTATCGCCCAATACTCGATTGTGTTAGTAAAATTATGTTGGAAATAAAAATTGTGGGGGGGAAGAAGGTCTCTAAATTCATAAAAATAGGTATGTCCGGTAATGATTCTCAATTTTATATGGTCGTGCGTATATACGTTCTAATATCTTCTTCTAGATGCTGTTTCACAAAATGCGTGAATTACTCGACGTCTCAGTTTCCGTATCCGCTTTTAAGAATACACTATGTAGTTGGAAATGTACGAAGATTTTACGTTAGAATTCCTTAATTCCAGGACGGTAGAAGGTGGTACTATAATCTCTGTACCAAAACTTCCGTCATTAACTATCAATTCTTCCGGAGGAGGAGGTAAACTCAATTCTGACACTGAATGTGCATCCTCATTTCTGTTCGAAGTGGTGAACTTTTCTGGGGTCACTTCAGGTTCTTGATCTCTTTCTTCAATCCTCTCGTTACATTTATTCTCAAAACTCTTCATCTGCAGTGGCGTATCATCACCAATTTTTTTCATTAAACTTTTCATAACTCTATAGAGCAAAATTAGACTTACAATTGCAATAACGGTTTGCACAATGTCTAAAAAGTAGCTCAATTCTTGCAAAGAAAATTCCGTAGACGCACTACATTTTCTACAAAACCATATAAAATTGAAAATCCCATGTTCCCTTAGCAAATAAATAAGTAGAAGAGTGATGATGATATTCCAAATAATAATAATTCCTGGTATAAAATACTCATGCTTATAGATAGGCATCTTAATGGGCGTCTGGTCAATTATCGTAAATGCTGATATATTCATATGTCGGATCGAAGAACTCCAAACATCGTTAAGTAAAGATGAAACATTAAAAAATTCATTCCCTTTATACGTAGATCGTAATAGCATCAGATCATTAGAGACTAGCTGGCTCGGAAAAAGATGTAAAAATACAGGTTCGGTAAGATCATTGTCGAGACACGGAAAATCCGATCTGACGAAAAGATTTCTTTCCACAATTAATTTAGTATTGCATGGTATTCGAATTTTAAGGGCTCCGTATAATCTGGCTTCTTCTGGAACTCGAATAGTTGACACATTTTCTCTAGTCTTCAAAGTTAGAAATTCTGGCGGGTGTGTTAAAACAAACTCATGCGATCCAATGTCTATAATCTGTGCCTCTTTCGAATCATAGCACGTATGGTCACAATTGTGTAGTATTTCCCTGACTGTACTGGCAACGAAAGCTGCGTGAGCACAATTTATTAAACGAGAACGTGTCACAGTGTGTGTAGGTATCTTACATAACTTTGATTGGCTATAATGACAAGCAAGTAGGCTTGTTCCTGTTATTGGTATAAGATCTTTTTTATCTTGAACTACCATAACTAAAGGCTGGATATCAACGGTACAAGTTTGGTTGTATACAGCAAACGGAAGTGGCTGCACATCATATAACTCAAATGAAGGCTGTATTTCAACGATCGGAATTTTCATCTGTAGGTAAATGTACGTGTCGGTGATTGAACAAGTCAAAACATTAATTGAATAATACATCTCCAATAACGACTTATCTATGGCTAACTTATATCCATTTTTCAAAATGATATTCTCAAATTCAGATAAATGTGCGTGCAACACTTTATAAGGGATTATATTAGGGTTCAGCCTTGCATCTGTACACATCTGGATTGTCAGATCATATTTAAAAATTTGTAGAAACTGTACAAACTGCGTTGAAATCGAATAAAATTCTTGAATGAACGAAATGACCTCTTTATGTACTCGATTTGCAAGTTTATTAAGATGATCTCCCAGATCATGTTCTTGATCCAATATTTTTGCCGAAAAGTTTCTAATTTTATGAAAATTATCTTGTATCTGATCTTGAAAACTTAAAAATTCTGAAGTTGTGTTCTGAATATATAAATTGTTTTTCAACAATTGTTTTTGTAAACCCAGTACTGTCTGTTCCAAATGAAATTCCTTCTTGTTTATCGAATCAATAGATGAACTGTCAGCTACGTCACAACACCAATTCAATGCTTTCCCAATGAACCCTAGCAGTGCACGCGGCGATCTGGTTGATAATCGATGAAATCGTGGATTTGGAGGCTTTAAAAAATAATCGTTAATATGGACTTGCAGATTATGTAGGACTTTCGCAGCTTCGCAGACATCTGGAGCTAGAGTGTCATTTTCGTTGCAAAGCAGAGATTCAAAAAGAGAAGAAACCTTAACATCATGCGGAAAGGAAAATGTCAAATTAAAAGATATCGGTAATGAGTGTTGGTACAAAATAACATTTGGGAGTTTACGGAAAAATAAACCAGATGTTATTTGGAACTCGGTGTTATTAGACGTCACATGTGGGAAAGAGAAAGATAGGATAATGCAGCTTAAAACAAAATAGGTTATCTGAAACACAAATTAAATATAATGAGAAATTTAAAATTTTCACATGTTCTATTGATTATTATCTCTGTTAGCCTAAGTATATATGTTCCTGTTAAATTGCGTTACTAATTTCAATGTTTCCTTCTTTTCTAGGTAAGTGGAATGCCTACTAGTTCATCTCAGTACTTCACCTAATTTTATTTTCAACAATGGAGGTAGACAAGTCATAGCAAAAACTGTTTTTGAGAGATGGTTTAATACTTCCTCTGGACCTGCACTTTAACAGAATAATGGACACAGGATTTTTTTTTGTGGTAAAAGGTTGTACTAACATACTGCAAATTAACATAGAAATAACTCCCTGTTAGGCCAGTAATAAACTAATCTCTAGGTTAAGTACATTATATAAATTTTATGCTCTTGTAAAGGACAAAAAACTCATTTCGGGAAATATTCGTGCATCACTTTTTCGTAAATAATTTGATTTTGTTTATCGAATTGAACAAAAATTATTTTTTCGAAATAATCGAGGTACTCCTCGAGATATTCCCTTACTACGTTCAAAGCAATTCTTGCAGCCTCTAATTTCGGGTAGTTAAATACTCCTGTAGCTATATTTGGAAAGGCAATGGTCGTTATGTCATTGTCCATAGCCAACTGTAGGGATTTCTCATAACACATCTTTAGGCGCTTAGCATTTTTAT
The DNA here is from genome assembly GCF_964235325.1 of Thermobia domestica. Taxonomy (NCBI): domain Eukaryota; kingdom Metazoa; phylum Arthropoda; class Insecta; order Zygentoma; family Lepismatidae; genus Thermobia; species Thermobia domestica. The sequence continues at coordinate 111,409,493 of NC_137463.1, read as the reverse complement.
CATCGGGTGCAGATACATGTATAACATAATCTACAGGTAGATTATATCCTGAGGTTAATACGGCATTACCTGGGTTCAAGTGACCAATTTTCTTGCACTCCTGCCTCATTTCACTTCCCGCCAAAGACTGTACCATCAAGTCTACACCTCCTCTTGGTTGCAACTGGGTGTTGGATGAATTTACGATCGCTTGTCCTGCCAGTGACGTAATAGACCCATAATACAAAGCCACTTTCCGGTTAATTTCCTCGTTGACGGCAAACTTCGGTTTTTCAACATCAGCCATCGATTTGGTGTCGGGTCCGGTCTCGTCCCACGACGGAATTTCGGTCATCAATTTCACATCTCGAATGAACAATGAATCCGCTTCCCCCGTGCTTTCCTCTTCCTGATACTCCATCAAAAAAGAAGTGGACTCCTCCTGCTGCTGAAAATCCTTTTCCTGGACTCCTTCACCCAATATTTGTGCATCCTGATTCTCTAACTTTTGCAAGTCCTTAGATATTCCCTTCTCAGGTGGATAATACTTCTTAAGCCGGTCTATAGAAAATGAGTCTATCTTAATCTGTCCTCTAGGTGTTCGAAACTTAACATAATAGCTGTTGTCATGTTTTTTGGACACAATTTGACCAGGTCCAAAATACTTTCCCGAGAAAGCAGCACATTGTCCTCGTTTTCTAGACAGATCAAAAATCCAAACCGCTTCACCCTGCTTGAATTCTTGTTGTATTCGCTTCTTGTCGTAAGACTTCTTGGACGTCAGATGTCGGTTGTACAAATTTTCTTGGGCTTTTTCGCGTATATACTTCATTCGTTCCAATCTGTCTTGGTTTTCTGAAAATTGACATTCCATACCCAACATGGCGGAATGCAACAACCGAGGAGAAAAGCCGTGGAGGAGTTCGAAAGGAGAATATTTCATGCTCAAATTGCACGTGACGTTATAGGCAAAGGTTACTTCTGGTAGAAGTTCAATCCAACGTGATTGGTCAGTTTTGTCTAAGGCGATCTTCAATTGCTGTTCTATATTTCTTACTGCGATTTCTACACTCCCAATAGAAAAATGCCCTTGAACGTCAGCGAAATGTATTTGAGTCCCCAGTATTTTACATAACTCCTTAAATAATTGACTGGTAAATGCAACACCTCTATCACAACAGATTTGAGTTGGTATCCCATACTTCAATATGATGTTGTCATATATGAAAGCACTAACAGAAGCTGCAGAAGCATCTGGTAGAGAACCAGTAATACAAAAACGAGTTCCTTCATCTATGACTATAATTAGAAATTTGTGGCGTAAGATATTATTACTAGGGTAGGTCCCACCAAGATCCACATAGATTCTAAAGAAAGGATGAACGCTAGGATGTGTCTGAAGACTACCGAACTGTTTTCCACTCCTCTTTTTTAGCAATTGACAAGTTACACAAGATTGGCACTTATCATACACAAATTTTTTCATATTGGGGAAATAGACAGACTTTAATAAAAGGTTGTATGTTTTCGAAAATCCACCATGGCACGCACCCAGTTTCCCACAATGCAGTTTCTCAAATACAATGTCTCGCAATTTCGATGGTACTGCTAACAAATAGACTTTACCGAATGGTGTCTTATTCACTTTGTATGCTACATTATTCTTCAAAACAAAATACGATGCCTGCCTTTCATAGGCTGGATCCTTTTCTGCTTGATCCTCCAAGTGATCAATAATTTTCTTCAGTACTGCATCTTCTCGCTGTTCTTTTGCGATATCAATGAGGTCCATGTCTTCGATTAGGAAAATTCTCGGGTCAGAGGCACTCTCTTCTTCATCTTCCTTGTCGCGACTATGCTTAACAAAGCGACTCAAACTGTCGGCTTCTATGTTGTCGGTACCTTTCACGTGGGCGATCGTAAAATCGTAACAATCAATCTCAGACATCCAGCGTGCTAATTTACCTGTCAGGTTCTTACTGTGGCGAAGAAACGTAATAGCTTTGGAGTCCGTATGAAGATAGAAATGTCGACCCACCACGAAATATCTGAAAGATCGCAGTGCATACAGCAGAGCCAAGAGTTCCAAATGGTACACTGACAAATTTTTTTCTGAAGGTCCAACTGCTCGACTGGCATATGCGATCGGTACTAGTTCAGCTTCAGGATCGTCTGAAATAGGTTGTTTTGCTACAGCTGCGAGGCCCTTCTTGCACGCATCGGTGTAGATATGTAGATCCCTCTCTGGTTTGTATGCCATCAATGTTGGGGCTTCCAAAATTGCTTTTTTCAGAGCTTCAAAAGATTCTTGTTGCTGGGTTCCCCACTTAAAATCTTGGTCTTTTCGAAGCAGAGTTTGAAGAGGATAAGCGATTTCCGAGAAATCCTTAACATACCTTCGCAAAAAGGAGCACACCCCTAAAAAACTTTTTAAATTCTTCTTCGTGCGTGGACGTTGGAAATTCTGAATCGTGGCTAACATTCGATCTGACACTTGTACTCCAAATTTTGATAAACGATGTCCCAACACTATCAAAGAATAATGTGCGATCTTTGTCTTCTCGGGAGACAATTTTAGTCCCCGTTCTCTAAGTTTTTCAAAAAGGACCTTGCACCAATGCACCATCTCGTCTACAGATGACGCGATAATGTAGAAGTCGTCCACATAATGCATAATATTTGTACTTCGAACGCCTGCTAACGTCAATTTGACCAGTCTATTAAGCGCTGCTGCAGAAGAAATGTGTCCCATAGGTAGGACACAATATTGATAACTTGACATGCCTGGTATCGAGAAGCCTGTACACTCTTTCGACTCCTCTGTAATCGGAATTTGGAAGAATCCTTTGGTCAAATCACTCGAGGTATAAAGATGTCCTGCCATACGATTGATTATGTCATCCACCGACGGTGTCGCAAAGTTCGAAGGATGGGACTGCTGATTTAGACCCCTCAGATCACTTACAAATCGGAACTGATTATTACGCTTCCTAATCAGCAAGATGGGGTGGTTCCAGGGCGAGATTTTTTCCCTCAGAATCCCTTGACGAAGCATCGTGTCTAACTGCTGCTTGAGTATTCCACGAAGATGATAAGGCACTGAGTAGGGCGTCTTATTCACGGGTGTAGAATCGGATAGACGAATTTCATGAAGGTAGCCTCGTGCGAGTCCTATGTCCTCCTCAGACCAACTCCAAACATCAGGAAATTCTCGTATGAGACTGTAGAATCTTTCTTTCTCTTCTGGAGATAGCTCGGGGTTGACATCGACACGACTAGGATCACAAAGTCGCCTGGAAAGCTCCATCTTCTCCGGGGACGGTAGGCTTTCTTCTACCGACGAAAAACTCCTTTCCTCAGGCTCCTCTGGGACCTCCTCAAAATCTTCAGCATCCCCAAGGTGTGTACCTTGTCGCAGTTTGATCTCCTTAATGGTGGGATTCGTAACATACACCACGGGGCATCCTCCATTCACTATCGCACATGGAATAAAAATGTCCAGTATTTCTTCTATCCGGCGAGAGGGTGACAATAATAACTTCTTCCCCAAAATATCCCAACAACTGCGTAGCTTCACCAGAGTATGCGAGCGAGGTGGTAAAATCGTGTTTTCCAATACTCTAAAAATAGCCCGAGATCCCTGCGCAAGCCTGGATGTTAAGACTTTTGACAAATTGACTTCTAAATTCCTCGGAGGTAACGTTTTTGAAGGAGGGCGTCCGAATCGAAAAAGAGTTAAATTTTGCTTATTGTAATCTAAAACAGCCCTGTGCTTTTCCAAAAAATCGGCGCCAATCAAAGGCCCATAATCAAAATTTGGAATAACTCTGAATACATGAGTAAACCAGTTTTTACCAATCCTAAATTTTAATAAAGCTATCTCAGAAACTTGTATAAACTTCCCTGTTACTCCCCGAAGTCTAGTATTAATACGGAAACGTTTAGCATTTTCCGGGACCAAATTTTCCCCCAGACAACTGATCTGGCTGCCGCTGTCAATCATCAGTTCTACGACTTTCCCGTTCATTAAAGCTGACACATGAGGCAATTCGTTAAAGGACACTATAGGGACTATAACGGAACCTTGAGTAGATTCGTCCCGACCATCTACTCTGTCTGCGTGTTTAAAGAAGGCATACGACAATATCTCGCAATATGATTCGGTAATTTGCATTTGTAACAAATAATTTGGCCTCTATCCGGAGTCGAACCCTGACCTGGCGAAGAATTACTATTACTTGAGGACGCAAAATCACTGCTGGACTTTTTATTAGTATCAGCATTATTATTCTGACTTCTGTTGTTTTGATTACCGTTCCGTTTTCCTTGGTAATCCTGACCTACATTTTTCGGCTGATTAAACTGCTTTTTCCTATATTGAAAATCATCGCTTCTTTCACAATTTGTTGAAGGAGCTAAGGCTGAAATCTGCAGCGTCAACTTTGACAGTTGTTGCTGTATGTCAGTCAACGGGTCGATTACCGGTTGGTTCTGTTGAGTCTGCTGGTTTTGCAAGTATGCTGACTGTGTATTATATGGTTGAGCAGTAATCGAACTTTGAACCCTTACTTCAGCATTATTCTGAGTATTAGCATCTATGCTAGTCGGAGAAAATAAAGACGACTGCAAAACAGCAGAATTCTTTTTCAAGAATTTCTCTAATTCCTTACGCTTCAATAACAATTTAGTCCTTTCCTCGATAATTAGGTCGTTCAGAAGGTCACTGACCGTGTTGTACTCCTTTCGTACTACAACTTTAAAGTAATCGGGTAAAAGTCCTTCCACAATAAATTGTAATTGTTTCTTTTCATTGGCAGTCGGGTCTGCGCGTAAAATCAAATCCTGCTTCGCATAAACGTACTCTAGAACGGATTCTGATTCATTCTGATCACGGGCTCGCATCTGAGCTTCAGATAATTGTGGCACCAAATTGTCCTTAAAAGCGTTTATAAAAGCTTGCTTGAACTGGTCGTAAGTCATTTGGGCAAATTCTGGCTTTCTTTCTATGCCAGCAAACCAGTTTTCAGCGGGGCCACGGAGTAGGCTCCCCAGCACCAATTTTCGTCTCATACCATCCCATGAATTAATGCTAGCGATGGTCTCATAGCGTCTGATGTACGTGTTTACATCGTCACCCAACCGGGCATAAAAAGGCTCTGGTTTCACAATCGTGCCGTGCATGGACGGAGGTGGATCGTTTCCTCCTGTAGCCATACTGCTAGAACTAGAACCACGAACAGTTACGTCTAAAGAATCAGGAGAAATATCCGAAAATGATTCCGAAAATTCTAGCTTCTTTTTAAGTTGCTCTAAATAATTACGTGTAAATTTAGTCGATTTAGGAGACGAACAGGCCGCGGGATCGAAATAGACAGTATCACTTAAGTTAAAAATATCCTCTAAAGGTATCAAAAATTCGTCCGCTAGTCTTCGCAACATATAACACAAGTAATAAAACTATTGGGCACAAGTCAAGACCTTAAATATGCTATACCTACACTAAAAACTAAATACAACACATAAAACATACACAAGAGGTATTGGGGCTCCACCACTCTCCGAAAAGGAGAGAAAAAGAAGGGTAATTATAGAATAGCATAAGAAAGATTGCTCAAAAAATAAAAACAAAAGAGAACAAAACTAGTTTCATAGAGGGTTGGTGGCGGGGAAGTTGGAGGTGATTCTAAAAAGCCTAAAAAATGAAGAGAAAACAGTTTAGAAGTTTGAAAGACAACTAGCATTGATCACCTTCTTACGCTGATGCGAGAAAAAAGATCAGCATCTCCATCATCTTACGCTTGTGCATTCGGTAGGAATGCTTTCGTCGTCGTTTTGAAGAAAGAAAGGAAACTATTATCGTTAACTTGGGAAATATAGCTCACTGGTAGATTTGAGAGGTAACTGAGAAGACGACGAGCGTTTTAGTTTATAGGGCATGTGGGTAGAAATAAATAAAAACAAATATTTTAAAAAAAAGAGAGTCGAGAGTTTGTTTAGGAAGAAAGAAAAGGAAGGTTGTTTGGGCGTTTAGGACCTTGGATGTGTATTCCGTACCTCCGTTCCTGGTCGTCGACTGGTGGTCTCCATGTCTCGGCTTCTGTGTCGAATTGGCGAGGAACTTGGTATAGGTCTCTCCTGTCGTTGCTCACACTCGCTCCTCGTGAACTTTACCGCTCCTCGTGTACTTCACCGCTTCTCGAGTGCTACTCCCCTCTTCCGGGTCCTGGGACGTTTTTATATGAAACAAAGTAGGAAGATGGCCGACGAAATTACGGAAAAACATCCAAAGTACGCACGTGTAGGATTCAGGAAAGTGCAAGGTAAATGGAATTCTCGACTTATTTAATAATTTGTCAACAGTTACAGAACGCTTTGGTTACATCAGATTACATAAGTTACATAAATTTACCAAGAATGAAGAATGAGGAATCGTCTACTAAAGAGAATTTTGAAATGTTTGCTGACTGTCTTATTATTCCAAGTTGTGTCTGTCTCTCATCATCCACAGAAAATAAAGAAAGAAAAAAAAATAAAAAATAATATCGTTTTTAAATCTTGATTTGTTTATATACTGAATATTAAAAATATTAGGGAAATCCAATATCTCTACAGTAAAAAGATTATATAATAAGTATTATTACTAAATTGTAAATATATTCTTAAATTTTAATCACGGCCGTGATTATCTAAAAGTCATGTAAATTTAGTATTGTATATAATATTAATTTTATCCATTGTATATAATATATTATAGTAGTTTGGCTTATTCTTGTATATTCTTGTGAATATTTTATTATATATTAATTGTATGCTAATCATATTTTCCTATATTTATAGATTTCCAATTAGTAAAAAATTCTAGATCAGAATTTTTTTGCAAAAAGGCTGGTGGATGTAACGTGTCCTCTTCGTGTGGAATGAGGCCAACGAATATGGACGCGTCACAAGAATAATAAAAACTAAAAAGGAAGAAAATAACTGTATAATAGATTGATTAAGTCCAAATAATATGGAAGAGTCACTATGCAATGTTAAAGTCATTGAATTGGTTTGATTAGTTGTTCTTATAAAAAAGTAGAAAGAAAAAATCAGAAAAGTATGTGGAATATTTAGGTAATAGCAGTTGGAAAGTCTGCTGGAGGAAATGGTAGCTGTCGAGAAAGGGGGCGTGGTTAGCGTTCACCGACTCAACAAGCTAAAGAAGGTTTCGCTCCTTGTTATTCATATGGTTTGCTGGGAAGGTTCTCCTTTCGGTTCGAGAGGGTTTCTCTATTACGGAGAATGGTTCAACGTCGTACTTTTTGTTAATGTAGTGTGTGTGTATACGACGTGGATCGATAAAGTCCTGTTGGTGGAATGTCAGTATTATTTTATATAAGTGATCAGTGAAAAAGGAATGTTTTATTCCTTGGTTCTGCTATTCACGAAAGCTAACTTAGTAGCGTGTCAAACGGGCACTTTTGTTTTTCTTTTTGTGTGGCTACTAAGCGATGATAGTGATTCCGACTGTGAGATTTTTTAAAAGTGATTTAAACCGCTGTGAATTGCTAGCTCAGTTAGTGGTTTGCGTGATTATTTTCTCACTATTTTTCCATTCTGTGCAGAGAAATTGTGCAATTAAAATCAAGGAAGGGTCTTTTGTCCCAAGTGAAAGCCCGATTCAATCACGTGAAAAGTAATTCCTTTTGGACATTAGCTGGTTTGGTTTGCTTGAAAGCCAACTATAATTTATTTCTTGCTTATATATATTTGTGTTGAAACGAAGGCACGAAAGAATTTTGGAGGAATTACATAATATATGAATACTGACGTATTTCTACCAATTAGACTTTGTTCGATAGCCAAAATAGCTCAGACTAATTCCATATTTCCAAGAGAGGAGAGGTTACACACTAGAAGGTAAATTCAATAACTAAAATAAATAGAGGTGAGTGAAATTTCAAACTTCTTTTCAAGTAGTCATTGTGACTTGTCAGATTGGTGTTTGTATGGTTGTGAAGCTCGTTTTTCACTTCAGGTCGAATTGCTAATGCAATTTCATGGTCTTTTCACCCTTAAGTTAAATTTCAGAATTTTTCTCATTTTTGAAGTTTCGCGGAGTGCTAAGTAGAACTGGGGGACAATTTTCGCATTTAGAATAAGTTAACAATTTTCCAATATTTCCTGATTATATTGGTTTCTTTTTTAGTTTGCAGTGTATTTAGCTTGTATATTGAGTTTCTCGAGTATTTTGATCGTAGGAGTTTTATATTACAATTAAATTTTTCCTCCAGCATTCTCATTCCACATTTGCTCAAATACATGAAAGAATATAGGAATTACTAGTTGAGAGATTGATGAAATGGGTTTATGAATGTTTTAAATGAATTTGAATATAGAACATTATCATTCCACTGTGAATTTGAATATAGAACATTATCATTCCACTGTTTAGAATTTAGAGACTGAGATTTATATATGAAAGAATTTCTATTTATTCAAGATTAAGAGATTTGGCATTTACATAATTTGTATGAGAATAAAATTTTGATAATCGTCTCATTGACTTATATGTTATACAGTATCTTCGTAAAGCGAAGTAATAAAGAAATTAATAGCGTGTTCAAATTTGTTAAATTGCTCGCTTTGCTTTATGAGGTTAGATTAGAAAGTGACGTAAAAAGTATTATTATTACTTTGCTGAGAATAAAATCTAAACTTTTTTGGAGGAATATATTTTTTAAGTAATATTTATTCAAGAAATAAAATTACTTGTTGAGAATTAATATTCAGATAACTTTCTTACATAGAATTATTGAGAATTAAAAGTAAAGTACATTTCTTATCAGTAATATTCAGATTTCATTAGTATATTTTTTGGGTATTTACGTATTTTATTTTTATTTTGTGTTTGTTAGTGTATCTACATTATTCTAACGTAATATTGTAAATACACAAACCTAGTTTCGTTATCTTTAATAAACTGTTATTTAAAAATTGAATTCTTTTGGTATTCTTTAATTATTATATTATATATTTATTTCCTGTATATGTTTAATTTCCCTATTGCATTTGGAAATATTGGAAAGATATTTAACTGCTACACGGACGAACAGAACGATGACGAACTGAACCTTCTGGCCCAAGTCCCATCGACTAGGTGTCATTGGATTGTATCCGGATTGACAATTATTATTATTATTATTATTATTATTATTATTATTATTATTGTGAATAGTAATAGTTCTCAAACTGGAGGCTTTCTAGAGATACCGGGTATTTCTTTCAATTTATCAAGACTAATTGAAAGAAATACTCGTATTCATGAATGAAAATTTAATTACAAAACTGGAAGTCAGCTTAGTGGCAGTTAGTTTAAAACATATGGACCATTAGGTCAGTACAAATCAAGAACAATATCACTAACGCTGATTGTCCTCCTGCTAACATGATTCTCTACGAATAATCAGAATGCTAAATTAAAAAAAAACTCAGAATGTCAGAAACTGTGGCAACCCTATTTGTATACCGTCTTACTTTCTCAATTAATATTCTATCACTTCCGGTTCTAAATTTCTATCACTTCCGGTCTAGTAGAAATTTGAAGATGAAATATATATTCTTTGGATACTTAATCGATTAGAGTAAATCGCTTCTCGCTATTACTCTCTTTGCTTTATAACGATAAATGTAAAAAACGGAAATGATTGATTTCTACCACTTCCGGTGAATGGATCTCCTCCATCAACGAACTCGATTCGTAACTTTTGATCTTCTGCATCAGGGTTTCTCAACCTGTGGTACGAGTACCACTACGGTAAGCGAGCCGCTTTTGGTGGTATACGGCTTACGATGGTATCACTAATTAATATTCTTTGGCGGTTCGCCTGGGGAAAAGGTTGAGAACCTCTGTTCTACATCATAGCCAACATTTATAGTGACCATTAAGTAGTTCTTTAATTTTTTGTGTTTCGGACAGACATACGCACAGAGAGAGAGAAAATATATAAAGAAGTTTTGGTAAATCAAGCACCATAAAACCAGTATGTTTTATAGACTTATAAACTTTTGACTAGACGGCTAGAAATACTATTCGAAATAGTGTGTTCCTGTTTCGCAGAATACTGTTTAACATAAAGATGTTCAAACTGTTTTTTCACATTCAGCGTTGTCATATTTTGAAGAACAGAAAAATGACCTAATGCGTCTGGTTCTGTTTTGCAGGATTAAAGTTTTTTTTCACGTAGGTTTGTGGAAAATCTGTACTGCACCGAAAGTATGCCGATATTTGTATTACATGTAGAAAAGTTAATCCCATCGTTTGGAAATTGATAATTTCGTAATACTGCAATCACACATAAAAATTGCAAGTAACAAACAAATTATTTCTTAAATTATTGAGAAAGTCAAGATGGCTGGTAGGTATACCAGCACACGTTGCACAAGAAGTATTTGGGATGATTCTTTCCACTCCTTTTCTGCTTATTCCAAAGCAAAAGTCAGTTGTTTCATCACTCATGCTTCAGCAAATAAAGAAAAAACTGAACATTGTTGCTTCCAATTTCTTGTGCAAGAATTTATGACTAACTTCGGAAAAGCGGCAATAAACGCAACAAGAAAAACATTCCAGCAAGCGACAGTACGCTTTGTCTGTCTCATTTTACCAAATTTGTATTGAAAATGGTTCAATATATTGGGTTGGCTTCATTCTGTAGTGACCTGAGTAAATGGGTTAGAAAAGGAGTTGCACTTCCCATGTTCATCTTGAAGACATGCCTGATGCGTTTTTGTATGTACAAGACGATACACCCGACACCCCAGTGGCACAGGTTTTGCTAAACTACTTTGTGGACACCTATGTTGACGAATATAAATGCAATCTCAATGCTGAAATTGCAAGCCAATAAAGACAAGACGATATTAAGAGTCATGCCTCTGTATTTCATTTACTAAGTTTACATTATTGTTCAATGCAAATTATTTTTCTTTTTTTAATTAATGTATGTTTAAATGTTTTTTCTTGCAATGTTTTAGAATTGGACTTGCGCGACACAGCTTTATCGCGAGCCGTACCCTTTCCTTATTCTTATGTTGGTGTTTTCTTTCCTTCGCTAATTATTTCTAGTATTGAGGTGTACCAAAACTCGTCATGCGATTCTACAAAACAGAAGGTAATCGAATTCAATTACTCGTCGGCATTTAGCCGTTAGGACACTTTTGCAGAACAGGAATGGGTAAACTTGGCAATGCTGTACACAGATCATGCATTTTGCAATACAGGAAATAATCATTCGAAACAACACTTTCTACTACAATTTTTTTTCGAGTCTTAGTCTCACATGTTGTAAGTTTATGGAAAGAACTTTCTGGAGATTTCATTCTGTTGGCTGTGTTCATGCTCATGTTTATATATGTGTGTATGCAAACGACAAATGTTTAGCGTTTGATTTTCACGTCCATCTGATGAACGCTTTTACCTCGCTAGCCATGAAATTTTCTGTTGAAGCAAATGAATGCATCACTCGCATCAATTCCCTGCTTCAACACTTTTTTCCTATCTTTTTATCATTATTTATTCCCGTGCTTTTTTTGACGTTTCCAGGAATCAGTAATCTAATTCTCCAAATGACTTCAATATGTAATCGACGTTCGTTCTGAATGCAGAATGCTTTGACTACCTAATGTTCTCTGCCCACATTTCTTTTGTTGCTAAGCAAAAATACGGCCATGATTGTTACCTCAACTTTAAAACGTTGACGTTTTTTTAATCTTGAATATACAAGGTGTGTCTGGAAAGTTCGGTGAATTGTCATAGAAAATGAATGAAACAAGAGTTACAAATAAAATACCTTTACTTGCCTTCAAACTAAACACCATTAACTACAACACACTTGTGACATCGCTTGTAAAGCTGCTGAAATCTGTCAGCAAAAACGTCTTAGGGAATCGCTCGGAGCACCATGGTCACACGTTGTTGTATATCCGCAACGTCGGTAAAGTATAAGCGTTTCAGAATTAATTTAAGACGGGGAAACGAAAAGATGTCTGCCGGCACCAAATCTGGAGAACAAAGGGGGTACTAAAGAATAGTCATTTTCATTGAGCGAGAAATTGGAGCAGGCGGATCGCGGTGTGCGGATGAGCATTATCGTGGAGGAAATTCCCTTGTCTACTCAGGTACTATTCTGGCTGAACCCGGCGGATATATTGCAACAAATCCCTTGTAAACTTCTGCGTTGACAGTTTGACCCTCGGATAAAAATTCGTGATGGATCAAGCCATTGCTGTCGAAAAAGATCAATCTCATCTTAATCTTGGATGTTGTCAGCCGACATTTATTTTTAGGCGGATAAGGCAAAGGACATCATGTCGTTGACTGTAGTATCAGGTCTCATCTCCTGTAATGGTGGTTTCAAAATCTTTAGATTCCAGTCAGACAAGTCGATGAAATCTCCAGACGTTTCCTTTCGAGTTTGATTCTGCTCGTCTGCTAGCCTATGCGGTGCAAACCGGGTACTAATTTTTAGCTTTTCCAAATGTTCGTAAACAATAGTGCTTACCTTTTCTTCGCTTATCTTCAACGCTTATGCTATCATTCTTAAAGATAGCCGCCTACGATTCCCAAGCATCCTTCGTACTCGTGCGATTTGTCTCGGATTGTGCTTGTTAGCAGCTGACCCAGTGCGGCTCATCCTCGACACCTTTCTTTACATCTCTAAAACGTTCACTCTAAAAACGGTATTGTTATATTCAACCATAATTATGGTTGAATGTAACTATACAGTATTGTTAATATAGCGCCAGCAAGAATTATGACTCAGAGTACAATATTATATCGTTAAAAAACTCTAGCTGGGTCAACAAAAATTATGGATGTCCTAGACATATTTATGATATTAACAACTATACCAATTATTGTACTTGCAACTATACAGCTCCTATATAGTTGGAAATACCACATAGAATGGTTGTCGAGACCATCACAAGATTTACTATGGCTGTTCCAACAATATAAGACATGTTGCTTTAACCATAATCAAAATGTCAAGATGGCTGCTGTATTGTATGCACTTGGTATTATAATAACCTATTTTGTGCTGTACTCATCATAAACTTAGTACTCAAAAGTTATGTCTAGATTGGTATTGTCCCTTCAAACACACTGTAACGTTGCAAGAACAAGCGAAAAATACAGTGCGACAACACCTCTGAGTTAATCGTTATTTATGAAGTTGATTTTTTTTGCTAGCCAAAGGCTAGCTCCCTTGCGAGGGTTACGCCCTCTATCCTAGGTAAGAGGTGAAAGTACTGGTGCAGAAAGGAGATTGGAGTCGGTCTATGGGATGCAGAGGAAATCTGGAATATCTTTTATACGGATAGCACTTTATTATATTACATCTTTATTGCATAATATTGCGGTATCCATTTGGACATTATGATCTTGTGATCATAATCATTAGGGCAGGAAAAAAGATGATGGTGAGGTGCACTTCACAGGACAAACACAAACAAACAATTTGTTAAAAGGACGAATGCTGGTTATCTTCTTGTCCAGGGGCTACTCTGGACAGTGATGAAGACATGCGAAGCCCTGTTAGTATAATGGATTTACAGTGCCGTAAATGTGGGTGAAACATGATGGGGAAGATGATCGGAAGAATAGGCAGATGCGACAAAATGGTCGGGGTGATCAGGTGGAAGAGTTTTGAGATAAAGGGAGAAGAGCAGAGATAAAGGACAGGTGATGAAATTATAACCCAGATCGTAGTTGCGATCGATATCCATCGTGTCCACAAGTAGAGGGTGCCGTTGCTGAAAGCGCGTAGTAATGTACCTGAGCCTTAATTTTTCGATGTGATGAAGTAGGGTAGGAAACGTTATGCGGTCGTACAACTCCTGCGTTGGACTCGAAAGCTTGATTCGGTATGCTAGACGAAAAGCATGTCGTTCGAGCACTTTTAATTTGTTGTAGAAGTAAGGTAATGCACTAACCCAGGCGGGATGTCCATATGTTAAGACGGGGCGCAAAAATACCTTGTAGGTATTGAGTACTGTAGAAGGCTGTAATCCCCATGTGGTACCAATAAGACGTTTAAGAAGGTTTAAACGATTATAGGCTTTGCGAGTGATTTCTTTAAGATGTGGGCGCCAAGTTAGATGATGGTCGATAGTAAGACCGAGGTAAGTGACCTGTTTAGTGGGTTGAATTCGTGTACCGTCGACACTGATGTTAAGGAGATTCGGATTTTTCTGTACTCGGGAGCGCTTGCGAGGTGGAATAAAGACAATTGCCTGCGTCTTAGTGGAGTTCATGTGGAGTCGCCACATATTGCACCATCGAAAGAAGGAGTCAATCGCTATGCTGAGAGAGGAATTAATCTGTTGAATGGTTCGGGCTGTACAGAGAAAAGCAGTGTCATCAGCATATTGAAAAGTGTGCACATTGAGAGGAAGTGCCGGCATGTCAGCTACAAACAGAAGATATAGTAGGGGTGAGAGAGCAGAGCCTTGGGGTACACCAGAGTGAATAAAAATCGGATGAGAGAAGGAGCTATTGATGGTTACATAAGAGAGGCGGTTAGAAAGAAAGTGAAATATGAATCGGAGATAAGAAAGCGGAAGTCGGAAGCGGTGTAGTTTGAACAGGAGAGCTAAATGCCAAACTTTATCAAAAGCTTTTTCGAGATCGAAAAGGATGAGACAAGATGGTCGAGCAGTATTATAATGATTGGTAATGAGATTTAAGAGTCTGAGCAGTTGATCATTGATGCTAAAATTAGGTCTACATCCAGCCTGATGCACAGGAAGCAAATTATGGGTAGAGAGATGGAGATGAAGTCTGGCGACGATGATGCGCTCGAGAATCTTGCTAAATACGGAGGTTAGCTGTATTGGTCTGTAAGATGCAACAGAATCTGGAGGTTTGTTAGGTTTCAGAAACATTAAAGTAGAGGATTTTTTCCAGTCTGAGAGGAAGTAGCCGGTACGAAGTATAAATGTATAGACATAAGAAAGAAGAAGAAGAAGACAGTATGGTGCTTCTTTGATGTGGCGATAAGTTATCCGATCCAAACCAGGAGCTGTATTACGCTTGCGATTCACGACAGACGAAATATCGTCAGTAGAGATAGGAGTGGTGAGAGGATTATTATCGGGAAGACTATGAGTTTCACTCGGTTGTAAGTAAGGTGCTGATAGGTTCAAGATGTCTGTGGGATGCCTCCGGGGAAAGTCTGGTGAAAAGGGAGTGAATGTAGTTTGCAGGTGGTCGGCAAAAGCGTTGGCTTTATCTTCATCTGTTTGTAGCGGACAGTCATTAATAAGCAATGGATAAGGCGTCCTGGTAAGCTTGCCCGTCAGCAGATTAAAGCGTTTCCAGTACTTAGTTGGGTGCGAAGTTTCTGCCAAGGTGTTGCAAGTCTTTACCCAGGTCCGGAGTTTATATGCCTTAACATAGTTTCGAACTGTGCGGTGGAGTTTGCGATGATGTTGCAGAGCTTCCAAGTTCCCAGTGCGCTGAAACTCTCGGAAAAATGCGCGGGAGCGGTGTATAAGAGGTAAATAACTTGGTGGTAGGCGTGGTTGGAACCGGGAGATTTCAGTGGTTGGTATATGAAGTTCGGACGCATGACGGATAGAGTAGGTGATATCAGAAATGCAATTATACAGATCATCTTCTGTGGTAGGCGTCTCAAGATTGGCTAAATGCAGTGATTGTTGAGCGATAATGATCCCGTTTTGCTTGGTCAAAACGTGGGACACGCCGAGATTCTGGTAAGGTTCGAGGAGTATGAGGCTGTGGTTGATCAATGTGAAGTTTGATGGGTAGATGATCGCTACCAATGGAATCTAGTACCTCGAGAGTACATCGTTGGGAAAGGTTGACAGATGAAATCACTACGTCTGGTGTGGTTTCAGTGATAGGTCGGGTAGGTTTTGGTATGTCAAAGATATGGCCTGTGGTATGACTGGTGATGAAGTTAAAGAAACGTTGTTTCTGGTTATCTGAACGGCTATGAATATTAATATCTGCCATAATTATATAATATTTAAAGTTATTAGAGATATACTGGAAAAAGGAGAGGGGGATTGGGTGTCCAGGGCGCACATATATGGTGGCTATAGTGACATAAAGGGAGTGAAAATAGAGGGTGATAATGAGGTGCTCCGGTATGTTATGTAAGGCAGAGTGGTATTGGCGATGACTAATGGAAGGATGAAAGCCAACAGCCACTCCCCCATTTACTCGGCGTGCTGCTACCGTAGAATCACAACGTAGTAATGTATATCTAGGTATTTTAAAAGACATAGCTGGTGTGAGGTGAGTTTCGTTAATGAGGAAGTCTTGAATAGATTCTTCTAAGAGAAGCTGTTCGAAAAGGGTATAGTGAGTAGCGAGGGATCGAATATTAACAAATAAGAGCGAAATACCCATGATTACGGTGCAGTAGAAGGGTTGGAAGTTTCTGCGGAAGCATGTTCTTCGAGTGGAGTGACATGAAAATACACGTGTGGACCAGAGTAGGTAGCTTGAAAGGTACATTTAAAGATCAGGCGAGCAGAGTGATTGACCACCCCGAGAATGTGTTGGCGAAGAAAAGGATGAATGTTTTGCATAGCGATAGTGAAAAAAGATAGTAATTGTTGGAGAGTAATAGGTTCGTCGGTAGCTGGTGGTGGTAGAGCTTGCTGGGTTGGCGGTAAAACAGGTCGCAAAGGAACCGTTAGTTCCGGGCTGAGAGGCTCAGCTGTAGGTCTCGCTTTGCATCGATAACTATACGTCGGATGCTGCTCTGGACATGTAGAGCATTTAGGTGGTTTAGCTAAGTTGGTGCATGCCTTAGTATCGTGGGCACCGCTACAGTATCCACATTTGCTAGATTGCGTACATTTTGAAGTCGGGTGGGAATTGTACGCTTGACAGCGCTCGCATCGCAATGGTAAAGGCTGAGGTGATTTTGACGGCTCGACGCGATGCTTCCTTTCATAAATGAAGGCACCATAAGTTAGCAAGTCATCGATGGTGGTTTCGGAATTAGTAAGGACTCGTACCATGTATGTGGCTCCATGGTCGTTTTTAATGCGTATGCACTTAAGTATAGAGTGCCCCTCTTGAGTGAGTTCTTCCTGAATCTCATCGTCTGTCAGGGAAGGATCCACCCCCCTAATGACAACTGAAAGAGCCGGGGGTCTTCGTGGAGGTGGTGCCTGTTTAAACGCCTTTGATTCAAGTCGCTTCATTTCAGCATGTTTGCCAAAAATTTCGAAACTGCATTTGTTTCGTACAGTGGTTAAGAATGATGAATCGTATGACTTGAAGATTATCCCATTGCGTGTATGAACAATTTGAGCGACTGAGGTGCGTGGTAGATATTTTATGAGTTGTTGAAAAGCCAGCTTGGTATTCTCAAATTTGGGATCAAAGTTGGTAAGCAAGAATGTATGAAGACGAGGTTTGGAAGAATCCAGTATTGTCGGAAATTCATTAGCGTCGTCGAGGTTCATGGATGAAACAGACTGCTCGGATTCACTAACAGTATGATGACGCTTAGGCGGTGGCTGAGTTGAAGAAGTGTGATGTTTGTCCGGTGTGCGTGATCGGGATCTACCAGAATTTTTGCCTTGCGAAGCAGATGTATGCCTTCGGTCAGTCCCCTGGCCTACTGACGTGGGGTTCAGAGACGGCCCAGGAGGTTGCTGTGGTAGTCCCGGATGGCCACCTGACGCCATCCAGATGGGCGCAAAAGACTTCGGCGAAGAGGATGATCGAGAGGAAGCCCAATGTGGCTCTCATTTGAGGCAGTAATACGTCCCCGCGGAGATGTCGGTCAGTGCGAGCACTGGCCCTCCACAAAAGAGATGAGAAGAGGAATATGATGATGGCCACGGGCTCCCACTTGAGTCAGCAATACGGACTGCAAGGGGATGTCGATTGTCTGTAACAAAACAGAACAATCCTCCCTAAATGATCAAAATACTAGTCAATGCTCGTAGAGCTTAGAAATCGAACTCAGACCTGTAAATCGATGAACGATTCGGAATTCTGAGTGGGTTTGTGTGAAGTTGAAATACTCCTTGCGTTAATATGTATTTTTAAATAAAATTATACAACGGAAGATAGTAAGTGTTATACTTCTTGTAATCCTTTATGAAAGAAGTATTTTGAACTGAACTTTCAGGCAGCATTTACAAGAGTAACAGTGCTGCCATCTAATGTGTTTATTTGTACTAGAAACATGGCTCATTATGTTATGGTCATTTACATGCCAGAAAATGGATAAACTTAAGTAAATAAACTTTCCTTCACATTTCTCTATTAGTCCATTTAGAGTCCGTGTTTTTAATAACTGTCCTTTGGACATACACGCTATTTTTTTTATTGGTATGACTCTTCGTTCTTGAAATTGTAAATGGCGTCTTTGTTCGTGTTTCACGTTGGTGAGCGCATGCGCGACACGGAACGATACGTACAACCATGTATATTGTTCACGCAACTATGTGTATTATGCGTGCAACTATGTGTATTATGCGTGCAACTATAAAAGCAATAACAATATGGTATGTTTTATGTACCACAAAAGAATTTCCTCACATGATTCTGATAAAATAGGAAGTAATGTTAATATTGTTTATGTAACAAGAAATATGTTTCCAACGGCCATACCATGTTTAACTATATTTTTATGGTTCTCAAAACCCTACTCGTTTTTAGAGTGTTTCAAGCACTGAAACACGCACTTTTTACTCTCTGTTTCAATACCATGCACTTGCATTAACATCCCATGTGTCTTAGTCACCGTTTCCGTACGTGTGGGCGCCTCATCCTAACCAGTGTGGTTCCTAACAAATGGGACCATTCACCAAACTTTTCAGACGCATCATGTATTTTCCTAGAGTACGTGTTCATAAATTACAGTGGTACTACGGTATACGTCCGTATTGTAATAAGTCCAACTCTGTATACGTAGTGTTTCTTCACGGAAAATTTGGCTTAGTATACGACCTTAGTTTCAAATACTATTCGCCTACTATAGGTTGTGAAAATTAGTCACGAAACCTTTCCCTGCAGATACACTCTTTTCATGTTTAGAGAAGGCAATGATTTTCTCTGGATATTCAGTTTGGAATTTTGTATTTTTGCTTTGGGGAGGCGTTTGGATATTAATGCATGGATAGCAATGTAACATAAACGAAATTATATATGTGACAAAATAAGACACTAAAAGATGCCCATAACAAGCATTTCAGAGGATACACCAACTTTGCTAATAATAAACATGGCAAACTTTCACGGCAAGATATTTTCACGTTGAAGGATTGAAAAATAGATAAACCGAGTAGGGAACAGGAAAGACTAAGCCTCCAAACTCTGCCATAGCCAATATGTATAAATAGATGGGATAACAGTGACATTTAAATGCATCAATTCTTGAGTACTTTGCAGTTTCTACGTAAGTACATATGACCGTCTGCCCGGCCACAAAACTATGTTTTTGGACGACCAGTGTATTTCTTTTTAACTTTTATTCATGCAACGAAATTATTATTTTACTCATAGAAACGAACAGCTATTTTTCCTTTTGGTGAGAACTTCAATTCTTTCTGTTGTATGCAGGTGTTCTTCAGTCGTTATCGTTTCTCACGATAGAACAAAGAACTTGTTGTTGTTCAATGCAACCCTTATCGTCTGGCCAGAGTGATTCGTCGCAGCAAACTTATTTTTTTCTTTCCTTAAAATAGTTTAAAACTTATAGTCTTCGTCACCATGACTGTTCCGCATATACTTTTTTATAATAACATTTATTAAGATTGGAAACATTTTTGGATACGAAGTTGATATTGTGTGGGAATGATATTGTGTTTGTCGTGTTCTCACGCACTCATATTACGTCATCCTTCCTGCCGTGAGAACAAGCGTTCATATCCTGCAGGAGTCGTAGGTGGAACGACTCATACACACAATTACCATCGTTCGCTTCTCTCCACTGAACCATTTTACTTATAACAGTAGTGCATAAAAATCTATAACCATGGAAGAATTTATTAGTTAAGACTGCCACACTTTTTTCAACTTTTATTTCCAAGCTTTACTCTCACGGGAACAAAAGAAATGTTGCCAGTGTTCTTTATTATACCATCGACCATTGGCATTGCGTATCAATGCAGAAAACCTTACCATTTCTTTATTATTTTACATAATTCATTATCAACCCTAAGTAAGCGGACGGGTTGTTCCCGAGCGGGAGTAGAAGCGAAGAGAGTTAGGAAAAAGAGTTGGTTATAAGAAGAAGTGATAGCAAGAAGTCATAGTATGAAGAACTTCGTGGTGCGACGTTAATCTATAGGATGTGAAGCAGAAGGACCAACAAATACCTCCTGGGCATGTAACATCCTTGTGAAGTCAAAAAATTTCTTTAATTGTATTTCCCCATTCCCCTCGCCATTATCGCGAAGTGAAAGTCATCTCTCAGTGCTAATAGCAAATTTATAGTGCAAATGATATCCAAACCATGGCTATGTTTCTAGTGATCGTACCTAGTGTGTGCATATCTACCTTTATCACGCAGGATTAAGTGTTTTATTCTTCGTTTCGTTCATTCGATTGCCTCAGTGCAATTCCTTCTGTATGAGCATTTAGCTCTATAAAGTGAGAATTTTGTGTGTTGTTAATAATATATATATATATATATATATATATATATATATATATATTATTCCGTTCCGTACCCACACATATTCATACTCAATAAATTCATAGGAATTTACCTAAGTAAATATCGTCTTCATTCATGTGTGTGTGAATTCCTGCGAGCAGACGGCTTGCCAGTTGCGTGTATGTATGCGTGTGCATACGCAAAAGTAAGTATAATACAACCTGAGTCTCAAAAGCACCAAAGTGGCTCATATCAAATCACTTGTCATATTTCTATATTTTCAATCTGCGCCCAAACAGAGTATGAGCCTGGACCAGAATTGTTATCAGCTGTTTTCTTAGGGAGTTCTTCGGGAGCCAGCACCCAAGGAAAGCGGTAGGTAGCATACACTACCCACCCAGGAGGTACCACGCTCGACGCATTGAGGATTTTTCAAATGGCTTTTCTAGTTCCAACTTGAAGAACCAGACCTACCGCCATATCATGGATTCATGGCTATCAAATGTTCCGTCTTGATTTCTTCACTTACTCTTTATATGACTGGATATAAAGTTGTTGAATTGGCGAACATCGGGTATCTTCAGGCTCTCGATCAAGATTTTCATTAGTGCGTTCACATGCTCAGGGGAAAGTCGAGCTCGCTCGGGACACAGAATTTGGTTTATTGCGGAAAATGACCTATTCATAAAAGCAGTAACACTAAGGGTAGGAGCAATTTCACCATGAAGGACAACAGTTCAAACATCGCCTTCTTCTGATAATCAGAAATGAGTTTGCAACAAAATTGCATAAACGTAAGATCTTCCGGCAATAGTTGTAGAATCGTGTACTCAAAAGAAATATCTTCCACAGATCATCCCAATTGGGAAAGCTTGTTAAAATTTGGATTATCCTCTCTCTTTAAGGCTCTTCAGAAATGACGTCAGAACGTAAAAGACGTTATTAAACCTGTATCTAACATTTTTCACATTTTTTTCTCTCTGTAACGCTTCACAATTTTCATCATCTGGTGTTTGGAGATATCATCATAAAGAAGTATTAGCTGCATCTCCTCAAGAGATCATCATTGTTTTCGAAACATCAAGAATTTCTTCCTTACTGTAGGAAGAAATTTCAGATACAATTCCATTTAAGAACGACATTGTTTCACAAATGCTATTCGAGCTACTTTGAAGAGCCCTACTCAGTCTTGTTAGTGGCTTCAATAACTGACAACAGAGTCAAAACAAACACGGTAGAAGACTTCTTGAGACAAGCTATAGTAATCTGTACAATCGCTTTAAATATGTTCGATGAATAAGCAGGTAGCGGTAAAGCGTTTGCAAATAACAAGCAAGCCATCTTCATAAGATAATCAGCGTGTCTTTCCTGGCTGAAGAAGTTTAAGTGGTAATTTTTCAAGAACTGTTCTAATTTCTTGTAATATACTCATCTTTTTATTGCTGGATCGAAACAAGGAAAATAGGTCATTTATTGCACTTACTACTTTCTTGATTATCGGCAAAGATTCATAAGCTGTTACCAAAGCAAGTTATAGCAAGTGAGCCAGGCAGTTAACGAATTTGAGGGGTAGGATTACAAGAAAGCCTGCACACATTTATTTGCCACTGATGTTAGAAACACTATCAAATAATGCTGTAACTAAATTATTTAGTGACAAACGAAGATCATGGGCATCCTTTACAATAATTTCCGTTATATATTCGGCCTTAGAGGAGCGTAAGGTTACAGCACACACGAATATCTCTTCAATAAAAGTGCACATGATAAGACGAGCACATAAAATTACTCTGCCATTAACACCAGTGCATTCATCCATCAGTGTGAATTCCTCGGAGTTTTTGAAGATGTCTCTCTGAATGGGAGTAAGAGTATCGGCAAAGCACTCTAAGATGTGTGATTGATTCTGCAGATAAATGGTGAGCGTTCTGTGAAGAGGACACTGTGGATGACAGAAAACTGTTGTTGTTTTTCATCAGTGCTGCAATAGATACGAGTGGTCGCCAATTTATAGCAGATCTATAAGGAATTTCCAAATGAAAAGAAAGTACGCCAGTGGGAATATGTCTTTTGTCATTCCCTCATTCTTCGTACTTTGAGTATTAGCTTGTACATTTATTAGTTTCTCTCCACAGTTTCCACAAACACAGGTCTTGATTGCACAAGCGATTCGATGAAACTGACGAACATCATACTTAGGGGTTGTCCACACATTACATAACGCGGCAAATGGAAGAGTTCGGCCTTGTGTTACGATGTGTACAGTCCGCGGCATAAAATTTGTTACAAAAATTCAAAGTCCAAATTAATAACAAACTCTTGCCCAGTTTTCTTATGCATTCCCGCAATACATGTATCTGTTGCTTCTAGTATTTATTCCAAGTCCTCCCCGTCTTCCACCTCTCCTTGTCTAAACCCGTGTGTGTCGTAGTACACTCTTTCCATTCAGCTGAAAAACAAACAGGAATCAAGTTTACAACGTTATAGCTTTAAAACAGTCTTTTCCATTCGTTTGTTCTGAAATATTTTTAAGAGCCTAAATTAAAGGAAAGTCACACAATCTTCCCAGAGCCACATAAATATCTTTAGTTTCATTCTTTTCTTTCTTTAAAGAGTGCAAGCTAGTAAGATGCACCTTAAGAAATCTATGGAAATTGCCAAAAGCTCTAAAATATCTACGGACAGAAACGAGTTTTATTCAATGATTCATTTAATTTCTTTTCAGTAAGTGCAAGCAAATATTTCAGGGGCGTCATTTGGGCAGGACAGGAGGGTGTAATTCCCCCTCTCTTGAGCTTCATAAATACGTATTTTTTGATCAAATGTATAGTAATACACTAATAAAAAGTGAAAATATTATGTCGCCGGAGAATCTCTTCCTCCCCCCCCCCACCGAATAAAGTCTAAAAGACACTGGTTTTAACAACAAACCTATAGAGTTACGATAGCACATTGCTAAAGGGCTTACATTTGGTTTCAAGAGTAAAAGGTTTGATCCCAAGACATATGACTTCCTGGGCGACATTGAGAGAGAGAGAGAGAGAGAGGGATTCAAGTATGGAGACAGAGAGGGAAGATTTGTATACACAGATTTAGAATTGGGGAAAAAATGATCGAACAGCATTCGTATTATGACGAAAATTCTGATTTTGTGAAAGATAAGAAGGGAAGTTTTCGAACTGCGAGGATCACATTAGGCAGTTGTCGAATTAATGTGGAGAACTCTTTTTAGAGCATCAGATGATTACGAAAGGAGAGAAAGATCTTCAGAACTGAGGAATTAAGATTTTAAAAAATCTGATTTCGGCGACGGGTTTCGAACCACGAACCTTGTGGTTATCGAAACATGACTTTATCCATTCTGCTACGGAGAATTCTATTACTGGTTCACATACGTTTCCCTTAGCTGCGTTGAAAGCTACCTTAAGGGGATATTCCAAAAGTTGACTCGGTGGATGCGCCGTTCAGATAGGACGTAAACCTCTTGTAACTTAGTTACAATGTGCAAAATGAAGTTCCTCTTCTTCAGGACACTTTTTAAAGCTTTAAAATTTGTTACTATTGTTTTAATTAAGTTACATTTGATAGAACCATCTGATAAAGTAGTGCCAAGCCCTGTGCGTCATTGTCTGTTAGGTAAATGGTTAATGTAAGATACTCCTACGTGGATGGTCCGAGCTTCCAATCAAGACCATTCTTATTGATTATTTTATTTGAGCTACGCTCATACTGTATATTCCACAAGTTCAATTTTGAAGTAATGTAGTCACAGCTAGTTTAATTCGAAATAATTTTCCAATATTATATTTGTTACTAAATTTACATGGCACTCCTCACTTGTTTGTAGCCCTGCATAAATGCAAAACTGTTTTAAAAGTATATTTTACTTTCAAGTTTTATTGTTTTTTTAAATTGTCCTTCAACTTTATTTTATAATTATTTTCTATTTCTTAATTATAACATATTTTCTATTTATATTGTAGTCTATGTTACACGTTTATTATTTATATTTTATGTCTTACCTTTGAAGAAGAGCTTTTGACAATTCAGAGCAGCAGGGACATACATAGGATGCTGGCCTTTGCAATCAAAAGCTTTTGCCCCCCACGAAATCACTACTTTTTTTGGTAAATTGTATCTAATTTTAGAGATCATGATAGCAGGGGCGGATTCAGGGGAGTGCGTTCGGGCGATCACATTCCCCAGAATAGGGAACTTTTTATACTTTTTATTTTAGAAATAAAACATATCCTAAGTATTTTTCATCTTTGTATTATAAACTTAAATTAAAACCTAAAGTAGATAGGCCTTACCTTCTTAAGAAAGTTAATTCTGCAGAAGAGCTACTTCTCCTTTTCTAAATTTGTTTTTTCTATTCTTTTTTCTTTTTTTTTTGCAATCCGCTCTTACCTTGATTTGACTTCGAACGACCGCCCCTCCCAAACAATCATCCTGGATCCGCCCCTGGATGATAGACATTTTAGTAAAATATGCCTTCAATCGCTAAAATAATTTCCTGTCAAGCTTTCGAGTAGTATGGGGACCTAACTTCTGGCGCAATTTTGGTCCTTTTTTCTGACCAGATTATTTAGACATAGAAATGTATGAAGTAGTGCTATGCGTAAAGTATCCCCATAACTACAATGTTAAAGTGAGATTGAATATGCTTTTATGACATTTAAAATCATAAAAACTTACATCTAAAATATTACAATGGAATCCTATTTATTGCATCGTAATCTCCAGCTTATAAGCTTTCATTTGACACTTGAATCATGAAAATCCGTTAATAATTAGCTTTAAAAACTCAATGAGAAGGAATACATACAACTCCGGAACAGGTGATCTGTCACTGATTCATTTTGAACGATTTCAGTACCAGCACAGGACCGTCCAATCCGATTCTCTTTCCTTCTCCTCATGCCAACATACATATATGCACTTAGCAACTCTCTTCCTTCAACACAGCTTCTAGCTAGCAGTGGACAGAGGGCGCTGTATATCAATGACGTAGTCTCCTTCGGGGAGAATTCATCATACATTACGTCATTGAATCCGTGACGTAGTCTCCTTCGGGGAGAAAACGTAATACAATCCTTTAGAGAGAGCATGAGTATAGAAGCGGTAAATTCAAAATATATAACAATAAGATTATCTATATCTTGGTTCCTATTAAATATTTTGACAATCTGATTGCATTTTTGGATAGCCCATACATGTATTGCTGGTTGCATACTTACAGGGGCAAGTGTTGTGGGATTGCATAACTTCTGAAATTTCAGGTGCAAAAACGAAAAATGCTTATACCATCCTTATTTATTAACCGATTTTCAAAATTCAAACGGCAATCGATAGAGACTTATAAGTACTATTTTTCATGTATAACTGGTTGCCTACCTTTAAGGATACAATTCTAATTTTTAATAATTTCTCTAATTATTGTTACATTTGAAAAACAAAAAATACTACCATAATCACAATAAAATTCTAAGACTTTTTTAAAGTATAACATTTCCCGGAAAACTCAAAAATAAACCCGTAAAAATTCCCGAAATTTCGAATTTGCTATAACATCATCAAATATTAACCGATTTTCAAAATTCAAACGGCAATCAATAGACAAATAATTTTCCTATCTATCGAATGTATTATAAATTGCATAACTCTAAGGATATAATTATAAAAAACTCAAATAAATCTCTTATTTATACATGTATCTTTAAAATTTAAATGACATTATGTACTGTATATCCAAAGATCTTAGTTTTTATAGTCTTCATACTATAAAAACACTTATAGAGTTTCCTTATATGTAAATGTCATGTGAAATTTGCTTTATGGTAAACATCATCAAGTCTTGGGGGCATGTTAAGTTAGTTGCTTTATGGCGCTTACCATCAAGTGTAAGGGAATCTAAAAATCTTTGCGTAAACCAACAAACATACTAACAATCTTTTCATCGTTGTCATCTTCATCGGTATATGCTTCAAGGTGTGAACCGTACCATTTGATTGTCTTTGACTCTAGCTTTGATTCCTTTAGTCTGTTGTACAAGTTGATTGAGTTGGGGTCGTCGGTGTTTAGAATGACTTTGAGATGTGGGTACTTTGTTTTGAGCTGTTTAAGTCTTGAGCTAACGTTGCATTGTTGAATCCTACCAACCCAATAAGAATAAGACTCGTAAATAATTTCCCTTTCTCTAGTTTCTTCATCATAGGGGTCAAGTATCAGTTCAAGTTGGTGTTCGGTTAGGTTCTTTTTGATTACGATGGGTCTGTGGACCTTGCCTGGGTCTTCTGTGTATGGCACTGCAATGAGTTTGAGTGATGCGACTTGAGTTGTTAGTTGTTCTATTTGGTCTTCGTAGCGTGCTTCAGCTTCTTTAAGGCGTTTTATCTTTTCTTTGTACTCTTGTTTGAAGTGGTTGACTATGTAGCTGTTAACAATCTTAGAGACTTTAAGAGCAAACATATTTGAAACCCAAGAAGCAATGCGTACTATGATGTCTGGATGAAAATATGTACCTGAAACAAACTTGTCGGATGGTGTTTTGTTTTGTGTTTGTATAAAGAAGTTTGGTTTCGCTGTGTGGGATTTTACACATGGGGAAATCTTATTAAAAATAGTCAGAAGATCTTTTGAATTTTTAAGACGGTTCCAATCTCTTAACTCCTTACCACCGTCCTTACAAAGTTTAGTTGCGTTCATGAACCCGTAGCGGTAGTCGTCGCTCTTAATCATGATAACGACAGTCACCGTAAAGAGCCTTGTGGAACTCTATACCATCTTTTGACTTGATGAATTGAAACGCTGTGTCTGTGATATCTAGGGTTGAAATGCCTTTAATAAGTGAGTTCATGGTGAACGTATTGGTCTTCAGTTCTAAGTTTGGCATGTATTCATTTTCTTGTGGGCTTTATGGCTTTAACCATCAAGCTTTGGGGGGTAGTCTCGATACTATAAAAACACTTATACACTTAAAACATACTTAAAATTACAAGTTCGGATATTGATAATGGAATCTTCTGTTAACCTCGTTCTCTATAGGAAACAATGACTTCTTAAACTCTGTCCACTGATCATAATTCAAGCTGAATAGACAACCGTTAATATCAAAAACAACTTGAACTTCGGTCTGCACATTTTTCACAATTACATTGAAATTATTAGTAAGAATGAACTTCTTTTGGGGATCCATTTCTAACCACTCCATTTTTTACTTCTGACGACATATTTTTGTTCATTTTTGTTATTTTTTGGATTCGCAAAACCGATCCTCATTTGAAATTTACATACAGAACTCAACAGTTGGATAATTATCTTTTAAACCAGTGTATTTGATTTTTATTCCATCTTTAACGATCTCATCAATCATTTTATCTGTTATGTGTTTTGTAAATCTAGGTGGAAGAAATACCTTAAACTCTTCACATTCAACTAAAATGCTCTTCCCAAACTTAGTTTTAATCTTTTCCATTTTCACAATTTTATATTCTGTATTTAATTCTAATTCTCTTAATCCAATAACTTGTTTTTGCTCGAGATTTCCAAGCTTGTTTAAAAGTTCAATATGACTCGCCATCGTATTTATTATATAGAAAATCAATCAACACTATTCAATTTTTATCTTCACCAAAAATATTTAATCATTTTTGTCAATTTCGTTTAATGGAAAAACTTCCATAAAACAATCGTTAATGAAAACAGTTTGAGGATAAACCGTAAGGTAAGCGTTTTGCTCACCTTTAAAATCTTTATATGCCCGTTGATATTTTGTTAACTATCTAAATCTCTTATACTACTTTCTCATTCTTAAAATCATATGTAAAGTTCTTTCGTCCAACTAAAATCGCATAACATATAGTATCAGCAGCCACAGCTTCCGCAAAGTCTACTACAATCTTTATGTTTGTTCTCTCATTTACCGATACATTCTTCCTCTTACTACAATTAATCACATACATTGGTCTGTTATCTATAAACTCTTTAGGGTTATAGTACATTTCGGTATTGCCACATGTTATTCTCTTAAATGCAGTATAATCTTCATACATCTTAAAATAATCCCTGTTAGCAATATCTAAGTTTCTTGATTCTTTTGGAAATACCTCATTCCTCCCATTCTTAAGATAGATATTCTTTACCTTACAATGATCAAACTTACTTGCATCTGCTGTTTGTTTACCACTTCTATCAGTTTGGAACATTACAACTACGAAATAAGGCATATCAAGTTGTCTAGAATTAAATTGAGTAGTAACATCAAACTCCAAGAAAGAACCTACAACAGTCTTCTGAATACATTGATAAGTATGGAATGAAAACATGATTTTAGGTTCCTTAAGAATATTCAACTTTAACTTGTTTTCATAATTAGATTCATATTCAACAATAGGCATTCTCATCTCCATACTTTTTATTGTTATTTTTCCATCATGAGGAGCTGCTCCTGATCCAACCCATTTGTACAAGACATCGTTATTGTTGTTAGCTTTTGTAAATGTTATTCTCAATCCGCCTTTCCACATAACCTCTTTATAATCACTTAAGAAGCCTAGAATTAATCTTAATGGGTACAAAACACTAAAGTCCTTTCTTAGACCAAGTTTATCATCTGTTTCAAATCCTGCTTGTTTTAGATATTCAACTTCTGGTTTGGAAATCTTTAATGTTCCAATAGCTGTAGATGTTATTCCTGGTAGCTCAATTTTATCTATGACAATTCCATGCTTTCTAACCTCAATTTGAGAAAAGAAGAATGGTAAGAAGTTATCTACAAGTTTTATAGTATCATTTGCACCAAATGTTCCTCCGACTGATGCACCAACAACTTCAAAAGTCATATGACAATCTGCTTTGTGTGGATGTATGAAACCATCGCCCACATCGAAACCGAACTCAATATCTTTTGTTAGCTTCATTCAAATTATTAAATGTTCTTGTGTTAGCTTTAAAGCTCTGTAACTCGTAACTCTCAACACTATCCATTTATTATAAAGAAAATCTTGAAACAACGCTTTTATGGGATATACCCATAAAAGAATCATACATAATAACATTTAAAAACTTATAACCCCCATCCTAACTTAACCTTAGCATTCATAGCAGTACCAACCCCAAAAGCAGCTAATCGTTCACCAATTGACGCATCACTACTAAATGCTCTTTTCCATGCTTTAGTTTCTAGTTCCTTATCTGCAATATGTCTTAACTCTGTATCTTTATTGTCTCTGTAGTATATATCGTGTTCTTTACAAGCCTCATCTAATGGGTTAATACCTTCATCACCTCTCTCTAACCTTTCTTGAAGCTTAGTCCCAGGCCCGCAAAATCTAAAACCTGGAATATGTAATTCAACTGGAAGTTTATTAATCAAATCATTTACTAATCCTTTTCCAAGCTTCTCATCATTCCAGAATCGTGGTGGTAATGTATTTAAGATCTTAATCAAATAACCTATACCTTTTGGATCATTAGGAATAAATTGTGAAAGCTTATTATTAATCATACTCACTATACCTACTTTCTCATTATAAAAGTTATCATTTCCAGCCTTTTCTTCTCCATCTATAACTATTAACCTATCTACAAGCTTTCTCACGTCATCCATACATACATATTCTTTAGGTATCTCTGTGTATTGTTTAATTCCTTCCCCAGACTTTGGTGTTTTCTTTCTTGGCGGCGTTGGAGGTAAAGATGGTTTAATATAATTATCCCAAATAGGCTTGATAATATTAATGTACTTAGAACCTCTACTAGATGTTACCTTTTTATCTCGATTATATTTTTGGAAGGCGACATCTGATTCTATTATTATTTCCTTGTACTGTTCAAAATCATCATCGTCATAATCTTCGATGGTTTTATTAGTATTCGCCGTTAACAATTCCCATAGACCATCTGTTCCTTTATAAGTTTTACCATTAATTATCAAATCATCACCATTCACTTTAACTTCAGAATTTCCTATCTTATTTATTATTTTTCCATCTTCTTCTACAGTTCTTATTCCAAATACACTATCATTTCTTTTACTATAATATTTCGTTGCAATCTTGCCAAATGACTGTGCTGTTGTTAAAGGTTCTACTCCTTCCACTTTGTCTTTAATTTGTTTTCTCATTTGTTTTATTTCTCCCGTTATAGGTGTATCGCTACTACTTGGGGAACTATCATAAGTTATCTTTTTAGGTGTTTCTAGTAGACTAGGATCTATTGAAGCCGTCTTATGTACAACTGGAACAAGTTCAGTTATTAGATTTTTATTTTGTTCTGCTACTTCTTTGATCTCACTTCCCAAGTTTTGAATAGCATCAATTACAGGTTGCTCTTGTGTTTTAAATTTATCGTATATACCTGCTCTTTCTTTCTTCCAAGATTTGAAGCCCTTTATCAAGAACTCCTTCAACTTAATATTCTTATCAATTTCTTTCTCATCCATTTATTGTATAGAAAACGAATAAACGTCAATAAACGTCAAAGAACGCCAATAAACGTCAATAAACGTCAAACGTTAAAACGTCAAACATCAAAAACGTCAAACGTTTAAGAAGTGTTTTATCTTGTTCCTATACTTACCATTGTTTATCTTCCTTGTCATATCAATTACTATAAAACCATAATCTTCTTGCCAACATTTTGAACATATCTCTTTAAATTTATCATATGACATATCTCCTCCAACAAACTCATTATACACATGTTTAAGATTAGTATCATCTTCTCTGATTATGCATAGGAAGTTAACGTTATCTCGTATAAGCTGTTTAGATACTTTTGAATATGTTTGCGCAAGATAGAAAATGTCTAAATGTCTATGCCTACCTCTTGTAAAGTAATTTCTAACAGTATCTTGATTCTCCAAAATGTAATCATCAAACACAACGACAAAGTGTTTTTCACATTCATCAATAGGTACAATAGAATCATTACTGCTTAAGAGCGTTGCTATTTGCTTCTTAAACTTTAGTTTTGCCTTTTCAAATCGATCTTTTAACTGCTCATACTTTGGCTGATTCATGCTTTTAGAATATATGCAGAAGTAATTATTGTTTAACCAACCTGGCTGTAATAAGAAGTTAAATAACAAAAACGTCTTACCACACCCAGACGGACCCACGATAAGGCATCGAATATCATCAGGTATAAGTTCTCCATTTCTTTTCTTAGCTGTTGTTTCTTTTATCATCTCTTTTCCATTACAATTAATAATTTTCTTACCCATTTATTATAGAGAAAATCATCACCTTTTATGATCTTATTTGTCTTAGAGTATTCACAACCTAGAAACGCCATCCAAGATCATGTAGACGAAGAAGATAGGGGGTATTGAATCAATGCCCCCACGTTAATCCACAACCACATACAATCTTCATTAACGAGTCTGGACTACCTTCTTGTAAACGTATGTGCCTGATATGGTGTTATTGATTACCTGCTAATTTGACCTCATATGATGCTTGTTTAAAAATCCTCAGAATTCCGATGATTAATTTTCTGCTCATAGTACTAGTACAGACCCGGTTCGTTGATTAAGGTTGTGTGAGGTTGTTCATTTGGAAGAGTGTCCGGATTACGGACGCCATTTGTAGTTTCCAGGTCTTCAAATCTACTGTTACTAAGCAGTGTTTTGTTATATGGTCTCCACCCTTGACCTCATACATAAAGCGATGACCCAAATCCGGGTCACCGTTTTTTCTCTTGTAATAACCTGCTAATTTGACTTCATATGATGCTTGTTTGAAACCCTCGGAATTCCGATGATTAATTTTCTGCTCTGCTGGATTTGTACTTAACATTTTGGACCTCCGAATACAGCGGGGCACCTTTTATGATCTTATATCTTTAAGTTGTTCTCTGATCTTAAGCAACGTATCTTTTATATATTCGTTGTCCATTTCACCATTTAGTGTTATTATCATCTCTAACTGTTCTTTAAATGAGTTAATACACGTGACAATGGCTTTATATTCATCCTTTCTTTTGCTTATGTTCAACTTAGAAGACAAACCTGTTATAATAGCACTTCCAGTTGCAAGAGACGTTGTTAATATTGAGTAAATTGTTACAGGTATAAAAATATTAATAAACCCAGTTGTTGCAGAAAGTATAACCGACAACGTGATCAAAGTGTAGTATGCATATCTAACAATTCGTAGTTTTCTCTTTTTCTTCTTTAAACTGTATTCTAACTTTTGAATGACATCTTCTATTAACTTGATTACTTTCTCTCTTGGAATATCTCTAGGTAAATCAAACTCATTCATTTATTATATAATAAATGGCTAAGGTATTTAAGCTAACGAGTGATACTTCTGTTTTAAAGAAGAAACTCCATTACGAATTAGACAACAGGAGCAACTATTTAAGTATAGGACTAGTTGGGTTTTACAGTACATATCTAACTCCAAACATAACAACAGAAAAAAACAGTTTCTCATATGGTGATAGACAAGTTTTTATACCAGAAGGGCAATACAGCTTAAACAGTCTTAATGAATATTTAAAATCTCAATCCATCAACATAACATTATCAGAAGATCATTTAAGAAATAGAGTTAAAATTGAAACTGATAGTAATGATGTTACATTGGGAGTATAGGCACTGTCCTCGGGTTTAATGTTTTTGAAGTTTTAGAAAAGAACAAAACACATATTGGAAGTAAGTTGCCAAAGTTTCATCCGTTTGATACTATAAATGTTCACTGTAATATAGCAGATGCTATGTTTGTTAAAGATACAGAATACACATATAGAGAAACAGGGATCATAGACTCATTTAAAACAGATGCCGAGTTTAAACATAGCATCATTTACGAACCTACTTATCCATTATTTTTCCCTATATCCAAAGACAAGGTTGATAATTTTGAGATACGGATAACAGATGAGAATGATTCCTTAATTGATTTTGGTGGAGCTACAACAACTGTATTTTTACAAACTAAGATTTTCTCTTAAATAAATAGGAAAATGTGTTCTATTAAAGGTTGTATGTTTAGCGTTCCTTATAACGAACTAAAGGATTTAAATATCGATCATGTATTAACAAAGAAACAGCTTAGTGATAAATCTAAGAAAATTAAAGAAGGTAAAGGAATGGATTTAACTTTAACTACTGCACAAATGAAAAAGATTAAGAAAGAGCATATGGGTGGTTTTATTTTTACAATTCCAGCCATTCTAGCAGCTTTAGGAGCAGTTGGCTCATTAGCAGGTGGTGCAGCAGCGATTACTAAAACTGTATTGGATGCTAAGAAAAATAAACAAGAACTTGAAGAACAAAAAAGACACAATATGGCTATGGAAGAAAAGCAGGGAGCAGGTAAACCAAAGAAGTCAAAAAACTAAAACCATTGACCAACTTTGATATAGAGAGGTTGGCTAAAGAATTAAAGATTAAACGATTTAGAGGTGTATTTATGAGTGATGAACTTCCACAAAAACCCTATATAAATGAGTGTGGTGTAGTTAACCTTGATAAATCAGAAAACATTGGTACTCATTGGATATGCTATTGGAAAGATAACAACATAAAGTACGTGTTCGATTTTTATGGCGGCGTCCTCCTAAACAACTGGTACAATATCTTGGTACCGAAAACTTATTTTACAATGACGAACGAATACAAGACTTTAATTTAGTTATATGTGGTCATCTTTGTGTTAAGGTTTTAAATCTTCTAAATCAAGGGTATTCTTTTAGTGACGTTATGTATATGATTAAAAATGATTAAGTGCTTTTATGGTTTGTATCCATAAAAGTTTTGTTTTAAGATAAATATGGAAGCTATACACAATAGATTTTTAGATTATTTTGAGAAGCATGAGAATGAACTAGATGCACTAGATAGATATAATTTTTATCAGTATTTTCAGGATGTTAGCGAGATAGACTTAAAAGATAAAAACAACGTATATAATGTTATTGATTTATGGAAAATGTTAATACCAAAATTTTTGTACACGGAAGAAGAGTTGGAAAAGTTACGTCCAATAATTACCTTAAAGGACTTGCTGTCAAATTATAGCACTGCACAATTAGAATGCAGTAATTGTGGTAGTAAGTCATTAACAAAAGGTATGAGTAGATACATTTGTGATGATTGTTCTGTAGATTGTGGTTGGGTTTACAGTACTTGTGAAGAAACGAAAGCTGCTTGCGTACGAAAATCATGGTATGATACTATAAAAAGATTTAAGTTACAGTTATCTCGGTTGCAAGCTTTACAGGATAGAATTATTTCCGAAGATGTGCTCAAAGTGTTAAATGATGAATTTAGAGATATACCAAAAGGTTTAATATCAACAAAAGATGTTCTAGAAGTACTAAAGAAAAACAAATACACAAAATATTATGATGATGTCTATTTAATACACTATCACCTTACCGATCAAGAACCATTAAAATTACAACATATGGAGGAAACACTTATAAATGAGTTCGAAAACTTACACGAGGTCTTTAGGGAGCTGTATCCGGAAAGAGCATTGTTTATTAACTTAAAATGCGTATTGTACTATCTGTTGAAAAAGCATGATGTTCATATTGATATTGATTTTAAAAATTCACATAAACAAATAGAGATGTTAAAGAAATGTTTTGAAAAATTAGGATGGGCATTTTCTGTATAATAAATGAGTATGGATATATTTGGTAATGTTAAAGATAGAAAAGATAATGTTGATATTAGTGAAGAAAAATTAAAATTGTTGGAGAATTTAAATGATGTTGTTAGCGTAAGTCAACTTAGGTCAATAGAAGCCCAATTAGAGAACGATAGAAAACGATTTGAAGATGCATTAGAAACGTTACAAGACACATACATAAAGAAAGAAGATATTGAAAAGGTTAGGATGGATACTACTAAATTGATTATGCAGAAAGAAACCATGCCTCTATTATATCGATTAAGAGCTAAAAACGTTAAGGAGCCAATCTTTAGAATATTTAATCTCTCTAACGGTTACAAATTTCTCTATAATGGGAAAATAATGCACACGGAATTAAGTTTGGATAAATACTTTCTAGATATATATTTGGGTGATACTTTGATTGGAGATACCTTTTGACTTTAAGAAGAACGATATAATTACAATTAAACCAAATAAAAATTCTGCTATGGGAAAAGGACAATTATTGTTTGTTGTAATGTACATAGAAAGAGAGCTTTCCTAAAGACGTTTGCTATATAATAAATATGGATATCTTTGGTAATGTTAAAATGACATCAGAGTTAGATAATACAGTTGTGACAGAAGATATTGCTATGTTAAAAGAAGAGCTTAACTTCATCAAACGGAGTTATGTTATAGAGCTTCCAAGTCGATTGATGTCAGAAATGTTGAAAATCCGTTCTTTTAAATACATAATCTATTTACCGCATACAAATTTCTTTATAAAGGTAGGATAATGCATATAGAATCATCTTATAATACGTATTTTATAGATATATATTTAAATGGTTCTCTAGTTGAAACTTTTCCATTACACTTTAATATAAATCATCTATTAGCAGTTAGACCATCTAAAGATTCTGATCTGAAACATGGTAAATTATTATTGCTTATTATGCATGTAGAAAAAGAAGATGAAGATAGTGATGATGATGATGAGAATGTTGATAGCCTAATATTAAACAGCGATAGTTATTGATTTTCTATATAATAAACAGGATGTATTGTGTTAAGTGTAAGAAGTTAACAGATACGGAGAAAGATACCATTAGAATTGAACAAACAAAGAATGGAAGATATCTAAAGAAAGGTATTTGTTCTGTACTGTATGTGGTGTTACTAAAACTCAATTCGTTAAAAAGCCCAATTGACTAGAAGGTAAAGGTGTTAGAGAAGACATTATAGAAGAAATTCACAAACCATCTAGAAAAAACTTTGACAGATTAAGTGTAGTTATAAAAGGTATCGATGATCTTTGGCAAGCTGATCTTGTTGAAATGGATAGTGGAGTATTAAAAGGTGTTTCCAAATTAAATAAGGGTTATAAGTATTTGCTAACGATGTAACGTTCCTCTTTGAGCGTTACATTTTCTCAAAGAGAATATTTGCGGAAATGTTCAATCAGCTCTCAGCTAATATTATTTCTTTTTATTTTCTCAATTCTCGACTCTCATGAAGGATTCAAGATGGTCGACAATTGGACTAGTGCATGTAGATGTAGTATGCTACTTTCCTTTGTACGTCTATGGTTTGCGTTGAGCGGCTTTTAAGAGTAGCTCGGATCGTTTGAAATAATTTAAATTTTTGTGTTTCATGTAAAACGGAAGGATTATTATGAATCTGCATATATAAATGCCCGTTTATATAATTTTTATTCTCCTTTAGTTATATTTGTTTTATTATAAAATTTGTTATTTCCATTCTACGTTCTGATGCGTAGTATGGAATGACCAATCCGGAAGTGAGAGGGCTGCGGAGAGCCCCCTCTGGTTCACCTTTTCTTTGTACTACGAACTGCGAACATGGCCGTGGTGAGGTGAAAAGCACGATTGCCCATATTTTCGGATATTAATTTACAGTGAATTATGCAGTGAGTGGCCGTTCTTTAATATAAATATTTAAAGAAGCTGTTTAGTCGAACGGTATGCTAGGCCAGCGGGTATAAACAAGAATCACAAGAGAACTTACTCAAATATTCGACCTGTGCGTTTTGGTTTATGGCTGGGATTGGTTAGATATTTCCTAACTGTTAATGTGATGAAAGCTGAAGTTCAGAAATCCCTTTTGTGCTGTCTCCGAGACTGAACTCGATTGATGTATGGCTTCCTTCTCTTGACGTTGTAAATTTCCGTCCACCCTTACTACGTTTTCTTGGCAAGGGACTTCGTCCTATATTACTTGTTGTCAGCTCAGCCTGCCTCTCCGGAATTTAATGTGTCTAACTGTGGTCGCTGTTGTGAGGATGAACATTGCAGCAGCTTTGCAGTGATTGTTTGTCTACCTGGTGGAGATAGCAGTGGAACGTATGCTTCGCTGTTAACCAAGGAGGGGGTGTGATCAATCCACGCCGAGGTTATGGCTGTACACATGGTGAGATGTTGGAGGAGTCGTCAGGACCGGTCGCCACCCTGGAGTGCGGTTTCACAGTGTTTCCTCAGTGTCCCTATTCGTAAAGTGAAACCACGGTCGGGTGAGCTTTGGTAACTGTCTACTAGGTAAATATGTCTATTTCTTTTATTCCGTCTTGTGAAGAAACTGGTATCATCCGGGAAGTTGCGGAAGAAATTGTCCACCGTTTATAGTTGTCCAAATTGTCTTAAATATAACGTCTAACGTCATATTAATGTCTTCGTGTGTTCATTATCTTACTGCAGATTACTTATGAACAAACAATAATATACGTTCAATAATTCTCAGTTTTCTTGGTGTATACATATATATATATATTATCCGAGTCAGTTTATAATGTCCATAATATTGTCCGAAATGAGTTTTGTCCGTAATATGTCCGAGTAAACGAGAGTGAGTCTCTATCCAGTAAGTTGAATCATACGCCAGCGGGGTAGTCTGATATCAAAGCCGTTTCTCTCTTGCTCTGAATAAAAATCATCTCTTAGAGTTGTCTAGATGTATAATATATTACTCGCTGCCATCTAGCACATGTATGTTAGCAACAGGTATTCCGTATTGTTTATTCTCTCAGGTATTCTATTTGATAAATTAAGGATTGATTAGCGATGGCTAGTTTACGTCTGTCTAGCAGCGGGCATTCCGTATTGTTCATCAATAACTATATACATAAGTATATCTATATAATTTACAATCTAAGCATTAAGTCGCCGCACCCCAAGTTTGCATTCTCGAGTTGTCCTGTTACATTTGATTGTGATGTTGCTCACTAAATCAGTGAGGCACATTAAGACGGTGGGTGTACGATACCACTCGTACTTCAATGCGGGAGTGTCAGAAGTCGAGTCTAATTTCATTGGCTGGTTTTGTGTTCCCCATAATGTGCTACAGAGTTTAATGTTATTACCGCCGCTGCTAATAGTAAATGTCGAGGGAAATGCCCTCTTAGCAGTTGGATGCGGGTGAAGTGGAGAAGTTATGTACTAAAAGGGGGAAGGTTAATCGACGCAGCCGTAGGTCTCTCTCTCTGCAAGGAGATGGTTACGAGTGGTAATGTAATTGGTAAATTTCCTTTGGTGAAGTAGCCTACCAAGGACTTTGTGCTATTGTCTAGAAATGTAAACAACTCTCTTACTCTTAGCACAGTGTGGCTTAATTTATATTGTTATTTACCTTTGAGTTGTGTTGGCGTTAAAAGGTTTGAGAAACTTAAACGGAATACAAAGATTTTTTCCCTGAATCTAGCTATCCACGATCATAAATGTCAATGAGAGTCCTTTGTTATACGTTTATTACAAGGAAAGTTAAATAAACAGAGATGCAAGATATATGGTGTTATCTTAAATGATTTTTTTTCTTTCCTCGTCTTTTCCTTAGCATTGACAACGCAAGTAGTGTACAAGAATCTGGAGTAAGTAGCGTTGTGTTTACTGGTCTATAAATTATAGTGTAAGAAGGAATAACGGCGACCCAATGTTTTTTTTTCTTTTCTTTTCCTTCGTTTCCTTAATGTCAGCTACGGATACAAATTCAAGGTAATATAAGACGCAAGGTAGCGCTTTTCAGGTTTGGTTCCCATAGCCAAAATTCTAATTATTGGAAAAGGTGACGCCGCAAGTTTGGCTATCTAGCCATGGAATCGAACTAGCGTAACCAGCGCTTTTCAAGTTTGGCGAACCCAGCTGTAGGATTATTTTATTGTCTAAAATGCTACACTATTTTTGTCGTGTCATGCGGGAAGAAACGAGTGATACGGACTGTCGCGTTGGTGTTGATGAGATATACTGGATAGAGCTCACATATGTTTATGTTTATTAGACTTATAAGTCAGTAAGTAAGAATGTCGGCTGAGTCGAGGAATCTTCCTCCTAATGGAGATGATATTATTTGCGTTTGTTGTAGCGAACCGCTTGCTTCCGCGGAACAAATTGACTCTGATAA
Source organism: Thermobia domestica (assembly GCF_964235325.1). Taxonomy (NCBI): domain Eukaryota; kingdom Metazoa; phylum Arthropoda; class Insecta; order Zygentoma; family Lepismatidae; genus Thermobia; species Thermobia domestica. Next base: position 111,369,853 of record NC_137463.1, on the reverse strand, counting down.
GAAACGTGCTATATCTTGTGACAGGTGTCACGAATGGTCACATTTTGTTTGTGTTAAGCTAAAAGATACTTCTAGTGTTTTCGAAGCTGTTAGCTCAGATTCTTTTGTTTGGGTTTGTCCTAAATGCGACGCGCATGCTTCTCCTGAAGTGTCGGAGCGTGAGAATGAATCACCTCCCAAGCATTTTTCTTCGCCTAAGTCCTTGCAAGGAAGTGAAAAAGGGACGGAGCAGGTGAGTGAACTTGCTGAAATGTTCGCTCTTGTATTGAGTAAAATCGAAGAAAGTAACAGCAAAATAGAAAGTAAGATAGCAGAAAGTAACGAAGCTAATAACGCTAGAATTCAAGAGTGCATTGTTGAAAATGTACATAGCCTCTCCACTACAATTAATAAAATTGATGAAAGAATAGGTAGTGTAGAAAACCTTTGTAGTTCTCTCACTGTTAATCAAAAGGATTTGCAAGTGCAGTTAGATAGCATTAAAGTCGAAGTTGACAGTAATAAGTCGTGCATTGAAGATAATGAGTCATGTATTGAAAATAATAAGTTATATATTGAGTCTGTTAAGTCGTGTGTTGAATCCGTGGAATCTCGTGTTGATTCTATAGAAAATGAGGCTGAATCTCATCATAAAGCATTAAAGGTTGTTTTTGATAGAATAAAGAAACTTGAAAATGAAAATGAGGAAGTAAAAATTGAACTAGAAGGGTGTAATACTAGTCAATCTAAGCTTTTCTCTGAAGTGTTAACCCTAACTAATAAAGTGGATAAATTGCAGAAACCGAAATTTATGTCAGTTGAGTGTGGGAGCCTGAGTAAAGAAGGTATCCCCTGTAAACGTCCTTGTACTAGTGAAAATTCTGTAGTGTCGTTTTCTAAGTCAAGGGATAATTTGCCTGTTAATACTATTGTTAGTACGTCTGCTGAACGTAGTGTGTCTATTACTAGTTCTGTTAGCTATCTGAGTAAACCTGTGTTTGTGCAATCAGAACCAGATATTAAATACGAGTTTCCAGCTAGTCCTAGTGAAACCAAAGTAATTGCTAGTGCTTTAAATGTTTTTCCAAATGTTAATTCTTCTGTTTATTACAGCAATAATGTAAGTAATAGTACTCGTACTACTGACACTGTCACATGGTCAATGTCGAGAGGGATCACTTCTTATGTTGGGAATAGCCCACCAGTGTTTAATACTAGCTATTTAAAGCCTAGTTATGATTCTAGTACTTTTCACACTACTATTGTGCCGAATAATCCGGTACCGCGAAACAGTGTTGCCACCTTTAGTGGTATAGCACCGCATTCATTGCCTTTTGCGATTAAGCAGAAAGATTTACAATCTTTTCCTTCGTATTCTGGGGATATTAAACCTGGAGCCCCAAGGAAGTTTTTGAGGGATCTTGAGAAATGTTTAAGTATGTATTCACTTACTGATGGAGACAAACTACGGGTCGTAGAACATTGTATGGTGCGAGCCGCGTTTGCTTGGTATAGCTCAGTAGCTCCCGAAATCAAAACTTATCAAGATTTTGTGCGTCTTTTTAAGAATCAGTATTGTTCGCCTCAGATAGAGCGTGCACAGAAGAAGTCGTTGCAATCTTTGCGCTATGATAAGACAAAATTTGCTTCATTGTTAGACTACGTTTGGTTTGTAGTCGAAAGTTACTACAATATATGTGAAACCCCGAGCACTTCGGAACTTGTGGAATTAATTTTGAATTGTTTACCGCCTAGGGACATGCGTTTGCTGTCCGTTCAGCAGTATAATAGTGTTGATGAATTAATGAGTAAAGTAGCATTATTATCTGGGATTGAGGATACTTCTATGCATGAAGTTAGGCCTCCGACAAAGAAAGTATTCGCTAAGCAAGCTAAAATCATTAATCGTAATTCAGAACATGTTGACAGTAGCTGTCAAACTGAATTTTTAAGCTATGCTCAGACTGAAAATAGGAATAACAATAACAGTAACAATAATGGTAATAATTATCAGTATAATAATCGATATCGAGGAAATGGTAGAAACCGTTATCGTGGAAGAAATCGAGGACGTAACGGAAGATATCAAAATAATGATAGGAGACGAGATGAAGCATCTTCCAATCCAAGGGAAGATCAACCTTCATCTACTTCGGAAAACTAAGGTTGCAGTCTTTTCCGAACACGGGGGGAAACGACTGCTGTATTTCTCCGGTCCCCGTAGATAATGATTCAGAAACTAATGTCAAAACTTATAATGTTTTGGTGGAGTCATTATCTGGAGATGTAAATAATAACGAGAGTAATAATGTCATATCATTTAACGTAAACTTTGTAGTTGAGGAGGATGAAGAAAAAGAAAAGCCTGACTATTATTTTTCTTCTTCCCCCGTTGTCAAAGGAAACATTGGCGGAGTCCAATTAACCTGTACTATTGACTGTGGATCAGATTTATGCCTTTTGGACTGGAATATTTGGAAACAGTTAAAATTAAAATTTTCATCTGCTAAATTGCGACCATATACTGGTTTGTCATTAGGTGCTTTTGCTGGTACAGAGAAGTTTTCGGTTCAAGGTGTCCAGATATTTAGTTTAAATATTCAGGGTCATTTATTTGATATTCCGTTGTTTGTTATAAAATATCTTCGAACAGATCTTATTTTGGGTTGTCCATTTTTAGACAAATTTAAAGCTGTTATCGATAGGGAGAGGAAAGAAATCCGATTGCGTGATAATGCTGGTAGTCATGTCGTAATTCCGACTAATCAACCTAGTATTCTTATAGTAGCTTTGTCTTCGAACAAGGTTGAGATCGGAAGGACTGAATGGCCGTCCGATGAGCAGGAATCGCTTCCTTCCGAACTTTTGTGTTCTGATGTCAACATTTTAGAGGTTCCTCCTTCAGTAGAAAATTCAGTTGCCTTTTCTGCGTCAGATGTGCATATAGTTCCTGAATCTAACCTTTCGGAAACCGAAATTCAAGACTACATCTCATCTCGAGAAGATTTAGATACTAACGTTAAGCAACGTTTATATAATTTGTTACTCCGATATCGTAATATTTTCTGTGAGTATCCTCGTAGGATACGAACGCCTTTGTACAAGATAGAATTAACTGACGAAGAACCTGTCGTAGGACCGTGTTATTCTGTGCCAAAATCCATGGAAATGGAATTTGAGGCAGAATTACAGAAATGGATTGAATTAGGCATAGCCCGTGAACAGACCTCACCGTACCGGAACCCCATGCATTGTGTTCGCAAGGCGTCTGGTGCTGTTAGACCTGTAATTGATTTTCGCCTACTGAACCACCGTGTCCGAGCTCCTAAGGCTCAGGTGGAACCAATAGGTGATATATTGAACCGTGTAGCGAAAGCGCAATACTTTTCAAAGTTTGACTGTTCGTCAGGATACTATGGCGTAGGTCTCCATCCTTCGTCATATCCCTGTACGAGTTTTGTTTATAAAGGACGCCAATACGTAATGATGGTCTTACCTCAAGGGATCAAGAGTGCGCCCGCTATTTTCCAGAGCGTCATGCATAGTTACTTCGATCAAAGTACTAAAGATTTTGTCACTTTGTTTCTGGACGATATTTTAATATCTAGCACTTCTCTAGACGAACACTTCGCCCATCTGGAGCGTGTGTTCGAAATTTTTGAACGTGGGAATTTTTCCCTGAATTTCCGGAAGTGTCGTTTCCTTCTGACGGAAGTGAACTTCTTGGGACATATCATTAGTGGTCAGACTGTTAAAGTTGACCCACGTCATAATGAGCCAATCCGTTGCTATCCCATCCCGAAAACCAAGAAAAAGATGCGTCAATTTCTAGGATTATTGGGATGGCGACAGCGGTTCATTCCCAATTATTCGACTCTTACTTCTCGGTTGTACGATCTTATTAAGAAGGATGTTAAGTACAAACTCACTCCTGAAGTTTTGGATCTCTTTTATAAATTGCGGGAAATCGTCAGTAATCCACCTGCGTTGGGACAACCAGATTTCAATTTGCCATTTCACATCCATTCGGATGCTTGTTCTGAGAATTTGGCTGGTTTTCTGGCACAGTACCCTGATGGGTCTGATCATCCAAATGTCATCGCCTACGCTAGTCGTAGAGTTAAACCTCACGAACTTTCATTGTCTTCTTTTCAGTTGGAATTGCTCTCTGTTTTATTTTTGTGTGAACGTTTTTCACAATATATTCTTGGAAGAACTGCGTATATCCATACGGATAATGCTGCAGTCACTCATTCTTTTTCTATGAAGAACTTAGATACTAGGACGACTCGTATGCTTCTTAAATTACAAAGGTTTGACCTTGTCTTCGAGCATTGTCCTGGGAGTCTGAATTTTGTCCCGGATACATTGAGTAGAAATCCACCGGAAGTGCCTTCGAAGTTAGAAGAGTATCATGTCAATTTCTTGTCTGTTCAAGATTCGTCTCTTTTTAACCTGGAGAAAGTCAGGGAAAAGCAGAAGTATGACGACTTCTGTATTAAGTTAAGGTCTTTATTGGATAGCTCCTCGGAACATGTCACTTGTTATCAAGGTTTGTTATATTTCAAGCATAGGAATTCGAACCAATGGCTTTTGGTTATTCCTCAAGAGTTAGTAAAAGAAATAATTGGAATAGTCCATTCACGTGGTCATTTTGGAGCTAGGAAATGTATGTCTTTATGTCGTTCTTTATTTTACTGGAAGAAACAAAGGCTGTCAATTCGACAGTATATTAGAGATTGTCTTGATTGTGCTGAGACAAAGTTCGCCAATCAGGTAATACTTAAAGAAGAAATTCATATAGAAGCTAGTCGACCTCACGACCGCCTAGCGGTAGATCTCGTTGGGAGGCTCCCAGTTAGTAATGGTTATTATTATATTTTATCTATTATTGATGTTTATTCTAGGTTCGTTTGTTTCTTTCCTTTAAAGACTGCTCATGTTAAAGGTATAATTTCAGTGTTGGAAAAGAATTATTTTTATTTGTTCCCTTATCCTAATGCCATTGTCTCGGATAAAGGTTCACAGTTTATTTCGCGCCTCTGGCAGGACTATTGTAAGGAGCATAATATGAAATCCGTATTAACGTCTAGTTATTCCCCGTCTTCGAATGGTTTGGCAGAAAGGAGCCATAAAGAACTCAACCGAATTATTCGTTTAGAGTGTCATAGTAATCATTCTAAGTGGAGTACTGTACTGAAGCGATGTCAGGAACTCCTAAATTATTCATTATGTAGTAGTATTGATTGTACGCCTGCAGAGCTATTTTTATCTTATTCTGCTATTGAAGCATTTAAAAAGAATTTTCCTTGGCCTGGTGTTCTAGAGAAGACACCTACCCAAGATCGTCATATTACATTGTATCCTAAAGTTACTAATAAAACTAAGAAATCTTTAAAACGAACAGGAAGGGAGGTTAAGTTAGAAGAAGGAGACCTAGTAATGGTTAAACTTCACCATCTTTCCTCTTCAGTTAAAAGAGAATTTGCTAAATATATGAAATGTTTCTCGGGCCCTTTCTTGGCTAGAAGGGTTCTGAAAAACTCAGTGATTTTGCATACCCTCACTGGGGAAAGTGTGGGAACGCAGAATTTTCATAATTTGAAGAAATTCAACTGTTCCAAAGAACGAAGAGATGAACTTCTTCGAAATTATCCATATAAATAACTTCTAACTAATAATATATAGGGTAAAAAAAAGAGAGAATTTTTTTTTCTTGTCCTCTGGGTGGATGTAACGTTCCTCTTTGAGCGTTACATTTTCTCAAAGAGAATATTTGCGGAAATGTTCAATCAGCTCTCAGCTAATATTATTTCTTTTTATTTTCTCAATTCTCGACTCTCATGAAGGATTCAAGATGGTCGACAATTGGACTAGTGCATGTAGATGTAGTATGCTACTTTCCTTTGTACGTCTATGGTTTGCGTTGAGCGGCTTTTGAGAGTAGCTCGGATCGTTTGAAATAATTTAAATTTTTGTGTTTCATGTAAAACGGAAGGATTATTATGAATCTGCATATATAAATGCCCGTTTATATAATTTTTATTCTCCTTTAGTTATATTTGTTTTATTATAAAATTTGTTATTTCCATTCTACGTTCTGATGCGTAGTATGGAATGACCAATCCGGAAGTGAGAGGGCTGCGGAGAGCCCCCTCTGGTTCACCTTTTCTTTGTACTACGAACTGCGAACATGGCCGTGGTGAGGTGAAAAGCACGATTGTCCATATTTTCGGATATTAATTTACAGTGAATTATGCAGTGAGTGGCCGTTCTTTAATATAAATATTTAAAGAAGCTGTTTAGTCGAACGGTATGCTAGGTCAGCGGGTATAAACAAGAATCACAAGAGAACTTACTCAAATATTCGACCTGTGCGTTTTGGAATATGGCTGGGATTGGTTAGATATTTCCTAACTGTTAATGTGATGAAAGCTGAAGTTCAGAAATCCCTTTTGTGCTGTCTCCGAGACTGAACTCGATTGATGTATGGCTTCCTTCTCTTGACGTTGTAAATTTCCGTCCACCCTTACTACGTTTTCTTGGCAAGGGACTTCGTCCTATATTACTTGTTGTCAGCTCAGCCTGCCTCTCCGGAATTTAATGTGTCTAACTGTGGTCGCTGTTGTGAGGATGAACATTGCAGCAGCTTTGCAGTGATTGTTTGTCTACCTGGTGGAGATAGCAGTGGAACATATGCTTCGCTGTTAACCAAGGAGGGGGTGTGATCAATCCACGCCGAGGTTATGGCTGTACACATGGTGAGATGTTGGAGGAGTCGTCAGGACCGGTCGCCACCCTGGAGTGCGGTTTCACAGTGTTTCCTCAGTGTCCCTATTCGTAAAGTGAAACCGCGGTCGGGTGAGCTTTGGTAACTGTCTACTAGGTAAATATGTCTATTTCTTTTATTCCGTCTTGTGAAGAAACTGGTATCATCCGGGAAGTTGCGGAAGAAATTGTCCACCGTTTATAGTTGTCCAAATTGTCTTAAATATAACGTCTAACGTCATATTAATGTCTTCGTGTGTTCATTATCTTACTGCAGATTACTTATGAACAAACAATAATATACGTTCAATAATTCTCAGTTTTCTTGGTGTATACATATATATATATATTATCCGAGTCAGTTTATAATGTCCATAATATTGTCCGAAATGAGTTTTGTCCGTAATATGTCCGAGTAAACGAGAGTGAGTCTCTATCCAGTAAGTTGAATCATACGCCAGCGGGGTAGTCTGATATCAAAGCCGTTTCTCTCTTGCTCTGAATAAAAATCATCTCTTAGAGTTGTCTAGATGTATAATATATTACTCGCTGCCATCTAGCACATGTATGTTAGCAACAGGTATTCCGTATTGTTTATTCTCTCAGGTATTCTATTTGATAAATTAAGGATTGATTAGCGATGGCTAGTTTACGTCTGTCTAGCAGCGGGCATTCCGTATTGTTCATCAATAACTATATACATAAGTATATCTATATAATTTACAATCTAAGCATTAAGTCGCCGCACCCCAAGTTTGCATTCTCGAGTTGTCCTGTTACATTTGATTGTGATGTTGCTCACTAAATCAGTGAGGCACATTAAGACGGTGGGTGTACGATACCACTCGTACTTCAATGCGGGAGTGTCAGAAGTCGAGTCTAATTTCATTGGCTGGTTTTGTGTTCCCCATAATGTGCTACAGAGTTTAATGTTATTACCGCCGCTGCTAATAGTAAATGTCGAGGGAAATGCCCTCTTAGCAGTTGGATGCGGGTGAAGTGGAGAAGTTATGTACTAAAAGGGGGAAGGTTAATCGACGCAGCCGTAGGTCTCTCTCTCTGCAAGGAGATGGTTACGAGTGGTAATGTAATTGGTAAATTTCCTTTGGTGAAGTAGCCTACCAAGGACTTTGTGCTATTGTCTAGAAATGTAAACAACTCTCTTACTCTTAGCACAGTGTGGCTTAATTTATATTGTTATTTACCTTTGAGTTGTGTTGGCGTTAAAAGGTTTGAGAAACTTAAACGGAATACAAAGATTTTTTTCCCTGAATCTAGCTATCCACGATCATAAATGTCAATGAGAGTCTTTTGTTATACGTTTATTACAAGGAAAGTTAAATAAACAGAGATGCAAGATATATGGTGTTATCTTAAATGATTTTTTTTCTTTCCTCGTCTTTTCCTTAGCATTGACAACGCAAGTAGTGTACAAGAATCTGGAGTAAGTAGCGTTGTGTTTACTGGACTATAAATTATAGTGTAAGAAGGAATAACGGCGACCCAATGTTTTTTTTTCTTTTCTTTTCCTTCGTTTCCTTAATGTCAGCTACGGATACAAATTCAAGGTAATATAAGACGCAAGGTAGCGCTTTTCAGGTTTGGTTCCCATAGCCAAAATTCTAATTATTGGAAAAGGTGACGCCGCAAGTTTGGCTATCTAGCCATGGAATCGAACTAGCGTAACCAGCGCTTTTCAACGATTATAGATGTGTTCTCGAAATATGCGTTTGCTGTTCCTGTTAAAGATAAGAGTGGTAAGAATGTTACAGAAGCATTCGAATCCATATTAAGAACGAGAAAACCTAGTAACTTACAAACTGATCAAGGTAAAGAGTTTTACAATAAAGAGTTTAACAAATTAATGGATGAAAATAAGATTAATCATTACTCAACCTATAGTGGTAAGAAAGCTTCTGTTATTGAGAGATTTAATAGAACACTTAAACAAAACATGTGGAAAAGGTTCACAACACAAGGGAATTACAAATGGATAGAGATATTACCAACATTGGTTAGTGAGTATAATAATAGAGTACATAGAACAATTGGTTTAAAACCTATAGAAGTTACTAAGAAGAATGAGCGAGCAATATTGGAGAAAGTGTATAAGAAAGAATATAAGCGTGTTAAACCCAAATACAAGTTAGGTGATCATGTTCGTATAAGTAAGTCGAAAGAGTTATTTGAGAAAGGATATACACCTAATAGGTCAACAGAAGTATTTGTTATTAGTGAAGTTATTCCATCTAATCCGCCTACATATAGAATTAAAGATTTAGAAGAAGAGGATGTACAAGGTAGATTTTACGAACCAGAACTATTAAAGACGAAACATAAAGATGAATACTTGGTGGAAAAGGTGTTAAGAAAGAACGGTGATAAAGTATACGTTAAATGGTTAGGATTTGATGATTCACATAATAGCTGGATAGATAAAAGTAATGTTGTAGTGTAAATATAAATGTTTGTCTTTTATGGCTATTATTCCATAAAACGATAGTTTGGATAAGATACTACGATCAAAAAATAACCGACTCCTCATATACGAGGAGTCGCTCTGAAGAGACGAGTTGAATATTATGAGAAAAAGCATGGCTCCCGGAAAACCGGTGACCATCATCAGCCTACTAAGTTGTATAAAGAATGCGGAAAAAGATTTGATCATTGGTTAGAAAACAAACACTCAAAAGATTTATTGGATTATTATAAGAAAAACCTAGCTTCCCAGTTTTCCGGGGAGCTGCAAAACGACGCTCTACTTATCATGCAAGCCAGCAAAACTCAACGTATTATATAGAGCCAAAAGGTACAAACAGTGATCAAAGATTTTCTATATAATAAATATGAGTACTATGGATAATTCTCCTAGTTTAAACAATATCTGCTATGAACAGATTAAAGATGATTACTGGTATGGTTTGTTTGGCGACTTTAAACTAATTATTGATAAGAAGACTGGTTACTTCAATGCTACTAAATTGTGTCAAGATGGGGAAAAGAGGTTTGATCATTGGTTAAGGAACAAAGAATCAAAGGAATTGATAAAATACTACGATCAAAAGTGGATTAACAAAATCAAAGAAGAATTAAAATTTCATCCAGTTAAAGTTAACCTTGTTTTCATTTGTGACTATATTAAAGATAAAGAAATACAGAAGCGCAATTTCAAAACATCAAACGAGAGAATATTAGAATCAACTGACTTAAGTGAATATATACATCATGCAAAACAAAAACTTCGTAGAGAAATGGAAGAGTTTGAAGGTAGAGGATCAGGATGGACATTACACCAAATTAAATACTTACAAATCAGATTAAACAAGTATGTACCATTAAGAGCTTCTTCATATATTGAACTTCCTAAACCAATTAAAGATAAGAAAGCAGCGATTAATGTTAAAAATAAAGACAATAAATGTTTCTTGTATTCTATTGCAAGTTACTTAAAACCTGTTGAAATACATCCTGAAAGACCTTCACATTATAAACAGCTTGTTAATGAGTTGCAAAAGAAGTATTGTGATAACATTGAATTTCCTGTACAATTAAAAGATATTCCAAAATTTGAAAGAAGAAGTAATACCTCCATCAATGTTTACAGCTATGACAAGAACTATAATGTATATCCACTTCAAATCACAAAAAATAAGCAGGAAACTCATGTCAATTTATTATATGTAAAAGATGAAAAAAACAATCATTTTTGTTGGATAAAAAACCTATCACGATTAATAAGAAGTCAAGTGACAAAACATGAGGAAAAACTATACTTCTGCGACAGATGTTTAACGAGGCACTTTCGAAATGAGAAGCAGTTGCAAAACCATGAGCTATATTGTAAAGAGCATGAGGCTGTTAGAATAGAACTTCCTAAACCATACGACAATCAAATAGAGTTTCAAAACTATAATCGTTCATTAAGAGTTCCATTTACGATTAACGCTGACTTTGAATGTATCTTATGTAAGTTAAAAATAGAACATAATTGTAGTAAAACAGTAAAATATCAAAAGCATGAACCAATGAGTTTTTGTTACTATGTCAAATATTCAAATGGGGACTATAAAGCTCCTGTTAGTTATATAGGTCCAGATGCTGCAAAAGTATTTATTGAAATGTTACAAAAGGAAGCAATAGAAATATTAGAAATATATAAAAGGGTAGTTGATATGATCCCGCTTAGTGAGGAGGAAATAGAAGTTTATAACAGTTCGGATACTTGTCATATATGTGAGAAAAACTTGAATGACTTACCACCAGCTGTTGAGAAAAAATAAATATACTGAAGAAGAAAATACAGTTCTACAAGGATAAAGATGATATGAGTGAAAAAATAGAAGAATGGAAGCATGACTTAAAAAAATGTTTGTATAAGATAAATAAAAATAAAGCAAAAGTAAGAGATCGTGATCATTTAACTGGAAAGTTTAGAGGTGCAGCTCACAGTTATTGCAATTTAAACTATAAAAATCCCAACTTTGTTCCTGTATTTCTTCACAACTTAACTGGTTATGATACGCATTTGTTTATTAAAGAGCTAGCTTATGATACACAGAAAATTAAACTGATCGCTAATAATGAGGAAAGGTACATAACATATGAAAAATATGTAAAAAAAAGCAGGATCAGAAAAAGATGGAATAAATTTAAGATTTGTTGATTCATATTGATTTATGCCAAAGAGTTTAGCAGAGCTAACAAAGAATTTAAAGCCAGAACAATTTCGAGAAACATTAAAGTTTTTCCCGATTGATAAACTTGATTTAGTTAATACTAAAGGTGATTATCCATTTGATTATGTTGATTCATTTGAAAAATTGAAAGAACCTGTTCCATTATCTCCAGACAAATTTACAAACAGATTAACAGGAGAAAAAATGAGTCCTGAGCGTCATAAGCTTCATGTACGAGTTTGTAAAGAATTCAATCTAGAGTTATTGGGGGACTTAACTGAACATTATAACAAAACAGATGTCCTCCAATTAACAGATATATTTGAAAACTTTAGATATGTGTGTTTAAAGGCATATGGATTTGATCATGCTTGGTATTATACAGCACCAGGCCTATTGTGGGATGCAATGTTAAAGGTGACTAAAATTAACTTAGAAATGTTAACTGATTATGATAAAATACTAATGCTAGAAAAGGGTATACGAGGAGGAATCTCACAATGTAGTAAAAGATATGTAAAAGCTAACAACAAATATATGCAAGATTATAATAAGGATGAGTGTTCAACATACCTAGCATATCTAGACGCAAACAACTTATATGGATGGGCGATGAGTCAATACATGCCTTATAAAGATTTTAAGTGGGTTAAACCTTACATAGATATAATGAACATTCCAGATGACTCAGAAACTGGCTACATATTAGAAGTAGATTTAGAATATCCAAAGTATTTACACAACAAACATTCTGATTTACCATTAGCTCCAGAAAACATGTGTCCACCAGGATCAAAACAATCGAAACTACTAACAACACTTTATAATAAGGAAAGATATGTAATTCACTAGAGGAACTTAAAACTGTATATGTCGCTTGGAATGAAATTAAAGAAAGTGCATAGAGTATTAGAACTCAAACAATCAGACTGGCTAAAGAAATACATCGATTTAAATACAAATATGAGAACGCAAGCTAAAAACAAGTTTGAAGAAGATTTTTATAAGCTCATGAATAACTCGGTATTTGGAAAAACAATGGAAAATATTAGAAAGAGGCAACCCATACAATTAGAATGTGATCCTGAAAGAGTAGAAAAATTAATTGCAAAACCTAATTTTGATTACAGAACAATATTTACAGAGAATTTGTGTGCTATACATATGAAAAAAGAGCGGTTGACATTTAATAAACCAATATATGTTGGTATGAGTGTATTAGAACTATCAAAACTATTAATGTATGATTTTCACTATAACACGATGAAGCCGAAATATGGAAACAATATAGATTTATGTTATATGGATACTGATAGCTTTATATATGAGATTGAGAGTGAAGACTTTTACAAAGATATAGCAGAAATAGTTGACCAGTTTGACACGAGTGAATACAAGGAAAATAATATATATGGACTACCACTAATAAACAAAAAAGTAATAGGTAAGATGAAAGATGAGAATAAAGGTAAGATAATGACGGAGTTTATTGGATTGAGATCAAAGATGTATGCTTATAGAGTAGAAAATAAAGAAGAGAAAAAGGCTAAAGGAGTAACTAAATGTGTAGTTGCCAAGGAGTTGCAGTTTGATGATTATAAAGAAAGTTTATTTAAAAATGTTAAAACGTATAAAGACATAAACCTCATTAGAAGTTATAAGCACGATATATATATTATAACCGTTCATAAGCTAGCATTAGATTCTTCAGATGATAAGAGATATATATTACGAGATGGGGTAAATACATTAGCTTGGGGTCATTATAAGATAGAAAAGAAGTAGATGTAAGTTAGTTATAAGTTTTTAGATGTAAGTTAGTTATAAGTTTTAGATGTAAGTTTTTATGATTTAAATGTCATAAAAGCATATGTGCAGTGCAATTACCCAATCTACTTTGTGCTATTCTTCTTTGTTAAAGTACTATGGCTAGTGATGAATTTGTAATTTTTGGCAGTTAGGGGTTGAGGGGAAAAGTGTCCTAGAACCTACATATGTACCCTACTCTTTCGATCGCTGAAATAAATTTCTGTCTACGGCCCTGCAAAACAGTGACGATTTTAGGGAGTGATCAGTTAGTAATGCCTCCCTGGAGCAACGACACTTCCTCAGAAGTCATATCTCCGATAATTCAGAATGTGATTTGTGTATTATGACTTTTCACTCTCAGTGTCTTGAAACGCACCAAAAAGGAACTGTTCTGAAGTATTTACTGGTTCTCCCTATGACCCCATTTCAATATGGCCAACCTTGGACATACACATCTGAAATATCACCTTTTATGTCAGTGATCCCGAAAACTATTCATTCGACACAAATATAGGATATTTTCGATTCTTTATTCCTGTTACCCTCCCATTGTCAACTCGAAGCCAACCAAGGCTTATTTTGGACTTACGCAGCATCCACAGTGTCACTTTTCATCTTTGCATATGAATTCGACACTAATTTCGTTCGTATTTGACTACTTTTACATGTCACCTTCACCTCTTGGTAGGGATTTTTTCAGTATCTCGCCCCCACAACTATGGAGAAATTTCAACAAAATAAGTATAATTATAAATTATCATCTGAAACACAACAGTACGGGTGATCTTTTTCGCAGAGGAATTCGTTAACTACTGTTTCAATATCAATGTATTGGCTTTTTTTGCTCTGCATGCTGGAGATTGCCAAAGAGCTCAACTTCATTCTGTACTATTGTGCTATGAATATAGTGGTTTAATTCACTGAATACTCGCTTAGATGATGCTCTCGTCACAGGAAAAGTGAGATACAGTTATAAAAGAAAAACGAAACGAAATATTTAAGTTTTACGTCCCACGTTATGCCGACTACGCTAATGGAGACAGTGATGGTGAGAAACGAATGAAATCGTTTAATGAAGAAAGTGGGAGGAAACTGGAGAAACCCGAGAAAACTCATGCACACGGTGTTTGTCCATAATAAAGTTCATTCAGCGCGAGCTGGGATCTAACCAACAACTCCATGCACCATAGGTAAAATTATAAAAGAATAGGCGTCTAAACAAATACGGAACACTACTATCTATGAGAGTTGTATAAGATTAGATTTTTTATTTATTTCATTCTAAGTTGAAATTTCAATCAATCTTGATCGTCAATACTGTTCGAAATCCGGACAAACCAGTATTCCCTACTAGGGTAAAGATTAATTGATCGCCAACAGAAATCCAAAATCCTCTGTATAACCCCACGTTCCATTATTCCATATATACAATTAAGAGTCCAGCGTAACCTACCAGTTAATACGTTTTCTTCTTCTTATTATTATTTTTAACACCTCAAAAATATAGGCTCATAATTGAACCACTGATTGGAAAAAGGGAATAAGTACATAAAAATATTTTTTCCACTTTTAAGCTTTTCTCCCAAATTGCAGTACTACAATACAATATTTTTCTTCTTGTCTTAGAGTTTGTCAGTTCTTTTGCTACAATTAATCAGTTATACACGTGTTGAAAGAAATACAAATACGCCTCGGGAAGGTCTTTTAGCGCTTCTGAAAACTTAGGTCTGATGTACTTATTCCCTTTTGCTGGAAATAGTTGCTGCAAGGACGTGATAAATCTTTTCGGTAGACTTCGGCAGTCTTCTGTTGGAAGATACTTTACAACTTCCATTTAATCTAAGGCTAAGTAGTTACATTTTAGACATTGAGGAAAAAGTGTGAAATTAATTAAAACCCTTCAAAGTGGAGTTACGAATCTTCAATGGACCCCATTTTGCTGTTGGCCCCACTCAACGCACTCCCCTCACTGTTCAGGGTGCACGATGGAGTTTCTCCCTTTTAGGAATACTTTCTAAGACAGTACTAGTTTTTTTTTTTTTTTTTTTTTTTTTTACAGCTGTTTCAATTGAGTTGTATTTGCTAGAACTGTCTGTTAAAGGAAACAAAAGATCCTATACTCAAACACAAATCATCTCTCTAGAAGCTCTAATGGAAAACGAAACGAATCGTCTGTTACGTTGCGTTCTTGAAGAGGAAAACAGCAAAAGATTGATTGCACAAACGTATAATGGTATCATTTGCTTGCCAATTTAAAACTTATAGAAGTTGATGGCTTGTTAGGTGAAGGGTTAGTAAACAGGATTGTTGTACTGGTGGTCCAGGGTTCGAATTTCGTCCGTTGTTCTTACGTTTTGTTTCTTTAAGCTACACTGAGTTGTTCATTCCAATTCCTTAAGCTTGAATTAAATCTAATACCAGTTAGTGAATTAAAAGTAGCTAACATTATTTTCAAATACGAGACGTTAATACATGCTTGTCACTAGCTCACAATACTCAACTTTGATATAAACTCTTGCAGCTTTCATTTATCTCATTTCTTGACGTGTTTTGTTACAAAACTCATGAATCGTGGCGAACAAAATTGCTTTACCAGATAATGGTGACTGCTTTGAAACCAAATGATAAGTATGAGAATTAAACGTATCATATCTGTAGTTTGGTGTGGAGAAGAAACCAAATAGCGAACGAAAGGTTTAAGAACAACCACGTTATTAATATAAACTATGCCAAAGATTATTGACTTATATGATTTTAAAAAATCGAAAGAAATTTTGAAAGAACAAAAAATACTAACTTAGAATTTTGTAACTGGAGGCAAGGAAATCTAATTTAAACATACTAAAACATACCATTTAGCACATATAGACCGTGGATCTGTGCTCAAGGCGCTAGCTAATAATCTGGAGGTTCTCAATATTTATTATTATTATTATTATTATTATTATTATTATTATTATTATTATTATTATTATTATTATTATTATTATTATTATTATTATTATTATTAGCAAAGTAATTCAATAACACGTTAATATCTTTAATTATTTCTCGATAACTACTCGAACTTAAGACGTCCTCGAATCTAAGTCGCACCCCGATTTCGCTGGGCTAAATTAAAGAAAAATAGTAATATGTTATGGTTTTGCTATTACTAAAGCACTTTTTGATATTGGTCATTTTCGATGATTTTATGTATCCCTCTCCCCTCTCCATGTTGGGGGCACGGTATGACAAAAATTATCCCAGGCCCGAATGTCATGTACGTTGAAAATTTGATCGAAATCTGTTGGATGGTTCAAGAGTTGTTCTATTTATTTTTATATATTAATCTCCCCTTCTCTTAGCCTCTCCTGTGTTCTACCGTCAAAGTGAAAATATTAAAACAAAAGTTTCTAGGCGCGAACGTCGTCTATGTTGAAAATTAGATCGAGATCGGTCAGGTGGTTCAAGAGTTGTTAAGTTTTATTCATTTTTATAGATATCTCCCCTCCCCTCCTCCTTACCCTACGTTCTACCATCAATGGGATATGATAAAAACCACCCCAGGTCCGAACTTCTTCTATGTTGATAATTTGATTAAGATCAGCTTGGTGGTTTAAGCGTGATGAAGTCACCAAGACAGCATTTTTATTTTTATTTTTTTACATAGTCCCCCCTTCCCTCCACCACATTGTGCTGTCAAGGCAAAAAATGAAAACTTCCCAGGTCCGAACCTTATCTATATTGAATGTTTGATTGATTGGGATCAGTCGAATTGTTCAAGAGTTATTAAGTTTTATTCATTTTCATATACTTACCCTCCCCTCCTCCTCCGCAAGTTCTAATATCAAAATGAAATAAAAAGCTTCCCAGGTTCGAATTTCATCTATGTTCAAAATGTGATTGAGAACGATCGGGTAGTTCAAGAGTTATTCATCACCGAACATTGTCACTTTTATTTTTATATTTATAGCTTTATATATCTTCCCCTTCCTCTCCATCCTCTACGTTATTCCGTCAAAGTGAAATGGTAAAATCCATCCCTCACGTTAATCGAGACGAGGACATATAGCCTCATTGCTGACGTCCCCATTAATCCCCCTACTCATACTCTTTAGTGTGTTTAAGTTAGTTTTTTTTGTCTTCAGTTGCAAATTTCTAAGTTATTTTTCTTTGTTTCAAAGTTCTCGCATTTCTTGTATGATAATACAAGTTAATAATCTTTGACTTGTTTTATATTAATAATCTGAGTTGTTCTTAAACCTTTGGTTTCCAATTTTGTTTTGTCTCTACACCAAACTACAGATATGACAAATTTAATTCTCATACTTTACATTTGATGTCAAAGCGGTCGAAGCAGCGTGATTGCTTTAATTGAGCATGTGGGCATGAAATATAGCAGGCGGGAGATATGGCGTTAACCGTGCTACAGCACGGAGGTGGTGGAGGAGATATGACGAAACAGGAGATGTAAGACGTAAAAGAGAAAGTGGGCGACAAAGAGTTTCCTCTGCCGAAGAAGACCAGAGTGTAATTGCCCAATGCCGTGAGCACCCTTTCATGTCTGCCCGACAGTTACGAGAGGAAACCAATTTCCCAGGCGATGTTACGACTGTCCGTCGTAGACTCAAATCCTTTGGTTTGAGATCATACAGGGCAGCTGTTAAGGAGCGACTAACAGAAGACCACATGGTTGACCGTCTGGCGTTTGCACAGTTAAATATTGCACGTGTGTGGGACGAGGTCGTTTTCACAGACGAAAAAAATATTTTCCAGTGCAAACTTCGGGCCGAAGCGTGTTTACCGCCCCCCTGGAAAAAGGTATGCCTCTGAATACGTTTCCCGTTCTAGTCGAATGGAACATGTAACTGTCCACTGTGGGGCATGGATATGCAAGGCTGCAAATTTCGGATGAATCTACAGGATTCCTGGTCGCCTAAACGCCCACAAGTATGTGGAACATCTGGATGAAACGCTTCCGGAAATAAAAGCTCATGTAGGTGACGGCATATTATATTTGCAACAGGACAATAGCTCGATACATAATTCAAATGTGGTTCAGACATGGTTGCAGAGGCAACCTGATGTCGAAATAGTTGACTGGGTTCCTCATGGAGCAGATCTGAACCCTATTGAAAATATGTGGGCCTCTGTTGCAAGAACATTGCGGGAAACCTGGTCGAACAATCCTCCACGAACATCTAATGATCTTTGGGAGCGTGTTGAAGATGCGTGGTCGATCTGTTGCACCCAACGCTATATCTCTCGCCTGGTGGATTCAATGCCACGGCGTATGGCAGCTGTAATCGAGTCCCAAGGGGACTATACACACTATTAATAAATGCTCCCCCACAACACCATCAGCCCTCTCGAGGGCTACCTAATTCGACCCACTTATTAACAAAATTTTATGAAATACATTACGCGGCACCACTGAATGTAAGTGTCTCAGTATGTTCTGCATTAATAAAGAGGCTAACATGCGAGACTTGGTGGCCGAGTGGTATTATGTTTGCTATGTAAACCAAAACCGCCTGTAACAGTGGTTCGAATCTAGTGAAGAAGAGCCCTACTTTTTATCACCAGGGATATTTGCAATACGCCTTCTCCTATGTCCTCCTTCGTACGGTCTATTATATGACACATAATGTGGACCGCCATAAGTTTTTACTTAGTAAACAATTAATAAATATATGAACAAATACCTAAGTATATTAGAGTAACAATGGAATACAGTACTTTCGTCCGACTGACGTCGTTCTGCAAATGTTCATTGTATTACACCGGAAGATGAATTAAATAAAGACTGGAAAATTTGATATAAAAATTGTTACGTAATAAGTTAAAGACAAAATATGTAATTATAATCTCATATTTGAAACTAATTTCGACTACAATTAATTCTCTACCTGCTTTCATAAATAATCCAAACCAAACTTCGAGGTTTAGAATGCACAAACTAAGTGTAGCTAAGAGAAAAAGTAACAAGAAGAGCAGAGATTCGAACCCACGACCACCAGCGTAAGAATTCCTTTTACTAACCCTTCATCTATCAAACCATGACGTGAACATGACTTTTGTAAGTTATAAATTTGTATCCAAGAAACACCATTAAGCGTAAGTGCACTACTGCTTTGCTGTTTTTCTCTTCAAAAGCGTAACATGTTTAGGACGATTCGTTTCGTTTTCCATTAGAGTTTCGAAAGAGATTATTTGTGTTTGAGTGTAGGATCTTTAGTTTCCTTTAACCGACACTTCTAGCAAATACAACTTAATTCACACAGCAGTTAAAAAAAACTCGTACTGCCTTAGAAAGTATTCCTAAAAGCAGAATCTGCATCATGCATCCTGAATAGTGACGTAACTAACGGCAGTGCGTTGAGGGAACCCAGAGTAAAACGGGGACCATTGAAAATTCGTAATTCCACTATTTTTCCTCGATGTCTAAAATGAGACTACTTTAGCCTTACATGAAAAAGAAGCTGTGGAGGGGACTGCGAAGTCTACTGAAAAGATTTATCACGTCCTTGCAGCAACAACTTTAAGTTTTCGAACAGTAATGAAGAACAAGATTGATTGAAATTTTAACTTAGAATGAAATAACTTAAAATCTAATCTTATATAACTCTCATTGATAGTAGTGTTCCGTATTTGTTTAGACGCCTATTCTTTTATAACTTTACCTATGGTGCACGGGGTCCTTCGTTCGATCCCAGCTCGAACGTAAGAAACAAAACGTAAGAAGAACGGACAAGATTCGAGCCCTGGACCACCAGTACAACAATCCTGTTTACTAACCCTTCACCTAACAAGCCATCAACTTCTATAAGTTTTAAATTGGCAAGCAAATGATACCATTATACGTTTGTGCAATCAATCTTTTGCTGTTTTCCTCTTCAAGAACGCAACGTAACAGACGATTCGTTTCGTTTTCCATTAGAGCTTCTAGAGAGATGATTTGCGTTTGAGTATAGGATCTTTTGTTTCCTTTAACCGACAGTTCTAGCAAATACAACTCAATTGAAACAGCTGTAAAAAAAACTAGTACTGTCTTAGAAAGTATTCCTAAAAGGGAGAAACTCCATCGTGCACCCTGAACAGTGAAGGCAATGCGTTGAGCGAGGCCAACAGCAAAATGGGGTCCATTGAAGATTCGTAACTCCACTTTGAAGGGTTTTAATTAATTTCACACTTTTTCCTCAATGTCTAAAATGTAACTACTTAGCCTTAGATTAAATGGAAGTTGTAAAGGAGCTATAGACTGTGAAGTCTACCGAAAAGATTTATCACGTCCTTGCAGCAACTATTTCCAGCAAAAGGGAATAAGTACATCAGACCTAAGTTTTCAGAAACGCTAAAAGACCTTCCCGAGGCGTATTTGTATTTCTTTCAACACGTGTATAACTGATTAATTGTAGCAAAAGAACTGACAAACTCTAAGACAAGAAGAAAAATATTGTATTGTAGTACTGCAATTTGGGAGAAAAGCTTAAAAGTGGAAAAAATATTTTTATGTACTTATTCCCTTTTTCCAATCAGTGGTTCAATTATGAGCCTATATTTTTGAGGTGTTAAAAATAATAATAATAAGAAGAAAACGTATTAACTGGTAGGTTACGCTGGACTCTTAATTGTATATATGGAATAATGGAACGTGGGGTTATACAGAGGATTTTGGATTTCTGTTGGCGATCAATTAATCTTTACCCTAGTAGGGAATACTGGTTTGTCCGGATTTCGAACAGTAATGACGATCAAGATTGATTGAAATTTCAACTTAGAATGAAATAAATAAAAAATCTAATCTTATACAACTCTCATAGATAGTAGTGTTCCGTATTTGTTTAGACGCCTATTCTTTTATAACTTTACCTATGGTGCATGGAGTTGTTGGTTAGATCCCAGCTCGCGCTGAATGAACTTTATTATGGACAAACACCGTGTGCATGAGTTTTCTCGGGTTTCTCCAGTTTCCTCCCACTTTCTTCATTAAACGATTTCATTCGTTTCTCACCATCACTGTCTCCATTAGCGTAGTCGGCATAACGTGGGACGTAAAACTTAAATATTTCGTTTCGTTTTTCTTTTATAACTGTATCTCACTTTTCCTGTGACGAGAGCATCATCTAAGCGAGTATTCAGTGAATTAAACCACTATATTCATAGCACAATAGTACAGAATGAAGTTGAGCTCTTTGGCAATCTCCAGCATGCAGAGCAAAAAAAGCCAATACATTGATATTGAAACAGTAGTTAACGGATTCCTCTGCGAAAAAGATTACCCGTACTGTTGTGTTTCAGATGATAATTTATAATTATACTTATTTTGTTGAAATTTCTCCATAGTTGTGGGGGCGAGATACTGAAAAAATCCCTACCAAGAGGTGAAGGTGACATGTAAAAGTAGTCAAATACGAACGAAATTAGTGTCGAATTCATATGCAAAGATGAAAAGTGACACTGTGGATGCTGCGTAAGTCCAAAATAAGCCTTGGTTGGCTTCGAGTTGACAATGGGAAGGTGACAGGAATAAAGAATCGAAAATATCCTATATTTGTGTCGAATGGATATTTTTCGGGATCACTGACATAAAAGGTGATATTTCAGATGTGTATATGTCCGAGATTGGCCATATTGAAATGGGGTCATAGGGAGAACCAGTAAATACTTCAGAACAGTTCCTTTTTGGTGCGTTTCAAGACACTGACGAGGGAACCTATCCAAGTGTAACTCTGACTTCGAGTCGAGACTATGGCCGTTGGATACCTTGTCCCTAAAGAACATAACACGAGAAATGATACATCCTCGATCGCAACCGTTGCGGAGATATAAGCGTAAAAAGTTAGAAATTGAGCTCCATACTATACATTACAAAGTCAGCTTCCGGGTCAGATTTTTCGGAAACGGTCCGGTAAGGAAACTCAGCGAATACATATCAAATTAGTGTTGGGAGCCCAGCACCTTTTGAATGAAAAAATGTTACCCCCGGGGCACTCGCAGGATCCCAGGCGGGGTCCAACTCAAAATTGGCAAATGGAACCGGGGGTCAAGTAGCATATTGTATGAAAGCTATTGTTAAATAAAAGAAGATAGAACAAATCTCAACTGTCTATGATAACCCTGTGCAAACGGGCAACTGGTCAAGATGTCAATACAACCGTTGCGGAGATATAAGCGTAAAAAGTTAGAAATTGAGCTCCATACTATACATTACAAAGTCAGCTTCCGGGTCAGATTTTTCGGAAACGGTCAGGTAAGGAAACTCAGCGAATACATATCAAATTAGTGTTGGGAGCCCAGCACCTTTTGAATGAAAAAATGTTACCCCCGGGGCACTCGCAGGATCCCAGGCGGGGTCCAACTCAAAATTGGCAAATGGAACCGGGGGTCAAGTAGCATATTGTATGAAAGCTATTGTTAAATAAAAGAAGATAGAACAAATCTCAACTGTCTATGATAACCCTGTGCAAACGGGCAACTGGTCAAGATGTCAATACAACCTACATCAGAAAATATATAGCCACTCTTCTAAATCCGTTAAGTTGTGACAATAACAAAACAGAAACTTTTGCCTTTTGAACTTTTCACCCTAAACGACTGTTGCGATTGACAATGTATCCTTTCTCTTCTAGGACACGCAATCCAATGGCCATGGTCATTCTATGGTCCATTGGTCATTCGAAGTCACACTTATACTTGGATAAGGTCCGTTGTGTAACTCTGTGAGACTCTGCAACAATTTGTTTAACTTCAATACCTTGCACTTTTAAACGTGTTTTTCTGTTTTGTTATTGTCACAACTTAACGGATTTAGAAGAATGGCCATATATTTTCTGATGTAGGTTGTATTGACATTTTGACCAGTTGCCCGTTTGCACAGGGTTATCATAGACAGTTGAGATTTGTTCTATCTTCTTTTATTTAACAATAGCTTTCATACAATATGCTACTTGACCCCGGGTTCCATTTGCCAATTTTGAGTTGGACCCCGCCTGGGACCCTGCGAGTGCCTCGGGGGTAACATTTTTTCATTCAAAAGGTGCTGGGCTCCCAACACTAATTTGATATGTATTCGCTGAGTTTCCTTACCTGGCCGTTTCCGAAAAATCTGACCCGGAAGCTGACTTTGTAATGTATAGTATGGAGCTCAATTTCTAACTTTTCACGCTTATATCTCTGCAACGGTTGCGATCGAGGATGTATCACTTTTCGTGTTATGTTCTTTTGCTACAAGGTATCCAACGACCATAGTCTCGACTCGAAGTCAGAGTTGCACTTGGATAGGTTCCCTCGTGAGAGTGAAAAGTGATAATGCACAAATCACATTCTGAATTATCGGAGATATGACTTCTGGGGAAGTGTCGTTGCTCCAGGGAGGCATTACTAACTGATCACTCCCTAAAATCGTCACTGTTTTGCAGGGCCGTAGACAGAAATTTATTTCAGCGATCGAAAGCTTGACAGGAATTTATTTCAGCGATTGAGGGCATATTTTACTAAAATGTCTATCATCCAGGGGCGGATCCAGGATGATTGTTTGGGAGGGGCGGTCGTTCGAAGTCAAATCAAGGTAAGAGCGGATTGCAAAAAAGAAAAGAAAAAAGAAAAAAGAGAGAAAAGAAAAAAATAGAAAATGAGAAAGAGCTCTTCTGTAGAATTAACTTTCTTAAGAAAGTAAGGCCTATCTACTTTAGGTTTTAATTTAAGTTTATAATACAAAGATGAAAAATACTTAGGATATGTTTTATTTTTAAAATAAAAAGTATAAAAAGTTCAATATTCTGGGGGATGCGATCACCGCAAACACACTCCCCTGGATCCGCCCCTGCTATCACCATCTATAAAATTAGATATATATATATACAAACAAAAAAGTAGTGATTTCGTGGGGGCAAAAGCTCTGGATTGCCAAGGCCTGCATCCTGTGTATGTCCCTGCTGCTCTGAATTGTCAAAAGCTCCTCTTCAAAGGTAAGACATAAAATGTAAATAATAAACGTGTAACATAGAATACAATATAAATAGAAAATGTGTTATAATTAAGAAATAGAAAAATAATTATAAAATAAATTTGAAGGACAATTTAAAAAAAACAATAAAACTTGAAAGTAAAATATACTTTTAAAACAATTTTGCATTTATGCAGGGCTACAAACATGTGAGGAGTGCCATGTAAATTTAGTAACAAATATAATATTGGAAAATTATTTCGAATTAAACTAGCTGTGACTACATTACTTCAAAATTGAACTTGTGGAATATACAGTATGAGCGTAGCTCAAATAAAATAATCAATAAGAATGGTCTTGATTGGAAGCTCGGACCATCTACATAGGAGTAACTTACATTAACCATTTACCTAACAGACAATGACGCACAGGGCTTGGCACTACTTTATCAGATGGTTCTATCAAATGTAACTTAATTAAAACAATAGTAACAAATTTTAAAGCTTTAAAAAGTGTCCTGAAGAAGAGGAACTTCATTTTGCACATTGTAACTAAGTTACAAGAGGTTTACGTCCTATCTGAACGGCGCATCCACCGAGTCAACTTTTGGAATATCCCCTTAAGGTAGCTTTCAACGCAGCTACGGGAAACGTATGTGAACCAGTAATAGAATTCTCCGTAGCAGAATGGATAAAGTCGTGGTTCGAAACCCGTCGCCGAAATCAGATTTTTTAAAATCTTAATTCCTCAGTTCTGAAGATCTTTCTCTCCTTTCGTAATCATCTGATGCTCTAAAAAGAGTTCTCCACATTAATTCGACAACTGCCTAATGTGATCCTCGCAGTTCGAAAACTTCCCTTCTTATCTTTCACAAAATCAGAATTTTCGTCATAATACGAATGCTGTTCGATCATTTTTTCCCCAATTCTAAATCTGTGTATACAAATCTTCCCTCTCTGTCTCCATACTTGAATCCCTCTCTCTCTCTCTCTCTCTCAATGTCGCCCAGGAAGTCATATGTCTTGGGATCAAACCTTTTACTCTTGAAACCAAATGTAAGCCCTTTAGCAATGTGCTATCGTAACTCTATAGGTTTGTTGTTAAAACCAGTGTCTTTTAGACTTTATTCGGGGGAGGGGGGGAGGAAGAGATTCTCCGGCGACATAAGATTTTCACTTTTTATTAGTGTATTACTATACATTTGATCAAAAAATACGTATTTATGAAGCTCAAGAGAGGGGGAATTACACCCTCCTGTCCTGCCCAAATGACGCCCCTGAAATATTTGCTTGCACTTACTGAAAAGAAATTAAATGAATCATTGAATAAAACTCGTTTCTGTCCGTAGATATTTTAGAGCTTTTGGCAATTTCCATAGATTTCTTAAGGTGCATCTTACTAGCTTGCACTCTTTGAAGAAAGAAAAGAATGAAACTAAAGATATTTATGTGGCTCTGGGAAGATTGTGTGACTTTCCTTTAATTTAGGTTCTTAAAAATATTTCAGAACAAACGAATGGAAAAGACTGTTTTAAAGCTATAACGTTGTAAACTTGATTCAGCTGAATGGAAAGAGTGTACTACGACACACACGGCTTTAGACAAGGAGAGGTGGAAGACGGGGAGGACTTGGAATAAATACTAGAAGCAACAGATACATGTATTGCGGGGATGCATAAGAAAACTGGGCAAGAGTTTGTTATTAATTTGGACTTAGAATTTTTGTAACAAATTTTATGCCGCGGACTGTACAAGAACTACACTGCAATGTAGACAAAAGTTTCAAGTGATCCCTTGTACAGGATTATGTTTATTTTATTTTGAGCGTCTTCGCTTGGCTTGCCTTTTGTAGGTTACATCTGGAGCATCCCTTGCAATAGTCCAACAGTAGTCGGCCAATATGTTAGAACTCCACTTTCCCTCATATCTCTTCACCATGGCTGCAGTATCTTGATGGAAACGCTCACCATGTTCGTCACTTACTGCTCCACAATCTTCGGGAAAGAAGTCTAGATGTGAATGAAGAAA
Source organism: Thermobia domestica (assembly GCF_964235325.1). Taxonomy (NCBI): domain Eukaryota; kingdom Metazoa; phylum Arthropoda; class Insecta; order Zygentoma; family Lepismatidae; genus Thermobia; species Thermobia domestica. Next base: position 111,343,664 of record NC_137463.1, on the reverse strand, counting down.
GTGGAGTTTCAGAGACATATTGCAACCAAGATTTTCGTAGCACAATAACAACTTTGCTACCAGTTGTTTGTAATTTGTTGCTCGGTGTCTTCCCAAGAACTGTGAACAAACACTCTTTAAGCTTTCCCACACAGCTTTCTCTTCACCTTGGAGAATTTCGTCGAACTTGTGATCTTTGAATAGTTGCGTAATCTGTGGCCCTATGAAAACACCCTCTTTAACTTTGGCATCACTTAATCGAGGGAATTGTTTTCTTAGGTACTTATAGGCCTTATCCTCTTGGTTCATGCTCTTAACAAAACTTTTCATAAGACCTAATTTAATATGTAGAGGGGGAAGTAAAATTCGGTTACGATCTACCAGTGGTTCATGCTGCACATTTTTCACTCCCGGCTGAAGAGTTTCTCTGGTACTCCAATCACTTTTGCGGTAATGAGATCCACGATCTCTACTGTCCCATTCACATATAAAGCAACAATACTTTGTATATCCTAACTGCATACCTAGCAACAGTGCTATTACTTTAAGGTCACCACAAATGAGCCACTGAAAATCGTAATATTTAATGGCTTGAAGTAAACGTTTCAAGTTTTCATAAGATTCCTTCATATGAACTGCGTAACCTACAGGAATTGAAGGAAGTTCATTTCCAATATGTAAAAGCACTGCCTTTAAACTCACCTTGGACGAATCTATAAAGAGCCTCCACTCCGAAGGTTCGTAATTAATTTTAAGTGCCCTCATGAGACCATTTACATCTGTACATGCCACAAGTGTATCTTCCATAGTAAAAAAATGAAATGAACATCTTCTCCCTATTCCGATACACTGAAATATTTACTTTTTCCTGCAATAAATTCCATTGCTTTAAGCGTGACGCTAAAATTTCGGCTTCGCTTTTCGAGAGGTCCAAGTCTCTGATTAGATCACTTAGTTCCTCTTGAGTAAGTCTATGTGGTTCACGTGGAGGTTCTTCTACACCAAACGTAGGGTCCTTCGAAGTACTTGATTCAGGAGCTTCAACTTCTTGATCATCATCAGAAAAAAGATCGTATTCTTTAGGTGGGTCAGGAACAGGCAGTCCTTCTCCATGTGGAACAGGGCGCATTGCAGAAGGAATGTTAGGATAGATCAAGGCCCGCTTCTTCTTCGTGGAAATTTCCTTCTTGACGAAAGGAACCATACAAAAATAACAGTCTCTGATGTGGTCGTTTGGCTCCGTCCAAATCATAAGCACTGCAAAAGGTATTGAGCGCCCCTTCCCATTAATCCAATTTCTTAGATTGCTGGCACAAGTGTTACACGCAATGTGGGGTGCCCAAGATTTATCTTGGTCTCCAATTTTACAACCAAAGTAATATTGATAGGCTTTTCTTATTAGTGGTGTTATAGTCTGCTTTTGTGAGGAAAATGTTACTTCCCCACACACGTAGCAGAAGCTATCCGCACTGTTTACACAATTTCGCGGCATTTTTGTTTATTGAAATCCTCAAAATGTCACTTGAAATAGTTCCGACAACTATTTAAAAATATACATTCGAAATACCAGTATTTTTTGCGTACTTGTAGTTGTATTTTTATGTCCTGCACTACATAAACGTCACACCCAAAACGCTGATAACTGCACTAAACCTGTCTTTTCTAACAATAGCAGAACACTACTGAGCAGTGTTGCCACAGTCCTAGCTCTGGAGTGGGCTGAAAAATAGTACAAAATTGAAAGAAAAAGGGCTGAATTCATTATTACGTGTAATACGTGGTTTTATAACATGAAACTGAAAGAGATACACTTCTATAACACTCCCCCCTCCTCTTCCAAGAGTCCAGATCAAGAAAGTGTTCTTTTTAAAAACGTACAAATAGGAGGACCTCGAACAACCGTGGAAGTAGGGCCTAGATGAAACTTTTCTCGCACGTAGAAAGTATAACAGAGGCCACAAATTAAAAGGGAAAACAGTTATCTTCTTCAGTATGTATTGTAAGAAATCCAAATGCACCTCCATTTCAATGTGGCCGATAAACCAAAACGGTGTTATGGTCATGTATGAAAGAGTGTGCTTCTCTCCTTAAGATTTCAAGCTAAAATTTTCTACCATAATGTTTCTTTCTCGTCTCCATGCACGGCACGGATGAGCTTATCTAGCGTCATTTGTTTTCCGTTATAGTTTGAATTATGAATTTTCCACACAAAGTTCGTAGCGTTATACGGTGTGTCACAGAATGAATGTTCAACAACATTTTTTGAGAGTCCAACACACAGTGTGAGTAACGTGAAATGTAGCAAAAGTCTTACTGACACTTTAGAAAATGTGACAAATATTTGTTAAATGGTGCTGAATTGGGTAGAGTTGTACCAACTTTTTTACAAAAGGTGCTGAAAATGCCAGCGTGGTACCAACGGGCCGATTAATGACAAAAAGGGCTGAATTTGGTACAATTGTACCAAGTGTGGCAACACTGCTACTGAGATAAGGAACACAATGAAACCAAGTGTTCATATAGTTTCTCCAGTGTTGCCGGATCAGTGTAACATTTTACCCCAAACGAAGCGAATATATTTATTTTTAAAGCGTTATTATTAGACGTGCCTGTAAAACGAAAAGTAGAGCTAATATTCGAAAATAACTTTCAAATTCGTGATCAGCACCACAAAATCAATAAGAATTAGCTGATTTTGTTCAATTTACATTTTCGTTGTTGAACAGTGAATCTGTGCCGTCTTGATTTTCTTTCATGTGTCTCAGGGGTAGCTTCCCCAGTTTGGGAACCAGTGGAGCGTTGGATCTGTTAAAAAATATAAACAGATTACGAAACGTTGTGATTTATACATATCTTATAAGTAGTGAAGCGTGGGCACCCATTAAAAAATAAAGGTCATCAGCTATTTTGTACACTATCATCATACATACATGACGTTAAATTATATTACATTTAGAAACACATATTGTATTTTCGTTACTATTGGCGCATTGTAGAGTTTATTATCCCTTATATCCATAGTAAAATTTATCTATGAAAAGCTTGAGATTTCTTAACAGGTTGACTGCCATGAGCATCATATGTGGTGCTCACCTTATTTTTCTGTGGGGCCTTGAGGACCATGCTCGATATAACAAATTACTAACCCATTCAGGTTCTTGAGCATCATATATGATGCTCATTGTCACAAATTGCTGTGAGACCATAAGCATGACATACGGTGCTCGGCTCCTATTGGTACATTTTCGGGAGAATCAAAATATTGCGACAGAAATGTGACATGACTATTCATAATTGAGCCAAAGGTAAGAAGAAATTTATGGCCTACTGGGACCATTACCCTCAAATCACCTTGGCAGTCAACCTGTACTCTTGCATGCAAGACCAAGACCAAGACTGGGTGTGCAAGACCAAGACCAAGACCAAGACTGGATGTGCGAGACCAAGACCATTGCGATCAAAAAGCCAAACAGCTCAGATTTCAGGCTTGTGTTGAATCTACAGGCATGTAATAGTTATATCAAATATTTAAGCATACCGTTTCAGTCTACAGAGGACGTTTTGCAGGTTTTAAAAGGAAAAACCCTAATAACAACACTTGACATTTCTCAATAGTATTTCCAGATGAAAATATATCCAAAAAGCACTAAATACATGACCTTCGAGGTAAAGGATACACGCAAAAGTTATAAATTCCTTAGATGCGTAATGGGCCATTGTTCCTCTTCCCAACCTTTAACTATATTAATTAAAATGTTATTAGATGGCTTACCTAAACGCATTACCAATTTCGCAGATGACATCGTCATTGGTTCTTATACGTGGGAACAACAACTCTCAGATTTGGAACATTTGCTGTTGTGAATCGTCAATCCTCTTAAGTTGACGAAGTATTTATTACATTTGGAGCAGAGGACATCTCTGGAATTAAAACTAGTTCCATTCGGTGTGCAAGATATATGTTTAGATTGATTGATCCGTACTTATTACTTCAATTTTCCGTACTACTACTACTACTATTATTATTATTATTATTATTATTATTATTATTATGGCACATTCTGATTTTCCCCCAATCATCGTAAATGTTTAGAACTGGTGGTTCATATTGACAATAGTAGTGCTGCTATATTATTTCATGCGGACAGTTAGTTTATTGGAAATTTGATGTGCTTCACTGACTTTATAAATGCAATATTGCACGTTCTGAATCACTTTATATAGATGCAAGAAGAAATTCTTACTTGACAGTTATATGAACATTTTCATATAGTATAACCCTGACTAAAATGCCATACTGCGTTAGAAAAAAATGGCTGCTTATCATCATTCTGCTAAACTAATTAAATAATAATAATAATAATAATAATAATAATAATAATAATAATAATAATAATAATAATAATAATAATAATAAATGTTCTTATGTGAAATTAAAAATACAGAATATAGATAAGCTTTACACCTACAATTAATTAAATGAGAACTAATAAAATGAACTGGGGCGAGTCAAAACTTGCCAGTAACTCTAAAATCCATGCATGCTTTTCAAAGCTAGTTGTTCCAAACTCTATAATGGACGGGACAGTAGGATAAGGAAACTGATCTAAAAGAACTCCAATATTACATACCATCAACTAACTATATTCTAGTAATAAATTAGGCCTGATCATCAGATCAAAGTTTATTCATATTAACCCCTTACTGTATATCGTTAATTATGGTACTCTACTTGTTGATAAATATTTTCTGCCGGGGCACTTCAGACACTTTACTTTTAAATTCTGTCCAGCATCATCCTCAAATTTTAAGAAAAAGTATTCTTTCAAATGTTCGAATGGTAAAATATTTTCATTCTCTATATTTATAAAAATATCATCGATCAAACTCAAATAGACTACCATTGCACTCCTAGTTCACTCACTGAATGTATTTATTTGGTACTATCAAAATCAATGACCAAATCACCCAGGTGCTTGCAATCAGAACGTGATTTCCCTCAGACTCTACTCATCTTCCAAAAACAGCAAGTGGCACTAAGGTCTTATCTGTTTCTCTGTGTGTCGGTGACTGACTGTCGGTCAGTAACATACACAGAAAAATCCGTTATGTAGACAGCAGTATATTGTACAAATATACGGAATTCTCTTGATTACTACAGAAATCAGTACGAAGCATACGTTATCCATATGCGACATACGCAATGCGCACATCTAACAGCCTTCCGTATATTACATACAAATACTATGTTACCTTCGTCAGCTATATGTTACAAACGTCCATTTGTATGTGAGATCCTGACAGCCTATATTGTTTCATACGGAAAGTACGTTCAGATGGAACACTTATACAGAAAGTATTATAAAACACGCGTTTTCAGTTATACGTTTGCTGTACGTTAAGTCCAAAAACTACAGATTTTCAAATTTAGGATGTTTTTACGTAAGCCACATACGATTTTTTCTCAGTGTACGTAATTAATGCTCAATTACTCCATTCTGAAAAAATTCACTTACAGGAAAGAAACATTTATTTCCTAAAAAATACATATATTGTACTTACTCATCTGAAATGCAACGCAAGAAAAAAGTAACGGAAACTAGGTACGTTAAAACTAACTAACTAACTAACTCTATGGCCTATGGAACCCGCAGGTTCAGTGCCGCGTTCACAAAAGCTCTCCACATACGCAGGGTCTCAAAGGTTGTTTAATGATTTCCATTGCATGAAGATAAAGTTAATAACGAATAACAGGATATCTTATACTTAAACATGTTCCACGAGAACTTTCGTAAAATATTTGATTTTGATGGACTATGGATTATGTTTCTGGGGCTTTAAATTCATAATGAATGAATGTTTTTGTAAAAATCAGTGAAGAATAATAGAGTACTTCTTCTTACCGCGATCTATACCTATGTATTATTATATAAAATAGTAGAAGTTGGTAACTTCTCTATTCAGGGTTCGAAACTTCCCGAACAGCAGGCTAAGTAGAAATGCGAGTATAGTGGAAATCTTCTATTTAACATTTCTATTTCTAATTTTACCTGCCAGTAGTTTTTTTTATTATTTTTTACGGGGTAATAACAAAGAACAGTTTGAGGTCATAACTGGAAAGAGGCAGCTTAATGATTTAATGCTTATTAACACGAATGGTCCATTATAAAAGGATTTAGTCTAACCTCATCAAAATGCGGCTCTGAAGTTCACCCAACACCCAAGCCTCTTTAAATTCAGTAGCTATGGTCAAATGTTCCCACTTTGACTTAACTTCACTCATCCTTAAACTCATGCCATCAATCGGATTCACACTGATTCAACCTCACACTCACATCTTCCTTTCGGCATCACCCTCACTCAACCTCACGTTTACATGCCAATCTGTTCTAATGCTTACTTTACCTCACATTCACAGTATCACTTCGAAAATTCACATAATGCTCACTCGCCTTTAAGTCGACAATTGATATCTCAGTCCGACATTATACTTGCTCAACTTCACCTCATAAAAATCCGACATCACGCTGACTTCATTTCAAGGATACTTATACTTAACCTAGTACTCACATAATTATTGGGTTGCGATTGAAATAAGAGAAGGATTAACGAGTAGAGAGAGAGTTAATTTCCCCAATTTCGTTTTTCTTTATTTAAGTAATATAAAAAGAAAAAATGGAATGAAATATTTCAGTTTAGCGTTCCACAATTATGCCCTTTAGGCTTCGTTAACTTTTTTTTTTCTTTCTTGAACTGGACACTACGCATTACAGAACAAAGCTCTAATACTGAATCCCGCAGCCCAGAGAAGAGAATCAATTCATCCAGTTTTATGAAAGCATTTTAACGACAACGTTTCTTAAAAAATACCCGGTTTTCAGGAAATATCGCATATTATTTCCTTTACGCTTCTCAATGAGATTTACTGCTCATGGTTGATATCACTCAAGGGAAAGGGTACAAAGTCACTCCAACAATAAATTCATAGTAATTCACATCAATACTGCTACAAATAATAATAATAATAATAATAATAATTATTATTATTATTATTATTATTATTATTATTATTATTATTATTATTATTATTATTATTATTATTATTATTATTATTATTATTATTATTTGGAAGGTAAAGAATTACTGGTGTTTGTTGGATTCGCAGCTGGTAGATCTTGCATTTTCGTCTCATAGAGAATCGGTGCAAAAGTAGGATGGTAACCTCAATCAACAAACCAGCTAACATTTTAAAAAATCCTATCTGGTTCATCACTTTTTTTAATATACGTGATAAAGGTTAAATTTTCCATAAAATTAAAATAATCAAAGTAAAATATATTCACTAGGGAGGACAATGTGATACCAATATCAATAATATAAAAATTATATTTTCTTTATATACCAGGGATTTCTTTTTCTGTGCTTTCGCATTTCCGCGTGCATTTATTGTCCGCCGTTTTAAGTGTAAAAAGGATTAGGGAAAAGAGGGATCCCTATTTACCCTAAAATCTTATCATTTATATGTCATGACTGGACACTGGATGAGATATTGAAGCTAAATAATGCAATACGCAATTGATAAAAGGTAAGACAATGAAAATGTCAAAAATCCGCTCGCTTGTACAATGCGGAGCGTCAGTACCTTCTTTATTTTGTATTTACCTAACCTATATATTTTTTTTCAAAAAAATTGAATTGATTTGAAGATGGAAACAAGAATATATTATAAACATTCAAATACGTAATACGATCAGTAAATGACAATATCCATAATTCCTCCCACTTGTTTAAATTTTATCCTCGCAATCAATCAGAATGAGAACTACATTTTTATGATGATTACCGGCACCTTTCATTGCGTCAATAAAAGCACTGCCTAGGATTATCCTCAGCCAGTGATATGAATTTCTATAGCGGAAAAATATATAAATAAACAAACAAATATTCAGCTTTGTATATAGACATAAGATATGAAGATGGCAGAATATAATAAGCCACGTTTTGTCCATTTTCTGCTTCTTGCTCCGGTGGTTGGTAATATGAAGGTCTATGTGGTGGAAAAAGTTTATAAAGTCTTACCGTTATTTAAAAAAAAATGCTTATTTAGCTGTGTAGATAGACTTATTTTTCGTTTTCACTGGTGTACTGAAAGTATTTTAAATTTAATGCATAAGGTTGAAATTCCCTTGAATGTTCAACTACACATCTTGTGTATGCCATCCTTTACAGAACTTATTTGTTTCACACTTTCATTCTCAATTTTAATTTCTAAATCTTAAAATTTCTACTTTTATACGCAGGAACGCCTACAGGGTTTTTTTCCAAAAGGTGGCAAAGGATCGATTCCAAGGGAAGGGGCAAAGACTGACCCCCAAGCACAGTCACGAATGCTCACACATACATCATATAACACACATAATACACACACATAACACATCATACATCACATAATACATCATATAACATAACATTTATTAAGCATTATCCTCATTAACTACAGTAAACAAACTATAATACAGTAGTATTAAATATAAAATATATTAAATATTATATAATATGCGAGAAAAGATTAGTATTATTTGACATGTATTTACAAGAACTAACACCCTTCGAAATTCCTGGGGGAGGGACTGTACCTTTGATCCTCTTTGCTGAGGGCATACCTATGTGTCTATTATGGAACTGTAGAAATAACCAATTATCTTTATGACGATTTTTATAACTATAAGATTTTGTTCTCGCCACTTTAATCTGTTTTGCATACATTATGCTAATTTTCCTGCATACTACCGATTTTGGTTAGAAAACACCATTACATTTAATTTTTGAGAAGATCTCCTCATTAGGAATATAATATGCTGATAGGATGTTCACACCTGCTAGAAATCTTCGTGGTTTCACGGCATGTGAGTTTGACATAGCGCACTTTTGATACACGGAATCTGGGGTTCAATATCAGGTGGAAAGTGTTGAAATTGTAAGCATTATGACGGTTCGGATTCAACCTTAAAATGTAAGTCCATGTCTCATATAGCCCAAGTCCGCGGTGGCTCAGTGGTATTCACCTTTGGTGCATGGAGTCCTTGGTTCGATTCCCGCTCGCGCCAAGTGATCTTTGTGGTGGACAAACACCGTATGCGTGGGTTTTCTCGGGGTTCTCCTGTTTCCTCCCACATTCTTCATTCCAATATTTACTTCATTTTCATCATCGCCGTCTCGTTTAGCCTCACCGGCATAAGCGTGGGACGGAAAACAAAGATTCCATTTCATTTCATATAGCCTTGATGCTGAAACGAGCTTTAAACTCAAATCCAACCAACCTAATAAACTAACTTGTCTCAATTTTAGATTTGCAAGTCTTACTGTTGAAAGGGAAGTGAATAGGAAGAAGTCTTTTTTAAGATAGAAGGCTAAAAATTAGTAGAAAGAAAACAATTCTCGTTAAACGGAAAAGGAAATTTGGAAGTAAAGGTTACCAGAAGAACAATTTAATGAAGTTATTTTTTTTTTTTAATTAGGTTCAACTGTTTCCAAGAATTTTGATTGAGACTTGGCAATAACGCACAGAATGCAAAGGGATGTCGAAATAGGAGGAAAGTATAAGTCGTTTCGTGTGACTGCAGAATCACATTAAAGAACAAAGTAATGGTTTATAAAACAGTGGTTATGCCAGCAATGATATACGGAGCAAAAACTTGATTAAGAAAGAAGCCACAGGAAAACAAATAGAATGTTACCGAAATAAAAATGTTGTGGTGAACATGTGATGGAATAAGAAGAGACAGACTGATGAATAATAGAGTAAGAGGAGCAACCAAATTTATATACATATCTAAGAAGATCCAGAAAATAGATTGCATTAGAATGGCTAACTAATGAAAAGAACAAACGACTATGTAGTTAGAGGAGCGATGGCAATGGAAGTGGATAGAAAGAGAGGTAAAGAGACACTAAGAATGAAATGAATGGACATGATTAAGAATTACTTCTGGTGGGAGGATTCCGGGACAGACTTTATAGAGAAAAGTTAAGAGAAACGTCGAAAAGATTGAGAGAAAGAATACTAATTTAATTAAAACTTTATAACACAGGCTTCTCGCAAGTTTACGATTTCTATGGACTAATAGCTACAACATTTATTTTTGCAATATAGTCTGAGATTAGACTCTCATTAGAACAAGATCCAAACTCCAATCTATCGAGTACTTTGAATCGGATCCCATAATAAAGATTTAGCTGGAATCAATGGCGCACGCAAGGAAGGTTCGAGGTTTAATTCCTCTTGAGTAAGATGTAATGCAGGAATTTACATTATTAGCGTTTAACGAAAAAAAAAAATGTCGAAAGATGAGAAGTCTACTAATCGACAGATCTCATTAAACGGAACAAAATGATATGGGTGAGTGTAAATCCTCATGCGTAGTTTCCGATAAAGCCGAGAAAACTAATTTGTTTCTAAACCTACAAATGCATGTTGTATAGAAACAGTAATCTATTAAGAAGTTCAGCTCTAGGTTACGATGTATTTGAAAGCGTATGTGTGAAAATATTAACTGTACCTATATCAACGGCTTGGCTACCACTGAGAGATCTTACAGCAGAACAACACCACTCAGAAAACGACTTGGAGTCTCATCATCGGACTACAATGCATGAGGATTTGTGCTGAAGGAGAAAATGATTGTAGGTAAAGGATTTTTAATTGAGTTTCTTGAACAATATGCACCTAAAAGGTAGAGACGGATCAGTAAGGTTTAAATAAGGAGAGCCTTTGCTACAATTATTGCATAATTTTTTAATAAGCAAAACGGTGCTACATTTAATAATCTGGTACAGACGTAAATCGTCTGGTATTAAATCTAATATGATCAGACATTTGCAATAAAATGTAGATAATCATATAACTTCTAGATATAATAAGTTGTAAATAGTTTCATGACTCATTACTCTAATTCGAAAAAAATGAAACGAAATCTTGAGTTTTACGTCCCACAGTTATGCCGGTTAGGCACAAGGAGACGGTGATGATGAGTAATGAATGGAATGGTGGAATGAAGAAAGAGGGAGGAAACGGGAGGACCCCGAGAAAACCCACACACACGGTGTTTGTCCACCACGAAGTTCACTTGGCAGGGGCTGGGATCGAACCCGGGACCCCTAGCACCAGAGGTGAGATAAATGAACAAAAATCTCGCTTGACCTGAAAGGAAATGATCAAACCCTGAGAACGTGACTCACTGGAATCATTATACAGCACATACCATTCGTTCTCACTGAACTTTAGCTGTATGAGTAAAGGCGGATTTTCATGTGTCCTTTGCCTCCGTGAGTTGCGAGCGATTGTGCTAAACAGCCGATGAAATCACGCATCGGAGATGGCGCGCTACACTCGCGTCAGAGTAGAAATTTGTTCAATTCTGACGGAAGAAGCGCGCGTACACTATTGTATTCACTGACTAACATGGCGGAGGTAAGAACAACGTTTGAAGAACTGCTCGTAGAACAAGTAAGAGAAAACGAAATTTTGTACAACCTTAAGCATCCGAAATACAAGGATTCAGTATTAAGGACAAAAACATGGCATCAAATTGCTGAGAATATTGCTATCGATGGTTAGTACTTTTATATTTGTGTAGTTAATTAGTTGTATTACCGGGAACAATAGATAGTTCATACAATAACTGGTATGTACAAATTATCAATCCCTATACAAAATAAAAGCAATGCAATTTGAAACATGCTTTAGTATGATTTATAAATATTTTTATTTGTTTTATAAAATTTATCCGGATCGGATTTTAATTCAAAGAAGAGGTTCCTGTATATTCCGTATTCTCGTCGAAGCTGGAAAATGGGGTGAACCCACCACATTTTCCTAACATACTTTCGACGGCGGCGTTTTGAAATACAATATATTCCAGCTAAAACGATAGCTCTCCTTCGGGAATCCATTATCACAAACTGAAGTCGCAAACTTTCTATTTTACGCATGCGCATTACCTAGCGAGTAGTAATTTGGCGCAATACACGCACGGATGTATGAAAACGAAAATAATTTACGGTGAATACGCTACATGTGATGCTTCCGTTCTAACGCGGGCATGAAAATCCACCTTTAACCGAGAACAAAAGTCTAGATGGATTCTGGTGTCTGTAGCTTTAGTTTCATACTAGCCTTTGGTTAGCTGGCGGCTCCGCCCCCAGAGCCCAGACTCCACGTTTGCTCGGCCTACGGCCTCGAATTTCTTGTGTATTAATACAGTCCCTGTCCATAAGACCCGTAGGAAAGTCATGTCTGACGGCTGTTCTCTTCAAATCCTGTTAGTACATGTCTAAACAAGTGTAAATCACGAGGGTAGACTTTTTGACTTATGGGCAGTTTTCTTCTACAGGGGCGTAATTCTAGGGTGGCGGCGCCCCTTTTGAGTTGTTGCCGACTTTTCTTAAAATGATTGTAGCTGCCATTGTGATTGTAGCAGAACAATGAATGAGGGTTGTTTGCTTTCTAAATAGTGAACGAACTAAACCTAGATATAGATTTTTGGCGTAGCCGTACAAATAGAGGGAGAAGAGGGGGGCAAAGTCCAATTTCGGCTAATTTTTTAAAGTGTGTTATTATTTTCTTCCCATAATGTCCGAATGGTGATCTCTTGTGTAACAATGATTTTTTGGCCAAGACTTACAACAATCCTCTACACAAGGACGCATTTTTTTGACAAAAATCTTCCAATAGTTATCTCCACAATATATATAATATTGTCAGATGCGCGAAATTTTTCAGAGTGTAAACTTCCGTGGTTTCGTGGTAACATCCACTATGAAACACGTCGGTAGATTTTTTCAAAAGTAGAACTGCACTCGGAATCGTCTAATTTCTTTATCAAAGCAGTCATCAAATCCGATTTCTGCAATTTAGTGGCTGCACTGTTTTTAACCACCAATGTTGTAACTGGTAAAATGTCATAATTTAGAATCTCGCTCAATAACATGTCTTTCTCCATACAAATATTAACAAGTCTTTGCGCATGGATGATATTTGTAACTGAATTAGACCTATCGTTTTTTTTTTTTTTTTCATCCTGTAAACCAACAGAATTGAAAGGTGGCAACTTCACTTTGTGCATGGGGCAGATAGTTCTTTTGATTTGGAAACAAACCTCTCATTCCTAAATTCAAGATAAAGTGCATTCCCTTTTGCAGCAAAGGAAAGTACTGATTTTGCATTATGTGGCGGTACAAGTTCATTTGTCGATAGATTTTGGAGTTTCATTGTTCCAGTGTTATAATAAGGATTTTGTCTTCCTCAATATACGAGCACATCATTTAGATGCTTCCTTCAAGCTCCTCACTCTGTTTCCCTACTAATTCGTGATGTATATGAAGATCGTAATCACCACTGCAACACCTATTAATGACCGAGAAGCATTTCTTATTTCAAGAATCTCGGGGTAGATTAACTGCCATTCAACAACGTACTCTTTTCTTTTTGTTTGGCCGATTATTCCTCCTTGTGGTTTTTGGAATCTATTTATCGTCTGCTCCAGTGCCATGCCCAATCTAACCGCATTGAATTTCCCTGTGATTCCTGGGACTACAAAGAATCCTTTTATGAATTTTTCAAAAACTTGTGGATGTTGAAATTCCAAGTTTCGCATCTGCTCTAAATACACGGATGCCCACCTCAAGTAATTGATTTTATCAAAACCTGGAAGCACTGGAAAGAGTTGTTGAACGATATTCAAATGAAGAAGCCAACTACCTTCTCTGTCTGCTCGAATAAGATTCTTCAGAAGAGACACAAGAAACAAAATACCTTCCAAGTACTGACACGTTTCTGATCGCTCCGCATTCATCTGAGAGAACGCTTTCATGCCTTGGATTAAGCTTATGAAATTGTTAGTAAGATCTTGAAACAGGAGTTGTGCTTTTTCAATATCTTTATCTTTAATTGCTCTCAATGTGTCGGTGGCTATTTTACTAGGTGCATTGACATTACCTTTCAAAAATGTTTTCCATTTCAGCCTTTCAATTACTTCAGCAAGCATGAACATTGCTTTTGTAGAACGAATTTAGTTACTCCCTTTCAGTACACTTTCGACTGCTCTTGGTCCGAATACTGAGTTTTCAATAAGGATGTTTTCTAACCCACTTCCTGATATATATTTACCTATGCAAGCCAATAGTGCTTTGGTCGTATGGAAAGATCCCATCATCAGGCCGATGTCTGGGAACTTGTTTGAAGTAATTTGGATTTCTGGAGCGTTGTGGTAAACTCCCTCGTCGCAAGCTATAGGTAAAGCGGGTTGATGAAGATGATGGAGAAGGTACTGGAAGTTTTTCGTTGCAGAATAGACTCTGTCGTAATAGGGTATGGCAATATAGGTAAGAACCCAACTTGGTGAAGAGGAACTTCAGATTTCGATATGACTGCGCTGACAGCTCCCCCAGGTTACGTTAATGTCCCTATCACTAAGTAAATGCAAAGTTTTCATCATGCTGATCGCAGATTCCCTTAATGTCACTTCACTTACATCCACATCAAATAAATCTTCAAACGTTTTTAAATTCTGAGATACCATCAAAGGCAGCGATTGCTTGCGATAATGCTTTGGGCTTTGACATGAGGATTGAGACGTCACACGTTCGGAGAAATTCTTCTCAACAATATCCAGTGAATAGGACTTTTTTGTTGCCTCTTTAGGTTTCTCTTGAAATACTACCAGAACAGTGTTATGACTTCCTTGCAAACCTGAAAGTGTAGCTTCTTCGTGCTCGAAGTTATCCATCGCACCCACTCTAAATTCATTACTAACAAAGTGACTTGGAAGTGAAATACCGTCAGAACAAGACTTGACAGTGTATTGGGCTAATTTGACACGTGCATGCATAACTTGGTTGTTGATTGCAGGTACACCAAGTTTATTGAAAGATGTTATCAAACTTTTACATTTTTCATATATAACATGGGCTGTCATGAGATGTAAAGTTTTTCTTTGCCTGTACGTTATAGAAGAGAATCTGAAAAATTGACTTAATTCTACAAGAAGAGAATTTTTGTCAGTACGTCATTTCAGCTTTATCAATGGTCTCACTAATCAACAACTCCATCGTCTTCAAGTAAATCCATGTCTTTCGTGTAGCTTGACATCGTCCTACTTGGGAAAGTTCTCATAAAAAATCAAGCAATGTTTATGGAACAGGGGTAGTGATCCATGACTTCTTCAGATCCTGAGCATCACCAACTGTTTTGTTGCAGCTTTTAAGGGGTTTCTTATTAATCTTCCGGCATCTCTTATAGCATTGTGATTCCGGACGATCTGTGTTAGTCTCTCGGTAGTCAAATGTGATGAATAGGCAATAAGAGACTCGTTGGTTTATCTTTGCTGCTTATCACGATTCTTGTCCCTTTACCGTTTAAGTAATCTCGCATTTCTGACAAAATCGCACCGCAGCCATCTTCCAGAAACTGTTTGATTACAGGTGAAAGTTCTGTCATCATTTCTTCTTTAGGCGACTTTCTTTCAGTGCTTTTGTTTTCCTGTGAACTTCTTCTGAATTTAGTAAGGTATGTTTCTAGGCATAGTTCATGATGGTATAAGTCTGCTCCAAAAACTGATGACTCATCTTCTAGATCAAAAGTTTTCGTATATACATCGTCCTTAAAAAACATTACTGTCTCGCGGAAGACAAGAGCTCGGATACTTTCACAAATCCTGTGCTTCTCCCTGACACCAGCGTGTTTATTGAGACCACACACTACGCATGTTACTTCGTATACTAGATTTTTTTTTGACATGATGGTTCTGTACGGGGTAGTACAGTATATCTGAACGTAGCTTTTTTGTAGATTGTTTAATTTTTAGTGTGTAAAACTTGCAGCAGGTATTATTGCAATGGTTCACAAATTCCACTTCAGAATCCACTGAACGAAGTCTCTGCAACACTTCATATTCCCTGATTTCAGCAGCATTTTGTATATTATTTCTACCAATTGCTGAAGTTGTAGTCTTATGATCTTTGTCTATCTTTTGGCAAATCACACATTTTGTAAGATCAAAATCACTACTAGTTCCTTGTGTTAATTTCACTCCACGTAAAGATCTTTCCACACTTGATGCCATAACTACTTCACCAGAATAACTTCAAATCCTTTCAGAAAATTATTACATCAGTGATTTCCAAGAATGAAGATAGTCCATTGTTACTAGACTAGACATGAATACATTCCAAATTATTCCTGCAGCGAAGATAACGTCACCATCTGAAGTACATAAACCATTTTTTTAAGTGGAGATAGCAGGCAGTAAGGCACACTAAATTAGTACGTTTATCTCTATCCTAGCAGCTGCTGTAGAGAAAACCTGGAAAAATTCGCACACGACAAAATTTCTATTTTAGAGGTAAAATTCGAGACATTTTACATTGAAACTTATTATTAGTTCACAAAATGGAAACAAAGTTACCCACAGTTAGCAAAAGGTTCATAAATGAAGCCAATTAATACGAGTACCAAGAAATATTCTTGTACATCACGTACTTTTTGGAGCAGGCATATCACACAAAACATTATCAGTGCTGTTTATTCTAAGAATCGTGAATAATAATACAACGATGTGTTAATAATTTTCTACTTCTATTAGAACTGCAACGTGTGTAGTGAAGCAAACACGAAACCACAGAAGTTTACACTCTGAAAAATTTCGCGCATCTGACTATATTATATATATTGTGGAGATAACTATTGGAAGATTTTTGTCAAAAATTGCGTCCTTGTATAGAGGATTGTTGTAAGTCTTGGCCAAAAAATCGTTGTTACACAAGAGATCACCATTCGGACGTTATGGGAAGAAAATAATAACACATTTTAAAAAATTAGCCGAAATTGGACTTTGCCCCCCTCTTCTCCCTCTATTTGTACGGCTACGCCAAAAATCTATATCTAGGTTTAGTTCGTTCACTATTTAGAAAGCAAACAACCCTCATTCATTGTTCTGCTACAATCACAATGGCAGCTACAATCATTTTAAGAAAAGTCGGCAAAAACTCAAAAGGGGCGCCGCCACCCTAGAATTACGCCCCTGTAGAAGAAAACTGCCCATAAGTCAAAAAGTCTACCCTCGTGATTTACACTTGTTTAAACATGTACTAACAGGATTTGAAGAGAACAGCCGTCAGACATGACTTTCCTACGGGTCTTATGGACAGGGACTAGACTAATACAGTCCCTGTCCATAAGACCCGTAGGAAAGTCATGTCTGACGGCTGTTCTCTTCAAATCCTGTTAGTACATGTCTAAACAAGTGTAAATCACGAGGGTAGACTTTTTGACTTATGGGCAGTTTTCTTCTACAGGGGCGTAATTCTAGGGTGGCGGCGCCCCTTTTGAGTTGTTGCCGACTTTTCTTAAAATGATTGTAGCTGCCATTGTGATTGTAGCAGAACAATGAATGAGGGTTGTTTGCTTTCTAAATAGTGAACGAACTAAACCTAGATATAGATTTTTGGCGTAGCCGTACAAATAGAGGGAGAAGAGGGGGGCAAAGTCCAATTTCGGCTAATTTTTTAAAGTGTGTTATTATTTTCTTCCCATAATGTCCGAATGGTGATCTCTTGTGTAACAATGATTTTTTGGCCAAGACTTACAACAATCCTCTACACAAGGACGCATTTTTTTGACAAAAATCTTCCAATAGTTATCTCCACAATATATATAATATTGTCAGATGCGCGAAATTTTTCAGAGTGTAAACTTCCGTGGTTTCGTGGTAACATCCACTATGAAACACGTCGGTAGATTTTTTCAAAAGTAGAACTGCACTCGGAATCGTCTAATTTCTTTATCAAAGCAGTCATCAAATCCGATTTCTGCAATTTAGTGGCTGCACTGTTTTTAACCACCAATGTTGTAACTGGTAAAATGTCATAATTTAGAATCTCGCTCAATAACATGTCTTTCTCCATACAAATATTAACAAGTCTTTGCGCATGGATGATATTTGTAACTGAATTAGACCTATCGTTTTTTTTTTTTTTTTCATCCTGTAAACCAACAGAATTGAAAGGTGGCAACTTCACTTTGTGCATGGGGCAGATAGTTCTTTTGATTTGGAAACAAACCTCTCATTCCTAAATTCAAGATAAAGTGCATTCCCTTTTGCAGCAAAGGAAAGTACTGATTTTGCATTATGTGGCGGTACAAGTTCATTTGTCGATAGATTTTGGAGTTTCATTGTTCCAGTGTTATAATAAGGATTTTGTCTTCCTCAATATACGAGCACATCATTTAGATGCTTCCTTCAAGCTCCTCACTCTGTTTCCCTACTAATTCGTGATGTATATGAAGATCGTAATCACCACTGCAACACCTATTAATGACCGAGAAGCATTTCTTATTTCAAGAATCTCGGGGTAGATTAACTGCCATTCAACAACGTACTCTTTTCTTTTTGTTTGGCCGATTATTCCTCCTTGTGGTTTTTGGAATCTATTTATCGTCTGCTCCAGTGCCATGCCCAATCTAACCGCATTGAATTTCCCTGTGATTCCTGGGACTACAAAGAATCCTTTTATGAATTTTTCAAAAACTTGTGGATGTTGAAATTCCAAGTTTCGCATCTGCTCTAAATACACGGATGCCCACCTCAAGTAATTGATTTTATCAAAACCTGGAAGCACTGGAAAGAGTTGTTGAACGATATTCAAATGAAGAAGCCAACTACCTTCTCTGTCTGCTCGAATAAGATTCTTCAGAAGAGACACAAGAAACAAAATACCTTCCAAGTACTGACACGTTTCTGATCGCTCCGCATTCATCTGAGAGAACGCTTTCATGCCTTGGATTAAGCTTATGAAATTGTTAGTAAGATCTTGAAACAGGAGTTGTGCTTTTTCAATATCTTTATCTTTAATTGCTCTCAATGTGTCGGTGGCTATTTTACTAGGTGCATTGACATTACCTTTCAAAAATGTTTTCCATTTCAGCCTTTCAATTACTTCAGCAAGCATGAACATTGCTTTTGTAGAACGAATTTAGTTACTCCCTTTCAGTACACTTTCGACTGCTCTTGGTCCGAATACTGAGTTTTCAATAAGGATGTTTTCTAACCCACTTCCTGATATATATTTACCTATGCAAGCCAATAGTGCTTTGGTCGTATGGAAAGATCCCATCATCAGGCCGATGTCTGGGAACTTGTTTGAAGTAATTTGGATTTCTGGAGCGTTGTGGTAAACTCCCTCGTCGCAAGCTATAGGTAAAGCGGGTTGATGAAGATGATGGAGAAGGTACTGGAAGTTTTTCGTTGCAGAATAGACTCTGTCGTAATAGGGTATGGCAATATAGGTAAGAACCCAACTTGGTGAAGAGGAACTTCAGATTTCGATATGACTGCGCTGACAGCTCCCCCAGGTTACGTTAATGTCCCTATCACTAAGTAAATGCAAAGTTTTCATCATGCTGATCGCAGATTCCCTTAATGTCACTTCACTTACATCCACATCAAATAAATCTTCAAACGTTTTTAAATTCTGAGATACCATCAAAGGCAGCGATTGCTTGCGATAATGCTTTGGGCTTTGACATGAGGATTGAGACGTCACACGTTCGGAGAAATTCTTCTCAACAATATCCAGTGAATAGGACTTTTTTGTTGCCTCTTTAGGTTTCTCTTGAAATACTACCAGAACAGTGTTATGACTTCCTTGCAAACCTGAAAGTGTAGCTTCTTCGTGCTCGAAGTTATCCATCGCACCCACTCTAAATTCATTACTAACAAAGTGACTTGGAAGTGAAATACCGTCAGAACAAGACTTGACAGTGTATTGGGCTAATTTGACACGTGCATGCATAACTTGGTTGTTGATTGCAGGTACACCAAGTTTATTGAAAGATGTTATCAAACTTTTACATTTTTCATATATAACATGGGCTGTCATGAGATGTAAAGTTTTTCTTTGCCTGTACGTTATAGAAGAGAATCTGAAAAATTGACTTAATTCTACAAGAAGAGAATTTTTGTCAGTACGTCATTTCAGCTTTATCAATGGTCTCACTAATCAACAACTCCATCGTCTTCAAGTAAATCCATGTCTTTCGTGTAGCTTGACATCGTCCTACTTGGGAAAGTTCTCATAAAAAATCAAGCAATGTTTATGGAACAGGGGTAGTGATCCATGACTTCTTCAGATCCTGAGCATCACCAACTGTTTTGTTGCAGCTTTTAAGGGGTTTCTTATTAATCTTCCGGCATCTCTTATAGCATTGTGATTCCGGACGATCTGTGTTAGTCTCTCGGTAGTCAAATGTGATGAATAGGCAATAAGAGACTCGTTGGTTTATCTTTGCTGCTTATCACGATTCTTGTCCCTTTACCGTTTAAGTAATCTCGCATTTCTGACAAAATCGCACCGCAGCCATCTTCCAGAAACTGTTTGATTACAGGTGAAAGTTCTGTCATCATTTCTTCTTTAGGCGACTTTCTTTCAGTGCTTTTGTTTTCCTGTGAACTTCTTCTGAATTTAGTAAGGTATGTTTCTAGGCATAGTTCATGATGGTATAAGTCTGCTCCAAAAACTGATGACTCATCTTCTAGATCAAAAGTTTTCGTATATACATCGTCCTTAAAAAACATTACTGTCTCGCGGAAGACAAGAGCTCGGATACTTTCACAAATCCTGTGCTTCTCCCTGACACCAGCGTGTTTATTGAGACCACACACTACGCATGTTACTTCGTATACTAGATTTTTTTTGACATGATGGTTCTGTACGGGGTAGTACAGTATATCTGAACGTAGCTTTTTTGTAGATTGTTTAATTTTTAGTGTGTAAAACTTGCAGCAGGTATTATTGCAATGGTTCACAAATTCCACTTCAGAATCCACTGAACGAAGTCTCTGCAACACTTCATATTCCCTGATTTCAGCAGCATTTTGTATATTATTTCTACCAATTGCTGAAGTTGTAGTCTTATGATCTTTGTCTATCTTTTGGCAAATCACACATTTTGTAAGATCAAAATCACTACTAGTTCCTTGTGTTAATTTCACTCCACGTAAAGATCTTTCCACACTTGATGCCATAACTACTTCACCAGAATAACTTCAAATCCTTTCAGAAAATTATTACATCAGTGATTTCCAAGAATGAAGATAGTCCATTGTTACTAGACTAGACATGAATACATTCCAAATTATTCCTGCAGCGAAGATAACGTCACCATCTGAAGTACATAAACCATTTTTTTAAGTGGAGATAGCAGGCAGTAAGGCACACTAAATTAGTACGTTTATCTCTATCCTAGCAGCTGCTGTAGAGAAAACCTGGAAAAATTCGCACACGACAAAATTTCTATTTTAGAGGTAAAATTCGAGACATTTTACATTGAAACTTATTATTAGTTCACAAAATGGAAACAAAGTTACCCACAGTTAGCAAAAGGTTCATAAATGAAGCCAATTAATACGAGTACCAAGAAATATTCTTGTACATCACGTACTTTTTGGAGCAGGCATATCACACAAAACATTATCAGTGCTGTTTATTCTAAGAATCGTGAATAATAATACAACGATGTGTTAATAATTTTCTACTTCTATTAGAACTGCAACGTGTGTAGTGAAGCAAACACGAAACCACAGAAGTTTACACTCTGAAAAATTTCGCGCATCTGACTATATTATATATATTGTGGAGATAACTATTGGAAGATTTTTGTCAAAAATTGCGTCCTTGTATAGAGGATTGTTGTAAGTCTTGGCCAAAAAATCGTTGTTACACAAGAGATCACCATTCGGACGTTATGGGAAGAAAATAATAACACATTTTAAAAAATTAGCCGAAATTGGACTTTGCCCCCCTCTTCTCCCTCTATTTGTACGGCTACGCCAAAAATCTATATCTAGGTTTAGTTCGTTCACTATTTAGAAAGCAAACAACCCTCATTCATTGTTCTGCTACAATCACAATGGCAGCTACAATCATTTTAAGAAAAGTCGGCAAAAACTCAAAAGGGGCGCCGCCACCCTAGAATTACGCCCCTGTAGAAGAAAACTGCCCATAAGTCAAAAAGTCTACCCTCGTGATTTACACTTGTTTAAACATGTACTAACAGGATTTGAAGAGAACAGCCGTCAGACATGACTTTCCTACGGGTCTTATGGACAGGGACTAGACTATATCAGCCTTTGCATCAAGAGTGAATTTCGTGTATTTGCTCTTTAATTACATTTCCTGAATTTGATCCACCTGAGGATTTCGCCCACTGACTCGGCCTACAGCCTCGCACCTGTTAAACCCACAATTCTATCAAATTCAAATTTCTTTTCATATTTTAACTATCTAAAAGATAAGATTTTGTATCCGAAGAAAAGTCCATTTCAATAATATGGGGATTTCTTCGCCCCTATTTAGACCCCTTAAAAACTAAAAATATTTAATTTTGGCATTTTCCTGTGGGTTAGTCTTGGAAGGCTACAATCATGCCAAATTTCATCATTGTAATCCTGCTGGAAGTGTCTAAATATTTTGGGGTGTAGAAGATGTCTCATAGAAATAACATTGAGAATATTTTTTAGTTCCCCATAAAACAACTCTACAGTTGGAAATTTGTATTTTTGACGCTTTACTTAGTTAACGCTAAGGAAAATGTACAAGCACATCGATTTTCAAGTATCTATTCCAAGTATCTAAAACATGAGATTATAGATCCCAAAAAGGGCTCATTTACATAACATGGGGGATTTCTTCATTCCCTTTTAGACCCCCTAAAATTTAAAAATATTCGTTTTTGGCAATTTTCCTGTGAGTTAGTCCCGAAAAGCTACAATCATGAAAAATTTCAACTTTCCACGTCAACTGGAAGTACCCCTCTATTTTATGTCAGTTCATGTAGTTTTGTTTATAGTTAGGATTAGGTTAGGATTTTTTGTTAAAGGCGGATACAAAACTAAATAACTTTGTTCCGACTTTAATTAGGTCATTTCTACCTCAAGAAACTGAAATAAATCTTTTCAGTTTTACGTCCCATTCATATACCGTGTATAATCTATATGATGATGATGAGAATGAATACAATGGTGGAATGAAGAAAGTGGGAGGGAACGGGACAACCCAGGGAACACTCAAGAACACGATGTTTGTCGACCATAAAGCCTATTTGGCGCGAGATGGGATCAAACCAGAGTCCTCATGCACCAAAGATTTTATTTTATTCTATCTATACATATTTCTGGGCATTACTGGTATCTATGGCTATAAACCCGTAACATATTAGAGATCACATCTTTCGGCGAGCATAGTATGTATCAGGGAAAGGAGGGAAGCGACCTGGGACCTGTACGTTAGGTGTCATCCCGGCATTTGCCTGGTGTGAATGAGGAAAATCCCACTCAGGATGGCTGGCCGGGAAAAGTTGTTACGTCTTTTCGATCGAGTGTCCCCACTGGAATCGAACCTCGGACCACTGCACCAAAGATTAGGATTTTATCACTTTCTAAAAGTTAACTGATTAATCGAACATTCCTCAGTAACTTTATTTCTGTAATTACCTCTATTGTACCTAATTTCACGCGACAGGGACACGAATACACGAATGTCGAAGACAGTTAAAATTTTACATATGCTTTCCCATCTGGAATCGAATCCAAGACTATGTGAACCATCACGCACTAGACTAGCAACTCGGGGTCCCATTTTCTCCATAAAAGTGTTCCATAGTCATAAATATGCTCACTTATGAAAAGAAAGTTTACGAACGAAAGGAATTTACTCCAGATAAAATCTACGACTTCCATCCAACTCTCAGATGACATCAAAGTGTCCCAATTCAATACAAAAGCTGTGAACTAAGCACCACCCATAACATTTCTTTCATTTGCGAAGATTTTGTTTGGCGATAAGATGACACAAATCCACCACCCGCTCTCCCCTCGCTCTCGCTATAGTGGTTGAAGGGACCGGGCGGTATGATCAGTCACATAAACTCTTGTTGTGCATTTGTAGTTTTACAACCCCTCATAGAGCTGGAAATGATTCATAAGGTCAAACAGGTTTCAAATGTTTCTTCGGATGTAGCAACAGCGGATGTATGGAGAACGAACACGGTTCGTCGCAACAGAGCTCAGTTCAATTCCCGGTAGGGACTCATGTAATTCGGAATGCACGTAATAAACTAATAGGATCTAATACTACTACTACTATTACTATTACTACTACTACTACTACTACTACTACTACTACTACTAATAATAATAATAATAATAATAATAATAATAATAATATTAATAATAATAATAATAATAATTTGGTTTTACTATATACCTGTATTCCTAATTCTAATTTCCAATCTATCCAACACCTATTGGAGGCCGCGTTGGCTCAATGGTAGAGAGCTCACCTGTGTTGCGTGGGGTCTCTGACTCGACCCCAGATCTCATCAAGTGAGCTTTGTGTTCGACAGGCACTATGTGCGTGGACTGTCTATGAATTATGTTTGCTCCTACTTCCTGCATTCCAGTATTTCTTTTGTTATCATTCCCATCTGCCTTTTCTTTGCATAGGAGCATGAAGGTGGAACGTTAAACTCGAAGTGAATATTTGTACTTCACGTGTTTTTTTGCTTTTAGTTTTAGTTTTTAGATACATGTGGGAAAAGAACTGACCACTATATCAACGCTCTGTGGCCCTTCCCTCTTTCCTAGTCGTTAGAAAGTGTGCCTCATATGAAGAATAAAACTTCCTGTGAAAAAATAACTGGAACGCAAATTACGGTGGTTCATATCGTATCTGAAATTTTAGGTCCAAATGTAATACTGTATAATCTCTGTACACGGTACTGAAAAGACACGCTAAAGTTCAACTAGCAACAATCTCTCATCTTCGGTGATAGTGACTCCACCAAACGACTTTAAGAGAGCCCACCTCAGAGCAACTTAGAGGCGGATCTAAAAGGCAAAAACTGGGGAGGGGAGGCAGCGAGAACCCAGCTTATGACATGTATATCATGAGCTTATTATAAACTTTCAAAAATATATAAACAATAAACAATAGCTTGATAATTTTTGCTTGATTATTTTTTCAAAAACTGGGGCTAGGCTCCCGGCCCCGGGATAGAAACGCCACTGGAGCAACATACTCAGACAGGAAATATCTATATTTACTTAAAAATGTGTTTAAAAATTTGCTCTGAATATCCAACCCAATAGGATAAAACACCCTCTATAGCCTAAATACAGACACATAAAAGTCAAACTCTACAGTCTGTTCTGTTCAGATGGATATTAAATATTTGCCATCACGTTCAATGCTAACATCACGCTCACAATTCACAACAAAGTGCGAGAAATGTTTTGTTTCGATTCTCGTCTCGAGAAGGTTAATACCTATTTTTTTTAAGTTCGAGACGAGATAAGAAACATAATTAATTTCGTGGGGAACTCGAATTCACCCACGTCCTACATCTCAAACACAACTTTATTGTTACATGATTCATAGCATAAAACTAAAAATTGGTAAAGTGATTGCACGAACACCATGAAGATCATTTATCAATGTTTAAATATGCACAAGTCTTATATAACTAACTAACTATAAGAAAAGGATAGTATTGAGATTATTTCAAGTTGGATTAAGTGGGACACATGTCTGCAATCAGGGACAGCGCTCCACTGTTTCTCTGGGTGGGCCAGATGTAGGCCATAGAACAGTAGTGATAACCTAGCTTGTTTCGACGATTAACTAACTAACTCTATGGCCTATGGAACCCGGAGATTCAAAACCGCATTCACAAAAGCTCTCCACTGACTTTTATCCTTCCGATTGGATCCGATTTCTACTTTGTATTCCTGTCTCTGCGAAATCCATCTTAATATTATCCTCCCATCTGCGCCTAGGTCTTCCTAATGGTCGTTTTCCGATTGGTCTTTGAGACAAGACTTTGAAAGCGTTTCTACTTTCTTCCATTCTAGCTACATAACCTGCCCACCTAAGCCTCCTAGACTTGATGACCCTAACAATGCTGGGTAAACCGTATAAATTATGTAGTTCCTCGTTATGAAGTTTTCGCCATTCCCCATTCTCGTTCCTCTTGGGTCCGAATATTCGTCTCAGGATCTTGTTCTCAAATACTTTCAGTCTATGTTCTTCCCTCAGAGTAAGCGACCATGTTTCGCAACCATACAGAACAGCGGGCACGATTATCGTTTTATATATTTTAACCTTCAAATTCCTCGACAGAATTCGCGACGACAAGAGATTTTGAACTGAATAGTAACACGAAATCCCTGATGCTTTTAGTCGACATTTAATTTCTTCGGGAATATCATTTTTGTCTGTTAATATTGATCCTAGATATTTGAAAGTATCCACTTTAGCAAAAAGTATTATTTAATATTTTAACGTATTCATAATTTGCTGTACATAAACATTCATAAGTCTTATATAATATACTTTAATAATAAATATGGCTTAAATGTTGTTACGTACATACATGTACTCTTCCTGAACGTGAACCTCTCTAACAAGGAAAAATTCTGCTAACTTCTAGATGAAATTAAGAAACACAATCAGGCCATAAAATTTAGTTGAGTTTGAGTTTAACGTCGCTTTCACAGCGAGGGTATACGAGATGGAACCTACTTATTAACATGGAATCCGAACCACATGAACTCCCGCCGGGAATCTAACCCTGATTTCCCACGCGAAAGGTGCGTACGCTAACCGTTAGTCACGAATGAGCTTGATAAAGTTTATGTATAAGTTTACGAGAACGAGAAAAGTTTATCTAGCATCGAGACTAGATGAGAAAAAATGTTTGAGAGTCGAGACAATACGACACTTTCACCAGACAAGACGAGAAAATCGTGCCAATACTACTAATTTTATACTTACCTTATTAATCCGCCATTACACTTACTCGACCTCACATGCATTGTCATAATATCATTTCGACATTACGCTTACTTAGCGTCATGATTACAATATAACTAGAAAATCACACTCACAACACCCTTTCGAGCGACTTTAAACTTACTCATCCTTACACTCACATCAATTCGACAATCGATATAACGCTTACAACACCTTTTCGACCACACGATCACTTAACTTCATACTCACAACATTAACATCTATCACATTCGACCTCACACTTAGAACATCCTTTCGACATTACTCACACGACTTTATACTTACATCATAATCTTGACATCACGCTCAATAAACTCACGATCAGTTCGTGAGGTTGAGGTCACGTGCGCTTGGTATCAACGCTATTTGTATTATTAGATGACATATTTACGAATAGACAATATGTTTGTTAATTGATGGTGCTCATAAATGAGACGAGACAGAAAATATTTTCTCGTCTCGAGACCCATTATAGAACTGTTGTCTAGTCTCGATTTTCGGATTTTTTTCTCGTCTGGTCTCGATTTTTCTTGTCTCGTTTTGTAATTTATATAGAAAATGTATGCTCTGTTGGTTTCTTAATTTAATAAAGAATTGATCAATAGCCTTTCGCTGCGCAAGAACTCCTCAAGAGTAAAATGTAACAACATTTAAATATGTTTATTATTACAGTATATTGTATACTGACTTGCATATCTTCAAACATTTATTAATGCTCTTCATTTTGTTCGTATAATCACCTCATAAACTTATAGTTTCTATATTACGAATCATGTAACAATGAACATTGTTTGAGACCTAAAACTTGGACGAACTATTATAGCCCACGAAACTACAGAAAATTTACGACTCGTCTCAAATTTGAAAATCTATTCCACTAAGTCACTTCATAATCATTCACTTTCATTAATAATGTTTTACTGTACAGGCTACACGGCATAACAGTGAGTTGTAAACAGATATATTTCATTTTTCACTTACAATTGATTAAATACATGTTTTGTTTCCTTTTTTCCTACAACTTTTAAGCTAGGGATGGGCACGAGCGAGTTTTCTTTGAAACTCGACTCGAAACAGACATCTTTTACCTCGACTCGAGAACTCGGCTCGAAAAATTTCCTTCAACTCGACTCGAATTTTGCTCGAGTTTCGAGTCGAGTCGAGCCAAATCCTGTATGTAGTTTCAAGTACTCTCTTGAATTATTCCATATAGACAATATAATTATTATCAATGTTACTACTTCTACTACAATTATTATTATTATTATTATTAATATTATTATTAGAACACCGTGTATAAACATGAAAGATAGGCAGTTTGTATCTGAATACGAAGAACTAGTTGACTGCAACTTAGGTAGTCGTGAAGTCTAGGAGGCAAGAACGTTGTTCATGAGGTTGGAATTTGAATCCCGGGGGAGCAAGTATTCGGGCTCGAGCCAAAATTTGTTAAAAGTTATAGGGCGCCGGCCAAACATGTTCAAAACTACTCGGCCCGGGTTTGTCAACGGCTCGAACGGCTAGGCTCATAGCTCATTCGCTATGGAGCCGAACCGAGAAGTAGGGATGCGCACGAGTCGAGACATGTCTCGAATTTCGACTCGAATTCGAGTCGAGACAAACTTCTTTCTCGACTCGAATTTCTCAGTCGAAACACGAGTCGAGTCGAGACTACTCGTAAAATTCTTGATTCGACTCGAATGTCTCGAAAATCTTTGCTTATTTTTAAAATTATTTCGAAGTAACTAATCACACAGAAACAGGTATTTTCCTTGAAACCAATACCATACCAGCATTTATTACTTCGAAAAGGTACAGGTATTTTTAAAGTTAATAGTTAACCTTTCGCCAGCGGGCTTTAATTTTCTTCTCATTTCAGTTAATTAAAACTAATAATTATATGTCATGATATCTGATAGACTTTAAATATGCTAACAACACTTAAGTAACTATCCAGATATCTAATGTGTATAAAACTGTTGCGCTGAAGTGAACTTCGTAAATTGTCTAAGTGAGCAATTGGCAGTCTATAATAATTTATTGGATTTAGTAAAAATTTCGTCAAATGCTATATCTGGAGCATTGGATTAATTCTGATAAATCATTATTATTTAAATCAAGATTTAAATCATTTGATTTTTTAAACAATCAAGTGATTATTAAAATCAAATTCCGAAATAAATTAATTTCAATTGAAAATAAGTAAAATCCCTTTTCTGTTCTGTTATTTAGTCAAATGCTATATCTGGAGCATTGGATTAATTCTGATAAATCATTATGATTTAAATCAAGATTTAAATCATTTGATTTTTTAAACAATCAAGTGATTATTAAAATCAAATTCCGAAATAAATTAATTTGAATTGAAAATAAGTAAAATCCCTTTTCTGTTCTGTTATTTCAATTATGGAGGATAATAATCATAATACGATGAGACTCAAATGTATGTACAGCACAGTATGAAAATGAGTGTTATGCAGAGAATGAATAGGGAAAATCCCATTTTGAACGGGTAACAAGGCAATCCTGCTTTCTTCTCTTCGTAACATAGGGTTTGTAAATCATAAACTATTCCAACGAGGAAATCACCATTCGAATTTAAGAAGAAAATTCTTTTATGTGCATGTCTGTTTGTTCCCAGATTTTATTTTATTTTATTTATTTATTTATTTATTTTAAGATTTTATAACTTTAGGCGAAATTTATAGATTTTATATGTATTTCGTGCCGCAAGCTAGTTCTGATTTTTTAAAATATGCCCTACCAAATATCAATAACGTTTGGGAAAAAATGCAATGTTGATAAACGTTGTTGTACTTTTTCCGTAATGCTTAAGAAACTTTGTTTGGGATTGAAATAGGTTAACGATTGGGGATTAATTGAAAATTCAACTCCGGTACTTTCACTTAAATTGTATAATTAATATTTAATACTAATTCCTAATGTTTTTTTCTTCAGTTCGCGATTTGTAGTATAAGAGGAGAAAGATTTGGTTTAAATAAAAAAAATTAACAAAATGATTTTTTCCACCCTGCATAATTTACACGCATTTAGCATCTAGCATCTTGATTCTCACTTCTGGAGAACAGAAAAAAAATTAAATAGTTCAACGACCGTCGGGAATTATCCTTTTTAGTTGAATCGATAGTAGGAGTAATAAAACCAGTCAGTATTTACGCTGTTGTATTGTCGAATTCACAGAAATGTTCAAAAATAAGCAAAACGTGATTCTACAAAAGACTGTTTACTACCTACCCATAGTTTTATTACTGTCAACTGAAATCTGAGTATGTGGTTATCTGGAATGTTTCTGTCCCTTTTCAATTTACAACTTGAGAAGGTAGGGGGTATGAACGTCAGGGGACAGCCAGTTAAAGAAATGCTTCAGGGCTATGTCGGAAGCTCGGAAGCAGCATGTTTTGTATATACTTCTTAAAATGCTATCCATTCATAAAATATAAATTCGCCCTTCCCTCTTTCCAATACAGAGAACCGACTCTTTTGCTGAAGAAAGATGTTCAGAGAAAAATGAAACAATCGTTTCAAGCACGAAGTTTTTTATCGTACACAATGAACGTAATTCTTTTAGTTTCTGAGTGTGTTTAGCTTACAGATTGTGACAAGTTTGAACCCTCCACGAAAATGCTAAAACCAATGACAAGTGCAAATATATATGACAAATCTGTGGGTGAATCAAATAATGCAGACAAATGGGAAGATGATTGAGCTCCTTCGTGGTTAAGCGGTTAGCGTATCCGCCTTTGGTGTAGGAGACCCGGATTCGATTCCCGGCGGGAGATCATATGGTTCGGATTCCACGTTAATCAGTAGGACCACGTCTCATATAGCCTCGCTGCTGAACGGAACGTTAAACTCAAAATCAACTCATTAATGTAACAGCCAACATTTCAATTGGTGGTATCGCAAGTCTCATGAAAGTATTTTCTGCTTTAATTTTATCACTTATTTTCGATAAGAGTTCATCACATGAAGTGATGCTCATGCGAAAATAATTAAAGAACTTTTCTTCGTCATTGCGCAAGTCAATAAACATGGAAGAAAATTCACCTTTAAGTAGTCGTGAGCTTACGCACGGACGAACCCAGTATCGTCTCTGTTTCTTCCATAGGATTTTACTGACTAAGTGTACAAAAACAGCACGTTTTCTTCTTTTAATTTCGATCTTTATTTAACTGCAGCTGAAAATAAAATGAGCTCTTTTCTATGTCTATGTGAAGTGGGAGGGCTGAGACGCCCTCACGAGTCTGCTGCGGGCCCGCAGCAGACTTTTCTGCACGTCTGAACTGGTTGCTCTGTGACGCCCGCACGAGTCTGTTGCGGGCCCGCAACAGACTTTTCTGCACGTCTGAACCGAGTCTTAGGCCCCAGTGCAAACAAGTGCATTGTGTTCCCTATTAATAAATTTTGCTCCTAATATATGTAGTTAATACATGCCGTTCTGTTCGCGAGGCCCCCGGCAAAGTGGCTATAGTACCATTAAGATGGCTCCGCTACTCTAGGTTGTCAAGTACACACAACAGCATATTGCAATACAGGTACATCCATGGACTCCACAAGGAAGGGTATTGTTTCTCCCTAACAAGTAAATGAATACTTTGCATTAAGTTTCCGGGCATAGCAAATATTTTCTGAATTTAATGCAGCAGTAGTTTCTTCTTTCTTTTCTTTTCTTTTTTTTATGTTTACAACTTCTGTTGTAAAAATAGATATTATGTCCAGGGAGTATTCTGCACACTCCCAGCACCTCTAACACTCCCCAAATTTCCTTACACACACTCCTGGGCGTAAAAATATTGTTTTCTTTGAGTTTGTGTGAAAATGCATATCATTATACTGGGTGCACACCATCTTTTATTCTGAACACCCCACTAAGTAAAAGTTCCTAGCGTTCTTACTGATTGTCATCTGATACTACCATAAGTACCGAGATGGTATCAAATAAATCAGCCTCAGTGCAACTTCTTTGCATATCCTTTCTCTTATTATAGCCATATTAAAAATACAAAACCAGAGGACAAACTTTGCTCTCTCCTGCGAAAAATCCTGTGATCAACTCAGGAAGACCGAGTGTGTACTAATGCGTACTGAATAGGTGGCTGCTTATTAAGGTCTGTCTTCTAACTCGAATAATCCAATGAAAAATATATCTTCCATCGGTACCTTGAAATTTGTGATCGTCTCATCAACATTTCATTTTGTCTGCAGTCGATAACGATTTCAAGCTGATTATATCTTTCATAAGTATAAAGGTAACCAAGAAAGTTCTGTCACTTTTTGTGGAGGTCTGTGTTCAATTGGCCTTCACACCTTAATTTGAAAGTGTATATTAGTTGTTTGTGTGGGTATAAAGTAATATGTGGTAAAATAAAAAGTCGCCTCCTGAAAACCTGTGATTTTTGACTTCTACTGTTTCTACCGCGCAGTCTTTGCAGATGGAAAAACATTATAAAGGGAAATGGGTATAACCACTAGACCTGCAAGGAGAGGGTTCTATATATTGGTTCTACAGACCTTGGTGTAAGTTAGTTTTAAATCTAGGGCTCCGTAAAATATTCCCAATCGGGCCCCGCACCACCTAAGGCCAGCCCTGCCTGCATATCGTCCCGGTACTTTGTGAACAGACTAGGTGTCATTGTGTCAGAAGAACTGAAAATTAATTGTCGTATAATAACTTTGTACTGACAACATGACGTCATACTTAAGGGGTTCTTCTAGAGTAAAGTGGGGGAATTCCGATCGATGGGGGTAATTATGGTCATTGAATTACTCAAAAGTGACATGACCTGGTGACCCAGACTATGCTTATTCTTCTAGCAGGAGTCACAAAGTACTCGTGAATAGGAAGAAGGACCTTTGTTCAGTTGTTCTGTGCAAGTGATTTCGATATTTGTGTTTTCTTGCTTTTTCTTCTAAATTTTGGTCTGATTATATTGCGTAGTAAGTACTTGTTATTTTTCTAAGAGTCTCATAAGTCTTACAATATTCCATAGCATGTTCTTTTAGCAAATTAACGCTGTATGTTTCGCTCTGTGTATTTGAATGTTTAGCCTGTATGGTTTTGTTTAATATAAAATGGCGAGTCGGGGTAACTTCGATCAGAGATGATCGGACTTGTATTTAAGTGATTGAAATTGCCCCGATGTGTAATAATGTAAGTACGGTACGTAGAATCTTTTTAATTCTTGAGTTGAGTTTATTTTAGTTTAGCATCCCTTTCAGCAGCGAGGCTATTTAAGACGTGGACCTACTGATTAACGTGGAATCCGAACCACATGAGCTCCCGCCGGGAATCGAACCAGGGTCTCCCGCGCCAGGGGCGCGTACGCTAACCGCTTAGCCACGGATGAGCTCGAATCTTTTTAATTAGGATATGGAGTGATAGTAGTACGTAGTCTCTACTACATATATAAGTCCTATTCTTCTTAACAGCTTGGAGGAAATTTTGTGGGGAGAAATATTTAAATAATAGAAAAAATCAAGATTACAGACAACCAGAATCCAACCCAAAACGCAGAAATGCCTAATTAGGAACTCCGGAATATGTAAATAGATATAAAATTGGATCTATCTATGCAATAAGGCATTGATTAAACATAGTGTCATGAAATAGTTTTTATTCGGGGTTTCTATAGCAACGGTGTCAATTTTAAGAACCTCAGGTCCAATAGGGCCCAACCCTTCTACTTGCTTGCTACCATTAACACGAACGTTTATTTTTAAGGTCAATACATTTATATAGAATGCTGTTCTATAGTATGGTTTGAGCACTTTTTCATCCGTAATTGAGTTGAGTTGATCTAGAGTTTAACGTTCCTTTTCAGTAGCGAGGCTACATGAGATGGACCTACTGATTAACGTGGAATCCAAACCACATGAGCTCCTGCTGGGAATCGAACCCGGACCTCCCACGCCAAAGGCGCGTACGCTTAGCCACGGAGGAGCTCTCATCCGTAATTGAAACATATATATTGTTAGGTGTACAATGATTGAGCAAAACTCATGTGATGTCCAAAACTCATGCGATTTTTTAAAATTCGGTATAGACCTACTTACTAAATGGCGATCGGAATTAACCCAAATCGGGGTAAGTCCGATCAAACGCAACCTCCGAAAACAAACGATATTGTGTCTTTCTCTTGCTTGTGAGCTACAATATGGAAGCAGTAATTTGTAGCAAAAGGTTCGATAAATATATTTTTACATTAATTACTACCCTACAACTAATAATTTTTCCTCCTCACGCATTTTCCCTTAAGTGATCGGCATTCCCCCACTTTACTCTATACAAAGGAACTATTCGGCATTTCAACAGTGTTTTATCTGAATTTTGACTAGGAATATGCCAAGCCAACAGTGTGGATTTATATGGTGGACAAACATACAAATACACATTTAGCTTTATATAGTATATAAAATTTACAAAAATCACTCAATATTGCTCTATGTTGTAAGGATTTTGTGTTATCATGATTTTGCACAGTATCATGTGTTTCTAAAATGTACAATCCGCGGCAAAAAACCTGCAACATGAGGATATACGTTTGTTGTGACACTAGGCCTAACTGCACAGGGAATGGACATAACGTCTAAGTGGAACAAATCGCGCCAGGATAAACCCCTGCCTCCTCCCGTGCAGACTTATTTTGGTGCAAAAGAGTTTGTCATTTCACAATAAACTTATATGTTCATGTTGCAGGTTTTTTGCCGCGGATTGTACCAGTGTTTTTCTGTAACAACACTTCAGTGCATTACAAGTGTGTTTTTCGAAAATAATCTTGTACATTATTTTTTTCCAGTGTGTGGGGTGTAAGGATCCCCACTTTTCAGTACGAGCCACGTGTTATTCATGCAATACGTGCTATTGTTTACATGCATCAGTACAGCAAACGATACACATAAAAATCAGGAAGACACGAAGACAGTACGACGGGAACCGAAGAACGAGCCACCCAGAAATGCCTGGATACAAATAGGCCCGAAGAGGACAAAGGTATCAGTTAACTACTGATAACCCTACATCTGGTCCTGCGGTCGCCCTGGACGAAGGAGTACTACCTTGCCTAAATCCTGGAGGCTGCCATGAGCTAAGGGGATTCCTAACTACAACTCGATCCTCTGGAGGCTATCATGAGCTAAGAAGGTCACCAAAAAGTACCGTATCCTAAAGTCTGCAAAACGCCCTGGATTCTGCTATGAGATAAAGGGCTCCGGTATGAAACATTTCCTTCCATTTCCTCACTGGTCAATATATATATATTGTAACGTTGTATGCTCACACATACAACTGTGGTCCCGCGTTCAATTTGTCCACAGGTAAAAGTCAAACCTTGCCCAATTAACAGACACAATTCCTTCCTTTACCTGCACACAAATCAAACACAAGCACACTAGTCGAGTTAGATTCCCCGATTCTTGTTTTGGCAATAGCAGAGTAAAAGCACTGAAAAATAATATGTTTTTTTTTTCCTGGAAGCAATCAAGCCTGTTTTGACTAGGAGATATATGTAAACTCGCAAAATTCAACTTGAACAATTTATTATAAACAGAATATAGGTATAACAACAACAAGAAATTTTTAAACCCCGTAGCAAAACGATTAAATATTGAAATAACTCCAAAAACTTCCCAACAAATGACAATTTCAACAATTAACATTTAATTTATCCAAAGTTACGAAAATATCAAATTCTTTGAACAATAATTAGTCAAAAGCAACGTGAAAAGTTTCAAAAGATACAATTTTACCCGTATATACATTTACTCTTTCAATTCAATGAAGTTTACCACCCTTCCGGCACTCAGTGACAATCCGGATACACGTGAATAATTAATTTTGCTTTTCTTTCCCCAAAACTCACAATATTTATTGGTTAGGTTAGGAATTAACAGTAATACGTCTACTCGGGTATTACGCGTTTGTTCCCACATGAAAATTCCTACTTAAATATTCTCCCAATAATATTTTTAAAGTTGGCATAAATGTGCTTAATGGGATCCGAACCCAGCATGCGCGATCCGAACCAATATATATTATAATGGGATCCAAACCCAAGGATTGGGAGTCCCATGCACTGCTCTGACAAATAACGCGAGGACGAATAAATTTCGAATCTCCTTCTACAGCCAAAAGAGGTTAAATAATTCGTCCTCACCTTATTCCCCAGGACAGTACTAAGAGCACACCCAATACTCCACGTTAGTAGAAAAATAGCACTCTACTTACCAAAGAAAACACACACAAAATTCTTAAACATGCATTAATATTCATAATATTCTGTTCACACACTAATTGAAGCAATCTTTCATATAGTATCAAGCCAACTGTCACATAATTCCAAAACCATATGTTCGAAAGGGAATTTCAATGTTATATCATACCGAAAAATGAATTTAACTAATTTCAAAGAGTCTTAATCTAACCCTTACCCTTTCCAATCTTCAAGTGACCGAATTGCTGGGCAAACCCACCCAGCTGCTACAGCCACAAGTGCTGCCATCTCTTGAGATTCGAGGGAACTCCTCGTGACAAGCACTCATAAGTGAAGTGGAAGGGCATCTATTGAGTAGAAGCCGTATTACCTAACTCCTACCTTTACATCCAAATATACAATTATAATTCCACCACAAATTCTTTTTTTTTTTCTTCGACGGAAACGCTATATACGTTACATATAGATCCGTCTGCCCAAAAATTTTTAATTACATCCATCAAAAGTATATGCGTTTAAGGAGAAGAATCTTGATCTTAATTCTAATTACAAATTCCATGCATTGCATGCTTATAGACAAAAATTTTACAACTTACAGTCTCCATCCATCTATACTTTGAGGACGTGCTTTATTACAATGGTAAGATAGATCCGCGTACAAATGAGTATCCATTTTCGGGTATATACTGGAAGATCGTCTTCCCTCATTCTTTCGGACATAACCACAAAAGACATTAGGACCAAAACCACGGACAGCTCCTGCAGGATACAAAAATTAAGCGACACAAACAATTCACACAAACATGTCACAAATATATACATATATATAGAAACATGATAAAATGATCTTCCCTACAAAAAATTTTTTTTTCTTACACCTAAACCTTTTAGTCTCCAACCTGGTTCACGGGTTGCGCATTTCTCGGCAGAATATACCGTTTACAATGCTGAACATGTCTCTTTATTTTGACCTGGGGGTTGTCCACCTTCTCCAACCATAAGGTATTCATAGTTGGTTGACCAACTACATAATAAGGACCCTCCCAAAGTTCAGCAAGTTTTGGGTTGAAATGCTTTTCTAATGATGCCTTCATGAATCTTTTGGTTAAGACTTGGTCACCAACTTTAAAGTTAACTGGCAAATGCCTCTTAGAGTAGGTCTTTTCACATCTTTTCCAGGCGTTCTCCAAATTTCTTTTTATGATTTCATATTTCGTATTTTTATCGACTTCTTCGTCTAATATTCCCAAATCTACTAGCCACTTGACATCAAGCGGGCTGTACATGGTTCTTCCATAGTAGATATCACATGGAGAGAGACCCGTAGTTTCATTAAGACTCACATTGATAGAGAAAGCAATTTTAGATAGTAATTGGGCCCAATTCCTTTGATTCTTATCAATGTACGCCTTCAGAATTCCCTTCAAACTACGTATCGTTCTCTCACAAATGTTCGGAGATGGATTATAAGGCGAAGTTTTTATGTCCTGTATCCCTAGGCTGTACAGGAAATGAGTAAAGTACTGTGATACGAAATATGTCGCGCAATCATGAACCACCTTAGAGACAAATCCAGTTCTTAAAAATATATCCATCAATTTCTTACAAATAGCTTGACTTGAGAGTTTCCTTAAAGGTTCTAAGAATACAAACTTACTACAGGCGTCCACTACAACTAATACATATTCATATCCCTGACTACTTGGCCATTTCCCGGCAATATCAATAAAAAACGTGTTGTTTGGAGCTTTTACATGTCTCGTATAATAATTTCCCTGAGGCAAGGTGTTCCTATCACGAATCCTTTGACATTTAGAACAAGATCTCACAAACTCACTGATATCTTTAAACATATTCGGCCATGTCATACGTCTAGCAATGGCGGCAGTTGTCTTTCTTACCCCTCTATGAGCACCACTTATCAACTGAGAATGGAAATAGTCTAGTATAGTTGGTACTAAACCTTGTGGAACTACTACTCTATAACCATCCCCAATCTGGCTCTTCGTTTTCTTTAACAAGATACCATCTCTCAAAACATACGAGTCTACACTTTCTTTCTTTTTTAATTTACCTATAATTTCTTGAAGATCTTTATCTGACTGTTGATGTTCTTTCAAAGGTTCGTTTAACAACGGCAATTTCCAAAAATTTACAAAACTCAAGTTGACATTTTTACCATTATCTTTGATAACCTCAGCTGTATTAGGTTCATTAGTATAGAATTCTACATGATTTCCTATTCGCGAGAGGAAATCTGCAGCAATGTTAGAGCTCGTCCTGATATGGAGAATTTTAAACTTAAACTGAGAAATTTTCTCCATCAGAGTACCGTACTTCCTTTGCCGTTTATGATTATGTAACAACCAAGATAAAGCCTTCGAATCTGTGTAAACTACAAAGAAATTATGCAAATAATATTCGAAACGTTCTAACGCCAAAGATAACGCCTTCGCCTCCAACTCGTACACATTTTTGCTCCAATCTGATGGTGGTATGGCCTTTGAAAACATATGTACTGGCATTAATTCGCCATCTTTATTATATTGAGATAATATCGCACTGTAGTTTTTCAAAGAAGAATCACAATGAATAACAAAACTTGAATTCATATCCGGGACCTTAAGGATTACCTCGTCACAAAACGCATCTTTAAGTTTTTGAAAAGCATCATCGTGTTCTTTAGTCCATTTAAATGGAACTTTTGCGGAACGCATCTCCTGTAAAGGTGCAATGAGTTCAGCAAAGTTATGTACAAATTTTGAAAAGAATTGGAAAAATGCACACACCCTATTCAAGCCTTTCCTATTCTTGGGTTTCGGTAAATTTTTAATGGTTTCAAGTCGGTCCTCATCTATGGTCATCGTTCCACGTTCAAATTGAAACCCTAGATATTTTATTCTGGTTTGAAACAAAAGAGTTTTGGAAGGCGATACAGTTAACCCAGCTTCCCTGAACCTACTTAGAACTTCCTCAACCAGTTTTTTATGTGATTCTAAATCAGGTGTAAATATTAACACATCGTCATAAAATATTTCTAAGTTATCCCCAATTAAGCCATCTAATATTTTAGACATCAAATAACTCAAAACATGAGGTGAAGTTGATAACCCCATTGGCAAACGCCGAAATTGATACATCTTATTCTTAGTTACAAAGGCAGTTACCTGTTTACTATCCTCAGTGAGCAAGCACTGGTAAAAACTTTTCTTGAGGTCAATCTTTGAAAATATATGGTTATTTGATATGCTAGAGATAACATTTTCAAGATTGGGTGACGGAAAGTTCCGTGTAATTATCTTTTTGTTCACAGAGCCGTAAGCCACGACTAATCTCTTACTTTGGTCCCTATTCTGGACCAAAAAGCATGGACTGGAAAATGGAGAAGCATTAATCTCTTCTACCACCCCCTCTTTTACTAAATCTTGAATAAAATTATCTAATTCTTTTTGTTTATAGTTTGGTACACTATACGGTTGTAACTTAACTGGAGTTTTATCAATTAATTCAATTTGATAATAGAAATCCTTCACACATCCTAA
The DNA here is from genome assembly GCF_964235325.1 of Thermobia domestica. Taxonomy (NCBI): domain Eukaryota; kingdom Metazoa; phylum Arthropoda; class Insecta; order Zygentoma; family Lepismatidae; genus Thermobia; species Thermobia domestica. Next base: position 111,304,009 of record NC_137463.1, on the reverse strand, counting down.
ACGATCCGAAATGATATCTGAAAAGGAAGTTACTAAATTATTTACATAATTTTGTAATTCAGGATCTTGAACTAAAAGTTCCGAAGAAACTTTATAATTACCTTCAGAAGGTGCTGCATTCTGCCCAGAATCAGTAACCTGAAGCACCTCATGATCCACATAGGTTTCCAATTCGGCAGCCAACTGTTGTTCTCCAAGCGCCTGCTGTTCAGATCTCCAAGTCTGATTTTGTAAGGTTCTAGGGAATCGAGCAGCCTCCTCAGCCCCCTTCGAGCATGCGGGAGTGGGATGAACCACGCTATCCCTAGAAGATAAAAAGTTTGTCCGAGGAGTAGACTGTTGTAGGTTAGATGGGGGATTTATAGGAATTATTAACTTCCTAGCTTGGATTTTGTAAAGACTGTTTGACACATCTATCACTGCTTGATATTTTCGATGGAAACTATTTCCCAATAAGAGATCAAACTCTGAAGATGGAACTATATAAAAGTTTTCTGTAAACTGTTGAAAACCCATCCGAAAATATAAGCGAACTCGTGATTTTACTGTCACTTGTTGATCACCAAGTCCTACAACTTGCAAACTAACATCTACTTCTCTGATTTTACACTGTTTTTGCAGATTTCTAAAGAATACTTCACTCACAAAGCAGGACTCGCTCCCTGTATCGAGGATTGTGTTAACTAATTTCCCTTTTATATATGCAGGCACAACCAGAAGATCTCTATTATGTTTATTAGGTTGTGAAGAATTTATATTTTGGAAACCAGATTCATTCACCAATGACGTATGTTCAGAATTTCTACCTAAAGCACTGTTCCTTTTTCGAAAATGTTTGTTTGAACTCGAAGAACTAGTCACAATATTCTTCCTAATGGCACCTGTATTACCTTGATATTGTTCACTACCTGATGACGTATGAGTATTCTTACCAGAAACTATTACATTTTGATTTTGTTCAGGATTTCCGTCTAAACATCTACCTTCTACCAAATTTACCGGTTTATTATTTACACTAGGTTGACTAATTACATTACAAGTAGCCGTTTTATTTGTTATTCCCTTATGGGGATTTTTATTTACACTACCCATTACTGGTCCGACAGCATTTCTCAATTTGTAATAATCGCTACTATATCTATACATATTATCAAAATGTAAAGCTGCGTCCTCAAGCTGTTCAAAAGTCATCGGTACTCCCCTACAGTTGAAAAATTTATGAACCATTGGACTAACCATATTACAAATTAAGTTACAAATCACTGGTTCTTCGAAGTTCATATCTAAAACATGTATTAATGCAAATTTTTCCTCCACAAATTCATACAAGGTTTGATTTTCCCTCATAACACGGTAAAACTCTAAACGCATAAACTGTGTTCTAGCCAAAGGTGAGATGAATTTAATGACAAGTTGTCTACAAATGTCTCCCCAAACCGATCCTGTACCAATCATCGACTGCAAAAGATAATTAAATTCCCCTTTAGTCCGCGCTAAACTAGCTATTAAAATAACATCACACGGTAAATCTTTCCTACGCACTATTTTGTCTAGTTTCAAAATGAATTGGAATGACAATTCTGTATTTGTACCGTCTACTAAAGGCAATTGATTAGTCTCGGCTAACAACAATTTATACACCCCTTCGGTTGCTAATTTATTAAAATCAAACTTCAAATGCTCAGAACGCATATTATGTCTGTGTACATTTCGTCTATCTAAGCCTGGAACAGAGGAAGAACGTATCCGTGGCCTCCCACGATTTGGTTCAACAAAGTTACTATCAAAATTTGTCGCAGCATTATGAAAGCAAGGATTTTCAAAAGCTACATAACCTACAAATCCTTCTTCACTACTCGAACTACTACGATCAAAATTATCTATATTTTCATAATTATTATCCATCCTATTATCCATCATTCCTGTAGCCAGAATGCAAAATTATCCGTAAATTCTTCTCCTTTTACAAACAATAAGCAAATGCGCAACAACTCGTGCCAACTTGTGCTAGGTGCACCCTCAAAAATTTCTTCACACAAATGTATTTTCTTATCATATATCTCCTGAATATTACTCTGCGCTTTATTTCCAACATTAAATTCTAATCTAAGCAAGTATATAGCCAAAACAAGTGCGACTTGAAGATTGGAAAGTTGTAACGTTGTATGCTCACACATACAACTGTGGTCCCGCGTTCAATTTGTCCACAGGTAAAAGTCAAACCTTGCCCAATTAACAGACACAATTCCTTCCTTTACCTGCACACAAATCAAACACAAGCACACTAGTCGAGTTAGATTCCCCGATTCTTGTTTTGGCAATAGCAGAGTAAAAGCACTGAAAAATAATATGTTTTTTTTTCCTGGAAGCAATCAAGCCTGTTTTGACTAGGAGATATATGTAAACTCGCAAAATTCAACTTGAACAATTTATTATAAACAGAATATAGGTATAACAACAACAAGAAATTTTTAAACCCCGTAGCAAAACGATTAAATATTGAAATAACTCCAAAAACTTCCCAACAAATGACAATTTCAACAATTAACATTTAATTTATCCAAAGTTACGAAAATATCAAATTCTTTGAACAATAATTAGTCAAAAGCAACGTGAAAAGTTTCAAAAGATACAATTTTACCCGTATATACATTTACTCTTTCAATTCAATGAAGTTTACCACCCTTCCGGCACTCAGTGACAATCCGGATACACGTGAATAATTAATTTTGCTTTTCTTTCCCCAAAACTCACAATATTTATTGGTTAGGTTAGGAATTAACAGTAATACGTCTACTCGGGTATTACGCGTTTGTTCCCACATGAAAATTCCTACTTAAATATTCTCCCAATAATATTTTTAAAGTTGGCATAAATGTGCTTAATGGGATCCGAACCCAGCATGCGCGATCCGAACCAATATATATTATAATGGGATCCAAACCCAAGGATTGGGAGTCCCATGCACTGCTCTGACAAATAACGCGAGGACGAATAAATTTCGAATCTCCTTCTACAGCCAAAAGAGGTTAAATAATTCGTCCTCACCTTATTCCCCAGGACAGTACTAAGAGCACACCCAATACTCCACGTTAGTAGAAAAATAGCACTCTACTTACCAAAGAAAACACACACAAAATTCTTAAACATGCATTAATATTCATAATATTCTGTTCACACACTAATTGAAGCAATCTTTCATATAGTATCAAGCCAACTGTCACATAATTCCAAAACCATATGTTCGAAAGGGAATTTCAATGTTATATCATACCGAAAAATGAATTTAACTAATTTCAAAGAGTCTTAATCTAACCCTTACCCTTTCCAATCTTCAAGTGACCGAATTGCTGGGCAAACCCACCCAGCTGCTACAGCCACAAGTGCTGCCATCTCTTGAGATTCGAGGGAACTCCTCGTGACAAGCACTCATAAGTGAAGTGGAAGGGCATCTATTGAGTAGAAGCCGTATTACCTAACTCCTACCTTTACATCCAAATATACAATTATAATTCCACCACAAATTCTTTTTTTTTTTCTTCGACGGAAACGCTATATACGTTACAATATATATATATATATATATATATATATATATATATATATATATTCACTTTGCAGATAGACTATTTTGTAATAATTTTATAAAGAAATTAAGTGAAGGGGTAGAATCCTGGACTGTGTCATTGTCTCTACCCACGTAAACATTACAATATTAATGTATTTAATTTTACAAATTGTGTATTCTGTAATAAAAGAAAATTAGAAAGAAAAATTAAAAATACAATTTAATTATTGAATCAGTAAAAGTTTCCAATGTTGTTTTAATGTTTGAGCATTATGTTTCGGGAAGTAAACATACAGGAAAATTCTATCAGATCATAGTAAGTCTATATAATAATCCTTAGCAGGTCTAGTTAATTTGAATGAGAAAACTATTTGTTCATTTTTAATTATACACTGAAACTACACTCCCTAGTTACGCGTTATATTTATGAAGTGGTTCTCACACGAGGAACATGTATGTAGGCTTTTGACTTCGTAAAATCTTTCGAGAAAAATTATCGTTCTTGTTTCATATTTTCAAAATGCTATCCTGTTGATACCTCCTCTTCTTAAATTGCAGCTAAACTTCTCCCACATTTTTGTTTTATAATAGATATTCCAAATTTTAATCTTAAAGGAAAAACTCCCCTACCTTACTAAACGAAAATCATACGTGCTAATAGGTTAGTCGGTGTAGGTTCGTTTTCACAACTTGTTTTGCCTCTTCTTTCAATATTGGTAACAAGGGCTTTCCTTCGTCGTAATCGAAATCAAACACTGATTCAGCTGAAGGCTTAGTTTTGACTAAGTCAGTCGGTTCTTTCTCTGTCTTTGGTTCTTCATACAATATAACTTCTTCCTCCACTTTTGTAGTGAAAATGCTCATTGTGCGCTCTGATATGAAATATTCTACGCTCAGCAGATAGTCTAAACGCATTTCCATTAATTTCAAAATCAATTTATAATTGTTCGTATTAACACCATCACTGAAACCTAACAAATTCATGAAAGGTGCTGTGTCACACTCAAAAATAGTAAATAACTGCATACACTCTTCCAGTAGTGTCAAAATATTTTTGTCTGCTTCTTCTAGCACGCTTTCTACCACGGTTGCCTCCAATTTAATAGACACAAGCTCTTCTTTTAATTTTTCCAAATCTTCCTTCCATGCCTTGTTGCGAAGTTTCAAGACGACTCGTTCATCATCAATCTGGTTCCGTAAATACAATACATTATCTTGATAGTATAACACCTCTTCATTCATTGTAGTTACTAGTTTGAATAGGCTAAAATTTACTATACTGTGCATTCTAAATTCTTCTAGGATAGCGTAAATATCTTCTTTTTGTTTAATCGCACGAACTCCTTGCAGTATATTAGAGTAACTTTCTAATCGAGACGTCATGGCTTTTACTATTTCTCTTGTCTTTAACGCTTTCTTCTCTGTAAGTTCTTTTGAAGTGCCTGAGATATTTGTTTGGTGTAGAAATTTAAACAGCATTCTTTCATTATCATATAGGCGTGTTAATTTCATCATTTCATCTGAATGAAATTCATAGTCTTGCTTATTACGTTCTTGTAAGTTTTCCAGCCTCAGATATCCTTCATCAGTCATACTGAAATTCAACTTGATGACATTCACCATTTGATTCAGAAGTCTTGTATCATCAGCAATGTGACTCTGAATTTCTGTTTCGATTTTGAAGAATAGCTCTCTCTCTTTCAAGAGGTCACAGATTTCCTTGCGAAGTTTTCTGTTTGTTTCGATTTCTTTATTTGCGTTTACGTTAGCAACATATAGACGAGATTCCATTTGTTTGATTATTCGGTTCAGTCTTGGAATTTCATCATCTAAACGTGGCAGACCTTTCCTCTTTTGCTCGATCTTTTTTAACCTTGCTTCCGTCTTCTTAATTTTGGTATCAACAGCAACTAGTTCCAATTTTTCAAGGCGAATCGTTTGACAATGTTGATCATACTTGTTAAGTAACTTCTTAAATTCTTGGTTTTCCCTTTTCTGCATTACATCGTTTGCTTCAGCCGTCAACTGTCGAGAGCTCAGCCCAAGGTCATGTTTTTGACTTTCTAGAAATTGCAGTTCTGCTATCTGTTTTTCTAGTAGGCCTTTCGTCTCCACCTTATACTCTTTAATATCGTTTTCCATAACTTTTTGTTTCACGCGTAGGAAATCTAACTCTTCTTGCAGAGCTTCCCTAATTTGTTCAGGTGTTTGCGTTGGTAGTTTGTATTTGGTGTCCATGATGACTCGTAGGTTGAAATAGGGAAAATTCTACTTACCTAGGAGTGTAGAAACAGAGATAATTAAAAAAGTCAAAAAGCAAATAGAGTCTTCTCGTGAGTTAAATTCCTGCTTTCTCTCCTTTTTATCTGTTAAGTTTCAATGTTAAAGGGAGATTAACTTTTACTTCTGAATAAAATATGTAGTATCGTATATCAGATCTGACATGCGTGCCTTCTTGCACGAAAACACAATGCTTCGTTAGTAGAAACCTATGGAAATGTTTAATTCAATAATGAAATATTTTTAAAAAGTTATTGTTTGTATTGAATTCGTATTATACGGTGAAATCATTGTTTGAGAAGCAAAACGTGGACAATGCATCACCAATTCACCATTAATTATATTTCTTTCTTTAGGCAATCTAAACTTACAATCAGTCATGTAGGAAATAGGACAAATATCACTTGATCAACACACGAATGTTGTTTTAGGCTGAGGATCAGGGCCGGCCTTAAGCCAATTGAACCGATTGCTTCCAATTGGGCCCCGCGCTAGTGCCGTATACTTTACTATCCAATCTAATTACTCCCCAGTGCCGTTTAAACAGCATATTAGGCCCCAGGGTAAAGAAGTGTGTTGTGGTCCCTATGATTACATGGAATTAATACATACCATTCTGTACGCTGGGCCCCCGACCAAGTGGCTATGGTACCGTTGAGATGGTCTTGCTGCTATTGGTTGTCAAGTACACACAACAACATACTGCAATACAGATACATGCATCGACTCCATAAGGGAGGGTGTGGCCTCTCCCTAACTAGCAAATGAATAGTGTGTATTAAGTTCCGGTCATAAACAAATATTTTCTGAATTTAATGCTGCAGTAATTTCTTTACTTTTTTTACATTTACAACTTTTGTTGTAAAAATAGATATTATGGATATTATAGGGAGTATTTTACACACCCCAACACCCTTAACACTCCCCCAAATTTCCCTACATACATCCCTGACCGTAAAATATTGTTTTCTTTGAGTTTATGTAAAAAATATTATTCTGGGCGCACACCCTCTTTTATTTTGAACACCCCACTAAATAAAAGTTATTGGCATTCTTATTGATTACGTCATGTGATACCACCGTGAATACCGAGATGGTATGAAATAAATCAGCCTCAGTGCGACTTCTTTGAATACCCCTTCTCTTATTATAACTACAAGGTGACCCAAAAGTAGGTATAAAGTTCCGAACTGATCGGCTCATGGCATTTTATATCATTTACTTATTGTTATCCATACAGGTATTGGCTTAGTTTCTTCAGAGTTGTTTTTAATTTCTTTTCACTTATACCTGAAGCTCGGAACAGACCGAAGCAAATAAATACATTACCTTGATAAATTAAAATGTCATACGTGATCAATGCAGGTCTGTATCCTACTTTTGGGCCACCCTGCATGTTAAAAATATAAAAACCAAAGGACAAACTTTGGCCTCTCCTGCGAAAAATCCCGTATATATAAATCAAATCAGGAAAACCAAATGTATAGGCCTACTAGTGCGTGCTGAATAGGTGCTGTTTATGAAGATTTGTCTTCTAACTCGAATAATCCAATTGAAAATATGTCATCCATCTTCCATCAGTTCCTTAAGGTTTGTGTCATCACCATTTCATTTTGTCTGCAGTCGATAACGATTTCAAGCTGATTATACCTTTTATAAGTCGATGTTCTCACTAGCGTTTTCCTGACTTAAATTATTTTCAAAATGATACAGCTGTTAAATTTTTGAACCAACGTATTCATATCAATGTGCATTTCATTATGTCTTAGAAATATAATAATATAGACTTCACGATTGTATTTCTCGAAAACTCGTAGCCCAATTTGATATATTACATGACATCCCTTCATTTAAAAAAAAAAAAAAAAAAAAAAGAGCGAGATACAAGACAGCCGACTTCAAGATGGCGGCCATGGTAAGCATACCCTCAAATACACGTCTACTTTCTCCCGATGTCGGTTAATGTGTTTTTGTTTTTCATTCCTTTACCCGTTTCACAAATAAAACAAAATTTTCAAACTTGAAACCATGGGCGGCAATTAGGGGGGACAAAGGGGGGCAGTTGCCCCCCCCCACTTTTTTGAAATGACCCATTAATGTATATAATTTCATTTGGAAATATAAAGTTTTTGTATGCATTAATGGTTCATAGAATGAAAATGGTGCCATAAAATATTTGGCGTTCCATGAGTACGTATTGGTTGTCTTCCCATACAGTGAACAAAGCGATATGAATTGCGTTTTAATTGACACGAAAAATGGCCCCAAAATTAACCTATTGGAGTACCACAATTCGAGTGTACTTTCATTTCTTCTTACAAGGGTTTGATATGTTAGCCAGTCGCTTTAGAACTAATTGAGATAACATTTCGCAAAAAAAAAAAAAAAAAAAAAAAAAATCTTCACAAGCAGTGTTTTTTTAGAAACAATGTTCCGGGGCGCGCACACAGTATTCCGGGGGGAGCACTGCAGGTACTATTCTATTTATTATTATATTATAGACGTACTATTTTGGTCTCCTTCGGGGAGTGGGATACTCTCAGAGCTTCGGGGGGCAGTGCTTCCCAAAAGCATGTCTGGAAGAAGCACTGTTCCCAAATTATTATTGTTTAATTTCACAAAAATCGACAGTTCCTAAAATGTCTTTTCTTCTTTCTAATGGTAAGGAATATTTTGAATTGATTTTTTTTGAGTTTAACATCCCGTTCAGCAGTGAGGCTATATGAGACGTGGATCTACTGATTAACGTGGAATACAAACCACATGAGCCCTCGCCAGGAATCGAACCCGGGTCTTCTACGTCAAAGGCGCGGCATTGTTTTGCAGTGTAATATATGAATTTAGGGGTAAACATACTATATACAATTTTGTATATACAATTAAATTTAGTGAATTCAACATAATTCTAGGTTTTAGGATTATTTTGCATAACTGGAATGTGGAATGATTCTAAGTATTGTTGAGTTTTGATGTATTCCAAGAAAGTGAAAACTGTACCTAATGGCAACGAACATTTTTCGGGAAGCTGCAAAAGTATTTCTTTAAATGTCGCAGCGTATGCTTGTAGTATTTACTGTTTTTCTAAGAGTAATAACATGTAATAACATGCATGGAATTAAAAATGTAAGTTGTTTCTATATTCCCAGTTTCAATATAACTTTTGCGAAACAAGCCTTATTTTTCATTACTGTTCGATTATTATCCTTTCTGTTTGTTTTGCGAATTAAGCCCCTAATCTGACCACACAATTTTCCAGAGAGAATTTTAAGATGTTCATGAGCAAGGAATCAAATCTCTTCTTACACTTTCGTTGTCTAAGAGTACAAAGAGCTAGTATCTACTTGCGTTGCTCTAGTCAATTTACTTTGTAAAATATAAAACACGATATACGGTATTTTAACTGGAAAATACAGTATCCTAATAGTTATACAACATTTTGTCAAACAAAATGTTAGAAGCAACCAAAAAACTAACATTGATATACAAATATTGAGATCATGTCTTGCCCCCCCACTTTTGACGTCCAACCGCCGCCACTGCTTGAAACACATTGTTATTGTTTATTCTGACCAATCAGCTTTTTGGCTACTGTGACCGGAAACCGTTTAAATTTTTGCTTTCTTGATTTCCAGACTTAATTATCTTCCAGGTTTGGTTAAGAAACTAGATTTCCACATCGATAGGTTTACTTGTAAGAGAAGAAAACTATGAAATACTGGTAAAGTACCTTCTTGAAAAATTGCGAAGCACAATGGTGAAATATGTATTTTAAAGTTCATTCATTGTCTGTATTTTCATTTGAGTTATTTCTCGGAAAAAATAGCTGCTATAAGCAATATAGGCCTATATAAGCTGCTATAAGCGGCCGGCCCTGCTGAGGATGCTAGTGTTGTGATTATTAGATAATAAGTGAGCGTTGTGAAACAGTGAAGTAGAAGGTCTCATTGCTGCTGTTTGTCCAATGAGCTTCCATAGTTTCATGTATCAAGAATAGCATACTCATGTGCTCGAAAGAACATCATTAGATAACAACTGTCTTTCACTATAGGAATAAGTCATTCCCTCAGTAAGATAAAGTATGTGCGTGGAATTAAGGGGTGTGAAAATATATATATCACAAGAAACTTCCCCGCAGTTAGGTGGTGAGTGTACGCGCTTTTGGCACAGAAGAGTGGGGCTCAATTTCCAGTGGGTGTTCATTATTTCGTTTCCCACGTTTATGTACAGAGCCCGTCAAAAATATACACAATTGAATAGAAGATATCTGCGTATTGTTTTCAAAATTGAATTATTATTATTATTATTATTGAAATACAATATGATGTTTTCTCAACGAATGTGTACAAAAACGGGCAACGCAACATACCACCGAGAAGTGCGGATTCCCTCATATTGCATCCTGTACATGCCTTAAAAACATGAGATTACTTAAGGCACCATTTAATATTATTCAACTGAGCTAATTTTTCTCACGGCTTACTTTGGTCTGATGTGGAACTATTTACTGGGGAGATAACTAAAAGGACTCAGAAGTAGAAAAATAAAGACCCCTCTAAAAATGATTCCATATCCATGGCATGTTAAGAAAGTCGGTGACCAAACTATGAAAGATGATTTTTTTTAATACCAAACGAAAGAAAAATGTTTTTATAAACATAGGTCGATAAACACCTACTTTCAGATTTTTACCTAATTTTTTCTTAGATTCACATAGATTTTTTAAGAAGTACTGAAAACAGATTTTCAAACCCCGACAAAACTCACACACACGGAATTTGCCCATCACAAGGCCCAGACAGTACGATCCAGGATCGAACGAGGAGCCCCATACACGAGAGGTGAGAGCTCAACCAGTGAGTCCTTGTGGTCCCTCTCATTGCCAGTAATGAAATGTTCTACAAAACTACTAGGTATATATCTTAAGTGTGGGAGTTCACGGAAGATTGAGATATGAATCCATCGAAACTGCATTTTTCGTATAAACTCTGAACGAGATACAGAATGGTCATTTTCAATCAGAAAAATTGAACAACTGATGAATATCTATATGTCAGGGGCGTCATTTAGGGGGCAGGAGGGGCAATTCCCCCCTCCAAGAGTTTGAGTAATACATATACTTTAATCGATTGTCTACTAATATACTAGTACAACACTTGAAAATCTTATGTTGGTGTTGCTCTTGCCCCCCTCAAGCGAAGTCTGAAATGACGCTCCTGCTGTATCTACGTTGTCTTTTCCCGGACTGAAAAGGATTATGTTCACAACTGAGTTGAAATACGAATGTTTGCATATTGATGTGGGTGACGTTTACATATCTCGAAAATTCCAACATTTCGAATACCACTATTGGGTGGGAGAAAGCGACATGAAACTTGCAGAGTATGCCTTTAGTAGAGTCGAAATAGAAAAAAGGTGGAACTAATTCCAACAAATGATTTTTGCCTCAATCAAGCAAATATTCTTCCAATCAACATATTAAAATATAGATATAGACATGTGATTTTCTTTCGGATATCCTTAAAGAAATTATTTTTTTTCAAAATACAAAAAAAATCATCTGGATATCAAATTACAGGAAATTTAATGCTGAACCATTTTTTTTTAAATTTTTATCTTAAAGTGTTTACTACAAAGTACAATTAAATAGGCTATACGGAGTGTAGAAACCAGTCAAATTAAATCTTTAAAAGAATCTGATTGCGATATCCTAATCGAAAACACCCCGTATCAAAAAGAATCAAAGTTTGTAACGAGTTCAAAACGTAAAGTTATCAATACAGTCCAGCCAAGGTAAGTTATGATATCGATTCTCCCAAATTCTTGAAATAAATTTCCTCTTCTGAAAGTATTTGAAGAACTTGGCCAACTGGTTAGAAGAAATCATAACTTGCATGACTTAAGAATTTGGCGGGATCGATAACGTAAGCACTTGGCCAAGTTCTTCAAGTATTTTCAGAATGAAACCGGATCTTGGCAATCAGTTCCAGACCTGGATGCGGAAAACCGGTTCCTGAACTGGATCTGAAATACCGGTTCCACCAGGAATCGGGTTCTGGCCATCCCTAGTTCTGAACATTAGCATTAAAATCTTTTCCATTTTCAGTGTTTGCTCAAAATTAAATAAACTTTCAGAGACAATATACTGTCCATAAGTTGTCAGTACTGAAAAGTAGCGTTAAATTTCACTTCATGATCATCATTGGCACAAAATAATAATAAATTGGTGCGATTGAATTGTCCCATTTTACGTCTGGCGGGGACCACCTTTGTAACGTAATCAATTGTTAGACGGAAATTACAACCTCTCAAAACTCCGTGCGTATTCGGAAAAAAAAACTAGAGTGGTCACTCAGTCAGGAGCCAGTACGTTGTTGAACAGGGTTGGGTAAAAGTGCATGTTGGAGGACGTAATTGTGAAAGTTTACGAGTTTAAAGTGAGACATTCTATACATATAGCTGAAAAATCAACAGTGCAGTTGTGGCTGGAGTAGAGAATAAGGGTGCCATTTAATCCCAATGACACAACATTCAAAAAGGAACATCTCAGCAACTGATCATCAGCATGTTGTGTTGCGCTCCTCAGGGACACCGTAAAAGCAGACTCTTAAGAAATTGTTCATGTAACTGAAGGCGAATTAGACATAAACAATACCACTGCCGTTCAACGGTTCCAGCCAATCCATAATGTAAAAAATTTCGACTTGTGAGTACTACATGAGTTGCTACCGGCTAACAAGTATCTCTGTCTGGAGGAGTACAGTTCTCTGGGTATGTGGAATAACTGGAAAGTCTGCATTGGATAGTCACTTCTGATGAAAATCAGATTAGCTACGATAATCGTAAATTATTATCAGTAAATTATCAGGGCAGTAGTTGACTCATGATCAACTTCCAGGATGATGTGTAAAACCAACGTTCCACCCGCAGAAAGTGTTGTTATTGGTATGGTAGTCTATTGCGGGGATTATCTATGATATATTTCTCCATCGATGCAAACTTATCACTACGATGCAGATTAATACAGTGCTAAACTACACGAAATGCACCGCAAAACTTGTTCGCACGCATCCAGTAATAATCAACAGACAAGATGTTCTCATAGTGTACGACAATCCAAGCCCACAAGTGCTCGAATGACGGTACAGACTCTCCGTGAGTTGCAACATATAACCTTTCCTTACTCATAGCTAGAGAGAGGCGAAGTATGAAGAAACAAATAAGAAAATATTAAAGTTAAAAGTTCAAAATCTCAATATGCAATTTTAATTATATATCTCTTAAAGGTGAATTACATATATATTTATATGTCACTTTATATTTATATATCACGTATTAACTGAACTTTTTATAACATATTACAGGTAGGTTTACGCCATTCATTTCAATGATAAAAGCTTTGGAAAAGTGATTTAGGAAGATCAAAGAAATGAAAACTATAATATCTGGTTAACGAAAAACTACAATGACAAAAGCGTGTGTCTCCATCTGTAACCACACATTTTTTTTTTTTTTTTCTATCCTCAGCAAACGATTGAATTCCTTGGCGAAAGAACTCTCGAGTCGATAATATGAAGAATGCATGTAGCAGTGCCATATTATCAGGGAAAGTCTTCCTTCCCAAGAAGTGCTTGAAATGCCGCGAGATATAATCAATGGAAGAGACGTCAGGAGAATACGGTGGATGGAGGCAGGGTTTCATTCTGCAATTCATGGATAGTTTGCAACGTGCTTTGAGCGACGTTTGCGCGTGTATTGCCAAATAACATGACAACTTGTCTTTTGACAGTTTTTGGATGATCGCAGGCAACATTGCTGTGTATTTATGTATTTTATTCATTTATTTATCTAATGATCACTAGATACAGCTCAGAGGCTATTTTATATTTGATATCTAACAACAACAATAACAATGGGAAGGATTTGGGGAGGTATTCGCCAGGGCTTGTTTAGTAGATACCATCCCGGCATTTGCCTGGTAGGACTGAGGAAAACCCTGGAAAATTCCAGTCAGGGATGGTCAGCAGCGGGAATCGAACCCATGATCTTCCGAATTCGAAGACAACGCTCTACCACTCGAGCTACACTTTGAGGGACACATGATGAATCAACCCGAATATAAATTACATACAATCAACATCATCTAGCGGTTTCGAAAACTGTCCTGGACTTGGATCAGGCACTGTCCTGACCATTTACAATAGTCGTAGCAAACCCATTTCTCATCAAAAGTTCCAATCCGATGTGGGAAATTTTCCCATTTACTCCTTACAGTCAGACAACTCCATATCTCCATACAACCTTTCTTGTTGTTCAGTGTTAATTCATGTGGCATCAGTCAGTTTAATTTTTTCACCTTACCGATTCCACGAAGCCGCCAAACGTCAGTGGCATAGTGAATGCCTAACGTATCTGAAATGGCACGAACACTTTTCTGAGGGTCCGCTTCCATGATGTTCCTGAAAAGTTACTGCAAACATGATATTATTCGGTGCCCAAGGATCTCATTTTGCAACGCTGGCACCAGAAGGAAATTTCACAAACTGCGAATGGTAAGTTCGCTCGTCATCCTTCGCCCAAACACAATGTTAATGTTTTGTTTTGCAGAATGTTCATCCCCGCCGAGAATCACCCAGTTTCAAGTCGTAGAGAAAAACACTCGCAATTCTACCTTCTCTGTGGTGCACCCCGTTCAATAACTCACTGTTCCCTAATTGCCTGGGTACTCCATCCTGTTTGCTGGATGTGTACAAAGTTTTTGATTTTAGAAGTGTGACTTTAATTCATCTCTGGATTGTATTGCTGAGGCAAGTCTCTCACCACATGCCAAAGAGAAATTTCATTCGCACCAACGAAGAAAAAAAACCCTTGCGACTCTCTACAAACCGACGTTTTCACATTTCGTGTGACTATAACAAACGAACATTTTTACACTTGTAACACATTACGAATTCAGACTTCGGTAAGGATTAAAGATGCCACAAATGAATGTGTGCTATAAGTTGATATGTATTACACACGATACTGTATATAGCACGTTAAATTAATATATTTTGCACATATCAGTACTCTATACATTCGAATGCCCTAAGTATAGAAGGCTATCTTCTTTGAAAAAAAGCTGAAATCTAAACACAATTACTTTGTCTCACTATTTTGCTGAATCTGACATTGTGAAATAAAAGAATCACTGAAATTGACTTCGTGACAATTGAATACATATTTCTAATAATTCCATTCAAAAATACAACTAAAACAAAATCTTTAATACAAAAATAACTCTTCCAAGATTAAAAGTGTACAGAAGGATGATCGGTCTATATGTGTCATATTTTAAACCTTCACTCCTGCTCACGGAATCAGCCGATCTACATAATTCAAATAGCAGGAGAAAGCCAACAGCCATGTGTGTCAATATGGATGTCAAAATTTACACTCCTGTTACACCAATTGTCCGGTTTAGTGTTCGAAAGATGAACGGTTGGGACTTTCCCGATGCTTCCGAGACCGACAATCTTGAGCCATGTCTGGGAATAAAGTTGGGGAATCATGAGTAATAATAATAATAATAATAATAATAATAATAATAATAATAATAATAATAATAATAATAACTAACTCTATGGCCTATGGAACCCGGAGGTTCAGTGCCGCGTTCACAAAAGCTCTCCACTGACTTCTATCCTTAGCTAATTGCATCCAGTTTCTACTTTGTATTCCTATCTCTGCGAGATCCATCTTAATATTATCCTCCCATCTGCGCCTAGGTCTTCCTAATGGTCGTTTTCCTATGGGTCTACCAGTCAAGACTTTGAAAGCGTTTCTACTTTCTTCCATTCTAGCTACATGACCTGCCCACCTAAGCCTCCCTAACAATGTTGGGTAAACCATATACAAAAATTAATAATAATTAATAAAAATAAAAATTAATTAATAAAAATTAATAATAATAATAATAATAAAATTTATTTTAATAACTTATTGCCAATCTATTGTCACCGCTTTCCACTTGTGTTCATGACATCAATCATAGGTGTCGATTATGTGGGTGCTCCGTGCTCAAGTATTCATTGGAGATCTTTAATAGGTGCTCAGTAACTATTTATTTTACTGTCTTTTTCCTTTGGTCAATATTGCTAAACACATTTGACATCGAAAAACAAAATCTCAATGTTTAGCTTGAATTTTCTTCAATGTAAAGTTCAGGTAATCATGACAAAAATAGGAGCGTCATTTGGGGAAAGCAGGGAGCAATCGCACTCATAAGTTTGATTAGTACTTATATTTTAATCAATTGTATACTATAATTATTAATAAAAAATTGAAACTCTTATGACGGTGAAGGAAGTTAGCCATCCCCCTAGCAAAATCTGAAGTGACTCTTCTGGATTTAAAAATTAAAAAAAGGAAAAAGTAACGCCTTTGTAGTTTAAAAATAATTTCATTGTTCATTGTAGTATTTGTCCTTTTGATCTTTCATGCCTCTCAGGCAGAACCCACCAGTTTGGGAACCACGATTCATTACATCGATCGGCGAAAAATACTATACTACTGTTAAAACATATATAGAATGTGGAGACTCAAGACGTTATGAGTAGTGATGGGTAAATTCCCGGGAAGATATTTTTCGGGAATATTCCCTGGGAATATTCCCGGGAAGATTCCCAAAATGGGAATTTATCCGGGAATTTATGTTCAATCAGAAAGAAAATTGCATTCTATCACCATATTATGATTTCAAAGTTGAATTAGTTTTTATATCACAGCATATGATTACTGTTGTCCACAGAGGATTCTTTAAAATGTATATTCTGAACGGTACTATGTTACTTTATTAACACTTTATTATCTTTAGAGAGTACGCATAAATGTATATTTATTTACAATATGTTCTATCAATTAAATACGGTATGTGTGAAAAATTATATAGTAAATTATATAGTAACAGTTTAAATTTATATGTAAGTGGATTTGCTCTACTTGACTCTATTAATGATATTATAAACACATTAAATTTATAAATGTTATAAACCAAATAGGTTGGGTAAGTGCTAGAAGATACATGTCTCACCAATTTATCAAAATTTGCGCATACATATTTATGTTCACAAAATTTGCAAGATACTTACTTTATATTTTAACACGTAACATTGCCATACACGACCTTTCATTCTACCTATTTCTCGAAATTCCATACGTTAATTCACATGTAAGAGAAGTCCGAGTTCTTCTTCAGAAATTCGAGTCAGAGAGAGGAGACAGACCGACATCTATTACTAATGGTGGTTCAGGGTTTATTAATAGTACTTTATCTCTATTTCTAAATAATTCTAAATTACTTTACAAAATGGTTCCTTTTCGTCATTTGTAAATTAGTACTTTGCTAATTTTGGCTGTTCTTTAACATTGGCGGCCAGCTTTTGCACCTATTTTTTTTTTTTGCGATATTCTATTCCGATGCGGTTGTTTTATGGTCTCTTACGTTAAATTACGTTACCAACATTAAATTCAGACAGCGTTGCAGAGCGAGCGTTAGCGAATGAAGGCGGGTTAGAGCCCCGCATAGCATGTTGTTTTCTATCTTCGTTACCAACAATTCACATTCTTTTCTCACATAAATCACTTCCACTTACCTTTCCGTTTTGTATAAATCCCCTACTGCCCTAAAAAAAATGTGTTCGATAGTTTCTTGACTACTTGAACATCACTATCAACTCCTTTCTTCCGTAAATCATCCTACTTTTTGCTAGTTTTGGCCCCCCAATTCTAAACAATTACCTTACTTTTTAGTGCAAGTGGAAATGGAGCTTAAAAAATCATATTATTAGTTATATAAAGTACCGTCAAATAATTTAAAATTTTTTAACCTCCAAATTCTTTAAAACTTAGAAGTAAATCATAATACCGTATATTAAAATAAAGTAACTAGTCATATGGTTCTTATAATTTGGAAGATAAAATAAAGAAATGGAAATAAATTCCTTCCCGGGAATTTATAGGCCAGGGAAAAAACCCGGGAATATTCCCATTTTTAAATTCCTTCCCACTGGGAATATTCCCACTGCCCATCACTAGTTATGAGTTATCGTATAACTAATAAAGTGTGGAGTACTCATTGAAAAAATTACAAGCGCTTATAGCAGCAATAAATACTCAGATGCTCTGATTTACAGGTTATCCAATTATCTTTGTAGCGCTTGCAACATTAAACTTACGTATACTAAACTAATAACACTACTTCTCCCATCTGTTGGGGATTTCTGGAACCTGTAGAACTTATTCAAATGTGCCATCTTCCGTTGCTTTTATCAACTATTTCCTATAAGAAAGGGAAAGGGCTGGCTGAAACTATCCACACCCTTGTTACTGACTCCTTAAAGAATGTAATGAAATGAAATGAAATCTTTGAGTTTTACGTCCTACGTTTATGCCGGTTAGGCTAAAGGAGACGGTGATGATGAGTAATGAATGAAATGGTGGAATGAAGAAAGTGGGAGGAAACGGGAGAACCCCGAGAAAACCCACGCACACGGTGTTTGTCCACCACAAAGTTCACTTGGCGGAGGCTGGGATCGAACCCGGAACCCCAAGCACCAGAGGTGAACGCTCTACCAGTGAGCCACCGCGGCCCCCTTAAAGAATGTAATGTATCATACCGCCTTTAGCAACATTACAAAGTTATTTCCCTAGTTTGTTACTATTTCATGTTCAATTCTTGAATTCATTTTAGTATTAATTTTGACGTTTTCATTAATGTTCACTTAAATAATGTTAATTACGATGTAAGCCTATTTACTCATGGTTTGCATATTCTTCAAATTGTTCAATAACTTTGGAATCACATTGGCAAAGAAGATTCAAATTCTGCGCCATATAAACTCTGAAAAACTAAACAAAAGAAAGTAAATCAAGCATGTTATACAGGTACAGGGTGTGCCCATTGCTGTCCCTCTCCCCGTAACTGAGTGAAGCCGAAAAACAAGCGACATTGACAAAACTGAAGGGGGCGTGGTGGCTTAGTTGGAGGGCGCCTACCTCTGGTGTGTAGGGTCTCTGGTTCGATTCTCAGCCAAGGGGGGTAAGTTTGTGATGGGCAACGTTGTGTCCGTGGGTTTTCTCCGGGTTCTTCTGTTGCTCCCATATTCGCATTCCACTAATTCTTTCAAAATCATTTACTTGCCTTCATTATTCATCTTCCTTAGCTAAACAGGTATGATGGTGGGACTTCATTGGCTCATCTCTTTCGCCATTAATGTTGGTTCAAAATATTAGGTTCTCCGTATGTGAACGTGTAGTGTTAATTGCGTTTGTTATTATTCAAATCTTGCATTAACGTCTAAAATGGTTACATGGTTCAAAACGAGCATGTACTTACTTGGGCTTGGGCTCACTAATCTAAATTGGACTTGTGCTTGCTTACTCTTGGGCTCACTTCCCTCAGGTTTGCTCGGACTCTATTATCAATGGGGCTTGAGCTCATTTCCGTCTGCCGGGCTTCACTCCTTTGAGCTCGGTGAATTATCTTTAGTGGGACTCTTGCTCTCTATTTTCCTTGAAGCTCACGCTTATTCAGGCTCACATCTTTAAATGAGGCTCGCGCTCTCTAGCTTCCTTGCACCTCGCATTCACTAATTTCTTTCGTGCATGCTCTTACTTGAGGAGAGCTCACTAGACTCAGCGGGGCTCGAACTCAGCAATTTCAATCAAACTCTTGCGCACTCACGCTCTGGTTTATTTCACTCAACTGTAAGTGAGGCTGGAGCTCATTGGGCTTGGGTTCATTACCTTCAGTGGGGCGCGCGCTCATTATTCTCGTTGAGAGTCGAGCTTATTCACACATCCTTCACGACTCACATCCTCAATGAGCTTCTCATTCATTAGCCTCCTTGGAGCTCGCGATCACTAATTTCTTTCGGATACGCGGTTACTTGGGCTTAAGCTCACTACACTCACTTTGGCTCGGGTTCAATAACCTCAATTGTACTCGTGAGTTTTCACGCTGGGACTCACTTCCATCAACTAACCTCGGCCTTACTATACCATCTATGAGGCTCGAGCTCATTGCCGTCAGTGGAGCTTGCACTCATTTCGGCTGGAGTTCATTACCTTCAGCAGGATACGCGCTCACTATTCTATTGAGGCTTGTACTTACTCAGGCTTACTCACATTCTTCATTGAGGCTGATACTTACTAGCTTTTTTGGAGTTCGAGCTCATTAATTTCGTATGGGCATGTATTCCCTTTGGGCTTATTACCTTCAATGTAGCTCGGGCTCATTACTTTCAGTGGGACTCGGCCCACTCTGGATCGCTCTCACTTAAATTGTCTCGCGCTCATCCAGACTCCAGTTCGCAATTTGGCTCACTTCACTTGCTAGGTTTGAGCTCACTAACTTCAATGTGGATCGCGCTCATTACCCTAAGTGAAGTTTGTACTCATTTGAGCTAGTACTCAATAACCTTCCTTCAATTGGTTTCACTATCGATTGTTTTATTAATATTCAATAAATAGCACTAAGATATTAATGTAATTAGCACTGTAATTTTTAATTTATGTTGAACCAACAAAGAAGATGGCGGAGTGGGTGTGGCTAACCTGTGACGTGTGCCTTCATGATTTTGCAATATTGCATATCCTCTATTTTATAATATCCTCGAGGTAAAGAATACAAAAAAAAATACAAATAGAAAAGACATTATATGTATTTTCATCGAAAGAATTTGAATGTAAGAAGAAATCAATATTTACACAAAATTATATAAACCTACTACAAGTGAGTTCCGTTTTACAGTTTGAAACTACGGTAGATTTCCAAACTTGAAGTAGTACATCTATAACTACTGGTTACAACAGAGTAGTAAGATCAAAGATAGAACTGTTCCTCTAACATTGAATTCATATCAAAAAGCTACTACTTTCTCTGTTTTATTTTATTTTAATTTTTTTTATGGCGATAAATGTTGAAACCGGAAATCATTAATTTCAACTAATTCATGTTTGAATAGAGAGTTAAAATAGAACACAGAATATATTCTTGGAACGCTAAATGGATTACAGAAAGGAATTCTCCATATTAGGGATGGTCAGAACCGGTTCCTGGTGGAACCGGTTTTCGGGTCTGAACGTATCCGGTTCTAGAAGATCCGGTTTCGGAACCGGGTTTTCGGATCCAGGTCTAGAACCGGTTCTTCGGATGCAGGTCTGGAACCGGTTCTTCGGATCCAGGTCGAGAACCGGTTCTTCGGATCCAGGTTTGGAACCGGCTCCAGAACCAGTTCTGAAAACCGGATCTCCAAGAACCGGTTCCTTGTGGAACCGGTTCCGCTGGAACCGAAACTTTGTGACCATCCCTACGCTAAACCCGACCTGCTGGCAGGCTGTGAACAATATGCTAGATGAAATGGTGGAAGCGACAGACAGGCGCCCAAGCAGCGGCGGCTTGTCACATTTGGCTAAATAAACTGGGTAACTGGCAAACTCTGGCTAAACAGGCAAACTGGCCAACTCATTTGGCAAAACACCCACTGGTGGAACAAAATTTTTTTCCGGGGGCACAAGTGGGTCTGGGCGGGGAAGACACAAGCACATGGTCCTCTTTGCATTTTTTTGAAGGTGAACTTTCTGCCTCCTTTACGGGTCTTTGGGGGCTTTCGAATCCAGGTCTGGAACCTGTTCCTAAGATCCGGTTCTGGAACCGGGTTTTCAGATCCAGATCTGGAACCGGTTCCTAAGATCCGGTTCTGGACCCGGGTTTTCAGATCCAGATCTGGAACCGGTTCCTAAGATCCGGTTCTGGAACCGGGTTTTCAGATCCAGATCTGGAACCGGTTCCTAAGATCCGGTTCTGGAACCGGCTTTTCATATCCAGGTCTCGAACCGGTTCTTAAGATCCGGTTCTGGAACCGGGTTTTCAGATTCAAATCTGAAACCGGATCTCCGAGAACCGGTTCCACGCGGAACCGCTTCCGCCGGAACCGGAACTTTGTGGCCATCCCTACTCCGTATGTCTTACGCTTTTAGATTAGTATGCATAAGCCTCGGAAATCTTATAGAATGGTTATGTCCATCCGTCTGTCTGTCTGTTGACAGGTATCAGAGCAAAAACGATAAGAAATATTAAGAAGTATTTTGAAATGGATTTAGCTCCATCTCCTTCTGTTATCTGTTATTCGAACCGGAAGTGGTACAAATAACCATTTCCGATATCAACACTCATCGCTATAGAACTGAAACAGTAACAGACAACGACTAGTAGTTTTTGGCAGTTTGTTCAGCCTCTCAAGAGAAAACATTATCATCACCTGCAACACTCAAACGAAATTGCAAATAGTTTAACTTTACTAATACTTTCGGTTCCAATATTGATTTGCATAGAGCAAAAACGGGAAGAGATATCGAAAACCGGTTTTCTGCAATCAATGCAGTGTCCCAAGAATAAGTTTCGTCTCGACTTTTACCTATCTGCTCAAACCGAATGCAATTGAATACAACACTAGTCGCATAAAACGAAAATAGTTAACGATAAGCAGAATTTTGATAGGGATTTCTCTGACTATTCTTTTCCTTGCAATCAGAAATGATAGACATTAATTAACACTTCCGGTTTTAATGATAATCCTCATACAGCAAATGCAGTACGAGATAGTGAGTAATGGTTCTACGATATGAATTCAGCGTCCAAGGAACAGAATCTATTTTATTACAGCCACTAGTCACAATTGTAGTACTTCAAATTTAGGTATTGAATTAACATTGTCTGAAAGTCTACCGTAGATGCACACTGTGAAACAAAATTCACTTGTTGCTCTATGGAAATCAGTATAGAAACCGGAATTATAGTAAATCTCAACTACTTCTGGTTTTAGTAAGGTGTTGTGGTTGGTGATGGTATGTTCCCTTGAAATGCTGATCCGATTGCTACAAACAGTTTGATGCTATCTATTATCGTTTCGTTCTATAGCGATCAACGCTATAACAAAACGGTCGATTTCTTCAGTTTGAATAAAAGGTTAACAGAGTAGATGGAACCTATTTTTAGGACATTGAGTCGATTAAAAATATCACTTCTTGATATCTCTTATCGTTTTTGCACTTCTATCAGTAAATTTCAACCACTTCCGGTTTCAATATAGTTGCTGGTTGATATATTCTTTTGAGACGCTGAATCGATTGTAGAAGCCAGTTTTTCATTATCTATACCGTTTCTGTTCTAAGGGTAACTATGATACTTTACCACTTACCACTTTTAACCGAAAGTGGTAAGTTCGAACCACTTTCGGTTTGAACAAAGAGTTAATAGGGTAGATGGAACCCATTCTTGGGTTGCTAAATCGATTGTCAGAAACCGCATCGATTTTACTGTCGATGGATCGACGGACGGACGGACATAACCGTTTAGAAGACTTCCTACACTAATACATAACATAGTTTAAAAATTTAATAATTATTACATAAAAGTTAGAGCATCAAAACTAAGGTAAGTTATTTACAATAGTACTAGATTTTTGTTACAATGATATCTGAAGTTCAAACCGTGAATTATTGAGTTTTGAGCTGGACCCAAGAGGGTACTGAAACTTCTAAAAATCTTTCCAGTGTTAGTATGTTCTGAAACTATTATTAATCTTCCAAATTTACAGGGAACACCTAAAGGATTGATTGCAACTTATACCCCACAGATTAAGGAACTATCAGATATAACCTCCAGGGGCGGCTTTAGGATTTTAATTCTGGGTTTGCTCGCTCCCTCGCTTATAGATACATATACACATTTGATTGGTTAATGACAGTAGGAAATTACTTTTACGCAGTGGTCGATGTTATTTGTTAAATAATTATATACCATTAATATAATTAGTGGGAAATACATACCATTAATATTTACTCTTTATTGTATCTTTTAGAGTTTATATATTTTTCTAAATTTTTGGGTTGACTCGTGCCTACTCGGCCTACCTGCTAAAGCCGCCACTGATAATTTCTCTATTGCATAAATCTCTTCGCGGTTTTGGTCCTCCCCGTTGGTCTAGTAACTTGCGTGTGTGCCTTTGGTGCATGTAGTCCCGGATTCGATTTCCGGTATCATGCTCATCCAGGCCTATAGCAAGCCCAAAAATGTATGGGGTGGGGCCAGGTAAAAATTAGGAGGGTCTGATCCAACTAAATTATAGTTCATCACCATACTATAGTTCATTTACAAACCTACTGTGAAAATTTTAGGGGGCCCAGTAAAAAGTTAGAATTGCGGCTCCCCCTAGATCCCCCCTTGGATACGGGCCTGTGCTCATCATAGGTATTCTGCCATTATTGGAAGGTCTCTTGCAACAACTAAGAACCTTCCATGCTCCACGGTCTTCAGCTAACCTCATCGTCTTCACGTACGATATCGTCCATCGATTGCAGCAGTAGTAATCGCCCCACTTGAGGCCATTTTTACCGCCCCCTGGAGCGAGGCGCCCGCCGCCGCCGCCAAAATTTTGCGCCCCGGGCCCCCGGCGCCCATTTTTGGGTTACGTGGCCAGGGGTCAATGACCTAGGGGGCGCCCGCCGCCGCCAAAATTTTGCGCCCCTGGCGCCCGGCGCCCATTTTTTGGCTTACGTGGCCCGGGGTCAATGACCTAGGGGTACCTTGGCCCACCCCTAAATTTTGGCAGGGGTACATAGGACCACCCCCCTTAAATTTTGAAAATTGCCAAATCTAAAAATTGGGTGTGGTAGCCTAGGACCATAGTATGTACCTCTATTAGTATTGGGTGTCTATGTCGTTCCCTTTTATGGGTAAAAAATTGCCAAAAATTCAAATTTCGGAGGTTTTTGACCTAATTTATCCCCTTTGATGAGGTGTTAATACCTTATATAGTTATATGGGCGTATACAGGGGTTAATTCCCTTTCATAATATAGGGGTATATTAATGCACCCCTTGAAAAATTTGGGAAGGGTACCTTGGACCACCCCTTAAATTTTGGAAATTGACCAATTTAAACATTGGATATTATAGTATAGGACCCTAATATGTATTATAATAAATTTGGGTGGTCCACCTCGTTCCCTTTTAGGGGTACAAAATTGCCAAAAATATAAACGTAAGCAATACGTTGTACCACGTGTTTGCTTTTTGGTCCATTTTATCCCCCTTTGATGAGGTCCTATTACCTTATATAGTTATATGGTCATGTATAGGGGTCCATTACCTATCATAAGACATGGGTATATTGGTGCACCCCTTTAAAATTTTGGGAGGAGTACCTTGGCCCACCCCTTAAATTTTGGAAATCGCCCAATTTAAACATTTGGTATGATAGTATAAAACCCTAATATAGATTACTATAAATTTGGGTGGTCTACCTCGTTCCCTTTTAGGGGCCATTTTGTTTCGCTTTAGGGGTGAAGATGGATACAGTGGTTTACCTCGTTCCCTTTTAGGGGGCATTTTGTTCCGCTTTAGGGGTGAACATGGATACCTTGGAATCGTCCCGAGTTTGATTCTTGGAAATGTTGAATTTAACGTCCCCGCGAAAACGGTGAGAAATGATAGGACGAAACATAAACTTACTTGACTGAGGATTGAAGCAGGGACCTCATACAGTAGAGGCAAACGCTGAGCCATCGTACACGTGCGTTGATTACTATGCAATGGTCCCGAGTTTGATTCTTGGTGCTAGTGTTTGAAAAATTTAACGTCCCACTTGAAACGATGATGAGAGATGAGAAAACATCATAAACTTACTTGCTTGCGGATTGAAGCAGAGACCTCACACATCAGGAAAACAAAACGCTGAGCCACCATGCCCCATTGAGAAGTTCAGTTTGTTGATTACTATGTAATGGTCCCGAGTTCGATTTTTTGTGTTAGTTTCAGGAAATGTTGAGTTTATCGTCCCCTTGAAACGATGATGAAAAATGATAGGAGGAAACATGAACTTACTTCGTTGTGGATTGAAGCAGGAGCATCACACATTAGAGACAAGCTCTGAGCCATCGTACTCCATTCAGTGCGAACAGTTTCGCGTATGAAAAGAAGACGAGCAGATTATGTTACATTACACATTTCAGTGCGAGCAGTTTACACTAGGTTTATGTTTCATATAGAAAGATAGAAGATCTGTGTTGTCATCTTTTTACTTCGTGTGCGACTTTGACCTTGAAGAAAAACCTTGCTGACTCAGTGCTAAGCATTGGCGTATACACATAATCTTATTGTTTAGTTGGCTGTATTTAGAGATGAATCAGACATTTAAGGTTGTTAGTTCGAATCTAGTTGTGTTCGCTGTAACTCAGTGCCTGAGCGATACTTACCAAAATTTTCCAGTGTTGCCAACACTATCAGGATGAATCGATTCTTTTAGTCGGAGCAGTTTCGTGACGAAAACTGATTTTTGTTTTGTACACAAAATTTTTTCTGAAACAGAATTTTGTTTGTACATAAAAATTTTTCTTAAACAGTTTTTGTTTTGTACACAAAAAAAATTCTGAAACAGAATTTTGTTTTCGTACACAAAAATTTTTTTCTGTAAACATTTTTTCGTACACCAAAAAATTTTCTGAATCAGTTTTTGTTTCGTGCACTAAAAATTTTCTGAAAACATAATTTTATTTCGTACATATTTTTTTTTATTTCGTACACGAAAAAAAAAAGTTCTCAAACAAAAAATTTAGTTTGATTTTTTTTTCGTAAAACATTTTTAGAAAATTTATTTTACCGGTAAACTGATTCAGAAAAAAGAAATTGAAATCGCAGTACAGGAAAAAGAATTTGATTTAAGATGTGAAATAAAACACAGAATCATGTTTCTGTACATTTATTTTTAGCAAGTGAAATAGAATACAGAATTTCTTTTTCTTCAAAGGAAGACGTGTCCGTGACAGGTACAAGTTCTGTAAAGAGAAAATAAAACATATGAATATGCATGGTAATATTTATTTTGTTTCCTGTGAAAGAAGAAAAACAGATTATTAACATCGAACCAACTGATCAAGAGAGAGTGAGGTGAGAAAAGAAAAGCAAATATGACGTACCTGAATTCCTTTTTTTTTCCACTGGTTTCTGCAAGGTGATGTCATCTGAGTTTGTCTCCGCTCGTGCATCGTTGAAGCATGTCCCGTGCACGGTCTTGATTCTTTGCCCCGTCTTTGGGAAGTGATGTTGGTGGAATTAGGGAAAAATATGGCTGTTATTCTGTTCTGGCTTTTTTATACCCATAGGGCAATGTCTCGTATGTGTCTGGTACTAATCGGCGTTTTTTATAGTTGAAACTGTACTTCTTTTCTTCAGGTTTTGTGACAAGATGATGATCGTGGGTTCTGTAAATTTTGTGCGGCGTACTAATGGAGATTTTTTCACTCGATTGATTTATGATCATTTGCTCCAGACTATTGAAATTTAACTTTCGACTTGCAGTATAATTGAGTGTGAACCCACGAATTTTGCATACATAACTGGTTGATTTCGTGTCGGGGTCGTAGATTTCCAAGGCGTATTGTTTTGGGCCACCAGACACGAATTTTTTAATGTATGCTTTTGGTCCAATTGATTCCAGTTCATTTGACATTGAACCAAGAAATACTTCTGGTTCTATTGTGGGCTGTGATGGTCGCTGCGTGAATATCACGGAATCTGTATCGAAATATAGTACTCTTTCTTGCAGCAATTCTAAATATTTGTAGAGTTCCAGACGAGCTTGACACGTTGTAAATGCTCCAAGCACAACATTAGCATTGTGATTTTGTACTGGAACATCATCTTCATACTGCCAATAAAGGTATAACAACGAATCATTAACAGGTAAAATTTGGTTGACTTTTATATCTGGAGCAGTTAATTTCTGATACAGTTCTTTGGGGTCGTTAATGATGGTCGTTTGGCTGAAATTGTCTCTTATAGCGAGTCGTCCCCAGAAGGCATTCAGAGTTTTGCAAGACTACGACGTGCTGAATTTGTCATTATATTTGCTGCATCCAAAGTTATGCCTTCACGTTGTTGTACCACTTGAATATACTGCTGCTTTTCTTCTTCGGTGACGCAATTGGCAGGCCATCCAGAAGCTTCCAGCTTAGATTTCAAAAATGTGTTAATGTATTCGCTGAATAATCCACCAGTCTTGGTTTCTGGATCATATACGGTGATGTCGTAATCCCAAATTTCGTAAATTTCAATGACTTGATACCCAAGTTCAATGGCTTTTTGAATTTCATAGGACACCCACGTTCCTGTTAGACTTCGTTCACTGTCCGAATGTGTACATTCAGAATCTTGATTTAATGCTGTGGCACAGGCAGCACAAAGTGGAAACAACAACTTCTTATTTGAGCGAAATGGCAGCACTGGATGAAACACATTTCTGCTAGGCAAAATCTTCAACTTGACTAATCCGTTGACATCTTGAATGTCGGGCATTTCTGGATCTCCCTGTAGATATATTCGTGGATGCCCTATTGGATACCGTCCACATTTATTCACATAAGGATACAGGGAAACGATATCCAAGAATTTTATTTCTTCGCCTTCATTTTCATTTGCGACGTGGTACAATTTAATGGCATTAACACGACCACCATAGAAGCTGTCTCTTGGATTTAATGGTGTCTTATTAGTATAAGGATGTGTGCTTAAAGAAGAGGCCAATGCTGGATTGGATTTTAACACTTGACGAAATTCACATTCACACATTTCATGTACTTTATATCCCATGGATCGTAATAACTTCATTTTATGTTGTGTTCTCTCGTAGCAATAGTTCATCGTTTCTTCGGAGTTCTCATAAATGGGCTGATCACGGCCTGTAGGGACACATAGAGGACAGCCATGATAAAAACAGCCGGCATGCTCATACACGTGTTCCTCTTTAGTGTCGGGATCTTTGTAGTAACCGTCCAGATGAAAACCAGCAACATAAACTTCTTTTCCTCTCGCAGCATGTAGAATTGGATGGCCCTCTTTTTCCTCCATGTAGGCAAGCCACTGCAAAGCAATCCGTGACTGATTGTTTCTGTGACGGTATCCTCGTGCAGGAAGAATGCTAATAGTATTGGGCTTTAAGAAATTTCGTCGAAATACTAAATTGCACGCACTCGCCAAAGTGATAGCCTCCAGGAAAGGATTGACGTGAGTTTCTTGTTCAAAAGTGGTCATGAAAGATATACAAGCCATTCGAAGTACGTTGACGTCCTGGACACAATAGTTCACCATCGAATCCTCCCGAGTTTGATTCTTGGAAATGTTGAATTTAACGTCCCCGCGAAAACGGTGAGAAATGATAGGACGAAACATGAACTTACTTGACTGAGGATTGAAGCAGGGACCTCATACAGTAGAGACAAGCGCTGAGCGACCGTACACGTGTGTTGATTACTATGCAATGGTCCCGAGTTTGATTCTTGGTGCTAGTTTCAGGAAATGTTAACGTTCCCTTGAAACGATGAAATGAGAAAACATCATAAACTTACTTGCTTGCGGATTGAAGCAGAGACCTCACACATCAGAAAAAAAACGCTAAGCCACCATGCCAACTTCAGTGCGAGCAGTTTTGCGTATGAAAAAAGAACATGATCAGATTATGTTACATTACTACATATTTCTGCTCGTTGTTAAGCATAGAAGTTTGTTATTGTGAAATTGCAGAATCTGCTTTTACTACATCAGCATTTTTTTCTCAGCTGACGGACTTTTAAAGCTCAACTTTACATTTATGTCAAAGACAGTTTCATAACATATCGATGAGTGTTACATTTTTTCAATCAAGTTTAAGGAAAATGAATCACATTTTAGATGTGGTAATTTGAATGTCGTATTAAACTAACGAGTCAACGGTATGATGTCATGATCAAAATTGCGATACTAGATGTCGTAACAATTGATGTGTAAGGAGAAAAAACGTGAATAATGTCACAACCAATCAGATTGCTTCTTACATCACGTTTCGGCTCATGATACATGATGAAAGCTGTGTTTTCATTGGTTCTCCGTGATGTCATTGATTATTTTCATCGTTTCTGATTGGCTGATAGTGTTGTCACTTTATAGTTGAACACGTTTTAGATCTAAATAAAATTCTTAATTTCATTTTCAAATCCTACTTCCACGAAGATCTTGAATGAACGTAGGTGTACCTCTTGTGACAGCGTGACTTTACTCCGTTCCTTGAATTTGAGGTAAGTATCAACCGCGTTTTCTTAATATCAATGGAGTGTTTTTGCATGAGGATAACATTGTTATCACTGTTTTTATTTAACATGAAATATTTAGCAAATGGAAGAATAACCCTCACTTACTTGACCGGGAATCCCACACATTAGAAGTAAGCACGAGAAATTTGTTAATTTTGGTTTAGCGTCCTTTCAGTAGTG
Organism: Thermobia domestica; assembly: GCF_964235325.1. Taxonomy (NCBI): domain Eukaryota; kingdom Metazoa; phylum Arthropoda; class Insecta; order Zygentoma; family Lepismatidae; genus Thermobia; species Thermobia domestica. The sequence continues at coordinate 111,273,820 of NC_137463.1, read as the reverse complement.
GGGGGCTAGGAATACAGCTTAATGTTGAATTTGAGCGCATACTGGGTGTTGAACCCGGGCCACATCCCACACATTAGAAGTAAGCACGAGAAATTTGTTGATTTTGGTTTAGCGTCCTTTCAGTAGTGGGGGGCTAGGAATACAGCTTAATGTTGAATCTGAGCGCATACTGGGTGTTGAACCCGGACCAGAGTTGCGTAACGCTAACCACTTAGCTCAGTTTCTGAAAGTTACCATTAACGTAAACAAAGAAACTACGCACGATTTTGTTCCCTACAACGTGAGACGTGGACTTGCAGTTTAATGTGGGATCTGATCTCCCGCCGAGAATCGAATTCGAGTCTTTCTTGTCTTAGCTCGAGAAAAGCAAGCGCATGAGATTTTGTTTTCGTTTCATGTTCGTTATACGTTTTAAAGTTCAGTGTCAGAGGAAAAATGCTTACTACAATGATTCTCTTAGCACGCTTAGAAAAACAATTTCATTTATTCTTTTTATCACTACAGAAAGTTAGGTCAGTTACATGTTGGTCCCGGGTTTGACTTCCAGTATGACGACAATAAAAATTTTAACAGTAAAACTATTTGAGATATGATAATTCTTTTAGGATTGATCGTGTAGTCATTTTGATAACGTAGTGATCTCTGAATTCAATTTTAATTCGTGCTTCCCTGCACGAGGATATCGTCACAGAAGCAATCAGTCACGGATTGCTTTGCAGTGGCTTGCCTACATGGAAGAAAAAGAGGGTCATTCAATTCTACATGCGGCCAAAGGTAAAGAAGTTTATGTTGCTGGTTTTCATCTGGACGGCTACTACAAAGATCCCGACACTAAAGAGGAACACGTGTATGAATTTGAAGGCTGTAGATTCCATGGCTGTCCTCTATGTGTCCCTACAGGCCGTAATCAACCCATTTATGAGAACTCCGAAGAAACGATGAACTATCGCTACGAGAGAACACAGCGTAAAATCAAATTATTACGATCCATGGGATATAAAGTACATGAAATGTGGGAATGTGAATTTCGTCAAGTGTTAAAATTCAATCCAGCATTGGCCTCTTCTTTAAGCACACATCCTTATACTAATAAGACACCATTAAATCCAAGAGACAGCTTCTATGGTGGCCGTGTTAATGCCATTAAATTGTATCACGTCGCAAATGAAAATGAAGGCGAAGAAATAAAATTCTTGGATATCGTTTCCCTGTATCCTTATGTGAATAAATGTGGACGGAATCCAATAGGGCATCCACGAATATATCTACAGGGAGATCCAGAAATGCCGGCCATTCAAGATGTCAACGGATTGGTCAAGTTGAAGATTTTGCCTAGCAGAAATGTGTTTCATCCAGTGCTGCCATTTCGCTCAAATAAGAAGTTGTTGTTTCCACTTTGTGCTGCCTGTGCCACAGCATTAAATCAAGATTCTGAATGTACACATTTGAACAGTGAACGAAGTCTAACAGGAACGTGGGTGTCCTATGAAATTCAAAAAGCCATTGAACTTGGGTATCAAGTCATTGAAATTTACGAAATTTGGGATTACGACATCACCGTATATGATCCAGAAACCAAGACTGGCGGATTATTCAGCGAATACATTAACACATTTTTGAAATCGAAGCTGGAAGCTTCTGGATGGCCTGCCAATTGCGTCACCGAAGAAGAAAAGCAGCAGTATATTCAAGTGGTACAACAACGTGAAGGCATAACTTTGGATGCAGCAAATATAATTACAAATTCAGCACGTCGTAGTCTTGCAAAACTCTGTTTGAATGCCTTCTGGGGACGACTCGCTATAAGAGACAATTTCAGCCAAACGACCATCATTAAGACCCCAAAGAACTGTATCAGAAATTAACTGCTCCAGATATAAAAGTCAACCAAATTTTACCTGTTAATGATTCGTTGTTATACCTTTATTGGCAGTATGAAGATGATGTTCCAGTACAAAATCACAATGCTAATGTTGTCCTTGGAGCATTTACAACGTGTCAAGCTCGTCTGGAACTCTACAAATATTTAGAATTGCTGCAAGAAAGAGTACTATATTTCGATACAGATTCCGTGATATTCACGCAGCGACCATCACAGCCCACAATAGAACCAGAAGTATTTCTTGGTTCAATGTCAAATGAACTGGAATCAATTGGACCAAAAGCATACATTAAAAAATTCGTGTCTGGTGGCCCAAAACAATACGCCTTGGAAATCTACAACCCCGACACGAAATCAACCAGTTATGTATGCAAAATTCGTGGGTTTACACTCAATTATACTGCAAGTCAAAAGTTAAATTTCAATAGTCTGGAGCAAATGATCATAAATCAATCGAGTGAAAAAATCTCAATTAGCACGCCGCACAAAATTTTCAGAACCCACGATCATCATCTTGTCACAAAACCTGAAGAAAAGAAGTACAGTTTCAACTATAAAAAACGCCGATTAATACCAGACACATACGAGACATTGCCTTATGGGTATAAAAAAGCCAGAACAGAATAACAGCCATATTTTTCCCTAATCCCACCAACATCACCTTTCAAAGATGGCAAAGAATCAAGACGGTGCACGGGACATGCTTCAACGATGCACGAACGGAAACAAACTCAGATGACATCACCTTGCAGAAACCAGTGGAGAAAAAAAAAAGGAATTCAGGTACGTCACATTTGCTTTTCTTTCCTCACCTCATTCTCTCTTGATCAGTTATTCGATGTTAATAATCTGTTTTTCTTCTTTCACAGGAAACAAAATAAATATTATCATGCATATTCATATGTTTTATTTTCTCTTTACAGAATTTGTACCCGTCATGGACACGTCTTCCTTTGAAGAAAAAAGAAATTCTGTATTCTGTTTTACATGCTAAAAATAAATGTACAAAAACATGATTCTGTGTTTTATTTCACATCCTAAAATCAAATTCTTTTCCTGTACTGCGATTTCAATTTCTTTTTTCTGAATCAGTTTACCGATAAAATAAAAGTTTTATGAAAAAAAATCAAACTAAATTTTTGTTTCAGAACTTTTTTTTTCGTGTACGAAATAAAAAATTTTGTGTATAAAATAAAATTCTGTTTCAGAAAATTTTTTGTGTACGAAACAAAAAACTGATTCAGAAAATGTTTGTGTACGAAAAAAAAATGTTTTCAGAAAATTTTTTGTGTACGAAAACAAAATTCTGTTTCAGAAATTTTTTGTGTACAAAACAAAACTGTTTCAGAAAAATTTTTTATGTACAATCAAAATTCTGTTTCAGAAAAAAATTTTGTGTGCAAAACAAAAATCAGTTTTTCGTCACGAAACTGCTCCGACTAAATGAATCGATTCATTCTGATAGTGTTGGCAACACTGGAAAAATCTCGGTAAGTATCGCTCAGACACTGAGTTACAGCGAACACAACTAGATTCGAACCAACATCCTTACATGTCTGATATATCTCTAAATACAGGCCAACTAAACAATAAGATTATGTGTATACGCCAATGCTTAGCACTGAGTCAGCAAAGGTTTTTTCTTCAAGGTCAAAGTCGCACACGAAGTAAAAAGATGACAACACAGATCTTCTTTCTTTCTATATGAAACATAAACCTAGTGTGAAAATTGCTCGCACTGAAATGTATAATGTAACATAACCTGTACATGTTCTTTTCATACGCGAAACTGTTCGCACTGAATGGAGTACGGTGACTCAGCGCTTGTCTCTAACGTATGAGGTTCCTGCTTCAATCCACAACGAAGTAAGTTCATGTTTCCTCCTATCATTTTTCATCATCGTTTCAAGGGGACGTTAAACTCAACATTTCCTGAAACTAACACAAAAAATCGAACTCGGGACCATTACATAGTAATCAACAAACTGAACTTCTCAATGGGGCATGGTGGCTCAGCGTTTTGTTTTCCTGATGTGTGAGGTCTCTGCTTCAATCCGCAAGCAAGTAAGCTTATGATGTTTTCTCATTTCATCATTTCTCATCATCGGCGGGGACATTAAATTCAACATTTCCTAAACTAGCACCAAGAATTGAACTCGGGACGATTGCAAGGTATCCATGTTCACCCCTGAAGCGGAACAAAATGGATCACAAAGTACTTATCAAATTTAATGGAATAATTTTAAATATGTCTCCATATAACGTAATAAGGCTCCAAAGGGAACGATAACTTCCAAAAAGTAAATCATTGTACTCTATTATATAACGAAAAATGTCTCGTGAAAGATAATAGGATAAGTTAAAAACGTCCAAATTTTAATATTTTTATACTCATCAAAGAGTACGAGGTGCGATACTCCCCTCCATTCCCCCCCCCCAACTCCTGATGTAAATCAATGTGATCTTATGTGTCCTGAGTGATCTCTGCCCCCTGAGTAAACATAAGCAAAAATTTCAATAGGTAATGCAATCCCGGGCCAAAACATCTCTAACTCATTCACTATGGTCCATGTGGGGGGTCCCAAAAGTGAAATAAGGTCACCCCGACATCAAACAATCACATTACCTCAATCCAAATACCTCTACTTCATTCGCACTAATAAGGGACGTGGTGGCTCAGTGGTAGAGCGTTCACCTCTGCTGTATGGGGTCCCTGGTTCAAACCCCGCGAAAAATAGTTTTGTGGTGGACAACATTATGCTCCAATTTTCTCCCACACTTTCATTCCTTTCTCATCGTCACCTTTAGCCTAATCGTGGGACGTAAAACTAAAGATTTCCATTTGCACCAGTGTTAGTCCATCTCATCAAAGGGATAACAATCCGAACCGCATGAGCTCCTTCCGGGAATCGAACCCTGGTCTCCCACGTTAAAGGCGCATACGCTAACCGGTTAGCCACAAAGGAACTCCAAAGTTTTCGAGTTTCATATTAATACTAATTTATACTATTACTGGGGTCTACTAATTCATAATGTAATAGGTCATCAAGAAAGAGATCAAACCTTGTTTTGGTAATTTTATACCCATAAAAGGGAACGAAACAAACCATCATAAGCTCCAAGCTAAAAATCACAGTTCAGTGACGTCAAACGAACATATTAGCTCGAACCAACTACCTCTAATTCATTCATACCAGTAGAGGTGCGGTGGCTCAGTGGTAGAGCGTTCACCTCTGCTGTATGGGCCTTTAGCCTAACCGGCATAATCGTGGGACGTAAAACTAAAGATTTCATTTGCACCCGTGTTAGTCCATCTCATCAAAGATATAACAATCTCCAAATTTTATGCCATAAAAGGGAACGAAAGCATTCGTAAACCTGTATTATTTCATAACATAATGAATCATCAAGACCATATTTTTAGTAATTTTAAAGAATCATCATGACCTCTGATCCAATATTCCCAATTCAATGACGTCATAGCCTGGCCAAGGTACCTCTGATTCATTCGTACCAGCGTGCATGGCCCCTGAATAAGCATAAGCAAAATTTCAATAGGTGACGTAATCCCGGGCCAAAGCATCCCTGATTCATTCACTATGGTCCATGGGGGACCCAAATTGGATAATTAAAAGTTCGGTAAAGTAACGCAATTACTACTGCAGCCTCCTTCACCCCCTCCCTCTCTTTCCTGCCAACATACCTTCCAACACGTCCCTCATGATAAAGTTCGTTCTTAACTAATGTCCCCACCAGTTCTCTTTCTCTTCTCAATAATATCTAAAACTGTTTTTTTTTTCTCTCCCACCATTTCTAATACCTTCCCATTTGTTTTCCGATCGACCCACCCAGTTCTTTCTACTGTTCTTCACACCCATATATCGAAAGCTTCCGGCTGTTTTCCATCAGTTCTGCGTAAAGTCCACCTAAAACAATCATCCACTTTCATTAATTACAAGTCTTCTCTAGCTTAAAGGGCACATCTGAACCTTAATAAAAAAGTAGAGTCAGAAGAAAAAACTATTTGAAGACATGCCTAAAACCGTGACGAGATTTATATGATAGGAAGGTTATGTTTGATACTTCCTTAATAAATCCACTAGTTTCAGATTTCCCATTTCACAACCATTCATGTGGCAACGTTGCGTCAAAGAATATTCCTTAGTGGTTTGCGCAATACAATGCAAAATTTGCGTTTTAAGTTGCAATAGCTGGCATTGTTACGAATTTTGCGTAGACCATTATCGAATTAAACACAAGTTTGACACTCTGTCACTTTGTGCAGTGCTAGCTGGCGCCCCATTATCCGAGGTGCTCCCAACTCTACTAAAGCTTCACAACTTGACGAAACTACTTAAACGAAAAAGAGAAAAAATTGAAGTAAAAAAATCTGAAAACAATATTCATTCCATAAATACACAATATGCTTTTTTCCTCTTAAAAATAATTTCCATTTCTAAAATCTGGTCAAGCGCAAAGACGGAAGAATTTATTCGCGTTGCCATTTGTGGCCTCTAGAATAGCAACGACGTGTGTGCCAACACGTCCAATTTTAATTTTCTTGCGTCAGCATATTGTGTAAAACTTCCTGTATAATTGCTGAGAATGTCATTGTTTATACGTCTCGGATGTGAATTGAGACTTCAGTTTGAATACAACCACTACTGATCCTTGTGTACTGCCCAAGTCTTAATTTATCAGTTTCAAGGAATTACTTTATAGCATAACTTCGAGTATGAAATTAGTAGCTACGCTAATATACCACTAAAAGTATATAAATTTTATAGTTATTGTAGTTATTTCAGAAATAAAAGAGAAATACAAATAGAATTCCAATTGCCGGTTTAATATAGTGTCAGAACTCAAGTAGGATTGTCGTAGACAATAGGGCTATTGTTTGTTAATTACTTTATTGCTCTGACGAATTTCTTGCCAGTGGGGCCGCACCGGCCCTGGGTAGGAGTAGTAGGCCCCCCGTTATATTGAGCCGAGTCAGCAAAAATTTTCGTGACGTCATAGGTCAAAGGTCAATGACCTTGGCCCGGGGTCAATGACCTAGGGGTACCTAGGACCACCCCCTCTAAATTTTGGCAGGGGTACCTTGGCCCACCCCCTAAATTTTGGCAGGGGTACATAGGACCACCCCCCTTAAATTTTGGAAATTGCCAAATTTAAAAATTTGGTATGGTAGCCTAGGACCATAGTATGTACCTCTATCAGTATTGGGTGTCTATGTCGTTCCCTTTCATGGGTAAAAAATTGCCAAAAATTTAAATTTCGGGGTTTTTTGACCTAATTTATCCCCTTGGATGAGGTGTTATTACCCTATATAGTTATATGAGCGTATACAGGGGTCCATTACCTTTCATAAGACATGGGTATATTAATGCACCCCTTGAAAAATTTGGGAGGGGTACCATGGCCCACCCCTTCAGTTTTGGAAATTGCCCAATTTCAACATTTGGTATTATAGTACCGGACCCTAATATGTATCATGATAAATTTGGGTGGTCCACCTCGTTCCCTTCTAGGGGTACAAAATTGCCAAAAATATAAACGTAAGCAATACGTTGTACCACGTGTTTGGTTTTCGACCTAATTTATCTCCTTGGATGAGGTCCTATTACCTTATATGATTATATGGTCATGTATAGGGGTCCATTACCTATCATAAGACATAGGTACATTTGTGCACCCCTTTAAAATTTTGGGAGGGGTACCTTGGCCCACCCCTTTAATTTTGGAAATTGCCCAATTTAAACATTTGGTATTATAGTATAGAACACTAATATAGATCACTATAAATTTGGGTGGTCCACCTCGTTCCCTTTTAGGGGTACAAAATTGCCAAAATTTTAGTACAACCACGTGTTTGGTATTTGGTACATTTTATCCCCCTTTGATGAGGTTCTATTACCTTATATGATTATATGGTCATGTATAGGGGTTCATTATCTATCATAAGACATAGGTACATTGGTGCACCCCGGGAGGGGTACCTTGCCCCACCCCTTAAATTTTGGAAATTGCCCAATTTAAACATTTGGTATTATAGTACAGGTCCTCAATATGTATCATGATAAATTTGGATGGTCTACATCGTTCCCTTTTAGGGGTACAAAAATTGCCAAAATATAAACGTTGTACCACGTGTTTGTTTTTTTTTTGGTCCATTTTATCCCCTTTGATGAGATCCTATGATTACAGGGGTTCATTTCTTATTATAAGACATGGGTATATTGTTGCACCCTTCTTAAATTTTGGCAATGGGGGTCCACTGAAATTGTCCAATTGAAGCATAGTACAGGACCTCAATATGTTTCGGTGGTACCACGTGTTTGGTTTTTGATCGATTTTATCCCCTTTGATGAGGTGTTATTATCCTATATAGTTATATGGTCATGTATAGGGGTCCATTACCTTTCATAAGATATGGGTATATTTGTGCACTCCTTTAAAAATTTGGGAGGGGTACTTTGGCCCACCCCTTAAATTTTGGAAATTGACCAATTTAAACATTTGGTATTATAGCACAGGACCCTAATATGTATCGTGATAAATTTGGGCGGTCCACCTCGTTTCCTTCTAGGGGTACAAAATTGCCAAAATATAAACGTAAGCAATACGTTATACCACGTGTTTGGTTTTTGATCGATTTTATCCCCTTTGATGAGGTGTTATTATCCTATATAGTTATATGGTCATGTATAGGAGTCCATTACCTTTCATAAGATATGGGTATATTTGTGCACTCCTTTAAAAATTTGGGAGGGGTACTTTGGCCCACCTCTTAAATTTTGGAAATTGCTCGTTTTATATATTTGGTATTATAGTACTGGACCCTAACATGTATTATGATAAATTTGGATGGTCCACCTCGTTCCCTTTTAGGGGTACAAATTGTCAAAATATAAACGTAAGCAATACGTTGTACCACGTGTTTGGTCTTTTGGCCCAATTTAACCTCTTGGATGAGGTTCTATTACCTTATATGGTTATATGGTTATGTATAGGGGTCTATTCCCTATCATAAGACATAGGTACATTGTGCACTCCTTTAAAAATTTGGGAGGGGTACTTTGGCCCACCCCTTAAATTTTAGAAATTGCTCATTTTATATATTTGGTATTATAGTACTGGACCCTAACATGTATTATGATAAATTTGGATGGTCCACCTCGTTCCCTTTTAGGGGTACAAATTGTCAAAATATAAACGTAAGCAATACGTTGTACCACGTGTTTGGTTTGACCTAAGTTATCCCCTTGGATGAGGTTCTATTACCTTATATGGTTATATGGTTATGTATAGGGGTCTATTCCCTATCATAAGACATAGGTACATTTGTGCACTCCTTTAAAAATTTGGGAGGGGTACTTTGGCCCACCCCTTAAATTTTAGAAATTGCTCATTTTATATATTTGGTATTATAGTACTGGACCCTAACATGTATTATGATAAATTTGGGTGGTCCACCTCGTTCCCTTTTAGGGGTACAAATTGCCAAAATATAAACGTAAGCAATACGTTGTACCACGTGTTTGGTTTGACCTAAGTTATCCCCTTGGATGAGGTTCTATTACCTTATATGGTTATATGGTTATGTATAGGGGTCTATTCCCTATCATAAGACATAGGTACATTTGTGCACTCCTTTAAAAATTTGGGAGGGGTACTTTGGCCCACCCCTTTCAAAATTCGGTAAACGTTTTCTAGGACCCATTGGTGTTCCTCTTATGGCCAAATATTCAAAATTTAAATGTTATTGACCGGTTTTATTATTGAATAAGTACAGGATTTATTACTTTTTTTCATAAGACACAGGTGTATTTGTGTACCAATCTTAAATTTTGGGAGGGGTACATTTCTTATTGTCGTATCAATAATTGGTAATTGTTCTTTGGGTAAATCATTGTCAAATATGAGTATGATCACGTGATCAGTTATTAACCTATGATGGGATTAGGAGTCCAGGACATTGGTACATTAAAACTTTGTAGTATAATTTGAGAATGCGTCATTGGTTTTGATTATTCACGCCAAATATAAACGTAAGCAAGACGTTGTACCACGTGATTGTCCTTGATGAGGTAGTGTACATGGATTCATTTCCTTTGTTGTGGTACTTCTTAAGTTTGAGTACACACACTTCTAGAAAACAGTTGGTTCTACTCAGGTAAACAATTGACGGACATTATTAACCTTATTGAACATATAATAATATGATTAACTCTAAGACTTAGGTATATCAGGAGAAGTATTCTTTAAATTTGGGAATGGTGATAAACAGAATTTTAACATAAGGTGCGAAATTAGAAACAATACATTGAACTTTAGTCACAGCTCATAGTCTAAGATCATTGGTGGTGATTGATTTGAAATCTGATAGCTATCTTTATTGAATCTTATGACTCATAGACGAAAGGCAATACATGCTACAACACTGGCAAAGTTATTGTTAATGCAATTTGATTGGTTGATCACTATCTTTCCTGCAATCTGATTGGTTGATCACTATCTTTCGTGCAATCCGATTGGCTGATGATTTTCAAATCTTTGCTGTATACAGTTTTAAGTTTTGTTTAACATTTAAAAATCTTGGTTTCGTTCAACATTTTGCACTCACTGATAAATATGATCAAAACCGTTTATTTGTTAATCGAATAGTTAAAAACCGGATAAAGTTTGACGGTTAACCGTGAAACGTAAAATTTTTTTAGTTTGAAATTTTTTTGCTTGAAATTTTTTTGTTTGAAAATTTTTTCGTTTCCAAATTTTTTTGTTTCAAAATTTTGTTTGAGATTTTTTCGTTTGAATTTTTTTTTGAAAATTTTTTCGTTTGAAATTTTTTGTTTGAAAATTTTTTTGTTCGAAAATTTTGTTTAAAATTTTTTGTTTAAAATTTTTCGTTTCCAAATTTTTTGTTTGAAATTTTTTGGTTCAAAATTTTTTTTGAAATTTTTTTCGCTTCAAAATTTTGTTTGAATTTTTTTTGGTTTGAAATTTTTTGTTTGAATTTTTTTCGTTTCAAAATTTTGTTTCAAAGATTTTTTGTTCTAAATTTTTGTTTCAAAGTTTGGTTTGACAATTTTAAAAGTTTGTGCACCCATTAGTAAAGAACCGGAACTGTTTAGAGCAAAAACCTCTGGCAACATTGTGGTGCAATAGTACACGTCAGAACATGATAACGCAACGTCATCAGTTTTTCATCATCGTTCGCGTTAGTATTCATGATAACGTCATCATGGCTACTTGTCTGCAGTTTCTAAACACACGTGATGTGATGAAATCATTTACCAAGATTACTGATTTACAACAGAATGTACCTTATAGAATCTTAGCTAGCCAAATGATCCCTACAAAGTTTGGATTAAGAATCGTAGTGAAGCTTGAAAATGATAAGAATATAATTTTACCAGCAAGATATTTACCCATGGAAGCATCAAAACAAGAAGAACTGCTGCGTTTCTTAAATACTGGATCTGTATATTTATGTTACAAAGGATTCTTGGGTCGAAGTCATCAATTTGAATTTAGTACACAGCCGGATTCGTCAGCAAAATCATGAATTCAAACATCAACACGTCAGACATAGTTGTATGAATTTGATTGGTCGGCATGACGTCAGGAACTGTGATGAAATCATGAATTCAAACGTCAGCACATTCCTTTCCAATGACGTCAGCCGTAGTTCTATAAATCAACCAATACCGTGAAATCATTTGAGCAAGTGCTTTTCAGGAGGAAAGATGTGTACTTCTAACGATAAAGAATTCATCTTCGCAAGCTATTATCCAATAAATATATTTCAAACAAAACATGTGATGATTGGTATCAGTGCTAGAACATTTGACCCTGTGATTCGATTGGGCAAAGCAGAACAATTTGGTGTACAACTGACCTGTGAAGAATGGCACGAATCGACCAAATGAACGATGAGCTAAATGTGACCATAGTCAAATCATTAGGCTCAAATCATGAAGTGGTGCTGCGTACAGTCCTCGAAGAGAAGATGGTGCTGTTACGTAAAAAGAGTACATTCCATGCCCCTCGCAATATGGTGTATCTAACGGAAACAGAATGGAACAAATTCATCAGTGTATTTCAGTGTGTGAAACATGCAGTGGAAGCGTGCAACAAAACAAGTATATTCCTGAAAAAGTACTATTTATGCATATTGTACAACATGTATCTAGATATTGTGATGGTTGTCAACATCGTTCGTGGGTGCATACATGTATTGATAAACAGTTTATTTGTGATCAAATGGACATTGAGTTTCCACCAATTGATATTGCATTAGACCTTAAAAGACTTCATCTGGAATTAAAATTATATGCTAAAGACAAACTAGTGCAAGAAGTTCAAAATACATTGTATCGACAATATCCAGAACCGCTATCTGGTATGGATGTATGTGGAGTGTAATAAAATGATCCATTTCAATGAATTGTGTTTTTTCATTTCAAGTACAACCCCATGTTCTGACGTGTACTATTGCACCACAATGTTGTCAAAGGTTTTTGTTCTAAACAGTTCCGGTTCTTTACTAATAGGTGCACAAACTTTTAAAAATGTCAAACCAAACTTTGAAACAAAAATTTCAAACAAAAATCTTTGAAACAAAATTTTGAAACGAAAAAAATTCAAACAAAAAATTTCAAACCAAAAAAAATTCAAACAAAATTTTGAAGCGAAAAAAATTTCAAACAAAATTTTGAAACAAAAAATTTCAAACAAAAAATTTGGAAACGAAAAATTTTAAACAAAAAATTTTAAACAAAATTTTCGAACAAAAAAATTTTCAAACAAAAAATTTCAAACGAAAAAATTTCAAACAAAAAATTTCAAACGAAAAAATCTCAAACAAAATTTTGAAACAAAAAAATATGGAAACGAAAAAATTTTCAAACAAAAAAATTTCAAGCAAAAAAATTTCAAACTAAAAAAATTTTACGTTTCACGGTTAACCGTCAAACTTTATCCGGTTTTTAACTATTCGATTAACAAATAAACGGTTTTGATCATATTTATCAGTGAGTGCAAAATGTTGAACGAAACCAAGATTTTTAAATGTTAAACAAAACTTAAAACTGAATACAGCAAAGATTTGAAAATCATCAGCCAATCAGATTGCACGAAAGATAGTGATCAACCAATCAGATTGCAGGAAAGATAGTGATCAACCAATCAAATTGCATTAACAATAACTTTGCCAGTGTTGTAGCATGTATTGCCTTTCGTCTATGAGTCATAAGATTCAATAAGGATAGCTATCAGATTTCAAATCAATCACCACCAATGATCTTAGACTATGAGCTGTGACTAAAGTTCAATGTATTGTTTCTAATTTCGCGCCTTATGTTAAAATTCTGTTTATCACCATTCCCAAATTTAAAGAATACTTCTCCTGATATACCTAAGTCTTAGAGTTAATCATATTATTATATGTTCAATAAGGTTAATAATGTCCGTCAATTGTTTACCTGAGTAGAACCAACTGTTTTCTAGAAGTGTGTGTACTCAAACTTAAGAAGTACCACAACAAAGGAAATGAATCCATGTACACTACCTCATCAAGGACAATCACGTGGTACAACGTCTTGCTTACGTTTATATTTGGCGTGAATAATCAAAACCAATGACGCATTCTCAAATTATACTACAAAGTTTTAATGTACCAATGTCCTGGACTCCTAATCCCATCATAGGTTAATAACTGATCACGTGATCATACTCATATTTGACAATGATTTACCCAAAGAACAATTACCAATTATTGATACGACAATAAGAAATGTACCCCTCCCAAAATTTAAGATTGGTACACAAATACACCTGTGTCTTATGAAAAAAAGTAATAAATCCTGTACTTATTCAATAATAAAACCGGTCAATAACATTTAAATTTTGAATATTTGGCCATAAGAGGAACACCAATGGGTCCTAGAAAACGTTTACCGAATTTTGAAAGGGGTGGGCCAAAGTACCCCTCCCAAATTTTTAAAGGAGTGCACAAATGTACCTATGTCTTATGATAGGGAATAGACCCCTATACATAACCATATAACCATATAAGGTAATAGAACCTCATCCAAGGGGATAACTTAGGTCAAACCAAACACGTGGTACAACGTATTGCTTACGTTTATATTTTGGCAATTTGTACCCCTAAAAGGGAACGAGGTGGACCACCCAAATTTATCATAATACATGTTAGGGTCCAGTACTATAATACCAAATATATAAAATGAGCAATTTCTAAAATTTAAGGGGTGGGCCAAAGTACCCCTCCCAAATTTTTAAAGGAGTGCACAAATGTACCTATGTCTTATGATAGGGAATAGACCCCTATACATAACCATATAACCATATAAGGTAATAGAACCTCATCCAAGGGGATAACTTAGGTCAAACCAAACACGTGGTACAACGTATTGCTTACGTTTATATTTTGACAATTTGTACCCCTAAAAGGGAACGAGGTGGACCATCCAAATTTATCATAATACATGTTAGGGTCCAGTACTATAATACCAAATATATAAAATGAGCAATTTCTAAAATTTAAGGGGTGGGCCAAAGTACCCCTCCCAAATTTTTAAAGGAGTGCACAATGTACCTATGTCTTATGATAGGGAATAGACCCCTATACATAACCATATAACCATATAAGGTAATAGAACCTCATCCAAGAGGTTAAATTGGGCCAAAAGACCAAACACGTGGTACAACGTATTGCTTACGTTTATATTTTGACAATTTGTACCCCTAAAAGGGAACGAGGTGGACCATCCAAATTTATCATAATACATGTTAGGGTCCAGTACTATAATACCAAATATGTAAAATGAGCAATTTCCAAAATTTAAGGGGTGGGCCAAAGTACCCCTCCCAAATTTTTAAAGGAGTGCACAAATATACCCATATCTTATGAAAGGTAATGGACCCCTATACATGACCATATAACTATATAGGATAATAACACCTCATCAAAGGGGATAAAATCGATCAAAAACCAAACACGTGGTATAACGTATTGCTTACGTTTATATTTTGGCAATTTTGTACCCCTAGAAGGAAACGAGGTGGACCGCCCAAATTTATCACGATACATATTAGGGTCCTGTGCTATAATACCAAATGTTTAAATTGGTCAATTTCCAAAATTTAAGGGGTGGGCCAAAGTACCCCTCCCAAATTTTTAAAGGAGTGCACAAATATACCCATATCTTATGAAAGGTAATGGACCCCTATACATGACCATATAACTATATAGGATAATAACACCTCATCAAAGGGGATAAAATCGATCAAAAACCAAACACGTGGTGCCACCGAAACATATTGAGGTCCTGTACTATGCTTCAATTGGACAATTTCAGTGGACCCCCATTGCCAAAATTTAAGAAGGGTGCAACAATATACCCATGTCTTATAATAAGAAATGAACCCCTGTAATCATAGGATCTCATCAAAGGGGATAAAATGGACCAAAAAAAACAAACACGTGGTACAACGTTTATATTTTGGCAATTTTTGTACCCCTAAAAGGGAACGATGTAGACCATCCAAATTTATCATGATACATATTGAGGACCTGTACTATAATACCAAATGTTTAAATTGGGCAATTTCCAAAATTTAAGGGGTGGGGCAAGGTACCCCTCCCGGGGTGCACCAATGTACCTATGTCTTATGATAGATAATGAACCCCTATACATGACCATATAATCATATAAGGTAATAGAACCTCATCAAAGGGGGATAAAATGTACCAAATACCAAACACGTGGTTGTACTAAAATTTTGGCAATTTTGTACCCCTAAAAGGGAACGAGGTGGACCACCCAAATTTATAGTGATCTATATTAGTGTTCTATACTATAATACCAAATGTTTAAATTGGGCAATTTCCAAAATTAAAGGGGTGGGCCAAGGTACCCCTCCCAAAATTTTAAAGGGGTGCACAAATGTACCTATGTCTTATGATAGGTAATGGACCCCTATACATGACCATATAATCATATAAGGTAATAGGACCTCATCCAAGGAGATAAATTAGGTCGAAAACCAAACACGTGGTACAACGTATTGCTTACGTTTATATTTTTGGCAATTTTGTACCCCTAGAAGGGAACGAGGTGGACCACCCAAATTTATCATGATACATATTAGGGTCCGGTACTATAATACCAAATGTTGAAATTGGGCAATTTCCAAAACTGAAGGGGTGGGCCATGGTACCCCTCCCAAATTTTTCAAGGGGTGCATTAATATACCCATGTCTTATGAAAGGTAATGGACCCCTGTATACGCTCATATAACTATATAAGGTAATAACACCTCATCCAAGGGGATAAATTAGGTCAAAATCCCCCGAAATTTAAATTTTTGGCAATTTTTTACCCATGAAAGGGAACGACATAGACACCCAATACTGATAGAGGTACATACTATGGTCCTAGGCTACCATACCAAATTTTTAAATTTGGCAATTTCCAAAATTTAAGGGGGGTGGTCCTATGTACCCCTGCCAAAATTTAGGGGTGTGCCAAGGTACTCCTGCCAAAATTTAGAGGGGGTGGTCCTAGGTACCCCTAGGTCATTGACCCCGGGCCAAGGTCATTGACCTTTGACCTATGACGTCACGAAAATTTTTGCTGACTCGGCTCAATATAACGGGGGGCCTACTACTGTAGGTCCCTAGGGAAGGAAGATTTATTACGTGGGCAATAGAAGGAGTTGAATTGTTCCTGAAAAGTGGACTGACCTCTTTTACTGTTTGAAACATGATCCTACACGATTCTTTAATCGAAATTTTAAAACTTATAATCAAATTAAAATTAAAATATGTTTCAGATCATTAGAACTTCAGTATAATCCTTGAAACGCGATCCCTAGCTCGCACAAGCTTTTTCCCGTTAACTTAATTATGATCCTACTTAAATATTTAATTATGATCCGTCAAAATGATGTCATTCATTTTAATTTAATTTGATTTCATTAAAATTATTTCCTCCTTTTTTTACGGATCGCTCTCAATGAAATCTCATAAAGAGAAACTTGTTTCGTAATTACTAATATGTGTGAACATTCTAAAATTGTTCCGAAAATATTTAAAAAGTATGATTTTTAATGGATTGTTTTTGGTTCATTTTACTATGTAAAGTCCTAAGATGAGCTACGGTAACTTAGAAAACTTTTTCTGAAAATATTAACAGAACAGAGCAGAACAAAGTAGACATAAGATATGTAGGAACGGTAAAGGAAAGGAATGAATATTTCTATATTTTTAATTTTTTTCCGTTGCGAAGCGAACTCCGTTTTTCTTCTAACTCGATTCTCAAATGACAACCCTCCTCCGCTGCAGCAACAGACATGCACATCCGCCGTTCATCTAAGTTTTCTACCAACTGAAATGCTAGGTTTTCAAGTTTCCAGTGCCTCCGCTACAGAAACATTCTTGTTATCTGATTGGCAAGCCAAGTCCAGTTGAGCCACGCCTTCAACCATTATCCTATGTTAAGGTGTGTTGCTTGAACCAAGGGAGATGGTCACTTGTCAATCACTTCCTTTAGTTGTGAGTGAACGGAAGATTTCATTTTTCTCCCTTCCTTTTGCCCCTTATTGCTCACAGTTTCGTTTTCTGCACAGGGAAACCCGTCCGTTCCCCCGTGGTGATTGACCAGCTATTTTGTTTTCTCTCTCTCCTATTTTCCACTGGGTGAGCACACATTTCTTGTTGCGAATGGCTGAATGTTTTTCACTTTTGACCACATTTCTGTCTGCCGCCAAGCCATTTTGCAAGTTGAAGTGCTTTCGCTCCCTCCTCTCTTTTACCGAATGGTTGACGAGGTGCATTTGTAAGTAAACGCTGGCTGGAAGCATTATTTCACTCCCCACCAACCCTTGTTGAGTGACTAGCTTTCTCTTTTAAAACAACTAAAACTCTGGCGGTAGTTGAAATTATTGAACCCCTTTCGTTTGTTTCCAATACCAATATACCGTTGGGCGACCAATTGGGGCTCATAAACAGTATCTCAGACAAGTTCGTCTTCTGCTAAAAGGGTTTACTGGTCTTTGTGTATTCAGAGACAAAAATGGCTGCTCTTTTGTTTTCGGCAAAAATACAACATTTATTGAGATATACGTCGAAATAAATGTAATAAATTTCAAGAGTATAAAACTGACATTGGTTTTCATTCCTTCGTTCAGATGTATAGATCAATAAATTTCTGATACTTTGAAAATTCCTGATCGCATTCCACCTCAACAATATTCCCTACCTTTGTAGATATCAGCTTGGATGTCTGGTAACGCGACATATGATATTAAAACTCGACAAAATGTCTCCTGTTAACAGACCTGCTTGCTACGATTCCAGACATACTGGGGATCTACAAAATAAAATCTGCCGACTACAAAGTTTACGCACACTGTAAAATTGTCTAAAAATGGTTATTATTTTGAAGAAATTTATATTTATTAAGTTAGTATTCTTTGATCAGCTCATAAACCCGACAAAATGTTTTAAAACAAAATATCCCTTCCTTTTGCTGTTTGTAAATTGAAAGAATTGAACCCATGTGGTATTTACCAAGGACAAACGAAAATTCATTTACCTTATTTCTCCTTTATAACCCCTATAACTTTAATATATATATATATATCCACTGCGCCAATTTTTATAACTAAGTTTGCTCTTGCGAGACGGTTAACTAGTGGCTATCGCGCTCTAAAAAACTTCTGTGTCTGTTTTTTAACGTGTTTCTTTTGTGGTTGTCAAAAGAAGATATTAAATTCAAGTAAGTTTTATATTATTATTGTTGTTGTTCTTGTTTAGATATATTTGTATTGAGAGTGGAAGGAACCCCCGGGAAATTTACATACATTTGATTGTCCGCCACAAACTTAATTGCACAAGGATTGAAGCGGGAACCTCACGCACACGGTGTTTCTTCATCAAAAAATTTTGCACTAGGATTGAACCAAGAACTCCCAGCACCGGGGCCGGTAAACGCTCTACCACTCAGCCATTATGTTATTAAACCGGAGGAAACTACCCCTGAACGAGCGGGGTCCCCACGAACGAGAGATATTTGCATTTTGAAAAGATTAGTTGGGGATGCTAGCGTTATCCCTGAATTGGTTTACGCTTAACCAAATTATTGTTTGAACACTATGTCTTAGTCTCGTTTCGTTTTGTGGACAAGTTAACCAAGAAAGATTGAAGGATGAAACTATTATTATTATTATTATTATTATTATTATTATTATTATTATTATTATTAAACTAGGAAGCGGTAAAAATCTAAAACTTTATATGATACTTTTTAACAATATTCAAATAGTTACGAAAAGAAGTTAGTCAGTCTTTTTAGAAAATGGTAGGTGATGTGGCTTAAGAGCATCCAATGAAAGATGCAAATAATTTAGTACTGTTTATAGTTTATAGTTTACTGCAGAAGTAACTGTAGATTAGATTAGTTATGGAAATATCCATTTACTTGCGAAAAGAAGTTACTCAGTCTTTTAGAAAATGCTTGGTGACGTCCCTTAAGAACCATCACAGATGTAAGAATCACTTAGTAACGTTCATAATTTACTGCTGAAACCAAGTGCACAATTTGCTTGAATCTTTATAAGTGAAAGCGAGATTAAACAGAATTGTGTACTGTCCAACATTTTACCTTTTTAATTTTTAATTGATTTGTTGGTAACATTGTTACTTGATTGATTCGTTAGGTTCGTTTTTTTCGTAATTATTCAATGAGGAATTTTTACTTTGGGGTCTACTAAAAAGTGTTTAAATGTAGATATAAAGAGGCTTCAGTTTACAGTGGGACAGTTTTTCGAGATAGATTTGGTTAGCGCAGAAATTGCGTCTGATATTTTATACGTAGATGTGCGTGAGTTACCTGCAGATGTGTGGCACTTCTCCACAGACTCGAAAGAAACACATTCGTTTATTTTTGATCACAGAAGTGTGTGGTAGGCTCTCCCTTTGGATTTGCGTTAGGATAGTATATCTGTCGCAAGTCTTGCGAAAGGTAATGAGTAGCCCATTGTTTTCCAACACGTAAGAAATAATGGTTAGTAATTTAGTGAGAAAAACTTATGATAGACATTGTTTTATGGGTGGTTGTCTTTGGACAAGCATTGGGGAAAAACCCTCTGAAAATATAAAAAATATGGACTTGCGTATTTTAAACATATTCTAATTGTTCTTGAGCTGATTTAACCATTATTAATGAACAGAGAGACTTTTTGTGAATATTTTAAAACAATAGTTTACAACTAAATATAAAGTGAATATTTACTTATTGCTGTTCATAAATTAAAAAGATTCCTTTCTCTTTTGCATATCATTATTTAACTATGGCTTGAAAATAATTGATGGGTTTCTGTTTTACATATCATTATTTAATTATAGCTTGAAAGTAATTAATTGGTCTCTCTCTTTTATATTAAAGTGAACTTCATAAATCAAAATATTTTTTGTTTTATTTCCTTCAGATGGATTTCTTCTGCCCAGCTGAAGAACTCAACATGATCGACGAGATCTATTTGCAAGAATTGGTGCGCGGTTTCAACGAGTATCCGAGGGTCTTCAGTACCTGGAAAGCCGTAATGGAACTACAGCGACTGGGACATCAGGGATCGGATAGATGCGATGCACTCCGACGCGCCCTTCGTGCATTTGTAGTTAGTGATATACTGGTTCTTCAGCTCTCTGAATCCAATGTTGACGTGTTAGATTTGTTTATGCTTGGGTTTTTATGTTTATATGAAAGTTATGATCAGGCCCAGCAGAAACTTATGTATTTATTATCTTGTGGGGAAGGTCAGGTAGATAGGATAAAGGATAGAGTTATCGAACTTTGATTTCGGCACGCGGTTTGTTTCGGAACCATGCTTAATCCCATCTGAAAATATTACCATAGTCATGGCCCACCAAAAAACAACTTGAGTCAAAATAATAATTTACAGCAAGTAACCAATGAAGATTTGGCTTTCTTAGATGAAGTAAATGCGATTGGTAATTCCGATGAAATACCAGTTGAAGAAATAAGGAGTTTGGTTCAAAATGTGGACAGCGCTGTGGTTATACCCACGCAAGAAGCCCAGGGAGAAAATCGTGCATACAATTCACCTCAACACTGTATACAGGATAATCATGAATATGGGGAACAAATTATTTTCTCTCCTCAGCCTGACCTGTCATATGATAAGAGTTCTACTGGTTGGACATGGCAACATGAACAACAATACTACAAGTGATACTACTAATAGTGCTAATGTTGGTAGTACAAGTTGTGATAGTAGTGATAATAATAATGAAGGGCAAAATCAAAGGAATAGTAATTTCGAACTTGTAAGAGAAAGCAAACAAAGGTTTCGTAAGTTTCATCTTACGAGCCATGAAATAGCCGTTAGACCTGTGGGTGATGAAAGGAATGTTATAAGCCAGAAGCCTATAAAAAGAGTTTAATTAATTTTGCGTTGGAGCATGTGATCTCCAATGCACGCCCCTCGGATTACATTCGGTTATACACAGATAGAAGCAACATACCAACAACAAACCAGTGTATGTCCCGTGGAGAAGAAAGGGCAATTTCTCTGCTAGGACAGTCCTCGTTTCAATCGAACGTGTACTAAATTCGAATGAGGTGTCCCTTTTGGGGCAAGAAGTACTGTTTCGATTCCATATAGCCGACAGCATGCACGGCCAGGGAAGAAATGCAACGAGTGCAGTTGAAAATACTCAAAGCATTAAGATTATTTGGAAGAACGTTTAATTCGCATTAAAAATTGTAATGCCCCATCAACTTATTTGATGGCATTACAAATATAAAATTTCTTTGTGTTATTAATGTCTAAATAGTCATTTATTTGTTATTACATTATTATAATTTATTTAATCTCATTCGTAATTATTAAATGTATTATTCAGTTTAGTGGCAAATAAATACTTAAAATTCTGCGCCTGAAAAGCTAACGTTGCATGAAGAAGAAGAACAAATTTGATTCTGGAAAAAAGTTTGCTAATGAAACTAAGTGTGATTCTTACTAAATGTGGAAATGTAATAATAAATATAACAAGAAACAAAATAGTAATCTGTAATTAAAGTGTAATCCAGGTAAAAGACTAGCAATAACATTTTACTATCCGTTGAGTTATAATTTGGTTGCAGATCAATTTATGCTGAAAATAATGTGGTACTGAATAGTTAAATTCGTCCTCTAGAACCAAATTCGATACAACCTGCCGCGTGATATACAAACTTAAGCAAATTCAATATGATTGAATTAATCAAAAACTTTATACATGAAAGTATGTTTATGAGAATTGTTTGCTTCCTACATGCCTAAGCTGCTTGTTCGTATTTGTTTATGCACTTTCATGGTTCTGCACTTACTCTTAAGAGCTAATTACTTTTAACCATAAGCAAGACGGGGGTACTCAGCATAATAACATAATATAAATAATCATCTGATTCGAGTGTCAAAATATCAATTTGTGAAAACAAAGATAATTATTAGATTTACGACATTGTGATAATCAATGAATTTATGATAAATAAAGTAATATAATTGTGAAATGAATAATGTTGAATTCTACGTACGATATGGGTGATGAATGGTTAATTAATTAATGTTGATGTTTACAATTTGGTCACTACGAATCCTGGTATGTGTTCTGACTGATTGATTGAATCTTGCTCTTGATTTTCTATAGTTGCTAATGCATATAATTACATTGTTAATATTATGTGCTTTTGTTTTGCTGCCTATTGGGCTACCTATAGGGCTGCCTATTGGTAACAATTCAATAAACTCAAATTGAATACAGACAATTCATATGGAATATTTGGTGTAATTTGTTATTTAGAAATAATAATATTATCTTGTTGGAAATCTTCATTAATTCTCCGAATATTGATCGAAGCTTAATCTGATGTTTAACTTCCAAGGAGGGGTCCTGTCGTTCTGACACGAGTCCTGTGATCTTCCGGCTGGGCCAACGAATTCATTAATTCGTTTACAACTAGAACATGAACGCTGTACTATCGTCACGATTCATCTTGGGAAAGTACAGTGTGTTCACAAACCTACATAACATTACCCTTAAAGAACTGGTGAAGAGGGGCGTGTTACAAAATAAGAATCTTTACTGTCTCCTTCTGACCATAGTATGGGGCCAAGCAAAGCTCCAACGGAACAAGACATGATTTGTATAATTTAAAATGAAAAGACTGCGATATATGGTTTTTATTGCGGAAGTTCTCTGCGAAATGACAGGTGTTAACGTTCAAAGTAAGGGAGACTGTGACTTTTCAGATGTTAATGCTTTCCAATCATATTTGAAAGGAGGGTATCAAATCGTGATTTATGAGGAGCATGAAAAGAATAACCGGGAATATATAGTTCGTTACCCGGGAGAACCTGCAGAAAATAATATCTTTATCTACTATCAAACAGGTAACACTGTTGGTCACTTCTAACCAATCGTAATATTAGAACTTTCGTTAAGGCACGGAAGTATTGGTATTATTGTTTGGAAGCTTATAATGAAAGGTCATATACACACAATTGTAAAACTCGTACTTTTTCCGAACATACTCACGAACGTGATTATACTGCCAACAAAATTAAATGCAAAACATTCAATACAGAGTATCCTGAGGGTGAATGTTTTGAGAATCATGTGAAGCGTAATAAAGAGGCTACATCTGTATGTGATAATGTAAAAGTCTGCATTGATTGCGATGTCATCTTTGATGACAGAAATCTGATCACGTGTTTGGTGAACATTTCTGTTCAACGTGTAGCACACATGTTTATATAAACCATATATGTTTTGTTCGGAGACAGCGATCTGTTCATACGAAAAGGTTTATGTATATCACCTATGATGTAGAGACGATGTTCAAGGCACCGAATGAGTCTGGTGAAAGGGAACACGAAGTTATACTGGTATATTGTCACCATGTTTGTTACGTCTGTATAAGGAAAGGCATTGATGAGCCTTGATGAGCGATGACAATAATGGAAATCGTTTTCTTTTAACACAATGACGGCTTTTATTAACAACGTGTTGGCAGAGCGTCCTGTCTTTTAGATGATAGTAGCGATCGCCCATAATGGTAGTCGCTACGATGGTCTTTTCTGCCTTAGAACTCTAATAGAAGACCAGAGCACAAATTTTACGCATAAACCATATAAATGAGATTTCACTATGTTCTTGTTCAAAAACTTCAAAAAATTCACTAAGAGTTTTAACAAGAGATAAGTACTTAGTTGCAAATTTTCCAGTATTAAGAAGATGAGTACAATTATGAAGAAGATTTAACTTGCATTTCATGGATTCAATTGGATTATTATTACGTAAGTATAATTTTATTGTTTCTAGTATACAATTAACATTAATGTTTTCACCACTACATAATACACATGAAACACTAGCACTATTCGAATACATTTTTTCAATGTGGAATATCCGATTTCCGTCTCTTTTCTTGTGAAAATGTTCAGTAATTCCGGAAGATAGTCTGCATCACTTAATAATTCCGCATACTTTTCATAGAATTTTTCTCTTGTTAATATTCCAATAATATGCGTATTTGCATACAGGTAAAACACATCTTCTTCAACACTAGGACTTGCTATAATACTTCAAGCACGGGTTTCGGGTGCACATTCATACAATCACGAGCAAAATCATGGTAGGATCCTTCTCTACATCCGTCGCATATTAATGTATCGTTGAAATCCCATTTTTCAATCGCATTCTTTATACATTCACGGTCCACCTTTTGGCTATTACAACAACAATCTAAACCCCAAAATCGTGATGTTCTTGATAATACAACCAGAGATGATGGCGGGCTTAGTGAAACTGTTAGCACTTGTGATTCTATTGCATCAAAATCATATTCTTCGTCTGACAATGATTAGTATATTTCTGTTTCAGCATCAGATATTGCTTCAATGTTAACTTCGTATTGTTCTTCTTTCTCGAAGAGATGCATATCTCTATATATATTTCCCGCTATAGACCTATTTAAATTATTTTCATACCCGCAAGGTAATCACGTGTTTACCATTCTTGGCGCCAAATTTCTTTTCTATCGTCATTAGCATACGGGCATGTTTTAGTATGTTCACCTACCGCAACCTTAATCTCTTTCGTTTACTCCCCAACAATGTTTTGTGTTCACTTACCGCGGCACCAATCTTATTTTTATTACTGTATCGGCATTCCGTGATGTCTACCCGACACGGTGTCGGTTTTCTTTTGCATTTATCTTCATGTTTTAACATGTAGCTACCTGTAACGTCATTACCCGACAACGCCATCTTTCATTCTTACCCAACTGTTTCCAGATAGCGCGCGAAAAGTTCAGTTCCCGTCTTGAGTTCACCAACAAAAGACTTACGAGAACCACGCTCTGTATACGTACTCCGTAAAACGAGCTTTTAGTACTCTCACACAGTGTTCGACTAGTCATTACGAGAAGTTAAAAAAGTCCCGCATGAATAAAGTTTATTCCCTCCATCTTTAATATGATCACAATCAAAGATTGTTCTGAATTGGCTATGCAAATGATCCAGTAAAATAAAATAATACGAAAGAAGAGATTATTAATATGATCACAGCATAGCTGTTCTATAGAGTATGTATAACATACGAACAAATGAAACAAAATAATATTATGTAATTAAATAAAAAACCGAGGAAAAATTTGGGTTCGAGATTAATTTTATTTTTAGTATGATCACATCGTAGCTGTTCTATGGAGTATGTATAACATACGATCCAACACATATCCCGAGTTTTCTTTCATGAAAACGAAAGAATAAAAGAGATACGATACAATTAAAATAATAATATTATGAAGATCCCTATAAAAATCACGTGATACAGGTCATTCAACCTTTTCTAGAAACTATACACCATCCCTCCTAACGATCTTTTCCAGGAACCAGTCTGACCACCTAACGGTCATGGTAATAAATCTTTCCCCTCCTAATAACCTGTCCGGCCTCACCAGCCCAACAGACAAGGAAGTCGTTAAGCAATAAATCAATTACTCAAACAATAGCCCTATTGTCTACGACAATCCTAAACAATCCTACTAACTCAATTGTGGGTATACGAGTACGGTTAGGATACGTGCCTTCAGCGTGGGTAACAAGGGATTGATTCCCGGTCGAAACCAAGTTGGTTCGGATCACACGTTAAGCTATCAGTCCATATATTATACCGTCTCGGTTCTGAATGGGATGCTTAACTCCAAATCAACCAAGCAACTAATACCGCGTCAGTACATATAATGGAAAACATGCAAAACTTTAAGCACGTTTATCCTGAAACTAACAATTAGCACATACATTGTTGCTATTCTAGAGGTCTCATTAATCGATTAATATTCAAAAGAAAAGGTACTTGTCGCTCGTAACATGCCATGATAAATTGTATCGTCAGAAATGTCTGTCTAATCAATCTAAACAATGGTCCTTACCATAAGGAAATCTCTTCACTCTTCAGCTTCAAGCTAGCTCTCACCCTAAAAATCCTTTAGCACCCAATCTCGTCTGAATTCTAGTTCCTTCACCAACTAATTGGCCTTACTCTCATTAAACGCACCCTCATCCTCCTACTCTGAACAGGCTGGTCTCATTAGCTAGTCCTCAGTCTCCAGTTCGGCATTAATTCTCACCTTCAGACCCCTCATCAATTAAACTGTAAACTGATTCTATATATGTTTCTACATGTTTACGCAAGACCAGATGAAAAGAGTATGAGAAAACGTCATGTCACGTCATCCAGTGACTTCTCAATTTTTCATTGCTAGTCCCTCACCTACCAGTATGAATTGCCTGTTTATTGTATAAAATAAAGTTAGAAGTTACATCAAACTCAACCCATAACACCAACGCAGTAAAAGATGGTGAGTTAATACAACTCAAACTTAACACAGGCCCGTAGTTCCACCATGATTGCTACTTTAGCGTGTTATTTCACCACCAACAGTCCGTTGGTACGGTTAACACAGAACCGATTTTACCGGTTCGACACAGAGCCGATGTTGAGTGGCGTGAAAATTATACCGTGGCGGTGTTACGGAACTAGGTGAATGAACGAAAAAAACAGAAATAGGAATAGTGCCAGGGTGTTCTTTCATTGGGCAAGGTAAATCGAAAGTCTTCGCGTCTATTTTCTCGAGTGTGCAATACGTATTAATACAAAGTCAATATATATTAGCGATGCGGAAGCCTTTTCTTGGAACGGGCTTAGTGTAACATCTGATTTCTTCCACCGTACTGCGCTGTTACTCGTTTACAAAGATGACTAGAGTTCTCAGGACGTCCACACCATAAGACCAACGAAGTGTTATTCGTGTTCTATGGTGCAAGACACAGACAGCCTGCAAGAAATGGATCCAGTGTATGGAAACAAGTATTTAGTATACGAATTGTGCAATGGTGGTGCAAGGAATTTGAAAATGGACCATAAAATGCCCAAGACAATGAGCAATCGGGCCGACCACCTTTCTCGCTGACATCATACAGCGTTAGGTGTGTTGACACAATGGTAGAAGTGGAGTAACGTATTTATCTAACGACATTGCTAAGCAACTTGACATTTTCTGTAATAGTATTTATAACATTGTCATTCATTGGAATATCGCAAGGTATCATGTAGGTGGGTTCCAAGTTTCTTAGTAATATCAATAACAGCAAGGGAATAGTCATGTCACTGAACCATTTGCAGCGTTACATCAAGGAGGGGGACAGTTTTCTGGACACCATTGTCACTGGCAGCGAAATAAGGATACTGCATTACACTCCCGAGTTAAAACACTAGAGCATTGTGTGGAAACAACTCGGCTCGCAAATAAGAAAGAAATTCCGAACAACACCATCGACCGGTAAACCGATGCTCGCAATGTTTTGGGACAGTCAGGACGACTCCTACTGGGTTTCCTGGAAAGAGTTGAAACCATCAACGCAGAACGCTACTGTTGCACACTTCCATCTGCGAGTAGCCGTTAGGAAAAATGGTCAGGCATTCGGGAGATGACGGTGTTGTTTTATTCCATGACAACGCAAAACTGCATATGACAAACAAAATTTCACTCTTACGGAAGGAAGATTATGGATCATTTTCCTTACAGTCCAGACCTTGCCCCTTCTTTTTAATCCATTGAAGAAGTTCTTATCGCAGAACCTACCACGAACGACGCTGAAGCGCAGAACATTGTTCGTCGTTGGTTCAGCGATCAGTTTGTTGGATTCTTTGCAGTGAGCAGCGAGATAATTGTGGTAGAGTGGAACAAGTGCCTCAACAAATGTAATGAGTACACGGGAAATAGACAAAGATGTTTGATTATTGTGTATATCTTGTTTTTCGTTTACGTTTTATAATATGTCAAAATGTTTTATATGTTTTTCGTTTTTATGTTTTATGATCGAACATACAAGCTCTCGGACTCTCGACATTTGCATCAATTCTTCCAACTGAAGGGCTTTCGCTGCGAGGTTAATTCTCAATTAACTCTCTTCCTTCTTAAAATGCCTTAAACCAAGAAACACCTGAGTCCTTGACAAAACACTGTGTCCGACCGTAGGCCTAGCAAAGTTTTGCAAAAGTTCCCGTTGTACTGTGTCTATATCTGATCACATACCGTTGCTCGAGTTTCGTGTGACTTATTGTCATTACGCACAAGGAAAACGTGCTTCACTAAAACAATCGCTACGGATAACCAACGTGACGCTAGCAAGTTCTCATTTACAGTATGTGCCGGTTCACACGAGCTGGAAAGTGTGCTGCGAGCCCGTAGCAAACTCGCAGCAGACTCACGCTGGCGTCACAGATCAACCATTTCAGACGAGAGGGAAAGTCTGCTGCAGACTCGCAACGAACTCGGGCGGGCATCTCAGCCTAACCAGTTTACATAGATATAGAAAACAGCTCATTTTATTTTCAGCTGCAGTTTTCTTCCATGTTTATTGATTTAAGCAATGACACAGAAAAGTTCTTTAATTATTTTCGCATGAGCTGCACTTCGTTTGACGAACTCTTAACGAAAATAAGTGATAAAATTAAAGCAGAATATACTATCATGAGACTTGCGATACCACACATTGAAATGCTGGTTGTTATATTAAGATAAGTTAATTATGTTAGCTAACTATTGTTTGTATGAATACAGAAAGTAAAACATTCGGGGACCTATTCATAGACATTTTCAGTTGCTATTAGCGGCTACTGGCGTGTTTAACTATCGCGTAACTAATTTCGATTTTGGCATATGTTGGCGACTTTAAAAATGAGACATTTATATGAGTGTTTCCGAACATTCCTCTCCTAAGGAGATTAATAAAAGGCATTTCAATAATAGTAAAATTTCACTTTATTTATTCACAAAGTGCCGAATGTCAGGATTTGTCCCAGTTAGAGATGTATTTCGGAATGTAAACTCCTAAATACAAACAATGGAGCACAGGTTTCAGTGTTTTTGAAAATTTTTCTTTTGAAGGGGAGAAGGGGAGTTTTCTATAGTAGTGGGGTGGCGGTGGCTCAGTGGCAGAGCATTCACCTCTGGTGCATGGCGTCCATGGTCCAATCACAGGTCGCCTCAAATGGGCTTTGTGTTGGACAAACACCGTGTTCTTGGGTTTTCTCGAGTTCTCCCTTTTCTTCTACTTTCTTCATTCCACCATTTCATTCATTTCTTATCATCACCGTTTCCTTTAGCGTATCGGGCATAACGGTGGGACGTAAAACTCAAAGATTTCATTTCATTTCTATAGTAGTGAAATTATATTGAGAAAGTGCTTAATCTGAGGAGGATTAATTTAAATTGGAGATGTGAAATCCCGAATGAAACTCTCCAATAAAACTAATATTTCCGAATAGTCCACTTCTAAGGTGGGAAAAGACAACCATTTCTATAATTGAGACACTTCCCTTTATTTATTCACACAATGCCGACTATAGGAGTCTCTTAAGTTAAAGATGTGAAATTCAAAATATGAACTGTCATAATAATGGAACATATTTCAAGGCTTTCGTACATTCCGCTGCTAAGGGAAGAAGGGCGGTCATTTATATAATATTAAAATTTCCACTTATTACAATCTAAGTGGGTAGGGGAGTTCAAAATTTATGCCAAAAATAGAGTATCTAATGGAGTTTTGTAATCACACGTTCGTTGAAATGCAATCCTCAGAGGGAAGGAAGTTCAAATATTTTTCATAAACTTATTTTTCCCGAGTGAAGAACTCGTATTCCAGCTAATTTTGTATTAAAAAGTTTGTGGAAACGATTAAAAAAGAAACAAGGGAATTAAAAGAATATAGGCCTACACACTTGTTAAGTGACAGCCATCGTTCAAGAAATATGATTGACAATTAGAAAACTGACATAGTAGGTTCAGGAATCGCTTATGATTATAATCGTATTTTCGAAAATTAATATTAATAATGCTTCAAATTATCCTGAATGAACAAAGAATATACAATAGAATTGCTTTTTTAACCTCATGAGTACCTTGATGTTCAACTAATTTTCGTGTTAAATCCTTTTTTTAAAAAAAATAATAATAATACATTAACAAATAGAATCGACAAATTGTCAGCCGAAAAACTATGTATTTTTCTTTCTTTTTTGTTCTTTATTATGTTGATTGTTGTTTTGGACTTCAGCGTTCCTTTTCAGCACAAGGACTGTATGATATGTGACCTCCACCTAATGCATACCGTAGAACGGGGTGATACCGATCATGAAGGGTGAAACCGATCATTTGCACTTACCTACATTGAGAGAGTGCTGTCATCTATCGTTTCAAGTCGAGTGTAGCAAAGATATCATGAGAAGAAAGGTGATTATACTCGAGATCTGTGAGCATAGAAAATCAGAGCATGATGCATGCAGATTGTGTGTATAGTGCCATTTTGCTTAATGGTAAAAACGTAATTATTGCGGAACTTTGTTTCCGTTATATTGGTAACAGTACGTAGTTTATAGCTTTTGGTAGAACATTATATCGTAGCAAGGTAAAAGAACTTGCTTTCTGTAAGTTAGCATAACAGTATCAAAACTGGTGTAATGACGGTGGGTTGATTTACAAATTTATGCCAAGTTTAGGGGTGAAACCGTTCATGCCGAGAAAGTGTTTGGAACAAGTTGGTCAGCATGATCGGCGTAATTATAATGTAAAACAACTTGGGGACAAATGTGCGAGGAACAGAAGGCGATAAGTATCCGAAAGGCAGCAGAAAAGTATAACGTCCCATATACAACGTTTTGCAACAACGCTAAAAGTAAGTAATATTACAGCAAGAAATTTGGTGGTTAAACAGTTCTCACTGAGGAGGAGGAGATGCATCTTGTTGAAGGGCTATTACGTGCTAAACGCCGTGTAAAATTTCCTGTGAGCAAAACCCACACGCGTTACTTTATTCGACAAACGAAACAAGTCTTTGAGTTCAACAGATAAGAGTTCAATAGTTTCTTCGTAAGAATGTGGGGAAAAGCATGTTATATTTGTGTTCCCGGATTTTCCTGATGTACCCGACTGATCTTCACCAGATTGTCTTGATTGCGACTGGAAAATAGATATATTGGCGAGGTGTCGAATTCCTAGGTCTCCATGTTCAACGTGTGGAATAACTGACAGTAAACGTTCTTTTTACCGTCATTGTACGTCCTTATTTTTTGTAGTGTGTTCTGTACTCTGACATTTGCTGATAATATAGGTTTACATATACTACAGAATTATAATCCTAGTAACCATCAACTCAGCTGCGTACTGCACGACCTTGAGAAAGTTTCGATGTGCTATACAGAATAAGCGCCTTGGTCTACTGTCATCTAATGTTTTGTTGCTACTTGACAATGCATGTCCTATTTTGCTGCTCAAACACAAGAGTTAATCTTTCAGATGGGAACCACTGGACTACCCACCACACAGCCGGGACTTTGCGTCGAGCGATTATCTTTTCCCTCGCTAAAGTAATTTTTCGCTGGTGAAAAAATGAAAATAAGTTTCAAATTGGCTTCGGCATTGGCGTGGGTCTGTTAGTAAAATCGATCAAACGTTGGAAATTGTTTATTAAACCTGATTAAGCGAAGATCAAACGATTAGAATCGAGAAATTTCGAATTTGGCGTAAAGGTGGAGCTAGCATGTAGTTTGCCCTCTTACTAAAAATATACGCGTAAATTATATTTATATGAGTAAAGCTGAACAAACGTTAACAGTTGTTGATCACATGCAATCAAACGATGATCAAACAATTGACAATCGAATCGAAGATGTAGGGGGCCTTTTCTAACCTTTATAGTGTATAAACGCATCATGTAACTTCGATTTGTGTTTCTTAAATATTATTTGTCATATCACGGATAACGAAGCGAATAAGATAGTTCTCTAATGGCGGGGAAACGAGAAAACATAATTTTGTAATGCCAAAGTAAAGAAGTTCATAGCCACATGGCAAAATACATGGAGTAGCAGGTGATATGTCGAGTAATTTCAGTTCATATGTGGTAAGGTCTCTAGACACTGATCTATGTAGACATTGACTGAATACTTCTCGTATTAGTGTATTTCACGTTACCATGTACACACGGAAAAGAAACTATTTGACAGTTGACAAATTTTCTTTTGCCAATAACTCGGGAACAAATGAATTCATTTAAACCTTTTTTGTTGTTATTCGTAGGATAGTTATAATTTGATAACTTGCCAAAATCGGTACTGTAATAGGTTAATTTATTGTTGAGTTATTAAGAAAAGAATTTTGTTAACTGAAGAATACTTTCTTTCGTAACTGTACATCAGGTAACATGCATTTTAAGATCATTTATAAATTCTACAAAGAACTAGGTTGTATTGACTGTTTCATTCTATCGCAATGGTTTCTTAACAAGTAAACCATTCTCTAAGAAGTATTTTACATTTAGATGAAACTAATATAAAAACTCACGAAATGATTATTTAATCTCTACATAATTTAGGGCATCTCAAACCGGGCAATCCAGTTGGGCATAAGTAGTAGGACACAGTGTAGGAAACGCAGCTATAAAAGTATAAGTCAGAGAAACTTTAAGCGAAATAAGGAAAAATATAGTCAGGAAACAAATCCAATAAAAATGTTGTATAATACGTGTAGAAGCTTTACCAACGCATTACTTCAAAGATGTAAACGCATCAAGAACAGATTCTACACTAAATAATAATAATAATAATAATAATAATAATAATAATAATAATAATAATAATAATAATAATAATAATAATAATAATAATAATAATAATAATAATGATAAAAGTGAGAACAGAAATTAGGAATAGTAGCGAATTGTTTGCAAAGTACAAGACATTATTATCAATTACAATTACAAAAGCTGCGAACTTCTACGCAACGTACGTATTTCAATATGACAGTTCGTCCTCCGAGAGTTTATTCTATACTGAATAAAGAAGATTAATCTTATGTTTGTATATTTTCTTCTTTCGAATTTTAACAGCGTTCTTCTAACTTGAACAATATATTATTTGTATTCCCGAAATATTTCGCTTGATTGTTCATTTACCTCATACAACTTCCGACAAAATATCCCAGGAAATCTTTCGGTTTAACATTCCTCGATTTATGCTAAGGAAGACCGATGGAAATCTCCAGTTTATTTCGAGGTCACCCTTCCCTTGCACCATCCTGGCACTACATCCAATTCTGAATTAATAGAACCTACGACTAAAAGTAATAAGCATTTCCTTTACCCAGCTTCGATCCTAACTTTTGTTCTCGAGTTATGGCTGTTTCTATCTTTCCTGACAAAGTTTCGGATGCCATAGCGCAGAAAGGAAGCATGTATATACCCAGATTGGCCCATGCTTTTTAAATATAATTTTGGTGTTGGAATCAGCTTCCAAACGTTGTCGATATTCTCAGTGGTGCCCAACCCCCCCTTATGTCTATGACGCACCCCCCAATTGTCTATCCGTAGGTGTTCTTCCATGAAAAAATCTTCTTTTCGATTAATTTTACCCCCCCCTCATCAAACATATTTATATAGATTTTAACCCCTCAAATATTTCAATGACGCAGTTTGCGTCATAGCCCCCCCTTGTGGGCACCCCTGATATTGTTAAGAAAGTGGGATATTGCATATAAAACTGGTATTCAGAGATCCATATGTTTAAAGCATGGGCGGAGTTAGGAATTGTCTGCTGGGGAAGCAGACCTTCTGTCTGTTGGGGGGGGGGGGCACGATAAACAAAAATGAGAATTGAAGGATCTTATAAGTGTCATTTTTATTTTTTGTCAAAAAGTTGGGGTCAATGCTCCCCATGCCCCCATAACTCCGTCCATGGTTTTAAGGGACTATCCTATGCATCATTCTATGCCATCTATCCTAATATTATCCTGTAATGTCTCGATTCATCTGATTTTGCTTGTTATTTCTATTGAATAGTGTCCATGGATGTCCATATTGCGTGAAATTTAACGTAAAATATTGAATAGTGTATAAAGGCCTTCAAAATATTAACGGATTTGTTCTGTTATGTCACCTGGTTCACGAAGGGTAAGTTAGTTCATTTAATTCGTAGACCTGCAACAAGAGAGCGCTGAGTTACAGTTGCTGGAGTCTTTGTGCCATGGCAGCCGAATGGAGCGACTTATAACTGAACTTTGTTATCATTGCAATGTCCTTTGCTAAATAATTTATTATTAGTGTGCACTCAAGCTGTGATGGTCACTTAAAATAGATCGATATATAACGTAAGTGCCAGGTATGTATCATCGTAAGTTAAAGACAGACCATATTATTATTTTTTAAAGTAGAAATTAGGTATAAGATGTAGAGATTTTCCATTTATATTGAACATGTCAAAACAATAACTTTTCTAGAAAGTATTTTATTACGAGTGTCCATAATTTATTCATTTCATTATAAATAAATATCAGATAACTTTAACGTGCCACGATTATAACCTTTAAATTAAACAAAATAACAATTGGTAAATGAGGAAATATGAGATATCAGGGATCAAAATCGTCCGAGATTTTCAAATTTATAGTGAATAAAATGGAATTTTAAATCACTTTCAAGTATCTTCAATGACTTTTTTGTTTTTGTATTTTGTTTCTAGACAATAGCTTGCACTTAGATTTTTTCTGGTTATAGTCTTTGTGAAAGAGCAAAACTCATCAATTTTGAAGTCTTAGTATTGTGTATTGTACTGCTTCTTAAAAAAGAAGAAAGAAAAACATAACAAAAGGAAAAAGTACGTAACCAAGACCAGCAAGAAAAGTTCTTGTGGATGTTCCTGGGAGGAGGGAAGGAATATTCTGAGGAAAGCTGTCGCCAGTATCGTGAAAGAAAAATAAAGGTCTACAACTGATTGACAATATTAACGTTCTGAGTGTTGGCAATAATAACGAAATTCAACACGAGTCAATGGTGTCTCAATGGCAGAACGCTTAACTGGTGCGAAGTGTCCCTGGTTCGGTCACTGGCCATGTGAGTTTGTGATGGACAGCATCGGTTTTCTCGAGGTTCTTCCTCACTCATTCTCATTCCACTATTATTCATAGTCATTCACTTTCATTATTCATCCGTTTCCTAGAGCCCATAGGGCATAACTGTGGGACACACAACGAGGGATTTCATTTCAACAGCAGAACGCCAAAGACAAATTCCTTATTTACCTCTCCCCCGAAGAAAAAGTTAACAACATAGTTCCTTCATTTTGCATATAGAATACTTGTGCTCATTTCTATTACTATTAAAAGTTAAGTGTGAGACAGTTAGGGATGCGCACGAGACGAGTCGAGACACGGCTCTTCCAATAGAGAAATGTACATTTTTCGAGTCGAGACCACTTTTACAACAAATTTTCGATACGAGACAGCCACAAATCTTGTCTCGTGCGCATCCCTAGATACAGTAATCAGTATAAAACTTTTCTAACAAAAGATACCTTATTTTACAATTTCTTGCAGTCCTATGTCATAACTTAGCCTACAAATATGTCTTCAGTTATTCATCACCCTCAGCTTTCCTCACTATGTTCTGAAAAGAACATAGAATTTGTGAAATTGAATAATGATTCAGAGAACTGCAATTGAAAAAAAAAGATGACAGTGTGAACATTATATCCGTTGTATTGAATCCTGAAAGTTTATATTTAATGGAATATTGGTCATTTGCCATCAAATAGAGTAGAATTTTCCTAGAACAATGACTCATTACAACAGCATTGTTCGTGTCAAGTATGTCTGTAACATAATATTAGGCCAAAACAGTCCGACAAAAGCTCAATACTGTACACTTACTACTACAACGAAAGTAAAGTAACTAACTAACTTTCAGTTTATGTTCCTATACTAAAAGCTATGCTAGTGTGAATTGTAATTTTAACGTTTGTGATAATCAGTGGCGTATTTAGGGGGAGGGCTTCCGGGCTTAAGCTCCCCCCCCGAAATCTTGCTTACTGTAGTAAAGTATATGAAATATCTTGCAGAATTTTCATATTTTCAGGCAAAGCCCCCCCCCCCCCGAAAGTTAGCAAAGCCCCTCCCGAAACAAAATCGTAAATACGCCACTGGTGATAATAATTGCCAGTAAGTGATGATCGTTGTTGCAGAACTTAACGCACACAGAATGTCCACTACTAACTTTTTAATACTTGGCTACTGTGTCAAACACCGGAACTCATAAGGTCGAAATTCCTGAACTCGGAATTAACTCGATCCAATAAACATCATGAAGCGAGCGTGTAGCAGCGTCACTTCAAATTTTGCCAGAAGGGATCAGGGAGATTTCCACTGATATAACTTTTACATTGTTGTTTTTTTTTTTTCTAGTTCGTTAAAAAGCAAGTGTTTCTCAAGGAAGCCAATTGTCCTTTTACCCTCCCCCAAATGACGCTCCTAGCGTGAGGTCAAGTAAGCATTATGTCAGATTAGTGTTATGTGGTATCGGACAAGTGATGTAAGAGTCGGGTTAAGTGAGTGTGATGATGAGTTGACGTGACCGGAAGTCCAAGGTAGATTAGATGTGTGTGTAATGCTGAATTTGGGACTGTAAGGTTGAGTGACAATGATATCCAGACTCATAGTGTAAGCCTGAATTTGAGTTAGTGATGAAAGCTTAACGTGGAGTGAACGTGATGTCTAAATGATATTAGCGTGAGGTCAATTGAATGATGTTACGAGTGCGCCTGAGCATGAAGTTTCTAGTTTAATGCCCCACATACATGCTCTATGTGATAAGGAAATAAAACTGAATCATCAAGAACTAGTTGAAGGAATGATAATGTGGGAGGAAACGGGGAACCTACGGACCTGTTGTTATTTACTACCAACTTACGTGGCCAGGGATCGCTCGCACCCGAAAGGAACAGTTTTAACACAGTCCCCATCCGTCCGTCCTTCTTTTCCGTGCTGTTAGGCTGATGACGTGAGCGGGATGTCGAAAGGCGTGAGTGTGAGTTCAGGTGAGCGTGATGGTGGATATGCATGTGTGTGTTACTGTAGGTCAAGACGTAAACCTCTGTCGTGTATTATTTTAGACATAAGTTGTTGAAACTCTGCAAAACTGTTTTAGAATAAATACGAAAATAATCGCACCTTTGTCTTCGATTGAAGATTGCATTGGTTTTATTTTACAGGCGTTCACCAGTCGCACCCATGGTTGTCAGTGACATAGTTAACTGGTTGAAATAAACCATGGCGTTTGGAATAGCAATGAGGTCTTTGATCTGCAATGGAGATGACGTCGATAGCTTTGAAAAATCTCCACTTCTATCTCCACCAAAGTAAGTGCAATACTACTCTCTACAGATGATTCTATACTTTATATACATCTTGCTAAATTAAGTAGATCTCACATTTAGTATAGTAATTAGAAGCTTCCATACTTAGATGTTAAGGAAAAGCTGGCAAGGTTCTAGAACACAGGTTCACTTTCTCATTTAGCTGTAATAAAGACCGAAATCAACGTGCCCTGCGGGGCTCTAACCTGCCTTCACTCGCTGACGCTCGCTCGGTAATACTGTGTGAATTAAATATTAAACTTTGGTATATAAAGGGACCAACCCAACTACTATCCTATATGGGGGACCTGTGTTCTAGTACCTTCCCGGAAAAGCCTTCTCGTAGGTAAGTGGTTCGAATTCCTGCTTTTAAGTTAACCCAGGTTCATCTATTGTGGACATTCATGTAGTTCGTATCCTGCCTAAACTCTCTCAAATGGTCTAATAGAGTTGTTGCCAAACTTAAGAAGCTTGAGCTACCTTGTCGTTTTTAAATTCTACTGTGAGCTACCAATCAAAGAACTATCAACTTTAAAAAAAAAAAAAGTCTTACATTTGTTTATGGAGAAATCAGTGGGGGAATCAAGGTTAGCCAACCAGTGTGTTAACTCAATCTACCGAAAATTTTCCCGCGAGCTACTAGTAGCTTCCGATCGACAGTTTGGCGATCACTGGTCTATAGCTGAAGTGCACCTTTGGTACAAATGGTCGCGGGTTCTATTCGTAATGCGAGAGCTTTTTACGCATTACAGTGGTTCCATTAAATTGTAGGTCCATGTCTTGTATAACCTTGTTGCTTAAAAGAGATAAACAACAACAACGAATCTCACGTAAAACTAAGCTCACCTCCAGGGGCGGACTGGCCCACCCTGCTACCCTGCAAATGCAGGGTGGACCCCCAAACAGTTCGGCCCAATCCATCAATTTTAAAAAGATGTGCTCAATTAATCCTACCAGCATCAAAAATATGGCAGGGTAACTCCCACAAACTTGTGTTTTGCATAAAAGAGACGTAAAGTTAAACTTTCATGAACAGACCTTATTCTTCTTCACGTTTATCGACTTGAAAAGGTTCCGTCTATCAGACAATCAGGTCCTAAAACATTGCGGGGTTTGTGATACAGCAGCTGTTAAAAACGAGCACGTTAACTACTATTTTTTTTTAAATATAAGAAACACAGTAGATTTCAGGCTGTTATTAGATTTGAATACCATTGCCTACTCCGGTCCTTTTACAAGCCGGCGAGTGGGCAATGTTAAGAATCAATAGTTTCGTAGATATTGGTAGTGTGGAAAGTGAAGGTGGAGCCTGAACGCATTTGAACTGCATTGTCCTCAGACCAAGCTTCGAAGAAAGAAATCGGATCAGGCTACGTTTTTTTTTTTTTTTTTTTTTTTTCAGTGCGGTAAAGCGAAAAGAAATTAGTCGCCACTATCAACGATTGTTTTATACAAACCTCAAACAATTACTATGAAGTTGCTGCCCTCGGCTCGTGTTTTATTTGTATATTACATCGAAGAGCAAATCCGATAGCAGCAATTCAATTATTGGAACACCAGTTACGTGTCGTTTATCGTGGAAGGCAGATGTGGTTGTGTCAGTACGGATGGTAGGAATGATTGTAAGATTACTGTAAAGAAAAATATAAAAGTGGTGCTAAAAAGCGAGAACACAAACGAAGATGTGATTTACAAAAAGCTGCATCTGACCCAAAACAACGTAGGCTATTTGAATCTGTGAAGCCCCAAGAAACAAATGAGCGTTATGTGACTCATTCGAGTACTGCAGGACAGTTGTCAGGTATTTTTTTTTCTGTCTAAGGTGTTTATAAATTATAATATATACACCACGTCTTTGGATGATTTAAGTCAATTGTAGCTTATCTTTTATGGCTATTTTTACTTGAAATTACACAACTTTAACAGGCGAACACGAAATTAACTGAACTGTTTGCTGCCGCGTAGTGCTTTCAAACGGGTCAGATCAGGCTTTCACGGGTCAGGGGTCGAGTCAAGCCTGCTTGAGACACGGGTCGGGTCAGGTCACCTACGCTAGGGTCAGGGCTGCTCTAGCCACGGGTCTGCTCGGGTCAACTTTTTTATGCGCCCTTTCGGCTAAATCCTTCTCGGGTCGAGAGGATCGGGTCGACGTTCAACTCGACCCGACCCGAATAGGTTTTAGCCGAAACGACGCATAAGAAAGTTGACCCGAGCCGACCCGTGGCAAGAGCAGCCCTGAACCGACCTGTGACCCAAGTGTAACTGGTGCATAATGAAGATATTAATATTAGGATACATTTCTGGCATTCATATTAATATTATATTATATTAGGTTACAGTATGCAATTCAGTAGAAAATTTCAACCAATTTGATATTAGAATTAATTTATGAGGAAAGAAACTTACATTATTTCTGTCAGTGCTTTAATTATTTAGTGTTTCAAAATTGACTTGAGATTAGTTTTTACTTATTGCACGTGTATATATTTTGGGTTTTCTAAAGCATGACACTCATTTGTTTAAATAAATGGTTTAAATTCATTACATAAAAAACAATAGCACTATATAAATAACTGAAAGCACCAATTCCAGTATTGTGTGTGTTTACAATAAAAAATGATAATGCCAATTACACACTGTATGATTTACTATTAAAATGTTCCCACTTCAAATTTTTTGTAATTAATATTTGGCTTTTGTATGAATATATGGGATACTATTTATGGGTTCGAAGATGTACTTTTATATGTAATACATATGAAGAATGCCAAGTACATTTTTTTTTACATATTTATACAGTGGGCCCTCATTTCAGTTTAGCAGGGTGGGCCCTATGGTTGCCAGTCCGCCCCTGCTCACCTCTTAGTGAATTATTCAAAATTAACGGAGCATTAAAAAGAAGATATAAAAGTAAGTCAGGTAGAATGTACAAAACACTAGTGAATAAATCAACATTTTCTTTTAGAGCAGGTGCAGTTTATGACGTCATAGGCGTAATTGTTAGATTCCCAATTTCAGCCTATATACCAGGGATGCAAATAACCAACAACATTTTACTCACCCCCCAAAAAAGGTACCAGCTTACATCCCACAATAGAAATAATTTACTTACCTTTGAAATAAGTAATAGTGATATTAAAAACTCGCCCAAACCAATGAAACACTCGCCCCGGGCGAGTAGTTATTTGTATCCCGGCTATATACTACACAAAAGATTTTGAAAACAATTAGACCCTATTAGACCTACATTTTTTATTCTTGGTTTGTTTTTGAGCTATTCACTAAATTTCAAAGAATAAAGGTGAACCCTGATAAATGATGCATGCTCCAAAAATATGATATAATTTTAAGTTTTATCATCAATAATAATAATCATAATGCTTGTAGAAAACAATGGCGAACTCTCAAACGCGTGCAGGCCTCTGAATTAGCTAGCGAGCTCATAAAACTCCAATAGGTTGTTCATTCCAGGATTCATAGTATCCAGTTTGTTTAAACTCGTTCGGATTATATACGGATATATATATAAACTTGTTCTCGTTCGGATGTATATAATAGGTCAGAGCAGTGGCGTATTTACGATTTTGTTTCGGGGAGTGCTTTGCCAACTTTCGGGGGGGGCTTTGCCTGAAAATGTGAAAATTCTGCAAGATATTTCATATACTTTACTATAGTAAGTAAGATTTCGGGGGGGGCTTAAGCCCGGAAGCCCCCTCTAAATACGCCACTGGGTCAGAGTATGAGTTATCACTGGCTTAGTATGCATATGTTGATGGACGAACTGTAAATAACTGTAGATATCTTTCAGAAAATAAATTGATGCATTTAAGCTGTTTACAAAATACTGACAAGAAAAATATGACTGAAGAGTCAAAATTACAGTTTAATACTTAATTGCCGTCAATATTTATAATTAATTATACATCGTACAAATTCTAAGTTCACCTATTTTATGATATACTGTAGTGCAATAATCAGTTATTACAGAAGGCATTTCCTACTAGATGGTCTATTACGTCATAGTTTCCTGCTCCTATTCGCAGTAAATCACACTGAAAGAACAAGGAGCAAGCCTCAAGCCTAGCGTTGATAACAGCTATGTTGACAAGCAAATAAGAACATCAATGGTGTAATAGGTGGTTTAGCACATACACTACTTGTATATATGTGATTGCTGGTAAATTGCCAAAGCTAGTTATTTAATTCTCCTACTACGTCCACTCTCCTCCCCTCCTTTACTCAACATACGAGTATTTCTGAAGTCCTTTGTCTGATCGAAAAACGTGCTCTTGCACCATACACCGGGCAATTAGAAATAATAATAATAATAATAATAATAATAATAATAATAATAATAATAATAATAATAATAATAATACTTATTATTATTATTATTATTATTATTATTATTATTATTATTATTATTATTATTATTATTATTATTATTATTATTATTATTATTATTTACTTATCTCCCGGAAACTCCTTCAGTGTTTGAATTGTCCGTCCGTCGATTTTCAGTTTTTATCCGACACCATTACTTCT
This sequence comes from Thermobia domestica, assembly GCF_964235325.1. Lineage (NCBI taxonomy): Eukaryota > Metazoa > Arthropoda > Insecta > Zygentoma > Lepismatidae > Thermobia > Thermobia domestica. Next base: position 111,231,551 of record NC_137463.1, on the reverse strand, counting down.
TTAATTCAAGGTCCCCAACTGTATTCTCCGACAACAAGATGAACAGGCAGTACAGCCGACATCTGGCTTTCTTTAGCAGTCTTTTATCTAAGTATTTATAAGACCTGACTCTGCTTGACTTTGACGATCTCATTAGAAGTGATAGATCTGTGTGGTTCGATGTTGCCCCGTAGTAATTAATTTGTCATTAGATTAATTTAAAAACAGAAGCCACAGTATACAGACTGGCAACTCTGAAACATTAATTTCAGCTGTGATTTTATGATTAAAGTGGGGAAATCTTCTCGCAGATGCTTCAGAGAGACTAAGAGAGAGAAAAAGGGAGAGGCCACTTGGCGCACCAACATCACGCGATTCCCAGCAGGAAGCTCCTGTTTTTCGCACACCATGTTAAGCTGTAGGTACAAGTCTCATATGGGCACCCTGCCGAAAATGACGCCAAACTCAAATTAATCCATTTAACTGATCGTAAGATTCTGCACTTGTAAACTTGGTTGTCTCAAATATTGCTATTATAGTTGATTGGAACGATTTTCGTTCCATATTCGAAGACTTGTTATTTATAGTTGTTCGCAAAACTATATTGGTCTATTGGCCTAGCATTGCCAAAGAGATGAGACGAGAAATAAGGTTTCATCGTCTCGTCTCATAAATGCTGTAAAGATCTCGTCTCGATTTTCAAAAAAAAAAAACTTTTTTTTTTTTGTAAATTTAAATGCTTGACTTTTGGAAGTAATCTTTGTAGAACTTTGCACTTAGAAATAGGAATTTCATATGATGATAGAATACCTACATAGCATTAATTAAGAAATACAAATATCACCCAGATTTGTCAATGTTCATACTCGAGCAAACACAAAAGTTGTTCACAATGCAGATACTAGTAACTGTTTCTAATCAGGACTATACAAGAGGAGGAAGTAAGACTGCTTTACTTTTAGTGTAGAAATAATTTCTTTAAAAGAAAACTGAATATTACATAAATAGTTTAACAATTTAATAGTTGAATAATATTTCATAAATAGTTTAATTATGCAGTGGCAAATGAAGGGGGTTTAATTTCAGACTTCCATTATTTCTTATCTAATTATTAACAAGTGGGTTTCGTTTCAGATTGTGAACCCACTGTAGACTTCTAAACTATGCGAACTCAACACAGAAACTAGTCATAGTATATACAATGGATCTATAAGTTCCAGTTGTAATACAGGAAAGAGGTCAGGGACTGAATTTATTCCTGGGACGCTGAAGCCATTACCTGCTACCTTATCGCTTCTACTGTATGTAAATAGTAGATTTCTAGAACTTCCGACTGCAGTAGAGAAATAAAGTCGGAGTTAAAACATATTCTTCGGACGGTTATTCGATTGTAGAAAACTGCTTCTCGCAACGTCTTACCGTTTTCATTCTATTGAAATCCAAACTGAAAGCAGAAGTAGTAGCGAATCTGTACCGCTACCAGTTTTAGTAGAGATATGTGGGTAAAAATGTGGTATCTTTTCTTGATTGAATCAACTCTAAAACAGCATGTTATTATATACCAGCGTTTCCCAACCGGTGTGCCGTGAATAGGCCGCTGGTGTGCCGCGAGGAATCGAAACAAAATTATTAATTTTATAGCAATCAAATTGCAAAACGTAGGGAAAAATGTATATTTGTATTTCACATTACTATAAACCTCTACTATGAATCTACAAATTTAAGTTTCATACCGGTTACTGTTCTGTACATTTCTAATGCTGAAAAAAGTATGTGTTATCATTGTTATGACCATTATTGCTTCTTTATTGTTGCAGACTATTTCGTAACTTGAAAATTTAAAATATCATTCAATCCTTCCGACAAATTACCTACATTTGTGTTTTAAAAGTAAAAGATTTGTTTGTTCGTTCGTTATTTAGTGATCTTCCTTCTTAGTAAAAGGTTGGACACAGTTTTCAAAAAGAAAGCATATTTTTAAAAAAAAAAAAAAAATCATTAATCCAATATTTTATTGCAGTTGTTTTCTATTTTTAAATTAGAATGAAAAATAATCATAATGATTTACCAGGGGAAAAACCCAGTGATAGACCTTTCTTCTCTGTTAGGTGATCAATAATCACAGAAAAAATACCACTGTGTTTTATATTTACAATGCCGCGAGATCCAAGTAACAACCGTAGTGTGCCGCAAGTTGAAAAAGGTTGTGAAACGCTGCTATATACACTATATAAATTGCCCTTTCTGTTCTATAGTAATGCACTTTGAAATCGAAAATTGTTAATTTCTACTACTTCCGGTTTGAATAAAGGGTTATGGATGAAATGGGCCCTATTCTTGGGATGCTGAATTGATTCTTTGAAAAGAAAACTTACCGCTCTGTGATCAGTGACGTAACTAGAGGGAACAAACGGGGCTTGTGGTCCGAGCGCCAGATTGGGAAAGCGCAAATATTTGAGAAGCATTTTGGTTTGGTTGGTAATTTGGCGCTAAGGCGAGTTCTTGCCCAGGGCTGCAACTAGCGTATTTCCGTCGCTGTCTGTGATGATCAACACATTGAAACTGGAATTTGTTTATCTCTGTTACTTCCCGTTTATATAGAATGTTAATGTAGAAAAGGAAACATATTCTTGGGACGCTAAATCGTTTCCAAAAGATTCTTATTGCCTGTAGTCAATTTTGCTCTATGGCAATCAAGGTTGAAAATGGAAGTGGTCAATTTCTACTACTTCCAGTTTGACTAGAACAGTGGTTCTCAAACTTTGAGATAACACGGATCCCCTGTTGATTCGGAAAGTGATCTGCGGACCCCTTTGCAATGCTATCTGAAAATTCACATGGTATTAAAAAATATAAAAGTACTATTACCAGTGACAAGAAAAAGATAAAGAAAAATAATGCAATATTTAATTTATTCTACAGATACACGATTGTTTCCTAGTAAAATTTCAATTCAAAACTTTCAAGATTGAAAATCAATGTCTTTTCTCTCTCTTTTTTTTTTTTTTTAAAGGAAATCCACTTGATAAACAATAAAATATGGGGTCACTAATGTGAGGAATGAAATTCTTTGTATTTTTCCATAAGTGCATTGAAATTTGGAATAAGTTTTGTCATCATCAATCTTACGTCCGATTCCACATTAAAACGATTTCGCTTTAAGGTTTTAATTCTGCAAAGAGCAGAAAAGGTCTGCTTAGATAAGTAAGTGGTAGGGAAAGGCATTAAATATTGCAATGCCTTTTTAGACAACTCTTCATAATCACAACATACATGCAACCAAAAGCTACAAAGTTCATTTTCTTTGAAATTGTTTTTCCATCAAATATCAGAGGAAGTAACAGTTCTTGTTCTGTGTTAGAGAGATTCATACATTGTATGCCATTTATTTCTACACTAGTGAAACTATTTTTAATCCAATAGGACAGGGAAATATTGTCGAAATTTTGCAGCTAATGCTCTCAAGTATCCTACAAGTATTTTGTGCATTTCAGCAGAGAATTTTTAACCTGAAGAATCAATGAAATCCTTGAGCACTGGAAATGAATAGTTATTGCTTTTTTACTCGTACTGCCCACAGCTGCAGTTTTTTTTAATTTTAAAAATAATTTCTACATAACAGCTATGAGTTCCATTTTATTACAACACATTTCAATTTTTAGGCGTCGCGGACCCCACTTTGAGAACCATTGGACTAGAATATTAATATACTGGATATATATTCATACGACGTTGATCGAATAAAGAAAACACATTTTGCTACCTGTTATCGCTTTTGCTTTGTGGAGGTAAACATTGAAACCAGAAGTAATAATACATTCCTATCATTTCTGGTGTTAGCAGAGAGATGGTGATGAAGGTATTATATTTTGTTGAGGCGCTGAATAGGTTCAAAAAATCCACTTATTAATATCTCTTACCGTTTCTGTTGCAATACTTATTGGCAGACACACAGACAGGCAGCAGTTCTTTCGTTTTCCGATACTTATGAATACCAATGGGGGGGCACTGTGTCACAGTGGTAGAGGACTTACCTCTAATGCGTAAAGTCCCTGGCTCGATACCCGATTAAGTAAGTTTGTTGAGGACAACATCGTGTCTGATACATTTTTCGGGGTACTCCCGTTTCCTTCCAGTTTCTCATTCCACCAATTCTTCCATCATCATTCACTTGCCTTAATCATCGTCTCCCTTAGCCTAAATGGCATAATTGTGGGACGTTAAACTGAAAGATTTCTTTTTTATTTCACTTATGCATAACATAGTTTAGAAGTCTAATGACAAGAAATTAAGTATTCAAAATGTGCTTTGTGTTACATTACAAGCCACATGCTCTTAATTGTTAGCATCATGTGTGTTCTTGCTAGCAGTAGGTCTGTTGCTGTTAGAATGTCGTTTTATTAATATTTTATATTAAACAGACATAAATATGAGCAATATGTTCAATTATTATTTTGAAAGGAACAACATACTTTTAACGCCACAAAAATAATTTTGTATGTCGATTTTTTCAAAACTTCGCATTAAAATTTACCCTTAAGGATAATAATTTGTTAAGAGTCATCTATCGACTGAAATGTTTTGTTTGCAAGTATCTATCTAAATACAGTATATGTATATTTAATATTTTTTGAAATAGAAATTGAAGAGTTAATCACAATTTTTGGCTATATCTCATTAACCATACTACTCATACTGTTGTCTTGCTAGGGGTATAATGAAGAGCCTCATGAACGTATTCATCAATATCAGTCACACCTCATTAAATGGACTGGTTCTCCTTCAGTATATATATATATATATATATATATATATACATACATTTACAAAATAAATAGTTTTCTCTCAATTTCCTTGAAAAATACGCATGACTTTTACTCGGAGCTCCTCCGTGGCTAAGCGGTTAACGTACGCGCCTATGGCGTGGGAGACCCGGGTTCGATTCCCGGCGGGAGCTCATGTGGTTCGGATTCCACGTTAATCAGTAGGTCCACGTCCCATATAGCCTCGCTGCTGAACGGGACGTTAAACTCAAAATCAAGTCAACTCAACTTTTACTCGGACGCATATCATTTTGTTCTACTCAGTGAAGATCAGTCGCGGATCTAGAAGATAAAAACTGTGGGCAGTCAAAACCCATAGGCATATCATGAGTACTATACATTTTCAGAAATATATATCCTAAATAATAACTTATTTTTGTTACTAAAAAAAACTAGGGGGCCCTAGGCCCCCCAGCCCCAGGCTAGTCCACCATTGGTGAAGATCTATCGATTGCTACATCACCTTAAGACAAAATCTTTGTCCGTACAATTATATGGTATCAAATTGCAAGATCAACATTTGAAGTTAAACCATATTTGTAATTGGAGTATATTGTATAATGTGCAGGTGCGCACCCAGAATTTTTTGTTGGGAGAGGTCTAGGCTTTGGGGGCGTGCAATACTACAAGCCACTACGTCTGTTACATTGAACGAGTATTATTCTGTACACGAAAAGACTGTAAGTGATTGTAAAATACTTCCACCTACAGTACATAGACCCTATATATATATATATATATATATATATATATATATATATATATATATATATATATATATATATATATATATATATATATATATATATATATATATATATATATAAAAGATGTATGTATGTATGTACTAATGTCAAAAATGATTGTCGCATATCTATAACTGTCTTCTTGTAAGAATATACTTTGATAATGATTCTGCAGGGTACTTTTAATACTGATACTATGTCTATAATTGGGAAATGTATATTTTTGGTAAATTTCATAGGAAAAGAATTACAAGTACGAAAATTAGAATGAGTAAAACAAAATGTTGCTAAATGGACAAGAAAGTTTTATTTTCGTTCTATTGGTTTTATTTACGGCTCTTTTGACATGAAATTTGCCACATACATGTCTTTGCCAATTGTACACATACTAACATTATAAGAAATACCGGGCGAATTCTTTATCAAATTATATTCCTACAACAACGCATTTATACACATGTGACAATAATTTTGGACATGTGTGTACACACACACACACACACACACACACACATACATACATATATATATATATATATATATATATATATATATATATATATATATATATATATATATATATATATATATATATATATACAGGGTGGTTCAGTAATGTTGGACAGCCCTGAATAAATCGGAAACCAGAAGAGATATTAGCAAGAATTTGGTGGATCCAGATACTTGTGGAAGGGGGACGTCTTTTGAGGTACCACACAATGTTACCAGGTCAACAGTGTTGCCAGCTCAGTACAAAGTTGTATTTTTTTAAATGGAACATATAGAAGTTTATGCCATCAAAAGAATTAGTACAGAATGTGAATACCAACAAGCGAAAGCGCATCTGTCAGTGTTGCCAAATAAGGAAGTTATAAAGCTTCAAAGAACAAGAAATTAAAGTGTCCGTAGGGCAAAACTAGCAAAAAGGCAAGAAAAATAATACTACGGAATGAAAAGGAGTAACCGAAAGAGTAAACCAAAGAACGCACAGCATCCAGTGAGTAACAGGGTTGCCAAAGCAAAGGAGGAAAAATTGAAAATTTTGCAGTTGCTATAGGAGGAAAAGTGCCCATATGACATAATGCTGGAAACACCATAGAAAGTCTATGTAAGAGTCAGGAATCCTAATCGCGTTTGTTCGAAAGCGATATCTCTAACCGTTTTCGAGATACACCAAAGGTGTGCGGAGTTTGCAACACTGCATAATAATTCCCTTGCCCTCCAAACTACAGGAACGAGTAATGAAAATGATACGCCCAACAAAATGTAAGAACTACACGGGTCTAATCGTCAAATTAATTATGCAGTGTTGCAAACTCCGCACACCTTTGGTGTATCTCGAAAACGGTTAGAGATATCGCTTTCGAACAAACGCGATTAGGATTCCTGACTCTTACATAGACTTTCTATGGTGTTTCCAGCATTATGTCATATGGGCACTTTTCCTCCTATAGCAACTGCAAAATTTTCAATTTTTCCCCCTTTGCTTTGGCAACCCTGTTACTCACTGGATGCTGTGCGTTCTTTGGTTTACTCTTTCGGTTACTTCTTTTCATTCCGTAGTATTATTTTTCTTCCCTTTTTGCTAGTTTTGCTCTACGGACACTTTAATTTATTGATCTTTGAAGCTTTATAACTTCCTTATTTGGCAACACTGACAGATGCGCTTTCGCTTGTTGGTATTCACATTCTGTACTAATTCTTTTGATGGCATAAACTTCTATATGTTCCATTTAAAAAAACACAACTTTGTACTGAGCTGGCAACACTGTTGACCTGGTAACATTGTGTGGTACCTCAAAAGACGTCCCCCTTCCACAAGTATCTGGATCCACCACACTCTTGCTAATATCTCTTCTGGTTTCCGATTTATTCAGGGCTGTCCAACATTACTGAACCACCCTGTATATATATATATAAATTCAATGTTCCGGGTAGGGCACTGCTGGTACTATTTTGTTTATTATTATATTATAGACGTATTATTTTGGGCTCCTCCGGGGGAGGCAATGCCTCCCCGAAAAGGTGTTTGGAAGAAACTCGGTAACGCGTTTTTTATAGAAGAAAGGGTACAAATGAAGTATAAGATCAGATTTCATGCTATATCAATCATTTGCCTGTTAAAATGTATAGTTTGATTGGTAAAGTGTACAAATGTGTTTTGAGTTAGGAAGTTTTTGAGGTGTCGGACCTGATGGACTCCCCGTGGGTGCGCTCCTGCTAATGTGTATCTTGAAACTGATAAATGCTTTTTCCTTGTATTTAGAATCACTATCAATTTTATACTTTATATACTACGAAGAATGGAACACCCAACAGTGTGTTGGAGAACTAAGACTTGAGTGAACTAGTTTTGTCCACGGAACTCGTGAAATTTCACTTCGATTCAAAAACGGATGAAAATTCTCACGTTCCTCATCTCTTCGCGAATTTAAGAATGGACTTCTCGTTTCGCATTGAACAATAATTTATTTGGAACAATTATTTGGTTCAAATATTTTAGTATCGGAGTTTACAAGTTAAATATCTTGTAAACGTCAATAGCTAAGCTAAGCAGTACTTAAAAGACATTACCTTATGAGTCATTTACGAGTTTCAAACATAACTTAAGTTCGAAGGAAAAAATGATAGAGCGACAGATTGATAAAGATGCCGTAAATAAGAATCAGTTATGCTCTCTCTATAAGAGTCTATCAGATGTTGTATAACATATTGTAAACCTTTATTTGATCTGTTACTATTTGCAGTTGTATCTGGTTGGCGCCGATATTATCCGGATTCATTGTACACGAAGGGAAAATAACATTCGGTTTAGAGCACGTGGACAACACGACAAAATGATGAAAGGAAATGACCCTGATAGGTATTTCTTACTGGACTTTAAACGTTCAAGACTTCTTTTTATTATTATTTTTTATTTCTTTTTCCTAAATCACGAAAGAACGAGTACAGGAAAAGTAATAAATAAAATGTAGGAGTTTTCCTCCTTTATATATATGTGTGTGTGTGTGTGTGTGTGTGAGAGAGAGAGAGAGAGAGAGAGAGAGAGAGAGAGAGAGAGGGAGGGAGTTTTCCTCAAGCTGTATATCTAGGTGTATTCTTTTAAATTCTGAACGAAAACCTAACATATGTGCCTTTTGTTTCCTTCGCTCCAAGTTTGATTGCCTGTTTCGACTCAGCATCGTTAAACAATTGGGACATTGAATTAGGAAGGAGCGAAGTACTGTCTAGAAATCTCGAGTTACTGATATTTCGGGGTGAATATCCGACTATAGTCTTCGTGGACTGTAAACCCCACATTAGTCCATACTTGCATATACTGCAGTTTTGTTCCATCTAGAATTCTACCTTACAGTTGCTTGATTTTTAAAGGCATGCAATTACGTGAAGTAGTTTAATAATTCATTCAAGTCTGGCATGCTCGAGAAAATTGAGAGAATAGTGATTGTTATTAATACACACAGTGTAATATCTCAGGCAACAACTGAAATAATATAGTGCATACACCGAAAAACGTATTGATTATACTAATGATCATTAAAATAATGAAATATGGATATAACTAGTTTGCAATTACGCCAGCCAGGGTAGATGGGGAGGGTCGAAGTTGGTACTCGGGGTGTTGTAGAACAGGAAACTTCTGAATAGGTTAAATTCTGTGTGCAAGGCTACTTGTTCCAACTTAAGGTGTCATAAGGATCAATGTCCGAAATGATGATGACTTAAAGAACTCATACCAGAAAAAAAGATATCGGCAAATAATAATACTGGACAGAAGAGAAGCTTTAATGCTAGAGTTCGCAGAGCACTGAAGACTGTCACCAAGAACCGTACCAAGTGATTGTTACCAATGGCCGTACCAGGTGATTGTCACCAATGGCCGTACCAGGTGATTGTCACCAATGGCCGTACCAGGTGATTGTCACCAATGGCCGTACCAGGTGATTGTCACCAAGGACCGTACCAAGTGATTGTCACCAAGGACCATACCAAGTGATTGTCACCGAAGAGCGTACAAAGTGATTACGGAATTCAATGAGCATGTGGTACATCTATTGTAACAATCACTATCTGCCCATGAGTTGCATAACCTAAACATCCGTGGTTGGTTTATAAGTTCCAAACCGCTGATCACCGCCAACAATGCAACAAGAGTGCCGAAAACATGCAAAGTGAACTATTTATGATCGGAAACGCGTAATGTGGACCAATGAGTCCTCTTTCAACTTATTTCCAACATCCATGATGTTCGTGTAATAGTAAATCCGCAAAGAATACTCTACTCCGAACTTTCTCTTCCTTGCCGTGAAACAGGTGGCTGTGTGGTGCTATAGGCCACAATTTCTTGGTATTCTGTGGATCCAGTGATTATGTTCACAGAACGCATTACTACTAGTGATTATGGAAACATTTTATATAAACACGTGAATCCTATAGTCCAGGTGCTGTTTACAGCGAATGACATAATTTTCTTAGATGATAATGCGTGAGTTGACTTTGATGAAGCTGTGGAGCTTGATTTCATGAACGTCGGGATAAAGGACAATAATCTCACTTGGATAACACATATCTCTGTATTATTGCATACTTGTGATCAGTTCTGGAGCTCAGATTCCAGAGCAGATATTCTTCTTCATACTCGCTGACGGAATTGAGTGTCGCACTGGATGAGGAATGGTACAGTATTCCTCTGGGAACCATTCATAACCTATGTGTCTCTGTTCATGACGAATCAGAACTCTTCTGCAGGCTAGCAACGGTCTTACTAAGGAGATTAATTGCATTTTTTTGGTGTTGTCATTGTTTTGATAATCATCTCTCACTAACATTTTAAAGTCTGCTGGTGATAAGAGTAGGCAGCAGGCACCTACCAAGGTCTCATTGTTTCCATGCCAAAATGCATTGCTGCTGTTCTGCGAGCCAAAAGTAGATATAGCAGATATTAAGTAGGTGGTCATTATGTTATGGCTGGTCAGTGTATATTCGTTTTATAGTGTCGCAAATGATTGAGTTGTTTCTCAGTCTTGAGCGCTGAAAGCCAAGAAAGTCACCGTGTTGATATTGACAAAGTAGTAAACGGATTCCTCCTCAAAACGGTTCGCCAGTTTGGAAATTTGTGAGCAGATCCAGAAACTTCGGCGAGTTCTGATATATTAGTTGTGAACATTTTATGTGTTAATCTATTTAGAAAGAAGCTGTTTGTTAAATATTTTTGAGCAATTGCTTAATAATAATAATAATAATAATAATAATAATAATAATAATAATAATAATAATAATAATAATAATAATAATAATAATAATAATATGTGCAATTCTTTGCATAATACGAGTGGCCCCACGTACCGTAGTCGCCAACCTACGTTGCGAGAGAGGTACCAAGTTCGATTCCCTGTGGGGACACTCGGTCGAAAAAGTGTAAAAAGCTTTTTCAGGCCAGCCATCCTGAATGAGGTTTTCCTGGATTTTTCTCATTCACACCAGGCAAATGCCGGGGTGGCACCTAACTTGGAAAAGGTCTCATTATATCCAGGATACATAAAAAATTCGTTAAGGATTTCTTTTTCTAAAATAAACTTACAGTTTAAGAAGTAGCAATGTCATAAAAAGTTTGGTTTGCATGGCATGATACTTTCTCCATTAATATTGAAGCCGCACGTGGAAGTACTAACCCTTCCAATTAGAATGTTGATGGAAAATATTGTTGGGACGTTTAATCGAATACAGGAAAACTGCATTCCGCTATCTGTTACCGTCTTTACTCCATAGCGATCAACGTTACGGGGGGGAAAAAGCTTAGTCTCTACCACTTCCGGTTTAAATATCACATCTATCAGCGAGTTTAAAGTTCATAACTTTCGACCCCTTCTACGTCTTGGCCAACAGTGGTGTTTCACACTTCAAGTAGTTCTTGAGCTTTTTGTGTCCCGGACGGACGGATACACGGAAAGTGTAGGGCCGATAACGATATATGTAATATACTAATTACTTTTCATAATTCATTCTGTAATACTGAACTGTTTTGTCTTTTATATTTTGATTTTCTTGTTATAAAATTGTAAAAATGACGGATTGACTTGGCAACATACCCTTAAGGGTTTTCGCTACCGTCCCCCCTATTTTTAGTATTTTTAAAAAATGGAATGAAATTAAATATTTCAGTTTAACATCCCATGATTATATCCTTTAGGCTAAGGTAGACTTATGATTAACCCTTTGACTACCAACGGGATACGTGTGTCCCATGCGAATAATTCAAACATCGTTGGAAATTTGTTTTAAAAAAAATGAAATCTTTAAGTTTTACGTCCCACGTTTATGCCGGTTAGACTAAAAGAGACGGTGATAATGAGAAATGAGTGAAATGGAAGAATGAAGAAAGTGGGATGAAACGGGAGAACCCCGAGAAAACCCACGAGCACAGTGTTAGTCCACACGCCAGAATTTCTTTTGAGAAAATTATAAAAAACAATGCATCCCCATCCCAGTTTAAGTTGTTCTCCCATCAGTTCAGATGTGATCAGGAGACTGTGTTTAGTTTCCAAAACTTTATACAGATATCAGGAGTATCCGACATTAAAGGAGTCGTACATATAAAACGACGTTCACATTTAAAAAATAATGGTAGTCAAAGGGTTAAGGCAAGTGAATGATGGTAGAAGAATGGGTGGAATGAGAATGTAGGACGAAACGGGAGTACCCCCCCCCAAAAAAAATCCACGAACACGATGTTGCCACTACAACTTTATTTTGCCGGGGATCGAACCAGGGACTCCACGCACCAGAGCTCTACCAAGTGCTCCACCTCTGAGCCACCGTGTCTCCAGTTTTTTAGAGAGTAACTTAATGAAGAATATAAAGAAACTGGAAAGTGAACCAGGTGCTATCTACAAAATCATATCAAATGAACTAATAACTGCTTCTAAGCTTTCTCTTGTAGGCTTAAAAAAATGTGAATGCGCACTTTACGACGTCATAACTGACGGCCACTCAAATTTCTCCACTACATGAAAAGTCTTGAAAACAACAGTTACTTTATATAATAGCATTTGGCACATATTATCTGACAGACTTTTTACATTTAAAAAAAATCTTCATAGTCTATCTATTAGGATCCATTAGAATTCAAAAAAGTCGTAATGAATGAATGCAACTAAGACACTTAAGCTAGAAAAGCATAAGAAATAAAGTCTTAATGAACACACAATTTATTTTCAACTCAATTGCTAATTTCTCGAAAATAATCAGTGCAGATAAGATAGGCTAAATTCCTATCATAGGATATTATTTATGTGGAACTAGTTAAAACTCTCCTGGAACTTTATAAGGACAGGTGAACGTACTGCACTTGCGTGACTAATACAATTATTTCCGTAATAGAGCACATTTTTAGCGATCAAAACACCTAAACTCTGTCAAAGCAGTGCGCTAATATTATGGGTAAAAAGGAAGGCAGTGTTGGAAAAATTCTGTTACTCCTCTATGGAAACGTGCTCGTGGGTTTTCTCGGGGTTCTCCCGTTTCCTCCCACTTTCTTCATTCCACCATTTCACTCATCTCTCATCATCACTGTCTCCTTTAGCCTAACCGGCATAACCGTGGGACGTAAAACTTAAAGATTTCATTTTTTCCTCTATGGAAAATTATTATTATTAGTAGCAGTAGTAGTAGTAGTAATAGTAGTAGTATGATCTTTCATTTGCCGGTATTGTTGTTTTTATAGCTATACTTAAAACAGACATGATACCATCTTTTCAGTATCTCCTTATTTATCTGAATTGCTTCCTCATTTATTGATGATTAGCGTTCCCATTCGATAAAGTGTCCAGATAAATCTAACAATCGTAGATACATTAATTTATGTTAAAACAAATGATACTGCAAAATTGAAAAGGATCTAACATGCAACTACAGGGGTAGAGAGAAAAAAAATCTAAAAACTTCATACAGGACACGTAAGTTTGGCCCTCCACTGTACAACACATGTTGCGGTTGCCGATCGTTTTTAGTTTTCATTGTGTTATGTAGACCTTCCTCTTCCGTCAGCAGTAACCAGTTCACCTGTGAGTGTCGAGGTGTGAAAGTGGTGCGTTAAAATGGGCGACCTAACAGACTTCCAAAGAGGCATGAAGGTTGGTGCCCGTCTGGTTGGAGCTTCAGTGGCAACAGTGGCGAACATTGTGGGGGTATGGAAAGGCACTGTGTCCAATGTCACGGGGGCATACACAATTCATGGGCAAACAACGTCTGCAAAGCAACACAGTGGTCGAAAGACAATCCTGTCAGATAGGGACTGGAGGGAATTAAAACTGATTGTAGCAGCTAAAAAGAAGACCACTGCAATGAAAATTACGTCTGAACTCAATTCCGGCCTACATAACCAGGTTTCATCGAAAACAGTGCGACAGGATCTTCATAAAATGAAAATTCATGGCTGGGCCGCTATCGTCAAACCCCTGTTCACAGCAGTAAATGCGAAGAGGCGTATCCAGTGGTGCAAGGACCACAGGGCGTGGACTCATGAGCAGTGGAAACACGTAATGTGGTCCGATGAGTCGATCTTCACCTTGTTTCCAACAACCGGTCGTGTTTACGTATGGAGAATACCGTCGTAGGCCTATGATACAGACTGTCTGCTCCCAACTGTAAAGCATGGGGTGGTTCTGTTACAGTGTGGGCAGTGATATCGTGGTTTTCTGCAGGTCCCATCATAGCCCTGCATGGAATGATGAATGCTAAGGCGCATGAGGCCATTTTGGAGGACCAGGTTCTACCCAGGGCCCAAATATGGTTCCTTGATGGCGATGGCATCTACCAAGATGATTTGGCACCCTGTCACGCTGCAAAAACGGTGAAATCATGGTTTGAGGAGCATGACCAGGAGCTATCACACCTCCCCTGGGTCCCACAATCACCAGATCTGAACATCATTGAGCCATTGTGGTCTGAGTTAGAAAGACGTGTTCGGTCTCATTGTCCTCCACCAGCATCCCTGAAGGAACTGGAGCATGTTTTGGAGAAACAATGGTACAAAATTCCACACACCACGATTCAGGAGCTGTATACGTCCATTCCACGTCGGATCCAAGCTGTTTTGAACCCAAAAGGAGGCCCCACACCATGTTAGGTTTGATTTTCACAGTTTTGCAAACGTTTTAGATTTTTTTGTCCAACCCCAGATACATTAATTTATGTTAAAACAAATGATACTGCAAAATTGAAAAGGATCTAACATGCAACTGTATTATTACTTTTTAAATATGTTAATTGGCAACACGTTTTCTTCGTAAGAAATTCTCGATCAGTAGGTAGTCAAGAAATGTGACGCGGTAGCAGGTAATGTATATTGATCTCCCGTACACACTTCGTCCTGAGACGCTTGCGAATTGTTTTGTTTGCAGTTGGCGTTGCGAGATAGAATTTGTGACCAATATCACAATTTTCTTGACACGCCAATTGACGGATCCCCCTTTGGCACTATGGGTCTCACTTCGCTTGCTGCCCTTCTCCTGGTGGTTTTCGTGGGTGAATGTTTCACAAAGGGAGCTTGTGTGGAACGGGCCGCAATAGTTTTCACAGTAGTCAATCGAGTGTCAATTCATTCTCCCGACACTATTTCACAATGCGTACGTACGAAAACTTAGCATGGAAAAGGGCCAGTATATAACCCTCCCAAAACAGGTTGATTTTCAGCGCCATTTGATAACACTCACTACCAACACTCACGCATCTATAAGGTCAGCGTCAGACACAACACTGCTCCCAGCAGCAAATCCATAATTCCAGTATGATACACCAAGTGGCAGCACCAAATAGAAAATTGTCATATATACGGCGAAAAACCTTCTGAACTCTCCCTATAGAACATCATCTCTGTGCTTGGTTCTGATAACAATGAATACTCGTGATATAGAAGAGCCGTTCCGTACCAGCTTTACTCATGATGTTTTAGTGTTTATTCACGATTATGAAGCGATACGAGAGATTATTGCTATTATGCGAAAATTGAAATATCAGAAACGAATGGGAATATGGTGGCTCAGTGGTAGTGCTCACAGCTGTCACAATGGGTCTCTAGTTCGATCTTAAATGATGAATTTTCTATTAGACATGTTCGTGTGTTTTCTCGTAGTTCTCCTGCTTCCTCCCGCATTCTAATTCTACCAATTCTTTCATAATCGTTCACTTTTATTAATGATCTGTCTTTTTGGCCTAAAGGACATAACGCGTAGGGTATTAAAGATTTAATTTGTTTTACATAGTGAAACACAGAACTGAAGCCGAAAGATTTTATCAGTACTATTCGTAAGGAATTACAAACGATTAAAATTTTCTTTTCTACAGTAAACGCACACGTGTAAAAGTTTACCTGTAATAGGACTCTTTTGCGTACTTCGAAATTTAACTTAAATTGAAATTTTACCATGACCTCAGGTTTGCTGCAAACGTAAGAAAATATGTAAAAATGAAAAAAAATGTTTAATAATACTGTAATGCAAAAACTCAACTACATAATATGCTGTATAAATAGGATACAGATCTTCATATTCCCACAACGTCGATGGTAATAATAATAATAATAATAATAATAATAATAATAATAATAATAATAATAATAATAATAATAATAATAATAATAATGACACTGTGGCTCAGTGGAGCTGCTTCGTGGCTAAGCGGTTAGCGTCCGCGCCTTTGGTGTGGGAGACCCAGGTTTGATTTCCGGCGAGAGTTCATGTGGTTCGGATTCCACGTTAATCAGCAGGTCCACGTCTCATATAGCCTCGCTGCTGAACGGGATGTTAAACTTAAAATCAACTCAACTCAACTGTGGCTCAGTGATAGAGCGCTTTTCTCTGGTGAGTGGGATCCCTGGTTCGATCCCCGCCTAAGTTAGTTTTGGGGGAAAACATCGTGTCCGTGGGTTTTGTCCCGTTTCCTTCCACATTCTCATTCCACCAATTTTTCCATCATTCACATGCTTTATCATTCTCTCCCTTAGCCTAACGGGCATAATCGTAGAACGTTAAAGTGAAAAAATATAATAATCATAGTGTAACGGTGATACGTAACTAGTTCACATCTCACCTACGAGATTGCTCCTAAAATTAGTGTTGCCCAGAAGACGAGATTTCAAGCTGTCTAACCTCAAAAAGGAGTGAAAATGCTTTCTTGTCCCAAACAAGTATATTTGTTTCTATTAGAATAGCTCTATCTCGGCTCATATCTTGGACGACGAAAATTTTGTCTCGTCTCCTCTTCTCGTGGGCAAAATAGACTTCAGAAATTTAATAGTACTAGTTTCTTCAGATGTAAATTACTCATTTTACTCATATTACTTGTAAATTTTACTCATATTAGGAATTTCTTATATAAGGATGACCTTATATATATCGTATTTACGTAACTTAGCGACTATCTATATGTCTTGAGTCTAAAGAAATTATAGCCTATTCCATTTTTTGATTGGGCATGTGGAAGTCAAGCATGTAGGCTATTAGTAAACTACGTACTGTATATAAGTCGTGTATACTTATTTATCTTTTAAATCCGCACCGGACTTAATGAACTACCGTCTGCATTATTCAAATTATTTTTTATCCTTTTGGTAGACCTCAGGTAAAAGTGTTTTATGCAAATGAAGGGTACTTCCTGAGTCAGTCTCCTTGGTCAGCCCTTGAAGAACTGATCGGAAAATTCCTTCTCTTTTACTTTCCTTAGTCACGTGCATCTATATCCGTATAATATCTGTTTACATGTTATTTATGTATTCATTAATACTAAATATAGAAAGTTAAAAACATAATACCATCTGCAGAAATCCAATTTATTCTAGTTTACTCTGGTGGCTTGAGTCTCGCAGAAACAATCAGTTCTATATCATCTGCCGAGCGCGCAACTCAAAAAGCTATCAGCCAGAGGAAACAGAATGGGTTGCCTTTCTAAGCGAAGGCTCAGCCGTCAAATGAGTCACACTCGGAAACGAAAGCTTTCGCAAGTTTACGTAAGGTCAGTATCATTCACGTGTTGCTTATCATTGATCCCCATTTTAAAAAGATTCCAATTTATCTATCTAATTTTAATTTATTTATTTATTACAGTTTTTTTTTAAATTTCAAATCGTCATTTATCTCCCTTTTTAAAAGCTGTTAGTTCATAATAGTTCATAGGATATTTTAATACTTTATCAACAACGTGAAACAATTTTAATTACACGTACAGATTAGAGACCTGCACGGGCCGAATTTTTGGCCCGAGCCCAATCCAGCCCGAATGTACCTAGGCCCGGCCCAGTCCGGGCCCGAAAAGTTTTGGAGATTTTCGGCCCGAGCCCGGCCCGGCCCGGCCCGATAAGTTTTTTAAAATTCTTGGCCCAAGCCCGGCCCGGGCCCGAAAAATTTTAAGTCTCATTTTGTAACATTTTTCAAGGGCACACTTCTTCAACGTTTGCCTTTATTCTAATTATTGTTTAAAGAAAGTGAATGATTATTAAAGAATTGCAATTAATTGGCCCTAGCCCGGCCCGACTTGAAATCAGTGTCGGTCCGCCCAAGCCCGGCCCAGCCCAAAGAGATGAGTCGGCCCGCCCAAGCCCGGCCTGTGGTGCTGGTCTCTAGTACAGATGAGAATGAAGGAATTATCGATAGGTAGGTGGTTAGTTCTTTAAATTAATTTATTTTATTTATAATCACATGGCTGTATTTGCAGTTGTTTCCACCGGGAAATTTAATTATATCAGGCTTAAACTTCCTCTCCCCTCACTTTGTCTCAATTAGGGATAGCCAAAATTTTCCCGGGATCGAAATTTTACTTTCCGGATTTCGGAAAAATTCCGAAATTCGGAAAAATGCTTTGAATAAATAAAGTTTGATACATAAACTGAAGTCATTAAATGGTGTCAGAATTTTTATTTTTTCAGCTGTCCATTGATTTGTATGGGGAATTATTTTTGTATATTGTATATTCGAGTATACTAAAATTTTAATGATTTGATTTTACTGACTTTGCCTTCAAATCTTTTTAAATATTTCTTTCTTTGTGGAAATGATATTCTGATCTCTATTATTTTAATAATCAATTTAATTTAAGGATTAGTATTAGGATTTAGATTTCTGGACTTTTGGCACCAATAGCTGTGTTAGCTCATCACGTATGAGGAGTAACGTCCCTCGGCGATCAAACTGCCCAAGGAATTGGGGAGGAAGAAAGGAATGGAGAAGGAAGGAAGCGGCCTGGGACCGTTACGTTAGGTAACATCCTGGCATTTTGCCTGGTATGAATGAGGAAAACCACTCAAAATGGATGGCCTGTAAAACTTTTATAGAAGGAATCGAACTCAGAACCACTCTCAGAAAAGGCAAGAGCGTTAGCAATAACACTATGTGGGGATATATATATGAAAAATAAAATATTTGAGTTTTACGTCCCACGGTTATGCCGGTTAGGCTAAAGGAGACGGTGATTATGAGAAATGAATGAAATGGTGGAATGAAGAAAGTGGGAGGAAACGGGAGAACCCGGAGGAAATTCACACACACGGTGTTTGTCCACCACAAGGTTCACTTGGAGGGAGCAGGGCATGAACCCGAGACCCCATGCACCAGAGGTGAGCGCTCTAACACTGAGCCACCGCAGCCATATATATATAATATAGGATGCTCCAAAATGACCTTTCGAACTTCGATCGCGTGTAAATTAGCAATGGGAATAAATAGAAAGGTGCTGCTTGCGGCATAATGTTCACACACACATGAAGTTTTACTAGAAGTTTAACACAGGTCACTGTGTACGTCATCTGTAGCTCGCAGGATATCTAAGTGATAATCTAGTTCTGCCCACGTCCGGCCTAACATGTACTCCGTAATGTTTTCAAGTGCTGCGCCGATGCGAGCTCGCAATTCCTGCAGGTACTGTGCTTGACTCTTGTAGACCACCACCTTCACAAAATCCCAAAGAAAAATTTTAGTGGGGTGATTGGGTCCTCCTCGACCAATTCAGCAACCTGGAAATGTCGTCGAAAGCGCTTCTAACGATCGCGGCCCAGTGAGGAGAGGACCGTCCTGCTACAGCAGGATATCAGATTGCAGGTGTTCGACCTGTGCAAATGCAAACTGTTCCAAAATGTCCAAATAAACAGTCGCGGTGATTGATGCTTCTTCAACGAAAAGAGGCTGCACCACGTGGTCATAGATCAGACCACATCAGACACGTTTACCTTTGGACTGCCACGCACAATTTCCCGGCTCATATGGGGGCTCTCCAAGCCCCATATCCGGACATTGTGTCTATCCCGTAAACATAAAAGCACACTTTGTTCGAAAATATCACATTTGTCAGAAAGTTTGGGACCTGGTCGATGTGATTCAGAATCTCAATTACAAATGCTTTGCGCTTTGGCCTGTCATCAGGTTGAAGCATAAGCAGCAGTTACAACTTGTAGGCATGCAGCTTCCTTCAGTCAAGTTGATAAAATGCTGTGTACCATGGTCGATGGTAGCTGCAACTGTCGATACGCTTGACGGACTGATTTGATTGGGCTCCAGAGAAATTCCTGTTGCACCGTGTTCCACATCTGCCTCACTCGTGCTCGAACGCCCAGAACTCGTCCTTTTCATGACACTTCCGGTTTCCTTGAATACCGTATACAACTGCCGGATATTCGGATGCGACGGGGGGGGGAGGTTCTTCAGTAGCGCGTCCGGAAGCACCGCTAGTCCTGAGTGGCAGATTTGATATATAGCCACCATTCAATAGTATTGAATCAATACACTGTGCCATCTCCCGGGGGTAGTCAATTTCGTCAATGCGCCACCTGCAAAGACAAATATATATATATATATATATATATATATATATATATATATAAGAAGAGAGATTTGTTAGCAATGTTGCTATAGAACAAAACATTAGATGTGTGTGAACATTATGCCGCAAACCGCACCTTTCTATCTATCGGACCGCATCTTTATACGCGATCAAAGTTGGAAAGATCATTTTGGAACACCCTGTGTATATATAATGTAAATTCATTGCAAGAAATCTTTGACTAAACTTGAAGAAGTAATGAGTGAAATCATATACTTGAAATTCCAGTTAATTTCCAAGAAAACAGGCAAATGATTGCGTGTAAATTAACACTAGAACGGCGGTGTTTTTGATACTCCCTAGAACGGCGGGAGTGGGTCAAAAATGACCCATTCCATTTTTATTAAATATTTGTATTCTAAACCACTAACATTTATTGCATAATAAAACGTGACTTTCATTCAATAAAACAAAAAACTTCTTTGAACTCTAGCTTAATATTTATCGATCAATGTGTTTTTTGCCAATAATACAAATTTAAGAAACATGCTATTTTCTATGAATATAATATTATTAGAATGATATTATTGAATGTATTGTATACAATGTCAGTTTATTATATAGTAATGTTATATATCATTCTAATTCCTACATAGTTATTATTCTTAGATAGTTTGTTCAAGCACATGACCTAACTGAACTAAACTAACCTAATCTACACACATCTAAACTTGCAGTCTTACACAGAACAAAGTTCAGTCACTCCTCTACAAGGAGAAGGATCATACAAAAACATTTTTCGCAAATAAAAACGTGACGTATTACACAAAAAATATTTACTAATATGGTTGTAATACCATCTATGCATTTCTATAACTTTCCTCTCCCTATTCAGCATTTGTGGAAACACATAACCTAAAATAGCATACACAGTCGTAAACTTGCAGTAGTTCAAACCAGAAAAAGTCAGTAGAGTGACTGTTTTATAAATAAGATATGCTAGGTTCTAATCATGAAAGCTCTGACATGAAAAGAATGGTAAACTACCTGTTCTTTCGAACAACTCCGTCAGAGATTCTACTTCTTTGGTTGAAATATAATTTATCGAAACATACGAGAAAGTAAGTTGTCTCCCATTTAGACCTCTAAACTTTTTGGTTTCGGTAGGTTCGAAATTTCTGGTTACGCCACATGCTAGTAGTCTAAGAATTCTTTGCAGCGCCGGAAATTGAACTCGGGATCCCTCAATCCGTGCTCAGCCACGTTCACCACTAGACCAACGGGGCGGTCATATAGTGGCGATCACAGTGAGAACTTCGGCCTTCTTCTCCCAACCCGTCTGGTATATAGGAACCTTGTCCCAACCCGTCTGGTCAGCGTGGGAGCAGTAGACCAAGTCCTCCCTCCGGAGAGAGGCGTCATCCAATAGTGGATCGAATATGGCTGTGGTTTATTATTATTTATTTGTGCTATAAACGTCTTCTCATGAAACATTTCAACATAGTGATACCAGAAAAAAACACACTAGCTATATATTTTCACAATAATATGCGAATTGTTTGCATTTTGTTTGTTAAAATGATTGAAATTATTATGAATATTTTGTTACGATGTAAGACATATAATTTGTGTTTAATAATAATAATAATAATAATAATAATAATAATAATAATAATAATAATAATAATAATAATAATAATAATAATAATAATAGTCTTACCTATTTTACGACGCTTATTTGCAGAAGTATGGTTTTCTGTGCTTATCTCTTCCTTTTTCAGTATTTCATCCGAATCATCATATTCGTTGTTATTCGGCAGGTACTCTTCATCTGAAGAAATATCAACGCATTCAGCGTCGGACTCGGCCTCACTTATATAATTGAAATTTGCAAGTATTTCATCCAGTGTCATCAGTTTCTTGCTCATAATGATGTTTGAAATAGCACATCAGTCCGAAAATAATGAGATTCTCCTAATCAACAGACTTTCTAAAGTATTACTAACTCCAACTAAACTGACAAAATTTCTGAGAAGCTAGTCTTGAACACGAGGTGGAATGGGAGAGTATTATGAGAAAGAACGGTCGCAAGGTAAAAACGCTAGCCAGCAGTGTTGCTACAATGCTACAAAAGAGTTGGGTCAAAATTGACCCACGCCGCCGTTCTAGTATAATTATTTGTTATTTCGAAAGGCAAAGTGTGGATAAGAGTGATACTTAGTACAAATATTTCTTCAAGAGAACGAGTAAAAGTCACAAAAATTCGATCCGATTCGTAAGAAAATAGAAAAGTTGTTAAAACGTAAAGTTCGAAATGGGTAAAAAATGACCCAGCCGCCGTTCTAGTGTTAATGGGCTAAAAGTTGCTCAGGTACTCAGGATTGTTAACGAAAAGTCAAGCAGCGTGTTGCGTGTCTTTTCAAATAAATATGAGCCCAAACAGTTGTATCACTTAATTATGTATTCTTATCAAACTCCTATTCTCTGCAATACAAGATAAGAAAATAGTTTCTCAGAGTCCAAGGCCGTTTCAAAGGGGATTCCGTCAAAATCCTCAAGTGTACTTCGGTTAAAATAGAAAACTGAATTTAAATCAGTTTTCTAGTTTCTCTAATAAGAAAGCTTATTTTTCTTAAATCCTGCGAAAAAATGAATGACGTGAAGTTTTATGTCCCACGTTATGCCGGCTAGGCTAAAGGAGACGGTGATTATAAGAAATGAATGAATTGGTGGAATGAAGAAAGTGGAAAGAAACGGGAGAACTCCGATGAAACCCACGCACACGGTGTACCACGAAGTTCACTTGACGTGGGCTGGGATCGAACCCAGGACCCCAAGCATCAGGGGTTAACGCTCTACCACTGAGCCACCGCGGCCCCCTCTTAAATCCTGCGAATCTGTTTCCTAAGTACGATTATATATATAAATACTGATACCGATGGATTATTTATATATATACTAACACAGGAAAAGTCATATCTTTGCTGAAAATTAGTGAAGGGGAGAAATTGCTAATTCTTATTTTTTCTTTGCGTTTTGTTGTGTTTTTCACTCTAGAAACGAAATATAATTATGATTAAATTGTGCACTAACTATCTTAGTTTTCTTTTTACTATTTTAAACGAGTTTCAATATTCCTCTTTCCTTGAAAAGAAGATAAGGTTACGACTAATCTATATCCAGCGATACATAAATAAATAATGTGCAATTGGAGGACTATTAGGGCTGTGCGTTATCGACAAAATATCGAAAAATATCGAAAATGTAAAATTATCGCGCCATCGAAAATATCGATGAAAAACCGAAATCTAAATACTAAATCAGGGAGCAAAATTTCACTCAGACGTGCTCGCCAATGCAAAAATGATGGTCGCCAGTATTTCTCAGGTACAAATTATGAGCCCCACATACATCAGGACGTAACATTTCAAAACCAGGCAATTAGATTCAGGATAATCAATTTTGAATTCGACAATACATATACATGTAAAAAAATATCTTGCCTTAAGACTTCACGTTTGTTTAGTCTGCACTGAAGTACCAGTTGTCGATTGCAGTTTTAGGATCAGTCCTAAAGTGAAGAACCATTAATGGAAATTGTCAGCAAATCATGGAGTGTGTCAGTCTTGAGGGAATTCCTGTAGGCAGTCTTAATTCTGTTGAGTGCTGAAGCCTCTCTCACATGAAGCAGTACTCACAGGTAAAACAGCACAAAAAGTGACAATTGGAAACAAATTTTTGAATCTCATAATGAAGTTTTCGATTGAGGGTGGGAAAGGGGGTGCAAATTACAACGTTGTGAAGACTTCACTTTCTGTGTCCATTGTGAAGACTTCACATTTCGTGTTTTCTCTCACCCAGTGACAATTATTTTCTTGCCAAACAGAAACTCCTCATTCCTGTTACTTTAGGCAGAAACCATTCCTACTGAACAGTGGTCGCCAGTTTTAAACTTCTAGTCGCCAATGGCGACCGGAAATTTGCACCCTGTACTAAATAGTTACAGAGAAAGAAATAGAAAAAGAGAGGAAGATGTTACTCGACGCCATTATAATCGTTGTTTATTGAAAACTATCTATGTAATTTAATGTGATACTTAACTAAACACTGTTTCAAAAAAGTCAAATTTTCAATTCCTTGTAACTTTTGTTTTTCACTTGTTCGAAATACGTCGTATGATGATCGTAGTATTCGACTCTAAGGTACTTTGGATGTGCATCATTCTATCCGGGTCACTTCCACATTTGTTGTTGTAGAACCCTCTAAATTTTGTTTTTTCGATGTTTGTAATACTGTAGCGTCCTTAGACTGCAACACTGTATAATAAGCATAAAATTGTATGTAAGTTTTAGTTTAGATGTAGATTTGACGTAGTACATGTAATAACTTGACGTGGCGCCGTTTGAAAAGATACAACTTTATGTTGGATTGACAATACTGTTAACTTTGTGTATCACAGAGTATGTCAAACAATGTTCCCTTGCGAATATTTACATGCTACAAAATTTCCGACTTTTTTATTAGTCAAGATAAATAGTCCACCCTGTATTTATACTGTATATGGGATTGTCAGCATCCTTTTCATGTGGGCAAGGGAGTGGAATATTTTCTCTGGCCGCTTCTGTCGACGTAGCAAACTTGTGATGTTTCAAGATGGTGCGAATTGATAGTAACTTTATGCGAGCACAAACTTATGAGTTGGGCTATGGAGTTTAATGTGATGAGAATCGTAAGGCACGGTTTTGAAATTTAAAGTCAATACTACCACTAGCCCAAGCTGTATGGTTGTGTGTCATTCATAAGTAAAGAAGGAAGTCCTTTGAATTTCCACGTCGGTCAGCTCAATTTTGTAGTAGTAGTAGTACGAACCTCATATTTCATTAGGTGCATTAGGTATTTGCCGTCAGAGAAAATTGCATCGTAATCAGTTATTTTTCTTTATTCTTGCTTTCAGACGAGATTCTTCATGCTCATTGGCTGCTCTCCAAATATGGAACAATCTTCCTGATACCATCAAAAGGGATCCTGCACTCTCATCATTCCGAGAAGGATATGAAAGGCACTTCAACAGATCTACCCCAAGTACCAGCAGGTAAGAACTTTAAATTGCAAGTCCTATATGTTGAACATGCAGATACTACTGATCAAGTTGGCATTTTCGAAACCGAGATCTGTCAGAATAAAATTTTGCACATGTGGTTAGACCTCCATATAAGCCAAGCAGAGCTACTTAAAAAAAAAAAAAGCATATAACTGTTTAATACTATTTTTCTTGAAGGCTGTATTTTGTTATTGGAAAAAGTTTCTTAGCTTACAAGTTAGTTATTATCCAAACGTATTATTCTTTTTGACAAGCCATCTTCACTACAGTCAATACCACTATCAGTCGCATTCGTTCCAAGATTACAGTAAAAAATTTGCAGTATGTGCTGAAAGTCACATTATCGTTATAATCAATCACAACGTCAATCCAAATGACAGAGAATCACAGTCCTTTGCAAACTATAGCTCATACTAGGTTTTGTTCATCATCAGTGAACTTCCGAATCTTGCTTTGGTTCCCGCAAGGATGTATAAAGGTAACCAAGAAAGTTCTGTAGCTTTTTTACCCACCACCTTTGAACATCGATATGTCATCTAAGAGGTACCTGAAAGATCAAAAATAGTCCCCGACAGAATCGACGACCTTCTGCCAACGTTTCGAAAGGCCATGGATTCCATCGCGGTAGAACTTGGTGGCTCGAGAAGCAAAGATGGTATCAAGTGCATTTTGCACCTCTACTAGGGATTCAAATTGCCTTCCTCTAAGGTTATTGTTCAAGGAATGGAACAGGTGATAATCGGACGGTGCAATGTCCGGGGAATATGGCGGATGCAATAGTGTTTCCCATGCAAGGCGTAGAATAGTGTCCCGGGTGATCGTAGCCACGTGGGGCTTAGCTTGTCCTTAAACAGGGGGACTCCTTTGCGATTCAGAACTGCTGGCTCCAGAGTTTTAAGTTTTTTCTTGAACGAGGCTCAACTGCTGACAGTAGTACACAGTTGCATTGATGCTCTGACCAGCTGGTAGCAGTTCCCTATGCACGATGCCGCGAGCAGTCCACCAAATACATAGGAAGACCTTTTTCTGGTGCAGAACTTGTTTCGGTTGTTTTAGAACCGGTTCATGAGATGCTAATCAATGATGATGGCGCCGTGGAGCTTCGTACAGGACCCACTTCTCATCACATGTAAACACCCTGTCTAGAAATGTCTTCTTCCTCAGACGAGACAGCAAAGAAACACAGGTGTCTGCTCGCGTTTCCTTCTGTCCCAGAGTCAAATCATGTGGGACCCATCGACCTAACTTCTCAAGTTGATGGAGGTGCTACCGAATCGTTTCTCCACTCACACTGAATTGTAGTCTCAGTTCCTCAATGTCTGGTCACTGTGCGCCTCAATTGCTGCCTGAAGATCTTCATTTTGAGCATGTGTTGGTATTCCGGCACGTGCTACGTTTTCGAGTGTTTCGTCACAGTCCTTAAACTTGTTAAACCACCACTGCACTGTCCGCGTAGTCATGACACTTTCACCAAACACCTGTCATATCTTCCGCCCCGCTGCAGCGGCGTTTGACCCCAATTTGAACTCGTACAGCATACGCGCCCTTATGACGCTCTGTGGGGTCCCATGTTCACTCTGTCCTTACGTAAGTTCACGGTGTAATTGAACTGCTACAACCAGGTAGTATGTTGGATATATCCACACCAACAACTGAGTTTGCCTTATCTCCATTCGCATTCAACTCAGGGTGTGAGGGCCATTTGAACACAGACCTCCACAAAAAGCGACATAACTTTCTTGGTTACCTTTATAAAAATGATTCCAACTCTTATCCATACACAGTACAACATGTCAACATCAACAGTGCTTACAATGACAATGATTTACCTAGAAAATGATTCAACGTTTTCATCATGGTTCTTGTTGGCTTAATCATTAATTAATGAATTCCAAAGGAAAATGATCTGATTGGGTGATACCAGAAGACCCGAGTGAGCCAGTAAATTCATTTACCATGACCTTATTCATCTTCATCCTGAAGATCATGTAACTAGAAGTAAGACTCATGTCGTGTTTATATACATATAATATTATGGATAGCTTGAACTTCTTCAATTGTAGCAGAAAATACTGTTTGAGCATGTCATAGTAAATGCTCCCTATTATTCTTACTGAAGAAAAATAGATTGAACAATATTTATTCTACATTAGTCCGCACCATACCCTCACCTTAAGAATACGAAAAACGATAGAATGTACCCCGGTAATAATATAAACCAAGCTCTTTGAGGGAAGTGCAAAAGTATTATTGGTGGACCCTTCGATGGCCTATGGCTAAAGCGCGTACTTTTGGTGCATGAGGTCTCGGTCCGATCCCCGATGGAATAGCATTGAATGCATTAACAGTGCTACAGAAACCCATATTAAACTACAAGTCTCATCCTATGTAGTCCATTGCTGATAAATACTTGCGAGGGACATCATCATCCGTTTCCTCTTTTTCTTATTTCAGCATTTTTTTTTTTTAAATAAACATTCACTAAACTTCTGCTCCTTTAGAATAAAGGGTAATAACGTAAATTAAACATACAGTATCACTTCATTTTCTAAAGACGTAAATACAGATCTGTGAATCAGTAGTATTGGTAGGGTCTGTTTGACTCAGAAAATGAAATGAAACGAAACTTCTACGTCATACGATTATGCCCTTTAGGCTAAAGAAGACGAATGGCTAATAGAAACCAATGAATATGAAATAATTGGTGGAATGATAATGTGGAAATGAATGGGAGAACCCCGAGAAAACCCACGGACACTATATTGTCCACCACAAACTCGCATGGCTTGGAATCGAAACTGGGATCCCTCACACCAGAAATGGACAAACTATCATTGAACCATCGTGTCCCTCCCCGACTGAGAATAGGATTCAATGCCACTCACAGTACGTAACTGTAGCGATGAACGTTTGAGTTATCTTAAGCCTTCATTATTAAATATGTTGACAGAACTTATCAAGTTTAGTCGGAAGTCAAACTGTAGCCATATTTTGTCTGGCAGAAAATAGAGGTTGCTAAAAAAAAATAAAATAAAATAATAATAATAATAATAATAAAAGCAAGACATGTGATAATAATATAGGTTATATTATAATCTTGTTCTCAGGTAGTGGAAAACTACCATAAATCTTTAAGTACATAGATGGATCACGCCAACCTCTCGTAAACAAAAGAGCATTGAACAAGATATCTTGAGATGCGAACTTGATATAACACTGTTTCTTTTGCAACATTGTACGATCAAGTAACAGAATATAAACACTACACAGTTCATAGAGATAACGAAATAATATGATTTTCTGTCCATCCGACATAAGTGTTGGTCGCAAAGGCACGTTGATGTTATATAACATAGCCTTTTATGATCGTATTTTTCCTACAGACTATATGTTTTTTTTAAAAAAAAAAAAAAAAAACTAGCTATCGTTAGTTTGAGCGTCAACAAATACTTCAGTCCGTTTGAGGTGTTAGCAAATAGACTTCGCTTGATAACCTTCAAGAATCTCGCACCAATCTTGTTAAACTATGAAGTGCCCGGTAACCATGTTGACCAAACTGATAAATGAATAAACTTTGCTCTGTTCGGTGACGTACGCATTAAAATTTAGGAATTGAAAAGGACCGTGCATGTAAACATCTTTCCGTAACAAAGTTAAAAAAAAAAAAAAAAAAGAAATCTTTATTTCTCAACAACTTTCAGTAAATCCTCGCTAACTGACGCACTTGAATTCTGGATGTGTCAATTCTACAGCACAAATGATTACTTCTGATTCCTCAGAGAGGAAATACTTTTTCGTTAAAATGTTCTCTAGAAAGAACCGGTATCACGCTATATTGTCTATTGTAGGTTAAATACATTTATTAAATGAGGATATCATTGTTTGCTCAAAACTAGAAAGCTTTTTAAATCGATGCAAGCTAGGTGATAATTTTGTGTTTGTTCGAGAGTTCGGTGAACACATATCTTGCCAATTCGCTGCTTTACAGGTAAAGCATTTGAGTACTTCAATTTGTTCTCTGAAGTATACAGGTATATGTAAGGAAGGTTCTGAGTTTTTTTTTTTTTTCTGATTGCCTCTTAAAACTACTAGGGCTTTTATTCTAGGCACAAATTTTGTTTTACATAAATGTTTCTCTCTACTAATATATTCATCACTGCGTACTTTTACACAATGTTAATTGAATCATTAAGAAAATGAAATATTTCAGTTTAACGTCTCACAATTATGTCCTTTAGGCTAAGGGAGACGATGATTGAGGCAAGTGAATGACGATGAAAAATTGGTGGAATGATAATATGGGAGGAAACTGGAGTACCCCGAGAAAATCCATGGAGATTGATTCATTGGGAACACGCTAGTGGACCTTATAAGATTGTAATATTAATCTATCTATCCGTTATTTCATACAATAACTCTTGAACGAGAGCTAATTTTTCAATTCTATTTCTTTTAATAGATAATAATAATCATCATCATAGGTATTCTGTCATCATTGGCATGTCACTTACTGCGACTGAGAAGCTTTCATGCTCCATGGTCTTCCTCTAACCTCTTCGTCTTCACGTGCGATTTTTCTGTTTTTATATCATATTCTGTTTGTAGTTTCTTTCGCTCTCTCCCTCTCTTTCCTGCCACCATACCCCCTAACACGTACTCATGATACAGCTCCTTTTTAGCCAATGTCCCAACCAGTTGTTTATTTTCTTCTTCTTAATAATATCTAAAATCTATAATAATAATAATAATAATAATAATAATAATAATAATAATAATAATAATAATAATAATAATAAATCTATAATAATACCTTCATTTACTCCTACCATTGCTAACACTTTCTCATTCGTTTTACGATCGACCCAGCTCATTCCCTCCATTCTTCTCCATACTCACATTTTGAAAGCTTCCAGTAATTTTTCATCATTTTTGCGTAATGTCCATGTTTCTAACCTGTACAGTACAATACTCCACACGAAGCATTTTATGATTCTTTTTCTCAACTCTTTATTCGAGGTCCCCAAAATAGTATGTTCTTGTTCCTAAGGCTTCTTTTGCCATTCCTATCGTTGCTTTTATTTCACGTTCACATTTCATATCATTACTAATAATACTACCGAGGTATCGAAAACTAGTCACCTGTTCTACTTTCTCAACTCCTGCTTTTGTATTTGGCATCGACCTCTTCGATCCAATCACCATGGCTTTTGTCTTTATAACATTTTCATTCATCTCATATTCTTCACAGCACTTTCTCAAGTTTTCTATCTAACATTTTATTGATTTTCTCTTCAGATTGTGCAACAAGCGCCATATCATCTGCAAACTGTATACACCTAATCATTCTACCTCCTAGTGAAATGCCGTCTTCATTTTGTAGGCTCTTTTTCACTAACTCTTTTGCAATAGATAGCAAAAACGATTATCACGGCCGAATACGCTAATTCAATTAGTCTGTTATCAGCTTCACGGGTAACAGTGATTGTCCATGTCCGGTATATATTCACAAATGCAATTCACGTAACGTTAAACCTCAAAACGTTTGAGTTACGGCTATCACAAATAATGAGACGAACATATTTAAATATTCTTAACCCTTATTACAAGCTCAAACCTCAAAAGTTCGCTCATAAATGTACTTTTATGTGATCTTATTTACTGTCTTGAACAGAGTTTAACGATTTTTTTCTGCGGTGGGTAGGACGATAGGACCTACTTCCAACAGGAGGAGGATCCAAGCTATTACACTATGGATTTCTATGAGACAAGCATCCTCACCGGGCATCTGAAACCCGGGATCAGAGATGTCCGCTCGAGTAGGACAGAGTGTGAGCCTATTTGAGAATGGAGCCACATTGAAGATAGCAAGCGTGAACCTGATTGAGATTAGTAAAAACATTAAGCACTTCGACTATAGTGAGCCTAAGATAGTGTGAACCTCATTGAACTTAGTGGATGAGAACCTTATTGTAGACAAGTGAGCCAAAGTCTTTAAGGAATTGAGCAGGATTAGAATAGCGAGTTATTGGGGACAACTTTCTGCATGGATCTAGCATCATGAGGCAATTAAGGAGCTACTTGAATTATAAGAGGTGCGAGCGGTCCCGGGTTTGATTCCCGGTGAAGCACTCGGTTGAGTGTAAATGCTTTTTCAGGCCAGTCATCCTGAATGAGGTTTTCCTGGGTTTTCCTCATTCACACCAGGCAAATGTCAGAGTGCCACCTAACATATACGTCCCAGGCCGCTTCCTTCCTTCCCTTTCCCCGGATAGTGTACTCGTCGAGGGAAGTCATCCCTCAAACGAGACAGGTTAACACGGCCATAGATGTCGAAAGCCCAGAAATCTAAATCCTAAAATCCTTGAATTATAAGGTAGCAGATGTTGATCTAGAAAGTGAGAAAATTGAATTGCATTTAAGTAAGGAAGGGCCGTATGGTCAGCTAGCCATAGACCAGTGAATTTCTTTCTTTCTTTCTTTCTTTCTTTTTTCTTTTTTTTTAAGTTTTTCCTATTGTTATGCACAGATTTTAAGGGAGGCGATGATGATGATGATAGATTATAATGGTATGACCAAAATAAAAGTAAATGGGAGAACCTCTAGAAAAACATGCACATTGTGTTTGTCCACCACAAAACTCCACTTGGCGGGAGCTGGGATCGACTCAGAGGTTACACGCGCCAGAGGTGAGCGCTCTACAACTGAGGCACCGCAGCCCCCGATAGAATAGCTATCATACAGTGTACTAAAGAGGTGGTGGTACATGATTGTGCTCATAAATGCGCACGTGAATAACTTCAATATTTACTACAGCATGATATAAACGTTACAAATCTACCACTTTTCATTTGATGGGCAGAAATATGCGAACAGCGTTTACATACTTGATGTTGAAACGTACGATCATTTGTTTTTTGCTTATTAAAGATTAGCGATCAATTTCAGCACCGAATTTAAAACGGAATCTGAACCACCGTAATGACTTCAAATTTTGATACTCACTAGGAATTGGAACCACGTGCACCGCAACACAAGCGGGGAGGGCCCAATCATTTGCTCCTTGTAATCTTTTAATCTACACTCTACAGAGTGAAAGATGACGTACCCCGGTATATCTTGGTTCTTAACGTATTTGTTTGCTCTCTGTGTGTGCATTGATTCGGCAACAGTTTTCCAGGAAACAGCTACATTATTGTTGTGTCAAGCAATATTTACATATTAACAAAAAGTTTCCTCACTACAAATAAAAAACATATGCTTTAATCTTGAACAAACGTATTTCCGATAAGACTTACGTTCTTCATTCCAAACAGAACAATAGGCAAACTAACAAAGTTATGTATGTCACCGGACAACAAGAAGGGAACAAAAATGTATTTACTGTACGTGAGTTCGTGTTGAAGGTTGACGTGCTAATATTTTTTAAAACAAAACAAAAAAAAAAAAAAAACTAGAAAAAAAGATACGCCATCATGATACCGTTAAGTTCTGCTGCGTATCAAGTCTTATAGAACGGTTATGTCCGTCCGTCTTATGTGTCGTATCAGGTATCAGAGCATAAGCTGAGTGATAGCGAGGATATTTTTTTTTCTTTTTTAATTGATTCAGCACCTCAAGAATAGATTCCATCTTCCATGTTAATCATCAATTAAGGGAGAAGTGGTACAAATAAAACAGTTTCCGGTTTCAATGTTAATTACCTTAGAACGACAACGATAATAGATAGCGACAAGCTTTTCCTTTCGGAATCAATTCAGTCTCTCCTAAACAAATGGCATCTTCATCCTTATCACTCTACTAAAAGCAGAAGTGATAAAAATTTACTATTACTTCTGGTTCCAAGTTTGATCTCTATAGAGCAAAACCGGTAAGATATATCGAGAAGCTGTTCCATGGGATAGATTCAGCGTTCGAATATTAGGTATAATCTCCTTCGTTAAACCTCTTTTCAAACCAGAAGTAGTAAAAACCAACTGTTTCCGGTTTCAATGTTGATTTCTATAGAATAAAATCTAATAGATAGCGACAAAGAACTTTTCATAATACATTCAGCGTTTGATACTATCTCTAATCGTGTCAATAATGTAAGGTGCGAAGTGGTCGAAGTTTACTATAATTTCCGATTTCAATATTGTATTCCATAGAGAAAAAAAGTAAGATACATCAAAATGAGGTATTTCGGAATTGATAGAGCCTGTCAAGAATAACTTTCATTTCGACCATCATATCTGTATATCAACCGAAAGTAGTGGAAATCTAAGATTTTAGGTTTGCACAGATCACAGTAGTGTAGTGTAAAGCGGTAATAGATAGATAGGAGCGATTTCCTAATATGAATTTAATACCGTAAGAATACGTTCCACCTCACTTGATTCCTCTATTGCAACAGGAAATGGTAGAAACATACTACTACTTCCCCTTACAGTATTGATAGCCATAGGACACTAGTGAGTTTCATTTCACAATGCGAAATTACAGTGGACTTCCAAACTATGGGAATTCAATACTCAAACTTGAAGTACATGGGGTCCCGGGTTCAAACCCTGCTCCCGCCAAATGAAATTTGTGGTGGAGAAACACCGCGTGCGTGAGTTTCCTCGGGGTTCTCCCGTTTCCTCCCACTTTCTTCATTCCACCATTTCATTCATTTCTCATCATCACCGTTTCATTTAGCCTAGAAGGCATAAGCGTGGGACGTAAAACTCCAAGATTTCATTTCAAAATTGAAGTAGTACATTTATAACTAGCCTACTGGTTGCAATAGATTAATAACATCAAAGATAGAACCTGCAAAAGAAAAAACATTTTCATATCTCTTAATAGTTTTTGCTCTACGGAAATCATTATTGAAACCGGAAATAGTTAGTAAATTTCAGCCATTCCGGTTTTGGTAGAATGTTAACAGGTTGTGACGATTTGCCTCTTGAGACCCTGAATCGGTTGCAGAAAACTGCTTGCCGCTATCTATTACCATTTTTGTTCCGTGGCTATACATAGTCAAACCGGAAATTGCTGATTTGTACCACTTCCGGTTTAAATAAATGATTAATGAAAAAGATACTCTTCAATCAATGCATCTTTGCACATCTCGATACCTCGTACTGTTTTTGCCCTATGGAAATCCCTATTTAAGTCGGAAGTAATATTAAGTTTGAACCACTTTCGATTTCGGTAGTGTTCTGGACGGTCATGATACGTTGTCTTGAGACCCTGAATCGTTTGAAAAAAAATATGCTACAATTTTCGTTCTATGACGATAAGCGTTAAAATCGGAAATTATTAATTTGAACCACTTCCAATTTGAATAGAGTGTTAACGGAGGAAATTGAAACTACTCTTGGGACAGTGATTCAATTGAAAAAATAAAAAAGCGATATCTCGACCGTTTTTGGTCTGATACATGTCGACGAAGGACGGACGGACGAAGCCGTTCTATAAGACTTCCAACACATGCACAGCATAGTTTGGATGTATGAAAGATCATATAAGATGGCTTTCTGGTATGGTATCGGTTCCTTCCAGGGCCGGATTAAGGGAGTCTTAGAAGGGCCGGGCCTCCAGATGGATAGGGCGTCCACTCTGATCAAAATCTCTATTGGCTATCTAAAGAATCATAAAGATACAATGATCATCATAAAATAAAACATGAGAAAACTATTGAAGATATTCCCTTAACTTTCTTACTGTGCTTTCACAGAAATGTATTAATCGAAGTCAGATGGAGCCCACATGTTTTTTTTTCTAGCCTCGGGTCTCCAGATGGGTTAATCCTGTCCTGGTTCCTTCCTGTTCTGGCTAATGACCCTCTAGCACCTTGTAGCACATTTTTGATCTTTCTCAAAAAGGAATATTTAGATTTCAGGGAAGTTTAACAGTAATTATTTTCTCGACAATGGACAACGAAAAGTATTTTTTATTGCGTTATAAAGTACTTTAGAGCTAGCTGATCACGGAAAAACACTTCCTTTCGATCATGTATTGGTTTCAACTAGTCGAAATTGGCAATTGAATTTCAGTCTGACGCTTACGTAAAACAATGACCGTCATATTTGTACGTCATCTATCGGTTTAGGGGAGATTATTCTGCTCAGTAGGGAAACGACTCAGAGAAAGATGGCATGCATGTTTTTCAACTATGACATTACTATCTAACTAATAAAACAAAGAATAAAGAAATAACAAAAATATAGGTTTGTTGAAAAATAAACTATTTGACTATTTGTTTATAGGTACTCGAATATCTAAGGACAAGGTTATAATGTACTAATTTGCAAGATTGTAAAGAAAGTATCTGTCTAATATAACTGATGTATTATTCAGCAATAAAGCCAATGCATTGAATTTACTAAACCACTTAAATATGAAACTAGTGTTCCTTCCGTACTATTGCACCAAAATCAGTGTCTATGGACAAAGTTACGATCATCCAAGTTTTACAGTTTTTTTAAGGCTGTAGGCTAATGTATACTACACGTATAAGCATACGGAGGATGTTGTCATGGTAATTTTATTTAGCATCTTTACATAAATGGGCATTGTTTACAGCCTGATTTAATACCAGGGCAGTCAAAAAGTTCCCGGATCGTTGTAATTTTGGCATTATGATGTAATCACAATCTATCTTATACAGTACAGTCCTCAGTTTTCTACCTACATAATTATGAATTTGACAATTGTGAACAGGTCACGGCAGTATACGAGAAGTGATGCTGGACGGAGGAATGTGTGGTGGGTGATTAGTTGGCGCGCAATGTCGCAGTTCCAGCAACGCTCAAAGATCAAGTACATGTACAAATTGGAGAAATTGCTTCAGAGAGTTTGATAGCCTTAAAACAGTTTAAGGGAACATTTTTTTTTTAAATAGCCTCAAAGGTACCAGTTTCGTAACCGTAGAAGACATCAAAACCAAACGTTACGCCCGAACTTCACAAAATACCAAAAGTGGATTTCGTCACTGTTTCCAGCAATGGCAGGAGCACTTGAGTAAGTTTGTGTGTGTTCTGATGATGGCTATTTTGAACGTGATTAAGTAAATGTGTACTTATATCTTGGCAATAAAGAGCTGCAACAACATTCCTGGAACTTTTTGACTGCCCTGGAATACTAATTAACACTCTTATGCTGGGGTCTTCAACTGATCTTAGGAAGCGAATCTTACTCATACTTAAGAAAAATCTACATCATAAAAAGCACGGTGATTTGATAGTAGAGTGCTAATTTTTGGTATGCAAGTTCGTCGTAGATAAGGTAAGGAATACCTTCAGAGAAAGCCTGGGAAACTTTACTCAGGAGGGAACATTTCTCCAAGTAAAAATAATATAAATTCGGTACTGAATTCAATACTAGAACAAAAATGGTAACAGATAGCGAGAAATGATTTTCTGCGAACGATTCAACGTTTCAAGACAACATATCATAACTATACAGAACACACTACCAAAACCGGTAGCAGTTCAAATTTATTACTATCGGTTTTGTTACTTTAGATTGAAAAAATCATAATTGGAGACTGTTTTCCCTCTTACATTTTGTTGTAACTTTGATAATAACAGAGCTACCATATGTCAGGGGACTTTTGACATAACCCTGTATGTCCTGTGATATGCAAAAGACAAGGACAAAAGCCGAAACCCCTTATTTGTCTTATTCCGAGTCGATGATTAGTTAAAAACAGGAGAGAACAGCAGGAACCACGTCAAAAGTAATATCTGACTGAAAAATCTATGAAATAACCATACCCGAATGAAATATAAATCACGAACAAGTGTTCACATCCCTAAGCAATGTGGAACTTCTATTAGAATGCAGTGACTTATTATGACGAGTGTTCCAATGTTAGTGTGAGGAAGCGGAGAAAGAAATTCCAAATTACTGAAATAATGGCGAAGAAATTAAAACGGACACGTGTCGATTTAAAGGGCATTTCTCAAACTTTTTGTCAAGCGATTTTTTTTTTTTTTTTGGTCAGAATATTCTATGGATCTCAATACTTATGTCCCTCTCGGAAACAAATTTATCAATTTCTAATGTTTTGAAAATATACCAGTATAGTTATATTTTTAAAATAGCACTAATTACTGTAAATTCCCTTAAATTTATATTAATAGAAGAAAATTCATATTATTATTATTAATAATTGAAAGCTATCAAGAACCTTTTATACCATTGATATGGACATAAATGTCATAAAATGTCGGTCCTGGTGAAAATGTGAATGATGTTTGCCTATGTAATTTCCAAGCTCTTGTAATTCTCCATTATTATGGTGATGATGATATCCACTTCAATTTTATTTTTCTGTCTATTTTGAACTAATGTTCAACCTAAGAGAATCACAAGAGCGAACTTCTAGGACCACTTGATTTGCGAACCATAGTTTAAGATACAATAGATTAGTCCGCTAAGCTCAAGAAAATCAGCGCATATGATGATCCATTAGTCTACGAAATGGCGAAAGCTTGAAATTGTTTTACCTCATGGGTGATATACTATATTTCGTGCTTAGAAAAATTGTCAACTTCGTGAAAATATATATACTATTAAGAATACATATATTTGTGTATAGTATAGATAACAACCTTTATGATCAGGTTCGACTTTGATAAGCCCAATGTCGACAATTATGAATCAATCATCTGTTTCCTAGTATTTACTGGTAAATTAGTCAGATACTGAGCTACTAACGTTCAATAAATCTTAGGCGTAATTAAGTTACCAGATGCTACAACTAATTTGTATAAGTAATGCAGATCATGCATTTTATTATAACAGTCCTCAGTTCCGCTATAAGTACGTTGTTTCCTGGAGAAGTACATAAAGTAGTAAGGAAAATTTGCTTTTCTTTCCCGGTAAATAACTACCTGAATGTCGGTACGATCTACTTGACCTTAATCTTTTCAATAGACTTAATTCTATCAAATGACATGATTATGATTATCTTTGTATTTAGTATTCAACTTCGCTTAGCGTTATTTTCTGCTTAATAATCATTTTTATTCTCCGCATAGATAGATACGTTTTTCAGCATTTTCTGTAAGTGATCTTGAAGTAGATTTTTTTTTTTCCAGCATTTTCTGTACTTAACCTTGAAAATAACACATTCATTGTCTAAAGTGCTTGTTTAAATATTTAGATGGAAAAAAGGAAAGGATAAGAGAAACATTTATCCCTCGGCTCTTTCAAACAATATTATTTTTTAACGATAGCAAGCAGTTAATGTACAATATTTTTGCTAGTTATATGGATGCAGAGGCTGATCGCTTTCCATCCGAACAACTTGCAGGCAGCGGTACCTGTTGTACTGAGTTTCACAAAGTAAGACACACACACACACACATATATATATATATATATATATATATATATATATATATATATATATATATATATATATATATATATATATATATATATATATATATATATATATATATATATATATAATATATACAGGGTGTTTTCAAAACAACACCGACAACGTTTGGGAGGTGATTTCTGACGCCAAGATAAGACAAAAAGTATAGACCAACCTGGGTGCACAAACGCTTCCTTTCGGAGTTATAGGCTGTCGAAAACATGAAAACATGAACTTTAAAGGTATATAGCTCCAAAACTATGGGACGTACCGAGTCGCGTCAAGACTTCACTTAGGAACTAACATGTGCCCTATCCAAAAATTTATGTTCCAAAATCCTAACGTACTCATGTAACTATTTTTATAGGGGGAGTTTGGCTACGGCATATAAGTTGAAGTACTCACCAACTACCCCTATAAAAAATGTTGCGGAAGTATCGCAGGATTCTGGAACATGGATATTTGAATAGGGGACATACTTGTTCCTAAGTGAAATCTTGACCCGACTCCGGTAGGTCCCATAGTTTTAGAGTTATGAACCTTTAAAGTTCATTTTTTCATGTTTTCAGCGGCGTATAGCCCCGAAAGGAAGCATTTGTGCACCCAGGTTAATCTATACTTTTTGTCTTATCTTGGTGTCAGGAATCACCTCGCAAACGTTGTCGGTGTTGTTTTGAAACACCATATATATATACATGATGGACAATTTATCTGGAACATCCGTGATAACGGAGAAACCAAAACAGGGAGAAAAACGAAACTTTGCATGAAGCAACTATGAGGAGGGGAACATCGTTTTATGTATTAAACAGTGAGCAGTGTTGCCATCCCAGTATAAAGTTATTTTTTCGAATGGCACTACGTCACATTACTGCATATTTCAAATTAACATGTTAAACGAAAACTTAAAATATCACATTTATTATCAGGTGTTGCAAACTAAGGATGTTATAAAATCACAAACATCCAAAATTTGGAAGCCTCTATCACACAGCACAACGTAGGTGGACAAGACAATGAACATCGGAAGTACCTTAGGGTTGAGTACTATGGTCATGGTATGACTTGTTTTGAATGAATAGCAAAGAAGTTACAAGAGCTTGAAAATTGGTATATAGATAGATAGATATGTCTCTCAACTGTTATGTAGCAGAGTGCTGTTATAGTGGGCAAAATGACGCCAAAAATAGAAGGCGGCTTTTGGGAAAGTATATCAGGGATATTTCCTATACAAAATTTAGGATTTCCCGCATAGTAAATCGGTGTCGGAACAATAGCTTTGGACTTACTGTTAGTGTTATAATTAAACGTTATGCACAAATTTCTCCACAAACCACATCACCAACGAAATGGCATCCAAAAAAGGCGTCAAGCCCACAAGACCTGAACTAAATAAGATCCGGGATATGACGGCCTGTGAGAATCCACTGCCATACATGATGGGCAAACGATTATATGTGGTCCAATCAACAGTAGATCGTGCAATCGGTCATAAATTAAGGTTGCAAGCAATCGGCCGGGCCAACGTGAATGCGTTAACAGCATGGCGTATCGCGAAGCAAAAGAGCAAGTGCATAATGTTCGAGTGTCAACTACCTGATGACCGTTTGAAATTTGGTTAGTTTGATTTGAATTTAGCATCTCTTTCAGCAATGAGGCTATACGAGACCCGGGTTTACAGCCTAACATGGGGCCCGAACTACACGACCTCTCACCGGGAATGGAACCCAGATCTACGTCAGAGGCGCGCACGCAAACCATGTAGCTATGAGGGAGCTCCTGTTAGAAATTTGATCCGACAATAGATGAAGAATGGATTTAACTGAGCGACTGTAGTAAATCCACTCACACTTCCGCCACCTACAAAGGTATTCATGGAGAAGACACATGTAACTGTGCGTCAATGTGAAGAAAGTTTCTCGATAGGTTTCACGGTTATTACTGGCTCTTAGTATACAATGAAGTGCACGATTCATAAGGCAGAAAAATATATTACAATCAATGTTGTTTATTACCAAAGGCTTATCCTAGTGTTTTTTTTTTTTTTTCTATTTTACACAGACTAAATATCAGCATTAATGGTGACGACACTCATTATGTGAAACTGCATCAGAACAAAGCTTAGTCACACGGGACAAAATATCGCTGGCCTTCTATCGATGCATGGCAGGTGCATCTGATATCCACGCTATTCCGTTGAAGGATATTCCTGTTAAGAGTCAAGGTTTATTGTGCTTTTGAACTTTTGAAACATCTTTCATCAGGCCCGTATCCAGAGGGGATCTAGGGGGCCGGGCCCCCCTAAAATTTTGCTGCTCCCCCTTAAAATTTCGCGGTAAGCTTGAAAATGAACTACAGTATGGTGATGAACTATAATATGGTTGGATCACCCCCCCCCCCTACATTTTTGGGCTGGCGACCGGGCCTGCCTTTCATCATGTCGAGTTCGCATGGCAAATGGCCTCTAGAAAGCCCGCAAGCAAGAATGGGAAAATTTATCCCTGGTACAGTTGGAACGAAAAGTCTACTGCAATAAAAACTGGGATGTCGTTGAGTGGTTCGTACTGGTGGTCATCACATCGAACGTCAGTGATGTATATCTTGATGTCAGTGATGTAGATGTCAGTGTGATATATCTTAGGTAAGCAACAACTGCAATTTGCTCGGATGGAAACAAATCTACTCTTTGTATTTACCAATTAAAAAAGAAAAAAAAGAAAAAAGTGACGGGCCATATCAGAGATACATAGTTCAATTACATTTAGTAAATACTTGATTTCCAAATCTCTCAAATGAATTCGAATATTCTTCACTAGAATAATTGATTGCATAATTTTCTTCATATTACTAAAATATTTTTTTCAAACAGGTATTTGTTTTTGAAATGATAATACTACAAATTAATCGCTATTCGAATAATTTTTGAAACATTTATGTTCGTAATTATCTTACATTGTTAGTCAAATATTCGAATATTGGAAAAAATATTGTTCGAACATTGAAATATTACATTATTCAACTTTCAACAATAGAAAAAATACTAAAACGTACCAGCCTCAATGGGCATGCTAGTTGAATGTCAACTTGTGAATACGCATGTACTACATTTACGGAAAATTAATTGACTCCAAACTGACTATCCAAAGTACGTTTACTTCTCATGGAATTGTTGAACTGTACTACAGTGCGTCCCACTAGCTTTCGAACCCGAAAAAAACTTTTTTAAGTTCCGAACAAATATACATAGGAAAATGAAATTCACAATACACGTACCTTGTTTCATACTGAATACATGACCGTCACAGCAGGTGCCGAAAGTGTCCTCCCTGGACGTCAAGACATGTTTGTACACGGCGTTCCATATTGTGAAAAGTCCGATGTAGAGTCTCCGGTGTGATCTCATGAATCGCATTCTCAATGTTGTTTCTCAACTCTTGCAGTGATCGTGGGTTGTTTCTGTAGACACAACCTTTAAGAAAACCCCATGAAAAGAAATCAGGTGGTGTCAAATCCGGGGATCTTGGCGGCCAC
The DNA here is from genome assembly GCF_964235325.1 of Thermobia domestica. NCBI lineage: Eukaryota > Metazoa > Arthropoda > Insecta > Zygentoma > Lepismatidae > Thermobia > Thermobia domestica. Next base: position 111,189,212 of record NC_137463.1, on the reverse strand, counting down.
AATCCTTTGGAGATTATCCTGTCACCAAACAAGGACTCAATTTCTGCCATGGCCACGTTGGAAGTATGGCATGTTGCTCCGTCTTGTTGGAAATAACCGCGACGCAGTTCTTGATCGTACAGCTGATTCACAAATTCACTGAAGGTGTGTAAGTAAACTTGTGTATTTACTGTATCTTCAAAGAAGATGAGTCCAATGATACGCTGTCGGGAAATTGCACACCAAACTCCCACCTTCAAAGGATGAAATGGAATCTCATGGTACACATGCGGATTTTCGGTGACCCACACCCGAGTATTCTGCGAGTTCACATAACCGGAGAGATGGAACCAAGCTTCATCTGTGAACCAAGTATAGTCTAAGATTCCTGGATTGTCATGCAACAAAGCTTGCAACCAACGACAATACATCACGCGCTTTTCCCAATCTGTAGTCTTCAACTCCTGGACGACTGTAACGCGATATGGAAACAGGTTGGCTCTTTGCACAGTTGACTTTGACATCCCTACCTCTTGTGATAATCGACGCAGGCTCTTCTTAGGGGACTGCAAAAGACGTTGCCGCACATTCTGTACTGTCTCCTCGGACATCCGTGGACGCGCGTCTCCATGTCCCGTAAGCAACGTTCCTGTTGTTTCGAACTTGTTCACCAAATGATGTATTGATGATTTCGAGGTCATTTACGGCATCCAAATTCACGACAAAATTCACGTTGAACGGTCTGATACGATCCCGATATCCAATATTTTTTAACAATGAACACGCGTTCCTGTACGGTGTACAGAACCATCCTCGCGATGCAGCGAGTCGAGTCACACTGACCCTGGTGCCACCCCTGGTACTTCCCCTGGCGCCACCTATCGTCTTTGTTTTGACGTGTGCGCTTCTGTTCAACACTTTCTCGTGTTCAGCATGAAACAAGGTACATGTATTGTGAATTTCATTTTCTTATGTACATTTGTTCGGAAATTATAACGTTTTCTTCGGGTTCGAAAGCTAGTGGGACACACTGTATTTCAGTATGTGCAAATACATTATTAATTTATTAGTTTCTGCATAATAACAGATTACACAGCTACGGCAGGGAGGGGGAGGATTTGGATGACAAAGCCCTCAAATCAATTGGTGCCCTCTGTAAATGTATTTGCAGAATATATATTTTTAATAGGCTAGCATTAACGAATTCTGTCTAGGAATTTGAAACTTAAAATATATAAAACAATAATCATGCGTATTGTACTGTATAGTTGCGAAACATGCTCGCTTACCCTGAGGAAAAAAACAGACTGAAAGTATTTGAGAACAAAATCGTGAGACGAATATTCGGAACCAAGACGAATGGGAATGGGGAATGGCGGAAGCATCGAAGAACCGCATAGTTTATACCGTTTACCAAACATCGTAAGTCAAGTGCAAGAGGCTGAGGTGGGCAAGTTACATAGCCAGAATGGAAGAAAAGTAGGAACGCTTTCAAAGTTTTAACTGGAAATCCAATCGGTCGAAGTCCTAGCCGCAGATGGGAGGACAATATTAAGATGGGTCTCGTAGAAACAGGAGTAAAAAGTAGAAACTGGATCCAGTTGGATAAGGACAGAAGTCAATGGACAGCTTTTGTGAACGTAGTATTGAACTTCGGGTTTCATAAGCCATAGAGTTAGTTACTTTTGATTAGTTAGGCTAGTATTAACTAATTATGATTGACAAGATATTTTAAGGATTGAGATCCAGAGTGGTCTATCTTCAGAGACTACTAGAATTCAGATATTCTTTTCATGGTGTGTTTAGGTATGTCTCACATGTTTTGTTAACTCCCCCTGTGCAATTCTGTGTCAAGCATAAAACTTTTAAACTCATTATTGCGCTAACTCTAGTTAGTTTTAGCATTCCATTAGATAGAATAGAAATTAAACCCTTTATGCAGGTGTGTGTTAACAAAGTTAAGAGATCTCAAAGTGGAATCTTGTTAGATATTAGCTGAAATTTCCTTTTATCGCACTGAAAAAATAGGTTTAAGGAAAATATTTGAAAGCTATATTTGAACCCCTTTGCCTCCTTGCGATGTATGTTTAAATCGAAATTATAAAAGCACCTCCACCTAAGTGCTAAATATGTTCAAACTCGTTTCCTCTCCCCGTTAGGATATGCATTTCAGTCAAAGTATGATAATAAAAACTCAGGTCGACCAAAATGATAAAACATTTCAAAAAGTGATTTTAAACGGTTCGATCCTTTTGATACTTTTTGCAATTTTATAAAGAATACAAAATCGGAAATTAAAACATTATGGAAATTGCTTCTCACTTTCTTCTTAACAAACGCAATATTCGGAACTCTGCAACACTGTCCTTTTTATTATTATTATTATTATTATTATTATTATTATTATTATTATTATTATTATTATTATTAATGGGAAGTTTATAAACTGGTTTTCATCTCCGTGACTTGAGATGTTCGTGAGAGATTTTGTAGTTCCTCCACCCTTAGGAGATACAGTCTACTCAGTGACGTGATACAAGCCCCCATTTGAAGTAGGTATCAACTATAAATATGTTCCAAATTAATTTCGAATGGTTCAAATATGTGAATTTGTATAGCAGACAAACATGTATAAGCATTTCAGCTTTGGTATATAAGATATAATAGAACATTTTCATGAAACATTGAATGTATAGATAAGTTATATGGCACATTCAGTTATTTGCTCAAAGTAAAGAGCTAAGGAGGAGGGGGCGGGGCGTTTAATAAACTGTTGATATATTAAAGGGACTGAGATATTATTGTTTTTCGCCAGAAAAAATATAAAATTATGACATTTTATCATGGGGTTCCTAACAAGCATCGTTTCTATTAATAAGGTAGTCACGTTCTCTGTTGAAATATGTGGTTAACAAAAACTTCGTTGGATTCCTGTGTTACCTCTGATGTGCGGAACTAACCCAACAAGATATTCTCTTTTGTAGATGTGATTTGCATGCATGTCAGAAGTAAATAATCTTGAAAATAGCGAAGGAGACAGGATCTCTAATTAACCTTTAATCTAGATGTCATAAGATGGTAATCAATTTACATCTAATCCTATCTGACAACTCTACACGTGTCCTTCCATCGCTTTATCAGATACATATATGAACAAACGTAATCAAGACATAAAGATAACTATATAATTTCGACAAAATTCCATCACAAATCTTCAGTTGAATATCTATTCATGTTATAGATGCAATTCATTTCCTTCATTATAACTGAGTGATGGTGCAGAAATGTGTGCCTTGTGTGTTAAAAATTGTATCGAAACTTTCTGAACGTGTTTGTCATTTTTCTGCAACTTCTCCGGAAATAACCATCTTTAAAAATTTGTTACATTAATACATGCTATAGTGTGGTTTACATATCTACCAAACATCTATAATCTTATAAATTAGCAAGTGTAAAACACAGCACTAGTGTCAACACCAAGAATTATCAAAACACGTATTTAAAGACTACATCACAATGCGGGAAAAAATTAGTATTTTCAACCTGAACATCCGTTACTTTTTTTCTAAAAGGTAAGTTTTTGTATTCGATCTAAAACTAGATTCAAGCCTGCTTAACTAATAGTGTTATTATAAAGTTAGAGATAGGATAACTAGTTCCTTTCTTTAGTTGCTCAAAAAAGTTGTGAAAAACTAGAAATAATAAAGGCTGGAGAAATGAAAGGAAATTCTTAGTTTGCCCCACGTCCCGTATGTTCTTTAGGCTAAAAGGGACTAATGGTTAACAATTATGGAAGAATTGTGAAATGAGAAGCTCGAGAAAACCCACTGACACGATGTTGTCCACCACAAACTCCCATGCCCTGGAATCATACCAGAGATCCCTCTATCAAGAGGTGAACGCTCTACCACTGAGTCACTATGCCTCCCTAGCTTGGGATCGGAATCTTTCCAGCAGATGTGAGCTCTCTGTAACTAGAGGTCTGCACGGGCTCGGGCCTACAAAACATATCACTTCGGGCTCGGGCCTGAATTTTTTAATATACGACCATATTTCTCGGGCCTTTTCGGGCCTAACTCTGTAAATACTGTACAATGATATATATTGCACCGTTCCTTCTGGAGAACTTTCAAAGTACAACTGCAAAATTAAACCTCTAATTGCTGTACATAAAAATACAATTTTGCGTTAATTATTAAGTTTCTGTAATTCGGGCTCATTTGATTATAACACGAGCTCGGTACGGGCTCGGTAAAAATGCTAAAACATATTTCGGACTCGGGTCGGGCCTCATATTGTAAATTCACGGGCCGAGTCAGGCCCGGGCTAAAAATTCCGGCCCGCGCAGACCTCTATCTGCAACTGAGTTACTTTGCTTACTAAGTTCGTTTATATATTCTGTTCGGAGGTAGGTTCTAGCCCACTTGAGGAAACGAAATATAATAGCTAGTGTTAACATTAGATCAGGGATAGGATAGTTAGTTCCTTTCTTTTTGATTTAACGTCTCGCGATTATGTACCAGGGGCGTCATTTAGGGGGGGCAGGAGGGGGCAATTGCCCCCCCCCCCCAAGAGTTTGAGGAATACATATACTTTAATCGATTGTCTACTAACATATTAGTACAAAATGTGAAAGTCTTATGTCGGTGGTACACTTGCCCCCCCTCAAGCGAAATCTGAAATTACGCGCCTGTTATGTACTGCGGCTAAGGTAGATAATGACGTTGATTATAGATGATAATGGTGGAATTACTTAAGTGAGAGAAAACGGGAAAAGCTCAAGAAAACCAACGCGTACGGTGTTTGTCCACCACAAAACTCACTTGGTAAGTGCTAGAATCGAACAAGAAATCCCGTGCGCCAGGGTTGAGCGCTCTATCACTGAACCACCGCGGCGCCGTTAGTTCCTTACCTTAGTGATTCAAAACAGTTGTGAAAACTGAGAATTGAGAATTGCACTGGGTGAATAGGTTGAGGATTTGGATTAGAGAAACAAAGCCCCACAGGGAATGTATATTTTTAATAACAGGTTAATTACTCATATACTCAATTACACATAACAATCAATATTCTTTTGATTTAAGACTCTTTGATATTTTAGTGAAGATCTCTGACACAGGTTTATTCGTGGGGGCCACGGTGGCTCAGTGGTAGAGCGTTCACCTCTGGTGCATGGGGTCCCGGTGCATGCTCCCGCCAAGTGAACTTTGTGGTGGACAAACACCGTGTGCGTGGGTTTTCTCGGGGTTCTCCCGTTTCCTCCCACTTTCTTCATTCCATCATTTCATTCATTTCTCATTATCACCGTCTCCTTTAGCCTAACCGGCATAACCGTGGAACGTAAAACTCAGATATTTCATTTTTTTACAGGTTTATTTGTTATTCAGAAATGTTCATTCTTTGAGTTTAATCTTTTAATTATAAGTAATGAATTTTACCTCCACTGAAAGTACAAGTATCATTCCACTTACAAGAATAGGTATTGCCATCAAAGTTATTTACAGCAGTTAAGCATTGAGAATATCGCCGTAAACTCCGGTAAAAGCAAAAGCTTTATAGTACCATCGCATAGTGTCACTACAGCAGTAGTAGTTCAGTTTTATTCCGATAGAGGTACTGTTGTATAATATCCATAGCAAACAGAAGTTATATGAGTAATGAGTCCATGATATAGTAGCTATTTTGGGTTTACTTGGCAATTGCTTCGGATATTTTGATTGGATAATAATCTGTTTCAGCTTTTTATTTATTTATTTTTTTTAATTGGCGACTCAATTTTTGATTGGATTACAATCTCCATTTACTTTGCGTATATCGTAGCAATTATGGATAGTGACGTACGTTGTGCAGTACTTTAAACACACTTAATTCAAAAGTTTCGTGTTGTAATTAAGTCACAATAATTAAAATTTAATGAACATTTAAACTCACAAAATTCATAAATTTCCATTTGCTGAAGGATTGGATTCTTTAGATAATTGGAGGCTGTTACGAAAGTGAAATCTCAGTTTTGCACCCAACAGTTATGTCTTGTAAGCTAAAGGAGACCGTTATGATGAGAATGAATGAAGTGGTACAATGAAGAGAATAGGACGAAACTGGAAACTCGGAGAAAACCAGCCACACGATTTATGTCAATCACAAAGTTTGCTTGGAGCGAGCTGGGATTGAACCAAGGACCCCACACACCACATACGAGCGCTCTACGACTAAGCCACCGCAGTCTTCGAGGACTGTTACAATTGATTGCAATTAGAAGGATTTGATTTTTCATAGAATTTGAAATCTTAATAGTAAATGAAAAGTATTCCTTGAATATTCGAATACCAGGAAATTAATTGAAACAGTTACTCAGGTAATTTTAGCACACGCGTACCGACTATCCGTTTTACAATAATAATAATAATGATTATTATTATTATCTGACGCTTGTATATATTTTAAAATTGAAACTATGTATTAAAAATTAGAGATTTTCTTCTTCATACTACCATATACGGAAAGATGGCAGGAAAGCGAGAAGTAGGAAGAAGAAGAAGAAGAAAACTATGTATTAAAAATTAGAGGCAATGGTATTAGTATTAGGTTCGTGCGAATGAAATGTCCTCCTTCACGTCTGAGAGGAAACTTAACTCAGCCACGTAACACAGAGATTAAGTAAGGTCGTGTGCCGAATGGAAATCAACATCGAAAACTCGAAAACCATGAGAATATCCCGTGCAAACGATCAACGATTTTAAAAACAGAAGAAAATATTGGGAGCTAAAAGAGAAAACTGAAGATCGAGAAACGTGGAAGAAACATTACCAACCCAAATCTTAAAACCCTTATTTTATTTAGTCCCAGAACCTGCCAACAGCCAGAATTAATAATAATAATAATAATAATAATAATAATAATAATAATAATAATAATAATAATCCGCCATCTTTAGCCTAAATGGCATAACCATGGGAAGTAAAACTAGAACTTAATTTTATATTTCAATCCAAAAAACTACGGAGCTCAAATCTCAGCATGCAAACATATACCGAGAATATTAGCAAAGCAGTATGAAACTAGCCGGACCAATGAACTTTCACTCTCTCTCACGCATATAATTAGCATACACGCTTTCAAGGTGGAAGACCAGGCTTCGATTCCCGCTGGAAACTCATGTGGTTCTGATCCCACGTTAAACTATAAATGCACGTCACATAAAGCCTCGTTGCTCAAAACGGACGTTGAACTCCAAACCATCGCCATTTTTGTTAACGATATAGCCTAATGGAAGCAGTGGCATTACTAACGTTGTACCTAGATGGAACCGACAGATATTAGTTGACAGCAAAAATCAAACCAATACTTCTCGATTATGTTATAAACACATTCTATTACAGACATTGAACCACTACTATTTATTTATTTATTTATTTATTTTCTCTTACAAGTATCAAAAGCATCGCATGCTAACAAAATGTAGGGATTCCGTGTAGGACACATTGTCGCAAGCAAATGATTTTACGTGGCTGTGTCCACCTACACTTGTTTCTTCGTTTCTGTGCAAGAGTCTATTGACGCCTGTGGCTGATGTTTCATCATAAAGGGGAAGAGATGAAAACGTACGTCAATATCTCACGAGCCATACCCGTTATCAGCTGTTTGCTTGTATTGCCCAGAAATCTCTTGATAAAAAACCAATACTTGTTCTAACACCGATCAGTAGTCGTTTTTGCTTGGTGCTAAGAAGAGACGTTCAAATGAAAGTGCTTACGAGTTCCAAGATGCGAAAAAACGGGTGTGTATTGAATGAAAATCTAGTTTTACTCTATTGCTACTACTACTACTATTAAGATAAGCATTAAATACTAGCTCAGAATACAGATAATTGTAATCAGTTTAAACAGTAAATACTTCATCTGAAATATTGTAATTGAACGGAAAATTTTCAAAAGTACTATGAGTAATTTTTCACGGCTACGGTTTCGTTGTGGGTGAGAAACTTAAAAAAAAAAAAAAAAAAAAAAAAAAAATGGTCAAGTAGATCTGTTAAACATCCTTATGAGGCAGGTATGGTCAAACTCAGTGTCTCAAATGAAATCCTACCGTTTAACCTCCCACGAATACGACCGTTAGGTTGAGTGAGATGGATGATTAAGGCAAGTGAATGAAGATGGAAATATTGGTGGAATGAGAGCGTGGGAGGAAACGGGAGAACTTCAAAAATACCCATGGACACGATGTCGTCCACCACAAACTTACTTGGCCGGAGATCGAACCAGGAACCTCACACACTGGAGGAATGCGCTCTACCACTAAGCCACCGTGTCCCCTCTCAGTATTTCAAATGAACCAAATATTCATCAGTTTACAATAGTGCGGGCTAAAGGAAAATATGCCATTTTCGTACTTAATGAATAATAATAAATTTAAAAAGCGAGTAAATGCATGACATCTTAGTACTGTAGTTTTTTTTTTAAATGAAATATGTGTACTAGATTGAGTTGAGTTGATTTTAGTTTAGCGTCCCTTTCAGCAGCGAGGCTATATGAGACGTGGACCTACTGATTAACTTGGAATCCGAACCACATGAGCTCCCGCCGGGAATCGTGTGTACTAGATGAATTCACAGTTTCTCTTCAGATATGTTACCTTTTTCTTGCAAATAGTTTTCAAATGACAAGATACATGCTGCTCGAACTAGCGACTTTCAGCACAGAGCTCAGGTGAATATGTTATCCAGTATACTTGCTGATTTTCGTATATAATATAAGAAATTTCATATATTAATATTTCATATATAATATTTCGGACTGAACCGAAAAATGAGTTAAGGGCTGCGAGTTTGACATGCCTGCTACAGTAGAATTTAGTGACTTCAAATCTGGGATCATAATGGATACTCTATTTTCTTAGCTGTCTGAACCGGCAGGTGTAAGTTGTATTAGGCCGGCCGCACATTGACCAAGCCGAGATAGAGAGAGGCAGAAGATGGTGTGGAGAGAGAGGCCTCAGATCGTTGACTGTCTGCTTCAGTCACAACATTGGAGAAACCTTTGTCTAGCGTACGGTACAGGGCTTTGTTACAGTACTGTACCACAGCTCGGCTGTCCTCTCCTCTGGTCAGTGTGCAGCTGGTCTTAGACTGGTGATAAAATTTGAATTTCTGCTATGGGTTCGGATCCCGCTTAGGACGTGGGTGTTACTTGTATTGTCCTTTCATTATTCATTTCTCATTCTTGAATTTAACCTTAAATTATCTTAGTTTAGATATTTAATGCAATCTGAAGTATCGACATTTCTTGCCTAAGGTTGCAGGTTGCGAAAACACAATCTTTTTAAACAATTAAGGTTTATTTATATTCTTTGGAAGCAGCAATGCTATAAAGGACAATATTTTCAGCTTATAGTGAAACCTGAACTTCTGTAATGCGTTCAATACCCTTTCACAAAAACCTCACCCAAAAGAACTCGCCACTAGAGCAACGATGAGGTTCGTTTTAGGAACGAGATGACTGAAAAAAAAAATATAGCGGTCCATTTGGACCAGTATTTAAATGTTTTAGCGTCACAGACCCGCGAGGTAATTTCATTAAGACATTCATTTGCAATATTATTGAATATAGGCCTATTGCGTCTTGTATGGATAATGCCTATCGGCGTTCATGTTCAAAAATTCACTATGTAGGCCGTATTTCTATGTATTGAGTGGGTGTGTAGTTCTAGGTAGTAATTCACACCAAAGACCAGGCCGGTAGCCAGTCCAAAATTTTAGGCGGGCCCGGCCGAAGTTAGGGGGGCCCGATCTAATTATATTATAGTTCATTTACCGTAAAAATTTTAGGGGGGCCAGCGAAAATTTAGGGGGGGCCTAGACCACCCCTGGATACGGGCCTGCCAAAGACCACATTATTACTTTGTGTTCGATGAATGGAATAACGATTTATTTATTTATGTATACATATTTCATCTGCATGACCGGTATCTATGGTGTTAAGTCGGTCACGTATGAAGGATGACGTCCATCAGCGAGCACACTATCCGGGGAAAGGGGAATGGAAGTGGCCTGTTACCTGTACTTTAGGTAGCAGCCCGGCATTTACCTGGTGTAAATAAGGAAAACCTAGAAGAAACCTCGGCCAGAATGGCTGCCATGAAAATGCTGTTAAATGTTTTCGACCGACTCGCTCACCGGGAATGGAATAACGAAGAAAAATACATCAGACAGACTGAACCCTTCAGACATTGTCCATTCATGAAATCAATTTCCATAATCTAGTACTCAACAATGATTTTGTGAGTTTCGTGTATCCATCCTGAACTAAACTTAGGGGTATATCACTGAATATGCTAATCCAAGACTATTGCATACTGATAACTCTCTTTTTAGACATTTATATCCTTTCCCAATCAGAAAAATTTAGCGAAAGTCCTGCCCAATGTTCTTATATTTAACTTAAAATCATTTTTGTGTGAAACTAGTAATTGGCATATGAACCTTTTAAGTACGTGATCGGTAATCTTGGGTTCGATTCTCGAAGCTACATCGGACATCAAACCCGGATGTAGATCCAGCATCGTAAAGAAAATGGGAAGCTACTTAACAGTAGCGTACCCAGGAATTTATTTCGGGGGGGGGGGTTTCAAACTAAATATGAAGCTATTTTATATTAAAATTGCTAAAATTGCCCCTAAAATTAGGCTAAATTTTTAAAAAGTCGAAATTTCGGGGGGGTCCGGACCCCTGTGTCCCCCCCCTTCCGTACGTCCCTGCTACTTAACATAATAGGTGACGAACTTTCGTCCAGAAGCTAAAAGTATATCGTTGGAGAGAAGTGACGACGCCAACTTTAATTAGAGGGGGGGACAAGCGAAGGGGCAGAGACTTTCGGGGGTCCGAGTCACGATCTAGTGGGTTACGGGTCTGACTATTTCCGGGTCACAACCCTATCCAGTTACTGCCTCATTGATGTATCGAAATATATAAAATATATAAAAAGTGAATATTGAAAATTTTCGAAATATTGTATATCGAATCAATAAAATATTGAAATATTGTTATTTCGGTCAGTGTTTTGATATTTAAAAATATCAATCGATTTATCAGCATATCGAAGTATTGAACTGCCCAACGCAAATGCTGTGTATAGTTCCAAGTATTTTCTTCAAGTATCCTACATAGGCAATACAATTTTCATCAATGATACTACTACACACATTACTACCGGTTGACATTATTACCCGTTTGGTCTTCTGCTTGGGCTCAAAACTTACTGTCAGGTCTGTCTTGATAAGAACTATATACTTATATTGGTGCTCACGACATTTGAGGCTGTCTCATTATAAAAATCCATTGTCATCTCGTTAATCGAGACGATACAAGATACGAGCAACACTAAAAATATCTCGTAAGCAACACTAAAAGTATTACACATTACTGCTTACATTTCTCATGGCTTTCGCTTTCCAGTATAATCAGGCAATGATTTCAAAACGAGCTGAACGAGCGATCCATTTAACAAAGTCGACTCGACTCGGAACTCGACTCGAGGAAGTTACCTTTGACTCGACTCGAAACTCTACTCGAATTCGCTTCGAGTCGAGTCGAGTTTCAGCTCAACTCGTGCCCATCCCTATTTTTTCATAATCATTTACTTTCATTAATTATTTGTCATTTCTATCCTGAAAGAGCTTCTCGTGGCTAAGCGGTTAGCGTACGCGTGGTAGACCCGGATATGATTTCCGGCTGGAGCTCATGTGGTTCAGATCCCATGTTAACCTGTAGGTCACGTCTCATATAACCTAGGTGCTGAAAGGGATGCTAAACTCCAAATCAAATCCTCTGTCCTGGACATTATACGAGGGTCATTTCATAAATTATGCACACCATGGCAACACTGCAAAGTGAATGATGCAATCGAGATAAATATTTCGTCAGTTGAAGCTGACATTCATTTTATTGATAGTAAATGTGATGAATTGCCATTTCGGGAATTGTACAGCATAAATTTAGCAAAATTGAAAAATTTACACTAAACATCCCAATGTGTTTGACGTTTCCATTAATCAACATTCAATCAATTTAATTTGTGCATATTAGACTTATTATTATTATTATTATTATTATTATTATTATTATTATTATTATTATTATTATTATTATTATTATTATTATTATTATTATTATTAACCGAATCCACCAACAACCCCCCCCCCCCAAAATTACCCTTCTCGGTCCGTATTTCCAATTTAGCAGTGCATTATTCAGATAACATACCTAATAACACTGGCCAACAAATTTTAACTTTTTCATTCTTCGGAAAAGAAAAGTACATTTTCTTATGGAAATGAGGTTGCTGAATACGAAAATGAAAATAAAAATGCTGAATTGGTTCGAGTTTAAGTGTAATCGACAGAAATATGTGTTATGTAGTGTTCACACTTTTATATTCTGGAATTTTCTATTTGGTCTTTCACTTAAAAAGATATTGCTTCAATTTTATTCATCGTGGTTCATATGTCATTCGCTTCTGAATAAACCAAGCTTGCAAATTATACTAAGCGCATGTGTACATGATATATAAGAGGAAGGAAGTTTAAGGTAAAATTGAGAATTTGCTGTCCAAAAATCCCCTTTTCCAAATGTAGCACACTCTGGTACGGCCCCGGCTAAAGGTACCCAGACATGATATACCTTTAAAACTACTGTAGTTTATACGTAATACATGTGCCAAGTTTCATTGTAATATCTACAATAGTTGAGTGAAAAATATTTCTCAGTTCTGCTTGACAATACGAAATTTTATATAGGGAAAAGTGTGATATAAAATAAAAAGAATCCAAACACTACTGTTTATTTGAGTATCATGATTTATACGTCATTCTCTTCAGAATAAAACAGGCTTTCAAATGACATCATGAGAATATATGTGTGTGTGATGTACGAGAAACGGAAAATTGGGAATTTACCGTCCAAAAAATTCTTTTCTTCAAATGTAGTGAACTCTGGTGCGGCCCCAGCTGCAGGTACAATACAAAATACCTTGAGAATACTGTGGTTCATACGCAATGCATATGCCAAATTTCATTGCAATATCTAAAGTAATTATGAGGGAAAGGTATTTCTCAATCATGCTTGACAACACCAAATTTTTATAGGAAAAAATTATATATAAAATAAAAATATATAAAATGATGTTCATACGTAAAGAAAGGAAATTTGTGTTTTGTTATAACAAAATGATGTTTGTACGTAAAGAAAGGAAATTTGTGTTTTGTTATAACGTTAAACTCTGTACATATAAGACAAAAAATCACTTGGCATATAGGTTATAGGGTACGATAATTGATTACGTGTGTGTTTGGCAAAGCGTTTGTTCCAAAGAATATAAAAGCGTCAATAAGAAATTAAAACTATATAAAAAATGAAAGTGATAAAATATAACTTACATGGATATTACAAATGACCTGTCTCTTGTATTGTGGTTCTGGAACATCTCTAGCGATTGTCCAACAACAATCGGCAAGCGCAGAGTTACTCCAGTGGTTCTGATATTTCTCCATCATAGATATAACTTAGTAAAAATGTTCATCACGTTCCCAATGTTCATCAATGACTGCTCCGCAATTTTTGGGGAAGAAATCTATGTGGGAGTGCAATACATGCATTTCAAGTGACATACTACACTCCATTGCTTGGTAGAAGATATTAGGTGCTCCACTATTTCCTTATAGTTCTGAGACTGCTCGTTTCCCAACACATTCATCACCGCTTTTCGAAAAGAATCCCATGCAATCCTCTCCTTACCTTCTAACACTGCATCAAATACAGGATCATTGAAGAGTTACCAAATTTAGGGCCAATAAGGATTCCCTACCTAATTTTAGTTCAGTAATTTGTGGAATTTTACGCAGAATATATTTGAAGAACAGTTTTGATGCGTCTATAAATAACCGCCATTCATCGGGTTTATCTTCTATGTTAAGTTTACTTATAAGACCAGTTACTTTGTTACAACGTATTATGTCACTTTCCAATGAAAATACTGTTCCAGGAAATTCTGATGTGTTCATACAGGTACGCAGGAATTAATTTCGGGGGGGGGGTCTTAAGGTTTACGGGGATCCACATACAATTTGAGGCTAAATTATATTAAAATTTGTAAAATTGCACCTGAAATTAGACTAAATTTAGAAAAAGTCCATCTCCTGCGGACGTCCCTGAGGATAGCAACGAAACTAACCGCCAAACAATGGAAGTTTGTTGAAATAAGCAGACAGCTCCTGTTGCCACGAACCCTTAATTTGCCCACCGGAGCACATCCGGTAATAATGTATTTCTTCGAAACCCGAACCAATCTTCAAAAACTAATTTCATATTCGTTATCAGTACCCTAAAATTAGTAAGAATTGGCTACTTTTATCTCCGAAGCATTTTCACTGTTGACCAGTGTAATTTATCAGTAATTTCTATAGTTCAGAGTGTAAAGAAAATTTTGGGCGTGTAAAGTTAATAAGTTACCTGTAGAGGGTGTTTCCGTTGTCTAATTAGTTTGGGTGCTTCATATAATATTAGTGGATATAGATAAATCATTGAATCTGACGATATCTTGACGCACGTTCTAGGAATTAAAGTTATTTGAATAATAACTTGAATATTTTTTTCGAACAATTAGTCGAATAAAGACGATTCGATTATTCGGATGTTAGACGAATTCTCACTCTGGAGTTGTTGGTCTTTTCTTGCCCACTTTGCATTTAGTGTTCATGTTGAGGAAAATTCGACTAATATAGTGAAATGCTAGCAAGATTTCACAAGTAGGAAGAAAAGTGATTTTTAAAGGCAAAATTTTGAAATTCAGGGAAATAGTTGGGTTGGATAATAGAGCAAATTTTATGGCTCTATTTTCCTTCTATTGTGAACAATTGATAAACGTGAATCATCTTCAATTTCCTTCGAAGTCTTTCTTTCGTGTTTTTAGGGCCTGGTAAATGATCTAACTCCGTGTCTCCATTCTCTAGGCACTGCCCAGGAGAAAGATGGCACTATTGAGGAGGAAGACAATGCACATAGTTTAACGAAGCTAGATAACCCATTCTTTTGTTCAATTCAATGCTCTCTTCGAATCAAGAAATATTCAAATAAACTATTGTCATGAGTGCAAAAAGACCACCATTTACGAACTATAGGAAAATTAATTTTAAAAAAAGGGGTTAAATTTTGTGTCATTAGTGGGAAACTCAGAGAATCTACGTTCTGCTTACTTCATTTTTATAAGGATAAACAAAACTTAAGTTCATTCCACAACCGAAAAGGCATTCATGACACAAAAGATAGATTTACATGTTATTGACGTGGACTACGAAGTACAATGACACAATAGCCACAATTCATTTCACAATGTAAGCTTGCAACGCAAAAGTTTAAAAAAAAAAAAATGTTTTTCTTATAAATTCAAAGTTTGCTTATCAAGATCTTATTCTAGTGTAGAAGGAATTCGTATCGTCAAAATCTATCATGTGAAAGATTATAATCTAACGTAGGTGGTGAAATGTCAAATACCTCTTCCTTCTTCCCTGATTAGACCTACCGTGAATGACAAAACACAAATTACGTATTTTATCTAAATAGAATAATGAATCGTAGAATATTAGGTACTGATTCTTTATTAAGTGTTTCTGAGGTCATGAATCATTGGCGTTCTTTCTGTAAACTATTTATAAGTTGCCTTGACCTACCACGCTTCTTTTTAGTAACAGTGAGTGTAAGCACTGCGAGGGAAAGCGCTCGACTGAAGTGCATATAGAGTCTCCAATAGTGACAGATAGTGTTTCATAGATTTTTTTGAATCTCTCTTCATATCGTCAGTGCCATATTCTGAAGAAGAAAAAATGTAATACAGTTGTTTCAAAGTATCAATGACAACCAGATTAATTTCGGATTAGAATAACAATTCTATATAGTACTCATTGTCCAGAACGTACTCAAACTTGCAGAAAGGTATAGGAAAAGAAGAAAAAAATAGTTGTTTGTACGATGACTTCACACTCCCTTTAAATTAAAGAACTTTGAAGAATGGGAAGTTCATGCAAATGAGGGAAGTTCGATATTAGCTTCCGAATTGAACACATTTCTTAGACATGTGAATTATATTTCACGTTAAAATGAGTGCAACAGATAGAAAATGTTTTATCAAATAATTATTTTAATGCATGTAAATTCAAGCGATTGAACACAGCTATAATGTAAATGTATTTTGCGTATTCTACGGCATATAAAAATATACTAAAGATAATTGTCTATAACTCTGAAAGTGTGTATTAGCAGACACGAATTAACTGAAGAAATAGTACTTGGTTTGAACTAGAAGAAATTAATATATGACAAATATCCATCATCAGCTGAGCAAATAAAATGGAAAGAGCTTCAACGTAAGTCTTCAGATATTTTCTAAATACAAGCAAATTGATTTAGTGTTGTGTATTTCAAGGTTACGAACATAGTCCATTCAAATGTCACTTCTCTTTTGTTTGATCATAAAATATAGGACGTCAATTCATTTCTAGAAATTTACTCTTATAGTTGGTAAAGAAGGTGGTAATATGTGAGTCTTTTCTTAAACAATCACGTTTTTGTCGTAGAAGTATTTATTCTGCTCATTGTAACGTGTTTATCTTACAAACATATCTGGTTTCAACAATCCAAAGAAAAAATATTCATTATAAAATGACGAAACTAAGCATTAGTAAATAGTGGTGGTAATATAAAAATGTATTATATTCAAATGAAAAAGATCAGTATTGATTACAGTACGGTTAAACTTATTCACTTCTTATACAATTCCACGAACTGGAAACTTCTTAAGCATATTATAAGCTTTAAATTAAAACAGATCTGATCGGTTCTCCTTGTAAGTGAAAATATATTACTTTGCGAACGAAATTCTACTTAGTTACTATGAAAACTAGTTATATATATATATATATATATATATATATATATATATATATATATATATATATATATATATATATATATATAAATCTCTAATATCCTCTCTCTATTGTAAAACTAAATATTATGAAAAACAAAACACTGTGTGCCTGATGTAACAATGAAATTATAGATCAAACTGAACATAGATGAGATAAACTTGCTATTTTATTAATATTTGTGGTTCCTCTTGATGAGCTTCTTTTCTTTCCTTTATTCTCAAGAGTAGGTTCCTGTTTCAGATCAACCTAAATCTAATATATAAAAGAAAATGAACTTGTTTATGATCGAATTACGGGAAAAGGTTGAACCGTTTGAAATGAAGTTTTGGATATAGTTATCAACAACCTCTAACTGGATTTTTATCATATTACTTTGATTAAAATGCATATCCTAATAGGAATGGAGGGGGTTCATAATTTGTACGAAAAATTGAGTCTCTCAAGAGCCCATCAAGTTAGAAAAATGAAACTCGGTATATAAATTCCTTTTTAAAAATATGGAGACCATGTCCCAATTTTTTTAAAATTCTTTTAAGGGGGGGAAGGGAATTTTCTATATAAATAAAAATGAAATGTAAGAATGTTTGTTGATGGCCAAGTTGCCCAAGACTGCTGCAGAGAGTTTGGTGACTTTCTGTACAAGAGTGCATGATAAACTAAGTTAGGTTTTTTTTACCACTTTATGAACATGGGAACGAGAAGAGATGGGGGTGTGGAGGAGTTACATGTAAAAAATAATGGAAAACGACCGATATTAGTATGTAGTCCAAAATGTTTGGAGGTCGCTAAGATGAATAGCAGTTCAAGTACATAATCAACCGCATCGTCATAAGGAATATGGGTGGGAAAAAGTAATGTTACCGATTTTTATCGTTACGCTTTCACTGATATGTGTATTCTAAGAAAGGGGAAAGATTCAAATACTTTCTAAAAACCTATTCTCTCCGATGCGAAGAATGGGCATTTCAGCTTTGGAAAATAGTCTGAATAGCTACAAAGTAGATCCAGAGATGTCCTCAATATGACAGGTGTTGATTCACTCAGGAGTTTTCTGTTGTACTTAGTAAAGAAACATTTGACCACACCATAATAATGTGATACTCGAAGACAGCTTTTTTTTCTTTTTCTCTCTTTTTTTCTCTACAATTTTTGACAATCTATGAAAGTTTAAATCTTACAATTCACCTATAAAAAAAATTAACTTTTTTTAATATCTAATGTCAAATTATTTGTATCTTTGATCATAAAGACTTATTATTACCTACAGAACTGCAATTGTCTATCAAATAATGATAAATAGTTACAGTTTTGAAATATACAAATAAACTTTCCTATTTCTGTAAAACGTGCATTATATTCTGAAATGTTCTAATTTTCTGCCGGCACACTAGTAGTTTGGTCGCAACACTGGGGCCGCGGTGGCTCAGTGGTAGAGCGTTCACCTCTGGTGCTAGGGGTCCCGGGTTCGATCCCAGCCCCCGCCAAATGAACCTTGTGGTGGACAAACACCGTGTGCGTGGGTTTTCTCGGGGTTCTTCTGTTTCCTCCCACTTTCTTCATTCCACCATTCATTTCATTCATTACTCATCATCACCGTCTCCTTTAACCTAACCGGCATAACCGTGGGACGTAAAACTCAAAGATTTCATTTCATTTTTCGGTCGCAACACGCCGTTTGAAAATGACTGCCCTAAAGAGACCTGATCTGTGTTACGACACTGAATTGCACTTACAAAACTAAAGCAAGTCATATGAGGTAACTACAACGTATAGCTTAAGTGCCCATCTGTTGTGCTATTGATCTAGTATGTTGTTCGATCCCAGGCCATACCTAGGTATAAGTTTTTGATGAACAACATCGTATTCGTGGATTTTCATGAGATTTTCCCGTTTTATTCATTCCATTAGTTTTTCTATCATCATTCATTTTCACTTATTATCCATTTTTTTTTTTTATCTTTAGGGCGTAATCGTAGAACGTCAATCTAAAGATTCATACTCAAAAATATGGATTTTCTCTGCTCTTGAATAAAATTTGTGTGATATAAACTTAATTTAATAACATTCAAGTCTGCTGATACAACTTACAAAGAGCTATAATCAGCCAAATAGCCTAAGTTTAACTAAGTAATGCATGGTTATTGCCTCAATTTCCAGTACCATTTATACTCAGTTAAGCCTCAGATCATTTATGCTACATATTTGGAAACCCTTGATCACTACTAGGTTTAATTATTATTATTATTATTATTATTATTATTATTATTATTATTATTATTATTATTATTATTATTATTATTTTTATTATTATTATTATTATTATTATTATTATTATTATTATTATTATTATTATTATTATTATTATTATTATTATTATTATTATTATTGGACTACTCTGATCGCTCTGTTTTTGCGTTACTGATCCCTGTGAACGAGAATACAACGATAATAAAACACCCTTCTAATTCTTATCTTAACCTAAATTTAAAGTTAAAACAAGTAAACTGAAACACAAATCATTAGTGATCAATCTGTTACGTTAAAATCAGTAATAATCTGTGTATCAAAATTTATTTAACAACTTCCTATAAAGTTAGTGTTATGTGTTCTTTTAATTTTGTGGCATATGCACCAATTTACGTCACGACGATGATACGTAGGTGGTGGAACTACTACTAGACAACTTTCAGGTTTCATTGTAACATCATCAGTTTAATATTGTTCTCTGCTACTTGAGTTTTATCAGTTTACAATGTGTCTTCACCATATGAGTCATCCAGGAGTGTGTGAAACATCACGATTACTTAGTTGAAATCACACGTTGCGTTCACATTACGCAACGACAGAATACGTCATGGATTAAGAAATTAATCGTCGTGGCAACTGTTTCAATACGTGTATCATTTCCAACTCAAATATAGAACATGTGCCAAAAGTACAAAAGAAAGAGTAAAATGCCTGTTAATACAAAGTGAGAGAACTTCTATACAGCATATTCTTAAGGTAAAGTCACTCGTATCCAGTGGTCGAATTGGCCTAGTATGGCATATTATTAAATTAAGATGGCAAAAAGCATATAACTGTAAAAGTTTAATATACGCTTTATCAAACTAAACACAACAACACACTGAGCAAGGCTATGTGGTGATAAATATATGAAACACACAATCATGTAACAGTTTCAACACAATAACTGTTTCTTCATCGGACTTCCATTCCTTCTGTGATGAAGACACAGTTGAAACTGTTACGTGATTGTGTATTTTATATATATTATCACATAACTTTTCTCAGTGTGTTGTTGTGTTTAGTTTGACAATATAGAAACAAGGAATGATAGAATAGTTATAAGCTTAAATATGAAAATAAGCGACACAATAATTAAAGATCTTCACTACGCTCCTCATCGTTTTTCTTCCTTTCTTCTTCTTTTTTTATGTTTCCTTTTTCTCTCTTCCTTTCATGTTCCCCTTTTTCCTTTCGTTTAATTTTCTTTCTTTTCCTGTCATTGTTTCTTTTCCTCTCTTCACAAAGAACTCAGAAACAAGAAACAACATGATCATTTAGAAAAAAAGTTATTTAATGTTAAAAAAAATACTATGAAATAAATATTTTTTTTATTTCAAGACTTTCCATATAGGGTAGAATTTTGAGTGCAAAACAATTAGAACTTAAACTATACAGGATGTCAATGAACTATACCGAAAAACTGTAAGAGGTGATTCCTCACATCAAAATAAGTTAAAAATTTCCTATGGACCTGTGTGGAAAAGTGCATAGTTTCAGAGCTAGGGCTATCCAAAATTGCGAAAAAGCCAAATTTTAAGAGACCCTATTTTGAGTTCGGGAAATCGTGGAGTGGTGATCCTTATCAGCGTAAAGACGTCATACATACACAATCCAAAAATGCATATTACATCAATTTTCAATGGGTGTGCACGGTATTCTCTACAGGGTATAATTTTCAAATATGCTCTCAATAGAGTTTTCAGATATACGTTGATTTCAAGGAGAGTCCAAAGTAGGGAGGAAGTAAGCCATGACAACAATCGACATCCAGTGCTTCGGAGGGAAGTCGGAAGTGTTAGGAACCGGAAGCTCCATGTTTTTCTGTGTTCAGAGTAACGTGTGATGCGATGTATTTCGTCACCGTATATTTTACGTTTTCTTCATTTATAAGCGTGAAAGAATCATCGCAGCATGTTTTTTTCCGAGTACGAGAGACCGTGCTGTTTACGATCTTTAACACTTCTGTCGCGCCAAAGGATTCGGTGTTCACTGCTGTCAAGGATTATCGCTTGGCTACTTTTTTGAACCAATCATAGTCAGAGCATATCTCAAAATTCGGTTGATGGCATGTCTGGGAATTTCACCCTGCAGGGAATATTCTGCATACCCATTGAACATTAATGAAATATGCATTTTTGGATTGTGTATGCATGACTTCCTTTACGCTGATAAGGACCACCACTCCATGATTTCTCGAATTCGAGATAGGTCTTTTTGAAATTTTGGCATTTTCGCGATTTTGGACAGCCCTAGCTCTGAAATTATGCACTTTTTCCCACAAGTTCGTAGGAACATTTTGACTTATTTTGATGTGAGGAATCACTCTTACAGTTTGTCGGTATAGTTCATTAACACCCTGTATACACAAATTTATAGCTTGAAAGAAAGTAAAAACATTAAAAGCAGTTAATCACTCATGTAGAAACATTTTGTAGATAATATCTGGCTCACTTTTACATTCATGATCATCTTTATTGTGTTTATGGCATTCATTAAAATTAAAAGCAAAAGAATGATGGGAGTGTAGTAAAGACCCTTAACCCCTCCAATGACTACTTCCCTCGTCTGGTAGGTATTCTGTCATGGGTATCTATGTCACTATGCTAGCTGCCAACTTCAGTCCACTTCAATTTTAGAAGTGTGCAAAATTCGCATTACTTTCAAAATTAAATAACTACTTTGTTGAGAAATGATGCAGTGTGGCCTTCACACGTCAAACTCACTATGCTTCGACTTACCACAAGACGTGTTGACGCGTCATAACCTTTTAAGAGGTTAAGACAATAAAGAGTACCATAAGTAGAAAGTGAACCATATTGCATCCGCAAAATACTATTAAAATCAATAATTCGGTCCAGGCCTTTTCATATTGACCCCGAATTCTCCGAGTGAAGTTTCTGACACAACTATACGACACTCAAGTTTATGCACTACATAAAAGTATCGCTGTTATTTGTAATTCGAATATTTTTTTGCTGCTATTCGAATATCTCAATATTTGTTTTCAATATTCGAATACTTACTCATTATTCTAAAAATTGTTCGAATAACTATTTTTATTGGAATAACTTGTATTAGAAGAATCCATTATTCAAACATTCAAATAATAAGTTATTCGAACTTCAGCAACTCTAGTTTAAATGTGTAGGATTTATGTACGTTTCTTGATTTTGTTCTCGTAAAACTAAACGAAGATGTAAGTTTTTATAACCCGTTCCACGAGTGACTTTTGATGACCCTCGCTGAATCACAGCACTTATCACGTAACAGTCAGTACTAACGAGTCCTAACTTCTGGTAAATGTGAAGAAAAAAACGTGTTGATTTATTGATATTACAGATGTGTTTTTATATATATTTCTATACATTATAAGTACCCCGTTGAGAAAGAGAATGAGAAAGATTAATACCGTACTGTAGAAACAAGCCATGCAATAGTTCTGTACTACTGTCTAAAGAAAAAGAAAAACTATCGCTGACATTACCAGGCCTTCAAGAGTTTACCGTTAGTGTACACATTGGTGTCAAAAGTAAATTTGTAAGAGAAACTTTGTAATGCACATGCTATCAACATAATAGTGCTACCACCTAGCAGCGTGAGTGTTCTTGCTGTGATTGTCACATTACTTAGACAAGTATTTTTTTTTACTGTAAAGATTAAAAAAACACATTTATTGATTGCATTCCATTGGAAATTCGTAAAATTCTTATTAATATGGAAGAAACCACAGGAAATCTTCCGACAGTGACTTACCGTAAAAATCAGCCTGCCGCAACTGTTAACAGTATACTGTATGTACGTAAATTACTCTGAAGTTAAGTTCCAGAGATGTATTATTGAATGCTGGTGAAATTTTCACGATGTTAAATCTGATAACATTGTAATCAGGCTAAATAACTTACCGGCATCTAACTGGTGCTCTTGTTTCTGGGATAACTTTAACTAATTTCTTAATCTTGAATACTTTAATTTCTGTTTACTTTCAAACGGAAACAACAAAAACATTAGCTTTTATAGGAATTAATGTAAATTTATTTAATGTTACAATGTCTTTATACAAGATATACTCTCTCATAAAACTGTTGATGGAAGATTTGCTGTGGTTGGTTACACTTTAATAAGAATTTTACGAATTTATAGTGAAATGCAATCAGTTAATGTATTTTTGAATCTAATGGTGGAAAAAAGAAATGAGTAAGTTGACGATCTCAGAAGGAATGTTCATACAAAAGAAGAAAAAGTCAGGGCTTAAACAAAAGATGATGTGGATAGTTTACAGCCTTGGTGGTACAACCTTGATCATATATTTTGATCCGATTTTATCAAGCAGTCAAACAGAACGTTCAGCGATATGATAAGATGATAATATAGAACGAAAGCCGTAAATGTTCTGTTGAAATTATTTTCACAATATCAAATTTCGTTGATTGTATTTCAAAGGCGATCATTATCAATTGCATCCGGTACATATATATGCTAACAAAATTTTTCAACCACGGCTGAGATGGCATTCGTCTTGCCACTTAATGATCTACCAAATCATCTTATATCTACGTATAAGAGGAGGTATAATCTTCTCAAGGCCGCCTTGTACAGGAAGAAAAAATGAGAAGAAGAGGTATTCCGATATTATTTGTAGGTCATTTACAGTAACCTAAGAAGCCTCCAATCCTCACCAGCAATTTCTCTCTAAATCTGGCGATTGTTTTATAACCGTGAAAATTGATCGTCAGGAAACTGGCAAGTTATCGACTTCTAAAACTGTTCGCAGCTCATCTCGAAAGCGTGTGGATTCTAGTAGTACAAGTTCGTGTGTATCTCTTGTCGTCGAAGGTTGCCAGGACTAGTATTTTTAGAGATGCTTGCAAATTGCGTGTGTGTTTGAGAAGTGGCAACATTGCTGTTAGAACACTTGGTATCGTCAGTATCATTTTTGGTCTTTCACTACGTATCTATAACTTACTATTTGTTGGTTAATAGGTTTTATTCCGATATTGAATTTGTTTTGCGTTTTGATATTCGAATCTTATTAATATTATTAAATTATTAATAGAATAATATTTTGTTACGAAGTATAGGTATAATGACAAGAACAACTTATTCCACTTCAAAAACTTAAAATACTCTAATGCTGATTTAATCCTCATTAGACCGTATAAGACCATATGCAGTAATGATAATGATTTGCTTTCATCATTTCTTAAACATGCAGACTGCAATTACTTAAAACACTTATACTAAGTACTTTCCTTAGCAATAGCGGATTATTTAGCGGTATTTTCAAATCGTGATATTTTCTGGTGAAATTCTGGGGGTTCTGTACACGAATCTGGCAGGATTTCGTACCTTGTTGACAATACTGTCCTCAACTAATCTCTTCGTCTTGACGTAGCCATTTTCTATTTTAAAATGGTCTATCAATTAGCTTTTTTCTCCTCTCTCCTTACCATTTCTTTCACCGTACCTTCTATCACGATATTCAGGTTTTCGTTTCTTCTCAGACAATGTCCCAACCATTTTTTTTTTGGGGGGGGGGTACATGTAATATTCTTTTACTGAATATTACTACTAACATTTTCTCACTAATTTTCTGTTTCTTTCGTATATAAGTCCTTTGAAGGAAGAAAAAAGAAACAACCCCTTCGAGACCAGAAATGAAAAAAAAATAAGGAAAGATGAAACAAAATGACATGTGAAAAAGGATCAGCGTTAAAAAAAAAAAAAAAAAAAAAAAAAAACTACAGGGAGCTTTTGGTTAATCTTTCTTATGAGGAGATTTGTATTACTTGCAATACATGGTGGTAAGGTGAGCGAGATTTCCTGGAAGAGTCAGGGCATTTGAAATTTCTAGAAAAGTTACGGAATTCTCAGAATTTCTGCTACTAGTCAGGGAGATATCAAGCTTCCGAAAGCATAGTGCCGACAGCATGGACATTTTTTATCATAATTTGTCTTAATCGCATTCCTGCAGTATCAAACGTGTTATTTCAAAAACAATTTTCTACTGCTCCCTTAACCTGTCATTTGGAACAGACAGTAGTTGACGGAATAATAAAAACAAAAAAAATGTGTGGAAAAAAAGTTCTGTTAACATTTGATTCAACAGAGAAAGGAACACAGATATTGTAAAATATTTTACAAGAAGTTATTAAGTATGTACTTTTTATAATAGTTGAAGTCATAAGAAAGGAAAATTGTTATATTTAAATAAACAGAGGAAGGATGTAAAATCTTTTTAATACTTTTTTTATTATTATACTCGAGATTTCTTGATAGTTTGTTATTTAAATACTTACCAAAATATCCTCATTTTATTGTCCTAACAAACCAATATATGTTGAAAGTAAAGTAGTTTAGATTGATCGAGCTCCTAAGCCTTCAGAATTTCATGTCACGCCCTCTCCATTACGAAATCCTGGCTAAACGAACCAATATAAGTTCCAGTAAAATAGTTTAGAATGATCTAGCCCCTGGTGTTATGACCACAGTATTTCATGTCACGGACCCTCCCCCCCCCCCTTTCACGAAATCCTGGCTACGTGCCTGTCTAAAAATGAATTTTGTATGTTTTTCATTTGAAATAAAACAAACTAATAATGTAAATGACAATGTTCTTTAATAGCACCAAATAGAATTTGATCAATTAAAGAAAATAAAATAAATAGATGGGCATTGTGTGGAAAATACATGAAAATGACAGCTCGGAATCAGAAGTTTCGGAAATATCTGCATTAAACAGTGAAAATTACTTTAGTGTTATAATTTAAATGGAGTTATTCAAAAAGAAGAAAAACACTTTTTAAGGGATCAACTAAACTAAAATGGACAGTCGTATCTCATCTTGTAGAAGGCTCCTGCTAGAATTCGTGCTATGATGCCGATAGTATATTTCAAGATTACTAAGAAATTGAATTCAAAGGTCATTTCTCTTTCCTTTCACCATAAATTGTACAGCATCTTCCATTTCAAGAACTTTCACCTTAGTAGAAGGACCATGGTTTAATTTTTAAAGCTATAACTTATCAATTATGTCGCAATGATTTTACACGCAAATATAACTTCTTGAAAATACTATATACTATATTCTAGAAATACTTAATTTTATTGTCTATAAACAATTTTATACACATCATCCATCTTAGTGAACTCATCATATTCTATATTATGTAAATATTCTATATCACATAAATGACCAGTAATCAGGTCTGGCCGTACATTGTCAACACAGATAACACAAATCTGACCGCAACAACAGATACAATATATATAAGACTACAAGTCGTAAAGTCGAAAAATATATAGTGATATCGTTGTATTAGGATGATAGGAGTGTATATTATAAATATACCATAAACGGGTAATATTTCCAAAGAACAGATTCGCAAACATTTGTTGCAATATTAGGCTAACAATGGGTTGATAAAGGAAGTTGCCTGATGTAGAACTTTAGAATAATATAAAGTCACTTAATATCATTCTCATAATAAAATCAATAAGTATCAGATGAGTAGAACTAACTCTTATGGTAAATAGGCTAAGCGCAAGCTATGATGTACTATCATTGGGCAACTAAAACCATCAATTATTTAATCCGTAAGAGAAATATTTCTGAGCTCTAATTCTTTGCTTGATCAGTTTTCTCTATAGAAAGAACACTTAAGAAAATAATAAAAAATTGTAATAGTGAATTTTCGAATTTTGATTCTATAGTAATGCTGAAGTAATGTTATTATAATGCTGAAGTTTTCTGCTAATGTGTCAGGTCAACCCTCATCTTCGTCGATAGGTTTTGGTTACATTGTACAAACGTTTCTTTTGCTTTTCTTTCTTTCTCGTTTATTTATTTATTTAATTATTTAAGTCTTAATGTGTGCCAAGTCTAGAATGTTTTGTTACTTCACATTTTCTTCCATTTTGAGTTGGGATATTAGAAGAGTTTAAGAAGAAATGGATTCCAAAGTATCAAATAACAAGCGTTCAAGACACATATTAGTTAACAATTATACTATGCAGTATCCCTACTCATAGATAATAATAATAATAATAATAATAATAATAATAATAATAATAATAATAAAATAACTCCTGAAAGTTGAAGAGGTAAATGACGACAGATGTTCGCGTTTCCCTGTTGATGGTAACGCCCTTAGTTCGAAGCCTAGGTCATAGGTTCAAATCTTAGCACCATTCTTTGCTTTACACTTGTATTCTATTTATCATCGTAAGAAATTCCATGTGTCGTTTATTTATCTTCTTATCGTTGTTCTTCCGTGACTTGTCGCCATGTGTCTTCAAATTGTTGTAAATAATTATTAATTTTATCAGTTCATTTCTGTGTGTGTGAATGTGATTAAAGAGCATCTGTTATCACAGAAAGAATATATATATATATATATATATATATATATATATATATATAGACGCTGCATGCAAAAGATTTGTCAACACAATATAAATAGAACTTTCATGAATTAAATTTGTCTTCGAAGCGGATAATTCCAGTAGAAGGTCATAGTTTATCTCGACGACGGCAAATACTATGGGTGATAAGGTCAATATGCATACATAATTATCTAAGACTATCAGTAGGAAAGGATGCAATATATATGTTTATCAACGGAAAACGAAGTAGAAAGCAAGAAAATACGTAACTATTCTCCGATATCGATTTACTTCAACAAATATTAACAAATGAACAAATAGGTCGTTCCTAGGAACCTTGCCATTTTTACTTCGTTATTGTCTCGGTGTCTTGGAGAGCGTTCAATGTTCAAAGCGCCATCGTTCTCGCAATTCCAAGAAAGGTTACGACCTCTTCTTCTTGTTTGCGACGTTGGACTTCAATTTAATCTGCAAATCTGTCCTTTCAAACATTTAAGAACGTGTGCTTGTTCACGACGGTAATGCCACACACAGCCTCCAATCTTCCACTGTCTGGCCTGTAAGTTAATTGTCCTATCTTAAACTAATATTTTCTTCATTTCATTTATTTATTCATTTATTAAAAAGATTATAACCAAATCGTATTTTAAAGATAGGTTAAAAAAGGTACGCTTAAAGTTTATGAAATTGATTTGGTATAAATAGTTGAAGTTATAAGAAGGTGGCTCAGCAGTCTAGTGTTCCTTTAGTATTTAAAAAAAAAAAAAAAAAAAAAAAAAGTGCTAATTTGATGATGTTATTCCTAATTAAATGTACCTAGGAGACACCAATGAAGCTGTGTCAAAACGGCATATTCTGAAATGCTGTCATAAAAATGGAACCTACCAATGTGTTAATAAATTCACTTTAATCCAAATTATATGATATTATTTAATGCAAATTTTACCAATATTTGTTTGAAGTTTCTAGCTTTAAACTTAATATATTCGAATGCCGTTCATTCCAGCTTTGGATCTGCTTTTGATTCATTAAAAAATAAAATCAGATTTTATTTTTCAATTAATATATCCATTTTAATCTTATGCCACCGACTAACTCGTGTTTATAAAAATCAATTCTTACAAAAATATTTTATATACAAACTACTTTTAAAATACTAGATACCACGAATAAATGCAGAAAATGTTTCCAAATACTAACTAGGTAACTTAACATCATTTATGCATTCATTTTCGTTTTATTTTTTAAGCAAATACATAAAATGGTAATTGTGCGTATTTATAATCCCACTGACAGATAGATGAAGCAAACGTTAGCTTACATAACTAAGTAATATTGATCTTAATTAGTAAAACAATATTACGTAACAAAACTCCTTAATATTCAGTTTCCAAAACTAAGTTCGTATCTATCTCAAGCTCTAGTTTGATTTTGATGATATTCAATGAACTTATGAAATTAAACTGTCCTGAGCTGAAGTTGGTGCATATATACAAGTAAAATTTTAAGTTGACCTACCAGCTATTCCTGTCTTCATTGAGATAAGTGTTCAGTACATAGATATTTTCTTTGTTGTAGGAGTTCATTCCAAGACATCAGTCCTGCTGATATTCCATTAACAGAATTCAAAGAAGCGACTCCATTGCTCAGTGCAGGCGGAATGAAGAAGCATTACACAGCCATAAATCTTCAATTAGCTCAGACAAATGATAACAAGTATGTATACTTTATTTTATTTTATTTTGTGTGAAGAATGTTATTTTATTTTATTTTTTTTTTTTAACGGAAGAAGAGTATAAATTAACTTTTGCCGAAACTAAGATTCTTAGGTCTATGAGCTAAGATTGAGTAAACACCAAAGAACTGTCATCAAAGAACGAAGATATATGAAGTCATATTTGTTTTAATATTATTGAAAATCTTGTAGAAAAATTTAATTTGAAATTCCTTCTTATAATAAAATTTAGTGTGTAAGATGGAGTTGGTCTGGTTTAAATATGGAAATATCGGTGCCTTGCTTAGGAAGATATTTAGTTCCCTTGTATGTAAAATGCACAATATGTACTTCTGTTTACGTCTTTCCAACTTGAATTGCACATTCGTATTAAAAACTATTCTATTCAATACTTGTTTAATAAAGGATTTCCAAAGAATTGTTGGTGTTAGCCTTTCAAACAATACTTAATTACTAAGATTTATCTTCCTGTATTTACCATTTTTCAACTATATATATTCCTTTAAGAAAATCTCTATTCTCATATTATATTTACAATTATAAAAACTTCTCTTCTTTTACGTCAAACTAATCCCCCAGGTTGACAACTATTGAATAATAGATGATTGGGAATGCTTTGTAAGATACGAATGCAATATGTACTTATTGGTGTATTAAATGTCTTACCTTTTCAGGAAAAAGGCATCTCTATTACCTCCAGCATCTGCTGAAGATGAGGATGATGATAGCGACACACCAACAGAGAACAGAAGTAATATGTGTGCAAAATATACAAAAATTGTTATTCTTCTTCTAGTGTGGATTACATTCACGGTCAGTGAATCAATTTTTATTTTATTTTCATTTGTTTCTCTGCAGTCCTTTATATGCCACTTTATCTTCGAATATCATACATCAGTACATATAATGTAAATAGGTAATCGTAACTGATTCGAGTCATACTTACGAATGCTAATATAAACATAATTTTTGGTGTTATTGGGATCATGCAAGTAGGACTAATAATATTGCACTGCTAGTACGTCCGTTACTTCACACGATAACTC
Source organism: Thermobia domestica (assembly GCF_964235325.1). Classification (NCBI taxonomy): domain Eukaryota; kingdom Metazoa; phylum Arthropoda; class Insecta; order Zygentoma; family Lepismatidae; genus Thermobia; species Thermobia domestica. The sequence goes on along the minus strand of NC_137463.1, from coordinate 111,158,807 downwards.
TAAAGGAAAGCAAAGTTCTGAATTCTTTTCTTTTCTTTCTTTTTTTTTTTTTTTTTTTTTTTTTTTTTTTTTTTTTTTGCAATAGATGGAGCGATTATCTCGACCAAGTGCGTTAATAGAGTCAATCTGTTGACATTTTTTATTGGTAACTGCGATTTTAATAGTAGCTTCTACTATTGAAACAAAAGTAGAAGTAACACATAGCACCGTTAAACGACGCCAAAAACCTTCCAGCAGTTGACATCTACCGGACGAAATTGAAATTTATACTTTCTACCAGAATTTATTTATACTTTGAAAAATAGTTGTGTAATCTGCTTTTCTCAGACAAATATATTATTGATTTTTTTAAAAAAATAAACATTGTGTAAGAAACTTCTTGGTTGAAGTGTATATAGTTCAGATATTCCGTTAAGCTTCAAGTTGAAATCTCGTATATAGTCTCGGCACTTAGGTGCCAAAGAAAGCTTAAATAACTAATAACAGTAAATAAAATATGAATTGATACTAAACAGTTGCTGTGAAAATTCATTTAAATAAACGGTTGCTGTAAAATATTAATTTAAAAAACTATGCAGCCTATAGGAATAATGTTATTAGCAATTATGTAATAAAACCTAGAATATTGAAAACACGATCTATGTCTACATGAGATTTTCCCCATTTCAAATACTTTTTATCAGAAAATGGAGTAATGGAACTACTGAAGTAATGAAACTGCTTTTGTTTACTAACTATGCTTAACAATATAGTTATTATCTACGATAACTTCGTAACATACAACAATGCCACGTAACCAGCAAGGCTTAATAGAAATTTGAGTACAGTTTAGGATAAATAATAAAAATTGGAGAGGTTAGAAGATGAAGGTGATATGTAATAAATTGTATATTTAAAAAAATTAGGACAAAAGTTTTGTTATTGTATATGTTAATGAATCACTATACATATTACATTTTCGTTATCTTTTTTAAAAAAATGTAACATGATACCTTTATCCTCTAATTCCTTCAATTTTTTATTGCATATATGTTCCCCAATAGAGAATATATAACGAATTAAACATTTAATTCCTATTTTATTTGCAAATAGAAAACCAAAAAATAAAAAATAGCGAGATAGAGTAGTAGCTATTCTGTTTTTAAAAGCATAACGCAATAGTATTTTCTTATGACGTAAGCTACTTAAAACGCAGTGAATATTTCTCTCTTGAATGAGCAATGACGACAGAGTCGACAGAGTTGACCATTGAAATTGCGTACGTAATTATTTACATTTTCTTTCTCTCTTTATGATTTCAGGCAATTTTGATGACGAAAAGTGAAAAGCAAAATAATATGCACCAGTTGTCATTACCAGAAGGAAAAACTAGATGTATCCTTGACTTAGAATATATTACTTGTTTAATTATTTACTTATTTTTAAGAATAAGATTGTGTGATGAAAAATTAACATAACATAACGTGTCTTGAGGTTAGTCGCTTGCAGTATAATATAGTTATACTAGTCTATCTCTTGTAGGTTTGACGTACAGTACAGTGGTATATGTAACAATAATCAAATTAATCTATCCCTTTCGAATTATTGAAGCAAGGAATTTCATTAGGGAATTAAAAATTATGTTCCTTTTGAGATGATTGAAAAATAATGAAGGGTAGTTTCATCACAGTAATTATTACCTAGGTATTATTCTTCGTTCTTTTCTGGGAGGGAAAGGAGAATATGGCAAATGAGGTGTGACTTTTGAACAAAGATTGGACAAATTCACGTGACTTTTTGATATATAGAGATCATATAACTGGATAATGAAATCTCGAATTTGATTTTAATTTTTACTTCACTCTTTTGTATAAGTGTCTTGAAGTGTATACAAGTGGATGCATTAATTCAGATAAATTAACACACACAGAGTGAAAAAGTGGCTGACTGGAGCGGAACACAAACTCAGAACCTCCAGCATACCGTGTCGATGCATTAACTAAGCGGTGGCTAACGCATCGGCACGGTTTGCTGGAGGTCCTGGGTTCGTGTACGGTCCAGTCAGCCACTTTTTACTCTGTGTGTGTTATAAAATTCGTACCTGTAGAGGATTCTGGTATGAATAGAAAGGTTGTTTCCTGCTTTTATTAGTACATATTAGATCAATTAGTTAGTTTGTTTCGGTAATTTGCATTCATAATCGTAATTTGTGAAATATGTTATAAAAATTCCTCTAATATATTGATATAATTTCTAAAGAAATGTAAACACTAATTTACATCTGTGTGATATTGTGATTTTTCATTTGAACAATAATTATTTTTTCTTTCATATAATTTTGAATAAACTACACATATTGGTAGGTTTACTAGATCAGGAGTAACAAAATAACTTCACATTCATAACTTATTTACTTTAAGACAGTTAAGAAAGAATTCAATACTTTTTATGGTATCAGCTATAGCAAAAGACTTTTCCTTAGAAACAAAGCTTCAGAAACTAATTGTTCCTTTCGAGTGCCTCTACTAAAAATATTTACTTCTTTAGTTATCAGTTAATTCAAGAACACTTCTAATTTTAATAATGAAGAACGTAGCTTGATTTTTCTTGTGTGGCACGTAAACCGGAGTTACTTGAAAACCGAGATAATAATTACAACGTAATTAATAAATTTTCTTTTCAAAAGACACTTGTTAAATCTACTTGAAGTCAATTATGCCTCATTCTTATTTGGTGGTATTTTCCGTAACAATCACGTGTTTTTCATATTGAAATCTCATTGTCAGGTATACACTGTATTCTATTGCTTAAAGAAATTCCATTGTTGTTTGTTCTGCGCTTCTCTACGATGCTGCTCTCTTATCTGTGTATATCTGTTCAATGTACTTACTATCTGTTTACTGAAGGTTTTCCTCTCCTGACTTGAATGGATCAAAGTTCAACATTAAGCAACAATTAGTCTAGAAGTTTCCTTGTTCCAGAAGAATTTAATATAATCTTTACAAACTAGTATACTAGTGACCTGAAATAACAAATAGTAATGTAAAGAAAGACAGTACAGCAATCGATCTTACTAGATTTGTGTTCGGGTATGTGTGTGTGTGTCGGGAGGGGGGGGGGGCACGGTGGCTCAGTGGTCTATGTTCGATCTCCGGCCAAGTAAGTTTGTGGTGGACAAATCGTGCCCGTGAATTTTCTTGGGGTACTCCCTTTCCTCCCACTTTCTTATTCCACCAATTCTTTCATCATCATTTGTGGTGGACAAACACCGTGTGCGTGGGTTTCCTCGAGTTTCTCCCGTTTCCTCCCACTTTCTTCATTCCACCATTTCATTCATCACTCATCATCACCGTCTCCTTTAGCCTAACCAGCATAACCGTGGGACGTAAAACTCAAAGATTTCATTTCATTTTTCATTTCTTTCATCATCATTCACCTGCCTTAATCATCGTCTCCCTTTGTTTAATGTGCATAAGCGTGCTACGTTAAACTAAAATATTTCATTTCATTTTATTTTACGTTCAGGTGGTATCACTAATTGATGCTGAATAAAAAAAAAGTCAAGAGCTCCCCTCATGTAACTTTCGTCATAATTTATAAAATCTTCATTCTTTTCTCGGTGTACGTCCGTATTCAAGGGCTCAGTATCTAGATAGTCCCTTCTATACTATGTAGAGTTCCTAAATGGAAATGGATGATTATTAATAAAAAATATATTAGGTGTATATTTTTTTTAAAAAAATCATGTTTTACAATAACACTTAGTGTTATTTTTGAAATGACTTGAAAAAATCACTTCATAGCAATTGAAAGAATAATTTTTTTTTTTTTTTTTTTATCATGACTGTGATACAATCAGTAGTTCCAGTATTCATCATAGAAGAATAACTTGGGTTCGTTGCAGGTGATACAGCCTAAAATATAAATAAATGCCATTCGTAGTTTGACTTCCTTATATTTTCGTCAATTATGGTGAAGTAAATATTAGTTTCAACTTCGTAAGTTTGAATAAAATTTGAAGATGTTTCGCAAATCCAAATCTTTCTCATGTAAACACCACTTCTAAATCTTGCTGTTTCATTGCCCGTGACGTGTACTGGTAAACTTTTTATTTTATTTTATTTTATTTTATTTTTTTAATTTATCATTAAAGTTGCGTTAGAAGATCAATACACTACAACACTTAACATGCTTTCTTTCGGAGTGCTTTCAGGCAAATTGAAGTAACAACGAATATACTGTTTTTCTTTCTCTTTTTTAAATTACGATGTCAAAATGCATTTTTCGAAGGGTCAATTGACAGTTGTTACTGCTACAAAGCTTTTGAGAACAAGCTTTGAGCTCATGTCATTCCAGTTGACTGTACTAGTGTTCTCAGGAATGTACTTTAGAGGGAAGTGACTCAGTGGCGGAATTTTCAATTTTAGGACACCTCTAATATATATTTATTACTTTATTTCTCTGAATTTCAGCAACGTTATACCTAACTACTGTAGTGATTATGCAGTCACCATCAGATTCTGGACATAAAAATGCATAAACTACACTGGGAGCAAAATAAGAAACGAATTGACAGAAAGACGTGTTACCCTGTCACTACACTGTGTGTGTTCCGCTGAAGCATGCACTATAACTACCTTTCTATCAAAAGTGTGGATACAGAGGAGTCTCAGCGGAATACTCACGATATGGCAACAGAGTAAACAGGTCTTTCTCTAAATGTCATTTGATTTTTCCATTTTGCTCCGAGTAGTTATCAAATTTATCATGTCAACACACCTGCATTCTTTACAACATATCAATGCTACTCCGTGCTATTCCGTGACTATCATGCAAGTCACACACAGAAATTGACGTCCAGTCTATATTTATAAATAATTAATAAATGGGCTCAATAAAGTACCTACCATTGCATAGTAATTTTCATTTTAATTAATCGTGTACATATATAATACCTCGTACCCAAACAGGTTACATTTATCATTTTCCGTGTAAAATAAATCCCACATGTGCTGAAAGACTATCGTATGTTACAAGAGTATAAGGAAATTTAGATAATACGGAACTTCACGAATACTATATATGGTGCAAATACCAAAGAAAACTGCGGTAGCTTGTTCGCTAGGATATGAGCCCAAATTGATATAGATTGGGACTCATGCAATCGAGGAAAGGAACGAGAAGAAATTGTTTCAATGTCCTACTGAAAGTGTGTTATCCGTCAGTGAGGCAGTGGAATCAAGAAAAGTATCTTATGAAAGCGACCAGACTGAATAAGCTTTGAAACAATTCAACTTCTCATTTACATCAAATTACAAATATCAAATTATGTCACTCGAGTTAGATGAAAGTAAATTGTGTATTGCCCATAGCTTCACTTTATTAAATTCTAAATAATATAATTTTTAATGTTAAGATGTGTTTAATGTCAAAAATTTAACAATACTGTTTTGTACCATAATATTCTAATTTGTAACCACAATATTACCTTAATACGTTTATGAATACCGTAACACTCATTATGAACACTATAGCTAAGGTGTATGTTGGTTCTCTTTGCCATACCCCGATTAATTAATAGTAGCATAGTAAAGATTTAACCATTCATAATAATGCTCCTTAACTCTAAAAACAGCATACTGGATTTTAGAAAAGCCTAGTAAAAATGAACTCAGCGTGACATTACAGGGAGCGTTTATTCCCTCATTTTATGCCAACATGACGTCTCATTGGGTGCGTGTCTGGGTAGAGCACTCAGAGGTTCACTGGACCAGGCATTTTAATTTATCCGCCATTATGGAGGATGAAGACTTGGACAGACAGCAGTATTTTACCAAGGTAAATTTCGTTCACACCGTGTGTTAAGGTAGATGATAATTTAAACTTAAGGCTAAATTAGAAAACAAAGTTGAAAGGCTTATTATATGTACGAATAGTTTGTAAAATTTATCTTTATATATCCTAAGCCAACATTTTCCAATTCAGGTTTGAGTTGAATTTATATCACAGTAATATTATTGTCTCGCATTTAGCCAACTGTACAACATTTTTCGCCGCTTAAACTTCGGTTTAATTGAGCTATAACTGTTGGCACGCTGCATTGTGCCAGTTTCTATACCATTAGTTTATATAGACCTGAATCGAACAACACGTTATGTTCCGTATTTTGTTACGCTGATATGGAACATAGAATATTCGTAAAATAGGCCTTAGTTCTTAAGCGGATCTTCTACAATTGACGAGTTATTCGGTACAAATAAATACACTAATTTTCTCTCTACTTTGTTTCATGTGAGTTTGAATCAGTATAATGACATAATTGATAAGCTATCTTGAACAGTTTCCATCCTAATAACATAGGATGTCTTGGACTATTCCTATCATAAATATCTAGCGGCTTACTTAAAATTGTGGCAAGTGTGTGAAACATAACAAATGGCTTTTTAAAAAGTTAAAACCATTATTTTTAATTATATTTTTCAGAAGGAAATATACGAGTTCTTTGTTATCGACGTAAAAAATGTCAGTTCAGTCAGTTCATTGTACTATTTAAAAATTAACACATAATGTTTCAGGGAAAGGGAAATATAGAAATAACTCAATTTTGCCCATCATAATAACAAAGATAAGATATATGTGTAATACACAATTAGTTTTACATTCAAATTATGTAGTAATTGTCCTAGTATTGTATGTATATTGCTAGTAATTTTGAGACATTATATTTAACTATAATCTGAGAGCATTTTAACAATTAGTCTTCTTTCTTCCTTTCAGAATGTCAGCGAAATTTGGGAAATTCCTGTTGTTTCTGAGGGCTTAGTGGACTTTGTACCTGAAATCAAAATGCAGAAACTTTTCACTCTAAATGAATATGAACTTAAGTGAGTGAAATTCAAATCTTAAATATAATTTTTTTTTCTTGCTTGGTGTTTTTCCTCATTTCTCAAAAGATCAAATTTATTTCATGAATCTGAACAAATTTTTAAAATGGTAGAAATTAGGTACAATTATGATCAATATAATTGCTTAAGATATTCAATGGCAGATGTTTACTATCTAAAAGTAGGATAAATAATACCCAAGGAACAAACGGATTACCTCTGTTTAAACTTTATTCTTCTTCATCGACTTCTCATTTAAGTCTACTCATAAACAATAATTCCATATAGTATCTTAGACTTCTGTGACTCTAATTGTGACTTCAAAAGAATATAATTGCTCTTAATCCTCAATTACAGAACTGCTTGTCATTCTTTCCAAATTTGATGCTTTTTCAATAATATTTATTTATTTTTTTGCAGTCTTCCAAAAAGTTTGCTAAGGCTGCGTCTCCAGACAAATCTTGCGGGAAGCTTCCCATTGGCTGTTAGCTATGATGTTTCACCAATCGACATGAATGATGGTATCGTGTATGCAGCTGTTGTACTCCTGGGTCTTTACGTGCTAATTATCTTTGAGGTAAAGTATTCAAACTACCTTCATATTAATAATTTTTTTTTAATCTCCTATTTCCAGTGGTAAGTCTCAATAGAGGAAAACGGAAGGAGATCAAAGCATCAATAAAACTAAAGAAGAAAATAAATAGTAAAAACAATGTATCAATATCTAATGATACATTTAAGTTTAGTGTACATAAAATTGTGTTTTCTCCAATTAATATCTAATAAAATACAAAAAAAAAAAAAAAAAAAAAAAAAAAATCACGAGTTCGATATCGTACATTTTTCTGGAGGGTTTAGAGTTCTAATTTGTAGATAGATAGATCAAAGTATTCTTAAATTTTCGCTTAAAGTTCGTTTTTCGATTACCTATATTTGATATAGTACTTAATAATAATAATAATAATAATAATAATAATAATAATACCATTTTAATCCGGCAAATTTGAGTGTTAATAGTAAAGAAAAGCGGAAGTGTAAAGAGAGAACTCAAACAACTGCTGTATACTTCTGAAGTGATTTCGCTGATCACTCAAACACACAATCTTCTGAAGTATATACACACTAACAGAATGCCTGTTCTTCGCACAGGGAGAATACATTTCATTTTGGACATAAAGAGCAATAATGAAGGCCCGCATTTGGATTTTAAACTGCATTGGAAGTGTCATTGTTCGTCTCAGCGACCCAGGAAACTATGTAATTGACACTAATATCGGTCATTTTTGATCATTTTTAAATATCTTCCCTCCTTCCCCGCCTCTAAGTTGCAACGTCAAAGTGAAATTATGAAAACTATCCCAGGTCCGTACCTCATCTATGTTGAAAATTTGATCGAGATCAGTCAGGTGGTCCAAGAGATACGAAGTTACAAACATAGTGACATTCAATTTTATATATTAGGTTAGTATATTTATCCGTTTATCCATATCGCAAATGCCTGATCCTTCAATTCATGAAACGGCTCAATAAACGTATGTAGATTGTTTTGATAACAAATGACACAACTCTTATTGTAAGAATACCAATCGGGCTTTGACTTTAAGCATTAGTATCTTTATCATATTTATTAAAATGAAAAGGAAATTTCTATATTAAAATAAAACTCTCTAAATTTGTGCATACCTACTTAAATTAAGAATAGTGACATCCTAATAACAGAAGTGGTTGATCTAATGTTGGGAGGTTGTTGGCACATCAATGATTTGATTATCCTGGATTACTACACCACTGTTTACTATTGGATTAGTATATCCTCAATGAAACAAAAAAAAAGTATTCTACGTTTATAAAAGAAAGAAAAACTATATAAATCATATAGACTTGTTTTTCGGTACTTCGACTGAAAGCTTAAACATGCAATTAACTTAAAAGAGTACAGCGTATTAATATTGTCTTATACAAGTAGTTTATAAATTTTATAATAACTTGAATCGTTAAAATAAGCGATTAAATTGCATACCAATACAGTTCTATTTAACATAGACGCAGTTATATACTTGTAATTTTAGGCTCAGCTTTCATGTGAACTTTGCGTGTATTATGCTAGACTACACAGTAATAATATTCAACCATAAAGCCACTTAAATAAATCCGATCTATATGGATCTTAATCCCTTAGTGCAACGATGTTATTCATAGACTGATCTACACAGACAAGTAATTCTGTTGTCAAATGGAAGTTCAGCTGTTTTGTTATTAAGATCTTCCTTCCAGACACACAGACGTATTTTACTTTTCACGAATCTATATTTAGACATTTGAACAATAATAGAAGCTAAGAGAATCCCTGCAGATCCTACGAAAGTATTAGCATCAGAATAGTCATGAATGACACGTGAGCGGAAAACTACCTGAGATTCTCTTGCCGCCTCCTTCTGTTATTTTGCCCAGAAGAGAATTGATCGCATCTGATAAGAACTCTTCTATGTAGGTTATCACCTTGTGATCATACGAACCAAGTTATCAAAAGATGTTTTAAGCAAACGCTACAGTTTTATCTGCTGTAACTTTTTCCTCCTTTTACTCGATATTTGTTGTTGTTCTAGTGTTTATTTATTTATTTATTTATTTATGACTGAAAGAAAAATAGAACATCTTTGTACTTTGCAAAATCGAAGTGAATTGTAAGTTCTCTGACTGCATTGTTACATAATATGTACATAAATGTCAATTGTAATTAGATAGCGATAAGTCATCTTGCAGTAAGCATTTCCGTAAACAATTTACGCTGGATGTTTGTCTTGTCATTTATTTATTTTTTTACATAACACTTTCATGAAGCTATATCTTAAATAAATATTCTTAATGTTATTAGAAACTGACGCCCAGACAGATAAGAAGCTAGGTCAAATTTAGATTTATGTCTAGAATTTTAAACACGTGTTCACTTAGTATCATGTGCTTGTGTTTATTTTCATTGTGGACAGCAAAAGTTACTACTTCATTTCAACATTTTCTGTTCATTTTGGTTTTATCGTTATTTATAGCTCCTGCGTCTCGCTTCTGTTTTTCGCCAGATCGACTTATTCTCGAAATCGACTAGTTCTAATCATGTTCTTGATGCTTAGTAATATGCAAACAAATTGTTGGAATCTGCGTTGCATGATCATCTCCACGCACCAGTTTGTTAACACTTGTTTCAGAATTATTGAGGATTTTGGTTAAAAAAAAAAACAAAAAACAATAGGCTATACTTTTATCCGTAAGAAAAACAAAACATAAAAAAAGAATTAACGGACTTCAACAAAAGCGCTAAAAATAGAAAATAAAAACACTAAAAAGCAGAAAATAATTCATTAATATCTCTCTCTCTCTCTCTCTCTCTCTATATATATATATATATATATATATATATATAAAATATGAATTAAGTGACTATGTTTGTGGCTTTATACCTCTTGAACCATCATCCGATCTCGATCAAATTTTCAACATAGATGAGGTTCGGTCCTAGCATGGTTTATATCATTTCACTTTGACGGTACAACGTAGAAGAGGGAGAGGGGGAGATATATATATATATATAAAATAAACAAAAATGAAAGTGACTATGTTCGTGACTTAACTCTTGAACCACACGACCTGGTTCAATCTCCAGCCAAGTAAGTTTGTGGTGGACAACATCGTGTCCGTGGGTTTTCTCGAGGGTACTCCAGTTTCCTCCCACTTTCTCATTCCACCAATTTTTCCATTATCATTCAGTTGCTTTAATCATCTCCCTTAGCCTAAAGGGCATAATCATGGGACGTTAAACTGAAAGATTTCATTTCATTTCATGTAATCTGTGTTTCGGCATTATATCATTGCTTTCATCAGACACATTATCTCTTGTAATCGACTGGTTCAAAGTGTTCCTGACTTGCTATTACCACTCTGTGTTGAAGTTTCAATTACATTATCTAATGAAAGTAACGATAAAATGCTAAAACTAGTACATAGATTAGTAATAATAAGTGTTTTCCTTGGTCACATTTTAATTTTAATTAAAGAATTTTGTCTTTTTATGATTTTCGGTATAGTTTCAAACTATAAAAGTGCACTGAAATGTGTTCATATTTAGATTAATATCGGAAACACTTTTATCCACTCAATTACAACAAAATGTCTCGAAAGATACATAATATGTTGTTGTTATTTGAAACCTTTTTTTTTAAATATTTATGTAAAGTTTTAAAAAATAAAAATATTTATATTTTTAGGTTGTACATAGAACATTAGCAGCAATACTGGCAGCTACTATGTCGGTAGCAATACTCGCAGCTTTAAATGAGGTAAATGTTCACATTCATTCTTTCTACTTCAGTATATAATGTAGCTCTTCAGTTCCATAAATATATAGCTTTTAAGTGCACAAAAATATGCCAAAACGCATAATTATTGTCATTATTTTTAATAAATTTCTTTTGTGGATATTGGAAGGCGAATCTAAGAGAGGGCTATTAGGCTCATAACTTCGATCCTTGGATAAAATGGCACTTACTTCACCAGATCATACCTTGCAATATATATAAAAGCAATCCGTATACAAGTGTATAACTTTCATCAAAAAACCTCAGAAGGTCGAAAAATTATATTCTTTGACAATATAAAATATGAGAAAAATTATATAACATTTCTGCATGCTGCCTAGTTTTAACGTTAGAAAATAAACTCCACAGTGTCACATGTTCTAAGATCACATATAATCTTAAAAATTTACTTTTTACGGCGCCAGTTTTTCGTCTAAATTATTAGTAGATTTATTTACCAACATCAAAGGTTATCCAAATACGATAAAAAAAAAAAAAAAAAACTAGTTACATGACCAGGCAGGTCAATTTGTCATAGAAAGTTATGTTTGTTTCTTATATAAAACAAACGTGTCTCTGGGTTTCAAAAAATAAATCTAAAAATGTAACGCTTTTGTTACACAGTTTCTGATAAGGTCTATTTTAAGTTAACATCCTATTTTTATCATCAACCTTTGCCTTGCTCATAAACTGATCAAAGTTTTGCTTCAAGTAATAATAACCAAATGATCATAAAACATCATTTATGGATTTATAACCAAATCAAAATTATTAATCTTGAATCTCTGAACAAATAAATTATTAAAACATTATTTAATCTCTTGTAGAAAAATTAATCTTGATTTATATTGACGTTTCATTTCTAATTATAAGTGCATCACATTAAAAAAAAAAAAAAAATACTTGCTTTGATGTTTTAAATGAAAGTGAATCAACAACGAAATGATAATTTACAATATGATAATTAGTTGTAAACAGTAAGTCAATTTCGAAGTATTGCCCTTTGATGTCTGTTAAACTGGTTAGAATTTTATGATTATAATTCATATAAAGATTTGTTATCTTTTCATTTTTTTAAAATATACTCGTAAATCGTGTTATGCACAGTTACAAGATACTTCAGTTAAGTAACCTTTCAGAGTTATCTGGCGCATGGGGTCCTTGGTTTGATCCTAGTTCGCGTCAAGTGAACTTAGTGATGAACAAACACCGTATGCGTGGGTTTTCTCGTGATTCTCCCGTTTCCACCCACTTTCTTAATATCATCATTTCCTACATTTCTCATTATCATTGTCTCCTTTAGCCTAACCGGCATAACCGTGTGGGACATAAAACATAAATATTTCATTTCATTTCTTTAGAGTTGAATATACTTTTAGTTAAGTTACTAAAGAAAGAAGTAAAAACTGCACGATAAATATAATAGTTTCCGGTACTCTGTGTAGTAACAGAGAAAATGTTCAGCAATCATTCTCTGGGATTTCATGGTAAAACTTCCGCCGATCAGAAAACTTTCCTTAAATGAGCTTATAATTGAATTAAATTTATAATTGAATGCTTAATTTTGTTTCAAATGCTACAATACAGCTCTCATAGTAGCTATATGTTTAGCGTGCATAAGATTTGAGTTCAATTCCCGATGAGAGCTCGTCTGGTTCGAGTTCCATTTTAAGCTGTAGGTCCACGTCTCGTATAGCCTCCATACTGAAAGGGACGCTTCATTCCATACAAACCATAAAACCAAACGCAACAGCAAATATCAGTATAATTTCCTAATTGGATAATATGATATAAAGAAGATGGGTAATATCAAGAAAACTAAAAAATATAGGATAAATGAATTTCTTTTCTTTATTTATAAATAAGATGTTGAGAGATAAGATTATTTGGGTGGGCTTTGTCTTTTTTTATTTATTTATATATACAACTTATAGTTTCTCTGAATCAAAATTAACAGTAAATATATACAGAATCAGGATAATCTTAATAGTATCCATTAAGAAGAAGAAAAGTCCCGTTCACTATATTGAATTACGTTATTTCTTAACCTCAGAGGCCAACAATGTCTGAACTCATCTCTTGGCTCGATGTGGAAACGCTTTTGCTGTTATTCTCCATGATGACTTTGGTCGCCATATTTTCCGAAACAGGAATCTTTGATTTCCTAGCAGTCTTTGCTTACAAGGTAAGACATAAGTTACATTTTTCTTTTGGTAGATTTCTTAATGAAAATTTCTTATACTGACGCTACAAATTTTTTGTGATATCCATATGTTTCCAAATGTTATAAAAATTAACAATATCATCAATTCTTTCGTTTTTCATAAACTGATTGTCATCCATTAGTTGCTTGTTTTCGCCACTTACAACAAATTCAAATGTGTATATCAATTTATAAGGTTATCTATTCTATAAAATATATAGTGAGGAAAGTACTGTCTAACCTAGTTTCATTTTTAGAGACTATGAATGATGTATTTTGTTTATATCATAACACTTTGTTCTCTTAAAAATAAAAATCCTCGATTATACGCGATAACTGGAAGAAGTAATAGATTTTATTTCACATTAATTCTTCTATAGATGAGAATTTAATGATGCATAAAAAGTGAAAAATGTACGACCGAGCCACGAATTGTGCATTTATCGTCCTGTAATATACTGCCGGATGTGTTTTGTAATGTTTATACTGGATTGTCCAAGCACAGCGAAGATATCATAAACAGAGAGTCTTAATGGCTGAACACCGACTTTAAGAGTGATATAATGTAGGGTTATTCAGACAGCGGATTGATAGCGTACTGGTTAACGCATGAGCAAAAGAGCTATTTCTCTGGTCTAATGGCTACGCGCACATCTTTAGGGCACGTTGTCCTGGGTTCAGTCTCTGTGGGAGATCATTAAACATATTACGGTTAGAAGTGTGTTCTTCGCTATTTGTCAACTATAGGAGATAGTGATTTCTCTGTTTCCTCATATAGTATTGAATTCAGCTAGGTAGGTATAATATTGACACTGAGTTGGCCAAGCATAATAGAAGTTACGCAACAGTCCATGTGGTCTGAATGTTTGACCATCAATATCGAGATTGAATATGTGTGGCTGTTTAACAACTGAAAACGTAGTGATGAACATGTTGTCACGTTAAGGATGAAACTCAAATTCAATTCTCAGCGTAGTCTTAATTTTACACTTTTTAAATTTTAGTTGAATTTTCATCTATAGAGGACATGGTATAAGGAAAATTGGATGATTCCTCTCATTTCTCATATAGGGATTCTAAATAGTTGTATTTATTAGGAATAAATTTCTCACACAATGAGGAATATGTTTAGACTACATGTATTATATTATTATTTCAGGTAACAGGTGGAAGGGTATGGCCGTTGATCACAACCCTCTGTTTGTTTACGGCTCTTCTATCAGCTTTCCTTGATAATGTTACTACTGTACTACTTATGACACCAGTCACTATTAGGTAAACAAAATCCTATCTTCCTTCTTCATATTTTTACTTTAATAAATTTGAAAGATCATTGTTTTAGAGGGGAATTAGTTCTTTGTAACACAATTAAGATAATATTCTTAAATATCTTATATTTAACTGCTACCAACTTAAATCACATTGAAACTTTGCATGAGGGGTGAGGATACTGTAATACCGCTTGGGATGTGTTGACTAAGATTAAGGGAATACGAAAGTATGAAGAAAGGAAAGAAGTTTTTTTTTTTTTTTTAAAGAAAAGAACAAAGCGGAACTAAAAGACTTCTTCTACCAATTCTTTCTGCAAAAAACTGACTCCTACATGTTATCGCTGATAATGGACAATACTGCAGGAGTTTCCAAGTGCACATTTCTTTATCATATTTAGCAAATCGTGGGTTAAATGTGGACACAAATCTATTAAGAATATTAAAAATTAACCGTTTATAAGTACCTAATTGATGTGATTTAAGAGCAGCGATGACAGAAGTTGAACTAAAACTAATAAGTTTATAGTAAAACACCAAATTTATCTTTCTCATTAGTAAGATAATGTTAAATATAATTAATAATTTCTATTTTAACGTTATCTTTCGTTATCACAGTCTCGTGTGTTTAATGCAAAAATTATTGTGATTCAAATTAAAACTTAAGTTTACAATTTCAAATTTTCCAGAAACAAAATATTTCTTCACTATGTTGTAGGACATAGGTAGATATATAATGAACAGCTTCAATTTCTTAGTATATCTTTCTGTTTCTAAGCTTATACGTGAATTCTAAAGGGAAGTTTTTTTTTTTTAATAACTGAAAGTAAGGTTTAGAACAATTTGAGTTTTAAATCTAAAGCCTTTGAAATTTGGTAATAGTCTTAATTATTAATACAAAATTCTTTTCAGTAAAAAATGTAAACATAGTTGTAGTTGTTTAACGACGTGTAAATATATATATATATAAAATATAATATTAAATCTTATTCATAACTTCAAGATATTTTGATACTCTTATATTAGAAATAAATTTAAAGAATATAATTGAATTACTTTTTGTTTTACATTAACAGCACATGACATCATTAAAACTGGTGCTAAAAGGATAAGTAGCTTAATGTTCAAAATTTTTACACAATTCTGTTTCTGAATTTTATTTAAACAAATACTGTATTATACATACCACCATATTTAATTTACGTGCATTTTTAATCGAAAACCTAATTTGATTGACTTTCCACACGTGGTTTTTGTTTTTAGATTTCCAGTATATTAAAGTTAATATTTTTTTTCTTTTGTATTCAATTGATATTCATAATTTTAATTATATTCATAATGTTTCAATTTCATTCTATAATATTTCTCTCTCTTTGTTGTAGACTTTGTGAAGCGATGGAATTAAACCCTGTACCAATTTTAATGGCTACAGTTATTTATTCAAACATTGGAGGAACTGCTACAGCTGTTGGAGATCCCCCTAATGTTATCATTGCTTCGAACAAAGAAATTGCAGAGGCGGTGAGTTATTTGAATTTTGTAAATCATTTCCCTTTCTTAGTCCACAGTATCTTAGTAGAAATAAATAAATAAGTAAATAAATAAATAAATAAATAAATAATAAACATAATGTAAAACGCATAAATATGTACACTATTTCTTTTAACTGCATTTTCCACAAGTATGATTTTCCATTACCAAGAATTTAATAAAGTTGTTTTAATAATAATTAATAATATTATATTCTTCAGACTTCGCATTAAAACTATTTAAATGCTTCTTATTATAATATCACATTACACAGCAATGCCTGATCAATGTACTTATCGTTTTAAAAATTTAGAATCCAAGGTCAAAAATCTTATTTTGAAGCACATGAGTCAATTTTTTAATACAAAGAATTGTAAATTATTTTTATAACTTGACAATTATATTGTCTTTTAATAAGCTTGCACCGAACAATTTAATTCTGGAAAATGTATAGACTTTCAGACCGAGCAAAGTTATATATTATTAAATATTCAAATAAAATCTTATAAATTGTTTCATATACTCTAGTTAAGAGCCTACCTTACTAAAATTAATATAAAATTTACCATTTTTCTTTTGCTTGTTTATTCATAAGTGAAAGGAGATAATGATACACAACTTACTACAATCAGAGATAGAGTATGCCACAACAGGAAATATGAACCTGATGAATGTTCAGTGTTGCCATCCATAGAAATTAGTGTTGCCAGAATAACAACGCCCCTAAAATCTAAGTTAAGTCAGCTAGTAGATGAACGAACTCAACAGCATTTGGTTACATATTATATGTTTTGGTTTCCTGTGAAGTACTTTCTAAATAATAGTTGTATTTAGTTTGTAATAACCAAAATAGTTTTAACATACAGTTATTAAAACTAAATAAGAATGTTATTTAAAAAGTAGTTCACCAGAAACCAAAACAACATGATAGGTAACCAAATGCACTTGAGATCGTTTCTGTAGTCGCTGTCTTAACTTAGCTTTTAGGGGCGTTATTTTTCTGGCAATACTGTAATTTCTATGGATGGCAACCCTGAACTTTCATCAAAATCATATTTTCTGTTGTAGAATAACATCATTTATAATTATGGTAAATTGCACTTCATTATCTTCTTTCACTTATGAAAAACAAGCAAAAGAAAAATGTTGTATTATTTTTAGTGTCAGGCTCTTAATATGTGAAAAGGAAATAGTTTAATTCAAATAACCATTATATAAGATATGCGTAACGTCTGAAAATTTAAAGAGTATGATTTATTTTTTAATTCTAGACCATAGTATAAGTAGAATTTATATGAGCCTTCACATTAATAAGTTATTTTAGCAGGTGGGATTCTAGTTCCAAACTTGTGTTCAGTCTTAATGAACAAATTCCTCATGTCGAGTACTTAATTTTCTTATTTAACAGATACACATGCGGGCTCGCACTTTATAATTTCTTATACTTCACTGTCATTTAACTTTTGTGAAATGATGTTATTCCTATTATTCGCCTCTGATTTAAACCTGAGTAACAATTCAAATCCCACTTTAAACAGTTGATTCCGTCTCACGTAGTCTAGATCAGTAGTTCCCAACCGGTGCGTCGCACAGTCTCGTAAGATGTGACGCGAAATTTTAGAATTTGTCATTAAGTATTTGATAATTAGTTAAAATCAATTTTGAATCCGATTACAGTCAACGCCACAATGCTCTGTACTACATAGTCACCACTTTGTATAAACTTATGAGCTTGCACTACTACAGTTTATAACATTATTAATTAAGAAACAAAGTGTGTCGCGGTGTCATGAGTTTTCAGTTAAGTCTGTAGTCAGTCACAAAAGATTTAAAACCACTGATTTTGATATTGAAAAAAGATTTTAAACTCCAGTAGATCGACGATCTTATTAATAGGTTTAATCACTAAAGTCTATTATACATTGGAATTTTCAATGATATATATATTCAATTGTATACTTTCTTAATCTAATCTACAGTATTTCTTTTGTTATCTTTGGAACAGGGAATTGATTTTAGTCAATTCACTCTCCATATGTCCTTCGGTGTTATTTTGGTGATGATTGTCAACTATATTCAGCTTCGACTCATCTACAGAAATATTAGTGATCTCCGATTTGCAGAGCCTCAGGATGTCAGAGGTATGTACTTGTTTTGAAGACAAATCCAGCTTGAGTTTGATTATTTTTAGTTAGAAAATAATGAATTTAAAATAGTCAAATGATATAATTGCAAAATAATATGTTTGATTAGGTTAAAACATCCGTTGATCTCTACTGCATACTTAATGATATAAATATTTTAGCCCCTTTGGCAAAACTATTCAAATTTTCTTTAAGTGCACAATCTTCCGAAAAAACACTTTCATACTTTACATAAATTAATTTTCTTATTTATTATGACTCCCGCAAATACTTTCAAAAGAATAAAATTTACTTTAATTTTGTATTTTCTTATTAAAAAGAAATACACGAGACTTTTCCAACGTTCATTTAAAGTACAGTTTTCTGCAAAAGGTATAACATTTAAATAAAAAAGGAAAAATCATTATGGTTACTTGTCTTTTTCTAATGGGAAAATAACATTGAAATCTTCAAAATTACGGAAGGAACTTTGCAGTATTTTGTTTAGTAGTTTACAACAAGATGCCTAGTGGTTAATGACAAGGTAGGAAATAAAAGAAGAAAGCATTTAATTTAACAAATTGCTATGAAATTATTTTGTAAATTATGTTAATGCCTGTTAGGTTAGTTTAGCCATAGATGTGTTGAAACCCTTGATGAATAGATGCAGATTCATCGTATTATTTGTATTTATATGAGAAACAAAGACAGATACTGTGTTTTAATTATATTAGTACTGAGAGAATAAAATAAAGTAATATGCAAAAAAATGCATTTAGGCCTTAGATATTTATAAAGGATTGGCGATTTAATTATACTTGTAAAGAATTCACTTTTCTGAATTCTTTGTATCCGTATGTTTGCTTTAATGCAGGTACTCGGTATCATTTCAGCTAACCCTAATGGAAAAATAGAACTTTGGAAATTTGAAGTCAATTTATACTATTATAATATTTGAAAATGTAAATTCAGTTCAATAGTTTGAGATCTGACGCAAAGAACTAATAATCATGCCACTAGTAAAGAGGCCCAAGCTTGTATATATACCTAATTGTACTTCTTATACTAACTTGAGGATGCTGAATCCAATCGAACTCTTTTAAAACATATTCGTCTATTGGATCACGAAAAAAATGATCTCAAATGTGGGATATAAGTAAATATAAATGTCCCAAACTTGAGCTAATTTTTCTCGTGATTCCATTGACGAATATGTTTAAAAATAGCGTCATTGGATTCAGAATATTAAAATTAGTATAAAAATGTAATTACAAATGTATCTAAGCATGGGCACTTTCCCTATCGGCATAAGCTCTACTGCAAAGATCCCAACGTTGAAATCATTTTTCTTATGGATGGATATTTCTAAAAATAGTTTCGTCGGATTCAGAATCTTAAAATTAGTTTTAAAGTGCAATTATAAATGTATCCAAGCGTGGACACTTTTTACTGGTGGCATAATCGTTATTTCTTTTATTGACTGTTCCTGAATTTTGTTTCCTAAATTTTGTTCTGTTAATTTCTAGAATTGAGGCATGAAATAGCAATCTGGCAGAGGGCAGCAGCGTCACTATCATCCTACTCACGGGATGAGGATTTAGTCAGAGAAACATTACTGAAGAAAGTTCGGCGTCTGTTATCAGAACTGAAGAGGAAGCTTATGACTGGAAGGTTAGTTAGCGGTTGTGCATATGTGAAGTACACCAATAATAATAGAGAAACACAAACCTGATCAGTGACGAGGAATATAGAATATTTAAGTAAAAGAAAACATACTTCTGTTGCTTATTTTAGAAGTTACAATATGTCTTAACTTTTTTTTTTTAAATCTAGTCAGCACGTAAATAGAATTATATTATGCACAAAACTCGAAAGTGCTACTTCTCAAATTTGATTGCAATAGGTCTGTCTAAGCTAGTTAAAATTTATCTTTCTTCTCCGTAAGCTGATAGCCGAATGAGCATATTTTCTTCACTTAATTTTCAAAATGTTTGATTTCAATTTCTTCTACAAATATAAAGACTAAACATGGAGATGAAATAAGCTTAATTTTCATGCAAATTAAGCTTTTTAAAATTTGAACTAAATATTAATAGCTATCTAACTCTTCCTCTTCGTTATCAATTACCGGTAATAGCAAGTTTGTGATCTATAGGATAATAATGTTCTTATATATTTCATTTAATTTATATTTCAGTGTAGCAGAGGAAAATTACAAAGCCAACCTTCAAGAACTTCAAAGCAAGGTAAAAAGAAATGTATAACTTGTTTCTTTTTCTTTCTAAGTATGAGAATTAAAGTCAATGTTATTTAAATACAGTCTAAAGCAGTGGTACTCAACAGTTTTAATTTCTGTATATCCTTAATTATACATTTTCGTTCAAGCATATACCCCCAAATTTAAGCTATTTTTAATTCAAATTATAGGCAACTATATCAAAACGAAATTATAAAATGTATTGCTTATTAATTACATAATCCAATTTTACTATAAACAAGATAATCATGCAATACATTTAATAGAACTATGTTAAGTATTTCATTATCATTCACAATATATAATATTATTCACTCACTCACTCTATGGCCTATGGAACCCGGAAGTTCATCGCCGCGTTCACAAAATCTCCCCATTGACTTCTGTTCTTAGCTAACTTGATCCAATTTCTGTTTCGTACTCCTTTATTTCTACGAGATCCAACTTAATATTATCCTCCCATCTGCGCCTAGGTCTTTCTAGTGGACATTTTCCTATTTCATTTCCAGTAAAAGCTTTGAAAGTGTTTCTACTTTTTTTCATTCTGGTTACATGACCTACCTATCTGAGCTTCCTAGACTTGATGATCCTAGCGTTTGGTAAACAGTACAAATTATGGAGTTCCTCGTTATGAAGTTTCCACTATTCCCCATTTCCGTTCCTCGTGGGTCCGAATATTTGTATCAGGATTTTATTCTCAGATACTTTCAGTCTGCGTTCTTCCCTCCGAGTAAGCGACCATGTTTCGCACGCATACAGCACAACAGGCATGATTATCATTTTATATATTTTAAGCTTCAAATTTCGCGACGACAAAAAAATTGAACTGATTAATAACATGAATTCCCTGCTTTCAATCGACATTTAGTTTCTTCGTGGATATGATTTTGGTCTGTTAATATTGATCCTAGATATTCATGATGTATAACATGCTTAATTTAAATTTTACATAGCCGTAAGTATTTTTAATATATGAAAAATGATTTTATATTGAAATGATGTAATATTTCTTTGAATGAAATACGTTACAATAAAACCTAATCAATAAGTTAGTATGTATTCAATGTTTACTCGCTACTGGCCAAAGCCTGCGACATAGATCTCTTCTATTTCAGAGTATACGTCAGAGAAAGGAATAATGCTTTGTGCGATTATAAGCGTAGAAATAAACACTTAAAAAAATTGAATTTCTGTTATGTTTCTGAGTAATTTTAGAACAGTCAAATTGAATTTGTTAGTTTATATTGTAATTTTGTTAACGTTTAATGTATGTTATGTTAGAAAAATTTCCAAGTTTCATGAAAAAATGAATTAATAAATTAAAATATCTGAATTGAATATACGTTCTGATAACTTGTCACAATGCTACTCTTTTAATTAATTTCAATATTGAAAATAAATTCTGAATATACAAAAGTCAGAAAATTTGCTGAAAATACCGAATCTGTGCTGTATAATGCAGGTGAGGTTTTCAAATATAGAAATACTGATACTCTATGGTTGATATTCTTTTTTCTTTTTTTTCTTTTCAGTATCCTATCAGAGATCGTTCCCTCTTATATAAGTCAGCTGTAACATTGGTGTTTGTTATTTCCGTATTTTTTCTGCACTCTATTCCACAACTGAATCTATCATTAGGCTGGACTGCTCTTCTGGGCGCTCTCTTACTTCTTATCCTAGCAGATAGAGAAGATTTAGAAGGCATCTTTGCTCGAGTAGAGTGGACCACATTACTCTTCTTTGCTGCACTTTTTGTACTTATGGAGGTGAGTTCATATTTTGCTTCTAGTCCTGCAGAATCTGTGGTTGTAGCTTTAATATAAAGATCTTTGATTTTCTGAAGGCAGAGTGAAAATGAAATAAATATTTTTACACTGGAGATATTTACCTGAAATATAAGGATTAACATTTTTAAATAAAAAAACAAAATACAAAAATTGCCTTCTGATTAATTGAAACTCGATTCTCAAATATTGAAGACGCATAACAAGCATAGATGTATGTTACTTTCTGAAAGTATGTGCAGTGAAGAATTTTGTTACGTATCGTATGTATTGTAATCTTGTAAAGTAGGCCTACTTATGCTCTTTCACAGAAAATGAAACTTAGAAGTATCGACTGTGTTAAGGTTAAGTAAAATCTTAAGAGAAATTATGACAAAATCCTACTTCATTTGTTTCTTTTTTTCGGACCACACTGATGACAGTGTGTCCAAAATTTTCATAAGTTTTCAAGTTTCAAAATCAGAGGAGCACCGATTAAAAGTTAAAAATACAAACGTGAAACAGTAAACCCTTTTTAGTACCTTTAAGTACTTGTTCAAATAAACTTAATCATCCAGCTTTCCAAACATTTACTCAGCGGCGTGCCGTCAAGGGGACTAGGGGACTAGGCTAGTCCCCTGGCATTTTAATTAAAGTATTTTGTGATAAATATATACCAAGGAAAGCGAAAACATTGTTTGTATTTCTCTATTTTCGTAAAATAACACTATTTCAATTGTTCTGACACCACTATAGTCAGCGCAGCGCCCGCATGCTGGGTGCGACAGCAAACTGGAGATCGGAAATGCTCGGGTTTTAATCGGCTTTTCTCGGGGAAGGGAACAGGTTCCAGCCAGCTAGTCCTCATATTATGTTGTCTAAGCTCTAAGCATGGGCGTTCTATCGTAAGCGAATTTAATGCTCGTTTGCTTTTTACAGTTAATAGTTTTAACGCTATTAAATTTACAGTATTAATCTTGACACTTTAAGAAATCTAGTGAAGTGTGAACTTTTTAGATTATCAATATATTTTGAAAATGACTCTAAGAATAAAGTATGGAAGGGGACTCGTCTGAGAAATCTAGTCCCTTGCAGCAAAGCGATGGCGCAAGCAGTGATGTTACTTCAATTGGTATAGGGGACAGTAGGGGTGGGGATCGGCCATTTCAGTCTTGTATTCTGGACCATTAGATTCCTTAATTTTCAAAAAATGCAACAAATAATAACCAGTGGTAGAACAACTCCAAGCATTTTCATTTAGACAAAAATGAAAGATTATATATATAATATCAAAATGGATTATTTTGCTTCTTCAAAATAGTTAACTGCATGTAAGACAAGAAACAAACTGTATTGCTAGCCTTGTATTCTGTTCCACATAGAAAAGGACGTGTGGAATAATGATGGCTTTTGTGACATGAACAATTTTCACAAACCCAAGTTCCGCCAAGAAAAATGTTATTCACACCTGTCCACAATAACTAAATTGAAAACTTTCGGGAAACCAGAATTGATTTTCAATTGAGCAAGCAATGCAGAAGTTGATTCAAACCGAGAACTAATGAACCGATTGATTTGTTCCTCTTGTTTTATGGCTAAACAAGAGCTATCGTTTAGAAGTCATAACAAACAGGAAGATCTGTCAATTAGGGAAATTATATTGAAGTAATTCAGTTACTTTCAAGTACGACACTAAATGGACTTGCAGGGGCGCCTGAAGAAAATTTTCTAGGGAGGGTCCCATCTCCATGGTTGCTATGTTGCGTCTGGTATTTCTGGTATTTAATATACGTGGTTTGCTATATTACGTATACATTTTCGTGAACCAGAGGAAGGTCCGGGACCCACCCTGGCCTCTCGTTCGGGCGCCCATGTTGACTTGTCATCTTCACAGCATGGGAGTGTTTAAAGGAACATCAAACAGAATTCAGAATGATATTATTAAATGTGTTGGTGAGTAATTCAGGATAAAATTAAGTCACAAATAAACAATACACTTCTTACAGCAATAATGTTGGACAAAACTACGGACTTTGCAAAGATCTCTCAACATTCAATCGGTACGTGAAAGACGGCAATTCATGAAAGATTTATTTGTTTTGCAGATGTTACTAGTGATTGCACTGAGACTGCTCTAAGTGAGCATGCTTTCCAAATTCTCTCTAATTTTAATTGTAAGCAAAAGCTTGTAGCACTAGGCTATGGATGGAGCTGCCACATTTTCTGGACATTTGAACGGTTTACAAACTTTTGTGAAAAGGTGTTTGAGTGCACTCACCATACACTGCTATCATCACAGACTCAATCTCGTTGTTCCACAGTCTGTTAATCACATCAAGGAATGTAAAATATTTTTAGAATAAGTGGCATTCCAAATTTCTTTTCATATTCATCGAAACGCTGTAACGCGCTTGCTGAATCAGAAGTAACTAAGCGATTTCCAACGGTTGCCACTACAAGATGGAATTACAATTCCAAAATTGTGAATGCATTAAATGAAAATCAAATATAACTCTTACGGTGTTCTGAGAACATTGTAGAAAATTCAGATAATTGCGACACCGAAGCTTTCATGACTACAAAAAAGAAAAAAGAAAAAATGTGTGAGTTATCATTGAAGGATTTCGATTTTGCATTTCTACTAAAAGTTTTCAGTCATTTTTTTTTCTCGCGCACGGATATACTATTCAACATTCTTTAAAGTAGAACCTTGGATGTGAAATATTGCATCCAAAAAGTACAAAAGATGGTATCTCAACTTAGAAATGCAAGAAATGATTTTGAAGACTTATAGAAAAGTAGAATTGGATGACAACGGGAACCTTCTAATAAAAGACGTAAAGTAGATGACTCAACAGATTCAGAAATTAAATATGTGCATCTCTTCAATGACATTATTGATACTGTGATTTCAAGATCTCAGTGAGTTACAATTTCTTGAGCTGTTAGATTTAAAGGATTTTCAGTGCTTGAAATCTCGATTTCCTGATTGCTTGCTTTTGAACCTTAAATCAATTTACGGGAGTCTTTTCTTAAATTTTAACAATTTGCGGAGTGAATTAATATAGGTTTACAGACTTAGATTTTTCAAATAAAACTGTGACTGAAATTATCCATTTCTTGAAAGAAAGAGGCTTGGTAGGAGAAGCGTTCACATAAACATATAAATTGTGTTATTTGGTGTCAACAATACTACTCAGGACCTCCACTCTACGGCACACATTCTCTTCGAACCTAGTCCCCTGTGAGAAAAGTCACGGCACGCCACTGCATTTACTATATCCTTATCCACGTGTACAAGTAAAGCAAATAGCTATTAACACCTTTTTGTTGTTTAAGATGGTTATTTCAAGCGAAAGTACTAATTGGTCCTATGTATGGTTGCAAGAACACAACCTCTCAAATAGAGCTTTGTGGCCAAATTTCTTTGAACAAGATTCTAAGAAAGAAATGTAAAAGTATACCACTTTTAGCACTTTCTTAGCTTGTAAAGACATTTAAAAATCAAATTGAAATGGTTAAGTAATTAAAAGTAAATTATTTTTATTAAATACAAAACATAAAATTAAACTACAATTTGAGCAGATTGTAGAAAAGACAGTATTTACAGTAGAAAAAATGTAAAACATTATAGCTCATACTATTATTTATTTTGGCATATAGAATCAATGGAGGTTGACTGCTTTTTTAAAAAAAAAAAAAAATCTATGCAGGTCATGTCTACTATTGTCACATATCTTCCTTTTCCTCTTCGTTTGCATTAATTTTAATGCTTTCGTTGCTGATGAAACACAAACATTTTTAAAACTATTATGTTCAGATATCATTGATCAACGAAAAAGAGATGTAAATGAATTTCTCTTCCTGGAGAAATTACATTTTGTTTAACTCTCTCTGCTATTCTTGTAATGTTACTGTGATCAGGAGCACATTTCTTTTATGGCAGCAAATAATTAGCCTAAATAAGTATAGCTGTACAAAATTAAATCTAACGATTAGGAGGCATATTTATAAAATGTCCCATTAATCGTTACTTAACCGAATAATTATCTTGTTTTACAGGCTTTGTCAAAGTTGGGTTTGATTGATTGGATTGGCCAACAAACTGAAGCGATGATTAGCTCTGTAGATAAGGAATCACGTCTTGCTGTTTCCATCTTAATCATCTTGTGGATATCTGCCATCGCCTCTGCTTTCGTTGACAATATTCCTCTTACTACCATGATGGTGCGGATAGTAACGTCGTTGGCGAACAACAAAGACCTGGAATTGCCTTTACAGCCTTTGGTGTGGGCGCTAGCATTTGGTGCTTGCTTAGGCGGTAAGTTGCCTCAATTTTTTCACGAATCTTTGTACAGAAGGTCAAGGAAATAGACATTATCAGTGGTAGAAACTTCTTGCTATATTATATTAATTCATATTAGAATTAATTTGCGAATAACTCTTCTTTCTTAGCTTCAGTATCAAGATGTATGATACTTTTAACATGGGATCCGAACCACAAATATTCCCGAAGGCAAGGTAGCTCAGGTAGAAAGCTCAAATAGTTCTTATGTCGATTCCAGATCATGTAAGCTTGTGGTGAACATTGTGTCCGTGATTTTTTCCTGGATCCTTCCACTTCGTCCCACTCTTTCATTCCACAGTTCTTCCACCATTTACTCGCAATTATTATCCGTCTTCTTGAGCTAAC
The DNA here is from genome assembly GCF_964235325.1 of Thermobia domestica. NCBI lineage: Eukaryota > Metazoa > Arthropoda > Insecta > Zygentoma > Lepismatidae > Thermobia > Thermobia domestica. The sequence goes on along the minus strand of NC_137463.1, from coordinate 111,131,758 downwards.
CATGGATCCATAAACTAACATTTCAGTTTTCATTTACTCACGCTGGGAAGTGAACCTGTGTTTCCCAAATTCTAGACTGAGACACCATTTAACTAAACTATACAGATGCTCTAATTGCAGATAGAAATATAAAATTTAGATTCAACATCATGAAATTGGTATAAAACTTTGCATTTAAGTCTGGTGTAGGAGACAGGGTTGAGTTCTGGCGATTCAGTCCGATATTTAAATGAATTTACTATTAAATGTTAATTATTCGTAGGTTTTAGCTATATACATGATCAGCGTGTAATTTAAATCATGACGTCCACTTGGATTGATATCCAGGAACGTGCAAACCTAAACTATTGAAATGAATTGAAACTCATTGAGTCCGACCGTCTTGATTTCGTCTTACCTTAGTTTAAACCCAGGAATGCTACTTTAAAATCGAACCAAAACTCTTGTTTTCTTTGTTGTCCTTTTTTAATAGCCGCATAAGCTTCCCTTTCTTGTATCTTTTCTGGAAATAGAAAACAGTGATAGAATAAATAATACAAAATAATATTCTAGGCTGAGGTCTCAGATGAAATAATAGCTTATGTATCTATATAAATCTATACCAATGTAGAAAATTACTACCATACTGAACGTATTTAATAATAATTTTGCTAATAGCATTTTTAATTGTTATATTGAAGTATTCTATGTAAATATATAATATATTGTTATTCTTTAATTGCATGCACTAGATACCAGTAGGAGAGAATAGTGACAATAAAACAAACAACCCATTGAACTGGTGGGAATTCAAATCCCGATCTTCCACTCGTTGGATTTATATATATATATATATATATATATATATATATATATAATATCAATATCACACCAGTTTTCCATGTTTTAGCGTTTATGTTCAGACCCCTACTGGCCAGCTAATATTTTCAATAGTTATTTATATAGCACGCCAAAGCTTCCTCAACTAAAAGATCTATTCACTTGAATTAATCTTGGTATACGTCTGCTAATTACCCTACAGAAGAAGATGCTTGTTCCGCCCTCAAATGGGTGAATAACGCATGCCATAGATTTGAGAAATGTTGATCGTACTTCAGTATGCTATGTAGAAAGTACTCTGAGGTAGGCAGGTCTCTTTCCGAACCCTACCAGCGGAGGGGAGGTTAGTCCTCTCCCCCAAATGAGCTATTGACACGTACATTGGATCTTGGAATGTACGTGGTATCTAATTACGCACATTTCAGCTTTTTATGATATAGGAAGAGTTCAGATCGATAGGCCTGTTTGGAATTCCAGGTGTACCTTAAACTTGTAATATATCTGCGGGATTGGGTACCTGGCGGTGTTTTCCAGTGTCAAAAGGGGGGGTGTTAATGATCTTGCCTTAAGGCTCTTGTACCGACATTGGAGATGAAAGTAGACCCCTCTCGTTAGATTTTGGAGCTTTTGCGAAACAGGTGTTAATAATCTTTTTTAAGTTCATCTTCTAATCTCAAAAGAGTCCAGTATGCTGCTATGTCCAGCAATAATTATTTAGCAGTTGATAATATTAAATATGGTAACGTTAAATCTTGAAACCGAGAACTATAAGTAAGATTTATATATCTAAATAATATCATAACTATATTGCGATGTTAAACCTATCCGTTGGTCTTAGACTTGTGTCTAAACAATGCTTAAATACAATATCACATGAATAATTACGACACAAAACATTACCGATTTATTCTGAATATCATATTTATAAATACACTACCTTAACTTTAGTATAGGAGCGCACCCATGGGTTAGGGTCCACCGAGTTCGGACACGCGCCCCCAAAATTTCGTAACTGAACACACATTTGTACTTTCCAATACAACTATAGTTGTTTAACAGAGAAATGATTGATGTAACATAAGAAGTTGATCTTACACTTCATCTGTACTATTTCTCTTATTAAAACTTTCCAGTTTTATATTTTTTTCTCAAAATATAGGTGAAAATGCTTTACAATTATTTTATCGTCTTTTCGAGTGCAGAATAATACCCGTTCAATACTATATAGACGTAGTGGCTTGTAGTATTAGGTCCCCTCCCTCCAACAAAACTTTCTGGGTGTCAAAATATAGTCATTACTCAAAACTATAATTACCTTTTCTTTATATGTTCCCTATCTTGACACCGTTCATCTACCAAACCCTTCAGGCGAACTCATATCTATATTGTTTCAGTTTCAAACACGTATCCTGATCAACCACCTCACTGTCCAGTGCTAGAATTTCAATGTGAAGAAATTCAAGGTACACGAGCAACGGCGGTGTAACCAATGGGTGGTGATGGGATCATAAACTCCCAGGTACCCATCGAGGTAAATCCTGTGGTTAAAACAAAGGAAGAGCTCTGTCTTGATCGTCTCTTCAAATAGGCATATATGTAAGTCTGCATGTATGGTATGTATGTATGTATGTCATTTAGTAGTTGCCAAAGTTTTCAATGCAAACTCTCATTGTCCTCAGTGGCGTTTTTAAAAACATCTACAGAAATCTCATCTCATCTCATCTCATTACATCATATCACATCACATGGCATCATCGTTGTGGTGTAGAAGTGTTAAAACAAAACATTTTTCTAGTGATAAAAATATGTACAAATACCTACAAAAATATGTACAAATATTATCAGTAACAAATGCAGCATTCTTATTTATTTATTTATTTATTTATTTAACCGCTTTGAAACTTTTGTTGATATTGCCCAAAACTTTCCTAAATTATTCAGATGTACTATACGCTTGACACCTTGACACTTTATTCACAACTAGAAGATTAAAACCTTTTATGTGACATGTTCAATAAACTCTCTTTTGCTTTTGGATTGTCATAAGTATCCAGAAACTAGTACTCAATTCTTTTATTTTTCACACTATACAATTAGTTGATACACTTTCACTTCCTATTTTACACAAAATATTAATTGGAATTTCCGTGCAATATTTTCTCCATAGTGCTGCCTATGATTCATATCTAAATCAAAATATCACGGTTCAATTCTCATTCTGAGCCGAAATCTTCGAGATTGACATAACTTGAAAATTCACGCAAAGACTAAATGACAGACTTATATCAAGTTTACTCCAAGTGAATATTTGCAATATTCCTTAAATTGCTAATAAATCTTTGAAAAAAAAAAAAAAAAAAAAAAAAAAAACTGAAACCTAAAGCGTCCTATTATTTAATTGACCAAACTATTACAACCTCTGTCTGCTGCTGCTGAATTATTCTGTAAGCTTCCAGCAGTTTGACTAATTAACAGGGTTTAGGAAATGCAGAGAAGAAAGCGCAGATGTGTACTAAAACAATCGCCCCCCCAAACGTGAGGTCAGGATTGGAGTTTCCGGCTACACAATGTCAGATTTTTCTCTGCTATTCTATTGCATTCCTATTTCGTTATCTAAATTTGTAATAAAGAGGATTCACATTTTCATATACCTGTAATGTTTGTAGTATTATTATTTAGAAATTCAACAGTTATTCTATAGGGGGGGGGGGAAATGTGTGAATTTGACTGTAACTATGTTCAAAAAAAAGCTAAAAGAATGTACTCTTGTTTTTCCAGGCAACGGAACGTTGATTGGTGCTTCAGCAAACGTCGTTTGTGCAGGAGTTGCAGAACAACATGGCTACAGATTCACTTTTATCCAGTACTTCAAGTAAGTATTTTTCCTGCCTGTTAAAATTGCTTCAATGTTCAAAATAAATTCTTACTTAACACTTTTACTAAATGAAGACGTTATATTAAGAGCAAAAATTGTAAATGTTAACAAAAAAGATGTTAATCTCCCTAAACAACATTTAATTAAATTAACTTGAAAGTTAATTCCGATTTCATAAATTGAATTAAATAGCAACTTAAAGTTTAGAACACAAATACGTTGAAAGTGATAAATTTACACTTACCTTAGCTTTCAAGCTTCAAGCTGTTAGTTGGCAAATGTATGGAAGAGCTCAAAAAGAAACCGAATGCTAGACGTAAGTCATTTTCTCACAATTTAAAGCTAAGATTAAAGCTATTCCCTCCGTCAAAAAAAAATCATCTCTGTTATAGATATCAGCAAAGTGAAGACAATTAAGGGTATAACATAAGAAATGTTAATAATGTACAAGCAAAATATAATACATTAAGTACAACGGAACCCAATAATATTTAAAATAACGTTGTAAAATCCACTGATTTCTTGTTAGTGCCTTTTTTTTCTACTCGAAACGTATCTTTATTGCTTGGCTGAAGACATACTAGTGAATGAATTAGTAACTTGATATATGTTATAAACACCTCTGTTTAATGGATATTTCGATGCTTTTATTTGAAAAGTTTTGGATACTTGTCCTATGAAAGACAAAGGTTTCTTCAGTATCTTAAAGAACTAATTTTTGTCGTTTGATGTCTCCTTTTAGAATTTGGCAATTCAGAACATGAAGGAAGTTGTATTTTGTATATTTTTCACTTTCTCCCATATGTAAACTTTGCAACGAGATCTTGAAGTACGATTATAGGATTTCGTTACAAATGAATTAAGCTTTTCTGTTTAGTTTTCAAGTTTATTGTTTTCCACTTCTATCTTTCTAACGTTATACCCTTAATTCTCTCTGTATCTGGTGACGTCTGCAACAAAACCGAATTTTTCTATCTTTAATATAAGCTTTAAACACCGAAAATGAAAAGTGTATGTATACCTGAATACATACTTATGACGATGATTCCCAATGTTTGTAGAAAATGTGACGATAGCTTTAATATTGTTATCCATGTTCCTGGGCATTACATAAGTATTATTTCTTACTAAAACTTCGGATTTTCGTAAAATTACTGAAGTTAAAATTTCGTACTAGTCACCAAACAAGTACCAGCACTCTTAGAATTTAAATCTAAAGAATTACATATAAATACAATTTCTAATAATATAACATTATATATATATAACGTTACTTTATTCATAATAACAATAATAAAAGACAATATTATCACATTTTCCATGATAATATAAAATTTCAAAATTTCTTAATCGAAACCTAGCAACAAATTGTGATTATTGATCAATTTGCGACAAAAACAATTACTATGCATCTAACAAAGCTTTTTAACAATTGTTAATATGAAATCCAGCTTATCAAAACATCAAAATTTGTAAAATTTAAACAAATGTACAAAAGTTTAAAATATCAAATAAATAATATAAAAGTGCATAACTCATACATAAAAACTTGAAAACTACTGCGTTAATGTAAAAGAAAATATACGTAGTTGATAAATTAACTCAATTCAATAAGATAAATATAATCGTATAACTTTTTTTTAAACATATATATTATCAGGAATATATATATATATATATATATATATATATATATATATATATATATATATATATATATATATATATATATAACTTCTTCCCTTAAAACAATATGTTCGCTAAATTTGCATTGTTGTTGACTTTACCATAGTAATCTACAGCTTGATCTTCTTTCACTGTCAACTTTAGCTTAAATTGACCGTTTAGAATGAAGCTTCCTTGACAAGGAAAGAAAGAATAATTAATACGATGATAATTACTTAATTTTTCAAAATTTTATTCCGAAGTTGTTGACAGAATGGAGCGACGGGAAAATATTCTTGTTTTCTAATTTTGATTTTCCAACAATAATTTTGACTGATTAATATGTTATAAACAATGTATAAAGTTGGGTATCTAATGACTTGACTAAATAACAGAAAGAGTGTGTTTTTATATAATTTATCGAAAAGACAAATGTTCAAAAATGTATGGAAGATGAAAACATCCAGTAAGATTGGAATTCTCTATCTGTTCAAATGTTAATCAAAAATATATCTGTGGCAAATTATATTTTCATCAGTATTTAAAATTCATCTATTTCTCTTCCTTCTGTAACAGATCAATATACCACTGCACGCTTCTGCATAACAGTTCAATTAATCTTATTTAGATTCCATAGAAATATTTTAATTAAAATAGTAATTTACTGTTTTTCATTATTTTACAGAGTTGGCTTCCCAGTGATGATCGTTAGTATTTTTACTGCCACAGTATATTTGATGGTCGCTCACGTTGCTCTAGGATGGAATTCCTGATGCTAAAGAACTTTTAGGAATAAAGGTAGTAATTTCACCAACGAAGTGGTGAAATCCTCTCCATAATGGAATTTCTCAGTGTACATGCAAATTGCATGGTAGAGAACATTAAAATGGAATATTTTAACGGAAAATACAGAACTACGGGGTAGGTGAGAACGTATGGGATCAGTGCATGGTGGTGCTTTTGCTTTTGAATCTTTTAAACCAAGAGAAGTGCAGTGATATAACTAATTTAGTGCAAGGAGAATAGTGTTTTTGCAACCGATGTGTGTTTTATTTAACGCTTTATCACGCTTCTGCATAAGAAGACTTCAAGATGAGAATCTATCATATTGATAATCTCTCTTTATACTATACTTGCCTAGCCCTTGTACTTAAATATATTTATATTTAAAATCTTGAGTATGCGTGATATTGAAAGTTTCAGAGTACAGCCAAAGAAGCTGATTATTAGAAAATGTGATGTTTATTTAATATTTATGAGAAACCAGTTTTAAGTATAGTATCATATAAAAATTTATTTTACTAAATTTATGAAATGAAATACAAGGGAAATATCAGAAAAACAGGTAGTAATGCAACAAATGATTGTCTAAGATAAATGAAACAACTAAACCTAACTGGGAGCGTTATTGAATCAATAATAAACAAACAAATAAGTAACTAAAATGAGAAGTAAATAAGTGAAGAAGTTGTTGCAGAATATAAACTTGTTACAAGTCTGAACTTGAATCTTACTTGGTTTTTAAATGCATCTGAAACTTTCGGTTTTATTGGTTTGAAGCTACTTGTAGTTCTGTATGTTATTTATGAAAGATAGTACGTACATGCGGTCAAAATAAATTCTCATTATGTGAATTATGAACAAAAACACAATCTCATACTTTAGTTTTACTAATATCTGTACTAAGAATTTTATAATACCAATTTTCATTAATGTAAAAAGTAATTAAAAAATAAACATTTGACTGCAAGTGTAAAATAAAAATTAATTTTGAATATTTTGAGTTGAGATTATTTTAATGATATTATCTGTAAATTTTAGGCACGAAAAGGTAGCAAATTTTAAGGTTTGTAGGGGTTTCTAGGTTTCTGAAAAATGTCACAACTGAAGGGGTTACTAAATGATATTTTATGACATGTTTAAGAAATTACTATGTATTTTTCAAGTTCCTATCCATACTTGTATATATTAATATATATAACTAGAGATTGTTTTATTTTATGTATATAGTAATGTTGATAATTGTTGAGTAGTGTGATGATCTAATGTATATATTTGTGTACCTGAATGTTTATATCTAGAATACTTTTGATATGAAGATTTAATACATATTTAAAAATATGAGAAAATAGTATTTTTCATTGACAAAACTCAGTTCCTAACACCTGGTTTCAATTCATAATTACCTGAAATAATTCACTGCACAAGGATAAAGTACCTTATATAAATAAAAACTACTAATTTTTATAAAATAATTTACAAATCCTGTAATACACAAAGCTATTGAGAATTCCTTCGTACGGTCTTTGGCGTGGAACAACCGGGTTCGATTCCCGATAGGTGCTCATGTGGTTCGGATTCCACGTTAAGCTACAGGTTCACCTCTCATATAATCTCGTTGCTGAAGAAATGCTAAACTCCAACGCAGTACACCAATAAAACTGTCAAAAATAAAGAAACACATATTCACAATCTAATCTAAAAATAGTTTTATGATTATCAACAACTGTCTTCTTCATTACGGGATGTGTTTCTCATAAACATTTTCCGCTCATCATCATCATCTTCATTACCAGATGGTGCTTCTCTAAATTTTCCGAGTGGCCCCGCGTAGCGTAGTCGCTAACGCTCTCGCCTTCGGTGAAAGCAGTCCCGAGTTCGATTCCTGGTGGGGACACTCGGTCAAAAAAGTGTAAAGCTTTTTTAGGCCAGCCACCTTGAATGAGGTTTTCTTGGGTTTTTCTCATTCACACCAGGCAAATGCCGGGGTTGTACCTAACTTATAGGTCCCAGGCCGCTTCCTTCCTTCCATTTCCCCGGATAGTGTGCTCGCCGAGGGTCGTCATCCCTCAAACGTGACAAGCTAAATGGCCATAAGATGCCGAGAGCCCAGAAATATAAATCCTAAATCTAAATTTTCCGGCCAACATTGTCATTTTCATTATTAGACAGTGCTTCTGATAAACATTTTCCGCTCAACAATCATGATAATCTTAATTATCCGGTCGACCATTCCGCTCGACCTGGGTGTGTACGAGTATTCTCCTACTTCTTACACTTCGCCATCCTTTATCTTAAATCTTTTCAAACCTTATTACTTTAATTTGCGTATTTTGCCTCTTTACAAAGCTGCTTATTGTGTATAAAAACGAAGAAACAATTAATGCTTATAAATATCACTGTGCTATTTCGTGAAAGACTTCTATCCATCAATAAAAATTTCTTTATCAGTAAATAAAACGTAAATATTCAATTTTTGTATCTCCATGAACTGTTTCCGTTTAATTATGAAACCACGTATTTCGAGGTAGAGAAATTTATAGGTATAATGTATTCTTTTACTACAAGTTTTCGCTTTATATGTACAGTAGTTTGTGTTTAATGGAAATACTAGTTAATAGAACCGGCTGGATAACAGTAGTTCCTTACTAGAAGAACTAAAGTTCATGATTTGAATATTGTCCTATGAAGTAGGATGCACTGTATTAGACACACATAAAATTCACTACTTTATCGAAAGTAAATTTTGTTATCAATTATTGAAGGCATGTTACACACCAAAATATGTTTCTTACAAGAATAATGAAAATTTATATTCCAAATGTAGCATCCCGATAAAAGTAACTGTTCTCTCTCTCTCCTAATGACATAACACAGCTAAGTGCTTGGTAAACTTTTCCCCATATATATATATATATATATATATATATATATATATATATATATATATAATAAGGTTGTCTACAGAGTATTGAGTTTCTGGAGGTCACAATTGAAAATAACATTATGAAACCATATATGCACAATTTTGTTCGATGAGAGTCTGCCATTTTTCCAGCAACATCATAATCCCGTTTCTATTTTGACGAGTCTTTTTTGAAATTAACATTATTCAGTGAATTATGCAGAGGCTGAAACAAATAATAGTCTGACGGTGGCAGATCCGAGCTATACGGGGATACATTAAAACTTTCTAGCCAGATTCTCTCAATTTCTGATGGGTCGTTAAAAACTAGTAGTCTGAAGACGTAAGCGTGATACACGACATCGTTTCTATTGACCATGTGGTTTGCGATAGCCCAAAGTTTATTAGAAAAGGTACAATTCTTTGTGTTTCACATTTGTATTAGTAATGACTAGTGTTGGGGTTTAAACCCATATATATATATATATATATATATATATATATATATATATATATATATATATATACAGAGTGTTGATTAATTCGTGTGTCAATTTCATTTGTTCACTGTGCAAAAGTCGTATGAGGTAAAGCCGTGGAATTTGGTGTAACTTTAGACGAAGGACATAAGTTTTTGTTTCGCCATAGAAGCATGTCACTTGTACTGAAGGTTGAAGAGATATAGGGTCAAAGATCAAATTTCGATTTTTTTTTCCTTATGAGATTCCAATGTTAAATTCTGAAAGAGCGTGAAAAAACGTAAACCGAAGTGATAACAAAGAAAAAGCTGTATGGTATGATTCTATGTCCAAGCCAACCAAATATGCGTCAATTAAGTGTCATGGTTAGAGGTCACTGTCAGATTAAGGTCACAGGTCACCTTGAGAACCCATTTGACATGATGAGATACGGACATTGCGTTGTTTTCAGTATATTCAAGTATATATATATATATATATATATATATATATATATATATATATATATATATATATATATATATATATACAGAGAGAGAGAGAGAGAGAGAGAGAGAGAGAGAGGATGGCCCAAAAGTAGGTATACAGTAACTTACTGATCAACCCATTGCTTTTTATATCATTTCTTATTGCTATCCATAAGGTAGACTTAGTTTCTTTATTATTTATTCTTAATGTCTTTGTACTTACATCTTAACCTCGGAACAGCCGAAACAAATGAACCTATAAGCTAGAATGTTAGAGGGTATATACCTGATCAATGCAGGGGTGTAGGCGTATACCTACTTTTGAACCACCCTGTATAATTACTCTTATAGTTAATGGCGCCGATTTCTCAGTAAATTTGGGAGGGGGGACATTCAGATGCAGAAGACATATATGAGGATTTTAAGACAAATTGCATTCAAATTATACCGAATATCGCATATTCATAAGTACAATACGGGGGGCCGGGGCCCCCGTCCCCAGGATCGGCACTCTTGCTTATAGCATCAGTTCCTTCACACGAAAGCATAAAATTATATATATTCTATTTAGGCCAATATATGATTGAACGCATTTTCATTTTTGTGCCTCAGTCGTAACATCAACAAATGTGTTTCTATTTGAACAAATATTTTTTTTCTACTTCTTCAATGACTACCGCATATTATTTCCTTTACGCAAACCATTTAAATTTCTTTACATTCTTTTTATTAGCATGTATTGTGTACGTACATATGTCAAACTGCAACGCAACAGGATTGACTGTCAAACGGTAGGATGCCATGGTAGGACCTGCCACCTAGTGGCGAATTCGTGATGAAAGGTACACACATTTTTTTGGCTGATTGAGCAGGCAGCTTAGAGGGAGCGGACGGATGTAGAAGGCAGTGGTTTGAATAATGGAATTATAGATAAAAACATGTTTCACAACGTTTAAATGAGGCATAGAATTCTACTAAGAACGCTGTTTTGGGTCAGTAACTTTGTGCTACAACAGAATTACCATCTCAAGCATTCTTCCAAGCTATGCAGTAATTAGTTGCAATACAAAGACGACATAATCAAAAAATGGAATAGTCCCCAGAGTCACTGGATTTGCTAGCCATCGAGCTCTTGTAAGATGAACTTGACAGAACAGCCCGTAAGGCTCTTCAGAGTTAGTGGAGTCGCATAGCTTTGCAAAAGATGGGTAAATTAATCAAACAATTGCTTGGAATTTGTAACGCTTTTATCAAGGCTAAGTGTCGGCATTTGAAAAATCAGTAGTGTGTTCCGACGTTTGACAAAATATACAGGTATATACAGAGCTGGATTAACCCATGTGGAGGCCCATGTGGATATATATATACCGTAGTGCTTTCCTTTCTTCATTAGAATGCAATTTTCAGAATGGAATCAAAGCAGGTAATCAAATGGTATTTTTTTCTATTTTGTTACAAAATATCAAACTAAAATTTTCCGTCACTATTTCTTTGATAACTGTTAAATTCTTTTCCAAAAATTCATTGTAAAATTGGTGTGTGTGAGAAATTCATTATGAAATTTATCATTCAAAAAGTTGAAATAGTGAACTATAATGATAAATAGCTCTCTCTTTTAAAGAGAACATTTATTCAAAACACTGAGGTAACTATTCTTATGCAAAATATAAGTTATTAAAAAATTAAATTATTTTAGACTTCCAAACTGCTATACATAAGTTTCAGAAATCTTGTAGAAGGTATATTGGTCCATCCTTTACAGGTGTCAAAGCGGAAACTGTAACAGAGATCGCGATGGGAGAGAAGCGGTTTTTCGCAGTCGATTGAGTGTTCCAAGAATAGGTTCCATTCATTCGTTAACCTTCTATTCAAACCGGAAGTGGTGGAAATCAACAATTTCCGGTTTCAACGTTTATCGCCACAGAACAGAAACGGTACCGCGACATTTCTTTGTTGGCAATAGAGTTAACATCCCAAGGGAAAGTATCATCATCACCTGCAGCAGTACACCGAAACTAAAAGGGTTAAAATTTGTTAATAATTCCGGATTCAATCAGCGGCGTGCCGTCAAGGGGACTAGGGGACTAGGCTAGTCCCCTGGCATTTTAATTAAAGTATTTTGTGATAAATATATACCAAAGAAAACGAAAACATTGTTTGTATTTCTCTATTTTCGTAAAATAACACTATTTCAATTGTTCTGACACAACTATAGTCAGCGCAGCGCCCGCATGCTGGGTGCGACAGCGAACTGGAGATCGGAAACGCTTGGGTTTCAATCGGCTTTTCTCGGGGAAGGGAACAGGGTCCAGCCAGCTAGTCCTCATATTATGTTGTCTAAGCTCTAAGCATGGGCGTTCTATTCTAAGCGAATTTAATGCTCGTTTGCTTTTTACAGTTAATACTTTTAACGCTATTAAATTTACAGTATTAATCTTGACACTTTAAGAAATCTAGTGAAGTGTGAACTTTTTAGATTATCAATATATTTTGAAAATGACTCGAAGAATAAAGTATGGAAGGGGACTCGTCTGAGAAATCTAGTCCCTTGCAGCAAAGCGATGGCGCAAGCAGTGATATTACTTCAATTGGTATAGGGGATAGTAGGGGTGGGGATCGGCCGTTTCAGTCTTGTATTCTGGACCATTAGATTCCTTAATTTTCAAGAAATGCAACAAATAATAACCAGTGGTAGAACAACTCCAAGCATTTCCATTTAGACAAAAATGAAAGATTATATATATAATATCAAAATGGATTATTTTGCTTCTTCAAAATAGTTAACTGCATGTAAGACAAGAAACAAACTGTATTGCTAGCCTTGTATTCTGTTCCACATAGAAAAGGACGTGTGGAATAATGATGGCTTTTGTGACATGAGCAATTTTCACAAACCCAAGTTGCGCCAAGAAAAATGTTACTCACACCTGTCCACAATAACTAAATTGAAAATATTCGGGAAACCAGAATTGATTTTCAATTGAGCAAGCAATGCAGAAGTTGATTCAAACCGAGAACTAATGAACCGATTGATTTATTCCTCTTGTTTTATGGCTAAACAAGAGCTATCATTTAGAAGTCATAACAAACAGGAAGATTCTGTCAATTAGGGAAATTATATTGAAGTAATTCAGTTACTTTCAAGTACAACACTAAATGGACTTGCAGGGGCGCCTGAAGAAAATTTTCTAGGGAGGGTCCCATCTCCATGGTTGCTATGTTGCGTCTGGTATTTCTGGTATTTAATATACGTGGTTTGCTATATTACGTATACATTTTCGTGAGCCAGAGGAAGGTCCGGTACCCACCCTGCCCTCTCGTTCGGGCGCCCATGTTGACTTGTCATCTTCACAGCATGGGAGTGTTTAAAGGAACATCAAACAGAATTCAGAATGATATTATTAAATGTGTTGGTGAGTAATTCTGGATAAAATTAAGTCACAAATAAACAATACACTTCTTACAGCAATAATGTTGGACAAAACTACGGACATTGCAAAGATCTCTCAACATTCAATCGGTACGTGAAAGACGGCAATTCATGAAAGATTTATTTGTTTTGCAGATGTTACTAGTGATTGCACTGAGACTGCTCTAAGTGAGCATGCTTTCCAAATTCTCTCTCATTTTAATTGTAAGCAAAAGCACTAGGCTATGGATGGAGCTGCCACATTTTCTGGACATTTGAACGGTTTACAAACTTTTGTGAAAAGGTGTTTGAGTGCACTCACCATACACTGCTATCATCACAGACTCAATCTCGTTGTTCCACAGTCTGTTAATCACATCAAGGAATGTAAAATATTTTTTAGAATAAGTGGCATTCCAAATTTCTTTTCATATTCATCGAAACGCTGTAACGCGCTTGCTGAATCAGAAGTAACTAAGCGATTTCCAACGGTTGCCACTATAAGATGGAATTACAATTCCAAAATTGTGAATGCAGTAAATGAAAATCAAATAGAACTCTTACGGTGTTCTGAGAACATTGTAGAAGATTCAGATAATTGCGACACCGAAGCTTTCATGACTACAAAAAAGAAAAACGAAAAAATGTGTGAGTTATCATTGAAGGATTTCGATTTTGCATTTCTACTAAAAGTTTTCAGTCATTTTTTTTTTCTTGCGCACGGATATACTATTCAACATTCTTTAAAGTAAAACCTTGGATGTGAAATATTGCATCCAAAAAGTACAAAAGATGGTATCTCAACTTAGAAATGCAAGAAACGATTTTGAAGACTTATAGAAAAGTACAATTGGATGACAACGGGAACCTTCTAATAAAAGACGTAAAGTAGATGACTCAACAGATTCAGAAATTAAATATATGCATCTCTTCAATGACATTATTGATACTGTGATTTCAAGATCTCAGTGAGTTACAATTTCTTGAGCTGTTAGATTTAAAGGATTTTCAGTGCTTGAAATCTCGATTTCCTGATTGCTTGTTTTTGAACCTTAAATCAATTTACGGGAGTTTTTTTTTTTTTAAATTTTAACAATTTGCGGAGTGAATTAATATAGGTTTACAGACTTAGATTTTTCAAATAAAACTGTGACTGAAATTATCCATTTCTTGAAAGAAAGAGGCTTGGTAGAAGAAGCGTTTACAGAAACATATAAATTGTTTTATTTGGTGTCAACAATACTACTCAGGACCTCCACTCTACAGCACACATTCTCTTCGAATCTAGTCCCCTGTGAGAAAAGTCACGGCACGCCACTGGATTCAATATTGGTTTCCATAGAGTGAAAACTGTAAAAGGTATCTAGAAACTTTTTCTCGGAATTAATTCAGCGTCCCAAGAATATATTCCATCTACTCCATTAATTCTTTATTGATACTGGAAGCGGTAGAAATAAACCATTTCTAGCTTCAATGTTTATCATCATAGAACAGAAACTGTAATAGATAGCTACAAGCTGTTTCCTGCAATTGATTTGTCTCAAGAAAACGTAGCATCACCACCCACAATACTCTACTAAAATCGAAAGTGATTTAGATTTACTGGTACTGATTTCAATACTTGTTTCCATAGAGTAAAAACAGTAAAATATCAGTTTTTTTTTTTTTTTTTTTTTTTTTTTTTTTTTTTTTTTTTTTTTTTTTTTTTTTTTTTTTACACAGATTCAGTGCCCCGAGAATAAGTTTTGTCTCGAATTCTATCTATCTGTTCACACCGGAATTGGTAAAATTCTACGATTTGCGGTTATAACGATGATCGCATAATGAATAAAATGAAAATAGATATTCAGAAGCAGTTTTTTGATATGGATTTATGGCTACAAAAATATTCTAACGCTTACATTCAGTAGGAATGCATTCGTCGTCGTTTTGAAGAAGGAAAAGAAGTGATATTCATAAACATGGGAATTGCAACTCGCCGGTAGATTCGTGAGGCATCTGGGATGACGACGAGCGTTGTAGCCTAAAGGATATGAGAATAAATGTTGAAGTAAATAAAAATCAACTATTTAGAAAAGAAGAAAATCGAGAGTATAGGTTCATGAAAAAAAAAATGAAAAAAAAAATCATTGGAGTGTAGGATTTCGAATTTGTGCACCGTACCTCTACTCCTGCGCGTTGTCGAGTCATCTCCATGTCTCGGCTTCTGCTTTAGTCTGGTGTCAAAATTGGATGATGAATCTCGGATATTGTCCCGTTTGTCGAAGAATGTACTCAGGATCGTCGTAAGAGTTTCTAACTCTATGGATGACGTTATTATGTTATCTAAAACTCGTAAGATATAATCACGTCCGACAGTACGGTCTTCAGCGCGATGATTGTCATCTTCTCGTGAAATTCTCTCGTTTTTGCTCTCATTCACACACTCCTCCTTTTCCGGGTTGTGGAACGTTATGTACCACCCAAAGAAAGAAGATGGCCGTCGAAAATGTAGAAAATATCCGAGGTATGCACGTGTAAGAATTGAGGAAGATGAAAAGTATAAGGAACTCTCGACTTATTTAATTATTACGAAACAAATCAGTTACATAAGATTACTTGAGTTACATAAAATTGTAGAGAATAAAGAATGAAGAATCGTCTGCTGAACTCTATTGTATTACCAGAATTTTGTAATGGTTACTGTTTGTCTCATTTTCTAACTATAACTGGTTGTCGTTATTCACGAAAATGAAAGAAAAAAACTGTTACCAAATCTTGAATCGTCTTTAAATCGTGTTCCAATTAAAAAAAATATTGGAAGGAGGGGGATCCAATATATCTACAACATGTTTGCCAAAACTGTAAGAGTATTATTTATTGAAAGCGATATTCTTTGGCCGGATTTTATTTTATTTTTAATTAAACCAATTAGGATTTCCGGTTTCGATAATAATCTCCATAGAGCAAAACAGTAAGAAATAGCGAGTAATGCCTTTTTATATGGATTCGCCGTCCAAGGATGAGATTCTATCTTTAGTCTTATTCCTCTATTGTAACCAGAATGCAACCATTAGTTATAAATGTACTACTTGAATTTGGAGTATTGAATTTGCATACTTCGGAAGTCTACCATAGTTTCACACTGTAAAAGGAAACTCGCTCTTTTATTTTACGTCCCACGGTTATGTGCTTCAGGGTAAAGGAAACGGATGATTAATGAAAGCGAATAATTGTAGTAAGTTTTTAATTATTTCATTTAACATATGTGAAATATTCAAGTTTTCAACGTGAAGAGGAATCTCAGTAGTGACGTAATGTCTATATTTTCAATGTTACAACTTAATCCTGAAATCCTTCTGTACTAATTTTATCTACATCAAGGAATACAACAATGCTCTAAAGGGTTGAAAGCACTTTTGTGTAGATTGCCATGCAAGTTGACGTAAATACTAACATAGGCGAAACATATTTTATTGCGTATTTCTTTCTTCTACTATGTCAACCGCAAAACTAAATATTTTCACGTTATTTACCTCGAGAAATTTCATGAGAACTCGCGAAGTGGCTGCTAAACAAGCAATATGTAGGCCTATTATATATGTGTATATATATATATAAATGTGAAGCAAGCGAACTTCATAAGAAACATAACCAAACTTTGATAATAATAATAAAAATAAATAGTAAAATGAATTACATCACAATAAATATTCAATAGTAACAATGATGTAATAATAAATTAATGAGGATAATAAGCTCTCTAAATTAATGAAAAATTAACTCAAAAATCCGACAAAAATACATTTCAACTCATCTCTCGATAATCATAAAAGAAGATAACCAAAGTACGACAGAAATTGAAGAAAAGGTAACTACAAACGAGCTTTATTGTTTCGGAAACCGGAAAGTTCATCGCTGCAGAAAGAGTGGTTTGTTATATATATATATATATATATATATATATATATATATATATATATATATATATATTAGTTAGTTAGTTAGTTAATTAGTTAGATAGATAGATAAATAGACACATACCCTGGGCGTACACAGAATTTCATCAAGGGAGGTTCAAGCTCTCAAAGCCATATATTTTAAGAATATTGTATAATATACTTTTGATGATACTTTCAGTGAGGAAGCAGGGTGAAAGTTAAAACCCAGAAGCAACCTCAGCGTGTTCCATTGTTTCTACCTCTTAGGTAAACTAGAACATCTTTCTCAAAGCTTTACTAGCTAAAACCCTATAAATTTTGCGCACATTTCCAATGCGAGAAAGATATCCTATTCGTCTTGATTGTTTTGATTTCACTATCCGTATGGTATTCGGCGATTAGTAATTCTTGTAAAGTTCCGAATTTTGTAATTGTCTACATTCACTTGTGATTTTGTACCGTTTTACTCTAATATTTTTCTCGAAACTATATTTTTCTGAAGCCAGTCTGTACTCATTCTGTGAGCTAATGACAATTTTTTACATGTAGCCTGAAAATACACTTTTCTACATTTCTACCTTTATTTTATTTATTTATTTTTTGAGATTAGTCATGATGAAGGTATATTGTGTACAGATTAGTAGCACGAGTTTTCCATCCCTAATATATTGTTAATTTCTTTGATAATTTCATTGTTCTTTCTTTCTTCTTCACTATTAACAGTGTTTTTTTTCGCTTCCGACTTAAATGTAGTCTTAGTAGGCTCCAAATGCTAAATTCGTTAGGTGATCTCTATTGAACATTTCGACTTAAGTTATTATCTTCTTCAATGGAAGGAATATTTCAAGCAATTTTTTTTTATCTTCAAACTTGTTCTATACTTTTTTTGTGTTTATATATATATATATATTGATTTTTTTTCAAGATTTTTTTTATTTAATATTCCTTCTTATATTTAACTAATTTATTGTTTTCCAATTTTTTTTAAATATTTATACCATTAAGGAGAATAAATTGTATCATGCTTCGAATTGCTTTCCAATTATATGTTGCTATAATATATTTGTAATTATATGGTCCCATTCCGATATGATAATTTAATTTTTAAAGAAATGTAGATCTTTGGTTTTGTAAGTAATTACATTCAAATAATAAATGATCTAGGGTACCTATACCCTTATCACACCAACAGTGATAAGTCTCCTTTTTTCTAATTTGGAAAATTTAATTGGGGTAAGTGCTGTACCTAAAAGTATTCTATAATATGCAATGATTTCCTTTCTTGCCTAATGTTTTATGAATTCCCTGGGTTTATGGGAATGATGTTCGATGGTTTCCCAATAAGTACTTCCAGGTAATAATTTATTATTTTGTTGCCATTGATTTACTAATGTTGAAAAATGTGTATCTATAATATAAAGGTAACTTCTATAAGGAAATTTTATATAATATGGTTTTCCAATTCTAGTTGCAGACTTAGCTGCATTGTCAATAAGATCGCCATATTTTAGACCAATGTGGGAAGGCATAAAGTAAAACTGTACAGTGTAATTCTTGTTTTGAAGTGTTTTGTAAAGATGTTTTATATTTAAAATTGTCCAAGTAACTTTTGCATTCCAGTATGTATTTTGCAGTGTTTGAAGGACACTAAGTGAATCAGTACATATACATGATATATATATTTTATGTTTTAAAATATATAATAATGCTTGACGAATAGCAAAAGCTTCTGCTTCAAAAATTGATAAAGATGATGGTAATTTATATTTAAGAGTAAGATTATTAGATGATATGAATATTGCAGCGCCCACTGAAGAATCTGGGTATTTTGATGCATCTGTATAAATTAAAACAGTGTCGGTGCGTAATTTTTGAATTTCTTCTTCCCAAATATTTTTATATACTTTATTACGTAATTCCGAATTTTCAATTTTTATAAAATTCGGAATCGTGACATTTATATTTACTAAATTGATAGTATATTGCCATGTGAAGCAAGGAAGAAGGGGTACCTTATGGATAAATGGTTGTATGTATTTAAGTCCAGTATATGCTATATAAATCCATGGTCTATTATTGAGGTATGGTATCTTTTTATTCCTATTAAATAACTCTTCTATTTGTTGTAACTTATTAATTATTAATGAAGAGGATCGACCAAATCTTGTTAAAATAAACCTTTCTGCCGCTCGTTGTACTAAGATTGTTAATGGAATTGTATTGGTTTCTGCTAAAAGTGCTTGTTTAGGGCAAAATCTTGGTTGTGAAAAAATGATTTTTTGTAGATCATAAAGTATGCTTTCTACTCGATTATAGAATTGTTTGAGATTATTAGAATAAAATATTCCTCCATAAGTAAACTTAGCCATTACTGTATGTTTTAAAACATTTGATAAACTGAAAGGATTGATACCATATTTCTTAGCTGTTATACATTGAAATAATTTTGTAAATTTCTCTGCTTGCTGTGTACGATATCTTAGATGTTGGTTCCAATTTAATTTTTTATCTAAAAATAATCCTAAATATTTAATATAAGATTCGTTCGATAATTTGTGATTTTCAATATTAATTGTTATTGTCGATACCAATTTTCGTCTAGTAAAATTATGAATTTGGATGTTTCCCAATTTACCTCAAAACCATTAAGCTGTGTCCAAGAAATTAATGAATTAAGAAAGTTTTCTATTCTTTCTTTACCAATTTCCAGGTTTGAAGTCGTTGTTGTGATTAGGATGTCATCCGCAAATGATACTAGTTGTATTGCTCCCTTGTTTAATTTAATTAGATCATTAATGAATATATTGAAAAGTATAGGACTTAATTTACTACCTTGTAGTAGCCCTATCGATGTAGTACGTGCCTCATTATAAGTATTACCAATTTTGATATATATTTTTCTATCAATTAAAGTATTATGTATTATCCTTATAATTTTACTCGGTATATTTAACTCATATAGCTTATTAATAAGTATATCTAAAATCACAGAATCATAAGCTTTCTGTAAATCTATGCTAACTGCTAGAAGATAGTTTCTGGAATAAAATGCATAATGAATATCTAGAATTACTGGGGCCAATGCATCATAGGTTGAAGTATTTTTGCGAAACCCTGTTATATTATTATGCAGAATTTGATTATATTCTAAATAGCAATTCAGGCGATTAAGTATAAGCCCCTCGAAAATCTTATATGCACAAGAGAGGAGTGAAATTGGACGATAATTATCTACTTTACCAATTGGTTGTTTTGCTTTTGGAATCGGGATGATTAATACTTTTTTCCATTCTAGGGGTATGACACTGGTGTTCCAAATATTGTTATAATAATCTAATAATAATTTGAGACCTTTTTCTGTTAAATTTTTAAAGTGAGGGTATGTAAGACCATCTAACACCCAGGTGAAGTATTTTTTGTGATATTTTTGAGTACAAGTTCTAATTCTCTTATTGTAAAGTTTTTATCTAAAACAGGATTTTTGTTACATAGTAATTGTTTCTGTAATAAAAGCCTTGAATTGTTAACAAAAGGTGGTGATAGGTTTTGATGGAAATCATCTATCCAATTTAATTGACTTAGGTATAGAGGAGTATTCGTATTTGATATATTTTTTGTATATTTTCTCCAGAAATTCCAGATATGATGCAACGAAGACCTATCAGAAAGTTGGTTACAAAAATCTTGCCAACTTTGTCTTCTTATACTTTGTATTATTTTTTTGGATTTAGCTTTTTGTGCACAATAATGTAGAAAATTGTCTCTACTTTTGTTATTAATGAAAGTATGATAAGCTTTTTGTACCATATTTATATTTTGTTGGCAAATTTGATTCCACCAAATAGGTTTATGTTTATTTTTTTCTTTTTGTTTATATGGAGGAACAGGTGTGATTGCTGTGGTTTTTTTAATGATAGAAACAGTTGATTTAATGAATTTAAATATTTGTGAAGGATGTTGACCTAAATATTCAGATGATGAATTGGAAATTTTCCCATCCAGAATACGATGATAATCAGTCCGATTTATTTTTGAATGAATTTTTTGTAGTTTCGACTTAAATCCTATTTTTTGTTCATAAGTATTGATGTCTTCAGTTTGAAAAAAATGAGTTGTGAATATAATGGGTAGATGATCACTATCACATGGTGTGAAGTATGTCCACCATTGTGTATCAATATAATAATTAAGTTTTGATAACGTTAAATTTGGGACACTTAAGTCTGTGGAAGAAATTCTGGTAGGAGCTCCATTATTTAAATAGAGATACTGAGATTCCACCAATTTTGATAAGAATGATTTTCCCACTTTATCGGTTCGATTTGAACCCAATATTTTGTGATGAATGTTCAGGTCGCCCCCTATATAATCTATATTTAATTTATTATTTAATAAATAATCCCAAAAATTATCACTTACGTGAGTCTTAGGAGGAATATATATATTTAGGAATTTTATATTATTTACTGTAACACCTAGAATTTGTGTTAGGGAAATTAGTAATATTTGGTAAGGAGAATGTGGTATATGAGTAATTATTTTTTATGCAAATAGCAATGCCTCCATAATTGTCTGATCTGTATTGGTTGATAACCGTGTAATGTTTAATTTGGAGATGGAGTTTGGGATTGCACCAAGTTTCCTGAAGTAAAAGTATGTCGGGTTGAAAAGTTTGAATTAAGTGATGTAAATGATGAATTTTGCCCCTTGCACTTTGACAATTCCACTGGATTATTGTAAATCTGCTAAATTTACTATATTCCATTTTAAGTCAATTGAAGAGATGAGTATATTGATGTTAATAGGTTTTCTAGATGTGTATCAAATTTATTTGCTAGGGGACCACCAAAGAAATTTGATAGACATTTTCTAATTGCTTCTTTATATTTCTTATTAATATTAGTATTGACTACATTATCAAAATTTCCTGTTTTTATTGTATTTCTAAAAGAAGTTGAAGTAATAGCCCTACTAGTTTCGAAATTCATTTTTTGATTGTCTTTAATATTAGGAATTTTTGGAAATGTATCCTGATTTGTGTTTGTCAAATACCTATTGTTTTTCCTCTTAATTGATCGATTTTCATCATTTATACTGAATGTTTTTGTGTCATTTTGATTCAAAACCTCTACTTGTGAACAACTGTTTTTAGTTTGTTGAATTCTAGAATCCTTACCATTGTGAAATTGATTCCGAGAAGAAAAGGAATTTAGTTTTGGTGAGTCAGTAACATTTCGTCTTTTCTTTTCTGGGGGTGACTCTATAATATTTATATTATTGCTTGAACCTGGAGTAGCAAAATTATCATATAACCTACTAGCATAAGTAAAATTTGTGCCTGGTGTCATAGATATAGGATAATCTTTTGTTTCCGTATTATTGGAAAGTTCTCCCTGGAAATATGTTTGTATTGCATTAGGCTTATCTTGGATTTTATTAACTAGCTTATTGGCTTCATTAAAAGAAATTTTATTAACTGCCATTAATTCTACGATCTTCCTCTGTCGTAGTTTTTGAGGACAATCCTTATTATCTGCCTTATGTTGTTGGCCACAATTAATACATTTACTAGGATTTGTACATGTTTCATGCTGATGAGCAGCACCACAATTTTTGTATAACGTTTTATTTAATCTGCAATTTCTTTTTATGTGCCCGTATTTGAAACAACCGTTTAGGCATTGCCTAATTGAAGGTATATATGTTTCGACTTTTCTACGTATGAAGTACAGTTTAATATCTACAGGTAATTGCTGTGAGTCAAATGTAATTATAACCGTTTTAGTAGGTTGTTGGTCACCATTTGAATCTTTTCTGTATATTCGTCTAGCCGAAGTTACTGTAACGTCACATTGAATATCAGTTAATAACTGATCCATTGTGATGTCAGTATCTATATCTCTTACTACCCCCGTAGTATATATCAAATTGTTTGGTATAAAAGTTTCCCACTTATATTGTAGTAGTATATTATGATCTAAGAAATTATTCGCTTCCATACCAGATCGAACTTTAATTTTAATTAAATTTCTACCTATACCCTCTATGGTTTCTATACCTGGGATCTCTGCTAAAAATAGCCTACGGCTAATGGACATTATATGGTTTTTTCCCAATTCTTCCGTTTGAGATTGTATGAATACGTAGTATGGAGCTAAATGTGAAGTCTTACATCTGTTCTTTTCTATTTGTGTAAAATTTGTATTTTTATTTTTGTAATGCATTTTATTTTTATTTGTAAAAGTAGATTTGTCTGAGGATATACTCTCCTCATGAGGTAATACCGGTGAATTTGTACTTATGGTTGTATTGACTACAACTACATTTCCAATTTCTAACATATTGGCCTCATTGGAATCCGCCATATTAGTTGACGAAGTTTGCGGATAGGATTCGTCTATTGAAGGCAAATCATTTTCCTCATCCATCTTTCCACTACTATGATAAAACTTATCTATCTACATGCAAACATATATATCAATTTCATGCAAATGACTTAAAAACTATGGCTTAAACCTAAGAGGCAATTATATTATTGTAAATGTAAAGCAAAACACAGATAGTTCGATTGGAGTATCACCTAACGAACTCAACACCTAAACCTATTTGTTTTAGTTTAATTCTAAAAATCATGCACTTGAGGTGCTTTTATTATCAGTTATAATATTGGTCCACCGTATGTCAAACTATGCACCACTGAATGGATTCACTGCACTTTAAATAACTGTTTCATCTTTATTTTTCTAATGAAGAACGTTGTTCTTTGTGACAGTATCAGATGTTATGTTCATCCTACCTAATCCTATTTGTTTTATTTTAGTACTAAAAAAACATGCACTTGAAGTGCTTTTATTATCAGTTATAATATTAATCCACTGTATGTAAAACTATGCGCCACTGATTGCATTCACTACACTTGAAACAAATGGATCATCATTTTCAAGCGATACACGATGTTCAACACAAATCACACACACATCCGCCATTTGCACTCTCCATTACGATTTCTCAATTTCACTGTTTGTTACCACCAAATTTAACTTTTTATTTTTTCACTTTCTTCTTCTTCTTCTCTTCTTCTTCTTCTTCTTCTTCTTCTTCTTCTTCTTCTTCTTCTTCTTCTTCTTATTATTATTATTATTATTATTATTATTATTATTATTATTATTATTATTATTATTATTATTATTATTATTATAATGTTACAAAACGCTCGAAGCGTAATATCCAAGCAAGACAGACAGAAACAAACCAAATGCATGAGTCAGGTCTACCTAACAAAAATCGTTCCAATTTAATGAAAGGAAAAATGAACACTGATAAGCTGAAGGTCAATAAGAAACCCTCTCGTGTGGCTGCTTTATTCGTTACACGGCTTGACCCAACTGTTTCTTGTAATGATGTTAGTGAGTTTGTGAAAGAAAGTGTAAATATTGAAGTTGGGAAGTGCGTAAAATTAAAAACCAAACATAATAGTTACTCTTCATTTTATGTAAGTGTACAAGAAAATGAGTTTGATACTGTATGTAATACAAATGTGTGGCCTGATGGTGTATTGTTTACTAGGTTTATGGGTCGTCTAAAAAGTGAAATAGTTGTAGAAGAAACTGAAAATGAATTGAGCGAAAAGGAAGAAAAGTCAGGTAAATAAAATTGTCTTTCTTTGTAGCTTAAACCAAATATGAGTACCTTGCACTTATTTTATCAAAATGTAAATGGTATTAATACAAAAGAACGGTCTTTCACGGACGAAGTAAATTGTGAAGATTACGATATCTATTGTATTACAGAAACATGGCTAAAGGAAACAAATGTACATTTCGTACAATTATCAAATAAGTACAATATCATTAGGAAAGATAGGAACCTGACACTAGAAAACAAATCTAAGGGAGGTGGGTGTATGATTTTAATAAACAATAAATACTCGTATACAATGATACAAGTTCCTGACGATAGGTTGGAAGTAATAATATTAAAAATTTTAATCCCTGACAATAAACCACTTTTACTATGTTTGCACTATTTTCCACCTACACTACCGTTAAAGAATTTTATAGACTACTGTGATTGGTTGTGTTCCTACTTATTGACAATAAAAAGTAATTTTATAATATTAGGTGATTTTAATGCTGGAGGAATTGACTGGAAAACAGGGACTGTAACTACTAGCAATTTTTATGCTAAGAAAAAAGCAGAAAAGGTAATAGAATTAAGCAACCTTCTCCAATTAAACCAGCTAAGTAAGTCCTATGATGCCGTAAATAAAGATAGAGTACTTGACTTGTTGCTGACGAATATAGAAAATAGTAAAATTAATTTTAATGTTGAACCATTAACTAAAATCGATCGTTTCCACCCACCATTTGTATATTCATGGAATACTATAAGAAACAATAGCCCAAAAAAGAATACAAAACAGACCAGTAATTATGACTTCAAAAAAGCTGATTTCTTGCAGGTTTATTACGGAATAAAGAAAATAAATGAAATTAATGATCCTACCAAGAATGTAGATAAAATGTCTGAAAATTTGTATGACAAAATATATGAAGTTTTCGATTCCCATGTACCAAAGAAACTGTATAATAATAATATGACATATAAGGACCCGTGGATGAATAGAGACCTTAAATCATTAATAAATAAGAAAACAAAATATTTTATAAAGGCCAAACAATCAAATAATAAAATATGGTATCAGAGGTACTCCGATTTAAGAAAGTTGGTCAAAAAGAAATATCTAGAGGCTAGAAAATTTTACTTTTTAACGTTGGAGAACAGTATTTGTAATGACAGTTTGTACTTCTGGAGAACATTCAAACAATCACATAACAAACAAATGCCAAAACAGATAAAATATAATAATACATCAGTGTCAGAAATTTTAGATATAGCAGAATGTTTTAAAGTTGTATTTCATAATTCTTTTAATTCTGATTCCAACCAGAATAAAAAATGTAAGGTTCTGAAACTGACAGAAAATGATAATTATGTACCCATTTGTACTCCATCTTTCACGCAAAAAGAAATAATTGAAACAATCAGTAAAATTAAGGGAAGTACTACACCTGGGCCTGATAACATTCCATATTATATCATTAAAGCCTGTAGTAATGAAATAGCGTCAAATTTAGCTATTATATGTAACACATCGTTAAAGACTGGAGTATTTCCTTCAAAATGGAAGCAAATATATGTTGTGCCAATATACAAGTCTGGTGATAGATATGATGTTAAAAATTATAGGCCTATTAGTTTGGTAAGTGCATTCTCTAAGATTTTTGAATTAATCGTACACCAACATTTATATTTTAATGTAAAGAATGTTTTAAGTGATACGCAACATGGTTTTTATAAAGGTAGATCGATTGCAACGAATCTCATTCATTTTACAGATTTTACGTACTTTGCACTAAAAAGTAATTTACAGGTTGATGTTATATATATTGATATGTCAAAGGCCTTTGACTCTATTGATCATAAATTACTTCTGAATAAATTATCAAACATTGGCCTATCACCGTCTTATATTAAATGGTTTGAAAGTTACTTATCAAATAGAACTTTTAAGGTAAAAATTGGCAAGGTAACATCTACTCAAGGTCATATAGGGAAGGGAATACCTCAAGGGTCTCCCCTGGGTCCGCTTCTTTTTTCTCTTTTCATCAATGACCTACCAGGAAAAGTAAGGTATTCAAAAATACTATTATACGCAGACGACATAAAGCTCTTGAGAATAGTTAATAATGAGTATGATAATTATCTCCTGCAGAAAGACTTAGATGCAGTAAACCATTGGTGCGAGAATAATTTATTAACTATTAACTCTGGAAAAACTAGATATATGACATTTACTAATAAAACTCAATACTTTGTCAGTAAATATAATATTCATGGAGTAAGAATAAACAAAGTAGAGCAAATTAAAGATCTTGGTATTACTTATGACAGACAATTGAAATTTAGTAATCACATAAATGATTTAGTACAATCAACGAGAAAAACCATAGGTTTTATCTTTAATCAATGGCCTGATTTTTTAAATGGTAGTTCTTATGTGTACTTATATAAGACACTTGTTAGATCCAAACTTGAATTTGGTTCAGTCGTTTGGAACAGCTTGTCTAATATACTTATTAACAAACTTGAAGCAGTACAGAAATGTTTTATACGACTACTATGTTATAAAATGAAAAAGGACTACTATTCACACGAGTATGAATATTGGTTAACTTTTTGGGGACTTCAATCTCTAGCAGAAAGAAGAAATTTTATGGATAAATACTTTATTCAAATGGTATTGGATAATAAATATAGTAGCGATTACTGCTTGGAAAATATAGGAATAAGAGTGCCGTGTTATAGTGTAAGAAGTCAGTCAACATTGGTAGCACTAAATTCAAAACGCGAAATATTGAGAAGAATGACAGTGTCTTATAACAGTTTAAAATGAACATTTATTGGGAGAAACAATAGAGCAATTATTTTATTTAATTATATTTTTTCCAAAGATTAATTTGTTTTAACTTCACGACAAGGGCCTTCATTTTATTATTATTATATATCTTTAGATTCTTTATTTATAACATTTTATTCAAATAACCAATATTTTATGTGGAAATGTGACAATAGGTAACCAGGATCTTTTACATAGAAGATACGAAATTTTAAGCAAAGTTGACTCATTATTTTAACGATAGTTAAATGAAACTTTAATTTCCATAGTTCTGTTAATAGTATTTTATGATATTGACTGTATCTATTTTAATCTTATTTTATAATCAGCTTTAATCTTGTAATGTGAATATATTAAACTTCTGACAAGGGTCTTAACCTACTAATATTCATTCTATATCACAAATTTTCTGGTCTGTTTTAAATGATTGTATAATAGTCCTAACATAGTGCTGTATTTTTGCCAATGAGCTGTTCACAGCACTGAAAATAAAGTTATTATTATTATTATTATTATTATTATTATTATTATTATTTGTCCATTCCTCATCTTAGCAGGTAATAAAATAAATATACGGACCCTTCAAGTATATCACTGTTTCTTTGTGTTTTTTCTTTATTCTAGGTTTACATGAAGTTTCTTACAGTACTATATGTGTCCAATATTACAGTCTTCTGTATCTTCTTTACGATTCTTTTTCTTCTATTTCAAGTGTTTTTTTCAACGTCTTCTGGATTAGTCCGGTATCCAATATTACTATTAGTATTATTTTTACATTTTTGATTTTCTTTTCTCTGATATTTTGAGCTAGTTGTTTGTATTTTTCAATCTATTCTTTATGTGCTTTCTGTAGGTTTATTGCAAGGATCTTATAAAATAGAGGGTTTGCCCATATGTATCTTAATTCTATTAAATCAATGAAGCCAAAAAACAACCGAGAATCGGCACGTCTGATTGGCTACTCTCGTTTATGCAATCGTCTGATTCGCTACTTTTGTTTCCCCCTGATTGTTGGCTCAAAACATTGCGATCCTATTGGGCGGAGTGGGCAGAGTAAGGGTGACGAAACTGTGACGTATGGCTTCAAGATTTTGTTGTAAGAGCAGACCCTCTATTTTATAAGATCCTTGGTTTATTGTGTTTGATATCGTAATGCCTATTAGGTACACCTCTTCTTTTTCGGTGCTTATTACTGTCATGTCCAGTCTGACATGATGGATTCCTTTGACGGTTAGTATTGTTCTGTTCCAGTAAAGTTTGTGTTTGTCTGTTTCTAGTATGGCTTCTTATTTATTTTTGTAATAGGATACTACTTCTGATATCATTTTCTGTTGCTCTGCTATTTCTTGAAGTTTGATTTTTGCCACTTTGTCGTGTTCTTCCTTCAATTCAATTTGTGCTATCATTGAGTGCCCACTTGTCATATTGGTATTGTTTCTGGATATATTTGACGTCTTCGGCACCTGTCATCTTGTGTTGTAACGTTCTCAGAATGTGCTTTTTATAGTCGTTTATACTCCTCTCATGATACCTTCTACCTCTAGATATAAGTCTTCTATTTTCATCTACTGACATGTCGTATCTATGTTTTTGGTTGACTTGTTTCAGGAATCGCCTATGTAGTTATTTTCCTTCATTGCTTGCTTATATATTCTATTATTATTATTATTATTATTATTATTATTATTATTATTATTATTATTATTATTATTATTATTATTATTATTATTATTATTATTATTATTATTATTGCAGTAAGAATACAACATATAATGCTAATAATAATTTGTGTTTTCGTGATTACTGTCTTAATTTGATAATACCGTAACTTCAAAACCATTCCTTTACACAGTATCAGAAAGATATTTGCGGTTTCTTGCAATAGTCTGATATTATCATCTTGCAAGTCAATATCATTTTTATAAATGAGTTACTGGTCAAGGCGTTCAGTGTTATTTCTCTATTGAAACTTTACTTTTTTAAAAGCGTATATTTTAAAACGAAGCAACAGCCGAAAGGTAATTAATTAAGATAAGTCATCCGTGCTGGAAACAGTTTTGATTTTTAAAGAATCAGGCAGCTTCCTCCTTATTCACAGCTTGCTACTTATTTTAAAGAGACATGGTTTTAGCTGCTTAGTTTCTTAGGGGATTCTGGATTTTTTTTTTTCTGTTGGGTTACATCTGTTGGAAAATAAAAGTGATGACAAAAATAATTATAATGTAAATTTGACATTTCGATTATTTTGTTATTGAGTTGCGTAGCGATAAGAACATGTATTTTAAGTCGAATGCATTTAAATGAGGTGTAAGGTTATTCTGGTAGTGATTCTGTTGTAACAGTTATAACGGTCTCAAAATCGTCACATATATTTTAACCAGATTTCGAGTTTTGTATTTATTTTATTTTAAGCCCATTTGAAACTTATTCAAGTTTTATTATTTCTGTTCTTTGTTCTAAGTAATTTATCTTTTGTGTCTGTTTATCCTTTATCCGCACCATGATTTTATTTTTGTAATTTCAAATACTAACCTAATCGGCTTGTCTATAATTTGTCTGCACCATGTGGACAATACTTGTATTTTCAAATACAAAGGAGTCAATCCATTCTAAGTGATCAAGCATGTGCCGCTCGACCATCTCCAAAAAACCTAATTTTTTCATGAATATTTATACTATATCAGGATACTTCAAAACCACAATTAATTATTTTTTAAACATCTCGTAGCGACGCAGCTTCTGACGCCATTTTGCGTTTTCTCGATTTCGGACGTTTACGTTGTTTTGAATATCTCAGCATGTATTTGTCCTAGCAAATTGAAACTTGCTGGGCGTGTCCAACTTGTGCAGAGCTAAAACTTTATCTTCTTAACATTTTTGCCTAAAACCACTTGATAGGGGTGAAATCAGAGCCTACAGTAGCAACATTTTTAGACATTGAAGAGGTCTGAATGGGAAGCAATGAAATGTTTGGGAAGAGGAAGCAACTGACATAGAGGTCTGAATTTTTGTGTGCATGTAGTCCGGGGTCATAAGTTTATACTAAAAAATTTGCAGACCTGTAGGTAACTGCTCCCAAAGGCCTGAAAAAATATCGTAAAGTTGGGGAATAATGCAATTTGGCATATTTCACTGTCCAATATCCCCAATGGGCCTGGATAAAAAAAAAAATATGAAATCTTAGGAATAGTTACTCCTTTAGCATACCATGACACACAGCAAAGCGCGTTTTGTGTTTTTGAGCAGAAAGGGATCAAAGTATTAAGAAATGACGTCATACTCTAGGAGGTGTTTTGTTCACAAATTCAACTGGAAATTCGTTGTTGTGAAAGAAAATAAAGTAGGATGAATGACTAGTCCAGTTAAGGCTCTCAAGTTCCTTTCTTTCCTCTAGTTGTGACTCAATGTCTTATCACCCACAGCAGCACTGGTGAAGAATGCCACCATCGGCAGAAGGAGAGAGAAGTCAAAATGCACACTTGTCAAAAGTCCGGAAGTACCCATTGTTGTTTGTTATATCAATGATATTCAAACATGATTATGCTTGTTTTAACAGTCAACTCATGCAGGAGACTGTTGTCCTTTCGTTTGATCTACATTAGTTTAAAGTGATCGTGACATGTTTTGTGTATTAATCTTTTATTCTGTGAAGCCCTGTAATCGCGGCATAATGGGAAAAACCACAGACCTTTCTCCGAGTAAAGTGGAAATTGACAAAACATTTCTGGTGGAGGGAAGATATACCCAACGACAAATTGCTAGTAGAGTTGGGGTAGGGTAAAAATCTGTGAATAAAATCTCCGTTGCGATGAGAAATAAGAAACAAATGTATCAGAAACTTGTGTTGGGAAGTGTGGGCGAAAACCAAAGCTATCGCTTAGAGGTATCCGAAAACTAAAAAAAATGGCTCTGTGAAACAAAAACGCAATTTCTAGATACTTAAGCATAAAAATGGCTGAGTATGGTGTAGACATTACGCCTGAAAATGTTCGAAGGATTCTTTGTGCTGAGGGAGTAAAATCACTCAGGCCAAGAAAGAAAGCAAAAATTACTCCAATCATGGCAAAGAAGCACTTCGAATGGGCACGAGGCCTAGAACATTGGACTGCTGATGATTGGAGAATAGATGTTTCAGTGATGAATCATGTATCTTCGTGTATAATTAATGTTCACAATATGTGCGACGTCGACCTGGGGAGGAATTCAAGTTGGAATGCCTCCAACAAACTGTGAAGCATCCTACTTCAATCATGGTCTGGGGTGTGATGTCTGTCTTTGGACTTGGGAAATTATATATAAAAGAAGGAACAATGAAGCATCACCAATACCTACAAGTTCTTCAAGAAGAACTGCTTCCCCAGACTGCAATCTGGTTTGATGACACATGCTTCATCTTTATGCGTGATGGAACCCTATGCCACCGTGGCAAAACTGTGACATAATTCTTCGAGAACAACGAAATTAGTGTTCTTCCGTGGCCGGGCAATAGTCCTGATATGAACCCGATTGAAAACTCTTGGAGCTTCATGAAGGAAAAGCTAAAGAAGAAGCATATTACAACCAAACATCAATTGATCGAGGGACATCAACAATTTGTAGTATCATGATGCTGAATTGAAGCCAAAATGTGTTAAATTCGTATATAGCATGCCACAAAGGATAAAAGACTTAATAAAGAATAACGGATTTCATACGAAATATTAATCTTTGTGTGAGAGATCATTTTTTTGTAAGTATTCCATTTCATTTTTTGTTTCCAATTTAGATACACGCACTGTATAGTATTTATATTTGCATATCACGTACGCGTTTGTCTTATTGATATTGAAAAGCATGTGCCATGCCACAAGAAATTAGAACAGAGTTACAGAACAGTAATTTGGACCAAGTTCAAACCCGTTTTCTGACGTAATATTGTAAGGACAGTAAAATATTCAGAAACCGAATGTTGAGTCTAATAATTTGAACACGTCTGTAAATAAATTTGTTTTGTACCTGAAATTTATTGCATGTGTTATATGCAGAGAACCATTCGACGTTCTATTCCTTCCTTGTATAGCAGTGTAACTGATTCTACTCTAACTTCCACATGCAATATTTCATAAACTCTGTACATATTTGATGTTGATTGTGTTGTTTGTGTTTGCATCTTTTCTTGCCACGTATAATTTTAATGCCGTGTAACTGAATCTAATTAAGCAAATGCATAAATAAGAATATATATTAAAATAAGGATAAATTCTAATTACGGGGGCCAGAATTTTTTCCTAAGAATTCATACATTTTGATAAACAGCCTAACTTTGGTTAGGCTAGTTTAAGTTTGGTTAGGTTAGGTTAGGTTACATTACGTTCTATTTACCTTCATGGTTTGTATTGGCAACTTGTAATTAGAATTAACCCTCAAATAATATAGTCTTCATGAAGTAAATATAATTGATGTTTAGAGAATATTTATTTGCTCGACACGAATCAATAGGATTTGTGTCTAATTGTACAGAAGAAAGATACATGTTATAAGAATGTATTTTCGGTATCAGTTATTATAATATATCATAGTACATTAAATTGAACACTATGATGCCTAGAAGACGACGTGAATACTGTTATCTGCATTCATACCTACCATTATAATAAAACATTACATGCAGGATCGTCATATACAGGTTTTTGTTCAGTAGTCTGGGTACTCAAATCTCTTTACAGCTGTAGTCGTTCTTCTGTAAGATCACTGCGACGAACAAGTTCCTGTAATCTTGTCCAGCTTTATTTTTTCTTCTATCAATTCTAGCAGCGACACTTGAGGTCACGACACAGTGCTAATTAAGTAGCAGCATGAGTTAAGTAACGTTTGAAGAAAATAAATACCGATTGAAAACCATTTCTGATTATGTTAATTAACCTGGTTAGAAATTTGACGTTTGAGTACTGCAGTGTTTGGATCTTTATAGTTTGCATAGGAAAGATTGCTAGGTACAATCAATCAACTTAGTTCGTGACCAAGTAACTAAGAAACGGGCTCCTAGTGCGCGTAGTATCAATTTCACTTTGTGAATGGCATACTTGGACCAGACACAAACCCAAGAAGTGGTTTGAATTCAATCTGATACCGTAGGTTCAGTCTCATATAGTCCCGATGCTAAGAAGACACATTAAACTTAAATCAACCAGACGAACTCTTTTCACAATCGGGGGGCGCGGTGGCTCAGTGGTAGAGCGTTCACCTCTGGTGCTTGGGGTCCCGGGTTCGATCCCAGCCCCCGCCAAGTGAACTTTGTGGTGGACAAACACCGTGCTCGTGGGTTTTCTCGGGGTTCTCCTGTTTCCTCCCACTTTCTTCATTCCACCATTTCACTCATTTCTCATCATCACCGTCTCCTTTAGCCTAACCGGCATAACCGTGGGACGTAAAACTCAAAGATTTCATTTCATTTTTCTTTTCACAATCATCTCTTCTACAAGCAGTGCGTACAAGGACAATATGTGTGTGTCACTGTCAAGAAAAGAAAAACTACAATAGGCACAATATCTTAGTGAATAAAGTAATTTGCTATAGGGATAGTACTAAATAAAATACAACAAAATAAAAATTGTAAATTATTATCGTTGGCAAGAAACGACATAAATTTTAGTTCCACAAAAGTACGTTTTTCTGATTTTCTCGAAATCGACGCATGCGAATTTATCCTCAAGCATATCTCAAACAGCTCGATGTGTTCTTTCGACTGATATATATCTTATCTTTGGACAATATTTTAGTTAAACAAGTATTACATTTGAAGAGTTAATTATACTTTTAGTCTATGTTGCATTCACTGTATTTTGTATTGTTGTCGTGATCATGTCATAATGAAGAGCTTAATGAAGGCATATTTAGATATCAGTTTCAGCTCAAAAGCAGCATAGTTCTCCTACAGCATATTTTTAATGGTACAAGGTAATTAGTTTTATCTTTTATCTCGAAAAATACGCATGAGTTTTCACACTAATTCCTATAATTTTATTCAGTTCAATAAGTTGCGTAGAGTGATACTTCTATAGTTCTCATCTTTCATTTTTTTTTTTTCATAAAGCGCTTACAGCAATGTAGGTAGGATTTAACTAAAACATAGGGTTCCTTACAACTATAGTAGGTGAATCACGCTCCAGTATCTATCTAATGTAGAACACCTGGTAATATTAATGTCCACATGGTGTGATGAACCAAAACCCGATTGCAGACAGTATCTGCGATAGTAACCCTAGTATTTAACTCGTATACATAGCGTAAAAGTATCCATAGTGAGCGTAACACAGCATTTCGGTTTTAGAAGAAGTCACTATACGCTTTCAAACATTTGCCTTATTGTATGATGAATCTACAGATGTTGTTCATGGAAAATTTGGAAGGTTGGCGCTCGAACCATTGAGGACGGTAACTTTCACTTCATTCTCCTGAGTCAAGTGCTTTCTGTAATGGACATACTATGTCTAAATTTACAATTGCGTATATTTTTCCATTGTTTCAATTACATACAATGTTAAGCGTCCAACAGAATAGTAAATCATCTCTTTTTGACTTGTATGCGATGGAAAGAAACTCTTCACAGATAAGATTCCGTTTTATTATTATAATTATTTCTTCATTTCTACTTTAATTTCCTAATCTGATGAAGCTATTAGCGAAAGAACTTACTATGTACTTTCTTCAGGTTCTGTAATAATGATTTTAATTGCAGTAGACTGCCGACTATTCGGCCTAAAGTGGCAGAAAGGCAGGCCAAATAAGGAAAAAAACGGATAAGGTCATAGTTCTATAACTTCCACTTCCTGACATACTGTAACGGACTTATTAAAAACAGTTAATTTAAAGGAGCAAAAGAAAGGACATTCTTTTCATATCATACTTATAAATAGACATTATGCGATTTAGATGAGCTACTGTAGTGGCATTTTGTATTGTCACCTATAATATATTGGTTAAGTGTTGCTGTCATCTGTAAGAGTCGACGTAATTTATTGCAACTACTGCCCATCAAAATTTTGTGTCCGAACGATTTGCTTATGGAAGTGATTATATAGTGTTTCAAAATTAGATTATGGAATAATAATGTGGATTTGTAAAATGAAGTTATTGGAGAATCAACCACTGACCGTATGTAGAATTAATTATCGGTATTATTATATTTGTAGATTTACTTCCGTTTGACATTCATTCTAAAATAGTTCCATTCGGCATGTGGTCGGTTACTGATTGCCCAATGAACTTCGTAATTTATTTAGTGTTATGTATATATCCGTATAGAAATTATTTTGAAATTTTTAGATTTAAATTTAAACTTTGAAAATTTGAATATTTTGGTCTTAATTTTGCCACTTTTATGCAATCATTAAAATGTCTAACTGCGGGGCATACAAAATTTCATTTCCCTTTCTGATTATTAGAACATATGAAATTTTAAGAAATATATTGCTATTCACTTTTAATTCTTCTTTTCATAAATTGTTCTATTTTTGAAAGGTATGTGTAAGTCCAAATCCAGTATTTTCCTTGCAATAAACGGCTGATTAATGCCTTATCTAATCTCTAGTGCTGGTAGCACCTAATGAGTCTCTTTACGTTACAACACCCATACCATTAAAAATACACTATTTATACCAAAACCCGCTGTTATTTTCCTTGGCAAAATCGAACTTTTATGAAGGCGTTAAATGACCAATTAATTTTTTAAAAAATATATTCCTAATTTTTTTAAAGAGATTTTCTTAACTAGGACTGATAGCCTCCTACCCAGATAACCGAGAGTCTACTGTATATATGAACAGCTCGGGGGAAGACAATGATATGTCACATTTTTTAACTTTCGAGTAGACTGGAAAAGAAATTTCAACATTCCCATGCGATGATATGCAATGACGTATACCAAACAAGTTTCCTTTGCCTTCTGGAGGTATATTTTCGAAATTAAACTACCTACATACTGTTCTCTGGTCAGATCTCAACCTATTTCACCTTTTAACTCAATTTCGCCGGAAGTGGCGCTTACCATTGTTCTCCCGCGAGAATCTCATATATGGTTAAGGAATTTGTGACTTTCGTAATGGGTTAACACCGCACGCAGTGGGCTTTTCCTTTGTTCGTATCCTTATTATTTTACTATTTATTTTGTCATTATTTACTTGCATTTCTCATCGCTTC
This sequence comes from Thermobia domestica, assembly GCF_964235325.1. Classification (NCBI taxonomy): domain Eukaryota; kingdom Metazoa; phylum Arthropoda; class Insecta; order Zygentoma; family Lepismatidae; genus Thermobia; species Thermobia domestica. The sequence continues at coordinate 111,094,803 of NC_137463.1, read as the reverse complement.
CTTTAACTTCTATGGCGTACGTTTCGGATATAATTTTTAAGATATCATTATGAGTATTCATTATTCCAATAATAATTATCAGTTCAATGGTACAATAACAATAAATAATTAAAGAATTGTATTCGAGAAAAGATATTTATTTGAAATTAAATGCACAAAGTCTACACATTGAATTACTCCGTAAACTTGCACATTTTAGCTTACAAAGAAACAGATGCAAAATTTCACTGTTTATTTCTTTCTGTTGTTATCATCACAACGCCATAATGTTTATTCTCTACAAGAAGAAAATCCATTTCAGCAAAGACTTTTTTTATTAATACATATATATAACATGTTTTCTTAACATTTTTCAAACTACAAAAGTATCAAATTATAAAAAATCCACAAATAAATAAATACATTAATGTATGGACTTATAACGTATATGCTACTTTGAAAAATAGTAAAAATATAACACAGTCAATAAAAATCAATTATATTTAAAGAAAACTCGGATTCTTTCTCCAACACAAACAAATTTTTCCACAATAAATGTAACACAAATGCATAAACTCTTATCTCATGATGCATTCTTAAAAATAAAACTTTTACAATCGTCATTTGTGTGTGGTTTACAACATCAAGTTTAACAATCGCCTTATTGTAAATTCACATCTCTACTACGAAAATATTCACTTGTAAGACATTTTTGTTTCTTATTCTCGAAGACTCAACAATGCTACTTATACAATAACAACTAACAAACAAAAACTCTTGAGCTAAAATTCTTCGAGTACTGAAATATTGAATAGTAATTAAGAATTAAAACTGACTTGTATAATTTGTTATTCAAATCTATTCTACTGAAATGAAATATTACGTGGATCTCAACTGAATTGTTGAGTTCGAAAACCAGTCATCTCCTTTGAAACTAATTTGAGAGGAGAGACAAAGAAAACTAGATTAGTCAATATGCATCTGACATATAGGGTTGTTTCCATTTTTGGATCGTAAAATATGGCAGTTTCTACGGTCCAAAAATGAAAACAGCTCTATTAGTTTCAATGGAGATGACTGGTTTTCGAACTCAATGGTTCAGTTATAGAAATATTAAATGTTGTGCTCTTTAAAATGCTGAGATGGGTATTAAATATTAAATTAACTACAAAAATTTTTACATAGTGCATATTGATCGAAGTGATAATATAATAGTAATTTTGACAGGACACTGACTCTTCCATAAAATTCATTATCAATATTTGATCTTATTCTGTTTCTTGTTTCACCTTGTATCATTCACAGTACAGTAATTAAATAAACAATCTCAAATATCAGAAATGTACAAAGAAAAGAAAATGTGTGATTTATTGATGAAACAAAGTTGTTACTATATTCAAAGCAAAATCGTTACGACGTTGAAACTCTTCTGTGAGTTAAGAAAAAAGAAGTCGCAAACGAACTATTTTCGTAATTCATCTGCTATGAAAATATTCTGTACTTACCACACTTAATATTGTAAATAATATTTGCATTATTATAAATGTATTTCCATTACTCAATGACTAGCTTCATTCGAAGTAAATTATTAAATGATAAAATAAAATAAACATCATTAGCAATTTCTGCCATATTCTTTAAATCAGATCAAAATAGTAATACTTCGAAGGAATGAAACTTTACATGCTAGTTTCAATAAATAATAATAATAATCTAAAGAGAAAATAGCACAACCAACAACAAATAAATAATGTCATTATATCGTATTAGCCTTTCGGCCTATTACAAAGGTATAAAAATAGACTGCACAATATGTATAATCTAAACTCACTGATAAACAAAAACATTGATTATATATCGATAATAAAAAAAAATCAATCAATAATCTTTTAAATGTGTTTTCAACACATTTTTAAATACATATAATCATATTAGTGAATACTCTATAAAAATAGTTCTTCATTGGAGTTCATCGATTACAAAAAAATATTGTTTGTGAGCAAATTCACAATCGTTCGAATTACAGATCAACAAACAGAAATAATAAATATATATATCATCGATGTATAATCGAAAAATATATCATTAAAAACCAGTGAGTGAAATCAAATAAGGATATCTATATGTATACAATACACAAACACACAAGTATAATAAAGTGTGTACACTTATAAAAAAAGTGAAAAATAAGTCAGTACATTAAAGTACCTGAGAGCATGAAATCAACATTCTTGAACAACCTGTTCAACTGATTTCGTACAGCAGATACTTGTGAAGGATTATAGGCAAAGGAAGTTCTTGGACTCGGGCGGGTAATTTGTTTCCAAGATGGCGCCGTAGAAAAAGTCTTGCTTGGTGTCTTAAAGGAAGAGGCTGGCTTGCCAGCTGCAATAAGATTTGTTTCTGCTCTGGAGATAACAGAGATGATCTTCTAATCATGTACAGATCAAAACTTTCAGCTGCTTCCAGAAGCGCTATGAATAAATTGGGGTATTTTATGAGATTCTGCAACGAGTTTAGTATGCCATGTGGATCTCTAAATTGTGTTTTCATCACAACCTGAAAATAAGTACGAATACAATATAGTTATGTCGTGAAAGCTGTTATTACCGTTATAATACACATACGTACATTGTTTAGTTAAGAAAGAAAAATTGAAGACAAGTTTGAGCAACAGCCCTGAATAGAAAACTAGTTTTGCACATGCTTTTCAAAACTTTAAAAACTCCTTACCATCAAATGCTTTTTAACATTGCTAATAGTTTTACAAGTAATTAAATATATAGAATCATATGCTCGTACAAATAAGTTTTATTGATTTAATTTCATTTTTATTTTTAACATAATACCTTACTTTAAACATAACGATGGCATAAAAAAATCTTCTTCTAATCATATTTAATTTCACTTCAAGTTTTAATTCTTTGTATTTCGAACTCAATCCGCCATCAGCAAGTACACGTGCAAGTGGAATCTAGGTAATCATCTTTCTTTTATGTCATCACTCTTATCATCATTTTTCTCATCCTCAACAAACTCATCCAATTTGCAATCGTCTTTGTTCCAACTTCGAACTTTTATTCAGTTGTCCTGAATCAAGGTTTATCTGAGTTTCAACACAATACTGACCTTTATGTATTCCTGTGGTAATAACGATCAATAATATTTAAAACAACAATTTTGTTCAACAATTGTAAAAATTGTTGATCATCATCAATAATAATAATAATAATAATAATAATAATAATAATAATAATAATAATAATAATAATAATAATAATAATAAGATAAACCTTCACTCAGGACAATTGAATAGGAGATAAGAGCAACTTGGGAATATCGACTGTAAGAAGGAGTATACTAAAAAATAGTGAGTGATAACTGTAATAATTATCTCGGTTTCATGAGAATATCCAAGCTGTGACGGTAGGCTATTAGTCAAGAAGGCCTGTTACACTTTAGACAACTTTAGTAATATGGGGTTGTATTCAATTTTATTCTTTATAATTATGCAATGTTACCTCATATTTAACTTCTTTACAAGGTTACGAAGTATTATATACTATAGTTTGTAAAGGTAAGTAAGAGAATATGTAAATTTTCAGCGAAATTTTCTAAAAATGTACCCTAAACACATTTTATTCAGTTTCAATTTGTAACCTAAAGAGGAGGAAGAGGAGTATGATAGGCATTTTCCTTTTCTAGAAAAATATCTTCAATTATTGTTTCCAGAACACATTCGTATCTGGAGAATTTTGTTGAAAATAGTATACTATTTCTCTCTCTGAATATATTATACTTCAAAAATTTTACATTTTCTTCTATCCAACGCTGATATTTGTTTATAAATACTTCCTAACATCAAGCACTGTAGAATTAGTTATCTAGCTCAATGTATCTTCACAGTTGTATTAAATTCTAGTCTGGATATTTGTTAAAATATATAACCAACGTCTCTAAAACTGACGATCACGTTAAAATGATGATAATAGTGGAAAATGTTTCTTAGCCTACTATGTCTCAATAAATATGGCTTGATATGATAATAAATCTAAGGGTTTTCCACTTGTGAACTGACAAAATTTAATTAATTATCAAAGGAAGCGAAAAACTTACTACTTGGACCTTAAAAGTATGAGAGAACTTTTGTTAATTTGCTCAAAATGTGCTGTTAACCTCGGAATTGGATTAGATTTTTAAATGAAAATTAATTTATTCTTAAACACAGTTTGCTATATTCAAGTATTAATTATGCACTATTGAGGGAAGAGGTTTTTCAAAGTAGCCTAGTTAATTTTGGCACGATTTACTGTAATAGCTCGACTTGCCTTTACAACATAAAAACATATTGATCACATATAAATTAAATATAAATATAAATATATAATTATATAATATATAAATATATTATATAATATAAATATATAATGTAATCAATATATAACGAGAAAACAAAGTTTCTAAGGAAAAAAACAAATTTGGTAATTCACATCATAAAAGCCATAATTATTTAAAAAAAATAATATATTATATAAGTTTATAAAATACTGCATTTATCAGAAAGGTAAGCAGAAAATATCAAAATAATGACATCAGAAAATAAATGTGTTTAAACAGTTTATTTAACTGATTTCATATGGCAGGTTTTTCTGAAAGGTTAAAAACAAAGGAAGTTTTCTTGGCTGTTCCTAACTTGTTTTAAAGATGAAGCCACATTAAATATCTCATAGTATTTCAAAGAAACAAGATGGCCAGCTAACTTCAGTAGGATTTGTTTCTGTCCTGAAGAACTATAGTAGCTACAAATAAATAATCAAATTGTTCTACGAATTGCCTGCAACTATTCTTTCACTTCATGTATGCCAAACTTCTCCTTAAAAACAACTACGTCACAATTATGGATTTACAGATGTAAATTAACGGGCTTCCCAAACATCCTTAGAAACGTTCTCTATATTCACCTTTTATACAGCATTGTACGTATTTACAAATATTAAATTTTAAAATAAAATTTGTCTAATATTGTAGAGGGCATTTGAAGTATAATATAAAGATCTAAAGGAAAATGATATGGAATTTAATTTCTTCTCTGCATAAGAAAGGCAACGTTAGATCTAAAGGATTAGACCTAAATTTGAGTTGTGAGGCTGGCAATGCCAAAAACCTTTCATTTCGGAGATTTAATGATAAATAAAGGGAAATTATATATATATATATATATATATATTGCTTAACATATGATGTGCACGTGATTTTCTCACGAAAGAAATAATAGAAAATTATTTGTGGCTACCGTCAGTATATACGTTTCCAATACATATCCGGTTTTGCTTTTTCTAATTTTATCTTTGTCATTTGGCCAATGATCTACAATTAACAGGTTGACCAACAATACATACTAACGATGCTCAATACATGCTAACGATCTTCCAACAGCATCTATCGTTATAACAAAAGAATTGAACTTCTCTAACTGAATTTCTTCAAGAAAGTTTACTCAATTAATTGTCAGCTTGCAAGAAAGAACTTTCTCTGCAAATAAACATATATTTTTTCATTCAATTTGACTGAAAATTTGGTCTAAAAACTCGGACAGTAACTTTAGAATGGGAACAAGTCCATTTAATACAACCTTCAAGAAGTTAAAGAAAATGGTAAGTCTTCTGTAAGACATGCACGTCATAATAGATCACTTTATCGTATGATATACTTTCTCTAAGATTGCAACATCTGAATGAGTAATTAATCTGTTCTTCTTTAAAACTACAATAATCATCTTAATTGTTTATGGTCACAAGCAAGATAAAAAACTAGTTTATATGTAGAATCACTTAATAACCTAATAAGATGCATATTGAATATTACAAATAATGAAATCTTGTAAGTATCTGTAGTGTAATGTCGAAGGTTTTGTGAGTACAAGTTTGTCTCACAACTTGTCTTACATAACCTGTAAATGGACACTGGACATCAGAACAAATACAATAGGGAGGGATTTCCAATAATCTATTTTTACCGAGATTTAGCCCAGGTAAATTTCTAATCTTCTAATCTTCGCCCCTTTAGATTTATGGGCGAAGATTGGAAGAAGTTGATTCTTCATCTCCGACTTTGAACCAAAGGTATAACAGAAAGCAACACATTGTGATAATAGTGAAGTATATTAACTTCTCAAGTGGGTACTTTTAAAATGATTCATCGTTATGTTAGATGTCAACGAAATACAGAATAATATTATTTTTTCCCAGTTCCAGGAATGTTACCGATAGTGTGAGTCCACAAAGCAACTTAAAATTTCCTTAATGGACTTGTACTGAAGATGACAACAAGCTATAGTTGAAACGTATAAGGACAAGTTGAAGGTGCTTTGTTGAGTTCACTGTTTTTAATAGTCTACATGTGGTTATGAATTTCTGCTTACCCTTGCTCCATATCTTAGTAACAAGCTGACTACAGCAGCACACGGATCCTCGTTGGAAGCCAAGTACTCAGCGAGCACTGGACGCAGAGGAGGACCCTCGTCACTGTCAATCACAATGTTAGGATCAGCACCACACGACAGAAGCATATGCAGTAATTCCAACCGATTGGGAATGTTGTCTGCACACACCACATGTAAAGGAGTTCCTATGATCGGTGAACTAGAGTTCACGTTGGCTCCTGCAATGAAATTCATAAATTAATAAAATATATTGTCACCATGGTTTAATACCATATATTGTATATATATATATATAGAATCAATTGAAACTTGTAATTTGATCAATCTATTTTAAGCAATTGTTGAATAATGACTTGAATATATCAGTTGGTAAGTGATCTACAACTTTCTACCACTCACAATGAACAATTCTGTTAGTTACATATACCAAATAATATCACATAAATTAAATAGTATTTAGTATAGTAAATAGATAGTATACATCACTAATAGATATATTTTTGTATAATAGATAGAAATAGTATATAGTATTTAGTTTGATTTTTTAAGTATATGTGAGTGGTAGGATTGTTTGTTACTCAACATATCATGATTTAAGTTTCATTAAAAGTTAGCAATGGACTTTAAAAATATGTAAGTCAACCTATTGACTGACTTTTGTATTTGGAGCAAACGAGAAGGAGAACAAATGTGGCTCTCGAAATGAACTTGCTGGAACAAACACATTGGCACTGTAGTTAGTCATATCATTTACTTAAGAAAAATGTGTCAAAAGATTTCTGCATATAAACTACTTAGTTCTTTCAATTATTGATGTCGATTATCCATGGGCATCTTATTGCAATTCTAACTATTTATGGTTTTATTTAAATTTGTACTTACACCCTTTTGTGGATCACAAACTGTACGGTACTTATTAATTTTTAAAAAATAATGATTTATCTATTTTATCTATTGTATTATTGATTAATCTATTTTACTTCCAACTGATATAATATTCTTACAGACAGAAGAAGATTGTACGATTTTTAAGATTATTGTACAGTTAGCAACAAAAGTTCTTTCCATTTGGTAAAATTTATTTTGGAAATAACAGTAGTGTGGCTGTAACGTACATTACATTACTTTCTTTGTAATTTACTGAAGACCGTACTCAAATTTTCCTTCCATTCTGAAGTTATTTGCGAAACTAATTGCATCAAACTGAAATAACTTTTGGCGCTGACTGTACAAGTATAGGTTTTTAATTATCTAAGTAGTATAATTGCTATATTACTTCATGTTTAGATATTGATGAAAAACGTTTCATTTAATGAAGGTATTAATGTTGTAAAACATCAATGCAACAGTCCATTTATTCTACTTGTATTTTGTCAGTAACTTCATGTGTACAGTTTTCATTGATAGAGTAGTCATTTACGTCAATTTACATACAGCAGCGCTTCTGACTGGATGCTCTATGATGTCACAGTCTAGTGCTCATATTCTTAGTAAACTACATGAAGAGAGAAAAGAGAAAGACAGCAAACTTAGTGTTGATAGGAGACAATGGTGACAGGATTGTTCTGGCTTTTGTCGTATAATCCCGTTGCTACATCATATGTTGGCCAGTTGAAAATGAGTGATAAATATTTAATTTAAGGAGAATATAATTTATCGCGGGCTATTCAAAATACTATACAAATGCATCTTTTGTACATAAGTTATTGACAAGGACGTTTGAAATGGGAATTCACTCTTGCTAAGAAATGTAGCCATTGACTCCTGACTTATCAAGAAGAACTCACGAATACAAAATATTTACTCTCGTTTGAGTATACTATCTCAATTTTACTCACCTGCATCAATCAACAGTTTAACCAATTGCGGATCACCTTTGAGAATAGCAAGATCAAGAGGAGTTGGTTTCTGATAATCTGGTGAGAAGTTGACACGGGCTCCCTGTTTGATCAGAAGATTCACAGTCTCTATGTTTCCTGAGAGTACAGCATAATGAAGAACTGTTCTGTAATCATGGCGAGAGTCTGTCATAGCATTCACATCTGCTCCATAAGACAAGAGCAACAGCACTGAATCCATGCCCTGTAATAAAAAAAAGGAGTACATTCATTTCATTCATATACACTATTTTATTGAGACATTTACAAGGTAATACAATTTATGGTTACTTAAAAAATATATATATATCACAATATAATTTATGGAAATTTCTAGTAACCAAGATAATATTAGAAAGAAAGTTTTGTTTAATGAAAAATGATTTTTTTAGTTTAACTTCTCACGGTTATATCCTTTAGGCTAAGGGAGACGGGGGACCATGTGTACCAAATACACACGTGCTAGCCACTTGTGTAAAGGAAGGGGCAAAACTTTACTTCAATTTTGCCCAATATTGCTTTCTATTTTGTCCTCTTTTTTATCATTCTATTAGTATTTATATATTTTCAATTTTGCACATATTTTTCTTCAATTAGTGAGTATGAATACTTACGTTTTAACATGTTCCCAAGTCACATTCATAACATGTTGCAGTGCTGGTTTCATTTTAATAATTTAATTTTTCAATTATGGAACATAATTACTTACGTTTTAACATATTCCAATGCTGGTCTTATTTCAATAATATAATATGACAAGGAATTTCTGTTAAAATGTGTGATCAAGTACGAAGATGATATTTGAGCCAAACTAGCTTTTTCGCTAGTTAAAAAGTAATATATTAATAGATTGAATGGAAAGGTATTCAACAAACCTGGTAGTATGCAAATGTTTCAAGATATAATAAATATGGAACTACGTATAAATCTCTACTTATAGCTACTTCTTTGATAGTATTGTTACGTTAATTTATTTGGAAAGTACCATTAAGTAATACTAGAGCTGTTGCATAATCTTTGGATTTTGTGGTACTTTAAATATAAATGTAACGATATGTCTGAATGAAATACACATAGTCACTTCTACAAAGTATATAGTAATACTACTTATAGTATCGATTATTTGAACTTATTTTTTAAAAAAATTAAGAAGCTATTTGTCAATAATGCCATGTTCGCCAGTCTTCTTAACCAACATAATATCAAGGTAATACAGATATTTTATTGAGTCTTTATTTCTTCAGTGTTGCACGTAATAAATAGATATCTTCCTTGCTATTTACTTTCAAAATTATTGAATAAACAATAATAATAATAATAATAATAATAATAATAATAATAATAATAATAATAATAATAATAATAATACAAAGAATATATTTATAACAAAATTGAGAGTGGCAAATATCGAGCTGAATATTATATTGTATGATTGGTCCAAATAATATATCAAAAAGGCATACCTGTTTTTATTTAATGTTCAGTTTATATATCATCATTCAGCAATATCGCTGCACAATAAATACTTATACAGTTCCATGTTATTTTGAATGTAAAATACATGTTACAGTAAACTATAGATCACGATATAAACAAAATACTTATATAGTACTTTCAATGCAAACGAAAACAGAGTTATAGTAAGTACAAGTTATATTTTTAAAAAAAATATTAAAGAAATATTAACTTCCAGATTCTTCATATGGATGTTATGTTTGATAGTCCAATGTCTTATCCACCGTATTTATACTAAATGAGTTTATGTAGGAAACCTCACCCCACATCTTGCAATCTGAACATGAAGATTCTAAAGTCTAGAATATTAAGGACCATTGGACAGTTTTTGCATATATTGTCATTTAGATTTCATGATGAATCTTTTTTTATTTATTATTTTTATTTTGATAAAATTCAATTCCTGATCACAATGATTTTTCCTTGTTAGATTCCTAATATTCCTGCATAAATTAATAATATATAACGTTTATACAATTAAATATTCAGATGTTCAATGAAGCTTCTGAATAATAAACACAGTGGGACATCATTATTTATTCGTAAATGAGAGGTGTCCATTACAGAGAAGTTACACAAATGTAGATTACTCACAGACCACATCGAATTTGCATGCAGTATTCAGTAAATACATTATTATAGGTATAAATACGGGCTAATATAGAAATACTTCACTCAGCGTTCGAACTACTGGGGAAAATATTCCTCTGTAAAGAAACAAAAGTATCGCAGAGAAATGTGTTTATATGAGCGTGTACTGCGGAATATAATGCTTGTGTAATCATTTTTCCTTTAAGTACAAATCATACTTCTATAAAAATCCCTTACTTCGCTTACTGACTGCATTAAAAGTAAAAATAACCCAATAACAATATAACATTATTATTAAATACTACAAATGTAACAGAACTAACTAACCGCAACGGTTTATGAATTTCTTGGAGAAAAGCTTACAATATTTGTCTGCCGTGCAATATTGCGGACACTAGGTTTTAATCGAAGTTTGCTTATAACTGCTAGATCATATGAAATAATCAATTAAGATTTATTTTCAAATTGCAGAAAGTATTTTCTGTTTCAAACACGTAAGAATTGAGAATAGTTTCTCTCCGCTACGAAGAGATTTCTTAGATAAAGGACATAAAAGAAGATTGTCTGTGTTCATATCTGAGAGTGTCCGTAAAAGGAATGGTTATGTCACGTAATAATACATATATTTTTTTCCGGGACAGTAAAAGTCCACTCGTATTATGTATCCGCTATTGGGAAATATCCATTAAGGGAGGTTTTACTGTATTACTTCAAATGGAAGACATTCTATAAATATTCAGTTAAATTTATGAATTTTATGTGAAAAGTCAATTTGTGTTCAAATAATAAAACAGCTTGATACTGTAGAATGGGATCATTAAGAGATGTCTGGAAAATTTAAAACGGATTCTTAAGATATATTTGAAGCTTCTGGTGTTGTATCAGACGACATGTGAAAATTGTTAAGACAGGAATTTGTAAATGCACACAAAAGATATTTAAGTTTCAGTATGAGAATCCTCTGTGAATTACCTTGACATCGAAGGAACTCTCTCTGAATTAGTTCATAAATAGAAAGATTCAGCTTTACTCTCTCAATCATTTGTACGAGTTTTGCAGTTCAAGCGGTTCAAGTACATCTCATTTTAGTATTTTCTGTGGAACTCTCGGATTCGTCTGAAGACTTATATATATGTTTTTTTCTTAACATTTCCTACTCTACAAATTTTCCATATTAACCAGTTGTTCGTGTAAAGCAAAATTTTGAGAAATTGTACTTTAATCTCAACTGTTATTTTTAACCTGACACCGTTAAACTAATCCTCATTTTGATTATTTGTTATTGGCTTACTTAAACTCTATGCTTTTAACTAGAATACCTTTATCGACAATTAACTTTGCTTTTTTCTTCTTTTATTTCTCTCAGATTTTATGGTAAGTCCGTCTTGTGTTAGTTACATCAAGTGGATCAAACGGAGAAAGACAGCCACGAGTTTGACTCCTGGCTAGGTCCAAGATATCGTAAATACAGAATCACAAATATTTTTATCAAGAGATCACACTGGTGATACTGTGCTTTGCGAAAGCAAACGAAAGATTTTCCTTTTTCGGCTAATGGAACGTTTTCATTTACTTACTCATTATTATAGGTGGCTAGTGAAGGAAGTCACGTCGGTAAAAATTAAAGTTTTATTATTTGATACTAAGGGAATAAACTTTATCTGATGTATTAATTGTTGCATACAACAATTAGTACATTCAATAACCTTTACTCCCTTAGTTTCAAGTGAAAATTATAATTTTTACCCGTGTGACTTTCCTTACAAGCTGTCTCTGCCCGTTATCAATGTCAATCCCAACTTTTATTAATGGTTTTAAAGTTTTAAAGTAAACATAAGCCTTGTTTCATGAAAGTTTTCTTTTTATTTTCTTTTCTTTTATATTTATCGAGATTTACGCTGAAAGATGATCTTGAAGTTGGAATGAATTTACCTCCTGCCCTTGAATTACGTCAACCAAAAGCTAAACGACCTATTAGGAAACCTGAATGAAAAATTATAAAGAATGCTTCATTAAAAGCTTCCAAAACACGAGCCAATTATTTTCTCCCACTTGTTATTTAAGAATAAGTTTGAAAGTAAAATTTTGAAGTTACCTGTGGAAGGCGGGCAGCTTTCATCAATGGCGTAAGTCCTGCTCTGTCCCTTGTATCAGGATGTGCTCCGTACATCAACAACAACTGCATAAATTCCAAGTTCAATGGAGACACTAGATTGATTTCTGAGCCAAAGAAATAGCGAGTGTTTGGATCTGCTCCGTGTTCCAGTAGAGTCCTTGCCACGTCGTAGTGGTTGTTCTTGATGGCCAGTCTCAGAGGTTCATCGCAGAGTTGGGTCCTTGGAAACAACTCATCATTTTCTTCCCTAAAGTTCACAGAAGCCTTGTGACTGAGCAACAACTCCACCAATTCTGCGTAGCCATGTTCAGCAGACAAATGAAGAGCGGAATATCCACAGTCGTCGCGTGCGTTCACATCACTGCCACGAATAAGTAACAGACGAACAGCTTCTGCATAACGTTGCCACACCGCATAATGCAATGGTCGCAAACCTTGAGTGACCGGCTCGTTGACCTTTGCACCGCAGGCTAATAAAATCCTTATTTCATCAAGCGGCACCATTCTAATGATACTATCCGCAAGTTCCCGCTGAAGCGGATTGGTGATGCATTCAGTAGGCATTGTGGGTGGTCCTACCTGTAAAATAAATATATGACTGCTATCAAAACCGTTTATGGTGATACAAGAAAAGGTAAAAATGTATCAACACTTTACATTAAATTATTAAAATAATATTTTATCTACCATATAATATTCCCTACTACCAGTATCAAGCTATTAAGAATCGGAGTGTATTTACATGTACAATTAACGTAAAAATGAAAATATTCACGGAAAAATGAGATTTGTTTTTAGCATAATGTAACTACAATGTTGCATACACAGGTTTATATGATACGAAAGTTATACAATGGAGATAAATAACATAAATTTACATATGTAGACATAACGTTATTTTTCCGTTTTCTCTGGATAATTTAACAAGTGGATAAAACACGAAATGAACAAACTAACAATAAGAAAACGACAGCTCTGTAATGGATTGAGGCGGGAAAAATGCAAAATATGGCTCTGCATACGTAATACAATGGAGTTGATTACATCTCCTCAATTATACAAAGAAATGATATAGGAAATTGCTTTTACATTGGTATATGGATATTTGTTAGCACATCAATACATTTGTTTACCGACTTTTACTATACCATTGAAACAAGTTATTGTTCATGTGCTTTCTCCATCATTCAAGTAGCAAACAAACATAAGAACGAAAAATGTAACATTATTTAAACCTTAGCAGGCGATATTACACCAAATTAAGGAAAAGATAACACACGTCGAAAAACATATTCTTTCAGATTTATAAACCTTCGAAAGTTAAGAAATAAAATGATATTTTTGAAGCGATTCAAGAAATCGTACACTGACAAGTATAGGTTCCCTTTAGATAACCATGCTTTTAAACAACTCGATATCCACACAAGAAATTTTAGAAGAGTAAGTTAAGTAAAGTAATCCGCTTGATTTATTTCCGAATCCAGTCTTATCTTAAAAATATAAAAAGAAATAAAAAAGTTAAGCAAGCACCGTAGGATTGTGAAATGTAGATATCTAGCTACAATTTATTAACTTTAAAACTACTTATGCAAAACCCCATACTTGTCAAGCTAGGGTGTTTAAAAAAAAAGTACTTCTGGCTATGCTTAATAGCTTTGGAAGAAGGCGTTTGCAATCACTGTTACTTTTTTTAATCATATTTGACAGTTGCAGGATTACCATATGGCAGACTGGGAGTATATATATATATATATATATATATATAATCCATTAAATTTTTTCTCTGAACTAGAGGGAGGAGGGATCAGATCATAAAATTGTAATGTAATAACTCAACTTTTGTAAATATATGTTGGGTACAATGTTAATTCTTTTCCACAATATTAATGGTTCATAGAAAACTAGTGATTTCATTGTCAGGCTAGAGCAACATTTTTGGCACAAAAATATTTTCATCTACACTTAGGTTTTATGTAGTAAGGAAAAATTTGTCGGTATCGCAATCTTAGTTTTAACATGCTATCCCAGAAAGTTCTAAAAGAAAACAAAGAAAAATTGCGATTCTTGGAATAGCTCCAGGATTCAAAATTTAATTTTCATTACTAGTTGACTTTTAGGATCATATCATGCAGATCTGTCATATATTTTTATTTCTCTTCACATAAGATATTTTACATATTGCCACAATGTTACCTTTATAGGTTTCTTTGTATTAAAAGATGGTTTTATGTATCCTATATGTTACATCTTCCAACAAAGAGTTGTATTTCATCATCTTCTTTATGTGAAACATTTCCTAATGAACCTGTTCTTTGCAAGAGAATTTATTAGTAGCTGTGATGTCAGTAAACACCCCACTCAAAGTCTCTTCTTCAGCTTCTGACTATAAATACTACAAGGGCAGTGGGACGACATTGACGCTGTCCAAGGACACCAGAAAGCTTGTGTTCTGGTTCCGCGTCTTCATCACAAGACAAAGAAAAACGTTGGCCAAAGAAATTTGCTAGCGCATCCTGACTACGATGAATGGGTTAATTTATTCTGCAAATATTATTGCACAGACTTCTATTCATCACAAGCTAAGTTGCTGCGTAGATACTATGGATTTAATCTTGTTACCACATGTCTGAATCTGTTTTAAAATAAGGATGAAGTATTTACCGTTTTCTGATTTAACAATACAGGAAAAGTTTACTAATAAAGACATAATAATTATAAAAGATACTAATAAATAATACAAGATAAACAAAAAAGGGGAAATTATTTTCTCTTAATGGTATTAGCATTCGAATAAGGTTCTCTAAATGAAAACAACAATAAAACCATTGTGTCGTAGCCTCTATATGCAAAGCAGTTTCCGGGAAACACCAGAACATAGAGAAGCAAAACTCTTTTTTGTTTTTGGTTTTGTTTTAATGCATATCCAGCTCATTTTAGAGAAGTGAGTGTTGGGTAAGACTGAAGAACACATTCTAAGTAAAATGCCAAGGATTTAGAGTATATACAAGAGTGAAAAAGTACCTGACTGGACCAAGACTCGAACCCGGGATCTCCGGCATACCGTGCCGATGCGTTAACCACTACGCCACCCAGTCCACTTTCCAGAACAGTCAAACACCCTCTCACTCCTGTAGTCGGTGCTTTCCACTCAAACCACGTGGCCTGTACCACAGCCTAGCTGCTATTCTTGGACAATCCAGTGTCCATATTAAAGTTTAAATTGGTTGTTTCCTTCTTTCGTTAATATATGACTTAGAGTACAATTCATAATGTAGACGGGAAGATGTCATTAAGAGAAATAATAACATAAGAGTATGCAGATCAATAACAACAAAGAAATTAGTTGGAAAGATAGGAGAAGATAAGTAATATGTAAAACAAACAAAAGTGAATCTAACACACTACTTAAGAAGTACTAAACCATACATAATTTCTTACCAATGGCACTAATCATAGCAACGCATATACGAGTGTATTAGAATATTTGTATGCACCGTTCGCCAACTAGAAACTAATTTATTTATATCATTTTTTAACATTCGTCTTAAGATATTTTCATATTACAGTACCAAATATAGGTTTTCTTGTATTCTAAAAATGAAGAAAAGTTTAGATATTTTTTCTCTGTTTTGTAGTTTCTCTGTTTATTGTTTGTAATCAATTCAAATTCAGACAGTATAAACAAACGACAATAAAATGTATGTGAATTAGCTTTGAAGAAAAAAACAATCACTTCGATAAATCTTTTAGTTTTATGTCACAGATTGTACTGCAGGGCTATAGGTAATGAAGATATGAGAGTACTACTAAAAGTGCAATAAAGGACTGACTATAAACAAATAAAGTAGAAGCAAATGACTGCATGCGGAGTAGAAAGACACATACGTCATTGCTTTAGCAGCCAATATGCATGTCCCGAGGCGAAATGAGAAATATAAGTCTAGATTTTAGTGATCATCTATTTATCACTCTTGGTTTCACAAACTTTTTTTCTTAGGAAGGTAAACAGACTCTATTCATTTTCATTCTTAGGGAACGAAGAAGAAATTTCTCACGATAAGGAGAAACAATTAACGTAGAAATAAATAAATGTAAAACAGTTTTCTATAATATTATTGCTTACAATACAAGAAGACGCCCACAAGGAAACTAATTTATTTTAATTTAATGCATCGAACTTAGAAAAATGTGAAATGGTTGCTCAATAGTGCCTTTGATGTTTTACCTTTTGTGTACTTTTGAATAAAACGATGTTACTCAAAATCAATATGCATAAACACTCCACAACACAATAAAATACACCAAATTAACATTTGACAAACTTTTAATATTATAACATTGCTGTTTACTTTAGAAACTATACCTAAATCACACGCAGTTCTCTTTAAAAAGTTATATAAACGAACACATTCTTTGCTGACATACTTACTCTCTTTCTGGGTAACTGAAATGATTCATTGCGAGGACAAATTTATCTATTAGATTCTTGTAATTTTATTTTTTTAAGTAGATTTTCAAAGCAATTTATAAAATTTAGCAATTTATAAAATTTACGTATATGTCATTTCTTTCTTTTCTCAACTAGTTTGAAATCAACACAAATTCTCTGTGATATGTTTTCTTAAACACCAAATATATATATATATATATGATGATGTTGACACTAGTCTGTGTTCAATGTTTTCTTGTGTAGAAGTTTGGTATATAATGGTCACGTATCCTAATTTGAATCAATACATTACAAAGAGAATTTTAGGTACATTCGCATTTGTACTTCATTTTCTAGCCTAATGATGAATTTAAGACTTGTATGCTTCATTGGCAATTCAGATTGACAAGCTTGGGAGAAGATGAAGCTAAAATTACACCTAAATCATTTACTGAATATACATACGTTAACATTCTGAGTTCATGGTGTAGTTTGCAATTGGATATTTTCTTCCTTTCTAGTGAATGCTATAATCTTAAATTTTTAACGATATAATCAAGTTGACTGAGCCTGATATAGTTATCCAGTTAGCAACTGTAGTCTATGTTATCTGCTTAACAGTTTATCATGATTTTTACTAGGCTATTATTGATATACGCTGATAACAATTACAAGGATTGTACATGATTACTAAGTGTACATCATTAATAAATAAATTTTTATCGACAGGGGAAACGTTCGAAAGTATTCGGATGTACATTGATGGTTACTTTAGAGGAAAATCTAATGGTTGACAATGTTTATTGTTATTATTTTTTTAATTACCTTTTCAAGCTGGCATTATAATAGTGACTTTCCATTTTCTGAGAGGTGAGACCTAGTAGTTGCCAAGTTAATAATTTCACATGATTCTTTGATTACGTAAGATAGAATTTGGTCGTCTCTAGGGCACACCACAGTTTTAATTTGCTTATAGTATATTCAGTTTATTTAAAGAATTTCATCAAGAAAAAAAGTCAACTACTTCTTATCTAAATATATTCGTTAAGTGCGTAAATAATAAACAACTGACTCGCAGTTAACTGAAACTAATTTCCTGATACAGCAGGAAATTCGTTTCTATACCTTTTGATTGTTTTCTGGAAACTAAAGGAATATTCGTAAATATTATTAAGAATTTTTAATGTAAAATCTTAAACATTACCTTTGTTAAATTATAATATTTCATAAAGTTAATAAAACTATACAGAATTTTGTGAATACAGTTGTTCATGATGCAACTTCCAACATTTGTGCAAGAGAATGAGATATTGTACTGTACACACCGATATACGTGTAAAAATTTAGAAGAAATCAATAATATTAAAATTATCACTTTCTCTACCCCTTAGGCGTAGAATTTTTAAATGACAAATGAATACGGTATTCATATTTTGTGTATGTAAAATCTCCATAGCGCTCTCCGCTGCTTTAGTGGTGCGGGTGAATGCTATCCTGGGTTGGATTCCCCGTGGAAGATCATTAATATACTCGTATAAACGCATTGATTTGTTTGGATTCCACCCTTAATTATAGATCCATGTCTCACATAGTCTCGGTGTTGAAAAGGGACGCTACAGTTCAATAAATAAACAAACAAAAACCCAGATATCAAATTTCACGTTTTACTAGTACGAAATATTTTAGAAGAAAATGCAATGATAATTAAATACACCTTTCCCCATCTCTTTAAAGTTGAAATTCTCTAAATTTGAGTAAAGGGATGATATTGATATTCTGTGGACTAAATACGCTGAATATAACGTTTGTACCTTTTTGTTCAGGAGTTGAGAGTTTCTCCTGCGCTCATCATATTGAATTTGCTTTGGATTTCTTATGGTTAAATTTCTGGTTAATACATGTTGACGTGAATGAGATATTCGTATCCTGTGTACCAAGAAATTCCTATTCAAGTAGGTTTTGTGGTGATATACACTGTGTGTGTGGATTTTCTCGGAGTTCTCCCATTTTTCTCCCACTTTCGTTATCCACCATTATTATCCATCTCATCATCGCTATCTCCTTTAGCCTCAGCGCATAAATCGTAGAAAGTTTAACTCCAAAATCAAAATCCCTATATTCCAAATTTCTTTTCTTTATAACCAAATATTAAACAGAAAACTTTTCTTTCTTTTACTGTGTCCACCAAATTGAATTTACTCTCTAGCTTTTCGGGCTTGAATTTATATTTCTGTAAGTGAATATCGTGTTCATTTTCCAACGTATCGAAAAAAATCATACAAAGCTTTGCGTCTATACAATCAGTGGTTCAATTAAAGCCTCATCTTCCTTAGGGTTAACAACATTAGATTCGTGCTAAAATTGATTAAATGCTCCTATTCTGTAACATTTAGTTCATAAAAAAAAATTTAAAATTATTAATGTATAGAGTCTAAGTTAGAATTGATCAATTGTTATATTGCAACGATTTTAAAACTCTGGTCTAGGGACCGCTGGGAGTTCTTGAGAATATAGTTGGCGGATCCGCAAGTCAAATTAAATTTTGTTCATTATAAGAAATACGAGTATAATCATCATATTGTGTAATATAATTACTTCTATATGTTATAGCATTTTTGTTATTCACAAAGCTGGTTTTGGCAATCTTTGTAGTGTAAGCATTAAATTTGAGACTGTAGCAATTTGTATAATGCAAAATGAATACATGAAACTGTTTTCTTCCTTTCTATTAAAGAAATCCCACAAAATGAACATTATATCAAAGTGGCACCCGAAATCACAAAGTTCAAGAGGCGGTGTTATAGCGTCATTTGCAATAATCGTGCATGCAAAGTTTAAGAACATACCTAAGGCCAGTAGCCCTCCCCGCTGGTCTAGTTGGCTAGCGCGTGCGCTTTTGGTGTAGCCTAAATAGTTCAATGTTCGATTCCCAGAAAGGAAACATTTAATGCGTTACGGTGGTTCGGATTCCAGTTTAAACTTTAGGTCCACGTCTCATATATTCTCGGTGCTGACAAGGATACTAAACTTGAAAAACAAAGAAAGAATATCGGTAGAATGGGTAAAACAACTAATATAAAATGTGATCCAATAGACAAACAGAAAGAGCAAGCTCGATAAGATTGTGTAAAAAGATTCCTATTACGGAATTATGTAGTAATCTTGATAAAACATAAACATTTTGAATATAATAAATAAAGGAAGAATGTTTATAACTCAGTTAATGCATTTTTCAAAATTCATTCTGTTTAAAGGGAATACAGCTTTGAAATTATTGCGCTATTAGAGTTAAGTGTCCCTTTCAACACGAACGTTATATGAGACGCAGACCTACAGTTTAACGAGGAGTCACATGAGCTTCTGCCGTGAATCGAAACCGGGAGAAGCGTACGCTAATCATATAGCTACGAGAGGGCCCTACAGCTTTGAAAGTAGCTTCTATTGTGTTACCATTTTGGACAGCAGATTCTCTTTCATCTTTCTATGTCGTAAAAACAGAACCTGCCATTTTTTCGAGCAAATTAAATCAGGATTGCTATAGTATGAAGGTAAACTAGTCGTTGCGTCCAAACCTTCCGCCCATTATACACTATACGATAAAGTTGTGCTTAATTAAAAACTCTAATTGATTACATTCTTTTAAACTTCTTTTAGTTTGCCCATAAACTAACTTGCAATTACACAAATATTAAAGCTCAAATCTAAATATGTCCCTGTCTTAATAACAAACATTCATGTTCAATATTATCAGTATCTATTTTCAAATAATTAAGTTGAACAATACAATTTAGATTGCAATTAAATATTGTGACAGTATATTATTTATAAATACACAATTATATGGTTATGACCATTGTTCTATGTTGAAATAATTAAGTGGAAGCAATCTAGTTCTAAAGTTGCAATTAAATTGTTACAATCATTATTATAAAGCGAAAACAGACTGTGAATAACGCTGTTATGCAAACCTCAAAACGTTTAAGAGTTACGGGTTGCACATGTATCTAGACCGAACAAGCGACGCATCAATCTCTCAGTCACGCTGATTCTCAATATTTCGCACTTAGGCTAATAATTGTCGCTAGTTGTGCTGCCTCCTACCTGATGCCGAGATATGTCGCTAGCGTGCAGATAATTTGGTACTTTTCATACAAGACGGAAGCTCACTGTTAGTAGGTTTCATTATTTCCCTCAATTGACCCAAATTCCCTCAACTAACTCAAAATTTTCCCTTTTCTTATATTTTCTCTAGTTTGTTGAGTATCCAATTCCTTCGACAGAAGTTATGTGATAAGATTAATTTACCTATATTAACGGAAGTGATGACCACATTTGTTTTATTCATTTGCTTTCAGCTTCTATTGTTTCTTTTTACTTTTTCCTTCACTTCTGGTTTTACAAAGAAAAAAATAAAAAATAAAAAAATAAACTCAGCGAAGAATGGGTGCAAGTTATGCACTTTGAACACACACACACACACATAAAGTATGGCTATTGTATTGATTTTATCTCTGAAGAACAATGAAAAATTTAAGTTTATGGCCAGTCAATCAGCACGAAAATTTCCCTGGATTTTCACGTTTTGTCGAAAAATTCCCTTTTTCCCTTTTTGCTAAAATTATCTACGAAATTTCCCTCAAACTACAAACACTGTGAAGGCTTCACGGGTATAACTAGTAGATTTAAATTTGCGAAGTGCCTGTAGACTAGCGAAATCTATTGGCGGCGGACAGCGCAGCTAACGACATCTATTAGCATGACGCACTGACACGTTTAATATTTTTCTTCACTTTTCCTAAAGCGATTTTCTCAAGAACTTCTCAATTCAAGTCTGTGACCTACAACAATGTTGTCGTAAGCATGTTTCTTCTCATGCTTTCTAAGAATAATGTATCCAACCTAATTAAGTACATCCAAAAATACTTTCTTTTTGCAAAAAAAGCAAATTGAATGTGAAAGAACATAGCACAGAAGATAATACTATTCCTTTAACAGAATCGACAGTGTATGTCATTTGATGTCTGTTTCGATAAATAACATTGACTTTAGAAAATAAAGTTGTCGCTCCGGGATAACTCTAAAAATAAGAGGTAAAGAGACAACACAAAGAACTGTGACTGTTTGTCTCTGAACCTATGACAGGTGAGACAGTTTCCCTTCTCTCCGCTTCTCCCCTTGTGTGTGTGTGCTTTGTTGGCTGCCATATACGAGTTAACCCAAGTCAGTGACCACTCTTAAGAGGAAAAGAAATACATACGCACATAGACAGAGAATTTGCCGAACTCTTTTTCCCCAGGTTACACTTTCACATCATTTCTTGGCTTCGTTTGCTGACTGCGCAGGTGAACTTATAGATATTTTTAAAAGCTTTTCAGTTCTTGCAACTGGACGTTTCCTTGTCTCTTGCGACAACGACACGTGGTACTTAGAAACACCAGTGGGTTTTCCGGTGGCGGAAATAATTTTCTCTCAGACGAAACAAGAGCTCAGGTACTCATTTTTAGAAGTGATGACAGCATGTTACAAATGACATTTATTTCTTTTATTTCTATCTAAAAGAGTCATTCACTCTAATGACATTTTACGTATCTTATACTAAATTACAAGAGAGAATTTTTTATGAATTTGTGGGTTTGTTGGAGAAAATCTATTCAATGTATTTAGATAATTCTTCCACCACTGGAAAGTTACAAGTGGTTACAGATTTTTCTACTTTCACTTTTGACTTCAAGGAAGTAACCAACAATGTTCAATATGGAGATCAAGGTGTACGATAAACCTTATTACACAGGGCATTTAAATATTAATAACTACTGTTTATAAACCATAAAGATTCCGAGGGATTACAAATAAATAATTTATTTACTTGAGTTCAATATACGAGAAGACGCAAGAGAAGAGCGTTTTTTTTTGTGTCCTTCTATGTGAAAGTGGGCCTGATAGAGATAGGACCCTTTCATTTATTCTCTTGCACGAATTTTGGTAACTGGTGCAAGGGGAAAGAACGCAAAATATTCTTGACGAAAGACGTGAGAGTAATCGATAATTTATTATATGGAGTGATTGATTCATTAGAGTTCAACGTTCCTTTCCAGCTCTGATGATATTTTATAAATTTATTTTCTAAAGAAAACGTATTTATTCATACACATTTTTGAGGCAGTGTGGAAGAATGATCCTTTAGAAATAAAAGACACATGTATCATATCGTTGAAATTGTATGTTGTAAAAGTATCGACTGATCTGATAATACCTTAGTATAAAGAGAATTTCAAACCAACAAAATAATACGTCTTGTTTTAAGTTAAGATTTTAATTTTAAACAAAAACATCGTATAAAGGCACATGTTAACTTTTGAAAGTGTGCTTGTAACATGAAACTTGGACCTTCGTAAGTGTGATGAATTTCTGGAGCATCTTTTGTGTGGCTGGTCTCAGAGACCGGGTTTTTTCCTTTCGTTCTCCTATGAATTCTTTCTCGTTATTAAAGCTAAATATGGTTGTATTATATTACCATCACCTTTATCAATATAGAACTTTGATCATTTCAATTATTGAAGGTAAAAACACTTTATGAGCCTTAAATGAAATATACACCGAAAACATCAAATTTTCGATAATAGTAGAGATACGAGGGCTAGTCAAGAAAGACTTGGACTGATTTTTTTTCTAGGCAATTTATTATTACTCAGCAACAGGCATGATCCTTTTCAAAGTAGTCCCCGCCCATTTGAATGCACTTTTTCATTCGAGTCTTCCAGTCCTCAAACACGTGTCGCAGGCCATTCTTTGAGAGGTCCTTCAAAACCGCCTCCGATGCTTTCAGAACCTCGGAATTATCGGAGAAGCGGTGTCCACGCAATCTGGATTTTAGGGCAGGGAAAAGAAAAAAGTCGCACGGTGCGGTAGGCGTCTCCACCATCCTCAAACCTTTGCAACAGCTCCCTGCAAGTCTCCACTCGAACGGCCTTCTGCTCTGGTGTCAGGAGTCGCGGAATCCATCGCGCACACACTCGGCTCGTGTGGAGGTGGTCATGCAAAATTTTGAAGGCACTGCCATGAGATATGCGTAGTGCGGCTGCCAGATCGTCGATACTGATGCGGCGATCTTCTCTAACAATGACTGCTGCCGTGTTAATGTTCACCTCAGTAACAGCTGACGCTGATACACCTGGTCCACCAGCTTTCGTGATTGTCATTCGGCCCTCTTTAAACTCTTTGAACCACCAGAACACGGTACTTCGTGGCAGAGCGTCATCTTTGTAGGCTGCTCTCAACATTCCTAGAGTTTCTGTTGCACTTTTCCCCAGGCGATAGCAGAACCGTATAGCTGCAAATTGTTCATCTCGTAATGACTCCATTTCTTCTACAGGCGACTTCTAGAGGCGGCGCAGAACATCACCTGCAATAAAAAGTCGTGGTTACCAAACATGCAATGATTCCTTAACAACATTTTATATATATGCACAGCAAGACCCACCCTACTTGTATGCCAAACTATGAAGCTCCAGCGTTAACAGAACTGCCGGGAAAAAATCAGTCCAAGTCTTTCTTGACTTGCCCTCGTACAAAATAATTACGATTAAACTAATATATTTTTTTATTATTTTCTCATGTTCCTCTTATGATTTACATTCTTATGAACATTATATAGAAATATTTTTAATTTTCGTTCCACAGAACCTGTGAGTATTTCAACTAGAAATATGACCAAATAGACGTAATATGACCGAGCAGAGACCGTATACTGACTTTCAGTCGCAACGATAATGAGGAACTCACTGACACACACATTGCATTGAAGCACGTTGCGGGAGAGAAAGGTACTAAGAGGTTTAACTCCCAGCCCCTGTTGAGAAAAAAAATGAACACCAGCCGGAATCTGAGACTGTGCCACACTTACGAAGGGTTAAGTATACTGCTATCGGAAATCGAACTTATGTCTCCTGTACTAAACAGAAATTATCTTCTAACTTTTGTTTTAAACATAACTAAAGGATATGGAACCACTGTACTTTCTTCTTTGAAGTTAAACCTTTTTCCATTCTTTAAATCAGTAAATTAAACTCTGTGGAGTCAAATGAGTCACGATATGACCTATAGTTATTACAAATGTATGAATTTATGAAATATGAGCAACACCTTGGCATCATCCCTGCTAATTCCAGGCCAGCTGTAATGCCTGTTCTTCTCATGGGAAGAATAATATTTATGCAGAATGAACTACATAAAAGAAGCAGCATCGAGCAATGACTTCGACGTTGGTCCTGCCTAAAGTTGCCGTTCTTGCACGGGAAATAGATTTATGGAAAGTACTTAAACCCCTTACCCCATAGGATACGCACGTAAATGAAAATCTTGCCCCTGTTATGTAGGCAACCAACATTGTTTTAAGTTACAAAACGTTGCCTAATCTGTTAGAGGCTGCTGTTAGATTTATAAAAAAATATAACACTTTTCCACCCCACCCTTAAGGGTGCTACCCTCACAGAATTATTACTATACTGTAAGTCATAGGTGCACTAAGCTTGGTTGAAATTGTTCTATATAAACAAAATAATTAGATTTGCTTCTAAAAATAGAAATCTTTCTATTTGTGTCTATTTGAACGTTCTTTCATTCGAGAGTAGAAAAAAGTAAAACTGACAAACTCTAAATATATTAACCCTATCTTGGTTATGAGTAGTTGAAACTTTCTTCGAATTTATTTAATGTAGATGTATCTTCACACGCAAATTGGCGGACGGACGAATAAATATTGAAAGCGAATTTCTTTCGATTAGATCATGAAACGTCGTTCGAAATTTCAATTTCGATTATTTTCACGACTGCAAGGCTTTCGACAGTTTTGTAGCAGGTTTAAACAACGTCTAATCCGTATTTACGATCATGAGATATCATGGCTCTTCCAGCTGGCCTAGTGACTGTACACGTGATCCCGGATTCGATCCCTAGTGCAACGCATTATGGTGGTTCGGATTCTACTGTAAACTGTAGATCCACGTCTCATATAGCTTCAGTGCTGAAAAGGACGCTAAACAACAACAATAAGATAGCGTCTATTAACCGTTTTTTTTAAAGAGAGAGTGCTGTAAACCAGGAAAAAATATTAGTTCAGAACAAAAATTGAGAAAATAGGCAAAGGTTCGGAAGGGCAATTGATCAGTAAAGGTATGTATTCGGAAAATGCATTAATTCGGAAAAGACAATAGAATACATTGTTGAATATCTGAATTGTAGTTTAAAATTGCTAAGCAAATTTTAAGTTCTGAATGAATAATCGTGGCCCGATAATCGATTAAATTCGAATTAAATATGTATTTTTTTTCTTAAATGGAGGAAATAGCCTCCTGCAGTAAGATTGTATATAAGAAACATTTTAAACGCTCACAATTTCATAAACCATCTAGGAATGGAGTAAATTGTTTAAAACCCTTTAGTTTGTTGCAAACGATGAGATATTTTCCAATTACAGTCACCAGCAAGGACTGGAATAAACTGAGATCATTGGACAAGTTGAACTAACAATAAAAATACCATTTTTAAAAATGAAATTTTTCTTTGGAACATGTGCTTCAGAATTAATGCTTGCAATTTTAACGTTCCGAACTGCAAGCTTCCCAGATAACATTGATGTAATGTTGGTTGCCTGACTAGTAGGGGTTAAATTATTATGGGAACTTGCACTGCTTGTGTATTACGTGTTAACGCAAGGGAAAGCACAATTTTATTGCATCTTAATAAATAATATCATCATTCTTATATTGATCTTGATGCAGTTAGAATGCATTTTATTATAGGAATATTAATTGTCGAGTTCAATGTATTTTATTGAAGTAACATGATCTTTTGGTTCTTTCCCAATCGTAATTCTCAAACACTTTTTTTTTTTGTTTTTGTTTTTCCAGCTTCAATTTTTCAGTTTTCCTCATTTCATTCCGGACTACAGGGAAAAGAAAGTGGTAATCCTACTTCATTGTTACTCTACTCTGATTAACTATATGTAATACTAGGTTTGCTTTCGAGCAGAACAGTCAACAACAGAGAAATAACATACAGACTCGGAGCAAAGCACACTGTTTCAATTAAAATATCGATGTGTAACAGTATCGCCAACTAACTAAACCTTTGGCTTCATCGACACATTATCATGAAGCCAAAGGTTTAGTTAGTTGGCGATACTGTTACACATCGATATTTTGATTACAACAATGTGTTTTCCTCAGGAATTGTGTGTTTATTTCTATTTTGAATTACAAAGCAAAGCTAAGATGAAGCATCTAGTCAACAACACAAGATTTTGAACGCTTCAATTTTCGAAAACGGGTAATCTTTGATAATTCTTCCTTTCATTGCACAATTCAGTTGCTTTCTTAAGATTAGAATTTCTTATCATTAAGTCTTTTTTTCTTGAAGAAATAAATTGATCCTTTTCTCTCTCTTTTTTTTTTTAAAAAAGGTACTCTAACACAACTTGCTTCAAAAATATATAGCATCAATAATACAGCCACAAATAAAAATACTCTCACAATAATAGAGAACTCATATATTAAACAATGGAACGCATTTTCTTTGCTCTATACAAAATTAAACTTATTGCTTCAGTATACAATTTCCCACCATAACGATGATCATCGCTTAGATATACTATTCACATTGGCAAGTCTCTTGTCGCTAGGACTTCCTATGTAGCGTCATTTCTCGCTAATATCCTCGTTCTGATGAATATATTGTCCTCTTAAATGTCTCCTCAAAATACAATAACGTTCATCCCCTCTCTCTTTCTCTTTCTAAACATCTTCAATCATTTCCCTCGCAATACAATTTCCTTTTAAATAATATCCAAACTAGTTTCTTTTCTTTCTTTAATTTATTTACAACACGGTTTCCTTACTTAAACAAAGAGAACTGCTTTTGCCTTTCTAACTCATTTCGCTAAGTTTATGAACTATCGTCATTATTAATCGATTTTGTAAAATATGTATGTTTCTGCTTTTTGAAGTTCAATGTTTCACAAAATATTAAATGAAGATTGTTTCCTCAATTTTCTGTACAGAAATGCTCAAATTATTCATGTTTTCCTGAATGCGTTTCTCAATATTCATATTCTGTTGTATTTTTCTTTGAATTTCTTCACTAACATTATTATCTATTTAGATATCGAAAACTAATAATCTATTACATCTATTTCTATCAATTCTGTGATAAGTAGCTGATACAGATCATTTCAATTAAGTCTCATTCCTTTCATATTTTTCTGGAAGCTTTATATTCAACTTTCACAATACTCACTTTAACATCTATAACTCGTATAACTTCTTACACTTTCTTCGTATTTCTTTTGTAGAAACAATCACTATTTCAACGAGAATTGGATTCAATTAAATTTACATCAACGAGTTGTATATAACATTGTTAGCGATTTTTTTAAAAAAAAATATGTCTATAGGTAAATATAACGTCTATAGGCTTTCTTCTTATTGGCATCTAATCATTGTTTTTTTCTTTCTCAATCAATGCTTTGATTGGTCGTGTTGGTACCGTTCAGGAGCAATTGACATGTTGAGCGTCTAGGCAAAAAGCCAAAGGTACGCGGTCCCATTCAACCCTTGCTAATATTGGCAACTTCTGCAGGTGACGTAGTGTCATTGACCGATCTGACACGCGTGGATAGAAAAGAAAACTTATTAGTTCCAAACACCTGCTCTCGTGATTCCTAGAATGACCACTAAGTGTCAAAAAACACCAATGATATTTGCCACTGAACTAACATTGAAGTTAAATGTGGAAAATACTCGTATAAACAATCTCTCACCTTCAATTTATCAGGCTTCCAAACTATACTATGTGTCAATATAGAAAAGCTTATAGGACGGCTATGTCAATCTTTCTGTAAAGTATTAAAGCAAAAACGCTTAGAGATAAGGATATTAAAAAAATAATATGAATTTAACGTTCCAACAATATCTTGTATCTCTTCCATTGACACTCTATTCAAACAGAAAGTGAAAGAAATCTGCCATTTCAACTTGCAATAATGATTCCCGTAGAGCAAAAGTATAAGAAAAAGCGAGAAGCCATTTTGGACATGAATTCAATGTCACAAGACCAGATTCTATCCTCAACTTTGTCTCTCTATTGAAACTGGAAGTGATTCATGTTCATAGATCAACAATTAACACAATGCTAGATTTTTTTAAAAAAGCACGAAGAATGTGTAATAAAATTATTATTATTAAGATAATATCAACAGTTATTGAAACCTAGAAAATAACATGCAAGATCGATAGAGAAAATAGAACAGTTTTGATACATAAAGATCTGAAGCGTAAACAGGAAATAAAAGCAGGGATAGGAATACTGAAACAAACATTCAGACGGAAGAAAATCACATTTCACGGACATTTCGAATAAAACGTTAAGAAAAAGATCTATAAAATACCGTCTGAAAAATAGATTTTAAGAAAATGAAGGCATGTTTGCTATGGAAAAGTGATTAAAAGTAATCATAAACATTCAAATGTGTCGTGGAGTAAATTATGTACTTGAAACAGAAATCATTGAGGAAGTATTCAAAAAGTTGAGACAAAAATAACAATAAGAAAATTTTAAGAGCTGCAATAAAAGCGTCAAAATATACTAGATAATATAGCGGAGGAAATAATAGAAGAAAGCAAAAGAAATCAGAATTAGTGAATCATATTCAAACAAAGTTTCTTGGATCAAAGCAAGGAAGTTATTAGAGAACAGAAGGGACAGTGATCAAGATTATATCCAGAACAAATCGAATGAACGTGATTTTAAAAGATCACTTATCAGAGACAATTGAAAACCACTTGGAAGACCATTTTATTCAGTTAAAGCTTCAGAATTCAAGGAAGAGGATAGTTACCCTATCCTTTCTTGATACGGCTTTAGTACTGACGATGATCTGTCTCACATCAAATTTCAAGTTCCGACAAATATGTTTACACCATTATTATATTACAATACGTAACTCAACATTTTTGCTTTTGTATGAGCATGAAGTCAAAGAATGTTATGTATGTTTGTGCAATTGCTTTAATTTTTAATCATTTTTATAAACAAAATTAATATGTACAAAAAAGAGGTCATGACGCGATATAACAACTAAATTTACCTTTTAACAAATTATCATATAGTGACAACAGGAAATGTTTTAACAAGTGGCACCTAGATATACGTATTTGACCTAGTAAATCCTGGCAGTTGTAGTAATGTTAACATCAATTCTAGATTTATGTACATAATAATAACTATAATAAGCTGGAAGTAAGCTTTCTGATTAAGTAGCGAGCCGTCACCAGGCAATGGACCAAATATTTCAGTCGATTGACGTCAACGTACTAAATTAATAAGAGGAGAGGAGCAGGCAGGTGGCCACAAGTTGTTAGAGGAAATGGAGCGTTGAGCCGAGAACTGACAGCGTTCCTCTTCTAACAAGTCAAATTTTGCTTGCTACGTGAGCGTCAAGAAAACTTTCATCCTCATTTTCCTCATAAAAATCATCATCATGAGCTTCCGAAATATTTTCACCATGGTAGATTTGTTTGTAGGTTAATGTGGATGAAGCTTAAATATGTTTTGAGAGCAATCTACTAACAAGACTTTTGAGTATATTAGATAAATTAATTTAAAAATTAATATGGGAGTGGAGATTGTTTTTTTTTTAAATTAAAATATTATTTGTTGTTTGTTTGTAGGGATTAATATCGATATATTTATTTATCTAACTGTTAGCGTTGTTTCTATACATACGTGTAGACAAAGCGACAAAGTAAAATGAAGATAGTTTGTTCTCTACAGGTATAATGTAAATAAATTTACAGGATTAGAGGTTGAGTAATTTGTAATTAACATGAATTTTGTTAAAGAAATGTGTTTTGGTTTTGTGTGTATTTCTATCCAATCTCCATACACATACTTCTCAATTCTAGTGTTTTCACGTAGTATCTACTACTTTCTTTAAATTTGTATTCATGGAATTTTCTTATGATACGTGAAACTTTGATTTGCTTTAAGATTTTCAATTATGATAATTGAAGTCACTTTAAATACAATCGATTTTGTAATTTTAGATGAAGTAAATCTCTAGACAATCCTGCTTAGATTGGTTGATCTTAGCAAAGATTCAAACCTAATCAACTTACTCGTTGTCATATTTATAGATAGCAATGATAAAGCTGACATAATATCTATTACGTACCAAAATATTGACATTATAAATTTCTCTTATTTGTGGTATCCGAAACTACAGTGCTAATACCTTGTTATTCTCCACAACGCAGTACAGTAACAGTAGTATTTGAGTGCTTTTACTTGAGTACACGGAATTTTCATTAAATGATGCTCTGAAAGCAATGTGTAATTACCGATAAGTAGGATTTGGAAAAACTTAAAGTTTAAAGTGAAATCTGTAATATATTAGCGTTGTTTTGTTATTTTCATCGCCGAACCCATAGTGAAGAATGTAATAGTCGTTGCCACGGAAGTAGTAAATTTTCCTTAACACCACAAACAATTAAACAAAACAAACAGTACCAGAGTAGAAACAAAATGCGCTGGAAAATTGCCGTGACACATTACCATGTAAGAATTTGAAACCATATGTAAGTGTCATAGTAATTTCTGAATTATTTACATCTCACGTGCTGCATTTTGCATCACAGCTAATGTGAAAATTCCTTCAGAGCCTGATGAGACATCCAGAGATTTCTCTATTGATCATACAGGCGTTTTGCCAATACGCAATAAAAATTTCCGAATTCTTGGCGCCACAATCAAACTGGACGTGCAGGAAAAGAGGGTTGACAGCGCCAAGCGGGTTACTGCAATAAAATACAAGCAACAACAGTGTTTTTTCTAACTTTATATTCAGCACACTGCGCTCCTGTCACAACGAACCTGTTAACCCCGTCCGAAAAGAAGTCAATGCGTAGAAACTTAGGAAGTACCTACATAGAGAGATTAAAGCTCAAAAAAGCCAGTTCAACAATCTTAACCTACATTACTAAAAATATCCGTCAATATGTATGTAGCGTTCATTAGACATAGACATAAACGTACACGGACATGTAGATATACGTATTTCTACCCAAACATACGCATGCAGCAATTCAAATAAACACTTCAGAAACAAAACCAGAGCATTTCACATCACCAACACTATTTACTCAACGTAAATAGCATGCAAAGTAAATAAGGACACAGAAATAGTTTCCAACACATGGTTGTTTTTCTCGTAACTGAACATGTCTACAGTACGTACGCTTCTTACAAGTTTAATGAAAATTCTAAATATTCTGTAATAAGATTTTTTGAATTTTAGGTCAATGTACTGAGCAAGCTATTGATTACAATTTATTTTGATAATAGACAGTTAGTGATACTTCTAAAAGGTCACAGATTGCAGACCTACTAACGATCATTTGAAAATTTTTCAGAATTTCTTTAGCACCTTAGGGCCTTATTTAAAATGATCCTCTATCATATCATTTATGATTAATTTAAATATAATACCACAGTTATAACCTTTAGGCTAAAAGGAGACGGGTTATTAATGAAAGTGAATGATTTTGAAAGAATTGATGGGTTAAGAATGTGGAAAGAAACGAGAGAACTTCGACAAATACCACGAGAATGTCCATCACAATTTGGCATGGTCTGGGGTCGAACCAGGGATCCCTCGCATCAGAAGTGAGCACCCTAACACTAAGCCACAGCACCCACTGATCCTTTATTAGTAGAATGGACTTTGCCTTGTGCCAATTCACATATTGACGTCTCCAGATTTTAATTATTTCAATTAGAGGATGTGATTGAGGATTCTACGCGCTGCTAGAATGGAATTAGGTTTGTGTGAAGGCCCTAGAAGATTGGGGGTTCAATAACTTCTTTCTCATCCTTACCCCTATCCATGCCACATTTTAAGCTTATCAACTTTTTATCAACAAATAATTATCCTCAGTCTATAAACTTCTCGAATCTACTTCAGGAAAGTAACTCTGCTCCCCAATTTGTTGTTTGCTTTATACGGTATGTGATTACTTTTGACGTTTTTTTCAAGAGGCAAATGCTTCATTTGAACACAAATTTAAACTAAAATACAAAAACGATTATTGACTGTATCATCAAACCTCTGACCGAATGAGACTAAATTCGATAAGGTTGTCAACAAGAGTTATTAACACATGGAGGACTTGCTGTTAATTGCAGAAATTAAAATTTTCGGACTTTTGCTTACCCTTGGTCAAACACTCTATGCAGTAACATTGTTTCTATTGTTTAAAATCAACCCTATGTTTTACAAGAAAAATATTAAAATTGTACTTATGTAGAGTTGTTTACTTGAGATTGACGAGTCAAAGTTAATGAAATCCTATATTAAGCAAAGAATTTATAAACTGAAATAAACTAGAAGGCTAGGAAATCACTATTTTCCAGTAGTAGAAGGATTTTGGCAATACCCTTATTACCAACTTGGGAAATGGTGAATGCTCAGATGACAATTTGAAAGAAATGTATTGGTATTGGCAGCAAGCAATATGTTGACGTAATTTTGATTTGTACTTTAATTTTGAGATAACATATTGATTGGTTAGTATTTCTAAGCCTACATGCAAAGATTAATGTATATGTAAAATCCGCATGAAAAAAAATATAAAGTAAGTTATGTATTGGTTAGGAACAAAATTTTAAAAGCTATTAACTAGATAATGTGGCATTGTAATCGAAAGTTGAATATTTCAATATTTTACACTGATTCTTCAAATGCTAGAACATAATTGTTTTGCACCTGTAACTGGAACAAATGAACCTGTTCTTCTATGATGGAAAAGAGTCCAAATTCTAAACATAATTAGGAAGACATCTGAACTAATGAAGCTTTTAACCAGATCAATATGAGCTAAATTGCTTCTGAGAAACTGACATTGACTGGTAAGTTATCTTTCATTAATTTCAAGCAATAAGTCTACTATGAAGTTAATAAGAGAAATATGGACAGAGTGTTTGGTTTCAGGTTATTATTCAAAAAGCCTTCATATAGTGGAATACATAAGTTACATCTAGGATAAATTTGCAGTATAAAATAGCATTCATTTGATGCAATATTTAAAAGAAATCATGATAGTTATGACGAAACAGTTACTGAAACGAAATACTTAGTGCGAGAAGACAAAACATTACAAAAAGAAACAATAAATATAAAAAGAAATAATTGTGCTAAATCAAAATAAAAACATGCAGATGTATTAGTAACACTAACACTAAGGAAATTCATTTGAAACATACATAAATGTTAATTTACTAATTAGAAATATTAATAATTACTAACCCTCATGTTTTGTTGATTATTCAATGCGAGGCTGTGTGATATATTTATTCCCTCTGTTATCAGACGATGTTACCAGCTTTTTTGTTTAGTATTTAGTCTGTCATGCGATAAAAGCTATTAGCTGATCAGAAACTGCAAAATCACATGGAATGAGTAAAACAAATACATTTAATTATATTGCATTTATGATTTTTTGCCAGAAACCTTTAATACGGAAACAATGAAATTAGTAATACTCGTACAATATTTTTTCTTTCAAAGTTGTTTTACTTTCTAATTGGTATGGCCAGCTGCTTAACTTATTAGGATTCTGGTGCAGTATTATACAGGGTGTACCCTAAAGGAGTTTATAACTTCCAAAACTCATATTGATTTATTTATTCATTTATCTTACAGACATGGTTTTGGTGTCTTTTTGTAGCAAAAGATACCAAGTTTTGACTCACGTAGTACACTAATTCAGAAAGAAGCCACCGCAAGCGCTAGCGGCAGTTGCAGCAAAGTTGGCTGACTTTACTGATCCCGAGCGTGTTAGCTATGTGTTTTGGTTTGAAGAATCCAAGTCTGCGACAACTGGGCAACGTAATTTCCGTACAAAGTATGGTAAAGATCCTTCCAATAGACCTACTATTTATCAATGATATGTGTTTTATTGAAACTGGATGTTCGATAAGACACAACAAATCTTCAGGTTGTCCCCGTATACCTGAGGACATTGTAGAGCAAGTGAGACAAAGCTTTATGAACAGTCCTACAAAATAAACCCGGTGTGCTTCTCGACAGCTCAGCGTCCTATACATGACAGTTTTGTGTATTGAGAAAACGGTTGCATCTCAAACCACACAAGTTACAAATGGTGCAAGACTTAAAAGACACTGATAGAATTGCTCCTAAGGAATTTTGTGTGGAAATGCTACATCGATTGGATGAAGATTTCATTGGAAAGATTATTGATTGAACCTCTTTAGGTATAAGATAAAAACCTTGATGTATTTTGCTACAAAATAACAGAAAAACTACGTCTGTAAGCTAAATAAATAAATCAATATGAGTTTTCAAAGTTGTTAAATCTTTTTTGATAGACCTTGTACAAATAGAATCTATCTTAACTACTATTAATAACATTTTCTATAATTCTTCTTATCTTTAAATTACTTTTTCTAATATAAAATGTATTTTCTAAAACAATATATGGAAATTGTGTTATTTAGAACAATACAGTTTTGGAAGGTTTATTAATGGAATAACCAATAGGAATTAGTAGATACAGTAATTTCATTCAATATAGAAAATTGAAAAGACTTACAGCTGGATCAGTAATAAACTGCTAATATGCTAGTAATCTCTGTTTATAGGTACTTTTGTTCTTTTTTACTAACAAAGTAAAACTTGTAGTACATTGAGTCTGATTAAACACAAAAATTGCAGCAGTAAAGTATATTTCTATTACTACTATAACGTGACAAGTAGAAGTAGGATTATGGCGAGAATCTCTTCATCTTGAATTTAAAAAGATCCTCTTGTTTTTAGTCCTTCATCCTTTGATCATATTCCTCAAAATATACTTTTTTTAAAAGATGTCTTCTCTATTTTTAATGACTAATATTGGCAATATACTTCTTAGTAAATGTAGTTCTTTTGCTCGTTAAAAGCATTTGTGTAATAATAGTAAATAATAGGTTGTATTAGTATACCGACAGAAGGCTAAGGAAAAAAGAAATCACGAATTTCCAGCTAAATCGAGTAGGGTAAAATAAGAACAATATTCAAGACAATTGAAAAAAAAGTTCTGTGTAGTGTGTTAAGCTCTAAATTGAAAATTTAAACTTTTTATACTGGCAAACTACTGCCAATGTGTCTTCGTCTCGATTTATTAAGATGAGGTAGAAATAGATTTGCTTCTTTTCAGTTTTGAAAATAACAAACCAATTACCAAGACTATCCAACTTTAGTCACCTAAAAGTACCGAATGTATCAAATGCTCCAAAATTTAGAACTTACTTAAGAATACTTCACAATTTTCATGAATCTAACTGTTAACGAATTATTATTATTATTATTATTATTATTATTATTATTATTATTATTATTATTATTATTATTATTATCATTATTATTATTATTATTATTACGGAACACGAAACTATCTGCCATGGTAATAATATATTCGTATAACAGTTATTAAGCTATCAAAAGCGTTGTTTTCCATTGAAACTTTCAATTTTGTGTCTCCTAGTAACGGTTAAAAGCAAAGTCCAATACAATATGCAAACTATGGTTACGATGTCTCAATGGTAGAGTGCTCACCTCTAATACATGGGATCCTAGTTCGATCTCTGGCCACGCAGGTTTTTCTAGATGGGTTTGTCATTCTTCCCACTTTCTTATTCCACCAATGTTTTAAAAAGATTACACATTTTCATTAATAATTCGTCCTCTTTAACCTCAAGGGCATAACAATGGAACATTAAATTAAAAATTTTATTTCAGATGGAAACTTGGGAGAAAATACACGTAAGCTGTTTATAAACAAAGACGTATTTTGTGTTGGATCAAAAGATTCAATATATTTCAGTCAAAAATTTTCTTGTAAGCCTTATATATGGAAAACTATATATAGTGTAGCCAAACTCGAACCATCACTGAACTCAGTATGATGTTGTTATTCCGTAAAAGAAATACGAAAACACGATTCAGAGGCCGTTCAAAAATTTTGTGGCTCCTGGTCCAAAAAATCATCAAAAGATCCAATATATTTCAGTACAAATTTTCTTGTACGCCTTATATCTGGAGGACTACATATAGTGTAGTCAACCCAAACTATCACTTAACTAAATATGATGTGGTTAAAAAAGTAAGAAAACTCGATTTAGGGGCCGTTCAAAAATTTTGTAGACCCTGATCAAGAAACTAATTATTGGCCAAGATCGCAATCTTTTGATGCATTTGTGATCATTCCTAAAATTATTCGTCAAGATCGCAGTATTTTGATCCATTTTCTTCGATCATTCCTAAAAATTCTTGTTATGCATTACAGAATGCTCATGATTGTTCGGGATAATGACCGGAACAACGATATGGATAAGCCTAAAAACAATGTTTAATTGGAGTTACGTTTACAAAAAGTACACGTTCACTTTATAATTACCATACATAATAAAACGACAAAGATTCTTTTGTATATTCAAAGGCTGAATAATAATATTCTTTAGCTCTATAAATTGTAACTGAACTTTCTCCTTCCCACCACAAAATTTCACATTCAATTAATTTTAAGTGTTTTAACCATACTAAGGTTTTAGTATGTAGGCTATATATATTTTTTGAATAAGCCAAGATTGTGCACAAATAAACCTCAAAACGGAGAAGAGAATCTAGAGTATGGATAATCAATAGTTCGTTGTACTTTATATTATTTATTAGTAATTTATTCACTAATAATCTTTGCAACGTTACTAATTTGTTTACTTTAAAACTGTTTAGAAACAAAAAATTGTAATATAGTTAAAAATACTTTGGCATGCCGATAACAATTTAACTTTTTACACATATGTGTAGAATGTTGGAAAATAAATACTACGAAATCGATCACCTCACAACCACTTCAAGAAACCATATGCCTTCAATGGCGACATATAAAATTAAGTGTAATACTTAGGTTACGAGTACTATCTTGACTGAAAACTGTCTGTTAGTAGAGAGCGTTTACCAATTATAACCAGCAACAGCTTTCATAAACTTCATGCATTTCGTTCGAGAACGAAGTAAATTCAACTATCGTTTCTGGAAGCTTTATGGATTGAAAATACTCAAACGTTTTTGAATTCTTAGTAAAAGGACAAAGTTAAGGTATTTTAGGTCATTACTGATTTGCGAGCGTGTCTTTGAAACACTGTTTATTGCCAAATTATCTTTCAGAATCACAAAAATAGAGATTTTTATGTCCTCAAGATGGTCAACATAATCAATTTCTGTTTTTCATACTGTTTTGTAAGTGCTAAATTTTGTGTTTCTTAAAATCACAACTATTATTTTTCCGTATTTTAAAAATTGCAAAATCTATTGCGACCCCATCTTAACCATTTGCGTTCTCCGCAGTTTGTTATTAATTAGGTTTAATTATGTAGTAATTCATATTTAATATAATCATAGCCTATGCATTTTCTATATAAAATTAATTTCATATTATATGTAGTACTAACCTTGTGTATTTGATGAAATCTGTGGACTTGAGGTGCGTTAATGAAATATCTTACTATATTTCCGCACTTGCGTGTACGATATTGCGTAGCAATTTTTCGAACCACTTAGCTCTAATGTAGAGCTAAGAGCAACACACACATACACATACACTTATCTAGTACACTGTCACTCTTCCAATCTCATAGGAAACAGCGGCCAGTATGTCTCAAGATCGAAAAGCTCAGCTCATATTAATAGCACAGGAGACATGGGAAAACAGCACTTCGATCAAGGGCCACGTCCTGTTCTATCTATGTATAGCCTATACCCAAGCGAAAACGCATGTCTAGAGTCATGCAATTTCAGGCTTTGAAACAAAGAGTAATTGCATGTTAAAATGTCAGTGCGGCAAGCAAGAGGAACTAAATATTTGTAGTTTTTAGCCAATATGTTGCTATTACTTTGATATTAATTTATCTAGTCCTAGTCAATAGTGAAATAGATCCCATATACAAATAATAAGGAAAGACGAACGAGCAAAAGTACAATGAAATTGTTCTAAAGGTTGTTTTAAATTTAATGTCCCTAAAGAGGAATATATAATTGTAGAAAGAACACGTGAACGAAAGATTTGTTACAAGTCTTCAGAAATCGTTTACTTTCCATGTATGAAATTATGTATCCATTTCTTACATATTACCATCAAGAGTATAAAAAATTAGAGATATAGCAATGGCTAAAAATCAATTTTGTTATACTACCATAATTTACGTTTGAGATGGAAGAAGACGCTTCAGTCTTATTTTATTCAAAACTTTAAATTTGTAATACAATGTTTTTATCTATTCGAGTGATCAACAGTAGTTCAAAATGCATGACAATAAAATTAATTTAAATGAATAGATATTTTGTGTGATTGGTGCTCCAAATACCAAATTCTTTTTTATTAACCTACATGACAAATCAATTGGTTATCGAGTTTACTACTGTATTGAGTGTGTGAACGTTTTAATATGACAAGAAACTTAGTTTAGAATTTCAATGGATTACTTTCCGTTTGAAAATTCCAAAATTAAATTTGTATGCAGTCACTTTTTTGGTAAGAAATTTGTATTGGTTCTGTGAAATTCAGGAAGGTTATCCGTCAATAGTATTCGAACTGAAAACAATACGATAAATATTTGCAATTTTTTCCCAGAAGAAAAAAATCACGAGGAAAAAGCAAATCTAGAAAATGCATTTGGTACAACAAACTTATAGAGAAAATATCAATTCGTACAAGAACTTAACAGAGACTGAACACTTCAACCAACTTTGTTTCTTAGTCCATTAATTTATACGGGGAATAATTTTTGTTTTCTTTGAAATGAACTTGAATTTTATAGGTTTGATTTTACAAATTTCTTTTCTAAATCTATTTATATGTTCCTTTCTTGGTTTTTTTTTAGAGTTTAACGTCCCACAATTATGCACCGAGACTAAGGGAGAAGGTGATGATGAGATGGATGAAGTGATTGAATGAGAGAAGTATGAGGAAACAGGAAAACCCCGAGAAAACCC
Organism: Thermobia domestica; assembly: GCF_964235325.1. NCBI lineage: Eukaryota > Metazoa > Arthropoda > Insecta > Zygentoma > Lepismatidae > Thermobia > Thermobia domestica. Next base: position 111,054,756 of record NC_137463.1, on the reverse strand, counting down.
ATACGCACGGGGTTTGTCCTCATAAAGATCATTTGGCGAGAGATGAGATCGAGCCAGGAACCCCATACACTACAAGTAAAGTTCTAGCTCTGAGCCACCGAAACTCCCTTCCTTTGTGAAAATTAAATTTCGGTCTTGGATAGTATTACTAGTAATGAAATGAAGTGTGAACGTGAAATAAAAGCAAAGATAGGAATGGCAAAAGAAGCCTTTAGGAGAAAGAAGAAAAGACTATTTTTCGGGACCTTGAATAAAGAGTTCAGAAAAGTTCTCATAAAATGTTTCGTGTATGGGTCAGAAGCATGGACATTATACAAATATGATGAAATACGACTTTAGGCTTTCGAAATGTGGGTGTGGAGGAGAATGGAAAGAATTAGTGGAAAACGAATGAGAGGATGTTAGAAATGGTGGGGAGGAAAGAACAATTTTAGATGTAATTGAAAAGAAGAAGAGAGATTGGTTGGGACTTTGGGTAGAAGGAACTGGGACGTGCTAGAGGGCATGGTGGCAGGAAAGAGGAAAAGGGCGAAGGAGACTACAATTAATAGACGATATCAAAACAGAGAAATCATATGTGAAGACGAAGAGGTTAGCTGAAGACCATGGAGCATGGAACCTTCTCAGCTGCAGCAAGTGACTCGCCAACAATGGCAGAATACCTATGATGATATAATTTTTATATTTAATAATTTGACTTAAGTAAATTCAAGTAATATCAAATCTGCAAATTGATTTTCTAATATCTAGCGACATTTAATTAGACTCGATGAAATCAGTAAAATAATTAAAATTCCACTTAATTTCAAGTAAAAGAAAAAGAAATAAGAAATAAATTCCTGTATAAATCAATCGGTTAAAAATCTAAAATCACGTAAGTATTCATCACCGTTAAGGAAATAATAAATAAAAGCGCAACCATTAAACGTATTTGTGCAGAAACATGTGATTTAAAAATGTTTCAATGAACTCGTACGGTAGTGTTTCAGTACAAAATTTGCATTTGTTTACGACATTCATTGTATTTGAAGCTGTTGACTACAAAGAGGTCAAGACACAAAATACATAAGGAAATTATTATTCAGGTTCGATTTATATAAGGTTATATATAAACGTTTGATGACTAGTTTTCATATTACAACGGTATTCCACTGTCAAAACCACATGAGAAATCTTGTATTGGCTCTCTGCCTTTTGTTCGGGTTTTCTGCGAGTCAGCTGCTCGATTGCGTTGGACCTATTTCCGCCTGGCATTATGTGCTCTTACCATTGCAGATATATTCGAACATATGTGAGTGTTTGTATATATGTTGAGCCCAGCACGTGATTGAACGCAACGCCAAAAAAAAAAAAAAAAACTCCTGCTTCGTCCTCTTCTTTTTAATTTTAACCTCTGATGGCGAGTGGCCAAGTTTACGTCCGGTCGTCAAAACATTGCAAAGCGAAAAGACGAAGTATATTCGAAATTTGTGTTTACGTTTTTATATTCAACGGTTTTTCCAGCAGTTGTTTGTTACTTGTTCCGCTTAGGTCATTGTAATTTTTGTTTTCAACCGAATTGCATTCCATTGCAATATAAAAAAAAACAATAAGCCGAAACCTATGTACGGTAAGTCAAGAAACGTCATAACTAATGGCTAATTACAATAAGCAATTAATGCTACACAGAACATAAATACATTCCTTGCAGTTCCAGGCAACTTTAGTATTAGATTAATTTCTAGGAAGTACTGTCTACATGCCAACAGTTGGCAGAACATCTTCATCACTGCTTTTTATCTTATTTACGTTGAATCATACTCATACTAAATACAAGTCAACTATTTTTTATCTAGTCTGGCATTATGAAACTTTTCAATTTAATTTCAATTAATATGGATAATCAGTAATTATTGAACGGAAATTATAGAGAACCGCCAAAAATGTCATAAAGAAACCCGAGGTCTTCCATTATGTTCGTTGTTTCTTCTAGAGTAGAATTACGGATAGCCACGTGCTAAGGTTCAACGCACTCGGCTGAAAGTGTTTCATCAGATATTTCAGAGATGAGAAGGTTTCAACATAGTTTGCGACGCAGTTTTATATAATGTTGTGTACAATGGACATTCAAATTAATGCCTAGTGGTAACTACCTTACAGTCCATATATGAAAGTGGTGAAATCGTATTAACCATACGTGAGCCAAGAAATAGGTGTTTCACTCGCGAGTTTTGGAATTTGTTGGAGAATGGTGAAATCCATGGAATTTACTTCAATCAATGGGTTATTGCCAGCATTTACGAAACTTTTAAGTGAGAGTTTCGTCATTTTTGAACTAAAATGCTTCACTTATGAGACTAATACAGAAAAGTTTGATGCTATGTCCCCCTAGAACAACATATATATACAAACTTGTATTAGTGCATAGACTCACCAGCCCTAGACCTTTTCAAAGTTATCCATAAATATTTTTTAAATCGTAAGCTAGGTTATCAGTTTCTCATACCTCGAAAGTAATAGTTTAACTCCATTTCATGAAAGCTGTTATGGCTCCTCTAAATAAAACTTGCCAACATAGAGACTTAGGTAATTCACTTCGTCGTACTCGGAAACGCTAATTCCATGAAAATAATTAAGCTTCTTTTGAGATAAAATTTACAACCAGGCAAATGACCTACAGTTGATTGAATTAGCATAGTTAATTAATTGCCTAGTGAGTTCCTGTATTTTATCCAAACATTTGAGGTAAAACATAATTCTAATTTAGACATTCTCAATGATATTCTTGCTACTTGACATCTACTAATCAATGATTCAAGGTTTTGACTGTAAAACTTGCTTAAAATATTTCAAAATCACTTCCCAGAAATTTCTAATGTTTTTCTAATGTTTTAATTAACTTTAAACAATTAAACACACTGGCACAATGCCTTTAAGCTTTACTATTAAAATTTGTACAGATAAATAATCAAAATTGTAATAGATTAATAATTAACACATAATCCGTGACTTGATGTCAAAAATCACCACAAAGTCTGCGCATTTCAGAGGAAGCGATAATAAGGTTTGCATATCTATAAATATTCGTTATAGTATGGATTTTGATCACCGATAAGAACAATTTGGCAACCTTGTGCCCAACTGTATTCTTTCGAGACCTGCAAAACCACATCGTAAAGATAAAACGTAATATAATAGGCACTGAGTCCAAATCACGTGAATGTGGTTGTTTCCTGCCAGAGATTGCAGACGCAGATTCTGCACGACGATGACATATTATAGATTAAGTTAGTTTTTGTAAATAAATTGCAATTTGTGATTAAATAATACATTGTTCCGTACATAAACGTGTTATATTTGTAACAACACAATGGATTGAACACAATATAAAGCAATGAGTTTTAGTACGGCATTCAGTCAAGAACAGCATTCGTAAATTAGAGTGAAATTGAGATCTTGGCAACGAAGTACTTTTGGCATTTTGAACGCTGAAACAGGTGGCTTAAGTGCTTAAAATTAGGATGCAGCATCAAACAATTGTTCTAGTCTTAAAATACAATTTATTAACTTAATTACTTTCTATTTGTACAGTTGTACAGGCTAAAATTATTTTAGAAGCAAATTCATATGTTGCAAGTCCACATTAAAGAGTGTTAGCACATACAATATATAGCATAGGCACGTATGCTCCAATAAAATTTGGTGAAGACCAATGAAATATTACCAATTTCCCAATATATTATTTTATTATATTGTCATTAACTTGTATTTTCACTCATTTGAATTTTGTAATCTGTAATAATTCTTCCGTTTCATTGAAATAAAATGTTAACTGATTTTTAGTACATTTAAAATCAATAAAATGAGCACGTGTGAATATTATAATTACAGGGTGGGTGGTCTTCAATATTCTTGTACACACTCATATGAAAATTTCTGGTTACCATTATGTATATAGTATATACATCTCTACAAAATAGATGATTTTATTTATATTAGATTACGCAGCTAATTGATTTACTGACAATCAGTATAGTAGAAAAATAATGAATAAAAATCTAGAATGTTTTTCCTTTGCTGAGCTAGATCGTGTTTGTTCCACATTAAGCAGCAGATGTATGTTTCATATAGCTTCAAAACAGAAAACTATTAATATTGTTTAAAGTTGAAGTGTTGTATGAATATTAATTTATAACTATTAACTATAAGTACTTACACTACTAACAAATATCTGTACTTGACGAATTTTTGATGAAAAGAGATAATACTAATTTTCTCTATTTTCTTATTAGATTAGATACGAAAATATCATTTTAAGGATTATCTGAATACTATAAAATTTAGATAATATTCTCTTAGTAATGAGCAAGAAACTACGCATAATTCCTTGTAACTGTAATAAGCTACTCAATATTCTTATATTTCTTATTAGAGTGATATACAAAAAATAAATACTGATTACAAAAATCAGTTTCATGTTATTAGTAGCTCTTTTTTTTTCAGTAATTTTGATTTTGCTACGTCAGTACTCATTATGTGGCACATGAATTTCCCTATTATAAGTTTGGAAGTAAGACAATTTACAGTGAGGATGATTTGGTAATTGTTAGTACGAATAGTTCGGTAATTCTTCCTTTCTTACTACTGATGTATGTATAAAATCAAAATTACCCACAAATTTGAAAATTAATTTGAAATTAATGTCGTGTGTTATGTAAATGCATGAAATAAAAATCTGTAAAATCCCTAAAGACGTGAGATATCATCGGAATAGATAGGCAATAAAATATTTATATATTTCACATGTAGCATTAAGCTATCACTATGGATAAATATAATTTGTATTTGAGCTCATGAATTTATGCAAATGCTGTAATCACTGATTACAACGAACTTAGAGAATAAATATATGTTCCATATTACTACCGGTTTCAAAACCATTATATTTTTAATAGCTTCAAAGCTATTATCTTTGTTTTAATGTAATAATAATGGAATGGAACATTATTGGGATAGATAGTCAATGCAAGATAAAAATGTATTTCATATGTAGCATTAAGCTATCACTATGGAAAACTGTAATGTGTATTTGTGCTCATGAATCTATGCAATCGTTGTAATGTTGTAATCACTGCATGCTAATGAACTTAGAGAACAAATATATCGTCTACATTACCATACACTTCAAAGCTATTATGTTTTTGATTCATATATGTAATCTTTGGTTGTTTCAATCAATGCATATTGTTTTCAAGTCAGTACGTGTTCAAAAATTTACTTAAAAGAGTATAGCAAACAATAAAAATCTAATTTACGTAATTAACATGTGCAGTATAAATAGATAGTTAACAAGCTTTTCGACAATGATGCCTTTACACTGTAAGCAGAAACCTGATTTTTACTTGTATTTGTAAGTGCGGACTACATACAGCTTTACACATTATCTTCATGAAAGCTTTGACACGGCGGGGAACGGTAGTTGGTACAAGGTATTCCTTGTTTGATAGAAGTTATGTGGTGTTGGCGGATGATATTGCGTTTTTGGGTTTCTTCGATGTTCTGTTTTCAACTGTCCCTTTTAGCCTACAGAACATCAGAAAGGGACCAATGGCGGCTATTGAAGGAAAGCACATCGATAAAAAAAACTATCGCTACAGGCTGAGAAAAGAGATACAAGAAGCAGGGAATTAGATCAGTATTCTTGTTTTAGATTGGAACAACAAAATTATAATCGTTAACCATGTAATTTTCGTTAGAGCCGCCACTCCAAAGAACATTACACTTAAGGTTTCACTCATAATAGTACGATTCTTAATTAATTAATTGATTCTATTGACCTCAGTTATTGTTTCCACATTTTAATGTAATGCTCAAAATCTGTAATTTTGTCTTTGTTACCAGTCTGTTAGACGTCCTCCTCCTTATCTCGTATTTTAAAGTAATATAAGATGAAATTTCTATAAGCACTGTTTATGAAACATGTGCTTTCACACGGTTTATCTTTGAAAATCAGAATTCCGATATATTCACATCACTATTGCGTGAATAGCCGAATGTAGGAAAGTGTAACGAATTCTCTGGCAGGAACTCCAGCACGATTTTTCCCAAGGAGGGGGGGGGCAAAAGAACAATTCCAGGGGGACTAAAGACCGATTCTAGGGGAGGGCAAAAGAATGACACAAGCCCAATCGAGAATACACACACACTTTGATGCACGCGCACACAAAACACATAATATAAAACAACAGCTATTTAAAATAATTGGTCTACAGTTTCGTATATCTTTGGCTGGTTTCGAAGCAGATATTGTATAATAAGGGTAGTTCTATATTATATTCAAACAAAATAAAGTTGGATGCAGCTTTAGAATTAAACAATAATATCCCATACCATGTTTTATTAGAGATGAATGAAGTAACTACTTGTAAACGCCAAGAAAGCAAGACCTAATTGTAAATGAACAAGTAACAGTATCATGTGTACACCATATGAAGGAGTTTGGTTTGTGTAGCGTAACATTTTCTCAATTAATATTAAAACCGGAAATGGTAGTAGTATTCTATTACTTCCGGTGTTAATAAAGAGATAAAAGTTAAGATGGAATATATTTTTGAGAGACTTAATTGATTGTAGAAAACACCTTCTCACTATCTCTTACCGTTTTTATTCTAGATTAAAATCGGAAGTAGTTAATTTCTGCCACTTCCGGTTTGACTAGAGGGTTAAGAGAGAGAGACCCTTTCTTAGAACGCTAAATCGATTCCCCCCCCCCAAATCGCTTCTCACTATCAATTTTCGTTTTCTGCTCTACGTAGATCAATATTGAAAGCAGAAGTTGTAGTAGAGAGTTGAAGTATAGAGATGACATGTATTTTTGGGACGCTTAATCGCTATCTACTACCGTTTTTTGTAGTGTAGTGCTCAACGTTAAAACCGGAAATGGTTGATTTCTTCCGCTTCGAATATCAGTTCCATGAATGAACTCGATTCCTAAATTTTGACCCTCTATACACTCTGACCAAAATTGGAGCAGATTCATCAAATAGATCTTGAAATTATTTCTCTCCCGGAAGATTGGACGGACGCATGAACAGGGTAGTATAAAGGAGTTTCAAGGAACCAAACACTTTACAAATGGCGAGGTAAATACGAGTAATGGCGTGTTGTAGCTAAATTCTATTTATAACGTAATTTAATTAACTTGGATTAATTTAATTTCCTACATTTCATAACACAAGAAAACTGTATATCGTAGCCAACGAAGGACAGTAAGTTAAGTCACTAGTAAGTTCTGATTTAAACTTTCATTAGTATTATTATTGACAAAGCACTCACCGAATGTTAACAACTCCCAGAGAAAAATCACACAGCCAACGAAGAGAAAATAAAGAGATCAGCTGATTTCCGAGTCACAATCCTTTATGCCACTATCTGCTTTCACTCACGAGCTTTTGCTTGTAGTTTCTAAGACGCGCAGAAAGTTACACTGTCTATTTATATGATCAAAATAAACGCCAGCGTGCGTGCATGGTGTCGACGTAGTTTCCGTCACTAGGACTCGTGCTATTGATTTGGCAACTCTGCACTTGCGAATAAACAGAAACGCGCGAACATGAAGCAATTTTCTGACTTGGCAACGACGCCTACTCAGAATGTAAATTTAAACTTAAGAACTCTTTTCTTTTTAAGACCGTATATGTAAGATCCTTTCAAAATTAGAGGAGAAAAATCATGAAGTACAACAACAAAACAATAAGGCATGCTCAACTCCAGTGTACACAATTAAAAATCTACCTTTCCATGAAGACAATGTTATTTATATATCTTTTTAAATTAAGAAGAAATGCTATTTGCTTTTCGTTATGATTGAGATACGTAGAACACTTTGATATTTCTTTCTTTCTTTCTTTCTTTTTCACGAGAATTTAAGCGGCCTGCGCAGCTAGCTGGCTAAGGAAACACAACGCATGAAATGTTGGCACGATATTATGTATTCGAACTGCTGGTTCTGTGTTGATAAAAACATCACAATGAAATGTAAATGCGTTGTTCGCAACAAAGGTTAACTGTTGTGTCTTCCTCAAACGTGGGTATAAGGACATGTTTAACATTAATAATAACATCACTGTCGACCACATACACTAGCTACTGAGATACGGATGTCCCATAATCAGAAAATAAACTATACATAGTTACATGTAATAGATCAGTAATTTAGTTATTGTTATTGAACTTATTCAAGAGAGTTATTTTAGGTTATGCTTGAGAGACAGGCAAGATGTGTCTATCGATATAAATCATATCGTTTTTCATTAGGCCTAATATCTTATTGTATTAGTGCTTCTCTCAAACTTAGGCGGATAACTGCTCTTCCCCCTAAATTGTCACTAAAATTATTATAATTAAATACTATGGCTTCAGTACTTATATGCCTAATGAAGGGAAATTTAATAATAATTCTGTTATCAGTGATACACCACTGCCGCTGATTTAGACTTCCATTTGATACATTCATTCTCTAATTTCCCCTTTTTGACATGGAAATTACTGTCTTTAATGACGTACACCAATTTGCACATTATTTTCCATCCTCATTTACCTTCCACAATAACTTCTATGCATCCTAAATAAAACATGATCTTCTCAAATAAAGTCCTGTCTAAGTCATTTGTAAATATCTAGGAATATACAAAAATTGAAGATCGAATGTTCTGGTTCAGTAAGATTTAGCCTAGAATGGTTAAATAAGATTGAGTCTATAATATGTGCTTCCTGGGTTGAACTAATGAGCGACGTAGTTTCATATACCATTTGGTGGTGGCCACTCTCCCCATTTTCTTAAAAAAAAGAAAGAAAAGAAGAAGAAGAAGAAGAAGAAGAAGAAGAAGAAGAAGAGGAATTTCATAATGTTTCAGCCTTCTTCAGTCTATATTTTGCCATCTTTCTTACTTGTGTATATGATTAGGTAAAATTGAAATGATTGTTTTATTCTTGTATGTGGTTATGGGTGATGGATAACTTTAAAATTTCAATACTAATAGGAAAAAGTTAATTAATAATAATGTTGATTATAAAAGTTACTACAGTTGGTGAATTTTCAAAGAAATACATTTTTCGTACTTCATTCTAATATATATAGTATATCAAGGAAAAGCTTTAAAATATAGATATAATTACATTGCACAGGGTTTTCCGAAATGATTTTCAGAGTAAGTAAAAAACTAACTTTGCAATAATAAAATAGAACTTTTTATTTGGTTGGTTGATTTAATTTTTATCGTTCCTTTTCACCACCCAGGTTATACGAGACAAGAGCCTTCAGTTTAACGTGGGATAGGAATTACATGAACTCCCACCAGGGATCAAATCCGGGCTTCCAGCGCCAATAATAACCATATAGTCATCGATAATTCTACAACTTTTGATTTGTTATTTCAGTGGTTCACAACCTATTTTGGCTGACGATATATTTTATATTTCTACTGAATGCCTACGATATCGCGATCACTTGTTTGATTTTTATATAGGCCTAAATGATAAATAAATTAACGTAAGCCTATAAATTATTATAAACAAGTGAGTCTATGTAGTACTGAACATTGCTGCTGGATGCTTTGACTGATACTCTCTGCTTCAAAGTTGATTTTAATGAATTATTAAATGTTCCATGATTTTTAAATTCTAAAATTTCTAAAATGAGACGGCGTGACACACGACTGTGTCGCGATTCACCGGTTTGGAACCACTATGTTGTTACACTCACTGAGGTTTTTTCAGTTTGTTTACAAATGTTCAATATGCTCTCTCCCTCTCACTCTGGATATACTGTATTTATCAGATACTAAAATTTCTTCCTTGGTAATGTATGTTCCTAGTAATGATCCAGATGTGTTTATTACATGAGTATCTTCATCATTCAACGCGGACTACGGCATAGTAAAAAGCGGTTTTATGTAACGCAAAAAAAAGAAAAAAAACAGAGAAATTAGGACAGCGAGGTGACCATTTTAGAAGATTACTGCATCTGATCTGATCAAGAAGCAGGCCCGTATCCACGGGGGTCTAGGGGGGTCGGGCCCTCCTAAATTTTTACTGACCACCTGAAATTTTCACGATAGGCTTACAAATGAACTATAATATAGTGATGAACTATAATATGGTTGGATCGGGCACCCCTAACTTCTACAGCCCCCTATACATTTTTGGGCTGGCTATCGGCCTGTCAAGTAGTGTCGCATCTTCATCCGAAAATGAATTTAAGTTCAGTTCAGTTGCATGATGAATTGTCAACAAATGTATACTAGTTACTTTCGCAATAGAATCTTGAGGTCATAGGCTTTCCTTTTCAGGAAGATGAAATACATTCAGTTTTAGTGAGCTTTGTTTAATTTTCAAGCTTTTAATTTTAGTGAGCTTTGTTGTAGAAATACCTAGCGTTTTAGAGCTCAGGTATAAAACCATAAGTAAGAAAATGATACTTCTATTATTTTATTTCTAATATTAGTCGACTTATGAATCATAATGATATAATTCATAGTTATATTTATTATTATTATTAGGTCCTATTATTATTATTATTATTATTATTATTATTATTATTATTATTATTATTATAATTATTATTATTATTTGTAGTAGTAGTAGTAACAACAGCAGCACCATCAGTAATAATAGTAAAGGTCTAACTACGAGTACGTACGAGTATATCAAGAATTAAATTTTCAAGCTTTAAATGTCATATTTAGATCGGGACCGGATTTTAAGGGCAAAAATGTAGGAAAAGGGAATAAAAGGTGCTGGAAAATCATTCAAAAAGGCGCAAAAAAGGTTATAATAGGATATCTTATAGTGCTATATTATACAGTTACATGGACATTCTTTATTCATTACACCAGTGAATATTGTTAAAATTTCGGCTTTAAACATTTGACATATATAGCAAAATTGTTTTATTTAATCTCAAACTTGTACAACATTCAACATTCTTGTAGTGAAACTGTGGTTAAAACTAGCTCGGTATTTTTTTAAAAAAAAAGAATTTAGCAATATTGTGGCTGGAGAAACAATTACTTACTACTGTGTTTTCAGAAACTGGTTATACTTGATTAGGCACAACATTTCTATGTTTTCGAATATTAGTTTCTGTCGCTTGGAGCTCAGGAGATCCTTGTATGCGGAGAAACTTCTCTCGACATCGATGGAAACCAGTGGTGCATGCATACCTTGTAAGCACACGAAAAGGAAGCTAAATTGACGTTGCAAAGGTTTCTATGTCCGGATTGTTCCGCAAATTTAGTTCAAATTCGTCCCTAGCAAATCCATGAAAATTGCGTCTAAATTTATGAAATATGTGTAAACCAGATTAAAAATGAAACATGTTCTGTTCAATTTAAAAAAAAAAAATAAAAAAGGAGGAATAAAGGTGCTGAAGGCTAAAAGAAGTAAAAATAAGGGGAAATTTTATTAATCTAGCAAAAAAGGTGCAACATTCACGAAAAAGGTGCAATAAAGTGCGTTCATTTCAGTTGGTTTTATACCCGGAAATACATATTTTGAACTTTGGTTGTTATAACAACTACATTTTTGAAAAGGTGCTAAACCTTAAAATCCGCTTTCTAGTCATATTATATGAACATTTTGCTCGGAAACAATACACTGTATTTAGTGTTCTCCAATCCTCGACTTTTCTCGCTCTCGAGAAATTTTTCCTCGTCTCGTCTCATCTTGATTCTCGTAAAACTTTTCTCGTCTCACTTAGAAAATTTTCTCATCTCCTTTTGTAAATTTGCGTACAAAATTTAAGCCCTAATTTTCTTAATAACTTCATCTAAATGTTTTCATAAACCTTCGTCGTCTCGAGTGGTCCACGAAAAGTGTGATCTAATAAAAAATTAAACCATATTTACTTATTGAAGTGTATTATGTATTGACTTGTGTATGTTTAAAGGTTTATGTTAAAAATGCTTCATTCATATGTTCTAACTTGGAAAAAAGTAGTCGGTGGAAATGGATGAATGCCAGAAGTCTTTCACATGTGCACAGAAAACAAGACGTTGCGTGGCTACAGTCGCGTTGCGCCAGATGGGTCTGCTCCCTTAAACACATGAATTTGAACGACAGGGATGAGACAACATATGTCTGCCAGAGAGCTGTTAAGCCGCATTCTGACGGTCTTACTCACAATAACAGCCCAGAGACTTCACACGGGAAAGACTCGTCGGCAAACTGGAGAAGGAGGAACTGTGACGAGTGTGGTCCAGGAGTTTGATATTGCCCAGAGCATTGTTTCACGTGCACGGCACAGGCAATGCTGTACGAAGCAAAGGTGGAGGTCGACCACGGTCAACTACAGCAATGGACGACAACCACATTGTGCAACAGGAAAGAAGAGAGTGACGTCAAACAGCAAGTGCAATTGCAAACACATTTAATACTGCAAGCCCCCAATCTCACTCTTTAAAGTGGTACACACGCGGGTGGTCTCTTTGCCCAAGAGCCATTACTTTGTCGGACATCTTGAGGTGGTGCCAAGGACATCAGGAATGGATAAACGAGAAGTGGGCGGGGAAATGTTCTTTTCTTCCATGAGAACAGATTTAGTCTGGCTAGTAATTCAATATGTACACTCATCTGGCGAGAGGTGAGAACACACAATGAGCCCTAGAATATTGTCGAGCATGACCGTTTTGATGTTTCAGATGTGACGCATAATGTTGCATGGGCTTACCGACCTCCCAATTTTTGAATGTTGTACACTCATCGTCGAATTCTATCGTGCCATTGTACTCCTTGTTCACGTGCTTCTTTTAAGAGATAGAGTCGGACCCGATCTCATTTTAATGGATGATACTGTGCGACCACTTCGAACAGTGGAGGTGGCGAACCTCTTGGAACGACACTAAATGGACTGCCCTGCACGTTCCCCCGACTTCAATCCCAATGAACACATGTGGGGTGATGTAGTGGGACGTCCAGATTCACAAAGAACCACCCTACAGTTGTCAACGACGCTAATTGAGAAATTGACCTCAATACCACAACATTACCAACTTTGTGAGTAGCATTGCAGCCGTGCTGATCACACACCATTCTAAGGACCATTTAATTTCTTCTGTAATTACAAGGATGTATCACGAGAATCGTAGTCACTTCAGGTTAAGTTATCGTTCCTGTATAAGATGTCACTTTTGTTCTTTTAATCAATTAGTACTTCGTGTTGTTTCCTGTAGCATGTTGTAAAACTAGTACTTTCTATATATGGTTCAAGTTTCACCGATCTATGCCGCTTGGGAGTGACACACCATACTGAAGTCCTGAAGTTTTGCACACCATCTATTACAATAACATGCTACTAAAACTGCGATGATTACGTTAATTATTTTAATAAGTCATTATTTTATTCTACAATAACATTTTAAATTTTCATATGTACAGTCTATTTGTAAACTACCTGACCACCCATCTCTATTATTATTTTAAACCATAGATAGAACTGAATTAACTAGACATAAATATTCTTTGACTAAATGGAATAATTCTTTCAAGACAAAGTTTTAAAATACTCTAAGCATGCTTGCAAGAATATAATTATTTAAAGAATGGTGCTTAATCCGTTTTCTTTAAAAATAAAATTTATATAAATCATTTTATACAAATAAATAATTATAGTTTAGTCATTTAAATAAAGGGACGAAAATTTGTATTATTTCTTTTCAGGTTTGTTTTTCAAGTTACGACCATTCGTGGTTTCGTTATATTACTTTCAGTGCAATTAAAAAAAATGGAATTGGTATTTTTTTTAAAAAATAATGGAAAATTTTGGTATATCTATTTATCGACTTGGTGATCCAATGCATGTTTGTAAATTAATAATATAATACATGAAGTATAGCTTACCTAATCCATTATCAGATAATAAACTGCTGAAAAGGCACTTTAACTTCAACAGATTTCACTGTATATAAAGGTGAATGTTTGTTTGTTCATTGTCTTTACCAATCCACACCGATGGCTTGGTATACTTTTAGATAACTGTAGGCAACTGTAGGTAACTGTAGGCTATTTAGAATTTTAAAATGCATATCAAAAGAGGAGTTCAAAATGTCGCTGGTGAGACAAACGAAAGGGCTGTATTGTGTTTCAAATTGCATTCCGTTCAGAACAGACTCTTCTGCTAGTAACCAATAAATGGGAACATTTTTTTCAGTTTATAAACAGTGAACCTGAAAAACAAATCTTCATATGTCCCTTTCCAAATAACTTGTTCTAGTTTCATCAAATCATTCGAAGTTTCCAGGATTATAGCAGTAACATTACTGGAGGAAAATATTTATCTTCATTTAAGTACATCAGATATTATGTCTATGTATAAGCTATGTAAGATGAAGTTTTTGTACAGAAGAATTCAGAGGACTCACATGTATAGCCTATCATTACTGATCTAGATTTGAAAATAACACAAATATTAAATATGAGGTTTAAAGCCTGAAATAACTGTTGAAAGAGATTAAATGTGTAGTACAGAATAAATAGCATAAAATAACACAAACACGCAAAACAAACAAAATTCAATCATCATTACTGTACTTCTTTACCTTATCACTCAACAAGTGTCGTACATTGAGAAAAATCCGTTATTCGAACAGCGATATATTGTACAGTCAGTAACAATATTAAGTATAGGTTGGAGATATAAGAAATGATAGCTCCAACATATACTTAATATTGTTTCTGATTTACAAATATACGGAATCCATATGTTTACTACGGAAATCTGTACGGAGCACATGTTATCCACATGTTACCATATGTTACATATGTACTGAGTTTTCCCCGCTTAGATGTTACATTATGCCACTGCAGAATGCTTACATCTAACAGTCTTCCGTATATTACATACTTATGCGTATGTTACATACGTCAGCTATATGTTATATACGTCCATCTGTATGTAAGATCCTTATTTTCTATATACAGTTCCTTCTTCATATAGAAAGTACGTATAGATGAATGCTTATACAGAAAGTTTTATAAAATATACGTTTTCAGTTATACGTTTGTTGCAGCATGTTACCTATAGTCATACCTTAAGTCCAAAAACTACAGGATTTACGCATGTAATCTACGTTTTACCTACGCCACATGTTTTTTTTTCTGTCTAGTAAGCGACCTACTCCCACCGGATGTTACAAAAATAAATAACTTTCCCGGTGTTAGAACTACTTACCAACATGCAACAATTGGAGATGTAGGTGGTAAAATATGAAATTACCGTAATTCATGTAAAACATTTTTGTTAATTTGGCTGCCAATGTGGAAATCACTGGTTATTAGTAGTATGTTCAAAATGATTATATTCGTTTCTTCACGTAAATAACGTAGAATCAACAAGAACTATACGAGAAGAACTGGTTAAACTATAATCTCCTTCTATGTCTAACTATACACCTGATATTTTAATATACCTAAATAAATATAATGTCTATTTTTATGATATTTCAAAATAGATAAGCTTACACTCCTACGAACAGAACATTTGGCCCTATATCTTATGTTAAAAGAAGATTCGAAAGACAAGTATACACGCCACATTGTTACATTTTGGTCTATAAAATGATCATTTTCATTTAATTCCGACTTCGGTATTATTAATTTAAATAATATCAAAGACATCTTCAGTTAATTGTTACCATGTGAAATATGAAAATAAGAAATACATCAATAAGTGGACAAAAACAATTCTGCTTGGTTACTATGTTCTTAACAAAACTGAAACTACATCTATTATTTGATATAAATTTAATTGTGAACAGCACAATATAACATTTTCTTGTTTTATATGAAACGATCTTACAGCACATTTTGAGATTTTCATGGAGATTACTACAATTAAACAGAAGCCAAAAAATATTATCGGTTACGATATTTGTAATAGGCCTATTATCTCTTGGAAGTACGCTATACACCTATATTGGGAAGTTGTGTAATACTCCTTTGTCAACTAAATTCATAAGGTAAACACCCCAGTCATGGACACTATTAAGAGCACTTTTGACAAAATATGTTGTAGATGGAAGAGAATTGTAGTAATCTTGTTGTTTCGTAGTGGTAGGCATAGTTTACACTTGCGTCTATTAAATCGTAGTCATTACTGCTATAGAAAACGAGTAGAAAGTACTATTTGAGTTGTTCTTGTAACCCTATTTTTGTAACCAGTAATGAACATTTAAAAAAGTGGATGCCCCAGTTATGGACAGCACCCAGTGATGAACATACAAGAGAAATCAGCAAATTTTTACTTTAACCTATTGAGGTGTAATTTAATATGTAACCGGCATTTGTGCGTAGGATTTTTATTTATTTTACACTTGAAAAACGTTAATCAAAACTAGTACTTGTGTGAAAACGAATGAAAAGAGCCCAATGTTCATTAGAAATTGCATATGTTTGGGAACAACTGGTGAAAATAAATATCACTTTCATTATTAAAAAAAAAAATAAATAAATAAATAAATAAAGCATACGGCTATTCTGAAAGGTACAGGTACCATTTTCCGATACAAACGTAAAAGAAAATTTCTTTAAGGATTGTATTTTTTTTATGCCTCTATTTGAAGTTCTGCTTTGTACGTTCCATTTTTTGTTCTGCGCGTCGCTTTTCTTCTCTCTTCAACTCCATCACACGTTTTCTCTGTAACTTCTCCTGCTCAATTCTGGTTTTAAGTTTGGATTTACTATAGAGTCGCTATTGTTCAGATGCAGACGCGAAATCAGACACAGAGGTTTGGGGGAGCCATGAATGTTAGGTTGGGCCAAGTAATTAAAAATTCTCTTACAAATATCTAAATTGTGATTTTTGTACAGCGGGGGACACTTCTAAATGGTACACCTTAGCCGTAAATCTCCATATGGCTGTACCATTTAGAAGTGTCCCCCGCTGTACTAAAAATAGCATTTTGTATTGAGGTTTAGTGGGGCCACGAAAAGATTTGAGGGGCCAAAACCCCTAGCCCCCCTCTAGTTGCGGGCCTGTTCAGATGTGACAACTCCAGGAATCCGTTCCTTCTTCTTTCTTTTGGACAACCTCGATTTGTCCTTCCAAAAACAGAGCTCTTTTGAAAGGAGCTGGAACATCAGGATAACACC
This sequence comes from Thermobia domestica, assembly GCF_964235325.1. Classification (NCBI taxonomy): domain Eukaryota; kingdom Metazoa; phylum Arthropoda; class Insecta; order Zygentoma; family Lepismatidae; genus Thermobia; species Thermobia domestica. The sequence continues at coordinate 111,037,632 of NC_137463.1, read as the reverse complement.
ATACTTGTGGGATGTAGTTGATAAAGAAGCAGTTGGATGTAGATGATGAAGCAATTACTGTTGGTTCTGAATTGTTGGCTTCTGCGGTTTCTGAAGAGATGTCCCCTGTGTGAAATTCTGTCATCAACGAAGCTGTTGTACATACCTCTGGATTTCTGGTTGTTTCTACAAATGCAGAAAAATGTTGAGCAGACATTGACATTGTTTCAAAGAACAGGAACAAACTATTCCACGCGTCATCTGCTGCGGGGTTTACGGTCCGACTAGAGTCCAACTCTTTGAAAGATTCATCCAAATCTGCTTGTGTTGGATTTTGCAAAGGTGCAGGAATTTCTGGGACAAGTTGAGCAACATTATTCATATGAGATACATCTTCGGTTTGCACTAACTCGTTGAAAATTTTGACTTTAGTTTTTTTAAAAGATAGTATCCTCGTTGCGTCTATTCCATGGTTGCAAGTCCTCCAAACAACGTTTAAATGGTAATAGTTTTTCTCGTGAAATTTGAGACTCAATAACTGTTACAACTGTTCTGACATAAGACAAACATTTATTCGACATGTTTTCCTTTGGGGGCCTCGTGCCGTTGGTAGGGCCCTTGCAGGAGTTCAGATTTTAATTGTTTTCGGCAAATGGGGCTGATTTTGAGGAACAAAAATAGTGTGGGATATAGGACGTATAAGAAGTTGTGTAGGACCTATTCGTAAAATAAATCCCGGCATTTTTCCATTGGGACTCAGACATGGAAATAAATGGCTCAATTCACAACTGTGATATCTAATTGAGCCGTTTGTTTATGTCTGTTTCTGACTTCCAACGGTCAAATGCCGGGATGTTATCTTACGAATAGATCCTATACAATTTCTTGCCAATATCCCACACCCTTTCATTGCCTTACGTTCAGCCAAAGTTGCCGAAAAGCCAAACATATCATTCACATTTTGGACTCCTTAAGGAGCCCTACGAACGGAACGACGTCCCACAGGAAACAACACCAAATACATTTTTGTCCTCTTTTGACCTCTAAAATCACCTCGCAAGCATTGTAGTAATTATTTTGAATCATTCCGTATATACGAACTGGAACGTGTGCAAAGTGTCCATAATTGGACGAAAGTTGCTAAGTTACACCAGTAATACACACCCACTGTCCAAACTGGTAAACCTCACAAGCTATCATTTTTTTAGGGGGGGGGGGCAGTTTGTTCATATAGCTTTCATGGCACTTTTGCAGTGGGCATTTGTATTATTGACACATTTTCAAATTCTACCAGTACTGGACAGGGGGGTGTCCAACATTGCCAAATAGCACCTTTATCTTACCAGTCATGGACACCCCAAATATTGACGGTTCAAGTTTATTAATATACAATTTTGCCACACTTATGCCTTTCTTATACTAATATTAGTGTAGAAAAACACACACCTTTCATTTTGTTCATAGCTTTACTATAGGAGAGCTGCCAAGTGATTTCTTAGCTTATTCAACTTCTTAACACAATGTGAAAACAAGCGCGTACAATCGACACCACGAGCCACGACTTTACCACAACTACAGAGTCCGTAGATTCAGCAGACGACAGCCTAACAATCTTGGGTGGAACCAGTATATCACGTAGATAATTTCGAATACAATGCCAACTTCCCTGCGTTAGACAATGTCTAATTTTTCATACATTTCCGCCGAAGTGTCCATTACTAGCGGCGAATTTATCCATGTCCATTACTGGGGTGTTTACCTTACCTACGCTACTGAAATGCTTAACATATATGTATTATGTAGTACCGGTACCACTTCCATCTCCATCTCTTGTGCATCTCAATTATTATCATTTTATATTTAAATAAAGTAAATAATCTCCTTGAATTTGTAAAGTTAAGCTTTTTAACATCAAGAACATTAACTTTTACTAGTATTCTTATTCTTAAATTCTAAAAAAATAAAATTATCTGCAATTCAAACAAGGTTTTCTGAATATAATTCTTTTAGTATTCATTGAAGAATAACACATTGCCTATGGAGTTGTTAACCGAAATATTTCATTACTGGTTGGAAAATTTGACTTTAATTAACAATGTACTTTCCGTTTGTCTGGCTCACATGCCTAACTTTTGTTTTGAATATTCTTGCCAGATAAGTAAATTTATTATACGCTATTTTTTGTTTCTTTTCTCAACTACTTCCGTTAAAATCATTAAGTAAGCATATCCAACAGAAGATTTGTTTTCGCCAGTGCTTCTGCAACCTATCTTTCCAGGATTACGTTCCAAAAAATATTTTTTCTTGTTTTTTTTCAATCTCAAAAGAAAAAAAATGCATCGTTTGCTTTCGAACGAAGATGTTGCAAACAGCTGAGAAATATTGCTCCGTATCTTCTATAACCTTGCTCATCCAGCTGGTGAAATTTTGGCGTACACAAGGACCTTGATAGGTTCTTCCTTCTGCATATGTTCTATTCTTATTATATCTTTCTCAGCTTGTAAACAGACCTTGAGTTTGCCATGCTAGACAAAATTAATTTCAGTTTTTATAAATGGGATCTATCAAAGTTCAATTGTCAATGAAACCACGCCAAAATTACAAGATATGAACTGAGAAATGCTTCTATTTTCCTTGTGAAAGTCTTAATATTTTCGTTCAAATTCAAAGTTTTAGTTTGGTGCAAATGAAATGTTTGCCTTAAGTGCGTCATTTTCAAATGCCAAAAGATGAAAACTACAATATATTGTCATAGTTGTCGTCAATAAACCATACACTTTTGAAACACTTGTAGTCATAGAAACCTAGACGGCGAAAAAAAAATTCGAAAACAAATACCCTATATCTTTACGTCCTTCAGATCTGTGCTTACAAGCAAATGTTTTTTCTCTCCATTCTGCTACAGAGTAGCATGATCATTTGGTATATAGATATTGAGTATCTGGATGCTGCCGTCAAGTAAATATGTAATTGCCATATACTAAAAGGTAATAAAATATGACGAAAAAGACATCAAGAGTTGGCTTAGTGGGTGATACAGAATTCATGCTTCTATGGAGTGTAGATTACCAAGGTAATAATATATACAGGTGGACAACTTCTACAGTAAGTCTTCTTGGCGTAGTGAGTAGCATAACGGAGTTGCGTGCCGTTTTTGTATAGGTTCAAATCTTGTTTACGAAAATTGTTCTTTTTTTAAAGAGTATGGATGTAAGAAAATTATATATAAATATGTCACAGCTATGTAATATATTACATTACATCATAGATATGTTTTTCTGTTTTCATATCTGTCTCACAGTTTCAGATTTTTTGGGGTTACAACGGATATTAAGACACGCTTAAAGGTGTTAATAAAAATGAGTAACGTGTTGCCCTCAAAAGAAATGCTTGAAACCTCCCCAATTTTGGTAACCGGTTTTGATCTTACCTTGATCCAAGTTTTCAGGAAATATATACATCACCCCCACTTTCTGGGTTCAGTCAAGTGCATCCCGTGTAAGATTTCAGTCTAAGTGGATGAGATTTCAAATTGAATTTCATGAGTTGCATGTGTAGTGATCTTAAATAGGGATAAACCTTATTTTCTATTTAGCTCAGGGTTGCCATATTACCCGATTTTAGCAGGTACCACCCGATTTTCAGGTTCTATTTTCGTCTCCCGTTTAAACATAACTTAATCACGAAAAATCACTCGCTTTTTGGGATTGGAGAAAAATCTAAGACGACTTAGTTGATAAAGTGTTGGTATATTCAACGTAAACCGCTACACCTCTGACAACCTCAATCGAGATTGCGTAAAATTTGGACTCGCGCTCAGGCTCAGGCTGTGGCCTATCTGCGCAGTGCGCGTGTGCAGAGCCATTTGCTAATAAGAGCTCTGATCTAATGCACAATGGTTTTCTTTGTGTAGTTCATGTGTTTTTAATGTAATGTATTGGAGGTTCTATACGAATGAATATTCGTTTGTAGATGTGACAAACATACTTGAATTATTCATGCCTTCAAAAGCTACAAGAATGCTGAATGACAATTTCAAGTGTAAAGACTCTTATAGAAGCGAATTTACGTTTGTTAGTCAGGACAGAACTCAGTTTGAACCAAAAGGTTCACTCTGGAAAACTGTTTTGTTTGAAAAGTAGGATGCAGGGAAGCAAACTGGACCCCAACTGATTTTTATATATTTTGTAAATTAGATCACGAGGAACACGAATCTGAAGAAATTTTGACATTCCGAATTTCGGAACTCGAGATATTCGAACATAAAGTGACCAAGGAAGCAAACTGGACCCCAACTGATTTTTATATATTTTGTAAATTAGACCACGAGGAACATGAATCTGAAGAAATTTTGACATTCCGAATTTCGGAACTCGAGATATTCGAACATAAAGTGACCAAGGAAGCAAACTGGACCCCAACTAATTTTTATATATTTTGTAAGTTAGACCACGGGGAACACAAATCTGAAGACATTTTGACATTCCGAATATCGGAACTCGAGATATTCGAACATAAAGTGACCAAGGAAGCAAACTGGACCCCAACTGATTTTTATATATTTTGTAAATTAGACCACGAGGAACACGAATCTGAAGACATTTTGACATTCCGAATTTTGGAACTCGAGATATTCGAACATAAAGCGACTAAGGAAGCAAACTGGACCCCAACTGATTTTTATATATTTTGTAAATTAGATCACGAGGAACACGAATCTGAAGAAATTTTGACATTCCGAATTTTGGAACTCGAGATATTCGAACATAAAGTGACTAAGGAAGCAAACTGGACCCCAACTGATTTTTATATATTTTGTAAATTAGATCACGAGAAATTAGACCACGAGGAACACGAATCTGAAGGAAGTTTGACCTTTGGAATTTCGGAACTCGAGATATTCGAACATAAAGTGACCACGGAAGTAAACCGGACCCCAGCTGATTTTATATATTTTGTAAACTAGATCACGAGGAACATGAATCTGAAGGAGTTTTGACATTCCAATTTCCGGAATTCAAGATATTAAAACTTAAAATTTAATATAGACGGTATGTATCTATATGAAAAAACACAATATTCTCTATACGAAACATATTATGTCCTGTGAGATATATAAAGGTAACCAAGAAAGTTCTGTCGCTTTTTGTGTAAGAGGTCTGTGTTCAATTGGCCCTCACACTGAGTTGAATGCGAATGCAGATAAGGCGAAGGTCAGTTGTTGGTGTGGGTATATCCAATATTCTACCTGGTTGCGGCAGTTCAGCTACAACGTGAACTTGTGTAAGGACAGAGTGAATATGGAACCTTCACAGAGCGTCATAAGGGCGTGTATGCTGTACGAGTTAAAACTTGGGTCAAACGCCACTACAGCGGGGCGGAAGATATCTCAGGCCTTTCGTGAGGGTGTCGTGATTACGCAGACAGTGGTGGTTTAGCAAGTTTAAGGACGGTGACGAAACAATCACGAAAGACGCACCACGTGCCGGAAGACCAACACATGTACAAAATGAAGATATTCAGGTAGCAATTGAGACGAACAGTGGACAGACATGTGAGGAACTGGGGCTACAACCCAATGTGAGGAGAGAAACCATTCGGCAGCACCTCCATCAACTTGGGAAACACTACAAGTTGGGTCTATGGGTCTCACATGATTTGACTCCGGGCCAGAAGGCTACGCGAGCAGACACCTGTGTTTCTTTGCTGTCTCGTCTGAGGGAGGAGCCATTTCTGGACAATGTTGCCATGTGATGAAAAGTGGGTCCTGTACGAAGCTCCACGGCGTCATCATCATTGCTTAAAATCCCATGAACCAGTTCCCAAACAGCTGAAACCAGCTATGCAGCACAAGGTTCTCCTGTGTATTTGGTAGACTGCTCGCGACATCGTGCATCGGAAACTGCTACCGGCTGGTCAGAGCAGAACATCAATGCAACTGTCTACTGTCAGCAGTTGATCCGTGTTCAAGAAAAACTCAAAACTCTGGAGCCAGCACTTCTCAATCGCTAAGGTGTTCTCCTGTTACGGAACAATGCTAAGCCCCACGTGGCTAGAATGACCCGGGACACCATCCTACGCCTTGGATGAGAAACTATTGCATCCGCCATACTCCCTGGACATTGCACCGTCCGATTATCACCTGTTCCATTCCTTGGACACTCACCTTAGAGGACTCCAGTTCAACTCCATAGTAGAGGTGCAAAATGTACTTGGTTCCTTTTTCGCTTCACGGCAAACCAAGTTTTACCGCGAAGGAATCCATGCATATCCCGAACGTTGGCAGAAGGTCGTTGATACTGATGGGTACTATTTTTGATCTTCCAGGTAGTCTTAGGTGACATATCGGTATTCTAAGGTGTATTCTAAGGTATATTCTAAGGTCAGGGGTGCCCACAAGGGGGGGCTATGACGCAAACTGCGTCATTGAAATATTTGGGGGGGTAAAATCTATATAAATATGTTTGATGAGGGGGGGTAAAATTAATCGAAAAGAAGATTTTTTTCATGGAAGAACACCTACGGATAGACAATTGGGGGGGGGTGCGTCATAGACATAAGGGGGGATGAGCACCACTGCTAAGGTGATAGGTCAAAAAGCGGCAGAACTTTCTTCGTTACTTTTATACACCGTGTATATACTTAGTGATGAGCGCAAGAGTCTTGGTCTTGCAGTTTTTGCAAGAGTCTTGATGCAAGACCAAGACCAAGACCAAGGGGTGCAAGAGTCTTGCACAAGAGTCTTTCATAAGTACCTGTACTACTTGATTTTTTAAGAATGTAAAAAGGAAGGGGAAAAATCATTATATCTTTCCCTTGAATGCCTTGGCTCCAGTAAAAATGCCGCTGGAGTGAATGTATTCCCAATAGTTTATGCAATCCGTGTGAGTCGATCTGCCTCTTAGCATATAGCTACAGTATGTCGTTTTACTGAATCGGTTGTTCACGAGACGACCAAGAGCATAATTCTATGAATTGTCACAAGGTATAAAAACTTGAGTGTCTGACTTACTTTGGTCATCATTGATTCATTTACGACGGCCCATGATTAGATCTGGGAAATCATACAAAGAGTATCACGTGCCGGAAGACCAACACATGTACATAGGAAACGGATGAGCGAAAAGTAAACTGAAACATGTTATAGACGCGGTGCCTCAGTGGTCGCTTGTCTAGTGGCTAGCACGTGCGCATTTGGTGTACGCGGTCCTGGGTTCGATTCCCGGTGGGAGAGTGTTTGGAATTTTAATTTTCCACGATGTTTCTGTGTTCGTCGTTCTAATTTACTGGTAATGCGAGTTAAATGAGAAAAAGTGAGTAAAATTAAGTAGAAATTAGTAAGATAAGCAAGTTAATGAGCCATGTTCGGTGATTCAGTTAACTTTTAAAAAAAGTGGTAGTACGTTCTTCTCTGGTGTAAGGAGTCCCTGGTTCGATCCCAGCTTGCGTCATGGGATTTTTTGGTGGACAAACGTCGTGTGCATGAGTTTTCTCGGGGTTTTCCCATTTAATTCTACTTTCTTCACTCCACCATTTCATTTATTTCTCATCATCATCATCTAGCTTATTGTCGGCATATACGTGGGACGTTAAACTAGATACTTCATTTCATTTCAAACGTATTAGTGATGTTCTTCTTCCGAAACTAAAGAGAAATATAGTATTGAACATAAGTAATTCCGTACACCATAGGTATCGACTACATGGGTATGGCCTTGGCTCCGAGGCTCAAGCATCGGTTGGAAATTTTTAATGTGTGCTCATAAAATTAATATCTAAATAACATTTTCATGACATTAACAAAAACTTAGTGCATGTGACCGTAATCTTGATTTCATGGGCGGATGCTTATACGTTGAATAGTTGTTTATCAAAATAATTTTTTAGCCTCCTTGGGTATACGACACATCGAGGATTAAGTGATATAACATTATACAACAATAAATAATCCATATTCTCAAATGAGAGTGATTTTGTACAGTTATTTCAAATAACTCAGAAACCGAAAGCCCGTACAACGGCTACCATTATTGCAAATTTGGTCTCGACAGAATTAGTTCGGTATGACTTTTTGGATTAGAAAATATTACTCAAAGTTTGACCGCCCAAAACTCAGGAATCGAACACCTATACTTCATAGTATTTCACATACTTATATACTAGCAGGTCAATAGCTACCACTATGCCAAGTTCGGTTCCGATAGGATCAGTTCGATGTATGTTTTTGTTTTCGATAATAGTAATCAAAATTTGGTGGCCCATAAATCAGAAACCGAAAACGTGCACAATATAGGATTTCACACACACATGTACCAGGTTAATAGCTACCAATATGCGAAGTTTGATCCCGATAGGAACAGTTCGGTATATGACTTTACGAAACATTTGATCGCCTATACCTCAGAAACCGAAAGTCTGTACAACATAATATCTCACATACTTATACAGAAGGTCAATGGACACGCCATGCCAAATTCAGTCCCGATTGGATCAGTTTGGTGTATGATTCTTGTTTTCGAAAATATTACTCAAAATTTCGTCGCCGATAACTCAGAAACCGAAAACGTGTACAACATAATATGTCACACATACATAGCAGGTCAATAGCTACCACTATGCCAAGTTTGATCCCGATGGGATTAGTTCGGTGTATGCCTTTTGTTTTCGAAAACATTATTAAAAATTTGGTCGCCCATAACTCAGAAACCGAAAGCTTACATAATATAATATTTCATGCGGTTATATAATAGATCAATGTCATCAAAGGTGCTAAGTTTGATCCCGATCGGATGAGTTTGGTACACGGCTTTATGTTTTCGAAAATATGTCTCAAGAACCGAAAGCCTACACAACATATTTCACACTCTTCTATAGCACGTCAAGGTCTACCGAACATGCCAAGTTTGATCCCGATTCAATTAGTTCGGTTGAACTCGTACGACATATATATAGTCTTCTTGACTTTTCATGGAGAAATTAAACTAAGGACAAAAATATACGCAGAGTTATTTTTACACAGAAAGTATTGGAAAATGCAAAACTCTTGTCACCTTGGAAGATATTTCAACTGGTGCACAAAGGTCATAAAGAAAGGAAAATATAAGAAAATATGCTTCTGCTTTTAGATTTTCATTCTTCAGATGTCAGTCAATAAAAAAGCTATGAACTGTAATGTGGTAGGCGTCTTGGAAATTTTCCAACATTTTATATAGAACTGAGAAATGATCGGCGAACTTAGAATAGCGCAGCATAAAACAACATATATTATTTTCGTCCAAAACTTTTCACTTAAAAAAAATAGCTTTAGCAGAAGCTTTTTATAGCTAGCACTTGAAACGCATTAAAGAAAAGTTAAATAAATCTAGTTTACTTTCGTATTCATAGACTAATCACAAGTGAGAAAGATAAATACATGAATCATCGAAAAATCTTTGTGTCTGATTTTTTTTCACATATGGGAATAGAATTCTTAAAATCGCAGTATAATGATTTCGTTGTTGAATGTTCCAAATTTCATATGATGAACAACTTTAATTTACCCAACAAATGTAAATACAGTAGAACGTCGTTCATCAGCACATCTGCTATCCACACACTAAAAAGGAAGAAGTACATATATATGTGTACTGCATTTGGTTCAGTTTTGAAGAAATTTAAGCAACTTCTTCAATTGACTCGATGAGTTTGAAAACCAGTCATCCCCATTTGATAAAAATGACAAAAAACTAAAGTCTTCTTCAGGATACGTAAAGTTTTCAAACTAAAGAAGGATCTCTGTTCTCAATATTTACTATAACTAGTGGGAGGAGATGATTTGTTTTAATCCTAAAGGTGTGTCCAAATCAGTTGAGCTGGAAAGTGTCATAATCTCAATTTGGTCAAAATCTGGAGATGACTGGTTTTCGAACTCATCGAATTATTGTAAATTGCATCTAGATGTGTTTTAGTTCTATTTAATGGACCGACAACTGTGCAAAAGAAAAGTTGCGTAACAGATTACGCAAATATTAAGCTGAAGGGTTAGCAACACCTGCTAATTAACTTCGAATGTGTCTAGGGATGCGTTCAAGTCGAGTCGAGTCGAGAAGCCTGTCTCGACTCGTCTCGAGAAAATGTTGTCTCGACTCGTGTCTCGACTCGAAAATATGTTGCTGTCTCGACTCGTGTCTCGACTCGACAGTCTCTGTCTCGACTCGACTCGAATTCGAGTCGAGACGTCTCGAAATTCGAGTCGAGACAAAATATACGAGTTAAAATATACACACATATCAGCCAGGCCATTATGACTACCTACCTAATCGTTAGTATGTCCACCTTTTGGCACGAATAACAACGGCAACGCGTCTTGGCATGGTCGCAATGTTCCTCGGTGGGTCGCTGGAGAGAGTTGGCACCACATATGCACACACAGGTCATCTAATTCCCGTAAAATCCGGGGAGGGGGTGATGCGCCCTCACGTCACGTTCAATTACATCCCAGATGTGATTGATTGGGTTCAGATCCGGAGAGTTTGGGGGCCAGCACATCACTTGGAACTCGCTCCTGTGTTCCTCGAACCACTCCATCACACTCCTGGCCTTGTGACATGGTGCATTATCTTGTTGAAAAATGCCACTACCGATGGGAAACATGGCCGTCATGAAGGGGTGTGCGTAGTCTGCAAGCAGCGTGCGACGCCTCGGCCGTCATGGTGCCTTACTCGAGCTGCACTAGATACATGGATGCTCACCTGAATGTTCCCCAGATAATAATTAAGCCCCAGCCAGTTTGTCTCCGTCCCGCAGTACAGATGTCAAGGAGCTGTTCCCTTTGAACACGAGGGATTGGCACCCTCACATCGTCATGATGAAGATGACGTCGGGATTCATCAGACAATGCAACGCTCTGCCATTATGCCAAGGTCTAGTGGCGATGGTCACGTGTTCATTTCAGTTATAGTTGCCGATTTCGTGGTGTTAACATTCGCCATCGTTAGGAGTGTTCGATGCACTGTGTGTTCAGACTAGTGTTGTGAAGGCCTGTGAAAAAAAAAACAAAAAATTAAAAAAAAAGTTTTTCTTACGGTTTTCCCGAGCTGGGGAAAAAACGGAAAATTTGGGTATTATCAGAATCATCATTTTTGTTAATCACAGAATCGTTTTAGTTAATATGTTAAATCAAACATATATTTTATAGAGATATCTTCATTGTTCTATGTAAAATTCCGGAAATTTTGAAACCATTAGAAAAAATCATTGGTTCGGAAATATTGGCAAAAACAGGAAAATATAGTTTAAAAACTATTTGTTGGCCTGATGCTAGTAATCTTACTTGCTGTAACATGTCTGCAGCATATACAGTGGGAAGTCGAAAATCCGAATTAATTGGGACCACAGGTATTCGGATTTTCAAATTGTTCGGATTTTCGAAAATGACCAAGAAAATGCCATTTAGGCTTACATGTACTGTACGGTATGTTCTATCGATACAGTGGTTATTCAGTACATACAGTAATTACAATACCGTACGTAAGGCTACTTACGTTTAATGTTTCTGAAGAACTTGCTTGTACTCTAAATAGCACTGTTCTTGTAAGTCACACTTAAAACTTATAGGCCTAAGAAAAAATAAAAATACCTGACAAACAATTACATATAAATGAATTTTTGTAAAAAAAAAAAAAAAAAAAAAAAAAAAACACTGACTTCACATAACGTCGATGGACATGCTATTGTTTGTTTAACGCTAGCGTTAAGAGAAAATGTAAAAAGCTTCTAGGGACCGCGTTCGGATTTTTGACGTTAGGATTATCAGCGTCCTACTGTATATGCAATGTATTTCGTTAACGGAAAAATACTTAAAGCAACAGGTTTCAATTCTACTTTACACACATATACCGCACAAGTGAGTAAATTTGAGCAGCGAGAAATATATTAAGTGAAACTTCTGTTAGTTATTATTACAGACTAGCAGAATATCCGTTCTTCGCAAGAGGAGAATACGTTTCATTTTGAACACAAAGGGCACCAAAACTGTCACCAATGAAATTGTGGAGCTCCAAAACTATGAATTTGACATCAATATCGATAATTTTCAATTATCTTTACATGTCACCATCCTCCTTAGAGTACTAATGCTCAAAAAAATTAGGGGTTCAGCTGAAATATCACACAAGACCTTAAGATAGTGTATGAATAAGCTTGTGTTTGACTCATATATATCATACAAGAAGGAATGCTTTAAGATACACTAGAAAAATAGGGCACATACTGGTGTTGGGGCACGGAAAACCTTGTTCACATTGTTCATGACACAAGACGGTTATGTGTGCACCTCTCGAACTGCTCACAAACAGGCAAGGCAACAACATTGATTGTTCCTTAATATGTCATATGATCACTTCGAATAGCCAACAGAGCCTCGCACCTGCGTGGCATGGATTCAATGAGATTATCGATGAGTTCTTGGGGGATATTGTGCCACTCATCCAGAAAAGAGACTTCCAGCTCTGGAATGGTTGTTGGATTTACTGGCCTAGCGGCAACTCGTCTGCCAAGCATATTCCAGACATGCTCAACTGGAATGAGATCTGGAGAGCATGCTGGCCACTTCATCCGATCGATACCATCAGCATTCAGCATCTCAACTCCTAACCGAGCTCTGTGAGGACGAGTATTGTCATCCATGAAAAGGAACGAATCACCAATGGCACCAGCATAAGGAAGAACAAGAGTTTTCATGCTTTCATCCCTATATCTGAGAGCCGTCAAAGAGCCATTTCGGATGATGTGGAGCTCAGTACGCCCACCAATGCTAATTCCTGCCCACACCATCAGTCCACCACCATGATACTGGGATCTTTCTCGCACAAAAATGGGATTGTGTCGTGTTCCACACTCTCTCCAGATGAAAACACATCGATTATCAGGCTCTACACTGGATCGAGACTCGTCAGAGAACAAAACATTGCCCCATTCATTGCGTCCCCGCCCACGATGTTCCTCCGCCTACGCTCTTCGATCAACACGGTGTCGTGCAGTTAATGGGATACACACCATAGGCCTACGTGCGTAGAGACCACCTTCTTGAAGGCGATTGCGGACCGTTTGAGTGGATGTTGTGCGTCCTGTTATTGTTCGGAAGGCTTGCGGAAGCAGAGTTGTATTCTGACGCCGGTTTCGACTGGCTGTTAACAAGAGATAACGATCGTCTCTGGCTTTGGTTGCTAGTGGAAGGCCCTGTCCTTGTCTTCTTCGAACACTTCCAGTTGTTTGAAATCGATTCCACACACTTTGAAATCGGGAAATCACACTTTGTGTCACTCCTATGGCATGTGCCACCTCCCGCCGTGACTGACCAGCTTCCAACCTGCCGACACCTCGCCATGCAAACGATTCTGGCAAATCACGTTGTTGCGCAATTTCACTACGTTGATTTGTGACTCACTAAAGACAATGAGAACAAAGATATCCTGGAACTGAAATGTGTTGGCAGCGCCACACTACAAAATGATATGTGGTAGCGCCACGTCACTGATCACGTGCAAGATACAGTGTTCTCACATTATTCGTAAGAAGTTTTACATGTGTTTTCATCTGATTCCCTAATTTTTTGATCAGTATATATATATATATATATTAGCTAAATTGCTAAATATACCCATTCTTCGTATAGAAGTCAAGACCTGTGGAAGTATTACCCTCGTTTCCGCGACTGCGAAAACTATGGATCTGAAACTAAATCGATCATTTTGCATTACTTTTAGATGTCTCGGTATCCTCCGCTTCCCCCTCCCGCTGACTCCCGGCTCGCATACTGCATTTGCTGAATTTGCAAGTGATCACTAATGAAAGTGTCACCATTGATCTCAGCAACCGCGAAAACTATAGATTTGACACTAATATCGGTCATTTTGTATTACTTTTACTTATCTCGGTATCTGTTTATTCGCGTGTTTGAAAAAAAGAGATATCATTACTAGTAAAATTAACCTAATAGAAACATATTTATTTTTATCAATTTTTCCGGAAAATCGAAAAAACCTGTTTTAAAAAAACAGATTCAAAAAATTCCGGAAATTTGACAAGACTAGTTCAGACACACTTGTACTTTGCCCAGCATTAAACTATGATCTTAGTTCCGACGGAGTTCGCTGCCTGTTCTGTTTTACCAGTCTGCCCAGCCTACGACGTTCGACATCTGTAATGAGGCGAGGGGCGCCCAACCCCTCGACATTTGGACGTCTTTTCCCCTTGTTTCGCCGCTTGTTGAAGACAATCACCTCAGCACTCCTCGAACACCTGACAAGTCCTGCAGTTTCCGAAATTCTCGTGCCGAGTGTTTCTGAGCGAGTACTTTCTTCAAAATAATATTAAAAATTATAGAAAAATTTTCGAGACGTTCGAGTCGAGTCGAGATTTTTACCAGCTGTCTCGACTCGACTCGAGTCTCGACTCGAAAATTCGAGTCGAGAAATACGTTTGACTCGACTCGTCTCGAATTTTACAAAGTGTGTCTCGACTCGTGCGCATCCCTAAATGTGTCAACTTAGCATTCTCATCGCAAACTAGCAGTACAATACTAAGACATTTTTGTATACTGTATATATTTTGTTTGAATAACTGAGGACTGCGTTCTGTATATAAAGTACAATATATTATAAACATCTTTTCCATCGTTAAATAAACGAATGTTTGCTTACTTTCAAAAATTGTTATTTTCACAACCTTCGTTTTCAATGAATATGGGAGGAGTGATATTAAATTATTTAAGAAGTATAAATATTTCGCTAATATAGTCATGGAAAAGATAACATAAAATTTCATCTTTTTTGTTTGTGTTTACGAGGATTCAAAAGAGGTTTCTTACATAAACGTGCATAAACACAATAATATATCAATTTAAAGGAAATTTTATGGAAATTACAAATCAAATTACAGAAGATACTTACAAGTAAGCCTTACGTTTGGGTGAATCGAGTTGCTGACTGAGACACATATGAGAAAGTAGTACTAAATGTGGTCAGTATTTCAGTGAAGTTTTAGGTGCGAAGCTCCAGGGGTTTAGGAGATACAGCTACCAGAACATCACATGGAAGTACAGAATAGTCTTCATACAGTTGGAGGTAAAAGCTCTGTAAGACCTCTTGTAACGACAAAAGGTGAATAACAAATATATGGGTACATATTAGGACTAGGGGGAAGTCATATAGTAAGGGTATACCTGACGACGGCCATCTTGAAATCCGCCATTTTGAATTAAGATTAAGTTTTTAAAATAGGAATAGGGTCATGTGATACATGATTTAAGGCGCAAATTTAATCAGAAGAACAATGGTGACGTTAATTTTGATTTACGCGCAATTGCTAAAAAGTTACAGGGAAATTAAATATTGTTGCTGCATATGTATTAGTCCTTTACCCCACCTTGTAAATTTTGTGTTAATGATAATAATTAAATAAAAAGCAGATGGATAAATACTAGGTCAATGATAAGAGTTGCCTTGATGTCGGCCATGTTCAAATCCGCCATTTTGAATCAGACAAAACAGTTTTGTATCAAGTTTTAAACAAAACGCATAACAGTGACACCTTATTAATAGCAAATTTTACCATAAATCCAACGGTATAACCATTTTTGCTTTATCATTAACCAGCACAAAACTAATGGATCGCTCCTTACGACTACTGCTTTGACGGAATTGTTAACGACAAATGTGTCAAGTGTAACTCGATTGCTTTTGTCAGGTGTGCTCACTGTGAGCAGAGCATTTGTGCAAGTCATGCACTCTTTTCTGAACTACATATTGATTGTACTAATTGAGAACTTTTGTGGAAGAAAGACCCAAGTTCAATTATGACTCAATTCCACTTTGGTCATTTTTCCTTAAATTAGCAACTTGTTTATCCGATAACAAATGCTGGTTAATGATAAAGCAAAAATGGTTATACCGTTGTATTTATGGTAAAATTTGCTATTAATAAGGTGTCACTGTTATGCGTTTTGTTTAAAACTTGATACAAAACTGTTTTGTCTGATTCAAAATGGCGGATTTGAACATGGCCGACATCAAGGCAACTCTTATCATAGACCTAGTATTTATCCATCTGCTTTTTATTTAATTATTATCATTAACACAAAATTTACAAGGTGGGGTAAAGGACTAATACATATGCAGCAACAATATTTAATTTCCCTGTAACTTTTTAGCAATTGCGCGTAAATCAAAATTAACGTCACCATTGTTCTTCTGATTAAATTTGCGCCTTAAATCATGTATCACATGACCCTATTCCTATTTTAAAAACTTAATCTTAATTCAAAATGGTGGATTTCAAGATGGCCGCCGTCAGGTATACCCTTACTATATGACTTCCCCCTAGTCCTAATATGTATCCATATATTTGTTATTCACCTTTTGTCGTTACAAGAGGTCTTACAGAGCTTTTACCTCCAACTGTATGAAGACTATTCTGTACTTCCATGTGATGTTCTGGTAGCTGTATCTCCTAAACCCCTGGAGCTTCGCACCTAAAACTTCACTGAAATACTGACCACATTTAGTACTACTTTCTCATATGTGTCTCAGTCAGCAACTCGATTCACCCAAACGTAAGGTTTACTTGTTAGGATTATCAATTAGATTTGTGGGCTTTCGGCATCTATGGCCATGTTAGTCCGTAATGTATGAGGGATGATAACTCTCGGTGATCACATTCCCTGAAGAGGAGAGGAGGGAGAAAGAAATGAGGATTAAATAATATCTAGGAATTTGCCTGGTGTGAATGAGGTAAACCCAGGAAAAACCTCATCTGCAATAATGAGTGATATTCAATAAACTGTGATTTTTACACGAGCTAAACTGCATTCACACACCCAATTTTTCCCATCCTGCAAACTTTAGCCAAACAGCGTCGCATATTACACCTCGGCTATTCTCCCACTACCGGTGAAGTCTCCGAACTTAATACTTGTCTTCACGAAATGAAGATTACAGAAAGAACGAAAAAAAATGGTTGAATGAAAAAAAAAACAAATAACACAGACCGTTTCCCTTTCCGAAAGAAGGTTAAAGTAGTTAAAGTAACGAAGTCTCGGTTAGAACAACCCTTTTGAAGAAATCTTGTGGGCTACTAATAACCAAGTGATAGCCGATTAAATCATACTTTGATTAGTTACCCCGAAAATTGGCAACATATTTTCACCAACTTACTCAGTAACTTTGGTCAAGAAGAATGATGCATTAAGCTTTCAGTTTCTTTTAATTCTCGGTTAAAAGGTATTATGTATTCACTCGGTTAAATTAGCAAAGTAACTTCTGCCAAATAGTGCTGAGATAAAATGTTCTGCATAAATCGCGTAATATTAATCACTATAACTGTTATTATATTGAGAGCGTATTTGCAGTTATACATTGTCCATACAAGGGCGTCGTTAGTGGGGTACATTTCTGTTCAGAAAAAAATAGAAACCTTAGTACAAACATGAACTTTGTGTCTATCACTATTTCCATAGATCTGTGAAGAGGGAATTGCTATATATAATCCTCTTCCTTTATTTAGATACTAGATGCAAGAAAGACCTGTGCTGACATTAGCAGAGCGTCTTGTCTCAGACTTAAAGATCGAGGTGTCGAAACTCGTTTTGAGACGTTTTTAATTTACTTTTAAAAAACGAAGATGTGATGAACTAATTAAAACTGTAATATGTGTTACATACGTAAATTTGAAATGTAATGCTTTGGTGTTAAAAAATGGAACTCACTGCCTATACTGTATTCTTTGTTTTTCTATTTTTAGTTCCGAAACAAATATTTATAAGCATTCTCTGTTTAAAACCTCTAGAATTGTCAGCGAAACTTGGATGGGTGTGAAATTAGACTGAAATAAATCCAAATAAGCATGTAACTAGGAAGTTATACACCAAAACGAATTTAATACCTAATAAAACACATTTCTACTGCAAAATATTTGAAACCAATTATTTATACAATACCGACAAATCATATTTGAGAAAAAGTGCATTCACTACAATGAAGGTAAGTTTGTTCACTTTACTATGACGAATACAGATATAAATAATTTACTGTAAAACGAAGAGTTGTGCTCCCAGCTTTATGATGAAATTCCGTTACTCTTCGTAGCTTCGTAAATAATCGTCTGATATGAATTTTTAAATCAATCGATAATTTACTAATGAAAGGAATACGAACTTTCCACAAGTAAGAAACAACATATCTCTCCTGTAGCATAACTTGTGAATGAAAAGTTTAAGACAACCATTAAGAATATAAACTGGTCATCCGACATTCAGTCAGTAATTATCAGCTACAGTCTTTTCGAAAATAATGGCTGTAAGAAAAATAATCCTAGGACTTACTCGTTGAAATTCTTATCTTCCACTCACTCTTTATTGAATAGAGGTAGAAGAAATTGGAGAACACAGGAAAATTAAAGTCCAACTGGTACACATATATTATTAAATATTCTAGTAAACACCAGTCTAGAATTAAAATTTTACTTCTCTAGAATGGTCATGTGTTAACAAACGGATCAAAAAAACTTTTTCGTATATTCTAAATATTGTATGATATACGATGCAGGCAGTTATATTTTGAAGTTGCTTGTTTAGGGACAGGGTGAAAACTCATAGGGGAAACGCGCCCCATACGAAACGTGTTGTTTTGCTATTGGAAATGCAATTATCATCGTTAATGAAATAAAAGGTAAATATTCACACAAACAGTTACCACGACATATTTAACAAATACCACCTCTGGCAAAGTGACTATAAGAATGGACTCTAAGTGTTTCAAGCACTGTTATAATTGAATGCTTGACAGTCATACCCCATTACTGTACTTTCATACATGTTTCACTACAATTATAATTATAATCATTATAATAAGGTTCTAGACCTAGATATGCAGTGGGATGGAAAAATGATGTGGAAAGAGAAAATAAGAAATAAAGAAGTTCTTAGGAGAATGAATAAAGACAGAAAAATTCGTCCGTTGATAGTAACATTCAAAATAAATTCGTTACGACACTGTCTAATGAGGAATTGATTTATAGGAGATACTTTGGAAGGAAAAAGAGAGGGAAGAAGGTGTCAGCTCCTGAACGATTCGAAGATCGAAAATTCTGATTTTTAGCAAAATTTAAATCTGAGAATAGAAATGAATGAAGATTTGTTTCCTGTAAAGACCTGTCAATATGGCATAACACTGATGATGATAGTAAAGTTAAGTCATGCTCATAATAAAATGAGTAAGATTTGTTGTCTTCATCACGATACATAGTAACGCCCTTTCTTTGAAAGAAGTAAAATTATTTAGGTATTATATTGGTATTTTAAGAAAATTTACATACGAATGTAGTAAATAATTGTTTCGATTTACAAAGTTTGGTTCGACGGATATATAGAACGTATCTGAAATTGTGACTTCCTTAAAATATTGTTATTTCTATCAGTAGTAGTACTAGAAGAAGTAGAAAATTAGGAATAATTGTTTGGAAACAATAACTATTATTTTTGACCCAGATTAACAATGTACCTTACGCATTCATCAATTGTTCGCTAAACAATTGGTAGTTTATCTTTCTATTGAAAGTGCATTAAAGGAAGTCGTCTCAATACTAAGACCAAGAGAAATTGAATATTTTCCATGTTATTTTACATTGGAAGTAACAATATTGCAAATGATAAAAATATCCTTTAATTACTCAGCGGGAATCGAACCCAGGACCACCAGCAGAAAAATCAACGTTTAGTCCAGTACTCTAAGACACTGCTGTTAATTAAGGGGAAAACTCGATGTGAAGTGTATTTAGCAAATTTCACACTTGTATGATTCCAATCTTGTAGTAACGACGAAAAACTTATTTCAGTCATAATAGTAAAGTGTTATTTAGAAACAATAGTCAAAAGAATTGAAATCTAAATTACCACAAATTCATTGTTGAAAAAATCACTGATACCAATAGTATTAGTATATGTTGTTGCGGGATTTTGATAAGAGGAAACCTAATGCCCTGCTTGAGCATCGATGCTATATGTTATGTTAAACTACAATTGAAATATATTTCTTCGGGTATTTCTTTATATTCTCTCACGAGGCATTAATATACATTGCAGATTGTCGAGTTCAACATTTCATCCAGTCTACTCAATATTGGGGAAATCAAAATCTTTAAGCGCTGGCCCGCGAAAACATGATGTGTGGCTCGCGCAGTCTAATGTACTTTCTAAAAGTATTTGTGGTTATTACGTTATTTTGTATGGAAGTTTTGTTTTTGTGAAACGTGGAAAAATAAAAAATATAATGTAAAACCCTGTATCTCAAGCCATTGGCTTTTAGAAAATAGGAAATCTAAAATAATTTTGAAATAAATAACATTTGTATTAATAATGTCCATTATGGAAAAAAGAAAAGTTAAAACAAGATATTTCCAAATTTACCACTTTTTTATATAAGTGAAAACAGAGTAAAGTTTTAAAATAATATAAACAAGTTTTAAAATCATATAAACATCTTTTAAAAATTGACAGCATATATACAACCACAAAATGTGTTTTTCATACTTAGCTTTAACAAAAACGATGACACGTTTTTAATAAGGAGATTTTTGGAAGAAGTCTGCTTTCATTTTATTAAATGTGGCTCGCAACATGATGTCCAACTGTTTAAGTGTATCAATGTGTTCAATACAATAATAGACAATAGAAAGTCTATCCACTAGAAGTGTTGGAAAAAATTGGCTAAAAAGATAACAGGATTGGGCTCGTTTTAAGATTAAGTTTCAAACCGGATGTGTTGGTTTATTTCAGAAAAAAACAATTTGTTCTTTTTGGTTTGAGAGAGACATTGGATTGGAATTTATGGGAATATTCTTACATACTTTGAAACAGTCGTAACGATATGTAATAAGTTGTTTTTAGATTAAGTAATTGAATGTGTTTCAAATTTGAACGAAATTACGATTGGCTGTTTCTCTTAATACCTTTGGAAGAACACCGAATATAGAACCATTTTTCGGTTTGGTTCACTGAAACCGGTTTATATTACACACCAAAACTATGGTTTCAGATACTTTTAACCATCCAGGTATACTAGAGTTGACCATACCGTGGATCCGCGTCTATATATATTCTGTCGCTTTTAGTGCAGGTATGTGTTCCATTGGCCCTCACATCGTGAGTTGAATGCGAATGGAGATAAGGCGTTGGTCAGTTGTTGGTGTGGGTATATCCAACGTACTACCAAGTTGCGGCAGCTTAATTACACCGTGAACTTGCGTGAGGACAGAGTGAACATGGGACCTCCACAGGGCATGCATGTTGTACGAGTTCAACTGGGGTCAAATGCCGCTGCAGTGGGGCGGAAGATATGCCAGGCCATTGGTGAGGGTTTCGTGACTACGCGGACAGTACTGCGGTAGTTTTTACAAGTTTAAGGACGGTGACGAAACACTCGAAGACGC
The DNA here is from genome assembly GCF_964235325.1 of Thermobia domestica. Lineage (NCBI taxonomy): Eukaryota > Metazoa > Arthropoda > Insecta > Zygentoma > Lepismatidae > Thermobia > Thermobia domestica. The sequence goes on along the minus strand of NC_137463.1, from coordinate 111,016,191 downwards.
ACCACGTGCCGGAAGACCAACACACGTACAAAATGATGATCTTCATTCATCAATTAAGGCGAAGAGTGGCCAGACGTGTGAGTAACTAGAACTAAAATTCAATGCGAGTGGAGAAACCATTCGGCTGTACCTCCATCAACTTGGGAAGCACTACAAGTTAGGTTGCTGAGTTCCACATAATTTGACTCCGGGCAAGAAGACAAAGGTATGGGTGTTGACATTGGATGAAAAGTGGGTCCCGTACGAAACTCCACGGCGCTGTCATCATTGGTTAGCATCCCACTAACCGATTCCGAAGCAGCCGAAACCAGCACTATACCAGAAGAAGGTCCTCTTGTGTGTTTGGTGGACTGCGGCATCGTGCATCGGGAGCTGCTACCAGCTGGTCAGAACATCAACGTAACTGTGTATTGTCAGCAGTTGAGCGTGTTCAAGGATAACTCGAAAACTCTGGAGCCAGCAGTTCTGAATCGCAAAGGGATCCTCCTGTTACAGGACAACGCTAAGCCCCATGTAGCTAGGATGATCTGGGACACCATATTACGCCTTAGATTGGAAATATTATTGCAGACGCCATACTCTCAACATTGCACCGTCTGATTATTACCTGTTCCATTCCTTGGATACTCACTTTAGAGGACGCCAGTTCAAATCCTTAGTAAAGGTACAAAATGCATGTGATACCTTCTTCGCTTCAGGGCCCACCAAGTTCTACAGCGATGGAATGCATGATCTTCCCGAACGTTGGCAGAAGGTTGTCGATACTGATGGGGACTATTTTTAATCTTTGAGGTACGTCTTAGGTCACATTCGATGTTCGAACGGTGGTGGATGAAAAGTGACAGAACTTTCTTGGTTATATTTATATATTAATATCTATATAACTAAAATGTAATGATTATGGTCTATCTCTTAATCAGAGATGCCCAACTTGGTTTTGAATCCATCAGGACACTTGCGCAATTGGGTATCATGTTACGAGCCACAATTAAAAATGAAAGCAGTGTCCTTCCAAAAATCTTATTAAAAACGTGTGAACGTTTTCGTAAAAGCTAAATATCAAAACTGAGATTTTTTAGTTGGAAATATACTCTCAATTTTAAAAGTTGTTAATATGAATTTAAAACATTACTCTGTTTGCACTTATATGGAAAGCTGGCAAATTTGAAAATATTCTTGTTTTAACTTTTATTTTCTCCATAATGGACATTATTAATACAAATCTTATTTATTTCAAAACTATTTTAGCTTTCTGTGGTTGTGAAAGCCAATACATTCAGTTTCATGTTGTTTACATTATAAATTTTCTTTCTCTATCTACATTTCACAAAAACCAACTTCCATACAAACTAACGTAATAAGCAAAAATTTTCTAAAAATTACATTTGACTGCGTGAGGCTGCATCACGTCTTTGCGGGCTAGTAGCTAGAAAATTTGATTTCCCCAATATCGACTAATTGGATAAAGCACTGAACTCGACAATCTGCAATGTATATTAATACCTCGTTGAAGAATATAATTATAAAGAAATACCCGAAAAGATATAGTAAACTGTAGTTTAACATAACATATAGCCTTGATACCGAAGAAGGCAGTAAATGCTGTAAAATGACTAATACTACTCCTATCACTGATTTTCCAACAATATACTTGTGACAATTTAGATTTGAATTTTCTTCACTATTATTTCCACGTAACACGTTACTATTTTACTATGACCGAAACAAGAGTTTTTCGTAGTTATTATATCATTGGAATCATGAAAGCGTGAAATTTGCTAAATACACTTCACATCGAGATTTTTTCCCTTAATTAACAGCAGTGTCTTACTGTGTATTTCAGATGTAAAGCATCATGGGCAATAGCCAATGGTGCGCGATATTCCGAGCGGTGTTGCCGGATCATGGACTCCCCTTTCCCTTCTCGCTCTTCCTCCAGTTGAGATTATGACACATACATTTGCAACATTATTCGCAATGTAAATATACTATTCCAGCAAACTCAAGTATTTTGACTGTGCATCCTAGAAGTATATATAGCAATTAAGTTACTTACCTATTAACTTTTCCAGTGGATATGCTAAACACTCGTCTTTAACACTACTTTCACTATCGTCTATGTCAGTTAACTTAATATTTCGTCATTGTCTGAATCTGAGTGTTGTAAATTTATTATCATGGGCTAAAAAAAAATGTAAACACAAAAAATAATTCTTCGAGACTGATTTCGTAGCACTTTATTTTTTTAAAAAGAAGGCTCCGCACTTGTACTCGGTTTGCTTAAAGACATTGTCAACTATAATTTTGAAGAAGAAACGAACTACCACGAAAGAAAGTAACCCAGACACTGATGAATTCTGTTTATGCTAGAAGAGAACTTACGTTCCAACACAACTAGTACCTTTGTTTCCTTCTCAGTTTTCATAACAAATAACTTTCTTGGGCTTGGTCTAGGTCACACAAAAACAATCCGTCTGATTCCTTAGCAAGTCCATATGATCGAGTTTGTTTTGGGTTACGATAATTTACGACACCATTCAGACGCCTGGTGCTTTTGAATCCCTGCTGGAGGAGGAAAGAGGGAATAAATGGTCGCATATATGTAAGGTAGTGAAACGTGAAGAAAGAAAAAAAAAACATACTGCGTTTTTTCTGTCGAGTAAGGAAGAATTTATCCCGAAGTAAATTTCAAAACAATATTACGAACTTCCCATACTTTGTTCTTAGGATGTTAGGCATATTTTATATATATATATATATATATATATATATATATATATATATATATATATATATATATATATATATATATATATATATAAATGAATCAGATTCCAAAGGCGTGTAGCCACGGGGGAAAAGGGGGCCCTGTCTTTCCAAACTATTTCCAACTCCAAAATGACGTTCGTGGTATGTGTTTAATAAACTTATTTAATAGTTAATGCAAATGAGGGACGTTTATAATAAAAAATGAAAATTAAAAAAAAAATCAAACATCATCAATACGGTTTCTGTACCTAATTAAAACAACTAAAATTAACCATATGCTTTATATTCTCATTTCCCAAACTGGGAGCACACCGTATGAACTCTCTATTAGATTATTGCATAATAATATCTGAGTTGATATTTTTTCGAGTTTTTTTTTCCTTTACTGTTTTAACACATATAAATACAAAGTCAGATAAACAGACTGCTATAAACAGCATTTGCTTTCTTATGAATAGGTTATTGATTCATCTACAATCCAGTTTTCAACTCAGTACTGTCAACATCCGTCTTTTGATAAGGTAACATCGTGAAAATATAACATGTGTATAGTATGTATGGTGAGTTAAAATGCTTTCATATTCTGAAAGAGATCATTTGTTCTCTTTTAAATGTGTGAAAAGCTTTCCTCCCCCTGAAAGTAATGTTCCCCTAGAACAACCTGCTGGTTACAGCCATGATTATTCTGTAATAAAAGTTGAGATATATTTCCAAATTGAAGAAAAATCCACTGGAAATTAGACGCGGGACTCATCGCTGGTTTTACTAATTGTTTTATATGGAAACCTTTAAAAGCGTGTATCATAACAACCAGTTGACATAAAAAGATGTAGTTTTCACGTATGTGTTCGTAATTCTTTTCTCTACTTCGTAAAGTGAGCAGTTGATATGCTAATACAATATTTCTAATAAGCGCCTCTGGTATTGTCAAGATTCGCAGTAGCGCGAGAAGTCAGCGTGCAGGACTGCTTGTCGCGAATTGTCAACACCGCTCAAAGCCAATTGGACACCGCGTGAAGCCAACTCAAGGCCATGCAGCTTATCATTTGAAATCTGTTATAGAGTAGTGGATTAAACGTTCATTTTACCTGCTGGTGGTCCTGGGTTCAATTCCCGCTGAGTAATTAAAGGTTATTTTTATCATTTGCAATATTGTTACTTCCAATGTGAAATAACATGAAAAATATTCAATTTCTCTTGGTCTTAGTATTGAGACGACTTCCTTTAATGCACTTGCAATAAAAAGATGAACTACCAAACACGACTACAAGATGACAACAGAATTATCAACCTAGATTCATACTGTCTGGGAACGTAAAATGTTTAGCGAACAATTGATGAATGCGTAAGGTACATTGTTAACTTGGATCAAAAGTATAATTATTTACTACATTCGTATGTAAATTTTCTTAAAATACCAATATAATACCTAAATAATTTTACTTCTTTCAAAGAAAGGGCGTTACTATGTATCGTGATGAAGACAACAAATCTTACTCATTTTATTATGAGCATGACTTAACTTTACTATCATCATCAGTGTTATGCCATATTGACAGGTCTTTACAGGAAACAAATCTTCATTCATTTCTATTCTCAGATTTAGATTTTGCTAAAAATCAGAATTTTCGATCTTCGTATCGTTCAGGAGCTGACACCTTCTTCCCTCTCTTTTTCCTTCCAAAGTATCTCCTATAAATCAATTCCTCATTAGACAGTGTCGTAACGAATTTATTTTGAATGTTACTATCAACGGACGAATTTTTCTGTCTTTATTCATTCTCCTAAGAACTTCTTTATTTCTTATTTTCTCTTTCCACATCATTTTTCCATCCCACTGCATATCTAGGTCTAGAACCTTATTATAATGATTATAATTATAATTGTAGTGAAACATGTATGAAAGTACAGTAATGGGGTATAACTGTCAAGCATTCAATTATAACAGTGCTTGAAACACTTAGAGTCCATTCTTATAGTCACTTTGCCAGAGGTGGTGTTTGTTAAATATGTCGTGGTAACTGTTTGTGTGAATATTTACCTTTTATTTCATTAACGATGATAATTGCATTTCCAATAGCAAAACAACACGTTTCGTATGGGGCGCGTTTCCCCTATGAGTTTTCACCCTGTCCCTAAACAAGCAACTTCAAAATGGAACTGCCTGACTAGTATATCATACAACACACGGTGGCCCAAAGGTAGGTATACGGACCACAATTGATCGAGTATGACATTATTTATGAAGATAATAAATTTATTTGCTTTGGTTGGTTCCGAGCTTAACGTATAAGTGTAAATAGTATAAGAATAGATAAGGAGGAAACTAAGTCAAGACCTGGATTTACAACAATAAGTAAATGATATAAAATGTCATGACCAATCAGTACGGGACTCTATACCTACGTTTGGGTCACTCTGTATTTACAACGTACGAAAAGTTAATCTTATTGTTCCGTTTGTTAATACATACCTTTGTAGAGAAGTAAAATTTTAACGAGAGTGAGTGGGTGGAAGATAAGAATTTTAACGAGAAAGTCCTAGGATTATTTTTGCTTACACCCATTATTTTCGAAAAAACTGCAGCTGATAATTACTGGCTGAATGTCGGATGACCAGTTTATATTCTTAATGGTTGTCTTAAACTTTTCATTCACATGTTATGTCACAGGAGAGATATGTTGTTTCTTACTTGTGGAAAGTTCGTATTCCTTTTCATTAGTAAATTATCGATTGATTTAAAAATTCATATCGGACGATATTTACGAAGCTACGAAGAGTAACGGAATTTCATCATAAAGCTGGGAGCAAAACTCTTCATTTTACATTAAACGATTGATATCTCTATTCGTCATAGTAAAGTGAACAAAGTTACCTTCATTTCAGTGAATGCACTTTATCTCAAATATAATAATATTAATTTGTCGGTATTGTATAAATAATTGGTTTCAAATATTTTGCAGTATAAATGTATTTTATTAGGTATAAAATTCGTTTGGGGTATAACTTTCTAATTACATACTTATTTGGATTTATTTTAGTCTAATTTCACACCCATCCAAGTGTCGCTGACAATTCTAGAGGTTTTAAACAGAGAATGCTTATAAGTATTTGTTTCGGAACTAAAAATAGAAAAACAAAGAATACAGTATAGGCAATAAGTTCCATTTTTTAACACCAAAGAATTACATTTAAATTTACGTGTGTAACACATATTACAGTTTTAATTAGTTCATCATATCTTCGTGTTTTAAAAGTAAGTTGAAAACGTCTTAAACCGAGTTTCGACACCTCGATCTTTAAGTTGGAGATGTTCTTTGGAAGATTTAGTGCCTCAAGACGCTCTGCTAATGTCAGCACAGGTCTTTCTTGCATCTAATATCTAAATAAAGGAAGAGGAATAAATATAGCAATTCCCTCTTCACAGATCTGTGGGAATAGAAATAGACACAAAGTTCATGTTTGTACTAAGGTTTTTAGGTTTTTCTGAACCCCACTAACGACGCCCTTGTATGGATAATGTATAACTACAAATACGTTCCCAATATAATAACAGTTATAGTGATTAATATTACGCGATTTATGCAGAATACTTTATCATATCACTACTTGGCAGAAGTTACTTTTCTAATTTAACCGAGTCAATATAAAATACCTTTTAACCGAGAATTAAAAGAAACTGAAAGCTTAATGCATCATTCTTTTTGACCAAAGTTACTGAGTAAGTGGGTGAAAATATGTTGCCAATTTTCGGGGTAACTAAGCAAAGTATGATTTAATCGGTTACTACTCGGTTATTAGTAACCCACAAGATTTCTTTAAAAGGGTTGTTCTAACAGAGACTTCGCTACTTTAACTATTTTAACCTTCATTCGGAAAGCGAAACGAGTCTCTGTTATGTTTTTTTCATCAACCATTTTTTTGCTCTTTCTCTCTCCGATCTTCATTTCATGAAGACAACTTTCAAATTCGGTGACTTCGCCAGTAGTAGGAGATTAGCCGAGGTGTTATATGTGTTGCTCTGGTAATCCTAAATTCTTCTGTTAAAATCTACTCCAGAGCAACTTAACTCTTTTGCTGCCACTTTGGTTTCAGCACCCCAACCTAATGTGCCACCTACTTTGGAAAATTCAGCCTTTTTCCAACAAACTAGCAACATCTAGCGGAAACCAAGCACACTACAGAAAATGACAGGCCAACACTGTGTGCCAACAAAGGAGAGGTCTGCACGGGCTGGAATTTTTAACCCAGGCCTGGCCCGGCCCGTTAATTTATAATGTGATGCCCAACCCGAGTCCGAAATAGGCTTTGTCCTTTAAGTCCGAGCCCGGCCCAAGCTCGTGTGATAATCAAATGTGCTCCGAAATAAGCACGAATTACAGGAAGTTAATAAGTAACGCAAAATCGTAATTTTAGTTATAACAATTAGAGGTTTAATTTTGCAGTGATTACATGATTTACATGAATTTTGAAGCTTGCATGATTCAGAGAGTATAACGAAATAAAGCTTATGATTTGCACTTGCTAACTGTATGAATTCTCTAAAGAAGATGGTCATTTATACAAATTCTGTCTCCCATAGCCTCGGTGCCTATACGTGTGACGTCAAACTAAATATTTTATTTCATTTATATAAATTCTCATCAAATGCCCAACTTGAAATGAATAATCCAAATATTTAAAACAATAACAACATGTGAAAATTCTTATGCAAATTGATGTGTACTGAACTCACTCTGATAATCCTCAAGGCAGTCATTGTCGACTGCTGTAAAGAAAAAGGATGTAATCCACACTGGCAGCTCAAACTTTCAATCACAGATAAGCTAAATATGTTAATTTCTGTTGCTTTTAGTTTTTCTCTCCAATACTACACAGTTAGCTTTACTCTCAATTACAAAATAATAATGAGATTTTTAATGTGGGGGGTCTCAAGCTAAAAATTTAGATGTGCTTTAAAAGTTCTCCAGGAAGAATGGTCCCATAGATATTGCTGTACAATATATTTACAAAATTAGACCCGATAAAACCCGATAAATATGGTTGTATATTTAAAAATTTACGGCCTGAACCCGAAGTGATTTATGCTTCGTAGGTCCGGGCCCAAGCCCATACAAACCTCTACGCCAAAGTGTAAAAGCTCTATACCTGCGTCCTACTTTACAGAGAATGTCTAGAATAAGAACTACCTCTTGACGCCAAAGGGCGTCAATTGCACAAAGCAATAGGTATGAATGACGTCATATGCGTGAAGGGGCAGCGAACGAGTTAAATCTATTTTGTCCTTACATAGTGAATGTTCTTACATAGTACATGTTCTTACATTCTCTTTGCTCAAAGTTCTCCATCTAGAGTTGAGATGCAATAATCACTCACATATTAACCAGGATAAAGAGAGAGTAAAAATGGATCTTATTGAAATGTTATCAGGAACATTCATCCACATTCATATTTGTTTGTTTTAGTTCATGTGTATTTATTCTTCTATTCGAAATTGTAGTTCTCATTTATTTAGAATGTAGCCTGGGATGCCAAGGATATACATTTTTACTATTGGTACTATTGAAGCATATGATATATTTTATATTGTTGCAATAATTTTCACAGATTGCATATCTTGTTTCTACTTTCTTAGATTATCCTTTGCTTCTTTTTCGATTGTGTTTTCCAAATACGCTGTAAACCAATAACATAACACCGAAAAATATTATTGTTAGTTTAATGTGTAAATGTCACATAATAATAATAATAATAATAATAATAATAATAATAATAATAATAATAATAATAATAATAATAATAATAATAATAATAATAATAATAATACATTTTTAAAAAATTGAAACAATGAAGTTTTATGGGATTCAAATCATTCCGCACGGCATGATATTTTTTTCATACTTTTGCTCGTGTGTATACATTACTTTGAAGTTGTGAGTTGGGTATTTACAACTGTAATTGTATAAGGGCAAATTTGGGGTTCCCCACCTACAAGTGGAGTTTGTATGTTATGTCTTAATTAAACTTGTTAAACATTTACAGCAAATGAAGATCGTTCGTACTTGAATATAAAATGAAAATATTGAAAAGAAAAAGCGAATAGATAAATATATATCAATAAACCACATCAACACATTAAAATAATTAAAACAACTGAAATTAATCATCTGTTTTATTACTCTCATTTGCCTAACTAGATGCATACAGTTACCGACTCATCATTATAGTATTTCTTACATTAATTTAATTTGACCCTCTTGTTCTAAATATATGCGGTGGCAGCAAAATGTGATTTGTACAGGCGAGTGAATTTTTACCTTATGAATCAAATCAATGCAAGGATGGGAAAATATTGAAAATCACTTTCGATCATTTTTGCTTTTCGGCTTGATAGTTTGTCACACCGATATCTATGTGCTGGAAAAAAATTAATAACGGTCTAACTTCAGAAATCACTATTTAACAGCACTTCCATTAGCAATTTTTGATTCCGTATGTCTTAGTTTATTGGTACATTTTCTACAACATTTGCTTCTTCAAATATCGTCCATGTTTCAATAAGGTAACACACTGTAAATATAATAATAATAATAATAATAATAATAATAATAATAATAATAATAATAATAATAATAATAATAATAATAATAATAATAAAACGCATGTGTGGAATGCTGTATGCAACGGAGTTTCAGATGTTTATGCCCTCTTGAGCGAGATATTATAGAAAAATAAACAATTTCTATATTAAGACACATAAGCGGCTCGGGGAAACATAATGATATGTCACAGTTTCTAATTTTCGAGTAAACTGGGAAAATAAGTTCAGGATTCCCATGCAATTCAATGCAATGACATATATCAAACAAATTTCCCGTGGCATCTACAGTTACTTTTCCGAAACTAAACTACCTACACATTGTTTAATCCCAACCTCTTCCACATAATAACTCAATTTAACCGGAAATGACCATTATCATTATGTTCGCCAGAGTCGCTCATATACATACAATGGCGTATTTGGGATTTTGTTTCTGGGGCTATGCACAACACGGCTGGCATAATATATTTTAATTTATGCATAATTAAAGTTTTAATGGCAAGAATTGCAGACGGGTGAATCTTATGTGATACGATACACATAAAAATTTAGCAGTGAATATAACCTTTTATTCTATTCATAGAAGAAAAAGGAAACATCCTCTTGGCCTACCTAATTTCCCAGGCTACTTATTTCCCGCCTCTTGATTTTCTTTAATTCAAACATTTACCCTTCTTTATAACTCGGTGTAAATATTCTTTTGCTATAATAACTTAAGTCCCATTATGTTAGTATCCGTGCAAGTTGGTGTGGAACAGCAGTTTCGCTTATCAGCCCCTCTTAGTTTTGGTGTTACTGACGACAGCCGACTTGAATCACAACTAACAACGATGGAAAGTATGATAGGAGAAATGAAAGGAAGTTTTTACATGGAATGAAATTTGGCTACACTGAGAAAGAAAATTGTATGTGGCGTACGTAAAATCGTATGTTACATTTGTAAATCCTATAGTTTTTGCACTTAATGTACAGCAAACGTATAATTGAAAATGCATGTTTTACAATACTTTCTGTATAAGTGTACCATCTGTACGTACTTTTCGTATGAAACAATATAGGCGGTCAGGATCTCACATACAAATGGACATATATAACATAAATAGCTGACGAATTTAACATACATATATGTATGTAATATAAGGAACACTGTTAGATATCACATCCTGCAACATGATGTAATATCTAAGGGCAGTGACTATGTAGCATACGGATAACGTATGTTCCGTACTGATTTCTGCAGTAACCAAGAGGACTCCGTATATTTGTACAATATACCGCTGTCTGGAGAACGGATTTTTCTCAGTGTAATATATACAGTATTATTTCTTAGCAAATAGCATAAGAAAATGGAAAGTCAATGAAATTTTTAGAAATGTTAAGAAGGATTATTGTTGTACGTGGAATGCGAAAAACAAACAAAATTATTTGGGGGGCTTGAGCCAGATAGCCCCCTAAATACGCCACTGTATATATTTAAGAATCATGAGTATCCTAAAAAAATGTCAGATTGAGTGTTTGAATTCTCTCTTGATCAAATTCTGCATATGCTACTGTGTTTGTAATATGTATTCATATGTGACGAGTTATTAATGTTTTGATATTCTCAAATAAGTTTAACGTTTGTTTGTAATATGTAAACGCCTGCTTCATGAAAAAGTCATAGCTGCCTTTAAGTAAAGTTTGCTGGCTTTGCCCCTTATGAGAGTACAATTACGAATATTATTACTATTACTTATGCTTCTGCATGTTAAAGAACAAGTACGTTTAACCTACGTTTACCCAGTGTTTTATCCAGTCCCCTCGGTTTTGGGTGGGAATTTGAAGTTCTAGGAGGGAGCCCATTAAAAATGTGGAAAGTAACCATGTACCTTATGCAACCCATACCTTTATATACTGTGTGCAAAGAAACTGTCTATATACAGAGAACTGTATCTTTGTTCTTCACTGCTACATAAAGCTTCTCCATATACAAGAATTAGAAAAATATTACTACAGTGAAACCTCCCTTAACGGACACCTCTATAATACGTACAGATTTTTTTGTCCCAGCAAAAATATATGTTCTCTTACGGAACAAAACCCTCCCTTTTACGGACACTCTCAGATACGGACGCGGACAGTCCTTTTCCCCCCAAACGTTTGAATAACCTCTTCATAACGGACAGGAATTGTTCTCGGTTCTGCGATATATTACAGTATACAGAAAAGTGTTTTCCCCATAAGTGTATCTCTCATGAGTCCAGACCTGGTGAACCATGAAACAGAACAGCTGAACTTGAATTTTTTTCCGCAATAAACTGGTTTCTGGTGGAAATCCTAGAAAATTTTCAAGAAAATTTTCAATAAGGAATAACACTCATGCACGGTTAGTCGTAAGGTCAGGAATTCTGTGCGAAAGATCTTCCCTTCCCTAACAAATTTAATCCTTTTCGTCTGGACCTTGCATCTTTACCGACAATTTCATAGATAACAAAACAAACATTGTTTGTTTTACAATAACATTTTCAACGAGCAATGTTACCTCTCTTACTTTTTTGGAAAAGAAACATTTTTCTTTTACTCATAATATTGGAACAAGTCGGGGTTGGAGTTTTCCAAGCTTCCTTTTTCATTTTCTCTAAAAGGATATTCTTTGTGATTGGGCCTGGGTCAATAAATATTATATATGCACCCCCAATAGCTTGCCTTTTCATCCTTTGTGTCAAGGAAGATGCAGCGCCAGTACACAAACACACACACATGTTTCTTCTGCAATCGTACTGAGGATTTTTAGAGGACACTTGCTAATGAGTTTTATTACCGTTGTAGAGGAAAAAGCATGCCTTTTTCGTTAAACATTGAACAGCAATAATAGGCTATGATTTAATAGAAAGGAATTTCTCCTTCATCCCTCCCAGTAATTCAAATGTGTACTAAATAAGTATTTTTATATTGAATTTTACGTATTTACGCCCATACATAATGTATTTACTGTAATTACTGCATACAATTACCCTTATGAGAAATTAAATTTCTGTAACCTCTCTATAACGGACACCTCTCAGTAACGGACAAAACTTCATGTCCCATTGGTGTCCGCTATTGAGAGGTTTCACTGTAATAATATTTTTATTCGATAAAGATTCATACTTATTCAATTATTAAAATATTAAGACTAATCTAAAAGGTTGTTACCTTTTCATGAATTAAATATTTAAATACACATTTTTAATAAACCAACATATTTTACATTTTAAGTTTTAAAAGAAGGCAGTGCAATTCTTCTCGGGAAGCATTATAATATGTCATCCAGATTTTTTTATAACATTTCTTATATGGAAAAGTTCTAGTTCATGAGGACCTTCCATGGACATTGACACAAGTAAACTTAAGTGCTGTGGTGTAAGCAGGGCCGGATTAAGGGGGAACTATAGCCCCGGGCCTCCAGGTGAACAGTGGCCTCTGCTCTGCTCAAAATCTCAACTGGCTGTCTAAAAAACAATCATGAAGATACAATCATCATCATAAAATAAGATATTGCCAAAAATATGAAACACATTCCCTTAACTTTCGTACTATATTTTCATAGAAATGTATTAGGTGAAGTCATCAGGGGCCATATATCTTTTCTAGCCCCAGACCTCCAGATGAGTTAATCCAGCCCTGGGTTAAGTTGTTGTCTTAATTTAGTACAAATTCGTACCATACTTGAGAATGATTCCTTAACTTTGCAGGTACATATAGGACACACACTTAATAAGGCAGCTAGATGTCGTAGTGTAGGAAAACCGTCCCCAAGATCATTCACTTGAAGTTTACATAAGATATCACTCAACTTTATATTCCTCTCTGGATACCTCTTTAAAATTGAATGAAAACACCTATATTCAGGTACGTACTCTTTAAAATTCAAAGAAAAAAATCACATAAAGATTTAAGTTCTTGTATTGCATTATCCATAGGCATAATGTCACCACAGTTGAATACTTGGGACGATAAAGAAATTTTGTCAATGGTATCCCCAAATGTTATATCAAAATTTTCTACCAACGCTATCACATATGGCCGCACAACTTCATTATGGAGCTTATCATAGTGTTCAAAATCTGCTTCCAGAAATTCGTACAGACTTTCTTCCATCACTTTCTTGTGATATTTATGATATGCTTCCAAATAAGTCGTAAATCACTCATAATATCCTTTAGATGAGTGGTTCTTACTGACACTTTCATCGGTAAATCACTAACATTGTAAGAGTAAGTTTTTCGGGCTGTAAAATTAGAGTCAAAATTGAATCAGTCATTTCGAAAAGGCCATATATCCACCAAAGTAAATTTTTGAGGGGAAAGAAAATACTTTGGATTTCAAACTCGACGTGTACAATGGCATCGATGATATTGAGGCAATAGTGTAGGATATGTAACATAGTGTGACCACACAATTGGACTTTTCACAGGGGATGCGCGTTTCTTCTCGTACGTCTCGAATTTGCACTAAAATAAAAATGTGGTGGGGATGGGCATATGGCCTTTTCGCAATGACTGATTCAATTGGTTTCAACACTCCCTATATAGCGAACAATGAGACCGTTAGCTTTTTGTTCTGGACTATTAACAATCCCCCTTCCTCTGATGACAAATCCCCGCAATCTGTATGTATTTCTTGTAGAATTACTACGATTGCTGCCAAACAACCAACAAGGGCCTTAACAGCTCGAAAGTGAGACGTTCAACAACTGTCTCCTACCCTCACAAGCTCCAGATTGGGATCATTCACGAAATCTGTACTGTTTTTAACTTTGTATGTGTTTTCAGTAAGAACTTCCATAGGATGTTGAAAGTCGAAAAAAAGCTTTTCGCAATCTTTTATTTTTATCGCTACATTAGCTGCGGCTATTTAATAAGTGACTTCTACAATGAACATAATGTGCTTATGAAAGTACCATCAGAATCTTTTGGAAGTGGTTTATCTTTATAATATATACTACATTCTGAACAAAGAGCATTACCATTGCATAGTGGCGAACGCCATGTGTGAGTTTTTTTTCTTCTTTAAATACGACAACGTTCTAATCGAATAAATTTTGGATAATTTAAATAACTCTATTATAAAGCAATATAACACTCCAAGTATTACACCTCAAAAAGTAGAAATACATAGGGTTGCCATATATCCGTATTTTGTACGGACTGTTCGTATTTTTGGGTCCGTATCCATATCGTATATACAAAGCATGAAATAGGGGAATATCCGTATTGACAGTTTTTGAAGTTTCCTTAAAATTTCCGAGTCGGGCATTGCTAAGGGGAAAAAGAATTGTTTTCATCATATAACTTATATTTTAGTTACTGTTAATAAAGTAGGTTATCTTTTTTTTTAACACTTTCAATCCTAGGGTTATTTAAATTGGCAAAGTCCTGTGTCCTGGAGAAAATAAGGGTTACTTTTAAAAATCATATCTTCTTAAGTTTTTACTCTAAACGGTTGAAACTTTCAGAAATAAAAGAAAAAGTGCCAATCTACTAGAAAATACGTTTCTGAACAAGAACTATTTGAAAAATCATTACAAACAATAACTTTGTTTATTGGAAAGTAATAATGGTGGAGTTTATGAATGATAATGATATACCTTCTTTAGTTCTCTTTCTACAATGACTGAAAGGCATTCTTGGATCAGATTCGCCAATAGATAATTTACAAAGCACTCAAAATTACTTTCTCAAATAAAAGAGCATACAAAATTCATTTCTGGTTGGTATTTTAAATTTTAAATGGACGTGTCGTTCCCGAACGACAGTCGGATTTAACGTAAGTTTACAGCCTGTCGTTCCGGAACTACAGTAGGACTGAAAGTGTTAAAAGTGTCTCATTTTTCCATTCCAGGGTTATGTTGGTTAGATTTAATATACGAATTTAATATCATGATTTATTATATTTGTATAGTGAAAAAAAATATAAAACAAGTTAGTTTCCAATAGTGTTTTAAGTATTACAGTAAACAATTGTGCGATAACCTTAAAAAGTTGATTTTTAAGTAAGAAAGTTCAAAATATTTGTTCTGAATTTGGGCACTGTATCTTTGATGGGTCGTCATTTTAAGGCTTGTCCGTATTTTGGATCAAAAAATTATGGGAACCCTACAAATACACCACATTAAAACCCTATCAATACATTGATTTTTTTCTGTCATTGCTTCGTGTTGGTACATATTGCGTAGTGTTCAGCCTCTCAGGAAAAATCGAATTTTGCAGAGAATTTTAGCAAGCGCTTTCTCGAAATGACAAGTGAACAGGGAAATATAAAAATGGTACCATGAAAAAAGTGACTTTTTCCGGAATATGAAAATGGACATCGACTGAAAACTCACAAATTGGAAAAAAATAAACTACGTTAAATTTGAAACAAAAAAATATATAGAGGAAGTGTGGGTATAGTGGACCCGGGCAGGTAAAGTGGACCCCCTGTTTTTCTCCGGAATAAATAAGGACAACGAATTGATAATACTATCGCAAGTGTCACTCTCGTCCCCAGTCATCTACGTAAACTTTCAGTAAGGAGGCCATTGAAGTCGAGTCAGGAGATATTATTATGTTTGAAGAAGATTCTAACATTTCTCAAATGTATGTTTGTTTAAGGTTTTCCTCTTATAATCTGTACATGTACGATTATATAAACAATGTTGTATCACGAATGAAATACCCTGTATGTTACATTAGCTTGGTGTGACCTTAAAATGAATACCATGTAACTTATTCAAGAAACATGTAACATGTTTGTGTTACATACTATTTATTACATAAATAACGTAAAGTTTATGAGGTTATTATCAGTGAGTGATGGCTATAGATTCTGATAGCATATGCCAACCTTCTACGCCATCAAACTCCGGATTATGAGATCCTCCTTCCCAAGTCTTGCTACCACCACCACCATGTCTTCCATATGCAACACGTGGTGGACGTGTCAGAGCTATGGGGTCTGCATGTGTTGTTACGTCCAGCCCTTTCAGACAAGAAGTTTTAGTAGCATCAACTAAACATTTAAAATCATCTCGTCGTTTAAATTTTGGACATGGTTCAGACGCGACGAAAGAAGCAAACACTCGTTCTACTCATGCGAATGATGATCAACCTGAGAGCAATGATGCCTCTTGCGTTCTTTGTGGTATAAAATTGAGCGAAGATTGTGGTGGTGAGAAGTGGGTCCAGTGCGTACATTGTTTTAGTGGTGGCATGAAACATGCACTGGATTAGATAATGTTGAGCATTATGTTTGTGATTTGTGTAAAGAATAGATATATTGTTCAGCTCGGGATAGCTAAGTAGTGCTCAAATAATTCTGAATTGTTAATTGTTCTGGCTTACAAGCGATTGAAGAGCGTGTAGTACATTTTTATTTTAGTTAATGTTCGTTATATATATATATATATATATATATATATATATATATATATATATATATATATATATATATATATATATATATATATATATATATATATATATATATATACTTACGTTCTGTGATCCGGGGGTCCACTTTATCCGACCATTTTGAAAATGAGCAAAACTCGCTTTTTTTTATTTAACAAGGAATAACTGAAAACTTAATACAACATAAGTGAAATTGTTGTGTTGAAACATTGTATATACAAGTAAACAAAGAATTGTTTTCTTCTAACAGTATTCAACACGTGTATATTGACAAATTTCTATTTAAAAGTAAAAATGGGGGTCCAAATTACCGGCACTTCCTCTCTCTCTCTCTCTCTCTCTCTCTCTCTCTCTCTATATATATATATATATATATATATATATATCGGGTGTTGCAAAATAAGTGTTACAACTCTTGGGAGGTGACTCCTGCCACTGAGACAAGAAAAAAAGTCCTCTTCAACTTTCTGCTATCGGACATAGTTTCAGATCTACAAGGTGCCGAAAGCGTGGGAAAATGACTTTCGGACGCCAATAGTTCGGAAACTATTCAACATAAAGAGGGCGGGTAAAAAATTCACTGTAGAAGTCATACCTGCTTTATTGAATTTTGCATGTGTCACAATCCTACCGTGCACGCGCAAGGGATTCCCCAAAGGAACGTAGGGAGTCCCGGATAATCTGTCAAATGAAACTTCGTCTAAATGGATATGAATTGATAGGCTTTCTACCAGGTAACAATAATTCGTTTGTCTTAAGTCGATATCTGGAAGAAATACAAAATGGCGGACACCTTTATGCCCGTTGTGTGTGGTTGCATAATCGCCAGGTACGGATGCTGGCCAACAATGACGTTCTGAGTATTAATTGTGGCAAATTTGTACTCAAATGCTCTAGAAAAACATCTGGAGTGTCGGTAGAGCATAACAGATGAAGCAGGGTGATTCACATGTGTGGAAACACTTAACGAAAAATGCCCAGAAATGCACTCATACTCAGTAAACGTGAGTTCAAAGCGTCGGAAATGTAAGGATTAGCGTCAAGAACATGAATGCCATTGCCAATTCACCAATAATATTCCCTCAAACCGATGCAATATGATGTGCACTGTTGCATACCAATAAGGATGCAATAACTGAGGCCAAGTTCAAATTGTGCAATGAACTCACATAGAAACTGGGTAAACTAAATGAATGTCACTAGTGGGATCGCATGATCTATATTGAAATGTTGCCAATGTGTGTGTTGATATCAACATGCAGCTAATGGACAAATGTCAACATGTCGCACTACTGCTGGGACACCATCTCACGTGCGAAAACTAGGAAAATAACGTTGTACATTCTGCTATTACATCTGGTGCACCTTTTGGTAGAATGTAACTAGAACACGATTGTATCAATGTCCCTCTTTCTTTGGGACATTGTCCCAATGTCGACACATATGAAAAGAAATCTCTTAATACATGGTTCAAATTCTGATAGAGGGTGAAAATAAGAAACTTGTATAATGTCCCACGTCTTCTGAGACATGACGTACTCGAAATAAAGGAAAATACCTCCAGAAATTCGTATCTTACACACAGTGCACATGCCAAGACAAAGAAAATGAACCGATTTGGCACATTTAACACTACAGCTGGAACACCATACATATGGAAAATAAAACGACATGAGAAATAGGAAGAATCGTCTTAAAGCTCTGATTGTTTACAACTGTGTAGTAGGAGGAACAAAATGAAACACACAAGTATGTCGGGAGGATGTGCAAGAGGGCTTGCCAAACAAAGTGGGTACTCCTCAAAGAAACGAATACAGAGAAAGTGAGGCTCCTTCGAACCTCAGGGCTAGAGCGCTCGCTTTTGCACGCGTGGTCGCAGTTTCCAATCCTACTGGGAGCCCACGGCCTCAGATTCAAGACCCGAGTAGTTATTTTCCTATTTTTCGCACGTGGGACGATGTCCCAGCAGTAGTGGGACATGTTGACATTTGTACATTAGCTACATGTTGACATTTGTACATTAGCTACATGTTGATATCAACACAAACATTGGCAACATTTCAATATCGATCATGCGATCCCACTAGTGACATTCATTTAGTTTACCCAGTTTTTACTGAGTCCATTGCACAATTTGAACTTGGTCTCAGTTGCTGCATCCTTATTGGTATGCAACGGTGCACATCATATTGCATCGGTTTGAGGGAATATTATTGGTGAATTGACAATGGCTTTCATGTTCTTGACGCTAATCCTTACATTTCCGACGCTTTGAACTCACGTTTGCTGAGTATGAGTGCATTTCTGGGCATTTTTCGTTAAGTGTTTCCACACATGTGAATCACCCTGCTTCATCTGTTATGCTCTACCGACACTCCAGATGTTTTTCTAGAGCATTTGAGTACAAATTTGCCACAATTAATACTCAGAACGTCATTGTTGGCCAGCATCCGTACCTGGCGATTATGCAACCACACACAACGGGCATAAAGGTGTCCGCCATTTTGTATTTCTTCCAGATATCGACTTAATACAAACGAATTATTGTTATCTGGTAGAAAGCCTATCAATTCATATCCATTTAGACGAAGTTTCATTTGGCAGATTATCCGGGACTCCCTACGTTCCTTTGGGGAATCCCTTGCGCGTGCACGGTAGGATTGTGACACATGCAAAATTCAATAAAGCAGGTATGACTTCTACAGTGAATTTTTTACCCGCCCTCTTTATGTTGAATAGTTTCCGAACTATTGGCGTCCGAAAGTCATTTTCCCACGCTTTCGGCACCTTGTAGATCTGAAACTATGTCCGATAGCAGAAAGTTGAAGAGGACTTTTTTTCTTGTCTCAGTGGCAGGAGTCACCTCCCAAGAGTTGTAACACTTATTTTGCAACACCCGATATATATATATATATATATATATATATATATATATATATATATATATATATATATATATATATATATACCTATATCTTCAAAACTTTTGGGGGGGGATTCTACAAATTTGGGGGGAAATTTTCCCTTCCTAAAATACCTGGATAAAACACTGGTTTAACTATGGACCGAAATCAACTAAAGGCGCAATATTATAAGATCTGGACCAACTGTGACCAACACAAACAAAGCAGAATGTGGTACTTGAACTAAAACTGTTAATGCAGTACGAGTTAGTCACCTCAATAGAACAATGGTGTAATTGGTCCATGTTTTTGTTGTTTGTTGAACTAAGAACTAGAGAAAAGGAAAGGAAATGCGTTGCAAACCTTTTTCACGATAAAGGCAACGGCATCGTGGCTGAGAAGGGCGTGCGTCTCGACGCAAACCGCGTTTCAAAATACCATTCCACGTGGTCAGCTGATGAACTTGGCAACGTTGATCGGTGCTTAAAATGCCGATGGCCTCCTGCATTGCGTCGCGCTGTCTTTGTTTCTGCTTTGAAATGCTCTGATAGACGAATGAATTCAACTAATACGTTGTCCAGAGGTCTTTTCTCAGAAATACTCGCATTTTACGCAGGTATCTTGAAAAGAAAAATAGTAAATTAAAAGTACTACGTCCCAACATCTTGTTTTCTCCTACAGTCTAACTATAACATACTACGCATTATATCTTCCAAAACAGGGAAGCATTATGTGAGATAAGGCTTTTGATTTTTCATCTACGCGCCAATTACTTAAAACGTTACCAAAAGTCGAAAACCTCATTTAATCTTTACAGGACTTGCACATCCAGTCTTGGGCTTGCTCGGAAGACTCTTGCAATTCTTGCTTTAAGAAATCGTATGCTTTTTATAAGAAAATTTTACACTGAAAGTAAAAGGTAATAAAACCATGCATTCCATTGCCTGTCTTAATGCGTCAATAGTAACCGAAATATATATATACAGGGTGGGCCATTTTAATTAATCCACGAAAATATCTGAAAAATGATAAAACATAGAAGAAATGTTTCAAGTACACGTTATATACCTATATTGCTAAGGGGGAAACCCAATTCCGCCAAAAGTACCCCTCCCCGCCCCCCTTAAATGGGGGTAACGGGGGGTAACTTTGAAATGTCAAATGGGAACATGGGTCGAGTAATACCTCGTTCGAAAGGTCTTGGAAAACTAAGTAACACTGTACCAAAAGATGTTCCATATTGTGCACCGGTTTCAAAATGGCCGCCATAATATGGTTCGGAATCTCCAGTACCCGTAGTGTGAAAACCATGGAAGGTAAATGAATGGAACAAAATTGAAATACGTAAATATCATAGGGCATATCGAATGATGTAATCCCTGTGATCCCTTCCGCCAAGTTGCGGAGCTGAATTTGGATTTGAACGGCCGGAAGTGTCACTGTTCATCTTAGCGACCCCGAAAACTATCGATTCGACACTAATATCGCTTATTTTCAATACTTTTTATATATCTCCTCCCTCCTCCAAGTTGTGGAGCTGAATTTTGATTTAAATGGCATCGGAAGTGTCATTGTTCATTTCAGCGAACCCGAAAATTGTGGATTCGACACTAATATGTAATTTTCCCCTCTCCACTTCCCTCAAGTTGCACCTACAAAGTAAAATTATAAAATCCATCCCGAACCTCATCTATGTTGAAAATTTTATCAAGGTCGGGCTGGTGATTCAAGAGTTATTAAGCTAGGAACATAGTCACTTTCATTTTGATTGTAATAGATAATCTGTCGCACTAAAAAAAATGTTTTTGTTTACATACAGGATTTTGTACATAAAGTTTATATAAGTGTCTATATTAAAATATTAAATAATAGTAATTATATGTTTTAGTACATGAGTATTAGTGAAATTTGCCTACTGCTCTTTCTCTTAAGAAGTAATTTGGTTAAAATTAACAAAACTTCACAAGAGACCTATTTGTTGCAACAGAACACTTCATGTTGGTAGGCTTGTATGTAACTGTAATTAATGCATGTAACTGTATGTAACTGTAACTGTAACTTCTGTAATTAATGCACACCCACGAATAAAGGACATAACAGAAATAAGTGCAGACTGTTAATTTTCAACTACCTGAACCTGCGCTCTCTACACAGCGCATCATTCACATATGAGCATGAATCTCCTTGTCATTCCTCATATCTCTACATGTCCCTTTACAGATACAAGTGAAGAACGTCTTCATAAAATTCAGCAAAAGGTATCATAAAGGGAAAATTTTTTCGACTATTTTTTTTCAATATCTCGCACCGTTTGCAAGATTTGAGCCCACTTGTGCTTGGAATTTCTAATTCATATATAACCAGTGTTTTCTTTCTTTTTGCATGCATTACGTAATATGTAAATAAATTACACACACAATTAATTATGTCAGTTATATACAGAGTTCATTAAGAAAACTCTCCAAACAATGAAGATTCATCTTAGACTGGAGAAATGATTATCCTTCGTTTTCTAATTTTTTGGCCATGAAACAAACACCTAAGAGATATACAACCCCTATATACAACTATGTGATATTGGAATATATAACTCGTAGGGTATGAAGCTTTACTTTTTAAAAAAATCAGTACCTCCAGTGTACCCCTAAAAATTTAATAAAGAAGTAATGGCCATGTTTTTTTAAAAAATATTTATTAGAACTGGACAATTTTCACAACATTTGGAATCGACCAATTAAAACGGCACGTTTCTAGCGCTTGTGGGTTCAACATCTCATTCTCGAAAGGACTGGAGACAAACATATAAACTTTCCTGTGAGGACAAACATATATGCGTAAATTTAGTATTTTAATACAGATAATAATTGGAATAGTTTTATTTTCGAGTGCAATATTTTAATATTTGCAATATTGAAACTTTTGAACTTATATTTTTCACGCGTTTGAAAAAAAAAAGTATATCATTGCTAGTAAAATTAACCTAATAAAAACATTTTTTATTTTTTCAATGTTTCCAATTTTTCGGAAAGAAATCGAAAAAGACGCTTTTTTTACCAACAGGTTCAAAATTTCCGGAAAGTTTACAACACTAGTTCAGACACATTTGTACTTCGCACAGCATTAAGCTCTAATGTTAGTTCGACGCAGTTCGCTGCCTGTCCTGTTGTACCAGTCTGCTCAGCCTACAACGTCTGACATATGTAATGAGGTGGGGGGGTGCCCAACACCTCGAACTTTGGACGTCGTTTCCCCTTGGTTTCGCCACTTGTTGAAGACACTCACCACAGCACTCCTCGAACACCTGACAAGTCCTGCAGTTTCCGAAATTCTCGTGCCGAGTGTTTCTGAATGAGTACTTAATTCAAAATAATATTAAAAATTATAGAAAGATTTTCGAGACATTCGAGTCGAGAAATACGTTTGTCTCGACTCGTCTCGAATTTTACAAAGTGTGTATCGACTCGAGTCGAGTCGAGATTCGAGAAAAGTCTCGACTCGTGCGCATCCCTACTCATTGTCTGATTTCGAATTTCTATATTGGAAAGTGATATGAAAGGACTGAATTTTGATTTATAGGCCTAAGGGGTCTTGAAAAGAATTTTTGCGAGTGGACTTGATTTTGAAGTTCCGCCACTGAATCTAAGATAAATTAAATACCGATTAAGGCACACGCTTTTGTTATTTGTTGTATATTAAACAAGTTCAACTAAAATTAATGAAAAATTATTTGAGAGCAACTATATCTCCATTGGCCATTGGTGGCGATTGAAAATGACATACTCAATGAAATGGATACGGATGCAATAATAAGAGATTCTGCAAACTGAAAGTCAGAAAAGTGTCTTTAAAACAGGAACTTTTCAGTGACAAAGAACACGAGAAATTAAGCTAATTATCACAGTCGTATTACTAGAAAATACTATGTAAATATGCTTTTAATGAAGCATAAGAGCATACCTTTTTGTCAAAATCAAACCTACACCCTCCATTCCAAAAGAAACCCAACTTTTGAAAACAAATAGTACCACTAGTGCCATCTGTTGTAATATTTTACCGGTAGATGGCGTAGTCCCTCATTGACAACTGGTATAAATGTCATGACATTTGGATGCACGGCAACAAAGTTATTGCGTTTCAACTGTCAGTGT
Organism: Thermobia domestica; assembly: GCF_964235325.1. Classification (NCBI taxonomy): domain Eukaryota; kingdom Metazoa; phylum Arthropoda; class Insecta; order Zygentoma; family Lepismatidae; genus Thermobia; species Thermobia domestica. The sequence goes on along the minus strand of NC_137463.1, from coordinate 110,992,358 downwards.
GTTGTGTACATCGGTCGGAAAATGAGTTACAAACAACGAGCTGCAATTGAGTTTTGTGTTAAACTGGGTAAAACGTTTAGTGAAACGCACCAAATGCTACAAAATGCATATGGTGATGAGTGTCTATCCCGTACGCAAGTTTACGAGTGGTTCAGGCGATTCAAATCGGGTAGAGAGACGCTGGATGATGACGAAAGACCAGGCCGTCCCAGAACCGGATTATCGGAAGAAAACATCGAAAAAGTGCGTGAATTCATCAAACATAACAAAAAATCGTCGGTGAAAGTTATTGAAATGGAATTAGGCATTCCTCAAACAACCGTATACCGCATTTTGACCGAAGTTTTGGGCCTTAAGAAGGTTAATTCGCGGTTTGTACCACACAAACTCACCGAAGACCAAAAAGTTGATCGAATTGCGCATTGCAAAGACATCGTTAAAAGTGCTCGGCAGGATCGAAACTTCTTGAAATCGATTGTAACTGGTGACGAGACGTGGTGTTTTGAATATGAGCCCGAAACAAAGCGGCAAAGTGCTGAATGGAGAGCGCCGGATGAAGGAACACCCAAAAAAAGTCGCTTGGTGAAGTCAAAAGTTAAGGTGATGCTGATTTGTTTTTACGATTCAAAAGGAATTATCCACAAAGAATTTGTTCAGCCCGGCCAGACAGTCACTGGAGAGTTTTACTTGGGCGTCATGAAGCGTTTGCTGGCAAAAATTCGTCGTATTCGGCCCGAATATCGCGAAATCGGCAGTTGGACTCTTTTGGACGATAATGCACCATCACATCGTTCGCGACTTGTAACTGAATTTTTGGTCAAAAATCACATTATTCGGTTGCATCATCCGCCCTATTCACCAGATCTCGCTCCGTGCGATTTCTATCTGTTCCCGAAACTGCATTTGGCGATGAAAGGAAAGTGGCACGCATCGATTGATGCCATTGAGAAGGCGACGACCGCCGTCCTAAAGATCATTTCAATAAAGGACATGGAGAAGTCTTTTGACAACTTGTTGGAGCGTGCAAATATGTGTATCGATGCAGAAGGGGAATACATTGATTAATAAAAATGATTTGTTCCAAAATGTACATTGCTTTTTTGTTTTTTTAAAACGTTCGGTTTCTTTTGGAATGGAGGGTGTATGTTAATGTTTTTAAGCTCAAGAGTTTTATTCTGTTTCGACTTTTATGTTTCAATGTACTGGTCAAAATACATCTTAGGTATATATCGTAGTTGTGTCTTGTGCCTATTTAATAAAAAATGCTATTAATTATTAAAATTGTAACTTTGTTCAGCATTCATGCACAATCAATTAGTTATAATTGCTCCATTTTTCGTTAATATTCACAGGAATACTACAGAATTGAAGAAATTTGCATTTGTAACATTGTTTGAAGAATGTTTGTCAATTACAACTTTCTACTCTTTTATTATGATTTAGGTAGGGGCACCGAAATACTGTTTGCTTACATTTAAGAAATGTCTAGAACCGACCCTGATTTCCATTCCATATTGTTTCCAGCGTTGACTATTTTCTGCATCATCTCCTGTAACCCTTCTTCGGTTCTAGCTATAATAACCGTATCAACTGCACACCTGATCTTGTTAATGATCTGCCCTCTAGTCTTGAAATCTCCAATTCCCATTATTATTTCCTTCATTAAACATTCACTGCAAATGTTGAATAACTGGAGCGACATACTACATCCTAGTCTGACTCCTTTTCTAATCTCCTCACTATTAGTTTCCCCCCAATTGACTCTGATTTCTTTAATTATTATCAGAAGTTTGGTCTAATTGACTCTGTCGAAAGCTTTTCGCCAGTCGATGAAGCACAAAGGCAACTACTCCTTTACGTCAAGAACTTGTTCTGATGAATTCTCATCAAGCCAAAAACATCTCTGGTGCCTTTTCCTTTCCGGAATCCAAATTGATCTTCCTCCAACATCTCTTCTATCTTACTTTCCAAGCTGCCTGTTCAGTATGAGCACAATAATCTTCCCAGTGTGAGAAATAAGGATAATTATTCTGCTTGTAATATAAGGATATGTCTTTGCTTGTTTTGCTCTACAGAACAAATACAAATACTCTTACACTGTAGAATTTTCTAGCGAGTATTAAATTTAAAAAAATTAAATAAACAAGCTGTAGGAACAAAAATTTCTATATAAGGCTTAAGATCTATTGCTTTACAACGATCCAATATATCCAAGGTAAAATCCAACACGGCCTCTTCTCTCCCATCAGACAGTTAGTTCAAAAACAGAAACTTTATCAGAAAGGCCTTAATTAGCTAATCTTCATATGAGAACATTCACCATAATAAAATATAAAAGCAAAATTCAAGTAAAAGTCGATCCGTAACTATCGGGATTATAATCTTAAATACCCTCAGTCAACATTTACACTCCAATTGTAGGGCAAATTTATACCGAATCCCAAGTTTATGCGTTGCACTTTAGTACAGGGAGAAAATAACACTGCTTTTATGCTATACGAGTTTTTACAACACATGCACATAAATATTTTAATCTCTGAAAGGAACTTCAGATGGATATCTTAAAGATAAAATATGTCCAAAATATCCAAAGTGGATTTGATTTCTTTATGCACTGAACTCGTCAATTAGTGAGAAACAACCTTACTTCGTTAGAAGCTTAAAACAACTGTGTGAGAACATTACCCCGAGACAGCCAACGGATTTCAGAGTGAAATAACTGCCCTGATCACTTTCCACTTTATTGCAAAGAACAGAAAATAATAAGCTGTTAAGAGGAGGGTCACTAATAAAAATTGATAAAGTTTACCTTCTCCTCAAGAACATTTTTCATTTTGGAGGATATAGTTAGGCGTGTAGTTAATTTAATTTATTAATCCAAACGAATATGGTGAACCAGTGCTGCTCTCCTATTAATACTTTAAGTTATTGATGTTGAGATCTGTATTGTACTTCGATCTTGGTTCACAATTTATTTCTTTTATCTTTTTATATTCTTCTCAATTGATTGAATGCTATCCTAGATGTGAGCAAGAACAAATATTCTAGGAGAAATTTGGTTAATTAAAAATATCCTGTTGACCCACTGTCAATCTCTCGCGGCTCCCTGGCTCTGCGGACCATACTGTATATTTGAAAATATTGCTGTACACTATCATATAATTGGGTGATACCAGAAGACCCGAGTGAGCCAGTAAATTCGTTTACCATGACCTTATTCATCTTTCAGAAAAATATTCATCGTGAACATCATGTGTCTAAAAGTAAGACTCATGTGTTTATATATATATACAGGGTGGTCCATTTTAATTAATCCACGGAAATATCTGAAAAATGATAAAACATAGAAGAATTTTTCGATTTTTCTGTCGGTATGCAACGGTACGGCATACTGGCACTTTTTAATGGTAGCGAAATATTTTCTTTTCTGTCTTAAAAATGGGTTGACAAGAAACTTTAAAAAAAAAATACCAAATAGTAAATGTATAGGTTTATTGAAAATCAGAGTTTTTTTGTTTGTTTGTTTTCGTTTTCCTTTTTCTCTTTCAGGAGAAAGAGCTGCAAATCTTTGTTCTTTCTTGAAGCCAGTTAATAATATTCAGGGATTTTTCCCTCCCTGGTATGTCCTCGAGTTTCCCTTTGTTCATTCCTTTTCGCACAGCAATATAAACCATAAGTACCCGGCTACTTGAGGCGATCGCAAAGCGTATTTATTGCTCATGCGTACGCTTGGAATACGCTGACCATGTATTTAAATGTAGATGGCTAATCACAAACGAGAAAGCAATAAAAACGCAGGAAAAACATCAGCTCGAGCGTATTTGGTGCATTTTGGAACAATAGACCGCCTGCTGTTTAAAAGATTTCAAAAGGAAGGAAAAAAAGCAAAGGCGTGTTGCCAGGCAAAGGGATTGTATCAAGAAACAGCTGTGGAAGATGGTTTGTGCAGAGTATTGGAACTCTGCTATTACACACCTGGACCTGACAAAAAGACCCGGAAACCCTGACTGGCTAACAGTATGATTTACAACTCTGGTGAAAGTAAAATCACTGAATAGCCACCCTGGCCGCTTTCGCTACAGGGGATAACGTTTTCTCAAATAGCCTAAGGCTAAAGGCTCTGAACCGACCAGAAAAGACTGATGTCTCCTAACAAATTTGTCTGTCGCTAATTTAATGGCCAGTAGAGATGAAAAGTTAAGGAACGAATTCCTGAGATAAATAAAGCAATATGGCAAAAGTCAGATTCTCTCTCTCTTTCACAAATGGGCATTCAGTAAATGGAAATGTGTATTAAAGATGCAGCATTCATTTGCCTATACAAGCCGGCTACGAGTCTTTTGTTTTGGCCACGGGTGCAGTCCAAACTACCCTTTTCTCCTACCAATTTTACAATTTAGGATTTAGCTTCTTACGGGATGTGTAGCCTACCGAAGGACCACACAGGTGTTATCGAAACTATTGTGCTATTGTTTCTTTGTATGTTTTGGCAAGAAACTTCTTTGGATATCGAAGTGCGCTCACTTTTGTTACTTGCAGGCACATTAAGAAAAGCAATTTAGTAAACGAAGATTTCTGTCTAAAATCTTAGTTTTTTTCCCATTGAGAAGCAACTTCAACTCGTCGTCCGCTCTCGAGTTTGTGCTCAATTACAGGTGGAAAAGATTGAAGTTCCGGCCACAGCGGCTCAAGAGATCCTCTGAATCTGAACATTTTGCAAGCTGCTTCGGTTTTGGGGACACTAAAATGTCGTGGGATGAATTTTCAGCAATGAAGTATCTTTCATTTAGTCGTCGTGGCGTGTCATTCATTTGTTGCGCGGTGTGGCAGACAAGAAAGCTGTAAATATTTTCGAATTATGAAAATTTTAATTAAATCTTAAACGTACGTATAAGTGCGTAGTGTGTACAGGAACGTCGAGTAATTATCTCCAGATATGATAAAAATATAGTCGCTTTTTTAAAATTGCCAAGGACTGTGTGAGTGCATTTCTTATCCTATGAACCATGTTTTAAAATATTATGCTATCTTTTCGTAATCTACGTTGCTGTCTGGAATAGGCTATAAAACATGGATATTTCAACAGGCACGAACGCAGAGGGTGGAATTAGGGGTTCCGACAACCCCGAAATTCTGATTTTTGTGCTTTAGTCTAATTCTAGGGGCAAGTGTACAAATGTCAATATAGTTTATCCTCAAATTGAACTTGACCCCCCCGAATACCTTTGACCCTTCCGAAATAAATAGAGGGCGCGGTGTCTCAGTGGTAGAGCGTTCACCTCCGGTGCTTGCGGTCCCTGGTTCGATCCCAGCTAGCGCCGTGTGGACTTTGAGGTGGACAAACACCTCAATTGTGGTTTTCTTAGGATTCTCCCGTTTCCTTCCACTTTCTTCATTCCATCATTTCATACATTTCTCATTATCATCGTCTCCTTTAACATAACCAGCATATTCGTGGTACGTAAAACTTAAAGATTTCCTTTCATTTTTCTTCCGAAAAAATTGCTGCGTACGTGCTTATATTTCAATTAACTTTTATGAAAATGCTGTTCTACTCAAAAGTGTAGGGTTTGAAGTCTGAGCATTGGCAGCTAATTGTGCTATATATTGTGCTCATTATTATTATTATTATTATTATTATTATTATTATTATTATTATTATTATTATTATTATTATTACCCTGAAAGGTATGCAACAAACTTTCCAACTTTCTATCCACTGTGAACGTGAGGTCCAGCGTACCGGCACCTTTATTATTAAAAAAACACACTAAATATCTATCTATCCATCTATATATATATATATATATATATATATATATATATATATATATATATATATATATAGAGAGAGAGAGAGAGAGAGAGAGAGAGAGAGAGAGAGAGGGAGGGAGGGAGGGAGGGAGAAAGGAAGATATATACATGATCGAAAATGGAGGTTGAATCCATACTTTTCGGGGTCCCTGAGATGAACAGAAGATACCGTTTAAATCCACAAATTCAGTCCCATTAGTACTCCTAAGAGGGGACGGGAACAGGTAAAGGTAATTAAAATTACCGACATTAGTGTCGAATTAATAGTTTTGGGGCTCGATAAGTTCATTGGTGACTGTTTTGGTGCCCTTTATGTCCAAAATGAAACGTATTCTCCCCGTGCAAGCTATTCGGCTAGTCTGTAATAATAAGGAACGGAAGTTTCACATATTCAACCCTTTAATATATTTCTCGCTGCTCAAATTTACTCACTTGTGCAGTATATGTGTGCATGTGTAAATAAGATCATATCTCTTTTTGAGTTATTCGAAAAACATACAAATAATAAAGAGGGAGGATTTTACCAGAAATCAGAAAACTAAAAAAGTAAAATTAAAACCTGTTCCTTTAAGTATTCTTCCTGTTAACAAAATACATTGTATAATGCTGCAAACATGTTACAGAAAGTAAGATTTCTAGCATCAGACGAAGAAATAGTTTTCAAATTATATTTTCCGGTTTTTGTTAATATTTCCGAACAAATTATTTTTTATTAATGGCTTCAAAATTTTTGGAAATTTTACCGATCTCGATAAAATTTTCAACATAAATGAAGTTCGGGATGGTTTTTATTATTTCACTTTGAAGGTGCAACTTGAGGGAAGAGAAGAGGGGAAAATGACAGATATTAGTGTCGAATCGATAGTTTTCGGGGTCTCTAAGATGAACAGTGACATTTCCGGCCGTTTAAATCCAAATTCAGTCCCATTAGTACTCTTAGGGGTAGGGATGCGCACGAGACAAGTCGAGACAGGATTTTCCTGACAAAATTCGAGTCGTGTCATGGCTCTTCCAATAGAAAAATATACATTTTTCGAGTCGAGACATCACTTTTACAGCACATTTTCGAGACGAGACAGCCACAAATCTTGTCTCGTACGCATCCCTACTAAGGGGGAATGGTGACATGTAAAGATAATTGAAAGTTACGGACATTAATGTCGAATTCATAGTGTTTGGAGCTCCATAAGTTCATTGGTGACAATTTTAGTGCCCTTTGTGTCCAAAATGTATTGTATTCTCCCCGTGCGAAAAACGGGTATTCTGCTAGTCTGTAAAAATAACGAACGGAAGTTTCACATACTCAATCCTTTAATATATTTCTCGATGCTCAAATTTACTCACTTGTGCGGTATATGTGTGTATATGTAAATAAGACCATCTCTCTTTTTGAGTTCTTCGAAAAATATACGAAGAATAAAGAGGGATTTTACCAGAAATCAGAAAACTAAAAAATAGAATTAAATCTTGTTGCTTTAAGTATTTTTCCGTTAGCGAAATACATTGTATACATAGTAGGACGTCAAAAATTCTTTTTGCATTTTGTCTTAATATAACGCTAGCGATAAACAAATAATAGTGTGTCCGTCGACGTTGTGTGAAGTCAGTGTTTTTACAATTGTTGATTCGCACGTAATTGTTTGTCATACATATTTTTATTATTTTTATTTTTTCTTAGGCCTATAAGTTTTAAGTGTGACTTACAAGATCAGTGTAATTTAGTGTACGAGTAAGTTCTTCAGAAACATTAAATGTAAGTAGCCTTTCGTACGGTATTGTAATTACTGTATGTACTGATAACCACTGTATCGATAGAAGAACATATCGTACAGTATATGTAAGCCTAAATGGCATTTTCTTGGTCAGTTTCGAAAATCCGAACTACCTGTGGTCCCAATTAGTTCGGATTTTCAACTTCCTACTGTATATGCTGCAGACATGTTACAGCAAGTAGGGTGACTAGCATCAAACCAAGAAATAGTTTTTAAACTATATTTTCCTGTTTTTGCCAATATTTTCGGACAAATGATTTTTTCTAATGGATTCAAAATTTCCGGATATTTTACATAGAACAAGGAAGACATCTCTATAAAATATATGTTTGATTTAACATATTAACTAAAATGATTCTGGCCCTGTTACTTTAACACTTCCCTGCCATCAAGAGGGAACTTCATAAGATTGCTCAAGATAATTTTAATGCGTCTATACTAATCAAGATAACTAGGATTAGCTATATTTTAGTTTCTTTTGTGGCCATAACTCCGTTCTATCACGGTGCTAACTTTAAAATGTTTGGATGAGTTGTGAACAAAATTTCCCTATTCTAATTCAAGAAACATAAGTACTCAATTATCTTTAAACTAGTAAATACAAAATAGATTTAATTTTGAGAGCATAATATAATAAAATATTCGAAAATTTCAATTTTACCCAAATTTTCCGTTCTTTTATCAATTTAGGGAAAACCTAAAAAACTGTTTTTTTACCCAAAAGTTCCGTTTTTTCCCAGGTCTTCACAACACTAGTCTGAACACATAGTGCACCGAATACTCCTAACAATGAGCCTCCGCAGCCGACGACCCATTCATGTGCGAATGTTAACATCGGCACGATATCGGCAACTACGACTGAAATGAACACGTGACCATCGCCACTGGACCTTGGTATAGTAGCAGAGCGTTGCATTGTCTGATGAATCCCGATAACTTCTTCATCATGACGATGGGAGGGCGCGAATCCGTCGTATTCCAAGGGAACAGCTCCTTGACACCTGTACTGCGGGACGGAGACAAGCTGGCTGCGGCTAAATTATTATCTGGGGAACATACACGTGAGCATCCATGTGTCTAGTGGAGCTTGAGCAAGGCACCATGACGGCCGAGGCGTATCGCACACTGCTTGCAGACTACGCACACCCCTTCATGACGACCATGTTTCCCAACGGTAATAGCATTTTTCGAAAAGATAATGCACCATGTCACAAGGCCAGGAGTGTGATGGGGTGGTTCGAGGAGCGCAGAAGCGAGTTCCAAGTAATGTTCTGGCCCCCCAACTCGCCGGATCTGAACCCAATCGAACACATCTGGGATGTGATTGAACGTGACGTCAGAGCGCATCGCCCCCTCCCCGGAATTTACGGGAATTAGGTGACCTATGTGTGCATATGTGGTGTCAACTCTCTCCAGCGACCTACCAAGCATCATTGCGTGCAAGCCAAGACGTGTCGCTGTTGTTATCCGTGCCTAAGGTAGACATACTGACAATTAGGTAGGTAGTCATGTTGTTCTGGCTGATGTGCGCGTATATTTTAACTCGTATATTTTGTCTCGACTCGAATTCGAGTCGAGCCGAGACAGAAACATATTTTCGAGTCGAGACAACATTTTCTCGAGACGAGACAAGACAGGCTTAAATCTCGACTCGACTCGACTCGTGCGAATCCCTAACAATGAGTAACACAATATATGCACAAGTAGTGGCACACCCAAGATTTCTCTTTTGGGTCAGAAGATTTTTCGGAGTAGCCTACAAAAGGCAAATAATTTTGTATATTTGCTCCCTGAAATTGTGCTAATTTTCTTTAAAATTATAAGTTCTGGGAGATCTAGACTCTCAGAAAATTTCGGACGGTGCATCCTTGAAAACAAGTAAGTAATAATCAAAACACTACTTTGCATTAGGACTATTATCAAATGTTTAAAAATACTGCTCCATCTAAATTTAATACGACAGAACGGATTGATAATGATTGTTACACTGTTAAAATACAACGACCATATGTACGAGGTGCTACTCAAAAAATCGAGATTTTTTTTTTTTTAACCAGGGAAACAAGCAGCAGTATGATATTTCGCTGCTAGATGTTTTGAGGTACATGTATTAGCTACTGCACCACAAAGTTGTGTCGTCTTTGGCGCATTCAATTGTGAGTTGTAGTTGTGCGTGTAAGGACGTGTTTTAATGCTTCTGTTATTTGTCACATGACTGACGTTAAGGAACAACGCATTTGCATGAAGTTCTGTGTCAAGTTGAAGAAAACTGCAGCCAAAACCCACCACATGCTGAAAGAGGCATTTGGTGAGAGTGCACTGAGTTAAACAAGAACATTTGAGTGGTTCAAGCGTTTCAAAGAAGGCCGCAAATCTGTGGAAGATGACAAACATTATGCTCAACTGTTAACATGTACAACACCGGAAATGATCATGAGAGTGCGTGATGTGATTCGCGAAGACAGAAGGCAGACAATTCACGATATTTGTAACAGTCTTCGACTGTTGTACGGTATATTTCAACGAATTCTATCCGATGAACTGAACATGAAACGAATTCCAGCGAATTTTGTACCTCGCCTTTGCAGCATCGACAAAGAAAAAAAAAAAAAAAACAGGATTCAGGCGTGCATTGAACTGCAACAAAAAGTTCGAGAATGTCCAAACTTCTTATCCAGAGTCATTACAGGTGATTAATCTTGTGTCTATGGTTATGACCCGGAAAACGAAGCAGCAAACATCACAATGGAAGACGCCATCTTCTCCAAAGCAGAAAAAAGTCGACAAGTTCGCTGCAACATCAAGTCGATGCTGATCACTTTTTTCGACATTCGAGGAATTGTGTATAAGAAGTTTGTTCCACCTGGTCAGAATGTCAACGGGAAGTTTACTGCGAGGTTTTGAAGGGACTGAGGGAAGATGTGTGGCGCAACGGTCAGAGCAGTGGCAGACGAAAGACTGGTTGTTGCGCCATGACAACGAGCCAGTGCACACCTCACTAGTTGTGAGGGAATTCCTGACCAGAAACAACACGGCAACGGTTCCCCACCCTTCCTTTGCCACGTGCAACTTCTAGCTGTTCCCGAAGATGAAACTCGCGTTGAAAGGGCGACGTTTTGACTCCATTGAAGACATCCATGTGGAATCGCAACGAATCCTGAACACTCTTCGCCCTGCGGATTTCCAGAAGTGCTTCCAAAAGTGGGAACAACGCTGGGATCGTTGAATACATGCCGGACGGGACTACTTTGAAGGTGACGAAGGACATTAGGACGTAGGTATAGCTTTTTTTTTAATTTTTACAATGACATTCCCTGATATTTCGGGCAGCACCTCGTATAAGCTTCTGTGATTGATAGTGAGAATTCTGGGGAAAAATGCCGTACTTACAATCCTAATGACCTTTTGTTTACAGTTACCCTTTCGAGTTATATGTGCATATACTGCGTGAAAACTAATCGTATTCAAACAAATTTTAAAATTTAAATCAGACCCGTGACCAAAAATTCAGTTTTACACAGACTTAAAGAAAACAATATTTTTATGCCCAGGGGTGTGTGTAAGGAAATTTTGGGAGTGTTAGTGATGTGCAGAATACTCCCTGGACATAAGATCTCTTTTTACAACAGAAGTTGTAAACTTAAAAGAATAAATAAACTACTGCCGTATTAAGTTCAGAAAATATTTGCTTTTGCCCGGAAACTAAATACAAACTATTTATTTACTTGTTAGGCAGAGGCCATACCCTCCCTTGTGGAATCCATGGATGCAATATGTTGTTGTGTGTACTTGATAACTGAGAATAGCAGAACCATCTTAACGGTACCATAGGCACTTGGCCGGGGGCCCCGCAAGCATTGAGGGTCCCACGAACAGAATGACATGTATTAATTACATGTATTAGGAGTAAAATTTAGTCATAGGGACCACAACACACTTGTTTGCTCTGGGGCCTAATATAGTGTTAAAATAGCACTGGAGAGTAGATTACACTGAAGAGTAGAGTAGACGGCACTAGCACGGGGCGTGTTTGGGAGCAATCGGCCCAGTCGGCTAAAGGCTGGCCCTGCTCCTAGTACTGTTTAAGGTGGATCATTTGGTGTTCCCAGTGCTATGTTAAACGCTGCTTGAATAGTGTGGCGTTGCCAGATAGTGTCGACTGTTTACTGATTCCAGATAATAAAGGGAATAATCATCGAATTCTGCTTGGATACTTCCTAGAAAAATTAGTTTTCGATCCTTACCGCAATTCCGCTTCTCGAACTCCAACGCTAGAATCCAAGAATTTTCTTATTGTGACTACTACAATAAACGTATAAATTTGGCAACAACGCATTATGGTGTTTTGCGCAAGTTTCGTCTCAAAATCTATTTCCTTAAATGTAAATTAATATTTAAATAAAATATGAAACATAACACAAAAAACGGTCAAACAGCATATCTATTTTGTAATAAGATCTTTACTTTAAAATACTTTACACATACAAATAAACATTTCGTAAAACTGAGCACTTCTAGTAAGATCATACAGCAAGTGCAATCTTGTGTGCTCATTGTAAAACGAATCAAATATTTTCTTTTATTTGTTACATTTTTCGATATCAGGAGACACAACCAGATGAATCAGTGTCTTGTGCTGTAACTGAAACATTACTCTATCTCACAGTACAATATTTATAATATGTAACGTTTCATTGCGCAGTAGTTAAGGCAATGAGCTAAAATATGTACTGACTTCCAGGTGGTGATCCACCTTAAATAGCCCTTCCTTTGGCTATAAAAAAAACATTATTAGGTGAATAAATACACACTAATTTTACTGTATAATCTTGATCCATAAGTAATACAATAAAACAATTAATTTAAACAACGAAATGTGCAAATTGTACATACGACAGAAAAGACAATTCCTTTACAAACATCCAAGGGTACCTCGTTCCACTTACTGAGCAACTTTGTAACTTACAGGATGCCACCTACATTTACTGTGATGACAGTGGTGTAATGCTAGAATTTTTGGTAGGTATACGCTCAATCGTTTACAAACGTATAGCGTATACGCAAGACTACTTGGCGTATACTCACTCCAATATATACTCATTCTTTCGTAAATTTAAGGTGAATATACGATGGACTATAAAAATTTTAGGTGGGTATACGCCGTATACTCCCGTATACGTCCCATTACATCCCTGTGTGATGATTACTAAATTAATCCCTCATACTAAATTTATGATGATTATGATGATTAGTAAATTTAGTATGAGGGATTAATTCCGCTCTTTCCAAATACAGTTTCTCCCAGTCTCGTGGCAGTCAGCACGCCGTCGCACAGTGGTCGGAAACTTGGAAAAAGCGGACAAAAATAGTTTATTCCAAAATAATGGAAGTTGACGGATGTCTCTCTGCTATCGTTCTATACGTAATTGTCCTTTCTAAATCGATTGCAATACTGCGAAAGTGATTCAAAGAACCCCTGAATCAGTACGTGCAGTTATATATACAGGGTGGTTCAAAAGTGCGGAAAACCCTCGCATGAATGTCAAATACTGCAAAATATAACCAAAGGAACAATGCAGGGGAGTAATAAAGGTAAGGAGAAATTGGGGAGGACACAGAACAATGAAAGCCGCCATCTTAAAATCCACCATCGTAAATCATATTACGTACAGTTTATAAATTGAAAACATAATGTTGATGCCTTATGTGAATTGGAGATCGCTAGCCAGTACGAAGTTATGACGGATGTTAATATGCATCCAAGAAGCGGTTACAGTTTCAATGCGCTCTCCCTCTAATTATATGTGCAGCTAATAAAAAGGCGGTGTAAAACAAATGTATATTTTGCCTTAGGATACAAAATTAAAGTTCGCGGTTTTGCATTCACACCATCTTCGAAGAAACACTAATACTTACTGTACTGGAATGTAGTTCAGGATTACATTGTTTCGGTAAGATTAAAAGATTCAATATAGAATCTTCTTCTACTACTGCACTGACGTGTAATATACAGCAGCTCCACATAGCTGATAGTTTATGACTGCAATATGTATGAGCTTTCACTGCAACTTTTAATCACGGACGAAGAGTAAATTCAAATTACGTAGAAGACAATATGCCTTTTCCCTTTGTAAGGCTCAGATAGCGGATCTCGACTGCGATCACAACATTACTCATCACGCATTTACACTTAGATGGGGCTGAGTCCTTCAGCTGCACTTGGCTGCAGCTACTTCCAATGCTCAACCTTTGTACTACACATGGTCAACTCAATAAACCCTATTTTGCAGATAAGCAAGGATAAGCTTAGACCGTAGAGTTATTAACATCAGCGTATATGTAACTTTTCGGTAACACTAACAAATCTATCTTATAAATGATATGCCAATGGATAACAAATAAAACTCTTCAAACACACAATATTAAGAGTCCAATGTACTATCCAACCGCTTTCATGGACCTCAGAAACGATATAAATGGTTAAAACGTATCGTATGCTTTGGTTCATTTTACACTGATTTTTCGAGACCCGGGTTCGATTCCCGGAGGGAGCTCACGTGGTTCGGATTCCACGTTAATCAGTAGGTCCACGTCTCATATAGCCTCGCTGCTGAAAGGGACGCTAAACTAAAATCAACTCAACTCAACTCTACTGATTTTTCGGCATTTTTATTTGTTCATGTTTACATACTTTTTATGGACAGCGAAAATATTCCTATGTCCTGAAACTCATGGTCTGGAAGCAGGAGAGATACTTATAATCAAATATCAATGCCGATTTTATAGACGGCGAAGTTGACAAAATCGAGTTTTGACTGCTTTTTCGGAGTTTCCGACCACTGTGCGTCATGGCAGTCAGCACCTTGATATTTGCAATCAGAACCAGTCGTGGCAATCAGCACCAATAATTTGGCTGTGGCAGTCAGCACCCGTGGCAATCAGCACCAAACCATGGGATAATCGTAGGACGTTAAACTGAAAGATTTCATTTCATTTTCTAACACGTAAGAGCGCGTTTCCACAGGATATTCTCATGACTTTCGATTTTTCTATGTTTATTTCCATTCCATATAGTTTCCTAGTGTCAGTCATCTCCTGTAGTCCTTCTTCGGTTCTAGCTATAATAACCGTATCATCTGCATACTTAATCTTGTTCATGATCAGCCCTCCAAACTTGAAATCTCCAATTTCCATTAATGCTTTCTTTCTTAACCCTTTTAGGATTTATGGTATACTTTTATACCATGGTGTAGTATCGTCTTTGACCACTTATTCAGATTCTATAACAGGTATTTAAGCAGGGATTTTTTATTGGTCAAGTCAAGGATGGACCAAAAAATATCCCAGATGCGTTTGGGAACTGGATGGTCAAATTTGCGGCGCCTTTAGTTTTCAAGATTTCAGACTGAAACTTTGCATACGGATTGTGTGTGGCTTTGGGTATTTCTCAAATGTGTTTGAGATCCCTACATGTAACCGGGGCTGGGCTCGAGAGGTGCTAGTGTTCTGAGGGGGTTATTTTTTTTCAGAAAAAGTTCCAGTTTCTTCCGATATTTTCAATTCAGGTGTAAGATACGGACATGTGGGTGATACCGTTGAAAAGGATTCGTAATACTGAAGACAATGGCGTTTGAACCATAACTCTAACCCAAATAGCAATGACGCAGTAAATTTTTATAATATATATATATTTAGGTGTACAGGGACTAAATTTAGACTTTCAACAATTTTTTCAGCCCTTTGTTTTTAAGATACAAGATTTAAATTTTGCACACGTATTATGTACATAAAATTTTTTTAAAAAAATTCAGATGCCTACGTCAACCCAGGCTCGGGCCAGTGGGGCAAAATTTTCCGGGGAATTTTCAAAAAAACATTCCTGGCTTTTCCCGAATTTTCCGGTTCAGGTGTATGATACGGACATGTGACTGGACTGGTACTGTTGGAAATGGCTCTTTGTGCTTTTGAAGTATATATATATATATATGAAAAAATGGGTCACCTTCAGACTTTCAAAAATTTCTCCCGATCTCAGTTTTCAAGATACAAGATTGAAATTTTGCAGTTCTGCACACGTATTATGTACATAGCAGCGTATTGTTTTAGAAAAACTTCAGATCCCCACGTGAACCCAGGCTTGGGCCAGAGGGACGCAAAAAGTTCAATTTTTTTTTTTTTTTTGAAAAATCTCCCGGTTTTTGCAGATTTTCCCTTTTTTGGTGTATAATACGGACAAGCGAGTAGTACCGTTGAAAAGTATGCTCTATCCTGAAAAGAAAAGAAACGAGGTATGAACCATGATGCTATGATAAATAGTAACAACGCAGTAGCTGTTTGCGTGAAAGTATTTACCTCAAAAGGTGGAAATCATAAAAGGGTTAAACATTCATTTCAAGTGTTGAAAAATTAGGCAATATATTTTACACTGTTGTCTGACTTCACTTTCAATCTCCACACTATTGATTTCTCCTTCAACTTCACTCGTTGTCCTTTGTGCAGGTTGCGAATGAGTCGTCAATCTTTCCAGTTGATCTCGATTTCTTTAAATATTTTCAGAAATTTAGTGTAATTGATCCTATCGAAAGCCAGTCGATGAAGCACAAACACAACTGTTCCTTTATGTCAAGAACTCGTTCTGATATAATTCTCATCAGCCCAATAGGATCTCTGGTGCTTTTTCCTTTCCAGAATCCAAATTGATCTTTTTCCAACATCTCTTGTATGTTACTTTTCATCCGCCTGATGATGAAAACCTCAATTGAGAAAGAAAATAAGGTTGGATCTAAACAGATTCTTCTGCCATCTTTTATCATAAATTATTTCCGTAAGTTCTTACATTAAAATTATTATATTAAAAAAAAATCATTAACAACAAAACTAAGTGAAAGGTGAATAATTGTGTAAATTCAAATGAATATATCAAAAAAAAAAAAAAATGAATTTGAATATAAATTCCTTTGATGCTGCAGGTAAATAGCTACAGGCTAATGGTTATCGATCTGAGCCCAGACATTTACATAGTCAATAGCTTGCAATGTTTGGTTTATGTAGAATTTTGAATCGGACCCCATTGAGTGCTCAAAATGCAACTTCGTGGTGTTTTAGTACACATATGAGACTACAATCTGGACAATTTTGAAAAAAAAAAAAAAAAATTCACAGGGACATTTCTGTGCAAAATTCAAAGTTTATTTTGAATTTTGAAGTATTCTTTTATTGTACAGGTTTTTCAATATGGCACAATTTGTAGAGCAGTCTTTAAGCTTTTCAATGATGTTTGTTCCATGTCTCTAGTGTACATATTAAACATTTTATGACACTTTTGGTAATCACTGGGATGGAAAAAGTCCTTTTTTGAAATTTTTGAACACCCTGTATGGGGACACTTTCAGGAGGAGAGGAGTAATATTTGGAATTTTTTCATCACACACTGTAATAAAGCTGTGCACCAATTTTTACAAAAATCTAAGACGATCAGGTCAGATTTTGCCATTTCATTGATTGATTTCACATGGAATGCCCCGCCTACGAAAACTATATATCCAGATGGTTACAAATGACTTAAAGGGTTAAAATACTTTCTACTCTAAATGAGTATGCCCTAACGTTTTCACTTGCAAATAGCGTCATAGTATTTTTTTTTTTTTCATTAGCACTGTTGACATTTTCGTTGTTCAACTTCATTATTTCACAAACTCTCTGCGATGACTTGGCCCGTAACCTGATAAAATTAAGCTTGCTATCTATTATATAGGAGCAGTTTCATGCAAACACAACATTTGTGCACAAATCATTACAAAATATTTTGCACCACGTTCCTCGGTCCATACTACGAATTACTCACAAGGTTGCCAACTGTATAAAATCAAAGATAATACATTATTCCTATATTTAGTAACATAACAGGTTCACGTCTCGTATAGTCTCGCTCAATGCCGGACTGACCAAGTTGATGGTCCTTGGCAGTTGCAAAACATGATAAGTGTGAAAATCATATTTTATGTATTGAATAAATATGTAGTACAAAACAGATCGCAAAAAAGTTACAATAATACTGAGACGTAATCGTGAAGTTACTTTGACAGATTTTTACGCAATTCTTCACTTGATGAGACAATCCAATCAATTACTTTTTTCTTGTCTACATTCTGGAATAAATCTTTTTCTGTAAACATAAAAAAGTAAAGAAGACAAATGGTCTTGACTTATTGTAGATATTAGTCTAGTTTTTACAATTTTCAATTTAGAAAATGCAGTCTTACATGTGACTTGAGTGCTTGGGAGGGTAAAAACAAATTTTAAAGTAGTGTAGAAATTACTAAACAAATTCCACAACCTTTTTGACAGGAAGACTCAAGAAAGCATTTGCAATCGCGAAAATTCGACCAAGGCCTACAGGTCCTGCGCCTCGTGATCCTTCCGGGACCCCTTGGTCCCTTGGCGATCGCCAAGTAGCCAACGTGGTCAGTCCGGTACTGGCCTCGCTGCAGAACGGGACCCTAAACTCTCTCAACCAATCAGCTATTTTGCAGTATTGAAACTACCATAACTCTTCGCTACGTTCCGAGCTTAATTTTCTTCAGTTACTTTAGTACCTCCTGCCAGTCATACGTCGTCTTTATCATCCAATAATCCATTATTGTTTGCTTCATTTATTACTACAATTGTTATGTACTTGGTCAAGAATAATGTGAGAGCTCCATCGTAGCTAAGTGCTTGGCGTACGCGCCTTCCCTGTGGGAGACCTGGATTTGATTTCCGACGATAGCTCGTGTGGTTCGGACCCCACGTTAAGCTGTAGGTTCACATCTCATATAGCCTCGCAGCTGAAAGGGACGCTAAAATCAAATCTAATACAAAATTCCAAATAAAGAATAATAGATACCCAGACATTACTTAATACTTTTTTTTTTTTTTTGTGAGGACCTTAATCTCTAGGATGGTCCTGCATTCAGATCTGCAAAAAATGTTTTCTGGTGTTGACTCTTACTCCAACCTACAAACACCGTGTGCGTGGGTTTTCTCGGGGTTCTCCCGTTTCCTCCCACTTTCTTCATTCCACCATTTCATTCATTTCTCATCTTCACCGTCTCCTTTAGCCTAACCGGCATAATCGTGGGACGTAAAACTCAAAGATTTCATTTCATTTTCTTACTCCAACCTGATCGACTCATTAGCTGTTTTGTTAATTTACCCTGGGGAAGAAATTAATAACGTCTGACCATCAATCGACTTTCAACGAAGTGTTCATCGTAGATGTACAGGCAGCCTCCTTTAAAGATTACAACGTCCCTCAATGGGCCATCTTTTTTTTTAAAGTGAAGGGAGTGCATTACCATTTCTATAGAACAAGCTTCCTTTTAAGTTGTTTCGCAAAGCTTAATATTCGATTTCCCAGTGGCAGCCGGTGGATTGTAGTTTCGGGTGTTGCAGTACGAACGATCGGAGACACAAGATATAAACAGCATAATTTTAGATGCAAACGATGTGACATGTGAAATTAACTAAAATTCTGTTTTAAAAAAATAAAAAAATAATGCAAATCATTTTATCCGATTAATCTCCTTATTTAAGTAGTAAGTCTATTCTCTTTTCTTTGATTGGAGCAAATCTGTCTAATATATGCTGGTTGAACTCGGATATTCTTATTATAAGGTCTTTTTCGATGGAATGCATAACCAATTGTGATAACCTTTCTTGGGATATTCAATTCTTTGAAAATGTAATTTTTTGTGTGTAAAAACGCCTTTGTCCTTTTCCTGACGTTATATTACAGTTAATATTAATCTCAGACGCTTTGTAGATCCACTAAATATTTTTTCTAGATTATTGCGAACAATTCATTCTAGCAAACCCAGTTCCTAACAGTGATCAAAATTCCTCTGTAGCTTAGACTGAAGACAGTTTGTGGCAGAGATTAGTGTTATATATATAAAAGTAAATTGAACACACTTTATCCACAGTTTATCTACGAAAATTTAAAACAAATTGTGGAAATATATCTAGTGCAAACAACATTGCTGCCATAAGATGTCATGTGAATTTAAACCAATTATTGTTTTAACACTCTCCTGAATTATCTTAATTGCAAGTTTTTCCACAGTGGTGAGCTAGGAAAATTGCTTTTTTATAAGTTATTTACAGAAATCATGGCATATAATTCATTCAGAACTTGTAAGTTATTTACCGAATTAGAACACACACAATTCAAATAAATCTAATAACTAAAAACCAAAACAGCTAAATGAAAAAAAAAAAAAAGCTGATACTTGTAACGTTGTTTATGATTCTCTTGTATTACATATATTTGCCCACAGTTCGAGTAAGTCAACACGATTCGGTACTTTAATTTATACACTTAATTGCAAAAACTAACAATTGCATACCCTGGGAATTAGGTTCGTCAAATATATAGAACAACTAACTTTTATTCTCAAAACTCCATGAATAATAATTTTTTTTTGTTGTCATAGCAACACGAAAACAGCTCAACTTTCTCTAGTTATAATAACTACCATTACATGAACATCAATCTATCTCAACATATTTTCTACATTTTTTCTTCTTCTTCATAACATATTGTGCACTTTTAAGCATCGTTGCTCAAAATAGCTACAATTAAAAATGGAAGTAATTTATAGATCAGATATAAAATATCGTTGTATATATGTCTCCAGACAAGGACTTCTTAAATTGATTACAATTGAAGAAGAATCCTGAACCGTTACATATCTTACATACGTGGTTACCTTATTTTCCGAATAGCCCTCACATGTATAAAATATTATATATATATATATATATATATATATATATATATATATATATATATATATATATATATATATATATATATCAACAATAATCTTGCATTCATTTAATAATCTATTCCATTTTAATTTTATAATATTATCGACGAAGAGGACTTATTCAAAATACGATCCTTTTGCTGATTATTTAGGTCCTAAAATAGATTCTTTAAATCAATATCATCGGAGCTCATAGACAAATTAAAATAAAGTATATTGAAATATTATATAACTTATTTCTTCCATTTGGGCATAATTAAAATAATTATAAAAGATTTTGAAAACACAATATTGATAAGTGAAGCGAAATACAAAGAAATCATAATACTCAAAGTGAAACAAAACAAGACTTGATTAATATCATTAACCAAGAATAATACAAATAAAAAAATTATTATATTAAGAACTAGCAAAGTTTATGTGGGTTAGAATACAATATAGCATGTTTTATTTATTAAGACATAGTTAGCATAACTTTGATAGGCAATATTCATATTCATTTACATTAAGAACATGATTTATATTATCTGTATAGAATTCAAACAAAGTACGAATGACAAATGAAATCATTACGATATTTAAAGTGAAATAAAACAAAAATCAATTGAATATATTTTCTCGGACGCCACAACATTAGCTTGTTATATTACCAAAGAATTCGGTTAAGTTACATTGCACTCCACAATCTTGTATACAGTTCTGCCTATTATTATGAATTCCTCCAGATATTTGGTTTCTATTTTGAGAATTTCTGTCACCTATGAAATTGTTACGAAATCCATTTCGAGAAAAATTAGATGTACTGTTTACCTGATTTCTAAATGTTGTACCATTACTATTTCTATTTCTTCTGAAATTGGGTTCGGTTCCATTACCGGTATTATTGAATCTATCATTACTTCTTACATTAGGACTACATTCTTCACGCACATTAATATTTCGGATTGGAATAGGATTGAGTATAGCCCGCTCCCCGCAGTGATTTTTAACGAATCATAGTGATTCTAACGATTCATATTAGTTCATAATGAATCGGAATCACATGTTATCAAGATTTAAGATGTAAATCTTGTGGTAAGGAGGCTTTAGTATAAGTAGTAGTAGCGGTGGTGGTGGTAGTAGTAGTAGTAGTAGTTAGTAGTAGTTAGTAGCAATACTAGTGGTAGTAGTAGGAACGGGTTAGAAGCCCCGCAGGGGTTGGTTGGGTTCTGTTCTCGATATTAGTAGTAGTAGTAGTAGTAGTAGCAGCAGCAGTGGTAGTAGTAGTAATAATAATAGTAGTAGTAGTAGTAGTAGTAACTGTTCGTTCCGGTGACAGAACTGGAGGGAGCGGGCTATACACAAGCCTTGGAATATGATTGGCTTGGCTTCGGTAGTTATTAGTTTGGTTTCGATTAGTGTTACTTTGCACCATTGATTGATTTTCAAAATTTTGTGCTATCATTATTAGATGATCGAAATTAATGCAGAAATCAATATTTGCTGGAACCTAAAAGGTAACGATATCCGGTTCGATGCTGTGATTCGTGATTCCTGTTGGTATTGATTAATTAATTTCAACTCATTATATGCGGAAATCACAAAATCAGTAACATTCTTATCAATTTTGGGATCATACCGTCTGTTTCGAACCAAAGCGTATCGGTTTGCCAACATAAAATCATTTTCAAAATTGGAATGCAGTGCGTTCTTAAAATCTAAATAATTACGTAAACTCCCCCTGATCGCTTTGAACCAAACAGAACAGGGTGGTAGTAAAACGTGTGGTAAAATCTTAAGAAATTTAGACTTGTCTACCCCAATTAAGTCGCATTCTTCTTCGAACTTTCTAAAAATACACTTGCAGGTATGTTTTCTGACCTTCCACTAAATTTCGTTAAAGACCTTATTTCACTAAATCTGAAATAGTGATAATTATGAGACTGTTTCAAATGATTAGACTTTCCGTATTTGGTTTCCCGGCGGTGATGAATATGGTCTTCTTTCCCGCTGCTAGAAGCACTACCACCCCTCTTAGTACAACTTTCCGGTATATCACTTTCTTCCAAAGCTAGCCTGGGTTCATTCGGCCTATGTTCGCTATTGGTGATCTGATCAGGATTATCATTTAAGGTAATGACCCTTTTCTTGATAGTGTTTATTTCATCCTGTAATATTTTGATTTGGTTGCTATGCTCATTAACTTGGGTTTCAACCACTTCCACTGAACTTCGTATAATTGTAAATCTGTGCAAAAAATTTGTTCCATCCTACAGTCTGTTCGTTCCAGTTTAGTGTTCATTTGCTGCGTAATTTGTTCAAATTTGCTATCCGTTTGTTGAAACCTAATATCCATCTGTTGTTTTTGCTGTGTCAGTTGCTCAAATTTAGTATTCATTTGCTGGGTAATTTGTTCAAATTTGCTATCCATTTGCTGAAACCTAGTATCCATCTGTTGTGTTTGTTGAGTCAGTTGCTCAAATTTAGTATCCATTTGCTGGGTAATTTGTTCAAATTTGCTATCCATTTGCTGTGACAAGGATTGACCTAGCTGTTTTATAAGGTCAGTCACATTCGTTGATGCATTCGGTCCTGGTGTTCTAACATCACCAACTTCATCATTATTACTTTCGACTCTGGGTAAATCCATTTTAATATTCCTATAAATTTTCCTTTTACTTCTTAATAAAGTGTACTCCGTGTTGACGGTTATTTATGAGATTGCTTACTTTACTTCACACAAATCTCAAGGTTCCTTGGCGGAAAACACCATCTATATTATGTAACGTTATTTATGATTCCCTTGTGTTACATATATTTGCCCACAGTTCGAGTAAGTTAACACGATTCGGTACTTTAATTTATACACTTAATTGCAAAAACTAACAATTGTATACCTTGGAAATTAGGTTCGTCAAATATATAGAACAACTAACTTTTATTCTCAAAACTCCATGAATAGTAATCTTTTTGTTGTCATAGGAACACGAAAACAGCTAACCAAGGTATATAAAATAACAGGTAGACCCAGTTCGCGATTAGCGTTCTGATTGGCTCCCTATCCGTGACGTCATGTGGAGGTATTGGTGAAGATTTTTTTCGCTTGCCTGCTTGTTTCACTTCGCGCTTTACTCGTAAAACTGGATTCAAAACATAATTATGAACTTCCTTGTCTTTCCAAATACAAATAATGAACTTTTTCTACTTACAGATGACACAATATAATTTAATAAATAAATAAATACCGTCAATAATGATTAATTATCTATACAAATAAAAATGATTATAATGTTTGCTCGCTAATTTATCCTAGACTTTTGGACCGATTTTTATAATTTTTAGTACATGAGTTGACCTGACTAAGATTTTTATCACATTATTTTGATTAAAGGGTGAATCCTAAGGGGGTAGAAAAGCTTCAAAATTTTTGCCTAAAGTACAGTATCTCACGAGCCTATCAAGTTAGAAAGATGAAACTCGGTATATAAACTCCTCATTAAACTTAAAGAAAAACATGTCCCATTCCTTGAAAATTTCCGTTTTAAGGGGAAGAAGAACCATTTTCTATAAAAATCATTGTAAGAATAATTGACTGCTAACTCCTCCTCGACCAATTTAAACTACCAAGTATTATTGGTACTTTAATACACCCAGGCCTTACTTAGGATCTTATCATTTTTCGTCTCGGGGGTGAGAAGAGATAGGAAGGAGACGACAAATAATCGAAAACAAACGAAATTGGTGTCCAATCCATAATTTTCGGGGTCACTGAAATGAATAGTGACCCTCCCGATACCGTTTAAATCAAAATTCATCCTCCTTGGGCGTGAGGAAGGTGTAACATTATAGATTTTTGTCATTACACTTTCATTGAAACGTGGATTCTAAGAGGAGAAGGAGTTCAAATAGTTTTCATGAGAGCATTTCAGGTAGTAAAATACATAAAGCAACATAATTCAAAGTATTCAGAGATTCCGGGTATGTAATAACAAATTAGGTTAGGTTGTGTTAGGATAGGTTAGGTTACGTTACAAATCTAATGTACCCTAACATAACCGAACCTAACCTAACTTAATTGGGTTACATTAAGTTAGGTTAGGTTAGAAATCTAACCTAACCTATTGTATTTAGTGTGTCTTAATCAAACTGCCAGATATCGTCACTGCAAAATATTTCCTTTACTTTACTAATATTTGTTTATTACTCAATACAACACACTTTACATTATATATTACAGATTACAAGTTGCATAGATATCTATAGAGTGGTATACATACATAAAAGAACCACCTTCACAGGGGAAAATTTGCAGTTATTTGTCCTACACTTTACCTTTCGATTTCTTGGAATTTAGTTTTCGTGGCTTAACTTGCTCTGTCGGTCAGCCCTTCTATTACCCACTATTAGCTAAGAATAATGGTAAGAGTGCACTTAGAGCAGAACAAATGATTTTATCACACGATGTGGCATTGGAGAAGGAATAAAATCAATGTAATTTGTACGTGATAAGTACGGTTCGTTTAGAGAAGATTAGACTAGGTTAGATTTTGTTTGTAATAGGTTCCTATGAATGTTCTGCTCAAAGTGCACTTTGAGCACTTTGCCAGAATAATGATTCAGATACTCAAAAAACTTAAGAATATTATTTAAACTAAAGAATATATGATAGTATACATTTATATTCTCGTTAGTACCCCATTCCACTTCGCTTTACGTACATAAACTCCTTAAGTTTCAGGCACTCAGAAACAAATGTCAATAAAAGTAAAATAAATTATTGCTGTTACACATTTGTTTTTCAATTTGTCTAGCGTCTAGTTTATTTTTCCCCATGCCAGTTTGGTATCAATAGTAATGAAGGGACAGCGTCAGATCTTGAACATTACTTTTGCGGGAAACCTAGAAGCTCATTTTTCAAACCCTTTGATAATCTTATGGTTAAAAGTGAGCAGAACATATTCGTGCGTAATCCATATTAAGTGTCTTTTTTCTTACAGCGGTAAATCTATCTTCTTCGAAGTTCATCATTTTTAGGGAATCGATGGAACATTATTTCATTTGTATTGCTCCGCGATACCTCCACGTGACGTCACCGGCCTCAAAGTATCCTGGGAAAAATGTGAGCAGAGAAACTGAATCAAGAGTCCCCTGAGCTCAACTATCTCTAGTTATAATAACTACCATTACATGAACATCAATCTATCTCAACATATTTTCTACATTTTTCTTTTTTATAACATATTGTGCACTTTTAAGCACCGTTGCCCAAAATAGCTACAATTAAAAATGGAAGTAATTTATAGATCAGATATAAAATATCGTTGTATACGAAAGTCAAAACACCTGATTCAAAAGTAGTATATAAATCGCGACTGTCATATACATACCAACACACACACATGCGTAAAAGAAAAACTACGTTCTAAATCATCCGTCTTGGTTGTAAGCAATGCAAGCTGAACACAGTATATTTGCACATAAGGCGAAACAATGCTTATCAAAGTCATACGTTCTGGAAAGCAAACTCTGAAACCCGCCAGATGTAGGGTGTAACAGAAGCCGAAAGTCAGTGAACGTCAAAACAAAGAGCATTGCCAGTTCTACAGCCAGATATGTATGCTGGGAGGGGTAAAAAGTATTTGGGGGGGTCCAATACGTCTATGTAATATCGAACCTGTCTTATTCTACACCCGAAAAGACGATAAGTAATTTTTAATTACTGTCACCTATAATTTTAGAAAAAATGATAGAACGATTATTTTTATAAGAAAAGAAAAAGTAGATGGTGAGGCGTAAAATAAAATATTCAGCCTACATCAATCATTTCTCTGTTAAACAAGTATAGTTCGTTAAGAAAATCTGCAAATGTTTGTCGAGTTTTGAAATTTTTGGGAGGACCGAATCTGGTGAATCCCTCTCGTGGCTGCGCCCCTGAGCATTGCTAACTAATCCCAAATTCAATGTGGAGATTCCCATCATACACTTTTATGTGGAAAGTTATCAAGAGGATAAAATACATTTATTTTATAAAAGAAATATGTATATATTAAAATACTATTCAAAAGGGGAGGGGGTTCTATATATTGACTTATTAATATTTGGTTCACATATTACTGTACAAGAAGCCTTCATTATCTACTGTATATAAGCTAAGAATTAACTTGTAAATGCGTGTTTACTTTCATTTGTTTTCTACCCTATTACATATTTTCTTTCTTATTTTGTAATTTTCCGATTACTTTTTTTTTAATTGTCACTATATTGATTTGCTTGAGTATAGTCCCGTAATTTAAAAATATGAATGCATAAAAATAAATTCCATTTGTAATTGATGGTGAAATAAACTTCAGAAATCTCATTTAGCGCGAAAAACCTTCTCGTTCACTGGAAACCGTGCCGCGTTGTTGCAGAAGCACTGCAACAACCAGAGCCTTTAACTTCTAAGATAGGGAAAAGGAGACTTAACATTTGCTCCAATTGACGCGCTGTAGAAATTTGGTCGTTGTATGCTCGCTGCAACGCAATATAAATTAGATACTCTATAACGGGTTGTGTTTCGCTTTTTAAAACGGATTAAAGAATTTTACAGTTATAGAAGTAAAAAAAAAATGTTATTTAAAGTATATACGGGAGTATTAGAAAATATTTTTTCTACTCTTTACTACTACTGATAATAATATTTTTTTCTCGAAATACTTTGGTCGTTGCGCAACACTGCAACACTATCATTAGCCGCCACTGCGATTTTCTATTCTTTCTTTCTAGGTTTCATATAAACAGAGAGGTCGATCGGCTTCCATATAGACTGGGAAGTATTCACTCACCTATAATGTTACGCCCTTCCATCACCGGTTACGATCTATGTGACGATCACTGCTCCAAGATCGCCCGACAGCGTACATTCCACTAGAGAAGAATTTTGCAGGTGTACACGGAATATTTTATTCTACTCTTAATCGGAAATCTTATAAAAAGGGCATTGTTTTAGAATTCTATACGTTCAGTAAGCTATTGAGGTGGCATCGGGACTCTGCACTCGGATGGCAGTGAAGGAAATAGCACTAATCCTGGTATTAGCTTTCCCCGTCCGCAAAATGCCAGCAATAATTTGACTGTGTGACAGGACGCATTATACCCTAATTCAGTTCCATTCAGTTGTAGTCCAATCCATAGTGTGAGGATTGCATTGTAAATATCCGACAAAACATGTTCGTAATAATTAACACCATGAATTTTCACGATGAGTTTTAATTTTTTCTCTGTAACAAAATAAAGATACAAGCATGAAACTTGCATGGATAAATTTGGATCCACTGACGTGCGATATTGCTTCGCCTATTTGAATTGAATCTTCTACACTTAATTCTTGAACATTTTCACAATCGGTCGGATATATCCACTCGTATTGCTTTCTACCGGTAGTTTTCAGTTACATGATATGGCTAGCTTTTTGCGCATGACCATTCTTCTTATAGATCACCTTAACATATAATTTTGTGAACAGTACAGTGGATACATGGAATCGGCTAACCACAGCACGCTGTGTTGGTGGATCCTCCGATGCTGTCATTGTCTTACTTCCGCGCAACGTCGCTGGTATCAGTTTGACTAGTCCGTTTCGGATGTGAGTTAAGTTTATGATAAACGGTCTGGGGCAGTCACGCTGCATATCATCGCACTACGATACACACAGTAGAGCGTCCAATAGAAAATGCGTGTTCGTGGGGTTTAGTTTTCCAGGAAAAACTGAAGTGTGCATCAGTAGTGCTACAAGGTAACCTTTTCAGAATACATTCACTCTAGTCGTTATTAGACTTTCCACAACATTACTACTTTGCTAATAGACAAACCACATACACTACCGCCTCAGTGGTACAAGTTTCATATGTCCGCGTTGCGTCGTATTGTACCCTTTGCAGTTCGTTTATAGAAAAGGATATAAGCCTCTACTAAAAAAAAAAAAAAAAAATAATAATAATAATAATAATAATAATAATAAAATAAAATAAAATAAAAAAATAAAAATAAAAAAATCACATATTTTCGTTGTTACGTAATTTTAGTTAAAGAACAAGATCGTTAACCATATTGTTCACAGATACTATCGCCAACAAAAGTAACCGTCTATAAACTTTAATTTTTTGACTAAAAACTAAACAAATGGACCAATTTTAGCAGTCTCTTGTAATCTGGACCTCATAACCTATTCTTTTAATGTCAACCTCGTAGCGACTAGTACACGAGGCGGTGTAGTGTGAATTCATCTGTGTAGCAGTCCAGATGTTGCTAATGCAAAATACGAAACTTCTCCGTATTTCAGAGGGTAAATTGCAGGTACACCGTTAATTGGAGCAAGTGCGTCCATAACAACTGAAAATGACTGCATACAGAACTCGTGGGAAGGTTATCATCAGAGAACAGGAATAGTGGATAGAACAAGCCTAGATGAAAAGGCGCTATCATAACAATTGTAGAGCGAATGCAGCATAACTGATTGACGAGAACCTCATAACATCCATGATCTGGTTGCGATTTTAAAATCTCTGATCACCGTGGGTAGTGGGGAAAAAAGATGGTGCCGAGAACATAAATCATGGACCGTGGATGATTGGAACAGAGTTGTAGTTCGGTGAATCGCCTTTCTCCTTGCTCTCAATAACAAATCAGGTTGTGTATGGTGAACGGTGAAAAGGGCGAGAGCTCTGGCCTGTCCATCGTTGAACATGGCAGAGATTCTGTGCTGATGCGAGAGGCAATTTCACTGTATTCCGTTCAATGAATTACTCTCAGTAATTATGTGCACATTTTAGGAGACTATGCGCATATGTTCCCTAACAACGATGATCTCTTCAGGATAGCAATGTGCCAATACACACAGGCAGATACGTTCAGCGTGATTTGGAAAAGATCTTCCTTGGCGCCCTCTATTGCCCGAAAAATGAACCAACGCCATATTAATCAGGTAAGTTATATTTTCTTAAGGCATTTCATTATTTTGATTACTATATGTATGTATTCATATAAATTATTCCAATTTAAAGTTATTGACAAAACTAGTCCTATACACGTGTATAAGTTAGTTATTTTAGATTCTATAAATGGTGACTACACAATAGAAGTTTGCATTTACTATTTAGAAATGGAGAAAGTTTTCGGTCCGATCATTTCAATTTAATTATAGGTACATCTTCGAAAAAAGCTTTCAAGCTATATTAGTAATTAAAAATTTAGTGCTACGTATATGTGACGTAACACTGTCCT
Organism: Thermobia domestica; assembly: GCF_964235325.1. Lineage (NCBI taxonomy): Eukaryota > Metazoa > Arthropoda > Insecta > Zygentoma > Lepismatidae > Thermobia > Thermobia domestica. Next base: position 110,962,723 of record NC_137463.1, on the reverse strand, counting down.
TATTATTGTATCATCTATTTTGTCTATCTTTGCAATTTATATTGTCGGTTTCCACAGGTCATCACATACTCCTTGTTTAAAACATGCTCTGTACTAATTCCGAATTACTTTATTTTCTATGTATATTGCATTCTGTCTTTTCCTTTTTATTATTTTTTAAAAATCTTTCTCACAGTTTAAGGATCTTGCAAGTATTTAAACGAAATTTGTTTTGAAGCATTAAGAGAATTATGTATACATTTCTTTAATTTAACTAGAAAGATAAAAATAATTTTGCAATGTTTATATTTGACAAAATTCAGAACTACATTTTCTCTATTAAAACAAATTAAGCAAGTTATTTAAGTATTTTTATTTTTATTATTATTATTATTATTACATAAATTTTACAATATAAATTGGCAATGTGTATACGCAACTGCACCTCACAACATACACAAAACTAAAGAACTTGAGATCTTCTGCAAATAGGTTGTCCTACAAGGACTGTTGGTTCATGATAGCTCTGTTTGCTTTGAATTCTATTCAATACTGCTAAATTGTTGATAGAAACAAAGCTACTAACATCAGCAATTGAACTGGGAACAGGAACACAATGCATGATACAGTGGTTTAAAATACATTGAAAATGTTGTAGCTTTTTATGTATATACTTACTATTCATTGTATATATATATATATAATTCTATATATATATACACATTTATTTATATTAATCCACAGTGTTCAAACTATCACTATAAAATAGTAAATTCAATACAATATTCAATATTCACCCATGTACGCACTTTCATATCATACTAGTAATAATCACTCATTTTCTCCCTACATATAGAATTTCGTTCGTTCTATATGAGCAATATAACAACACACGTTTTTTCTCACACAAAAATAAGTTAAGACAAAATATATAATAAAATCACTACATTATTACCAAATACGTAAATATAAATAAACATCACACACACTTTATATAAAAAAAAGAAAACAATAACCTTTATGTCACTCAACAAATACTATGTTATATATAACATTACAATGAAAATAAGTAGATTGTTCTCAATTAAAAAATGAAAAAAAATCACATGAACTTAAATATTTACAAAAAAAGTATGTAATAAATGAATTCTTAAAGGAAAACAGTTTCTATCTATTTACTTTCAGATCCAGCATAAACAATGTTTAGAAAATTTATATTTCTTTAAAGCTTATTCGTGATTCTATCTGCATTATGGTAGCATAGAAGCACCCGTCTCTTCTTATGCAGATATAAGTAAAAAAAAGAAGTTCCACGATTGGTTTAAAATATTATTAAAGTGATATAATATGTTAATTCTCTTGGAGATTCAAAAAATGCAATAAAATATGATGGTTCATAATTATTTGACGTTTCCCGAGCCGGACAATAAAACAAAATTCTTTACTTCAGTGCCCAGCACTTTTATCAAAGATATGCAATTAGTTTTTTTTTTTTCTTTCTTCAGAAAAACCATATTAAAGGACCCCACACTTTTCTTATAGAAAAATGGCTTCGTTTTTTATTTTTTAATTTCTGATATTTCGATTCTTCATATCTGACTGGACAAAAGTCATAATAGGCACAACCTCCGGAAAGGCCTCGAAATCCCTGTAATCGAGCCCTTAATTATTAGGTTTATAATCATACTCATAAGATGGTGCTGTTAATACGTTAGTTAGCACCATAACTTAAAAAAAAAAAAATCTGTTTGTTGCAATAGATAGCTACAGCAATTGCCACTTCCGGTTTCGTTAATTCCGTGCAGATTAAGAATATGGGAGCCATATTTTATGTCCATTAATGCACATAATAACTTTTGAAAGAAACCGAATTTTCAATTCTCTTTTTTTGCAATACATAACTCGACCAATCCTCTCTCCCTAGTGCGTTAAGGAGTCAATCCCGTGCAGTTTACAAATATGGAGACCACTTCTTTACTTCTATTACTTCACACGATAACTTTCGACAAAAGTGATTTTTTAAATTTGTTTTTTCTGCAATAAATAGCTAGAACGATTATCTCAGTCGAATTTGATGGAGTTCATGTATACTAAGAATATGGCAGCCACTTATTTACGTTTTGCGTGATCCTTCTTACTAGCTTTACCAGCATTTATTGTTACTTCGATGTGAAGTAAAAAGAGGTTATAGGAATATATAAGCTGCTTGTGTTTTGCTATTTTGAAATAATGTTAAAGAAGGAATATTTTCTCGTATTCTTTTCAGGAGAAAGAAAAATGTGTCTTTCGTAAAGAAGCACAATACATTAAGTAATAGTTTGGATTGAATTAACAAATAGGCGATTAAAAGATGTATAATTGTATAAAAGATAATTGAATGATTAGAAGATCGGATGGTTGATCATGGTATGGTAAATGGATAGTAGAGGATGGACGATCAAGAACTGTATGATTGAATTTAAATGGATGAATGACAGACGCTGAATGGATGTGAGTAAATCCTAAATAGATGAATGATGACTGTTTGAATGATAAATAGCTGGATGAACAGTGATTAGATAGTCGAATAGTAATAGTAATCCAATTTCACAACATTTAATAGTATGTTTGTTAAATCAATCAAGCCTTACGAAAGAGACTTTTTTCTCTCTTCTGAAAAGAACACGAAAAAACAAAAATATTCAATTCTTTAACATTATTTCAAAACAGCAAAAATCAACAAGCTTATATATATATATATATATATATATATATATATATATATATATATATATATATATATATATATATTCCTATAACCAGTGTTCGAAGTGGAAAAAGAGCAGAGACGGTATGTTTTATTACGATTTTGACTCGACATACCGGCTATCTAAATATTGAAATGCAGTGATGGTATGTTGCCTAAAAAATTGCATATTCATTTCCATTATGAATCAAAACCATGGGAGAACTTTTTGTAGTTATTCGTGGGGTATGGATAAACTTTGCGCCCGCCTATAACTTTCTGCGAGTAATAATAATAAAATATCTCCATATGTTGTATTATAGAGAATTATACACTTTTTTCCACACACACTAACAATTTTAAACTATTTTCCGCGGATAAACTCCCGGATTCCTCACTCGACTGCGGTATTCCAGATCCCGGAAAGTTTTATTCAAGTATGAAATAGACGCAAAAATACGTTTTAGTGAAAGTACATGTACATAAGTTCCATCAATTTAATATTTTTGACACACCAAATAATAACCGAACACTTAAGCAAAATAAAAAGACTTCTTTGATTACATACACTACCATTTTTCTCGTAAATACCGAATTCAGTTATGTATTTCTTTACCATTGTAGACAAAAGAAGTCCCGGGGAACTCACAATACTTTCCGATTACAGTTTAAACGAGTCGCTTCATACACTGCATTTTGTTTGGTTGAGCTGATTTTGAGTTTAACGTCCCTTTCAGAAGCGAGGCTATATGAGACGGGACAGACTGATTAACGTGGAATCCGAACCACATGAGCTCCGGCCGGGAATCGAACCCGGGTCTCCCACTGCATTTTCTTTGGATTGGGCCCATGAGTGATTTCTTTCTGCTATCTGACCCTTATTTGCAACTAACACTACCAACACGAGTTCTTGCGTAAGAGCAAGGGTTGAACTTCTTTGTAGACAACTCTTTTTTAAAAACAAAAGATAGGAAAAATATAACAAAATTATTGGTGTTGTCAACTTAGAGAAATTATTTCTATATAAGAAATAAAATCTTTGACGTGCAAAGCAATTCGTCAGTCACTATGTATAAAAATTTATTTATTAAAGGTATATTAGCAGCCACTTTCCATTGATGGTATGTCTTGATCACTGCCAAACCATAGGTGGTATGTCTTCATCATTGAGAAACCAGAGATGGTATGGCATACCACCGCATACCGTCTCACTTCGATCACTGCCTATAACCTCTTTTAAAAAACAAGAAATAAATTTCTGTAAAAACAGTAAGAAAGATCACGGAAAATATAAAGAAGTGACCCACACATTCTTATTCTGCACGGAATTGATTTCATTAACGAACTGCGCAGTGACAATTTCCCCAGTTATCTGTTGCAAAAAAACAGAATTCCAAAATTCGGTTGCGTTCAAAAGTTATCGCGGAGTAGAGTACTAAAACTACAATCTTATTTAGGGCTCGAATGGGGGCTTAGAAAGTCTCTCCGATGCTTCTGACCATTATGACTTTCGCTGTCAGATGTAAAGGATCAAAACAGAACAAATTAAAATAATAATAATAATAATAATAATAATAATAATAATAATAATAATAAAAACAAGCCGTTTTTCCATAAGGAAAGTGTCTTTTCATGAAAAATGAACATTACAAACGTCTTCTACAATAAGAGTTTATAATCATAATTCTAAAATAGTATTAATGATAATACGGCTCAATTATTTTTAAAAAAATAAATAAATAAAACACAAAACTCCGTACAGTCATGGATTTAGCAACACTTGTGTAGATTTATGCTGCCATCATAACGCTGTAACGGCACGGAAATGATGTTCATTATCAAAATGATTTCTCATCTCGAGGAGTTTTAATTAATTAGGAGTACTATCTTTCTCTTCCTTGTTCCGTCCCGCCTCTTGTACTCATCACTATTTACTCACCAAAATCTATTCACTTTGGATAAAGAATTCGTCCCATAATTATTTACAATTCTTACCTTGTCAAAATCATTCTTCTTTTGCAGACTTATCTAAACATTTATTTGAAGAGTAACAAAACAAAAACACAATAAAGATTCCATCTAACACAGCGAAACTTCACGAATCTTATTTTATTATGACTGTAGATTCATCTCTTAATCTCACCAAGATAAACCAAATACATTTTGGTACAATTACCTAAAATTCAGGCCTGCCAATGAAACTTTTCTAGTTTAATCATTTTCATAAATACTGCCATTTATTCAATATGTTACTAACGATTTGACAATTTTTACTTATCCTAAGTTTTACCCTAATATATTTTAACATACATCGTTAAAAAAATGGTACAAGGTTAATCGAAAAATTTCGGTACTCATCTTTGTGAACATAGGATTTTGACAAGGTAAGCAAAATGTATGATTACTATTATTTTAAGAGAAACACAATTTCAATTAAGATCCGTACAATTTAGATATTATAATTGTAGAAGTCATTTAATGAAAAATTATTTTATGCTACAAGAATCAATTTTTGCTATTCTGTTTCATATACGAATCCCCATATGTCATTATTAACTTACAATTTATTTGCCTATTGAAAGAATTACTGCTTCCCTCTGCTTATAAAGCAACAACAACAGGGAACAATCATCATCTAAATTTCAGTCTGTATAAATTGCTTTGATTTGAAATTACATACAACTTCACCCACTCTATACCTGACATATACCAACAATACCGATTTACACCGAAAACGTCAATCACCAAATGTATTGCTACTTGTAAAAGTTCTTCACGTTAACAGTTTATTGTTTTATATACACAGTTTACTTGAACCAAAGGAAAAAATAATTGTATTTTTAATAATTTATTTACAATTCTGCCGATATCTACTGTAACTTCTTTCTTAGAAAGCAATGAGATTCACAAAAAAATGGTACAAATTACATGAAATAGCTTATTAAATAAAATAACATGAGTGCTCGTTTAATAAACAACAATTTGAGAGAAAAATGATTACAGCACGTTACAGGAATGAATTCAGAGGGGTTAAAGAAGGATTATTAACACTGATATGTTACTTTTTCTTCACATTTATATTGTATCAGTGACTCCGCGTAGAGTAGTCGCTAATACTTCACTTTTGGTGCGAGCGGTTCCGGGTTCGATTCCCATTAGACACTTTGTCGAAAAGGTGTATAGCTTTTTCAAGCCAGCCATCCTGAGTGGGATTTTCCTGGGTTTTCCTTGTTCACACAACGCAAGTGCCAAGATAGTACCTAACATACAGATTCTAGGCTACTTTCTTCCTTCCCCAATCCTTTCTTTTTTTCCCCTTTCCCCAATATGATTTTCCACCGGTTCTTCGTTCCATCAGCTGTAATCATTTACATATTATTTCTTAATAATTATTTTACATGTATTTGATACATATGACTATAGTATAATATTATTATTAGTTAAAAAGAAATAAAACTCCTCATTTTATAGAATACGTAATTTAAAGTGGTCAAAAATAACCAGATAATGGATATTAGACGTACGATTAATATTTATTTAATGGATAATATCGAGGCGACAATCTGCTATTCAATCCCGCTATACAACCATCCCTTAAGCAACTGCATATATTGAATTAATTTGCAGTCTGTGCTTGAACAGTCCTTCTCCTGTTGTTCTAAACTGCCAAATATGTAGTCTACTCTGTAAATATCGAAGGAATCCAAGATAGAACTCCACATTCCTTACTTAACTCCACATTTGCAACAGCTTTCTCTGTACGGGTAATTAACTATAGCTACTATTTTGCTACAGAAACTTCTCTGATGTGTACAAAGACACAACCAACTATAATTTTTTTAGAAAAAAAAAGTCATGATAATACTCACATATTACATTAAAAAAAACACTGTGAGAAATTAACACTATCAAATACACTTACTACTTGTTTATATAAAAGGAACTCTCACTATAACAAAGATATTAAAATGAGTCAACTAACTTTAAAAACGAAGAAAAAAATTAAATGCTGCAAAGATCAGAGAATCTATTTCGCTTGAAATACTACACAAAAACTGCGAAACATCTTTTCTTTTTGTGATTTACACAATTAAATAGTGACTGACTAACAACACTAAACTCATACAAAAAATAATATATATATATATCACAAGAACTAAATGTTGTACAAAAACAATACAGCATAATAAAATGAAAAAATGCATTATAGCTGTTAAACTATACATTCACAGTATAATAACTTTAACGAGTACTTTCATTTCTCAACTAGACCTTCTGAAATATCGAAACTGCAAAATATGAAGTATGTTTCTATTTCTACGTACAAACACTCGAAATTGGCTGCCAACATTTTTTAATATAACCTTTTAGCTGCAAATAGTTCACAATGTTACAAACATGAAACAAATTTGATGCTTATTGTATGATACTGAATAAAATTGTAATTCATTAAATTACAAACTCTTTTGATTACAATATTTGATTGCTTTTTCTGTACAATTATGGTTTACATATGTGATATCGAGAACTGTTCCTAAGATTACTTTTCAAAGTAAAAACACAAATATGAAAACATTTCATTCACGACCATCCAATTATAGGCAAGCACGTTATCGTTGAGTTTCATCTTTTATAAGTGAAACAGTATTTGATTAGGCTTCTTTATCATCTTATTTGTAGCTCTATCTATTAGTTCTACTGTTCTCATGAAATAAGGAAGTAATCAAGGCGTAAGGATTATTCACACCCCGAAACTTTTCGAATAAATGAGATATTTCGATAGGAGCAGAAAGATATTTCTTTACTCTTATGGAACAATTTCTTTCTTCTTCTTCTTCTTCTTCTTCTTCTTCTTATTATTATTATTATTATTATTATTATTATTATTATTATTATTATTATTATTATTTGCTAAATGAAACTGGAATGCACATGAAAAACATACTGTTTATGTTCATGAGTATCCACTTAACAAAGAGCACAGCTCGCAGAAAGAAATCAGAAACTAATTTTAAAAAATTGAAATATTATTGAAATTACAAAGCTAACAATTAGTTTCCATCTTATATAGCCTAAGTGCTACACAGCAACCCTACACTCGTCTTAAATCAGAAATTCACAATAAATAACTTATACAAATCTATATTTTGAATTACTTTTCCGTATCATGTAAAGTCGACAATAGCTGAATTTATTTTTCGCATATTTGAAGTTGTTTCCCACATTTTTTTTTTTTTTTATAATGTATTTTAAACCAATTCCTAACATACATTCCATAATGATATTACTATTATCTATTCTTTATTTACAAGGGTTAGGTGGTTGATCATTCTTCATTTAACCCAACTCTTTCAATTTAAGGCATTTAGATTTGACTTCTCTCTTCCTTTTCGTCCTCTATTTTACTATGAAAGATTTTCTGCTGATCTACATTTTATTTTGTTTTTATTTATTTATTTATTTACTTTTTGATGGTAACATTTTATAGCACCAAAAATTTTGTGATCTTGCAATATGGTTTGTATATTATCAACTACATCGAATTAATTCTCATGTCATTCAGAACCAATATAAATCACGGTCTCCATAACCTTTGCATTGAATAAGAATGTAAAACAAAATCAATCACCCTGCACAAACTTTTCCCGTTGCTACCACAAATTTCAAAAACACAGAATTCCACTTATCTCCTACAATTCTTTTCAGCATTAAACAATGAAGCTCTAGCTTATGCTGCGACATTTAGACAGCTGGAGACCTCAACTATTTTATTCACTGTCCAGTAACATATAATCAAACGAATGATAGGAAAGCGGCATATAACTCTGTATTACATTTGGCTATATCAGTCTTTTATATTATATATATATATATATATATATATATATATATATATATATATATATATATAAGGTGTTCTATAAATGGCGCCCACGGACCACAGAGCACTATTACACAAACCAAAATAAAGCAAAAAATATATATATATTTGTATATATTTCTGGTATTCGTCTGGAGACGCGAATTACATTATGTGGCAGCGTCGCAGATAAAGAACCATAGAGTAGATTTACCAATCAAAAGGTTACATCGATTCTTTCCAGTCTACACCAGCATTACTTATGAGTGTAGCAATCGATGCAATTCTTTGATAGATTTATATGGCAATACTAATGTTTCCAAGTTAATCTGCGACGTTGCCAGGTAGTGAAATTTTGATTCCCCACAGCGGCTGAAGGAGGCTTCCGAGAGTATACCATCATATCAGAATTTTGCTTTATTTTGATCTGTAGAAGAGTACTTTCTGGTCCGTGGGCACCATTTTTAGAACACCCGATATATATATACATGGTGTCCCAGGAGGAAGGGGCAGTATTTTGGGAAATGGTTGTATGGGTGATTCAAAGCAAAAAAGTTCATATGAACATAGGTCCTAATCTCAACGGGTTGACAGCTACAGGTTGTTAACCACTTATTACTCATTATGTAGTTATTCTACAGATGTGGTACATAGCCGATTTAAAAGGTGATGAAATGACCTTTCCAACGATATGCAATATGTGGCAGTCGTATCTTTGGAAGATAAGTTATTGAGGGATACTTTGGGATCAGTGCTGCCATCCAATTTCTTTAAATAACTTTCTCAGATTTCCCTCAACAGCGTCCCTCCCGAAGAGAACACTGCCATATGCTTCATACCGTTGGAAAGAACATTCCATCACCTTTCAAATCCGCTATGTCTTACCGCTGTAAAATAGTTACAGGGTGAACAATACGCAACAAAGTCAAAAATGGTTCACAACCTGTGGCTCTCAACCCGCTGAGATTAGGACCTATGTTCATATGAACTTTTTTGCTTAGAATCACTCATACTACCATTTCCCAAAATATTGCCACTTCCTCCTGGGACACCCTATATATATCGTATTTTATTAATAAATAAATGCTTATTTACATACCTAATACATTTTGGTACTTCATACTAATCCGTTCCTCTAACAACATCATACTTGTGCTGTATATTTAGTGTGTACAATGTGGCTATGTCTGTTTACTGCACCATATAAACACCACATACGTCTTTGTGTTACATTTTAATTTCTGAGAAGCTGAAATTAAACTTCTTTGAATTTTTCAGTACACTTAACCATACTAATTACATGAAAAAAGTTTTTCTTTTTTTTTCCATTATGTTTCTATTTCCAAACGAAATTTGAAATTTTTAATGCTATTGATTTAAAAACGATGAAAATCCTTGAAGTATTAACAGTTTATTTAAGCTTGAAACTAAATAGTGTATTTTAAAGTCTTTGTAGATGAAAATGTAAAAATCTGTATTACTTTACCCTCAAAATAGAGAGGGCTCACACATTTTACGATTTGACAAGCAATGTAAATTTTTTATTAATGTGAGAACTTTAATTCAACGATAACGTGATTGCCACTTAACTGGAAAGTATCGTCAAGTTTTAATTAAATATTAATTGCAGTCTTATAATATAAATAGAACGATATTTGCTTTAGAAAGCAAAATAATTTCTTTAAACCAGTAATTTTTACTAGTACCATAAAGCTATAAGCACAAGGTCGCAAATATATATTTTTCCGTTACTATCCCCAATATGCATAAATGGGGATAGTAAAACACCTATCTGCTCACTAATGTTAAGTACCAGCCATATTGAAAGATCTGATGCTCTGAACGAACTATAAATTGTTTGCATAGGTCGATTATCCTTTTCTTTTAAATACAAAGGAAAGAACAGCATTACAATTCAACTTAAAAGGAATCAATTATTTATGAAATACTACGAACTAGTGTGATCAATGTAGGTTACGAACGGAGCACGTTCGGAACGTTGCAAATGAGGGATTTATTATCCTGTTCTAAAATAAGGTATGTAATATTGAACGGCAACTTTGGAAGTTTATGCTTTTAATGTAGTAACTGACAACATTTGCAAGAAAGATGATACTGCAAAAAGCCGTCCGATAACTGGAAAGAGTGATGAGGGGAAAGAATGGCAAACTTCATTTTAAACGAATGGGGCTTCAACCCATTTTCATCAAATAGTCTATACATTTTCTGATGATTAAAAAAAAAAAAAAAAAAAAAAAAAGCATTATATATGCACAACTGATATTTCAAAAATTACTAATGTGACCAATCTCAGACTTATGTATTTTTTTTCTTAGCATTAATGGTGTCAGACCAACAGTAAGCATAGAAATGTCTGAAGTCAATTTGAGCTCACGACCAACATGGATCTGACATCGAATAACTCGTGGTGATTAGCAACAACAATGTATGCGATTTCTTTTTTAATCAGAAATAACGTTCAATATTACACTTTCCTCAGGACATGATAATAAATATCGCAGTTCTAATGTTCCAAAATTGTTCACTTAGTTTCTAATAAGCCTGTATTTTTGATACCTTTTTATTGCTCATCTCATTCTTTCTAATGAAGAGCGCCAACTAAAATTTATCAGTAATAACTAATAGGTTGAAAACACTAAGAAAAATACTTTTCGTAGTATTTGGTTAGCATTCAAAGGGCCAACATTCTGTTCTATTTGGATATACCTAGGTAGGAATAAGAAAACTTTTACACTCCTGAGAACAATAACTTCAATACCAGTCACAGAACTCTTCGTTTTTACAACTGGTGTCTTTAATTAATTGATATACACTTCCTGTGTTAATTCTACTTTTCCAGTAACACCAATACTAAGAAATTTAACCACTGCAAACCCAATAATGTGTAATTCACCCTTTTTCTAGGAGACATGATATTTAATATAAATTCATTATAATAGACAGATATGGAGATTCTACTCATTCAAGTTGCACAGTGTTCGAAATGAATTAATACAATAAGTTAAAAGAAACAGGTGTGTTTTGAAATAAAAATGAAATGAAATCTTTGAGTTTAACGTCTCACGATTACGTCTGTTAGGCTAAGGGAGACGATGATTAAAGCAAGTGAATGATGATGGAAGAATTGGTAGAATGAGAATGTGGGAGGAAACGAAGTAGTACGAGGAAGCCGCTAAACAAGTTATGTAACTGTTAATGGAAGCCGCTTGAAGAACTGTCTTACCAATAAACCCGAAAGGTTTCTGGTATTATCTTAGAAATAAACCTTTCTCTTCCGTATTTCGTCACAGATTAATTCAAAACATGATTAATCGTTGAATTTCTCTCACTACATTATTTACATGGTCTACAGATAAGTATGGAATAAAAGAATTAGTAACAATAGAATAGATGAGAATTAATTAACAGGTAATAACTATGAACAATATGTACACTAACGTAACCATTCAATTCTATAAACGTAACCATTTTGGGGCTTCTAATATGGGTTTTCACAGTACAAAATTTTCAGAAGCAACTACGCTTCTTCTTTTCTAATTGAAGATGTCAACGATCTAATTCCAACTTTGTCCAAATACTTATGTCAGAGTTTAATTTTATTCCGTTATTCAAATGGAAAAGTCTCGCACGCTTATGGACGATGAAGATTTATTGACAGTGTGTTTTGTGTTTTTGATAGTTCGAAAGACCTAATGTTGTAGTATTCTGATATATGTTCTTGAACTAATCCTTAGAGGAGATGCGAATATCAGGAGGAAAAAAAATCAAATACTGAATATCTCACGAGGTTCATCATGAGCAGTATACAGGCCATACACAAGGTTTCAGCAAAGTGGATGCCAAAATGTCTGAACAGTCATTAGAAGAGAAACGAGTTGAAGCAATTCCGTCCATTTGAGGCTAGTGATTTTTTTTATTTCTTTCTTTACGATTCGTGATTAGGAAGAAGCTTGACTCCATGTCTGAGACCAAGATCAATCAATGGAGTGGCGCCACTTTGGGCCTCCGCAGCTACGAAAGGTCCGCATCTATGGCCATAGCTTGAGTTTTCTGGGACAAAGACGGTATTCTGTTGATGAACTACCTATCTCGGAATTCTAGTATCTTGGCGAGTATTATGCCAATCTATTGGATCAGCTTCACGAGACAACTAAGACGAAACGCCGCGGAAATTGTCTAAAGTTACAACTGCTCACCTCACACATTTCAAATTGAACACCTTGGAATTCCAACTGGTTCCTCACCTTTCTATTCGTGTGACCTAGCTTCCTCTGGTTACCATTTGTCCTCACACTTGAAGAAGTTACGAACTCAGCGCCTTCTCGTATAATGATGTTCTTTCAAAAATACAACATTGATAAAGCGAGAGTCATCAAATAATCTTCATCGCCAGTACAAAGACAAGCATATGAGTCCTTTTTAATTCGCACGAAGGTACTAAAGTTCTTACAGGTATTCTAGACAGAATTTTGAATCACTTCATTGACACTTTTGCCGTTATCGCCAACTACAACAGAAGCACAATGAATTAACATTTTTATACTGTGAAAACATACCGGAAACCTTAAGAAAATTTGATGTTGATTTGGAGTATCGTCTCTTTTAATATCAAGGCTATATGAGACGTTGAACTACAGCTTAACGTGGGACCCGAACTCCATGGACTCCCGATGAGAATCAAACTCCGGCACGTACTCTAACCGTATAGTTACAAGAGAGCTCTTAAGATATTTTGTGTTTACAAGTGTACATAGGTTTTACCTGTAAGTCTCATTCATTCTATTTCCACTAAAACCCTTTCCTTAGTGCCTATGTTGACAATTTTGACACTCTAGTCAACGAAATTCGGCGATTAATGATTGCTTGACAAGGTACACAAGAGTAAGGTAAGTATTTTGTGAAATGAAATTTCTAGTTTAACGTTTCATGTTTATGCACCAAGGGAAACGGAAACGATGATGATGATAATGAATGAAATGGAATAACGAAAGTGAGAGAGGGAACGGGAGAACCCGAGAAAAAACACACACACTGTTTATCCACCACAAAGTTCACAAAATGAAAATGAAATCTTTAAGTTTTACGTCCCACTCTTATGTCGATTAAGCTAAAGGAGACGGTGAAGATGAGAAATGAATGAAATGGTGGAATGAAGAAAGTGGGAGGAAACGAAAGAACCCCGAGAAAACCCATGAGCACGGTGTTTGTCTACCACAAAGTCCACAGGGCGCGAGCTTTTTCACGTAGAGTGAGATATTTTTATGACATTCCTAATTTATAAACTGAAATAGTGATGACGTCATTTCCTTTCCTTTACCATGGTGATCGCCATGTTTTTTTTTTTCCTATACAAACGTGTAAAGCGAATGGTGTATTTTAAAGTCTAGTACAAACAAGGATAACGACTGCAAATTTATTTACAATTATAAAATGTTTTAACGACTAATGAAGTTGGTGGGAAAGGCTACAGATTTAGAATATGGAAATGCATTTAGGAAACTACGAATAAAATCAAGAAAATTCAGAAAGAAAGACTAATATCTAAAGAACTTATTTCTAAAAGCGCCACATCTCTAACTGATAAGATAGCAAGCGAATAATTAATGTAAACGTCATTTTCATGTAATCCACCTTAGAAGCAATGATACACAATATAAACTCCCTAACGTGCAGATTGACAAACTGTTGGCAGAAGGAACACTAAAATCATACGATTTTAAAAAAAAAAAAATCTTTAAAATAACATTAATTCTATTGAGACATTTACTTTTCTTATGTTCACTTTTGATAACGGAAGTGCATAATATTAACGTCCACAATATTACAAAAGAAAAGGAAAAAAGGCATGTCTGAAAATTTTCAATCCGGACCATCAGTGGATAAAAGTCAAATTTTCCTTGTATACCCTATCAACTTTTTTTTTTCTTAAAGCATTTAGAAACAGTACAATAAGAAAACACCCAATTATGAATGGTTCTGCATATATTCTAAACAACTGCTAAAAATTAATCATGTAACGTATGCAATGTTATGATACTTACATTAATGAATAAAAATTTTCCACAATTACTTAAGGTTAATATCTGATTATGAAGAAGATGAGTACACTTGTTTTCTATTTTTCTTTTTTTTATACCTTTAGTTCCATTGATTAGAAATATTTAAAAGAAAACATATTTCATTCACTCTAATGCTTGCAATTCCGAAATATTTCATCATAAAATTTTGTTTTCGCTTTGCATTTAGGTCCTTTAGGTATTTAGGCTACTTGTTGTTTAGAAAATAAAATGATCACTATGATAACGAACAGGATGTGACGTCACACTATTTCAGTCAATTAGATATCGTCATAATACTTCTAGGATATTTTAGTGGGCTAACAAAGTTTATTTTAAGATAGTTTGCGTCTGTCTGGTGGCAGTGTTTCCAGCCACAGAAAACTTTAATTCCCGATTTAAGGTGAAAAATTCGGAAAATATCACTTTTCCCTCTATAATTTCCTTTGTGTTGGCTACATTGGAACGTACCAGTATCTGAAAGCCTCGTCTTTGGCCACCGCAATGCACCATAGAATGTTTCAATAGGATAAATATGGAAGTTGCAGCACCTGCATAACTTGATTTTTGCTTCTGAGGCGGTAAAAGTGTCAAAATTTCGTGTGTACAATGAGAGAGAATTTTTTTCATTCTGTCTTTGTATGACAACCAAAGACTTCACGTTTTAACCGTGCGTTATTGACACACCAAAGAGTTTTTTGAGGTGACTTGGACCCATGTGGCAACAGTGGTGTCAGCTCCAAAATATCTTCAAATTCCGTTATGGATTTTTTGGGGTGAATTTTCACCCCTACATTTCCCTCCCGTTGGCAACACTAGAATCAAACTTACGCCATAAAATTGCCACGTCCTTCTTCTGAAAAACAAGGTCTTAACTATATGAATGGAGTAAATAGTCTTTGAGTTATAATTCATTAGCTGAAAGTCGACGAAAACGCCAAAAATGACCCTGTCTCGAAAGGGTTAATCATCCGATTTCCAGCAATCCCTATTTGCTAAATTAAGCATTTCCAGATCTATTATTATTATTATTATTATTATTATTTAACCACTAAGGACAGAAGTAAAGGAGGGAAATATGTTGTTGACAAAGCCAAACATACATCGACAGGATTCCTCGTGGTTAAGTGGTTAGAACTTCGCTACCTATCCAGAAAGCCGGGTTTGATTCCCGGTGATAGGTACTGTTTGAAAAATTAAATGAAATCTGTCAGTTTAACGTCCTACAAGTATGCTCTTTAGGCTAAGGAAGACGATGATTAAAGCAAATGAATGATGATGGAAGAATTGATAGGATGAGAATGTGGGAGGAAACGAAGTACCACACAAAACCCACGGATACGATGTTGTCTATCACAAACTTACTTGGTCGGGGATCGAACTAGGTAAGCGCTCTACCACTGCGCCATATGATCTCTATTGTGGTTTGATTTAAGCCCATGGGTATACGCTTAACATAGCCTATTAGTACCTAGGTGCTATATATTTCTTGTATACTGGCCATCCCGTTCCACTACATAAAAAAAAAAAAAAAAAAAATACGTAGGTGTTGAAATAAGAAAGAAAGAAAAAAAAGACGTCCGTGCCTATCAGTTGCTTGGTTCATACTAGTGGCGCAACTCAGTAGTCACTGTGTGTGAAAAGGACATAAGGATAAAAGAAGTAAGACAGATCTGACTCTCATAGGAAGTTAAACCGCAATCTTTATTAAAATACGTTGTTGAAAAACATTTTCGAACTATCCACCAAGCTCACGAGTGGCTAAAAGGAAATGATAGTTTAATGACCCATTTTCCAAATACACACTGGAATTTTCAATTTAACTGCATTCGAACTTTATTCGGAGATTTCCATAAGTACAGAGAGAAAGCATTGGAGTATACAGATGAAATTAGTGTCTGTAAAATCTTGAGAAATACTGAAAACATGAAGCCGTAAAACGTCATTTCAAGAAAAGACTATTTCATTTAAAATGTAAAATTAACTCCATGCTGAAACTTTGCCTAACTATGTAATGTGGTAACAAAATTTTCTCCTACAACTTTGGTTAAAATATAGTTTTAAAATAAAGATGTTGCATTACCAGTTACCTGAGTGAAATATTGGATTGACAGGAAAAAAAAAAAAAAAAAAAACTTCCAACTGGGAAAAAAATTCTATGATAAATTTCAAAATTCTCCGATTTAATGAAACAGTGAGTGCTTTATTTGAAACTTAAGACTTATCCCTGTGTTTTTAAGGGTCTGAATTTACAAGAAAGGGTGTGAAGTCACTCCATCGTGAGAAAAAGAAAGTTGAAACTGTATTCATGCAGTGAAATTTTTCAATTTTCAGGAATAACATGTGTGCTCCCTATTCACACTAGTCAGGGGCAAGAGGGTCAATTCACCTTCGATTTTAAAAGCATGTGACTAGGTTACTTTCCTAAGAGCTACGTTACTGACTGACAATGGATTTGGTCCTAAAGATAAGGTGTTATAAACCTTCGACTTAAATGTTTGCTTGATTCTACAGTGTACGTTACTACTACTACCATAATCATCTTTACGCTTCAGTGCGTATGTTGAACCAAGTTTTTATATTAATTGTTTAGTGCAACATTGCGTGCGTTGATCTTAAAAAATGAGTGCATACTTCCTAGTGCAACTTGTACTTTTAATTCTTAAACCTTAGGTATTTTATATTGTACAACTCTACAATGAGCAGTGAAGTGAACGATAGTATTTCAAGTTGCCCTTAAACTTTGGAATAATCACAACTGAGAGAAAATTATATATGGCGTTTACAAACATTTCGGCCACATTTTAAATAAATCAATATGTAAAATTTCACGACTGAAAGTGTATAATGTGACACACTGTAGTAGTATCAACGAATATACTATTATAAAGCTCAGAAAACCTACATGGGTTTTTAGTGGTCTTTTCGTATCTGGGCCCACTTGATTGAGCCCTGTTACTAAATAATGACTATGAAATATGAAGGTTTTTCCTCATAAGAAGCATACAATATTAACAGAATATTTAGATAGCTAATTTCTAAAATATAATTTGAATGTATGTGTTTAAGACAACGAAACTCCTGATTTAGAGTATTCAATTGTCTCCTCATTACTTTTTCACCATTTTTTAAAAACTCATTTTACTTATTTTGCTTCTTGTTCACAATGTAATTTCTTAATACTTACAACATACTACTATATTAAATAGTTCGTGTTTTCGAAGTGCTTCTCATCTCTCGGCAACAAAAGTATCTCGAAAACGTTTACCAATAAATTGCGTTTCTCTTTTTCCTAAGTAGTGAACAAAAGTAATTGGGAAACAAATGAAACCTCATATCAAACAAATCATGAAGATTCATTTCGAACACTGTGTGTTGTAATATGTTGCGACAGCTTATACACACAATATAGACAATAATAACATTCATATACTCATACAGTAGAATGTAACACGAGTGTAATGGTGTAGCAACCTACATCACAGTATTAGGTCACTTGACAAAAATAAGTTTTGCTTGAGCAAGACACCAAAGCTTCTCGACAAGACGGACTTGTAACCGGATTGCTGATACGAGAGAGAGAAAGAGATTACTTCCAATTAACTAAAGCCATAAGAACATAAAAAAACACACACGAATCCCGATTCATCTCACATCCTCACTTTGGCAACCTTACTTGTACATGAATAAGAATAGATCTCACTGGATTACCAGTGAAACAGTTAATCAATGAAACCGATATTGGCGAGCAGGCTTCAAACTTACGTAAGTCTTCTTCATATCGTCAGCTTCTTCCTTCTTCACTTCTGTAAACCTTTCACCTTTCATGCTCACTATTTTGTTATCCCTATACCTTATTAATTTCTTAGGTTCCTGTTGAAAAAATAAAATAAAATACATCCACTCAACTATAAGAGATATTAGACACATTATTTATAATATTCCATTAGTTTGGCAACTAACAACATGCATTAACACTCTGCTTTCAATTGTAATTATGTTTTCACTTTCAAACACGATTTATTATTGACTAAAATAATAACATTAAGAAGTAACCAAAATAAATTCATAATTATTCGTAAATTTATTTTGAAAATCACAATAAACTAAGCTGTAAACAACTTGCTCTGATTAAGGCCATGAAATAGAAACGTCGACATGACGCCACAAGTAATTTTCTAGGAAGTGGTCCTGTACACGAAAATGCAACATGGGTATTTCATACGATTGACCGAAGTAAGTATTACGTAGTAACATCGAAATGAATAATTTTGGCAAAGGAAGAACTTAGTGGATACTAAAAGTAAACTTCTGGAGTTGGGATTTGATGTGTAGTCAAGAGAGCTGAAGATCAAACAGAGATCACTACAGAAAACGTGAGTATTTCACACTCTCTGCTACGCTGGCATCGTTATAACAGTCCTGCCTTGCGCCATTACAATTAGAAAGGCCAATCCAGTTCAATTAATTTGAGTGTTCCATTGCTGTAAAGTGATATCATAATTTCTCAAGTACAGCTAAATTAATTATCTTATCACTAACACCAATTACAGATGGTGATCACAAAAATGGAAACACCTGTAGTTGGCAACACGTCAGATGTATGGGTTGGCAGTGGTGTCGTGGCGCCCGCTGCGCCGGACCGCTGGTGGTGATGTGTTAGGTCGGTCTCCATACTACGTCAGGCGCAGTGGAACAACAGTGTCCAGTGGCTGCAGCAGACGAAGGTAGTGTAAAATGGGAGACCTCTCAGATTTTCTAAGAGGGCAAATTGTTGGTGCGCGGTTATGTGGAGTGAGTATGACGGCAGTGGCTACTGTGTTAGGTGTGTCGCGTGGAACAGTGTCGAAGGTGATGACGGCCTACACAACACACGGGAAAACCACATCGGGGAAGCGGAACAGTGGGCGGAAGAAAATCATGAGTGACATGTCACGCCGGGTATTAAAGCGCATTGTCACGCAGAAGCGTTGTGCCACTGCGGAGCAAGTGACGGAGAACTCAATCAGCACCTCCCCCACCCTGTTTCGACAATCACAGTCCGCCGCGAATTACATGACATGAACTTACGGGTCATGTTGCACGGGCCAAACCGCTCATCAGGGACCATAACGCTTTCGCACGCCGCAAATGGTGCCGCGACCATGCCACTTGGACCGTTGAGGACTGGAAACGTGTGATATGGTCGGATGAGTCATTCTTCACTCTATTCCCAACCACGGGCCTTGTTTATGTGTGGAGAACGCCCAAAGAAGCTTATGATCTGCAGTGTCTCCGCCCAACTGTGAAACATGGCAGCGGCTCGGTGATGCTGTGGGCCGCCACATCGTGGTTTTCATTGGGTCCTGTGGTCACACTTAGCGGACGAATCACTGCCAACGATTATGTCGCAATTTTAGGAGACCACTTGCATCCTATGGTCCGGATGTTGTTCCCGGACAATGACGACATCTACCAGGATGATAATGCACCCATTCACACAGCTGGCGTTGTTGCAGCGTGGTTTGAGGAACATCGGGATGAAGTTCAACACCTCCCCTGGCCCGCCCAATCCCCAGATCTCAACATAATTGAACATCTGTGGTCCGTCTTGGAAACACGACTCCGGCGACGATTTCCACCTCCATCCTCTCTCACAGAACTGGCCGATGCCCTGCACGAGGAATGGTGTAAAATTCCACTTGCTACTATTCACGACCTCTATGCCTCCATCCCACGTTGCATCAAGGCTGTTCTGAAGGCGAAAGGTGGCCCGACACCATATTAATCTGGTAAGTTGCAATTTAGTTCAGGTGTTTCCATTTTTCTGATCACCATCTGTAACATTCTAATGATAACTTATAAGATATCATATCTGCTTGAGTCCCACGCGATCCAGCCCATCCTGCCAAGTTTAGATGTAGTTTGGCTATAGGTCAATCTAACTGAAATTTGTAACACACGACACAATTTTATCACATGTTCTTAATATATGGACACTGTATTGTCCAAGCACAGCATCTAGGGTGTAATACAAGCCATGTAATCTGGGTGGAGAGCACCGACTTCAGGTGTGAGAGTGTGTGTGACTGTTCTGGCAAGCGAACTGGTTGGCGTAGTGGTTAACGCATCGGCACGGTATGTCGGAGATCCCGGATTCAAGTCCCGGTTCAGTCATTCACTTTTTCACTCTTCGTGAGTCATTCACACCTACAGAGAATTTGGTGTATAAAAATAAGTTTAAATCGGTTGTATCCTCCTTTCATTAATATATAGTAATTATTCTACTCCATAATTATAAGCTTTGGTAACCTTTTGTAAATATGCACACTAGCCTAATATGTTCAAAACACTTTAGCAAGTTGATCAATTTCTTGGTAAAATTGCGCACAAGTAATGATAAAGATGGAGAATTTTAGTATTTCAGTTTCGCTGATGTATACTGAGCAAAACAAGTATGACTGCCGTAGTCACGTGACCAATACTTGTCAAAGTAAGCTAATTTTGCATTTGAGCGAACCTCAAGCTTTTAAAATACATTGAAAATTTTCGTTTCGTTTGGTTTCAATTTTTTATCAATAAACCTAATGCACTTCCCCCGATAGCTGCTCAAGTATACGTACGTCTCTTATTCGGGCTTAACACATGAATGAAATGCAATCGATCAATTAATGATTTGATATAAGTACTTCCCTTATGCACACGCGGTCAAAAATATATTAAAACCCTTTTTTTTCGGTGCTGGCCGTAATATTTAGTGATCTTTAATCGTAAGCTAGTACGCAACTTAGTAATAAGCAGAGGTCGGATTTTTATGAACTAAATATTTTGAAAATGGTATGCATTTATATTCTTAAATGGTAGAAATATGACAAAATGAATCACAAAAAAATAAAGAAATATTTAACGTAAATTCTTAACAATAGCAATATATTAAGAATTTTACAAATTTACAAAGTTATTTTGTCCTGAATCAATGTCTTTAACCTCTGAAGCATCGATCACATAAAATTGCTGATCGCATAACGAAAAAAGTTGAATAGTTCTGTCCCTGTTGCCAATACTGAGAAATATATTTCTGAACAATAAGTGAAAATCATCTAAAATATGTTCAAAAGTATGCCTTTATAACACTTGAGGTCCAAATATGACCTACTGCTAAAATAAGGTCAAACATGCATTTAAACGATCAATAAGAAACCATATTTACGTTTTCACACGAGTAGTCAGAAATGCGTTTATATTTAATTAGACATGTAAAAAGATAACCAGAATAAAAATCTGTCACAGAAATCTGAGCCTTAGTGATAAGGATTCTCCGATATAAGACTAGCATACGCTTCTTAGAATGCGCAAGACTCGGGCATGGGAACTCACTTACTTAGGATTTCACGTAAGCTAAGGTTCACGTCTCATATACCCTCTATCCTGAAAAGGGACGTTAAACTCCAAATCACGAGAAAAAATAGTTTGAGAGAGAATACTAAAACGACAAACTACAATATCAAAAGCAACGTATACTGTTACACTACTTTGAACTGCACTGTATTTTGCCTCTTATCATCTCTTGTCTACTCGCTCACACATGCCTTTGGTGCACAAGATTACGAGTTCGATCGTGGTAGGGCGGTGCCGAAAACACAACGTGGTTCGAACGTCTTGCACCACTGATGACAAGCACGTAACACAAATCTATCAATATAAGAACCAGAAATGAATATGATTGGAGAGCACGCATGACTTTGTTCTCAATTGTTCTGAAAGATTGTTAAAACAATTGGAAGTTTTAGTATGGGTTGAATATGAAGTACATTTAATGCAAGTGCATTCAACTATGAAATACTTACAGATTTAGGCGCTACTGGACGATGTTCCCGCTCGTCTTCAGCCTGGTCAATGTAACTGTATCGAGCTATAATCCTCTCTTTTAGCTCCTGATCATCCACCTTTGGTTTCTGCCTTTGGCTGCCGGGCTGAAATTTATTACTACTATTCAGTATCAAAGCATCAACCAACACACACACACACAAAGTAACAAGATATGCTCAGAACAAAACGATACGTGAAATAGAAAATTCAGAAATAAAGTAGGTATCCTCTATTTAATTCTGTAGTGTGCAGATACTCAGCATCCCAATCAAATGCAGGTGAGGAATGTCGTTCAATTAGCTCAGAAATCGACTTGTAGGTTACTCTTGTATTACCATAAATACTCGAACAAGAGAATGTAAATGGGAATAAGAACTGACAACTCAAACGCAACTAACATTACGAAATGTTATGCTTCAATGCGTAAATGAAACTCAACAATTTCAAATGATAAAGTAGTGATTAGATTAGGTGGTAAGTGAAAGAGAGAGAATAATAATTAGAATAGGAAACGAGCACTTGCTTTAATTATACAGGGTGAGTAAAAAGTCCTTAGACACCTGCATAAGTTTGAAAATCGACGGGAAAAGTAAAAAGTGATGATGGGAACAGAGGTTTGATGAGCGGCCGCAAATTTTGGAGTGTATGTCATTCATGGCCGTCATCTTGGATTCAAGTCAATTTTTTTTTTTAAATGGGAAGGGGGGTGTGTATGACACATCAAATAACACTGGCTTGAGCTCAGGAATTTGGTGGTGTAATTTGTTTTTTCTATCTTGTACAGTTTAGAAGTTACTAATGTTCAAAGGTGGGAAATTACCTTGATACTGAATGCTACAACATATGTTCTACGTGTTGTCCATCCCGTGCAATGCACAACTGTAGTCGCCGCAACCACTCTGACTGCATACGGAAGAGAATGTCTCCTGAAATTTGGTCACAGGCTTGTTCCTCCGGTGTCTCAAATCACGGATTGTCTCACCATACATTATCTGCTTAAGATGTCCCCAGAGATCAAAATCAAGGGGCGTTAAGTCAGGGGATCTCGGCGACCAATCCACTTCCCTGGCAGTTGTTCATCCAACCATTCACGGATACCAATACCATAGTGTGGAGGGGCTCCATCGTGCTGAAAATAAGATGGGAAAATGTCGTCAGCGTTCAGTGTGACATTTTCAGCAGCAGCATCAGATACTGTGGTGCAGTTAAGGTGTTGTAAATGAAAAATGGCCCAATGATGCGGGTATCCCATATGCCATACCACACCATCACTTTCACTGCACTATGTTCTCAACTCGGGTCAATCCAGTTCGGATTTGCGTCACACCAGTATCGACAATTATGTCGATTAACCTCCCCGTTCAAAGTGAAATACGCCTCGTCGCTGAACAGTATTCCCTTGGCAAACGCAGGATCCAGTTCGTGCTGTTCAGTAGCCCACATGCAGAACTACAACCGGCGATCATCCTTGTTCAGTTTATGTTGCATGTGCAGCTTGTAAGGATGCCACTGATTGGCGCGCAATATCCGGAAAACGGAGGATTGGCTTATGGCACATGCTAGGGGCACACGACAGGTACTTCGTTTAGGACTTTTCACAAACGACGCAACAACCGCCGTTGCAGTTTCCTCATTGGTCGCCCACTACGTGCCCTATCTTGAACGAAGCCCGTCTCCCGGAATTTGGTGATCACGTGAGCCACCGTGCTGTGCGATAGCGGTTCTCTGTCTGAGTGCCGTCTGTTGTAGTCAGCTGCTATTGTTCGGTAGCTGCGTTCCCCTGATGTAAAGATGATTTCGATCTTCTGTTCACGTGTCAGACCCATTTTAGATCACCTGGAACAAAGAGAGAACTGGGTCAGTATCAAGGTAATTTCCCACCTTTGAACATTAATAACTTCTAAGCTGTACAAGATAGAAAAAAACAAATTACACCACTAAATTCCTGAGCTCAAGCTAGTGTTATTTGATGTGTCATACACCCTCCTTCCCATTTAAAAAAATTGACATAAATCCAAAATGGCGGATTTCAAGATGGCGGCCATGAATGACATACACTCCAAAAGTTGCGGCCCCTCATCAAACCTCTGTTCCCATCATCACTTTTCTCCCTCTCCCGTCGATTTTCAAACTTACGCAGGTGTCCAAGGACTTTTGACTCACCCTGTACTTTATTCTCGATATTGCTGCAGTTCCAATAGATGATATAACGAATTTGTTGTGTAATTTCCTGACATGGATGCAATGGAAATAATGCTAAACTTGACGACTGGATTTTATATCCCGTCAAATCTGCCAGGGGCGATGAATGGACTGTCGTAACTCTACCTGATGATAATATCTGGAAGATGGCTTCGTTTATGGGCTGCTTCTGCGGTGATGAATTAATGAAAGCCGCCGGACGGTCCTTGAGACGATCGTGGCCCCCAATAGTGGTTGCTCTGGTAGTAGTGCTCTTCACTGTACGTCTAACAACACAATCCACCACGAGAAATGTGTTCCAACAGTTTTGATAGGAGAGGACGATGATGTGTTCAGTCATGCAACATGAAAGACTCGTACAATGCAAAGGAATGTGGCATCATGGTTGAAGGAACACTAGCCTATCGTTTATTGGTTTTTCTAACAGAATGATGAAATGAATGTAATGATTTTACAAGTACTTGTCAGACAATGTACGGTTGGTCTAAATAAAATGTTTCCTTAAGTTGAATTAATGAATTGAGTGAGATTTAGAAAAGATTTTAAGTGATTCGATTTTAACAGTAAATCGAACGATTTTAACAGATTTTAAATAGTCCAATGAATATGCAGTCGCCAAAAACTTTACAGTAATTTCACAATATAGCACAGTACTGCACAGTAATGATGATGTAATTCGTATATTAAATGTCATTATTCGGTAAAATCCATCACTTCTATTATTTTTTTCTAAACTAAATCAACTGATTCTTAGATACAGAAACATTCACTGTGAAAAGTACGTAATGGGCATTCAAGTCTTATCAGTGATCAACAGTCTTCAGCCCTAATTATTATTATCGAAATATCATTACTTCAATGTTACCATTAGATACTGCCACTACTGATGAAAATCTTTCATTTCTCTATGCTTGGCCCACCAATATAAAATGTCGAACTAGGAATTTTCCTATCTACTACTAATATACAGATCATCTCTAAACTTGGAATATAATTCAACTTCTTCAACTCCTTTCGAATTGTGTAAAAATCGACCCCAGTAGTTGACCTCATAAACATGTAACGTTTTCCATCGTTTAAACTAGTTCTGCATGACACATAATGAAATCATGAGAAATTATAAACGTCTTCAAAAATTCTGTTTTTAAATATTTGTGTGAATTACCATATACATACTGAATTCTCAAGGTTTCGACGACTTTCTGTTAAAGAAATATATTAGTAAATTGGATTAAGAGGTTCAAGAGAAAAAGACTTCGCCAGTTGTCTTACAATAATAACTCAAAACTACTTATATACAAATGGGTTCGCGTCTATTCTGCATCCTTTATGGATGGACATCGGTAAATTACTGCAGTCCGCTTCTATGCCTTCTAATGAAGTCATTGAAACTGTGCCTGTTGGAAATAATAACCATTCTACAAGGGTAGTGAAGAAAGAACTATCGTTCACTGCATTCTGCTTTCTTCCCTTCTAGTGACAATGGTGGTTGGAACTCATCATCTGTCAAAGCACCAACTTCCGAATTTAATTTTGTATTTTTCAATGTATTAATGTACGACTCAAAAATATGACTTTGAATTCTAGAGATTTCTTTGAACGACTTATTTCTTATATGCAGACTGAAAATGAAATCCGTGCTAAAAATGGGAAAGTTCGGTTTAATGTCAAAATGTGGCCTATATGCGTAATACTACTCAGTTAAAAATCGGACTATCTACTATTTACTGTGGAAGCAGTTCAAATAATCCTCAGAAGAATGCGCGTAGGTCTATGTGCCATCAGTTCTTAAGTAACATCTGGGCTTTTTACTCAACATTTTCATTTTGGCACTTAGCACGGATTTTATAGTCAGTCTACAGATGTATGTATGTTTAGTATTCATCTAGACAGTATGTTCAGATTCCTTCAAACGCTTGGAAAGACCGAGAGTTGAAATATCACTGTTGGTATCTCAAATGTGTTATTTCACTCTTGTAGAAATATACCTCTTTTTCACGTTATGTACACCTCTAGACAATAACGTCTTCCCTGATAAACGCCTAATTAATTTAAATGCCCAGAAAAAAAGTTTCATGTTCAACTAGAAAAAGGGGAAGTGGCATATCCTTGCCTAAATTCACATTTCATCTATTTTCAACCTCAATACGAAGGTTCATTGGGTTATATTCAACTGATATTAAAAGTGCATTTACCCTATGAAAATCCATGGCACCGCCAGCACCGGTTGTGTTCTATCGCCCAACATCGTAATTTACACTACAACAAACTACCTCTTAGCAACCCATTTCCTTTTCGCAGGTTTTTCAATAGGCCAAAGAGGGCGTTATTGCAGACGTCGCATGTACATGGATTGACATAAGGGCCCTTCCCAGACACGAATGTCATGAAAGGGAATAACACGGACTCCCTTTTCTTGCTTCATGTCGTAAAATTAACCGGGTGGATGTTTTCTCCATGTGGATCCGCATCTGGAGGCTTATTCTGCATCAGTCGTTACGTGAGCTGGCTATCGAGATGTGACATAAGTCGCTCGAAAGCGCTTGTTTCTAACACTTTAATTATAGCTAACGACTTTTTCGTGAGCTAAGTAACAAGAAGCAACTTCGCTCAAGTACATAGCAGAGGGACAGGAGAGATCGCTACTCGCAAGCGAAAATAAGATGAATATTTCTACTTCTGTTGCTTGCCTTTTAGTTCATTAAGTTGAAAATAATAAATGTAAAGGTCTTGTTTGATTGTACGAATGCCTGAGCCCTTGTGAAGAATTATTTTACAAAATTGATTCGGATTTCTAAACATCTTGCGAATAAAATAATATGCCAAGTTAAATCCAGGGTACAATTTAAAAACCCGGGTGCAAATATAGCATCTTGAAACTATGAGTGAAACTTATTAATTTAGAAACCACGAACACACTTATGGGTAATGATTAAGAACAAGTATACCAATACCTAAATAGTTCACAGAAGAAATGTGTTACATAAGAAGGAAAGACTATTGCTGAAGTAGGTAAAGTATAGATACGATTTACCTGTAAGGCAATAGCGAACAATTTCAGAGAACAAAACCATCACTCATTATGTTTCCATTTTCCATACTAAATGCATAGTCTGCTCCTAACGATAAAAATGTGCTACTTCGTTCTCTTTCAAACAGTTATCTTAAAATATGCAATGTGAACCACTCAACCACATGAAAAGACCGCGTAACAAGTATATGGTACTACTGATAAAAAGTGAGGGAGGTGATACTTTTTTTTTTTTAATGCTGCTATTGGAGATCATGAAATAAAATACAGAAAGTGCAAAACCACGTACCGGCAAAGTTCATGCGAACAAAAAGCATGTTAGATAAGTGGTGTATGCAAGTAAAATAGGTCTATTCTATATAGTGCCAAACCCTCTGTACTAATCGCCTATCTCTGCTCAATCAGACTCTTACAATCTCCGCTTCAACACCAAACAAATCCCACCGAGGAAGGAACTCACTAAAATATAACTATTTTTTAAGCGGTTTGAGTCGAATTTTCAAAAGAACTCATAGTCATTTAGCATCGCTCATGAAAAGATCGGTGGCATATTTTTGGATTTGGGGGGGGGGATTTTTTTGCTTAAAATTCGTACTTTCTTGTTATATTTTCAGCATTTTTTGATGGTTTAGGTTAAGTTAGGTTAGCATTTTTGGATTTGAGGGGCCAGAACTCTTTGCTTAAAATTCATACTTTCTTCCTATATTTTCTGTTTTTCGATGGTTTAGGCTAGTTTAGGTTAAGTTAGTACTTAGTAATTACCCTTACGTAACATCAACTCATTTCACCTGTAAACATAACGTTTTTACCTTTCGGTCCCCCCAGTTCCAAAACTATCCCAGATGGGTAACGAGAAAGTCAAGTCGCTAGCCACTAATCCTGATCCTTGTTGACTCTGTACAAGCGAGGAATGTCTTTCTAATAGATTTGGGTCATGCTGGATCCTTGAAAGCAGATCTCATTTACCTCCACGTTTCTGCCCATCTTAGTACCTCTAGCCTTCTAAATAATTGTAACCGGTCAGAACCAAGATTCTTTGCCGAAAACT
The DNA here is from genome assembly GCF_964235325.1 of Thermobia domestica. NCBI lineage: Eukaryota > Metazoa > Arthropoda > Insecta > Zygentoma > Lepismatidae > Thermobia > Thermobia domestica. The sequence continues at coordinate 110,933,953 of NC_137463.1, read as the reverse complement.
TTCTCCGCACTGGTGGTGAAACTCGGTAGTCCTCTCCTAGACGAATCACGGTATGTAACTGATCAAATCTTGCCAATGTAGGCCTTGTCCAATGTAACAATCAGCTTCCATTTTAACCTTATCAAGTGCCTTCCGTATGGTATTATTCTTACGTTTAGCAATGTGGTGTAGAAGAGGCTTGTGAACCCGGCCTTTGCGGACGCACCACAGGCAAGACGACAAATGACGTAGCTAGTGGTGTACGCAAGGGGCGTGTCGAATTTTAACATCTCCGCCCCTGAGAAAGATGATATGCAAAAACAAATTAAATAATACAAACATAGGAGCTTGATCCCCCTCCCCTTTCCCGCTTCTCATGATGAAATTCTGAGTACTCTACTACACGTAGCTGATAATGGATGGCGCCAGATTTAGTCTCTAGGCCATGTCACGTTGCGGCGGTAGATTCTCCTGGGCTGTCAACGAACTCAACGAACTCAAAGAACTCAACGAACCACCTAATGTGGGATTTTTCTGATAACTTTGAAGGAGCCCCTTTTGTTGGCAAGGTTGTAATAAAACATTTGCTATCCTGTAGATAGAATAGATAGAATGTACCCTATAAGCTTTGGTCTATGTCGTGAATGAATGTCATCTTAGGTTAAGAGCACAATTTAGTTATACGTGTGAACCTAACATAGGTAATATTTGTTTCATCAGCTGATATCTTCGATCTCTCAGATAGTTATTAATAAGCTATTGGATACTGATGAAGTTATCTAAGTAGTAGCAATGGAACTACAATTTTTTTTTCTAGTAAGCCTCCTTGTGAAAAGACACAAGGAGTAAATGATATACTTCTTCATTTCCGACGAATTAGTCTATCCGCAGAAGTTTTTTTTTTTTCTTTCTTCTTTCCTCTTCACTTGCTAAAGATGAGTTAACATGTATCGGATTACATTGGGATTTCATCCAAAGTTTGACATTTTTTAAAAATTTTTCTTTCTGTTCTCAGGACGGATCTATTTTTTTTCTTTTCCCAGATTTATTTCTCATCTTGTGTCACAGATGTTCAAGTTTTATTTCTTTCTAATTCTCGTCTTTCTCTAGTTTTCTTTTTCCGCCTTTGAATTTTCTTCTCCTTTCTCTCCTTCTTTTCTTGTCTATATTTTTCCTATTTTCGAACTCCCGGTAACTAATAATGACGCAAATATTGTTGTCTTTCACATACACGGTCGTAATTGAACTAATCCAAATATTAGTCTTGAACGGAAAGAAAACTATCATTACGCCGATGATAAATGCACTTGTTAAACGACAATATTTGACAATTGTTAAACAACAATATTTGACAACTGCTCATTGCATTGCTTACGAAGTTCTGGCGACCGTTAAAAAAAAATATAATAAATAAATGTGTCACTACAAGGTTTCTGCATGGGCCTCATTTGTACTCCCCTAGTTACGATGTCTTGAGCTGTTTTCACATTTCCCGACACATTTACTATGAAATGTATGAAAAATGTCCCGGAAAAGAGCCATATATACATTTACCACTAATGGTTCTATTTCGGGGGCATTTCACTAGCAACAAAGGAGCATTCCCGCACCTGCAACCTGAGACACGAAACTGACGACATTGGTGTCACGGTGCTGGTGGAACTACACAAATCGATGAACCTCCTGTAATTTTTAACCTTTTGAATTCAAAATGCTAAAAAGAAGTTAACAAAATTTAGCAAGCTTTTACTTAGAAACGTAAAGGCCGCCACACAGGGTTGGCAAGAACCTGCTTTTTATTGAAAAAAACAAAAAAACCCATATTTTTAACCTTTTTTTTTAAAAGAAATAATCTGCTCTATGTATTTATATCACATATGGACAGAAATAAGTGTTTCGCCTTGCTGTTATTATACAGCAACCGGGTTATGCTGGAAGGAGTCACTTAAGCTTAAAGCGGAATCCAAACAGCTTCTCGGCTTACATCCGAGAGAAATTGTCCTCCATTTGAACCCGAAACCAGGACTAATTGGCCACAAATGCGATACGTCTGCAGACTCACTCACGAAGGATTCCTGATAAAAAATACGTTGTACTGATCTTTACATATTTGTTAATATAATTGTGAAAAGCCATTTCAGAAGGACAAAAAAAGTTGCACAAATGAAAACCATTATACAGAATTACATATGGATAATTTCAAAATACTGCAGAGTACAGAAGAACTAATTTAGTCCAAGTTACTTTCCTACGAATTTTATTAGTCCAAGTTAAGAAATACAACGACTTAGTATGCATATCAGTAAGAAAGTGAATAAAGATACGAATTAGTTGAATCCACTTTGGTTCTGATCCATTTATACATAAAGAGATACCGAAGATACTTCTGATTTCAATAAATGGTCTCGTGGGGTTTGTATGACCTTCTCCTCTCAAAATGTACGGCACTTCGATGTATTTTATTAACAGTTAACATTATTAAAACGAACAATATTTAGAATTTTTCTTTGATTGCAATTGCATAACAATAATAACAAATTATTAAAAAAAAAAATCACAAAAGAAACATTCATAAACTTATAAAAAGTACAAAAGTTGCTTTTGTGACATAATCTCTTTGAGTACTGGATGGGGAATTTAGGTCTGAATATAATACGAATAATATACAGGAGTGAAACGTGATAACCCACAAATGTGCTTTTATCAACGTTTTAGAAACACTTACATTTTTACGAACATTTTTCGTCTTTTGGTTTAAACCAGTTGGTTGTTTAAAAAAAAAAAAAAAAAAAGGCTTAAATCGGTTTAAATCACCTTAGTTTAAACCAGCCAACCCTGCCGCCATACCACAAATTTTTTTAATCTTCTTCCTGAAGAAGTGAGAAGTTCCTGTAGTGACATGCATCCAGAAAGATACTGATAACTTAAAGCAATCTTATAAGCGGATTGAACTTGAAGAGGATTTAAATAAATCTCTTTAACTTAGCTCATGAAAAACTGGACGAAAATGCAAACGTTTTAAAAACTTAAAGAGAAGAGTTAAAGAAGTGTATGAAAGTAATTGATGTCATTAAAAATGAAAATTTAACTTTAAAGAAAGCAAGTTAATAAATTACAATTACAGGTTGATGAAGCAGATCAATACAGCAGATGAAATGCTACAGAGATTCATGATATTCTTTCTTTTCTTAATGAGGATGTCGTATTTAACTTTGAAAAAAAAAAAAAAAAAAAATCAATTTCACATCTTTATGTAATAGAAGGCAATTTATGGAACTTGTTTTCCTTTATGAGTCTATGAATGGAATTATAGATGATCGAGAGTTTCTTAAACTAATGTATTTTAATACCAATAAAATCTCCATTTTACTGTAACAGATCACATTCTGAAGCTCATTGAAATTCTCATGTTAATTAGACAATGTGAAAGATATAATAATCTTATAAAAATGAAGATGAAGATTTTGTGATGCTTTATTGGGTGTATCTAAAAGCAGTAAAGAAAGCTATGAACTTTAATGAAACAAGTACAATATTAAATTTATGATGTTTGAAGACAGAATGATAATGTTTTATAATGATATGTCTTTGATTATTTCAAGGGAAATGAACAATATGATAACTTTATTGTATTTGGGTTTTAAATTTGTGTCAATTTTTACATTCATTATTTATGATTTGCGAGATTGTTATTGTCATTTTATTTAATTTCGGTATTTCTTAGCACACTTTCTGTTCTTCTTGGGAATATTTTATTTACAGTTTTTATTATTTTTAATTTACTATTTTGGATTATGTAATCCTATTCTAATCAAGGTAATTTCAAAAAGAAAGAATGTAATTTTGTGATACTTTGCTATTTGTTACTCTTTGATAACTTTTTTTTTCTCCCTTGTAACTTTTTCTTACTTTTACTACATTTGAATCTATGTATTTTTGCTTTCTTTTTATGGAAATCATCCTATACACTAAACTGTATGCAAGCTTATTATAATTGGAGCTTAAGCTCTGTGATAGGTGCAAATAAGTTAAATACATAAAAACCAAATATTAAGTACCTGCATTGCTGAATTTGCTGTCAAGCTTTGTCCAGCCTCTTGCCTGTGTAATACTAATTGTGCAGCTCGGCCAACATCTCCACCAGCAATAGCCAAACAATGTTTCACTTCTATACTGCACGAACCAGGGAACATCTCTTGGAGTAGACGAATCTGAGTATTCAAATAACTACAATCCTTGATGAAATAACACGAAAGACGGAATATAGATGTTTAAATCCAAAATAAAAATAAATAAATATTATTTACTCTTCTACTATATGCTATGTTATACGTTCAATTGATCCTACAGATGTTACTGACTGAGAAACAATATTATACCATCGTCGTCGTATTCGTTTAGTGAACCAAAGACACTTTTAAAAAGATTTAGTAAGTATGAACGCTCAAGACTGAGCAAATTACAAACCATGTATGGTCAGACCATCATGTATAATTTTATAAGTTACTTAGTTTCTGAGTACAATATGGACTGATTATAAGGCAGGTAGTACGCGACGGTAAATCCATCACGCTAAGCATATCCTTCGCCTATAACATTCTCAAAGAGAAACAGCAACAAAATGTTTTGTTTCTGTTAAAATATTTACACTATCCTTTCTAAATATACACTGATAGTGTAATAAAGAAGTAATTTCTTCTAATATCATACGTATAATACATACCAAGCATACTTAATGATTTCCTATCCATTTAAAAAAAAAAAAAAAAAAATCCTTTACATGATCATCCGCTTGCTCACCATCTAAAATCTCTGTGCCCAGTAGTTAGGTAATATAAAGAGACGCACAAGGGTAATTTATTTTATTATTATTATTCTAAAGTTTTCAAGGTTATGTCCAAATTATATTTTTGGAAAACCTACAAAAATAACAAAACAAGTACTACCCATGTATACGTGAACATTTTGGGGACAAGGTTCTGATTTTCACCATCCACTTGATCACTGCCTTCGATACTACCAAAGAATAACACTTCAAAATAACAAGCACAGAGAAACATATAATGTATGAAGAAACGTTGTTAACAATAATGCTTCAAACTGTTTAATTTTACCATGAAACACAAAGAATAATAAATGCACGACTGGACTGGAATTCGAACATAGACAGGGTGGAAAAAAATCATGATTTTTTTTTAAAAAATCATTTTTGTTGATTTTTTTGATTTAAATCGATTTTTTTGATTTAAATCAAATCTTTTTCCTCGTATAATACAAGTCGCGAACTGAAGAAAAAGCATTAGGAATTAGTATTAAATGCTAATTATGCCATTTAAGTGAAAGTATTGGGGTTGAATTTTGAATTATCCCCAATCGTTAATCTATATCAATCCCAAACAATGTTTTTTAACCTTTTAAATTATGACTCTTTTTAAAGGTAAATTATAGACTTCCAGTCAAGCAGCTACAGCATCATCCCAATTTATCCTAGGATCATGGTACATTCATCACTCTCTTTAGAATAGAACAGCTTTTGAAACGGTAACATTCACATTTTCCTATCATGTCCCTGAAGCGGGGAATTTTGAGAATAATCGGCATTAAAAAAAAAAAAAAAAAAAAAAAAAAAAAAAAAAAAAAAGATCCCCTCTGGATTCCCCTGTGTTAACGCACAGATCTCAAAATCAACTAGGAAATACTAAGAGCTGTACTAAATGTGTATACAAAATTTCAAGCTTCTATCTTGAGTAGTAAGGGTGAGGAAGCTTTTTAACAATGAGCTAAGAACATTCCCACAATGCCCCAGATGACCCGGATGTAATATAAAGATTTCCTCAGACATCCCTATTTATCCTAGGATCATGATTTGTACATTATCCTCTTCAGAATAAAACAAATTTTCAAACGGTACCCTTCAAATGTCTTCATCATGTATCTGGGGCGGGGAAATCACGAAAAAAGGAATTTTCTGTTAAAAATATTTTTTTTCTTAAATTTTTACCTCTGTGGACCCCTCCCCCTGTTTTAAGGCAGAGATCTGAAACAAATCTGAAAAATACTGAGGGGTACACTGAGTAAATGTGCAAAATTTCAGTCTTGTAGGTGCAAAAGTAAGCCCGCGAAAAATAATATTCCCCAAATACCCTAGATTCCCGTATAAAACAGGATCTCAGGTAACATTTTACTGAGACATCCCTATTTATCCTAGGAGCATAGTACGTACATCATTTTCTTCAGAATAGAACAGCCTTTCAAACGGTACCATTCATATGTCTCCATCTGAGGCGGGAAAATCACGAAAAAAGCTATTTTTGTTAAAAATATCCTTTTTGAAACATTTTTGCCTCTCTGGACCCCGCTGTTTCCACGCAGAGATATGAAAACATCTGAAAATTATAAAGGGGTGCACTGAACGACTGTGTAAAATTTCAGTCTTCTGAATGCAAAATGTAACCCGCCAAAAATAATAATAATACGCATAACAAAAAATATATTTTTAAATTTATGACGTCATCACACACTATGCCTCAACGCAGAAAGGCATGGAAGCATATGTAACGTGTTCTAAAATGCCTCCAGTCTTGAAGAAAACTAAGTAAAAAGCCTTATTGGTACTTTTTAATCGAATAATGAAGATTCTACCCTATCACCTAAAAATAGGTTATAAAGATTAAGCATTAAGGAAAAAGTACAACAACGTTTATCAAAATGACACTTTTTTTCACAAAAGTTACTGATATTTGGCAAGGGCCCATTTTTTAAAACTCAGAACTAGCTTGCGACATGAAATACATAAATTTCGCCTAAAGTTATAAAATTAACAAAAAAAAAAAAAAAAAAAAAAAAAAAAAAAGAGAGAGAGAGAGAGAGAGAGAGAGAGGTGATAGGACCCCTCTAAATACGCCCAATTGTCTGGGAACAAACAGACACGTTCAAAAAAGAATTTTCGTCCTAAATGTCGATGGTAATTTCTTCGTTGGAATAGTTAACGATTTTAAAACCCAAACCCAATGTTACGAAAAGAAGAAAGCAGGATTGCTCCGTTACCTGTTCAAAACGGGATTTTCCCTAATCATCGTCTGCATTACACTTGTTTTCATACTATACTGTACATTTGAATCTTATTGTATTATGATTATTAACTTCCATAATCGAAATAACAGAACAGAAACCGGATTTTACTTATTTTCACTTTAAATTAATTTATTTCGGAATTCGATTTAAATCAACGATTTTTATTTAAAAAATCAAGTGATTTAAATCTTGATTTAAATCAGTCTGATTTAAATCAATCCACCCTGAACATAGATCTCTGGTTTACCGTGTCGATGCGTTAACTACTATAGTATTTCCGTATCCGCTCACTGAACAGTCATATTCTATCATTGTGGAACTCGGTGGACAAACAGTAAGCCGGAGACCTGGATGCGAGTCACTGCCCAGTCGTACAATTTTCACTCTTTTTGTAACATCAGGGTGTCTACTAAAATTTCAAAAAGAAATTTCGTGACTTTTACGTGACCTTTTCTTTAACAAATCATAAAATTTTCTAACATTTTGAAGAGCAAATTTGGGTGCGAATTAGACCGAATTTTCATCCATGCGATAGAAACGTACTTTGCTTGCGATTTGGTAGCGTCTAAACCGACCATAGACATTTTTTATGGTGAATTTTTACGTTTTATATAACAAAATTTTCCAATCTGTACTTACATTTGTACAGTTAAAAAAAAATCGTGACCCAAAAGCTAAATTTCGTGACTTTTTCGTGACTTTCATGACCGATAGACACCCTGAACATGGAATTCATACCTCATGAGGAAGTGTAATATAAATTGGATATTTCCTCGGTTTATTAATATAATGCGAAAGTACTAATTTATAGTTAATAAGAAAGAAAAGAAAAATGTGCAAAAAAGTGCCTAGGACTATTGCTTACTAGTGCTCAGCTTGATAGTATTTTATCATTACTATCAAATAATCGTAAATACACAAATAAATACAACTATTAATAACGCATAGGATGTTATCCTAAGTTCGGACGAATTAGACGTGGATGTTACTTTGCGCAGCAAAGGGCAAAGAAGAGGAATGAACTGATTTATAAAGTCACCAACGAAAGCGATTACATTTTTTGTTGTGATTTAACGTTTCTTTAAGCAACCAGACAGTCCATAGCTTAATATAGGATTCAAAACATACTAACTTCCACAGGAGATTGAGTCTAAGTCTCCCGCAGCACAACATTGTTCTTTTCATCAAGACAACAACTTGTATACACCGAAATACACAGCGTACGTGAAAATGATGTTCCAGATCATGTCCATTTGTTATTCTAAATGTATTGAGCTTTTCTGTAAATGTAAAGCGTTTTGCATTCTAAATATTCATACCTGTTTGTCGTGCATCTTCAGCAGTATTTTCGTACAACTTTTGTAGTTAGTTACACCCCTGTGGCAAGTCACTTAGAAAGTGATGTGGAACATTTTAGGAAATTGGTTGTACTTGGGAGGGAAAATCGATCGGCCGTTTTTCAGGAGAGGAAGCAATGATACATGGGCGCGCAACCTACGTGAGAAATCCTCAAAAGTCTATACGTACCGAGCAAGCTGAGAACTCAACAGAAAGCAAACTGCCTAGTGAGTGTTGAGGGAACGTTTCGTCATGACGCTTTGTCCCTTACAGCTAGTAAAACTCTAAAACCACCAATCAAATGCTTAATGACGTGTTTCTGTGAACGGTTACAACACTTATTGGAAGAGGATGGATTCTCAGAAAAATTTCTGATCAGCGACAAATCAACATCCCACATTTCACGCAAAGTAAATGGAAATAATGTGCAGCTTTAGGGAACTCAGAAGTCACATGCTGTTTTCTAACATGAACATGACTCTTCGAAATCTGCCGTTTCCTGCAGAAAAAATTTACGGATCTTTCTTCTTTGGAGAATATGCCGTAACTCGCGCTATGTGTTTTGACATAATACAACAAGGTTAATACCACAGCTTGAGGAAATAATTCTAGCTATGTGTTTTGACATAATACAACAAGGTTAATACCACAGTTGAGGAAATAATTCTATCTTTCGGCATGATGGTGCGCCACCACATTACTATCATCTAGTTCGTGACTACCCCATTGAGTAATTCCTAAACGATAGATTGGTCGTTAAATGGCGGAAGATCAAGAATTAATGAAATGACTATCATGACCTATATATCTTATCCCGTGTGATTTCTTCGTACCGTGTTTCATCAACGATCGAGTTTTTCTGCCATCACAAGTTACGACATTGAGTCATCACTGCAACCATGGCCGAAGTTGACCCTGACATACTAGAAACAGTTTGGTAGGAACTTGATTATAGATTAGATATACCGGTATGCCATGTAACACGTAAATCGCACATTGAACATATATAATAAGTCAGAAGAATACTTATCAGTTGTTCAATTTGTGTGTGTAATCTTTAATTATTTCTGTCAAATTAAAATGGAATTATTAATCACTGAAAGCGGCAACATATATTTGACTTATTAGGTATCACTAGCACCTACCTCCATTGTTTTTATTTGTCTAAATCCTAGTGTTCACAACAGTTCGCACGTTTCAATCACGGGCAGGATTCCGATTTTATCACCAACAGATACGATATTGTCCACTATAAGTTAACATGGGTTCTCACCAATCCGTCGATCCCTCGGCCCTGAGATGGATGCTCTGTCACAAAGGCACATTCCATTTTCTAATTCGTGTTTTTACATAACCCTTCCTTTTGATGCATGGGGTACCGGGTTCAGTTCTGTGCGGGAGTCCTGAAATTACAGTAGTTTGAAATCCACCCTAAACTGTACGTCCACGTCTCATATAGCCTTGATAATGGAACGGGACGCTAAGTTCCATCACTAAACCTAACAATTAGAACAATGTACCCTCATTTCAGGAATGTAACAATCTTAGTTTCCTAAATGTGTGATGTATTCCGTTTTTTTAACTGAGCTCTTCAACTTCTTTGCCGAATTAGTAAGTGGTTATCGAGAAATTATTTTGCAATATGTATTACTTTTTTAGTACTACTATCCAAATCAAAGGCGTACATTACAATCTACTGAGATACTTATAATAATAATAATAATAATAATAATAATAATAATAATAATAATAATAATAATAATAATAATAATAATAAGAAGAAGAAGAAGAAGAAGAAGAAGAAAAGAAAACTAACTTCCTGTCCGGACGTGAAGTCTCCATTCTCTGAACTACCGTCACTTGTTTCTGATAGTTGATGTACACGTTTCGGCGGAAGATCATTACATTCTGAGCTCAACGGTGACCTAGGTGGATTCTTCACCACCGGTATTAGAGGAATCTGTATGTCGCTTTCTTTATACGATGTCTCGTCTGAAATGAAAATAAAATATTGTATGTTATACCTACTATAAGAATTTTTTAAAAAAATGGAAAATTAGCAACAATCCTACACAAAGTTTATACTAAGCTTCTGCAATTAAATTGAAATACCCGGAAAAGTCAATAACTAAACATGGAAGTGATACTGCGTATTTATTGATATAAAAGCCTTAGATAACATATTTTACAATAGAACTGAGTGAAGATTAATGAGTCAAAAATTTGAATTTGTCAGTGATATAGTTTTGAACTTAAGTAAATAAAAATAGAAAATTATACGTAATATTAGAATAATAATGAATTAATTGTTATTCTTACCACACGACTATTATGATGGTTTAAAGAGTCCAAGTTATTGCGTTCTATATGAAAGCTTACTTTTGAATTCATATTTACTGACGCCCATAATAGAGACCAAGTAAACTTAAATTCTGATGTTTATAGTGTTAAAATCTTCTCAGTTGTGTAAGTTCTATACTAACCTTTACCCCTTTTTTGACTTAGTGTCGCTTCTAGTTCAAACATCCAGCCGCATACAGCTGTATGCTCAATGTTTGCGAATTCTGGGAAATAGGCGGCCATCATTTCACAGAAACCTTCTACATCAAAAGCCTCTTCCACGCTATCTTCCGTACCTAAGTCTTCCAATATACTCACCACATAACTTAACACAATTTCATCTATGGAGCTGAAATTGATAAATGATAACACTAATGTTAAAGGAGCACTTTGAAACCATTTTTTTTCGATACAATGAAAACTATTTAATATAAACTCTGATTTACTTATGTACGAGGGTTGTCCAGGAAGTAAGTCATTTTGAAATAATAACAGAATGAAAAAAAAACACATTGTATCATATACATTTGAAAGGTACACTCTTAAGCTATTTCTCCACATAATCCCCATGCAAATTAAGGCACTTATTTACACCGTGGCACAAGTTTTAATACCGTTACGGCAGAAATCTGCCGCCTTTTTTCCCCACAAGAAATTCTTGCACCAAACTCCATGAAATTTGGGGGAAATGCTCAACAAATTCCGTAATCGTGGAACGACGATTTGCACGAATTTTGTCGTCGATTTGCCTCACCAGTCCATCAGACACAAGGCACATCGTTAACTTTGGAACGACCACTTTTAAAATCAATGCACCATTGCCTCACTCGGCCTTCACTCATTATTCGATGTCCGCACACTTCACACGTTGGCAATGGATTTCAATTGGCTTGTAGCTTTCTGCCAACAAAAACCTAATCGCAGAACGCATCTCACAAGAGGCGGGATTTTCTATTGCAGCGCACATTGTAACACGTCACAAAAAGCAAATTAAGAGAGTCACAGTCCTCACGCGTACACAGTGTGGCAACGTTCTGGCAGCAAGATGACAACTCTAGCCCCGCCCAGTGCCGGCGTCTGGATAGCCCTCGTAAAAAGATAAAATAATACATATTTGTAATTCGAGAAATGTAAGTTATTCAGTTACTCTTTCAGATGACAACAATTATCGAAACAGTTCAGTAGATTTAATTCCAGACAATAAAAAAGGTAAGTAAATAACATATTTGCTCAAATTATTTTGTACGAATCAAAGAGCATTTACAAGACATTTATCAGTTCAATTACACTAAAGGAGCTACATGAAGGCATTTAGCATTCAAGATTGAACGAATCGTTATCGAAATGTAGGAAAAAAAAAGTACAGTAAAGTTAAGAAAGAAATGACAAATAAAACTACTCGTGTTTCAATGTCGGCTACACTGACTGTTGTACTAGAATGTTGGAAGAAGTCTGGCCATGTTAGGGTCTGAGTTAGTATCAAGCAAGAAAACGATACTAACAAGAAAAAATGGTCCACAGAATATTACTACGTATGAAGCTGTAGCTATAACAGCTATAAAGCGAATAATACTATTACGATCACAATCTTTATTATTCAGTTCGCAGGTGATCTGATCTTAGTAGGCGAGAGCTCAGACACTGCAAAAAATAACTTAAGGACTTAATCGCACACTATGATGTACGGAATGAAAATTAAGAAACGTGAAACCAAGTGATAGATTGTTCCAATGTGTCAGGGAAACGAGTACGGCATTTCAACAATTATAGACTAGAAATATCTTATCGCTTAAATATTTAGACGCAGTACAATCTATGAATACGGAAACTGTAACAAAAGGATCTAAATACACACAGCAATGGCTAAACAAGCCTTTCACACAAAACAGAAGCTTTTTACAAATTAAAGCATCTCTGAAATACGAAAGAAATGATAAATAAAAAGGTACGTCTGGGCAGTCGTTCTTCATGCATCTGTATTATTAACACACAGGACCAAAAAGGACGAAGCCCTGAAGGAGAATGAAGAAGGTAAGTCGATAGAAAGAATAAACAATGAGAAAGCGCTACAGCTAGTGGATGAAGGGAGAGGAAGCTAAATGGATGGACAATACCCGCTTCGCCATGACGGGTTACGTGATTCCTTCGTAGGTCACATCAATAGGGATAAGTCGAGAGGTCAACCCGGAAACACTTCGACTGGGAAATTGATTCAGGATACAGTGGCACAAGATGTCAAGAAAGGAAAGAAAACGTTCGTAACCACACTATACACAGGTGCGAATCAGTTTAAGGGTTAAACTGATGATGATGATGATGAATAAAGAATGTGGAGGAACAAAGGTATGAAACAAAAGCTGACATGAAGAAGTGTTGAATATGAAAGCTACGAAATACAAACACAAAAATATTATTATTATTATTATTATTATTATTATTATTATTATTATTATTAAAAATATCTTAAGTTTTAAGTCTCAGGAATATGCCCTGTTGTCTAAAGGAGATTGATAAAAGTGAATGTTTATGAAAGAACTGATGGAATGAGAATGTAGTAGAAAACGAAAAAAAAAAAGTCATGATGATCAAAAATTCATTGGCTTAGAGCGGTGGCTCAGTGGCAGAGCGTTCACCTCTGGTGCTTGGGGTCCCGGGTTCGATCCCAGCCCCCGCCAAGTGAACTTTGTGGTGGACAAACCCCGTGTGCGTGGGTTTCCTCGGAGTTCCCCCGTTTCCTCCCACTTTCTTCATTCCACCATTTCATTCATTACTCATCATCACCGTCTCCTTTAGCTTAACCGGCATAAACGTGGGATGTAAAACTCAAAGATTTCATTTCATTTCAGATTTCATTCGCTTAGAATCGAGCCAAGTACTTCTCGCAACAGAGGTGAACACTCTACTACCAAGCCACCATGTACACTATTATTATTACGTTTAGGCTTTCCTCTATTATATCGATTAATATCTCATTTCACTATAAGATTTAAACACCTGTAACCCCAGATGTAAGTCAAACGAAAATGTTGTAAACTAAAGTAATGCATTGAAGCAAATTGTCCGTTTTGGTGGACAAACGCGTCCATTTATATTTTACTTCATTCAACGTATATCTCACAAAGACCTTCAAAATACTCTGTGCCATCGTTTGCAGAATCTGCTAATAAGTACATGCAAAGATAATCCTACACTACTATAATCGGAGCGATATATAAAGCACTCACCTTAATTGTGCGCTGGGTATATGTTTCTTTAGAAACTGAAACAAAGATTCCTTGACGAGAACTTCATGTTCTGCAATTGTGCTCATTCTGAAAAATAATAATAAATAAATATCATTAACATATATTAAAATACATAACATTCGCAACAGCAAATACATTTTAGAATTTGATGGTACCGCTGGATCGAGTTATATTACCAGGTGGAAATTATAATATTTTAAACTTTTAACATCTTTACCATATGAGATGCATGCCACTGTATCATCAAATGAGGAAAACAAAATTATTGGCAGTAACTTCTGTGAACACATCTTAAAGTAACTAAAAATTACTTAATTTTAGGATCTGAGGAAAGTTTTAGTATTTGCATTGTATGTTAACCTGTTCTTTACCAAACTCCTGTTGACAATATCGTATAGCAAGCACAGAGAATAAAAGGACTCACAAGCTTCAGATTAAAGGAATATTTAATGAATTAATATTTTACGAGATTGTGTGTGTAAGTGTATTGACTGTGCGCTATCTTACGCGTTTTTGGAGACATATTTCTCTTGTAAACCGTACTTTTTATCTGAAAGATGTCATCTCCTCTATGGTCACTTCGAGACCACTATCTGATCGCCCATGATTCCGTTTTTGCACAACATCGGCAATAACGGTACATTGTACTACACAGATATATCGATGATGAATAATATTAGCTATTTAATAGCAGAAATTTACACAGTCTAAGTCCAACTTTAGAGAATAGATTTATGAAGGTAGAGACGCCTGAGTGACACTACTAGCTCTGACTCTACGAACTCAGATACTTTTCAAGAACTTCCCGAAGACTGATACTAGTACGTTTTCTAAACCTTCAGTCAGCACATAGGTCAAAACCATAAGCAACCGTTACATAAAGAATTATATAAATAGTATGTTAAATACTCAGACATTAACATATTTCTTCCGTATTCTTTAAAATAACCTTATGAAAATAATATGAATGAAATTTAACTTCCATCAAATTGAGAATTTTAAGTAACATCAACCTCAGTAGTGTACATATAGTGAGTACGGTACATTTTAAGAGACTACGATGTGTAGTAACATAAAAGAAGTATTAAATAGAGGGTATCGCAAACAAACACCAGAGCCATAGAAATATTTACGTTTTAAATACTTTCAGAGAAGACAGTTTAAACACTTCAGATGATAAATCAGAAGTTAGTAAAGTATTTGCTTCTTTATTTAAAGGTAAATGGAGTGTGGATTTGTGATATTTATCGTTTCTCATGGATTATCTACCTAGTTATATCATAAATACTGTCACAAAGTTTGGAGTGACGCTGTAGGCATTCGGAGTGGCACAGTGCTGCCATCTGTGTATAAAGCGGAAAATGCATGTAGTGTGTGTTTGACTGTTCATGACATACGTTGATATTGTACTGAGTTCTGATGGAGTGGGGCGATTACGAAAATCTTTTAGCAGTAATTGCACTACACAAGGTCGGGAAGACAGCAGGTGACATTTTCAACCTCCTGAAACCCCTACAAATCAGCAAGAGATTCGTGTATCGCACCATACAGCGGTACACCGAGACTGGAACGGCAGCTGACCGCGCAAGGAGTGGCAGACCACGAACGGTACGAACCCCGCAGGTCCAGAAAGCAGTCGCAGCAAGAATTCGAAGAAATCCTGTTCGAACACAAAGTGTGATGGCTGCTGAGATGAACATCAGCAGAAATTCCATGTCTCGTGTGCTCATGAGTGACCTACATTTACGGGCGTATATGAGGCGGACTGGTCACTTTCTGGCCCAAATATTAATGTCACAGAGGGTCCTTAAATCAAAGAGACTGTTGCGGGGTTACGCCAACAATTTGCAAGAAAGATTCTGTTCACTAACGAAAAGGTGTTCACAATTGAGCAGACCTACAACGCCCAAAAGGACCGTATGTATGCCACGTCATCTACTGCAGTTGCTGAGGCAGCTCCAAGGGAACATCATCCTGCCTCAGTGATGGTTTGGTGGGGAGTGAGCTACTCAGGCAGAACCCAGCTGCATTTTTGGGAACAAGGTGTTAAAACATCTGCCACGGTGCACCAGGACATAGTGCTAACACCTGCAGTGAAACCAATGTCTGCTACCATGTTCCCTGGAGAAAGGAGAACCTTCCAGCAGGATTCTGCTCCAGGCCACAAAGCGAAAACAACCCAGGATACTAGGCGAAGATAAAAAGACTGGCAGACCTTGTCACTCGCATACTCCATGTTCAAATGAGACTTGCTGTCTATTAGATACTACAATTGTTAGGCAGCGCCTGGTATAGTTGTGCGATCTAAATCATTAGGCTGGCTATTACACGACCTGTTTGTCGGGGCTTCGAATTCGGCCCAGGGCTTGGGTGTTACGTATTGTCTATTTACAGTTCACTTCATTATCAAATTTATTTTTCCTCCTCCTCTTTTGGCTAATGAGTAACGACGTAGCATGTACAACTTAAAAATACAATGTAACACAAAACTGTTACAATCTTAGTAATCTCTGTTTGGCCAATCATAGTTTATTATTGATTATGCTGCCCTTTAAATACACTTCATGTTCTGACAATCACAATATACGAGGGTGGTTCAATAATTATTGTCCTTGACCTATAAGCAGTATTATTTTTCCAAAAAGTTTCCTTTCATAGTAATGCACTTCTTCCACCTATACTGTAAAGCCGCTATGCCAGCTTCAAAGAAAGTCTCTGGCTAAGCCGTGAGCCATTCCTTCACAGCTTCAATAACAACTGCATTTGAGTGAAACTTCTTCCCCTTGAGGTGCCAACTTTGGGAACAAATGAAAATCACTAGAGGCGAGGTCGGGTGAGTAGGGAGAATGTTCCAACACATCAAAACCAGCAGCATGGATTGCGACACCAGTAAGATGGCTTTTGTGGGCCGGAGCATTATCTTGGTTGGAACAGCACTGTTCCCTGCAACATTCCGCGCCGTTTTTCCTTGATTGCTTCGCGTAACTTAGGGATTAGGGCTGCATAATAGCCTCCGTGATAGTGTATCCGCCCTCCAGCTAGACAATAAGGAGCACACCATTCGCATCCCGAAAAATTGTGGAGATAACCTTGCGTGATGATGCTTGCTCCTTGAACTTGCGTGAGGGAGGTGAACTGCTGTGCCATTCCATGCTCTGTCGTTTGGACTCGGGATCATAGTGGTGGAGCCACGTCTCATCCTCTGTCACAAATCTATCACAGCACTGTTTCAGGTCTGCCCCCATAACCTCCAAACCAGCCCTTCAACATCGAACTCTGTTTTTTGATTTTCACGGGATAACATTTTGGGTACCCACCGCGCTGACACCTTTCTGAATCCCAAGTGTTCATGTACAATGGTTTCCACTGAGACTACAGAGATGTGCATGATGTCTGCTAACTGTTGCACCGTGATTCGTCTGTCTGCTATAATCGTATCATGCACAGCATCAAGTTTTCTGGGGTGCATGCTGTTGTTGGAGGACCAGCACCAGGAGCCTGTTGACAGCTTTCCCTGCCGCAACGGAAAGCGCGGCACCAGTTCTTTATCACCTGGTAGGAAGGAGCCCCATCACCCAACACACTGATCATGTCCTCATGAATCTCCTTTGGGCTTAACCCCTTTTTCTGGAGGTACTTGATGACAGCTTGTTATTCGGTTTTCTCCATTTTTCAAGCTAGGTGCCACCTCTCACACCTGAAACAACACAAAAGAATATTAATATAGCAGCTATGGTTTTGAAATTTAGCATATAGTCATCTAAGACATTAGGTTACAATATCCCCCATCAGCCACCCCAGCTCAAGTATTTTAAATATGCCGGGGACAATAATTATTGAACTTCCCTCGTATATTAAGAATTTAGCTTGGGGTTCACGGTGGCTTAGTAGTAAATCCCAGGAATCCCTGGCTCTATCCCAGCTAGCGCCAAGTTCATTTTGAGGTGGACGAACACTATGTACGTGTATTTTCTTTTGTTTCCACTCATTTACTTCAATACGCAGTTATCATCCATTTCATCATCACCGTCACCTTTAAACGTTAAACTAAAAATAAAAAAAAATTTTAAAAAAATCAGTATTCAGCAAGAGCCATTACCTTACTTTTTCGTTGATTTTCAGCAATATTTGAAGGAAAGAGAGTGTCGAGTAGGAAGAATTGCATGCTACAGTGAAATTTACAGTTATGTCGGCGCTAGTTCACTACCACAAGGACAGTTATGTCGGCGCTATCGAAATGGCCTAAATGGAATAGCCAGATAAAGAGTCTTCGGGAAGAAAGCACACCAAATCTCCAGTGGCCAAGTTAGCGGAGCCATAGTGATTGATATAGCATCTTGGACATTAGTTTCAGGCGTGGTCAGATTGGCTTTAAACGTTGAGATACTGTGCGATAGAATGCAACAGGAAACCACCCCTCCATTTTTCGCTAGTTTGCTAAGAGCAGAAAGAGAACGTGGTCTTTCGCAGGTCAAAATATAGTTCTGGAGATAAAACATCCCCTAATTCAGATCTCTGGGATGAGATTTTTATTATTATCATTATTTTACGATACAGTAACAATATGAGGAAAATCGCTACAGAAAGGAAGATAAGCAAGAGCAAAAGGTTTAGGATAGGGACATGGAACGTACGTATCATGTTACAGAGAGGGAAATTAGAAAATCTTACAGAAGAAATGAAACAAAATAATCTAGACTCAGCAGGAGTTTATGAAGTTAGATGGAAAGGTAACGGGGGGTTGAGAAGATAAGGATATAGAATGTTTTACTCAGGTAATGAAAAGGGCGATCATAATCGTGGGAAAGAATTCTTGGTAAGCGCTTGAAAGAGAAAGCACTGAAAGTAGAATTTATTGACGACAGAGTTCTGATGTTAAGACTTAAAGGAAAGAAAAAAGATCTAATGGTGATACAAACATACGCACTTACCACTTCGCATACAACTGAAGAAGTAAAGGAAAATTACGAGAAAACAGCGGAAATAATAGGGAAAACGGGGGTGTAAACGTAAATATAAGGGGAGATTTTAATGAAGTTGTCGCAGAAAGACAGGAAGGCAGTGTGGAAGAAAAATATGATTTAAAAAAAAAAAAATCATTTCTGTTGGGGTTTTTGATTTATATCGATTTTCTTGACTTAAATCAAATCTTTCTCCTCGTATAATAGAATTCGCGAACTGAAGAAAAAACATTAGGAATTAGTATTAAATGTTAATTACGCCATTTACGTGAAAATATTAGAGTTGAATTTTGAATTAATTCCCAAACTTTAACCTATTTCAATCCCACACAATGTTTCTTAAGCATTAAGGAAAAAGTACAGCAACGTTTATCGGCACTTTTATATATATATATATACAAAAGTTACTGATATTTGGCAGGGGCATATTTTTAGAAAATCGGAACTATTTAGCTTGCGGCACGAAATGCATATAAAACACATAAATTTCGCCTGAAGTTATAAAATCTAAAATGTTTCGCAGAGGGGATCAGACCCCTCTAAATACGCCACTATTATCTGGGAACAAACAAACAGACGCGCACACAAAAGAATTTTTGTCTTAAATGTCGATGATGATTTCCCCGTTGGAACATTTACAAACCCTATGTTACGAAGAGAAGAAAGCAGGATTGTCCCATTATCCGATTCGTTAAAAACGGGACTTTTCCTAATCATCCTACATGACACTCGTGTTCATAGTGTGCTGTACATACATTTCAGTCTCATTGTATTATGATTACTATCTTCCATAATCGAAATGACAGAATAGAAACGAGATTTTACTTATTTTCACTTTAAATTAATTTATTTCGGAATTTGATTTAAATCAATCCACCCTGGTCGCAGGCAAATATGGTTTGGGCGAAAGAAATAAAAGGAGGAAAGGACTGATTAATTTCTGTAGACAGAATTCACTAGTAATTGGGAACACTAAGTTCAGTCATTACAAGGTATGTATGGAAATCCTCAACAGACGGCCGAAGATATGAAATAGACTATATTATGATTCAGATAGGTATCGGCATAGCTTAAAGGATGCGAAGACCCATCACGGGGCAGACATTTTCTCTGGTCATAACCTTATGCTGGCCGAAGTGGATGGTCAACCGAAAAATGTAGACAGAAGAAAAGTAGGCAACAGAAAGATGAATATTGACAAGTTGAAAAATCAGGAAATAAGGGATATTTTCGTTGAAATATTCGAAAGTACACAAACGAGGAAAGGATAGGTCCCGATAGTAACAGATGGCAGGCACATATTAAACTTTGCATACAGCAGGCTGCAGAAGTAGTACCATACCGTGGACACAAAACTGCTAAGAAATCATGGGTTACAAAACACATGCTGCAGAAAATGACAGAAAGGAAGACATAAGACATGGTTGATACAGAACAAAGCAGAAAGGTATATATGAAGTAAAACAACGAGTTACGAAGAGAAACAGAGAGACAAAGGGAAAAGTTTTACCAAAGAAAATGTGAGGATATAGAAGAATTATAGAATCTGGCAATATGACGAAATGTACAGAGGTGAAAACTATGGAACTGCGGAGGAAACAAAAGGGTATTACGATGGCGGCAGAAAATAGGAATGGGAAGGTAATCAGCGAGAGAAGTGAAGTCTTAGGAAGATGGAAAGAATATGTTGAGAACTTATATGAGAATAGGGATTAGACCATCTGGCCTAGGCGAAGTAGGAAATGAAGTACGCGAGAATGACAAAAGGTTTACGATCCTTCGGGTTAAGTTTGGAAACGTTATATCCGAGATTAAGAATGGAAAGGCAACCAGGATAGATAATATACAATCGAATTCATTAAGAATATGGAAAACAACGACAAGAAAGAATTGTTCGGACTCTGCAATGAAATATATGAAAAAGGAGAGTGCCCGAAAGATTTTCTGAAGACGATCATACACCGATGGCTAAGAAAATCGAACCCAAAGAGAAAAGAGGACTACAGAACTATAATTCTTATATGACAGGCAGCACAAATTTTGCTTCAAATATTGAACAGAAGGTTGAACGGAAGAACAAAAAGTTGGGAGGAACAGTTAGAATTCAGGAAAAGTAAGGGAATAAGACATGCAATTGGATTATTAAAAGTGATCGGTGAAAAGTTTTATACAAAATGGAAAAGAAGTGTATGTTGTGTTTATTGATCTAGAAAATGGCTTGAATGGGACTTGTTGTTGGGAGTTCTAAAGAAGGTTTGGTTGGAATGGAAAGATCGAGAACTAATAAGAAACTTATATAAGAACCAACAAGTAAGTGTCAGAATAGAGGGGAAAACGACAGAAAAGATTGCAACTGGAAAGGAAGTTCGACAGATATGTTGTCTCTCGCCACCATTAATTAACATTTCTCTAGAAGAGATAGTGAGAAAGAGGTTACATAGTAAATACGGCATTTCGATAGCAGATAGAAAGGTCAGGTGCATAAGCTTTACAGATGATATGGCTCTTGTTGTGAAATCAGAAAAGAAAATCAATTAAGATGTTAGAAAACTTGAGAAAGGGCTGTGAAGAATATGGGATGAAAATAAACGTTAGAAAAACAAGTTATGTTGATTCGAAATGAAATGAAATCTTTAAGTTTTACGTCCCACGATTATGCCGGTTAGGCTAAAGGGGACGGTGATGATGAGATATGAGTGAAATGGTGGAATGAAGAAAGTGGGAGGAAACGGGAGAACCCCGAGAAAATCCACGAGCACGGTGTTTGTCCACCACAAAGTCCACACGGCAAGAGCTGGGATCGAATCAGGGACCCCCCCCCAAGCACCGGATGTGAACGTTCTACCACTGAGCCACCGCGCCCCCTTATGTTGATTGGAACGAAACGGTCGATATCAAATACAGAAAATGAAATGAAATGAAATCTTTAAGTTTAGCGTCCCACGGGTATGCCGGTTAGGCTAAAGAAGACGGTAATTATGAGAGATGAGTGAAATAGTGGAATGAAGAGTGAGAGGAAACGGGAGAACCCCGAGAAAACCCACGAGCACGGTGTTGGTATCAAATATAGAAGCAGGATGGGACAAAATAGAACAGGTGACTAGTTTTCGATATGTGGGTAGTATTATTAATGACGATATAAAGTACAGATGTAAAATAAAAGAAAGGATAGGAATGGCGAAAGAAAAGTCTAGTTTGTGGATTTAGAATAAAGAGTTGAGGAAAACAGACTCATAAAATGCTTTGTGTGGAGTATTGTATTGTATAAGGAAGAAACATGGACATTACGCAAAAGAGATTAAAAGTAAAAGTTTTCGAAACGTAGGTGTGGAGAAGAATAGAGGAGATAAGGTAGGTGTAAGGGAAAATGAATAAAATGGTCGGGGGAGAAATGAGCAATTTTAGATGAAACTGAAAAGAAGAAGAGAAACTGGTTGGAATACTGGCTGAGAAGGAACTGTATAACGAGGGACGTAGTAGAAGAATTGATGCAGGAAGTAGGGCAGAGGGTAAAGGGAGCTGTAGTTCATGGATGATATCGAAACAGAAAAAAAAATGTACGTGTAGAGCAGGTTAGTTGAAGACTATGGTACATGAAAGCTTCTCACTTGTAGCAACTGACCTGCCAATATGGCAGAATACTTATGATGATGATGATGATTAAGAACTGTACGCAATAGTGTCGCTAACTATTTTTGAGAGAGAAAAAGCGAAGTCAGTTACTGGGAGGAGGCTCAAATTAGATACGTTCTACGTTGCAAGCGTATAATTTACAGAACAGCTTTCAAATTCAAATGAATGAACCACAAAGGCGTCGCTGATTATAAGTTAAGATTTCATCAAATGAGTTTCTACAACTAAAACTTAATACGAAATTTTCAAATGTGAAAACTCAATACAGATTATAGTGCTTAACGATACCTTGACGAACTTAAAAGTGAGTTTGCTTTTATTACGAGCTCCCTTGTGACTATAATGTTAGAGTATGCGCCTTTTCTGAAGGGACCCGGGTCCGATTCCTCGTGGGAGCTCAAATGGTTCGGATCACTCGTCAAATTGTAAGCCCACGTCTCATATATTCTCATTGTTGAATGGGACGCCAAACTCGGAACTCAACCACACCCAGCTTCTTTTAACTAAGGAAATAATTTTGTACGTTAAACTTCAAGATTTTATTTAATCTTAATGGCAGAACTGATCAGTATTATTTCTTAATTTGGTACGCTAATTTCGATTTTAAAGATTGTAGCATACACGTATTAGACAGTAGCTATTGTAAAACCTAGCATTATTCAAAGAATAACATTGTAGATATAATGATGAAGTATGATGCTACAGACATCTGTAAAAAATACTCGAATTGTTAAGAGTATGGATAGTTAATGACCGAATGAGATCTTGGTTAGCTGATTTAGGACTTAACGTATTTTCAGTACCAAGACTGCGTGAGACGTGAATCTAGCGCTTATCGTAGGATCCGAAACACATCAGCTTCTAGCGGGAATCGAACCAGTCTCCGGCGCTGAAGATGCGCATGGTATCCATAGCCACGACAGAGCTCGAAGAATAGGAAATAACACAAGGATATGTGATCTAATTCTTTTCCAATGGGTATACTGTACACTGCGTTTTTAAAAGTGGTCAGTATCTACTCTTCCAAAAATATCAGCATTACACCACTGGTAAAGCAGTAGAATATAATGAGAAACAGAATTGTAGATTGACGCATTTGGCTAGACTTTTATTTCATGGATTTAATAGAATTAATTTTCTTCAATGCTGAAAGTGCTACAGATAACTTCTAAAATAAGCAAAATTAATTTTTTCACCAGTCTGTTAAAGGAACAGCAAAATAGCATTATATAGGCTATAGTGTTTTTTTTTTTTCTCTTGCGGCACAAAGTACCAGCGCTTTTTTCTTGAATTTAAAAAGGTACTATTTATCTAACCATTCTGAAACCGTACTGATAAAAATATTCTTTTTAACTTAAATTAAGATTATACGATCACTAGCTTGTAGCGCTTGTTAATTTCTTCCACTTGTCCAGATTCTGACGCTTGGCTTCGCAGCCGCTAAAATGAAGGCAAGCAGTTTGTGGTTTTCGTATCTTCAAGAAAATAAAGGATCAGACATATTATTTCCCCTAAAGCACATCGTGAGTGCAGCTCCAATATCTTCTACCGAATATCAAAGGAGGATCTCTCAAATGAACCTTAAACAACAGTAATTTTATCTAGGTTGTCATAGCTTGTATGGACAATTTCTCCAGTAATACTATCAAGAGATTAGGATTTCCTCTCACGCAGTTTAACCCTAGAAAATGTGAAGACCCAAGACTGCTCCGATGTCATTCTGCGGTTGATACCAAAAGCAAGAAGCTATCTAGAGACGACGAGGGCACGTCACACGATATGTTAAAAGTGTTCAAGTTGCATTTCAAACTAATGAACTAAAAAACGCTGATATTTTGTACCTTGCAAATATCAGCAGAGGGTGCTTATTGTTTAGTATATTCTGTGATGACACAATGTTAACTGTGTTGCCAACCCAACATAAAGTTGTAGCTTTCAAACGGCACATATTACATATTTCATATCTGCATATAAAACAAAAGCATTGAATGCTACAAACGATAACAAAATTAATAAATAGGTAATGGAAAGAGTTACTAAGTTCTTAGATAGAAACAATTTGTGGGATGAGATGTCAAAATTGTAAGTCACAAAGCAATTGTGCTCAACATTTATAGGCAAGTTTAGTTTTATTATGTGTAATCTAATCTTAGATAGGTAACATACTGGCCTCAGTAATTTTCACAGGCAAGTTTCGAATCCCCGGAGCAGTTCACGAATCGTTTTCCAAGAACGATTCATCACAGCAGTCTAAGAATCAGTTCCTCGAAACAGACAACCTGCTGCCAGGAACGCAAACCCAGATTACTCTTGAGAATAAAAATCATCTTTGGAGCTCTCCGTGGTTAAGCAGTTAGCGTACACGTCTTTAGCGTGGGAGACCCGGGTTCGATTACCGGCCGGAGCTCATGTGGTTCGGATTCCACGTTAATCAGCAGGTCCACGTCTCAGATAACCTCGCTGCAGAACAGGACGTTAAACTCAAAATCAACTCAACTCAAAAATCATCTTTGGCAAATGCTTACTATGCAAGAGTTTGCTTTGTGCCGACCAGTGACTACTCCGGGAATCGGTTCAAACGACAAAGTTCTTAAACAACAGTAATTACTTAATTCCACAAAATGTGCATTAGAAAACAAACACAGATAAAACTAACATACTTCAAATGAGGTGAAAATCAGCTTCAAAACTAACCAAACCTAATCTGATCTAATCCAGTATAAATATTCCAAACTATCTATAATTTTAACCTACAATATACCTAAATAGTTCTCCGCTAAAAATTAAAATAATAATGTAGAAAGCTTATTTTCGAAACTACAATGGTGGGCTAAAACCAAACCCCTCCGTAAAACTGAAAATAGCCGGATAAAATGAAAGGTATCAAAATATATTTCAGTTTTCTAATTTTAAAAAGGATGGCATTTAGTATCTCCTCCAACTCGTTCCAAGGCTCCAGAACCGAGTACCTTGTTTTTGTTTAAATTGTGATAAAGGTAGAATACAATGAGCCCTGCGGGGCTCCTAACCCCCTTCGCTCGCCCAGCTATATTTTGTGAAGTAACACTGGAAATTTTATATGTGTAAGATTGGGGAAGAAACTAAAATATACAATTTAAAAATAATAAAAAGGAAAAGCGACCACAATTTCTGTTATAACAAACAAGAAAAACTAATAAACGTTCACGCTTACCATACGTCGGAATTAGCTTCAGCCTTTCAACACAATCATCACAAGTTTTCTCTAACTCAATTAAACCACACAATGCTGCAAAGTGATAACAATTAATATCCGAATCTAATACGAACTTATTTAAAAAAGACGAATTTAAACTCTTAGCATCGAATCCATTAAACGTTATCTCAATCTCATTTACTAACTCTACAGTCGCTATGAAACAGAAATCAAAGTATGTGCTTCCACGAATTTGACAACCAGCGCATAAACCTAACACACTGACTATAAGCAGATACGAACACCTGACATCACATTAGCAAACTATCATATGACTGAGTATGATAGACAGACAGCTAGTGGAAAAAAATATGAACTACCACAAATTCATCTTACAAGAGACATCGCACCAAAGGCACAATTCCAGCAAGTAACTGAATCTATAAGAACCGATTCCAGTCACTATTCTAGCCAAAGTAAAGTCTTGCCCTTTCACATTTATAATGAAAATTTTTCTACCCTAATAGAATGACAGTGAAATGTATTGTGTAACTACATAATGGCGTAAGTTTCAAATGACTATCGAAAAAAAAAAAAAAACTACATAATGCCATTTGTAATGAAGAGACACATACGAGAATGGAAGCAAGATGGAGATTGGTACAGTATTTTACGTAACGAAGTAATTAAGATACAGAAAATCCTAGTTAAACTGAAGGGTTCGCAGCCATGTTTTATCCAGAGCTAGAAGTTTCTTCGTGTAAGTTTTGAGTTTATGCGACAGATACTTCTCACAGCAGGTAGTTAGTTGTGGAAGTTTAGAGATAACAAAAAAGTCAAGTAAAATTATCACTTATTTCGGAAAGTGAATTAATAATTGTACACTTTTATTCTGCTTGTTTGTGACTTAAATTTTTTGCTGACACGAGAAGCGCGAAAGGACAATACAAAATGGACTATTTTCATAGTGCAGCCTTCCCGTAACGAATCAAGAAGGAATTTAAAGTTGAATACTTCTTTTATTAGTACTGTCTATAAATGTGAGGTAGAATTGCATCCTTCATGAAGTCACCTACGGTTCATTTTGGATTACTCGTAACTTTTTTTTTCTAATACCAGTAGTAAGTGATACTGGAAAAGTACCGTTCGTGTCGTCGAATTTTTTTGCTATTTCGCGAATAACAGTTCATTCACTGACTCTCAAAAAATTCGAAATACGCTTGAGCTTCTCTTCTACGGGAAGAAAGGAGAGTCATTCTTTATTTCCTTTCTCTCAGGCACGTAGCCAAGGGGGGGGGGTCCGGACCCCCCTCCTTCGAGACCAGAAATGAAAAAATTAAGGAAGGAGGAAAGAAAAAGAAACGATAAAAAGAAGAGTCAGCATTAAAAACAAAAAGCCACAGCAAGCTTTCGGTTACTTTTTCTTATGAGATTTGTATTACTTTCAATACATGGTGCCGAATGAGTGGGATATCCTGGAAAAGTCAGGGAAATTTCAAGCTTTCGGAAGCATGGCGCCGTTGCGTAACAATGTGGACATTTTTTTATTATAATTTTTCGTGATCGCTTCTCTGCAGTATCAGACGTTATTTCAGAAACAGTTTTCTACTATTCCTTTGAAACCAATATATGTTGCCATTAAAATAGTTTAGATTTGATCGAGCTCCTGGTGTGACAACCACAGTATATCATGTCACGCCCCCCCCCCCCCCTTCCCCCATTACGAAATCCTGGCTAAACGAACCAATATGTGTTTCCAGTAAAATAGTTTAGAATGGACGAGCCCCTGGTGTGATGACCACAGTATTTCATGTCTCGGACCCCCACTTTACGAAATCCTGGCTACGTGCCTGTTTCTCGTGTTCGAAATTGCAGCGTGCATTACCAGTATAATACATGTTATTTCTTGTGCCTGACTTCTGTATATTAAAGCACTTGTCTTACTCGTTGTTGTTACAGCATTTTCAGTCATCATATCTATCATTCTTTTGTAAACACAGCACACACTAACTATTCACAATTAACAATTATGAGTAATTTGGAAAGAACACCATATATGTACTAAAACAACTATTAAATATATCACAATAGAAACAACTATTGGCAGAATATTCGACCCTCCACTACCGGCAACAGCGCGGTGAGTGACCTTGGTTGCCCAGAAACAGCGTGAAAGAACAGTGTAGTAATAGCGAACTACACTTCCTTTCGTTTCATTTGCAACACATATAACTATCTGTCACGGGCCAGCTTTCGTTAACTGCACATTTTAATTACATCCATCACAACTACTATTACAAAACATTACTTCATGTCGCGCCACGCTATAAAATTCATTTAGTAAGCAGTGGTGGATCTAGAAGGTAAAAACTGGGATGGCCAGAAACTTTGAAAAATACAATATATTTATATTATAAAAATACCTTAAATTATTTCTGCCACTCAAACAACTGGAGGCTAGATCTGCCACTGTTCGTACGCTGCAAATTAGAATTAGTGATTGCCCTCTTTGCATCATTACTGATCTATTATTTTTATTCTGATTCTTTACTTAACAGGCTGCTATTGAAATATCGACGAGTACTTCATTCTATCTGTAAATGGTAATAGTATACATGAGAACCCCCTGATCTGCGCTTCTTCTGTGTTCTATTACCACTTCTACATGAAATACCATAAATTTTTTACGTAGTGCAATAGTAAGAAGTATCTATGTGCACAAGACATGCGATATGCGTTAAATCCCCCTCCCCCTACACGCACACACACATATAGTCATAGATAAAGTACAAGGGCACTACACATGCAGATATAAAGTACAGGTACGTTCCTATTTATTTTCATATTAGTCGATAAGTAAATAAAAGTCGGGGTTAAGTTTAGAGTTACCCCTCCGCTTTTTATAAAAATCAGGAAAATTTACAGGAGAAATGAGGTAAGAAATGATAATTTAAAGTTTTTATTTGATGTTTAGGAATGTAAGTTCAGCTTGAGAGTTATGTTTAATACGAGAAAAGACATGTGGAAGTTAGTACTATTTGCCGGATGCGGAAGCATTCGCGGAAGGTTTCAGCAGGATGGTAGTTGTAAAATATGGCGAATATGGCGAACAGGTGTAACGGATGCTCAAAAATAATGAAGAAAACCTTTTAAATTTTTGCGAAGCCCATGGAGTACTAAAGTTAAGAGAAATGTAGCAATTTTTAATACTTTAAGGACTGTTTTTTGTATGTTGCAATGTCCAAGAGCACGTTCAGACTGGAGGGGCAACTCTAAACTGAAGCCAAAAGAAGTCGCTTTCTTAACCCCTTTGTAAGTTCGTACATACTCAATGAATAATCCCTAACAGTATGAGCGTCCTGCTCCTTCGGGAACTGATGCAGCTTCATGTATACTATATCCCTGTAAATTTGCAAGGACACGTTAAAGCAAATCTTGCCCTCTCCAAACATATCTTCTGGATTGTTAAGAATGAGTTGACTCTTTTGGTGCAAAACTTATTTACACAAGTTGAAAAACAATCCACACAAACCTTTCTCCGGTATCCGGTACCCATTCTAGCGAAAAAATCTAAAAATGGGATACCAGCACGTTTATTTCGGTATGGAAAGACAACCTGGTACCTGTAAAGCCGTGACTACTGAACTACAGCCATCATGCGATTAGAATAGACCTCTATAATTTGCGAAAAAGCGGCTTCCGAACAGAATTAAAATATAATGCAATAAGTAAATTTTTAAAGACAGTTCATTGATTCATTTACACCTACAACATTTTTTAGAAGCAAAGCCTAATTTTTAACATACAGTATAAGGGGTTGTCATATTTCTCGATGAATCTCTATGACATCTCAAATTTGCAAATGACAGCTCCGAAAGCGATCTCCATTAATAGTACTCAAAAACTTGTTATATATACTGTTATCATATGGGAAGGAATTAAAAATAAAAATATATTAGAAAGCTACAAGACTAAACTACTGCTGTCGCTGCATTTTTATACTGTAATACGCATAGCCGACATGGATTTCTCGATCATAAACATGAACACTGCAACACACTTAACAATCATCTGATGTAAACAAACTTTCTGGGTGTATTCACCTTTCTTCTGTCATGAAAATCACTCTTATTCTGTTGATCAGTTATAAAATTTCTTCTGTAGAAGAAAAATATGTCCGTGTTTCACAAAACGAATGTCTATATACACACAAATTACACGCTAAAATACTTGCTTCCACAAAACCTGAGTAATTATCCGCAGTGTTTTGTATACTTCAGGCCGCAAAGGATAATGCCAGAAGACTGCTGCTGGTGATTTCTATCCATCTGGTGGTAAGTTTACTAAGCTCGTATAACAAATGAATGCTACCGCAAACAAAATACCATTGAGGAATTCAACGCATTATAATGTAGTAATTTGTCTATCGTACTTTGTCCTGAAGTTCTTACAACCGGGATTCTCTGTATTAACATTATTGAATTCTCCATTTTTTTTTTCTTTTGATGGAGGAATGTTCGAATTTATTTGTTAAACATGTTCAATGATTGAAATTTTAATGTCATTCGAAAGGGAGTGACGACGCTCTAAGGGGCAAATGAGGCAGAAGCCCCTGCTAGTTGCGTCTATTAATTTCAAATTGATCACAATCAGTGCCGTGTTGTGGGAAATCAGCGTCCAGGGCGAGAGTATACAATGGCGGCCCCGTACATATTAGTGAGATAGAGAAACCAGCTGCGAATGCCACAATGGTTGGCGCGAAGCGTAAGAAAATTTCCAAAAATAAACCCTGCTTTTCTTTATATATCTTTATTCCTTCCGAAGTTTGCGCCCCCTTACTTCGGCACTGAGCACAATGGACTAGAACGGAAATAAAGCAAACTGTTTGGTTAATTAATTTATTAAACTTTCAGAATTAGGTGCGAAGAACCATTAAGAATAATGCCAATATTGGAAAGCTAATGTAAATCGGCTAAGCCGCAGTCAGTGATTTATCCAGAATTTTGAACTTAGGGGGGGTTCAGAAAATCTGGGAGGTGCAATCTTGCATTACGGTCGTATACTATTATCGTCTTTTTAATTATTTTGTTTCTACAAACTTTAAAATTCGTTGATGCAGGTAACGATTGCATTGGATTTCCTTCCTCAACCAGAGATAATTAGCTTCGACTTTCTCATGGTTGGTGTGAAGTCGAGATGAAATCGTTAGTAATCGATTGATTAAACGCTGTTGTGACGATCACAGCCGTGTAAAGGTTGATTTTCATTGTCTTGCGTTGCGTGCTTTGCTTGAAAATTTATCTTGTCGAAAGTAAGTTGTTTTATTATATTGGCACTTAAAAACAACAATTCAAAATCTCTATAAACACCAAAATAACAGGATCTTTAATGGTGTCTTCCCGTTCTGCCTAATCTTTCGACACGAGGAATTCTGTCCAGGGAGGAATTTCTTCAAGATAATTTTTCTTTAGTAATTGCAACAGATTCTGTAAGAATATTTATTTATTTATTTAATGATCACCATATACAACTCAGAGGCCATTTTATACTGGATATCTAATAACAACAATAACAATGGAAAGGATTTGGGAAGGTATCGGCCAGGGCCTCTTTTAGTAGGGACCTTCCCGGCATTTGCCTGGTAGGATTGAGGGAAACCCTGGAAAACCCGTTAGGATGGCCGGCAGCGAGAATCGAACCCGCCACCTCCCGAATGCGAAGCCAACGCTCTACCACCTTGTAACTATTTCCTTAAGTTCTATAATAAATTTTAGATGTTATTCTCTTGTTGTTCTCGGAAAACTGTCTGGATACAGTTCTGCTATTACCAGTGTTATTCACATTTATTTCAGTAAAAATGAATGTGATTAAAAAAATAGAAACTACCTGCACAGAAATGGAAAAATGATTGACTCAGTTGCAAGAAAGCCGTTTGACATTGTAGCTGAAACGAAGATAAAACAAACTTACTTAGGTTTAGTATCAAGTCATTTCACAACAAATTTCTAAACGGTTTTCCAGTCGTTCACCTCCAACATGCTAAAACTCGCACTCAGGGGTAGCTTTAGGATTTTAATTTTGGATAGGCCCGCTCCCTCCTGTATGGATACATATGCATATTTGATTGATTAATGACAATAGGAAATTACTTTTACAGTAGTGGTTGATGCTGTTTTGTTAAATAATTATTTATCATTAACATAAAAAGTGGAAAATATATTCACAATTTATTGTATCTTTTAGTGTTTCTATATTTTTTTCAAAATTTTTGGGTAGACCCCGGCCTACCCGCTAATACCGCCACTGCTCGCAGTATGTAAAAGATGCCACAGTTCATTCTCAAGACATCTTTGGCCATATATTAAGCAAACAATGCAAAAGGATACGTAAGATGGCCCTTATCCCCCATTATCTGACCTTTTAATTTGATTGAAACTACAAAAAGCATACAAGTATTTCAATGTTGATATAAATATTTTGTATTGCTGCTATTTACATTGACAATATAAATATGAAAATAGAAGTATATATGATACTATTGCATATGGTATAGAATTATGTATATAAGACAAATCAGCTGATAAGGTGATGTCGAAAAAGGAGTTGTGATGTAGAACACTAACATTCTTTCTTAAGAGTCGCTTTATGCATCCTCTTGCATTGTTTACTTGCATATGGACAAACATGTCTTGCGGATGTGGATTGTGGCACCTTTTACGTACTGCGACTCCTAGCATGTTAGAGATGCACTACTGAAAAAGTAAATAAAATCTTAATGTAAAATAAATTGATGTTATACCAAATTAAGTTTATGTTCGTTTCAATTACAATGTCAAACGGCTTTCTTGCAACTGAGTCAATCAATTTTCCATTTGCTCGCTGGTATATATATATATATATATATATATATATATATATATATATATATATATATATATATATATATATATATATATAATCACATTCATCTTTACCAAAGTGGATGTGAATAACACTGCTGATAAAGAACTGTATCCTCGTCATTTTTCCGAGAAGAACAAGATGAATAACGCCTAGAATTTATGATGAAACTTGAAGAAATAGTTATTCTTATTACAGCCTGTTAGAATTACCAAACAGATTATTACGAAAGCATGACAAAATTCAAGAGGACAAACCCCAATGAAAATTCAGACAAAACGGACTAAATTCAAGCGACTGAATCATAGGTGCATATTAATGAAAGAATGATTATTTTTCTCTTCAACTGTTATGCATCTAAAATGTTATCTGAAATTCTTCACTTTATGGAAATAAGATTTTAAAAAAGTGCTGAAAAACCCAACAAAAGACGTAAGATTAGTATTATATTTTACATTTTGATCTTTGCTAAAAAAAAATCTTGATCAGTATTTCAGAATTAAAATAAATATTTATACATTACTAAAAAAATGACTACTATATGCTACTATTATCCT
The DNA here is from genome assembly GCF_964235325.1 of Thermobia domestica. Classification (NCBI taxonomy): domain Eukaryota; kingdom Metazoa; phylum Arthropoda; class Insecta; order Zygentoma; family Lepismatidae; genus Thermobia; species Thermobia domestica. The sequence continues at coordinate 110,900,751 of NC_137463.1, read as the reverse complement.
AAAAGGCACAAACGTGTGACGTTAAACTGAGATTCCATTTGATTTTCATTTTCATGTAACTACTGACAGTGCATGTGTTTCAGAACCAGAAATAATAGCTATATATGCATAGTTCTGAAGGTACCAGTGTGTAGTAAAGTTAGCGTGCCGGAGTTTTTAAGAAGTGTAAGTTTTTTGCCCGAATTTAAGAAAAGAGAGAGAGAGAGAGTGCACGAGAATAGAAGCCCGTTCGATATTCTTCCACGACTGAATTTTGCTTTACCAATACTGTTCAGATTCGGAATGTCTCACGTACACATTCTGTATTTTCAGTTTACATTTGGTTCATATTCTTAAAAAGCATCCTCTTTACGCCTGTGAAAATTATTCACACTGTATATTGTGCAATATTGTAGTAAGAGACATACACAATGCAGATTTCGAGGTTTAAAAACCCGTTGAGCAAGGTATTATTAAAAAAAAAAAAGTTAGCAAAAATATTCATATATCACTTAAAGAATAAATTATGGGAAGAAGTATGTTTCGCTGTTATAAGAAACTAGAATGAGCTTTCCAGCCAAGAAAAATCAACACAGGTAAGTATTTACATTATTCGATAATTACATATTGCTGTCATATTACACACTACTACTTTAATTGATTTCCAACAACTTGAAAAAATACAGATAAAATTATATATCTCAATTTTCTTCCCATTTCAAATATAAAGAAGAAAAGAAAAACAACTCTACAGTATAAAAATGGCTGATTTTAAAACGTGAAGAATACGCGAGAAGAACAAAGAAAGCCCAATTTTATTTTATGGCTATCGGATTGCGGTTTTTGTTAGTTTCGTTCTGTTAGTTTATTTCCAGTTGTTTTATATTTGCGATGTTATTGTTGTGTTTTGAGTCGAATAATTAATTGTTCCTGTTTGTATTACATGTATTCAGAATGCTGTTATTTTTTGTCACTCATTCACGCTACCTTCCAAAGTTTGATAGCATTGGCATAATTACGATAATTTGCTGGGGAGCCATGGCCCCTTCTGAAAATTGCAAGAACCTTTCAGAAGATCTTGTTATAATAATGTTATGTATATGTATTCTGAGCCCCTTCCCCCGCCCTCATCTCTCCAAATTATTTAGTTCCGAATTTCAGACGGGTGTCCCGCTGTCGCAGAATTGATTCGCAGGACACTTATGACTTGCTTTCAACCAGTGTTCGTAGGTTTCTCTAAGAAAATTTCCCCCAAGTGACAGAAAATTTTCCCTTTTCGTATCAAAGTTTCCCTAGTTTGTTGAATGTCCAATACCTATGACAGAAATTACGTGGTAAGATTAACTTATATTACAGGAAGTATCAGCCACATTTGTTTTATTACAAAAGTATACACACAATCACACCAGCCAACAAAAAGAAGTGAAATGAAATCTTTCAGTTTAACGTCCCACGATTATTCCTTTAGGCTAAGGGAGACGAAGATTAAAGCAAGTGAATGATGATAGAAGAATGAGAAAGTGGGAGAAACTCGAGAAAATCCACGGACACGGTGTTGTTTACTACAAGCTTACTTCGCTGGGAATCGAACCAGGAACACCATGCACCAGAGGTAGCCTAAATGCTCTTCTACTGAGCCAACAATGGTTGTAAATTATGTTACTTTCAACACACACAACCTATTGCTATTGTATTGGTTTATTTCTGAAGAACACACAAAAATTTAAGCATTGATATTGGTAAATCAGTGAGATAGAGAATTTCCCTGGATTTTTCACATTTTATCGAAAAATTCCCTCTTCCCCTTTTTGTTAAATTTACCTATGAAATTTCCCTAGATTAGGGAAATTTCCCTCAAACTACGAACACTGCTTTGAACTTGTAGTCCTTCAACACGCCCGAAAACCTGTGAACGCTTATTCCGAGTGTGAATTTACTAAAAACAAACACTCATGACAATGGTAAAGGTGCTTACGATGGGATACATGTTTAATGGACCTTTTGTACTAATTTGAGGACGCTCAATCCACCCAATTTTGAGATAATTTTTCTCAAGACCTCCATAGATGGTCATGTTAAGAAAATAGTTCTATTGGATTGAGCGTCCTGAAATTAGTAGAAAAGGAGCACTTTGAAATTTATCCAAGCGGGTCTTATTACATTTCTTTAAATTTATTTATTTAACCATTGGAACGGGCGGTAGCCTTTTAAATGTCCGAAACCAGCGATTATGTAAACTGTCCCGGTTGCCGATTATGTAAATTGTAATATCAAATGCTCGGCAAATTTTCTATTGCCGTCGCCAGCAATGTTCGTAGATTTCCAGAAGAAAATCTTCCTCAACTGACTCAAAATTTACCCTTTTCTTATCAATTTTTTCCTAATTTCTAGAGCGTTTAATTCCTATGACAGAAGTTATGTAATAAAGATTAATTTAGCTATATTCAAGAAAGTGCAAAGCACATTTGTTTTATTCATTTGCTTTTGCTTTTATTTTTTCTAAAAATCCTTAACTTTTTCTTTACAAAAAGATATACATGAATATACTCAGCCAACAATGTGTGCAATTATGCTACTTTGAACACACACACCACAAACTATTGCTATTGTTTGGTTTATTTCAAAAGAACAAAGAAAAATTTAAGCAACTATATTAGTCAATCAGTCTGCCCGAAAATTTCCCTGGATTTTCACGTTTTATCGAAAAATTCCCGTTTTTCTTTTTTGCTAAATTTACCTACAAATTTCCCTCGAAATACGAACATTGCTTTTGAACCGAAGACCATGCATTTGAAGACCTCTGCTACACCAACAACATTTATGCAAATTACTAGTTTTAAATAGCCAAATTGCCTTAATAATAATTAATATCTGACAACGCAGGTAGCGACATCTATTAGCATAAATGTTTATTATTAGAATTAGACCGCCTTATGAAGAGTCGTTTTGACCCATGATTAGAGTATTACTAAAAACCTGACTACTACAGGAAACGTATGTTAGTCGAACTCTTTAGTATGGCACTAATCACGTTACAAAACGACTCTGCATAAGGCCCAGAGTGTCGGATAGTCCAAGACATTTCCCATTTATTATTAAGATTGAAAGTTAAACATTAAAAACAACATTTTCATTATTCAAAATTCTTAATATTGTTTATGATCATTGTTAATTTATAAATTCCTTTCTTGAAAAATCAACAATCGAACAGTTGCTAAGTATTAAGTTTCTTTTATTTGTGCGGTATACCGTAGTGTGCGGTTAAACGTAGTGTACAGGTAAGTATCCCCACTTTTTTTTTTCTAGTGGCGTTGAGATTAAAAACGTTACTAGGAATGAGGGAACAGCATATATACAAGAACTAGCATGAATTTGCGTAATATGCTAGTTTGTAACTTGGCTGTTAAGATTACTTAGGGGTAACGGAGGGAAGGGGAACAGCGCCCCGGAACAAGACCCTCTATGAAAAGGAAACTTCGACGGTTGTTTACCTTAATGGTAACTTCCTCAGGTTCCTTTCCCCTCAGTAATTTGCAGGCCATGGGCGCTGAGGGCCTTTATACAATCAATTGGCATCTTCTCTGGCCCGGTAAATTCCCGAAAGATGCCTATGTAGTTAATATTCTAAGTGTAAGAAAAAAGTAATTATAAACGCTGTTGCTTGGTCTAGTTATCTTTACATAGTGCAAAATATGTAATGGAAAAACATCTTTATAAAGTTTAGTCTTCAGTTAAATAATAATAATAATAATAATAATAATAATAATAATAATAATAATAATAATAATAATAATAATAATAATAATAGTTTTGTCAAAACTTGGTGCAAAGTAGCTAAACTTAGTTTACAGCATTATGACCCGGCAACATTTCTGTTCTTCAGTTAGTATAATTTTAATATTTAATTATTAACATACACTCTATTACGTCACTAAATGATTTCGTTTAATTCAATTTATGTCTTCCAGCAACTTCTATTCTTAATAGACTCAGTGCATATTTATAAGGCGACAAATCAAAAGCAATAATAATTGGTTTATTAGAAGTAGTGCTTTGTGACTGTTAGGAGTATATGTGTTACTAATGAAAGAAAACACAACAATAGCAACCTGTAACTTAACAGCATATTTATAAATATATAAACAGTACACAAAGAATTATCGGTATTATGTTCCAGTAGAATTAAAAATAAGTGTTATTATTGGCACTGAACAACATACGTTTTAGTGGCATAAAAATTCTATTTTCTCGGAAACCACGCATAAGAATTGACCCTTAATCATATCATTTTGTTCAGCTTGATGTGATCTATATATTGATACATGACTCATGTTCAGACAATATTATAGTTAAATATTAATTAAATTTAAAAGTAGATTATAATTCTGGTCTATATATCATTAACCATATTGTCTAATAGTGTTTGCTAATACCATAATGAAAAGCTTGATTAGTGTATGCTTCTCGCCAGTGAGCGAGGGCGTGGCAACAAAACTGTTTTGTCTCCGTAAAGTTGCTGACTGCAGGCGACAGCGACGAGATAGTTGCTCAACTGTTTTGTCTCCAGTGAACTGTTGGCCTTAGAAGGAGGATAAAACCCAAAAACCAAGCGTCTTAGAGAGTGGTGAGGTTACTTCAAAGGCCAGTCGTCCAAGCAAAGGGAAACCTCAGAGATCGGCGTCCTAGGGAGGAGAATAAAACTCAGTGACAAGGCATCTTAGAGAGTGGTGAGAGTTTTGCGAGGACCAGCTGTCCCAGCGAAGGATCTGTCAGAGACTGAGCGTCCTAGAGAGTGGTAAGGATATTGAGAGTAGCAGGCGTCCAAGTGAAGGGAAACTCTCAAAGACCAAGCATCGTACAGAGTGGAGGTGACGATCAATCGGTGAACATTGACGGCTTCTGTGGTGCTGTGACTTCTTTTGTCCTCAAATGTTGCTGACTTCATTGATGTTCGTTATTTAACTACCATTGACGATGGTCGACGATGTGTTCTTGATGATTGTCGTCTGAAGTTGTTTATATCCAGCACGTGGTGTGGGGAGCACGTGTAGAACATTGCAATATAAATATCACAATTGTTCTGAAAATATATCAGATTAAGTGAACCCCCTGATCAGATTCTCAGTATGCCACTGCTTTTAATGATAAGATTTACCGTGATATTTGGGTGAACATGTGTTTGAACGTATATCAAGGATGCAATATCACTTTGCCAAAGAAAGAGAAAAACTGCACCAAAAATTACGGTAAATATTGAAATGTCATAATTAATTCGTTTTTCTATAGAACAAGTCATGAACTTACACTCCCAGCTTCCATTTTATAAGTATGAAAGAAAAATTTACTAACTAGTTTCGGGAACAATTTTTCCCTCTGTTTACGAATAGTATTTTGGGATACGAAGAGATACATACACATACACGTGTACTCGTAATCCCACGTGTTGAGGACTGCTTTTGCGGCTTGCCGTAAACATTATTTGCCAAGGTCCACCACTCATCCCGATTTCGGATAAAATATGCTGTGTCCCGATGTGGCTCTGTCAGGACTTTCATGTTTAGTAATTAAGTTGGTTAGTGAGTTTCTTCATTCATAGCACGCAAATGCCGGGATGGTACCTAACATACAGACCCCAGACCGCTTTCTTCCATTCCTTTTCTCGGATAGTTTGATCGCCTGTCAGGAAGAGGAAGAAGGAGTCATTTACAGGGTATGGCGTTGGGACTGCGATATATCGTATGTACGAGACACGGGGAAGAGAATGAAAGAAAAGATAAAATAACATAAAGATGACGTGAGGAGGAAGAAGGATGCCAATACGATATACAAAGGAAGTACTGGAGATAGAGAAGAGAATAATAATAATAATAATAATAATAATAATAATAATAATAATAATAATAATAATAATAATAATAATAATAATAATAATAATAATAATAATAATAATAAGGAAGTGGAAACTAGCGGATCGGATAAAGAAGGTAGGAAGAGATAAGCTGATGAATTGGACAGGGGCTTACTTATTAATGAATTATGGCAGAGAATTTTGGATAGCATAGACAGGAAGATGGTTTTGAAAAAGGCCCTTATAAGGACCAAAAATGGTGGCACATGATTGACAGGAAAATGGACAAGGGACCTAAGGGATTGGCTGAAGGCTTCAGCCAATAGAATTCAGATTTTTTTCATAGTATATGTTTGTATCTTCATTTATGTTCTGTAGTGTCTATATAGTGTTTAATGAAGGATATGGTAGATATCCGAACCTGTAACACATTATAGTTTAAAATACAGTGTGTGTTGAAGCTTTGGTCAGTATTTCTTTTTTTACAATCACACAAATGAGACTTATAAGATTGTAGTGTGAGTACGTACGTTCGTTACTCCACACGATAGCTCTTGAACGAAACCGAATTTTTGAATTGCTTTTTTCGCTATAGACAGCTAAAGCGTATATCCCGGCCCAATTTGTTAATGGAGTCAATTTATTACCATTTTAATGGGCAACGTGGCATCTCTATCCCATACCCAATGTATATAAAGTTTGCGTGATCCTCTAGGTTGTCTTTATGTGATATAAGCCCTATATAATTTAAATTGTCCTAGTTTCCTTTTCTCAATTAAATAAAATGATTTGATTTTCATTAGAAAATATTTATATTACAGTATTAAGGAAGAAAGGACAGCTGGTATGTTTCCCTTGTCATTAGATTCACGAAGCGTCAATACATTTTGCTTTGGAATGGTGGCAACCCTATTTGTCGGAGTATTGTGTTAAAAACTATTTTCGTCTCTGTTTTCTTATAGTGTTCTGTTTAATTTACTATTTCTTGTCTGTCTTCAAAGCAGAATGATATTTTAATTCTAAATTCTTCATCACAGAACTAAAAACAGCTTAAAAATGTAAAACAATATACATTGTATAACTTAATTAATGTAACAAACGTAAGATGATTTTTGACACCGAGATAAGCCAAAAAGGTCCTATAAATATGTAGCATATTGGGCATATATTGGTAGAGTTAACGGGAGCCGAAGCGTAGGAACAGGAATATTTGAAGCGGTACGTGTCACAAATAAATAAAGCTTAAAGATAGTGGTTCATAAAATTCTAAAGGAGGCGCTGCTGTTCAATATTTAATTGCTCTGTTAACACACACTGGTGGCGCTTGTGTTCAAGACAATATAGCACAGGAATGCAGTGATTGTGCTGCGAGTGTTGTATAGGGTAAATGGCAGTGCCCGACTTAAACAAGGTGCGTTATTCAAACCTCGAACAGGACGACAAGCCATTCATATACGGTCGTCCAGATGGCAATGGGCATGAAGCACCACGACTCTATCAGCAGCGTTTTCCTAAAAGACGCCAACTATCATTCAAGATGTTTGCAGCTATTTATCGGCGCATGTGTGTGAAGCAGGGACTGTTCCACCTGCTCATGCGTTTTGCTGGTCGACCCTGTCGTATGCGAACAACTGTTATGGACGAACGTGTGTTAGAAACTGTGGACAATGAGCAAGGTGACCAGAACTTTTACTTGCAAAAACGGGACACATGCGAATCGGCGACGCGCGGGAGGGGGGGGGATAAGTATGTGACTTCCATATTGTATTTTGGGACTCAACAGTGTTTTCAATTTACAAAATACAAAGTAAGAATGATAACACAGCGTTTCTAACTTAAGTACTACCCAACAATACTTTTAACTACTTGAACACTCAGAAATCGAACTCAATTCTCACTTGAACCACAGAACATTCAATTCTCATTTGAACATTCAGAAGTTCCGGACACGGCTCAACCTTCCCAATGAGTGTTGGTTCAGTAAAGTGTAGAATTTGCATTGACCATTTATATTTTGAATAATAATTACGGGTCACCTGGTCATTTTTGCTTAAAAGCAGGACATCCGTTTGAGAATCGGATAAAAACGGGACAACGGTTGAAAAAAGTGACTGCCCCGGCTAAAACGGGACGTCTGGTCAACTTGACAATGAGCCAGGTACAAGTACGAGGGAACTTAGACGTGAAATGCAAGTTAGTCATATGACTGTATGCCGTGCGTTACAAGAAAATTACTTGTACCCATACCACTTGCAAAGGGTATATAATGACTGACACAAGCGGATTTCCTACCACATGAGGCACTCTACAGTGGCTAATTCAACAGACCATTGCCATCATGCTGTTTTAGGCATACTTGGGCAGATGCACATCCCCATGGTACGGTTATCACTCATTATCAATACCGATTTGAGCTCAATGTATGGATAATATTGTCCATGGTCAACTGACCATACATGCTATTCCGAAGACTGAATGGAGCATAATATTTGACCTTCCTGCAGGATACACTGCCCGAATTACTGGACAATGTTCCTCTAGCGATTCGCCGCAAAATGTGGTACATGCACGATGGGCTTCCTCACACTTCGGTGTAAATATCCGCCGATAGTTGAACAGCAACACCCCCAGCATGTTGGATCGGGTGTGGCGATCCAGTGCGTTGATCTGAACAATCTCCGGACCTGATTAATCAACTGAATTTTTATTTGTGGGCGCAACCGTAGCCTGGGGGTGAGCGAGGCGGTTCCCCTGGGCGCTGATGGCTAGGGGGCGCCGAACAAGCAAGAAGAAATAAAAAGTGATGGAAATGAATAGACGACACGTCGCCCCGAAAATAGTATTGGCGCTCTATTAAATCAGTATTGTAATCGGTTTCAAAGAAGGGCCATTCCATCGTCACGGGCAGGACATTTACACTACATTTTTGATGCTTTAAAGTTGTATATTTCTCAAAGTACAACATAAATTCTGCTAATTGTATGATATATGAGCAGTACAGACTTAGGAGTATATGTAGCTGATGTTTTCAGTATTTTTGTCTGTTTAGAGTAGAAAATATTAATACCTAAACGTCTGTCACGGGTGGGGACAAAAAAGAGAAGTGACTTTCGACGCACCAAGTGAATGTTACAAAACTCTGTGAATCCTTAGCTCAAAATGTTTTTATTTAAACGGAAATGTATAAATGATGAAATTTTTTAACAAACTTCACATAATAGAAATTTGCCAAATATTTATTTAATGAATAAACTAAACTTTACTGTGTCACGGGCAGGACACATGGTTGTCACGGGCAGGACACCGTGTGAATCAACACACAACATCTCAATAAGAATGATTTCAAAAATGAAATAAAATCGAAAATAAGTTAATTTCTGCTGTTCTGTTATAGCATTTTACACAAATAATTATATTTACTTTATTTGAGGCTCGCTTTTATCACATAAAAATAATAATATGCCGTACACTTATTTCGCACCACCTACACTTTAGGAAATGGTTTTATTTGCCCATTTACACCCACCTTGTAGGGAAATTCGTACAAAATACTGTCTAACGGTATATAAAATAGGTGCTGGTATCCAGTGCCCGTGCCGTGGAAAATTAGCGCCTGGGGCGAGAGTATACGACGCGTCGCGACGGCGCCCCCGTAAATATGAATGAGGTCGACAGACCAGCCGCAAAGCGTCACCATGGTTAGTGCGACGCGTAAGAAAATTTTCAAAAATAAACCCTGCTTTTTCTTGATTTTGAGCACTCTTTAATACTGTTTTCCTTCCATTATATATATATATATATATATATATATATATATATATTCCATTATATATATATATATATATATATATATATATATATATAAAATTATTTTTTCCTCCTGAATTTTGTGCCCCTTTACTTTGACGCCCGGGGCCGTAACCACGCTCGCCCCTCCACCCCCAGGGCACAACACTGCTGCTATCAAACGTATTACTTGATCGAAATGCACGTAAGACACATCTTCAACAGTCTTGAAAATTTTACCGCAGTTGCTTACGGTCTTCATACGAATTTCCTTGACTTCTCGTCCTCTTCCACTGGGCTTTGTGCGATAGTTGCATGTCTATGTTTTCTTTTTCTGTCCACTAGAGAAAAATTCCATCAACAAAAATGTTTCTTGTGTTATATCTTCAACAACTGGTCTAACACAAGCCTTGTTAACATGCAAACCTAAGTCGTCGCTCAGGATAGCTTCATGGCTTTCGGAATCATCATTTTCAGAATCTGAATAAAAGTCTGTTAGAAACTTAAAGATTTTATACGGATGAAGCTCTAATTTTAAAGTTCGACGAACTACCAAATTTTCGCTGTCAAATTGCAGGAAAAACTGTTTTGATTGGGGACATTCAATTGACAAGAGCATTTTCCCGTCTTTTATTCAAAACGTCTTTTTTTTTTTTTTTTCAATTTCTGCTGATAGTAGTAAAACAGATATATTTTGAAACGAAGAGTTTAAAGCTGCTACGAAATCAGCAGCACATTCTACAATTACTTCCTTTTGTTTCACAAAGTTCCATACTGGCCGTTTTGTACGTACTCCAATCCCATCTACTGCTCCCTTGAAACGAACAGAAAGGTGACGCTAATGATAATATTTATATGACACTTATTTTAAGTTAAAACATCATACTGACAGTAATACATAATCCTCTATTTAAGTAACTAATGTTCATGCTTAGAAAACTTTATTTTAGTACACATGGAATAATTTTCTATCATGAATAACCAATGTACACAAACTATCCCACCAGTGGCATGCCCACTGTCACGGGCAGGACAAGTTTTCAAATTGAAATAAATCGAAATATATTGTTAGCATTAGTCCAAAATTTGGTAAATGTGAAGTACACGTGAAAATTGTTACTTCTACTAAGTACGAACTACATTCACAAATTTAGTAATTCAGTACAATAACTTTTGGTAGTTTTCTGTCACGGGCAGGACACTCAAGTTGACGTTTATATCTTTAGTGATATTATAAACAATTTTTATCCTGTAAACACTATTTCAACTGCAGCTTGTAGCAAAAAGAAGCATCTTGAATAGCTCGAAGTTACTTCAGCCAAACATGCACAAATTACCGTAAAATGTTGCCGATAACAAGAATAAAAAAATCCTCGCAGCTGACATGTTACAAATTCACAACTCAGACTAAAAATTTTACGTGATTTCTAAGTATAAATAAGTTTTTCTTTGTGAAAAAGTAAATTTCGTTCTATTTACTTCATATATACGTAAAAATGCATTGGTTTTGACAGTTTTCGAAAATTTCGGTTCAGGCTCACTTTCGCGTGGAATGGCCCAGAAATAGATTTGTTAAAAATTTTCTTGTTCTCTACACTCTCAATCCAAACGTTTCATTAAAACTCAGAACAAGTTTTTACTTATTACTTAAAGAATGTTATTATATATGATTTCTTAATGACGATGTGATATACATACCGCCAAGTAATGACTTATAGTATTCGCAGGAGCGCTTTCAAAATAAGAAGCGGTCGAAGTCTGAAATACGCGTTCGCCGTTTTGATGGTGATGAGTAGGGAACGGATGTTTAGGTAAATTTATTATTTTTTTTCTGGAGTGAGCTAGAGGCCGTTTCTTTTTCCAAAATGTTGATCATACTCTTTTATGTCACCACAGCAAATTTTATTTTACGTAAAAACAAAATACACACTTTAAGAACTTTCGTTTTAGAAACAAAAAGCCACTCATTGGGGCCTGCTACATCCAAATCTTCGAAAGAAAAATACTTATTCTCCCACACCCCTTTCATATCGACTTTGTCATGTTTGCTTTGTTTTTGAGCACGTTGATGGGCAGACTTCTGGCGCCTTACTTTAATCTACACGTAAGGTCCTGTTGTGGGGAATTCTACCAAGCCACAAGCCAGTTTCAACATTGCAGGGTTTTGGATCCACGACGTGTCTTTTCGATTATTGTGTTCCGAGTGGTGCTTCAGCACAGTGTGTTTTTTCGTACAATATAATCTCTAACGTAAAGGCAAGTGTTTCTTCTCGTTTGCTTAAGTTCTGTGACGAATAAGGAAGTGTTTTCTGTGCTATTTTGTCAACCGTGTGGTAAATCTTTCCCGGCTGATCAATGTTCACAAATTATGCTGCATTTGGAGAGCAAGAAGCATATTGCTGCTGCTTCACGTTTGAGCGAGACAGGCATTTGTCGGTGAACCAACTCGTCTAGTTCAGGTGAACCATCAAAATTGCAAGCTTTTACAATGGACTTGTGCAGAGCGTTCGTATCCGCAGATATTCCACTGTTCAAATAAAAGAACACTGACTTACGGAAGTTTTTCGTGAAATATACGAACTTCGAACCGCCTGATGAATCAACATCGCGAAAAATTTATCTGTATAGATGTTAGGAGCAAACTTTACAATTCGCTTGGAATTTGCGCATCATATTTGGGTATGAATGGAAAACTGCAGAATCCAGTGGTAGAAAAGTGGGAAACGTGGTTGTAGGAGTGCTAAGAATCATGACGAAACTGTGTTGAAGAAAAAATATTTGCTAGTGTTTAAAGAGCTATCTGCTGCTACAAATGTAACAATAGCAAGGCTTTTCAACAAAGCAATGCAGTTGTTGTGGCATAAATTTGAAAGCATAAATTTGACAATGTTCCTTATACAGATGCTGCAGCTTACATGAAAAAAGCTGCAGTAGGCCTTGCCATTGGCTACCCCAAAATGGTGCATGTTACCAGTGTGTCGCATACGTTCCATAGAATACGTGAAAAGATAAGAGTTCTTTATCCCAAGGTCGCTAAACTAATTTCAAATAGAAAGAAAGTTTTTATCAAGTCATTTAAAAGAATAGACATTTTTAATCAAAAATGCCCTGGGATTCTAGTCCAGTCAAATTACATAAACCTAGACATTTCGAATAAAAAGATGGAACCTTCTGGAACTTGTTCGTAATCTCTTCCTCAATAACCTCCAGAAAATCCCAAAAATTCCAGTTGCGGGTTTTCCGCCATTTTGAATAAATAGTCTGCCATCTTGGATTTCTCGCATGCATTTAGTTTATTCCACATAACTTCCAAACTAATTAAAGTAGGGGGATCATTCTTTCTTTATTACACTTCTAATATTATAGGCAATGTAACAAGTTATTATCACTTTCCTCCGAGTAACCATTGTTGCATAATTTTAGGATAAAGTGAAAAATTGTGATCTCTATTAGGGGACATATTCTTTTCATTGCCTCATAAAACTTAACAGAGTAGAAATATGAAAAAAAAAGTACTCGAATAAAAGTTGTTGGAAACTTCATAAGCTTTAAAACGATGTATATATTTTAACTATATATAATGTCAGAGGTGCGCAATGAAGCTTCAAACGTCATCGGACTGCGCACAATTTCTGTAGAAACATATGAATGAATCATTTAACATAAAAACAAAGAGATAGTTAGTGATTTGAGGCGACTTTTCATTACAATTTCCAATAAGTTCTAACAGGTTTGGAAGTCCGGCTAGTTTAATAAATAGTTAGTAAACAGCGGCATCGACACAGGGTGCACACGAACCTTGAAAGTAGACTTTCGCACTATCTTTTTGTATTTATGCCTATGTGTCAATTCAAATAAGGGTTTCAGATAAACGTTTTGAAAAGAAGATGAAATCTATTGAAATATGTTTTACTGATGTTGTTACCCTACAAAAAAATCAAGTTGCGGATTTTTGTGCCTTTTTGAATAAATAGCCCTAGTTCAGTGCAATTACGACAAAAGTCAATCAAACTTAAACCTATTTTTAAAGAAAGGAGTAAACCTGTTAGAATATGTTATATGTATTGATATTATACTAAAACAGTACCAAAACGGTAGTTGCTGGTTTTTCATAATTTTTGCGGAAAATTATATGAGCAATATGTGAGGTTTATCACAAAACACTATAGTAAATAATGTATTTGATGGTTATGATGGTGGACCTAGTGTAAAGGATATAAAACATTGTACATGAACAAAGTAACCATGAATACGCGTATATCTATGAGGATAACATCCACATTGTTCGTTTAACTCAACAGGAATTTCTTTCTAACACGAAGAACAAATCCGAATTGATATCATTTCTGACAAAATATCTCGAGAAATTTGGTTGTACCGTACTTCAATCACCTGGAGATGCAGACACATTGGTTGTGTTAATCGCATCAAATGTTGCAAAATCTGGCTCGTCAGTAATAGTGGGAGAAGTTTCCGTTATTTTGGTTCTGATGGTAGCACTCGCAACAGCTGAGACTTACATATTTGTTCCTGGCTCGAAGCGAGCACATAAGATATATAGCAGTACCAAACTTCAAAGAGCATTGAGAGATATGGTGAACTGCATTTTATTTCTGCAGATCTTCACTGGTCGTGATAAACTTCTGCTCCACATAGTAAAGGAAAGAAAGTTGCATACAAAATACTGGGAAAAAATGAAGAACTGCGTCGAGAAATGGATGTTTTCAACAACCCAACATCATCTGCTGATGATGTGGTAGCTGCTAGAGAAAAAATGTTCTTAGCGTTATATAGATACACAGAGTAAGAAATTCTGGATTGTACAAGAGTCTGCATGTACAAAAAGATTGTGTCCAAACAACGCATTAGTGACACTTTAACTTAGCAGTACTATCTTCAACAATAGCTGCTGCAAATCAGCATAGTCTCCATGTGTCTATCAAGTTCAGCAGTGGAAAAAATCAAGAGATTACTCAACTGAATGAGGCTGAAGAATTTGTGGTGATTACCTTCTTCCTGTAACAATATTTAAACAACCTGCTTCAGAAGATTTGTTAAAGTTTATAGCATGCAACTGCCAGGCAAACTGCGGAAACAATTGTGGGTGCAAAAGAAAAGAGCTAGATTGTACACCACTTATGGGCAGAGTAGTGGACACGGATGTGGTAATAGCACTACTTTAATTGAAGATGCAGATGAAGGAAGTAATGATGAAGCTGTCACCAAACCAACTTCTCTGAGAATGAAGTTAACGAAAACTTTGGATATTCAACTGCAAAACGCCACTGAGAAAATTAAATCTCAAGGTACACTGGTATATTTAGAACTTTTGTTTAAGTTTATTTATAATCGCAAGGGTTTTTACGGTACCATATACACTGATCAGTAGTTGAATTAGAGACAGCAGGACACCCTACAGAGGCTCCACCAATGCATGTGAATGAAATGCATTGCGAAGGTACTGCTACTGTGTACTTCCTCTCTCGATATCCGTCTCAATCCAGTGTGTGACGGGCAAAACGAAGGACCTCAGTGCACTTGACTGTGGTCAATTCCTAGTAGCGAGACGACTGGGTGGCTCCATTTCGGAAGTGGCTGCGGTACTCGGATATTCAAAGGCAACTGTGTCAATGGTGTATCGTTAGTACTTGGCTTCCGGTAAAACCGCACCCACACGGGCAAACTGCCGCGGTCAGGGGTGTGTCGATGATAGAGGTAGACGCCCTGTGGCCCACATCGTGACAGCCGATAGACGGGCCACAGTGCGTCAAATTGCGGATTGGTTCAATGCAAGACAACAACACCGCGTCAACAGCCACACAATTCCCAACCACCTGCTCGCCATGGAGTACAGAAGCCATCGACCCACGCGAGTATCCCTTCTAATAACACAATACAGGAAACAACGTCTAGCATGGACAAAGGAACACTGCTTCTGGACCGTGGAAATGTGGAAAAAGATTGTCTGGACAGGTTTACATTGGTACATGCCGATGAACCGGTAAGGGAGCATCGCCAACCGCAAGAGGAAAGGGATTCATCGTGACAGCAAGGAACTGTGCAGGCCGGTGGTGGTGGTATTCTCATCTGGGGCATGTTTACTTGGATCGAAATGGGTCTCCTAACACATGTAACACAGTCCCTCACAGGTAAACGCTACCGCGATACTCTGGACGACCATGCCATGTCATTTGCTCGGGTGCTTCATCTAGGTGGTGACCTCATCTTGCAGCAGGACAATGCGCCGGCCCACCCACCGCTCTAGAATGGCAGCAAACTGGTTTGATGAGCACTCCTCTGATCTGGCAACACGGTCATCTGATCTCAATCCGATCTAACACATCTGGGACGCCATGGAACGACGCCTTTGGCTGTGGACCATCTTCCAACTATCCTGTAAGCTCTATGGGAGACTTTGCAGCAGACATGGGTTGAGATTCCACAACAACACTTCAGGCGCCTCGTGGAGTCCATGCTACGGCGAGTACCCCTGTTATCAAAGCAAAGGTGGTGTTAAATGCTATTAGGTAGGTGTCTATAATTCAACTGGTGATCAGTGTATATTGTCTTCCTTTTATAACTACAATACTTTTAAGTTTAGCAGTTTAATAGATGTGCAGACGAATCTAAGCACAATTATAAAAGCTAGTACGTATAGTGAAATAGTGAAAATCATGAAACAGAATATGGTGTTATTTACTGCAAATCGGATACAAAATGCATCTCAAATAATTCCAGTTTTTTGAGTGACAAAAAATATTCTAGCTATTATTTAAGTATTTTTGAAAGATTATAGTAAATTCATGATATACCTATCATATTCTGGGTTCTGGTTGCCCCCTGTTTTTACCTTCTAGATCCGCTACTGCCATAACAATTTATTCAACTGACCACTTTTTTCTTCATTGCTAGACTCAATATAATGTCAAAAACTAAGTACGTAAAGTACAGTAGGAAAAATTGCCAAATAATTCCACAAAATAATGATATAATGCTTCAAAGAAAAGTTTTAAACTTTACTACAGTACTAAAAGCCGATTGTAGTTTGCTGCAGAGTATATTAGGTGTACAAGCTTGAAATTTGGTACAAATGTTCTTGTGCTTCCAGCTGCAGATAAGATGGGCTTTGTAACCGTCTGAGGGGGACGTAGTGTGTCATCTCTAGCCTTGCATTCATCTATTGCTAAAAAGACGAAAAGTATTATCGACATGCAATAAAATAAACTTGCCGCATAACACAACTTATGTCAGTGGCGGAGGGAAGGGCAGATCCAGGGAGTCCTTCCCCCAAAGGGTTCCGACAATGTACTTTTGTACTTTGATATTTGTAATTTTTTCTCAAAAAAAAAA
Organism: Thermobia domestica; assembly: GCF_964235325.1. NCBI lineage: Eukaryota > Metazoa > Arthropoda > Insecta > Zygentoma > Lepismatidae > Thermobia > Thermobia domestica. The sequence continues at coordinate 110,883,788 of NC_137463.1, read as the reverse complement.
AAAAAAAAAAAAAAAAAAAAAAAAAAAGCAATTCCCATCCATGAACTCTATATCAAAACAAAATATGTTACTAAACAGTTCCTAGAGAAGCTATGTTCCACAACGTCGTCTTTAAAAATGCGGAGTATGGAAATCGAGTTTTCGAAGAATCCCTGTTGTTCAATGGGATGAAAGGAAAGAGTGTGGACTTACATGCATATGGTGACCTTGAAGTAATTGTTCTACTGTTTGACATAGCAATGACTACATTTCCAAGTATATTCTTTGATCCATAGCATTTGCAGACTGAGCCAGGTAATACTGAAAAATTACTTCCTTTCTAATCATAAAGGGAGGATCTGAAGAAAAATATTTCCTTAGTTCAAGGGTTAAGAGGGAACGGATATATTTGAGCCCAAGAAATCATTGACCTCGACAAAAATAACAAAACACGTGACCTGCCATAGCCTATTTTGAATCATTCACTGCCATTCCTAATAGGATTATAACTACAACAGGAAACCTCCCACAATTGGCATCAAAGAAAACGGCGATCAATGGATTTCGATAAATACTCAGCAGCTAGTTTCTTTAACCTGCAAGAAAGAAAAAAAAGAAAGAAAGGAGGGCTAAAAAGAAAAAAAAAATATTTTAGTTTCATTCAGATTAAAAATATTTGAACAAAACTTGTTAACAGGAGAGGGTGGAAAACAATAGTAAAAACTTGTAATGTGTGACTATCTCACAGCAATCTCTGATGTTTGATTAATTAGAGCAGTTCAGAAGATTTGCTTGAGTTAGACGTGTTCTAGGTGTCGAAATAAGAACTTACTTTTCAATTGCAAAATGTTGCAATACGTTTTACAAAAGTGGTTAAAGCGAAAGAAAGACAATTGTGTTAATTTCGATGAGGAAAATGTGTAAATAAAGACCCCCCCGCCAAAAAAAAAAAAAAAAAAAAAAAAAAAAAAAGTTATTACTTCAGAGAAAGACTTGAAAAACGTTTGAGAAAATGGGCTGGAACTAAAAGAAAGACAGTAGTGGTGTTAATTTTGGTGAAGAAAATGTGCAAAAAACAGCAATCGAGAAACAACGAAGAAATATCTAAAGAAGCCAGTACTTCAAAGAAAGATGTATTATTATTATTATTATTAAAACTTAATACTTTCAAGTTAATACTTTCGAGTATACGCAAGCACTGTACTAACAACTGAAAATGTTTTCAGCGTCGGTTTAGTTCGTTTGATGAAAAATGGAACATCCCGGGTTGATCTAAGGATTACTATATGCTTCACGAAGTATCACTAGAAAATGAACAAGTGTTTCTATATGTTAATATAGGATAGTCACAGTAGTTTAAATTACACAGTTCTAGCAACATCAAATTTTAGCCCTATCCTGAGATAACGTGGAATAGCGAATTCCGCGCTTCGAAATAATTGTTGTAAAATTAAAGAAAATTAAATTGCAACATTAAATAAAATCATTGTATTCCTATATGTTTAGATACAAAATAAAACAGTCCATAAGAAAAAAGTTTAGCAAGTCTGAAGAAGTTGTTGGAGTGCTGCGATTCTCACGCACGCACTTCGCACTATAAAAGCCATATATATATATATTAACTCTTAACTGGTGTATGTCTGTCAAGTACCAGTTGCGATTTTAAACGAATGATCATGCCGTTTGTAAAAAGAAAACTTCTTTTGACTTTTGACTTTCTAGCATTTTAGTCTTTATACAAGAAAAAAATTATAAAAAATAAATATTAGCTAAAGTATCTCCAACACTCACAGAAAAAAAGTATTTGAGTATTTGAGAGCCAAAATTTGGTTACGAGTATTGTACCTGAATGGTGCTAGTCATGATACTGGTAAGAACTCTAGCCAAAAAATATTTGAAAATATTAACTTTCACCAGAAAATAGTATGTAGTAGCAACGCTGTTCACTGATAAAATTCACTACGTTCACTAATAACATTGTTTTCAGAGAAAAAAGATGATTATTCAAAACTCCAGTACGAAATAATAAGGTAGTTGAAGCAAATGTAATGGAGAATTGTAAACACTTTCGCACTGTATGTCATCAGATAAAAAATGGCGTAAACTCTCAAGATACTGTAAGTTGTAAGTAATACTGTAAATTGTGTATTAACGACAAAATATAAATATTTAAAATTAATAAAGTGTGAATTTCCCACAAAAGGAAGGCTATGGTTAACTTTCGTTGTAATTGATGTAACCTTTTTTATTGATGATGTAGGGTAAAAATTTTTGAACTTTTTGTTTGCTTGTTCAAATTGTATTTGAAGATGACATCCTCTTCAGAAATTGTATCCATCGTTGGAGTTTTCTGTTGAATATATGTTTCCAGTATCCACTTGACATGGGAAATATGGTGACAAAATATGATTTCATTGTGTAAAGCTCACTTTCATTTCATTTTTTTTTAAATGAAGTATGTATAAGAAAATATTTTCAATAAAAAATATGTTTGTTAAGAGCGTTTTATTTTCATATTAAAAGATTTCAGAACGTTTATGATTCAATCATTCATCACTAAATAGTCTACTTGAAATATTGAAAATATTCGTATTACTATTAATATATATTTGTATTTACATTATTATAGCTAATGTTTGTTTAAAAGTGAAAGTGTCCAGAGTTCGGTCATTATTTTTTCTTTTTATGAATGTATTTATTTTGAAATACTTCTGTAAAATGGAAAATGTAAATTCAAATAGTAAAGAAATCTCATGATAAAATATGTTATTGTGAATAGTTTAAATAAAATAGAAAATATTTAAAATTATATAAAATAATTATAAAAAAATATTTAATTGAAAACAACATAAAATATTGAAACTTAGCATTTATATTCACTAATGCTAATGCATGTTATTTACAAAAACTAATTCCATGCATGAACATGAATGATAAAACTTAGTGAAATGCTCTGTGTTTAAAAAATTCGCAAATCTGCTTGTAAAAATAAATAAAAACATAAATTTCCGAAAAGTCTATAAGTGAAAAATTTCCAAATAATATTTCTTATGTATATTCTTAAAAAAGAAACAGCAATTGCTTTCTTAAAATATGGATACAGAATACTTCAAGCTTCAAAATATTAAACGTATACGATTTCCTGAGTACGTATGTGTCGGTAACTTATTATACACTTAAACATTCAATCGACCTTCTTAGATGGAAAAGTATAAGCCATTTGAGAATTCAGAAAAAAAAATTTAACTATTTTTAGCGTATTTAAAATAATGAAAATTCAATAAGTCTTTTAGAACATATTACTTGGAAACTTCTATAATAATATATTTCTTCTTCGTTTAAATGTTTATTGCTTTGTAAAGAAATAAAGTTAATGACGTTCCCAAGAAACTACTTTGCTCAATGTTATCAAAAAGTATGGTTGTCTCATAAAATTCTCTAATTGTTCTGTAAATGGAGTTTCAAGCATATTAATTGCATAAAAATGTAAATTATTACTAATAATATTCGCAATTACACTAGTAATTGCATGCTGGGCGATACGTGGTAAACATAAACATATGCTCTCTTAGTATTCATGTGTGCACTGCTTGGTATCACAAAATATCTATCACCAGTAAATATTAGGGACTCTTCGTTAGTAACAACCTTTTAACAAAGATACAATATACAACTCCCATATATGCCTCTAAAGAAACCGTATATTAACCGTATTGATTCTTCCATAGAAGGCAATGTAGCAACATTGAAATTTTTTTTGAACAGATACCACAAATTTTATACTTCATATTACTTACCATTCTTGCTTATTTACAAATATGATTTGTGATTATCTCTTGCTCGTATCTCATTGCAGGCCAAATTAGGAGTTTAAAAGGATGTCTTCCAGCCTTGACATTGACTTGAATAATGATACCATTAAGAAATCGGTTAGGAGGATCATCACTGAACCAGAACATGCGAATTTCTATTGAAGGAGATGTTATAAGTGAAGAATTTTTTATTCAGGTTCTTGAGAGGTATGCATCCAAACGACAAAGAAAAATATGCTTGGTTTACGTAAGGAATGCCTTAACAAAAATTATTACATGATTTGTGATTACTATAAGTAAAATAATAAGTATTTTTCATACATTTAATTTTTTAGTATATAGATCAGCTGATATTAAACTTATTACGGCTAGACATTTGTAATAAAATCTAGATAAGCATATAAGTTTTGTATATATTAAGTTGCAGTTTTGTGACTAATTACTCTAATTCAAATTACTATGCTTGGAAAAGCTTTGGAATTCGATCTAGTTCAAACTAAAGTTTCTTTGATATCTGGTTTTCATTTAGAGAAACCATGAGTGAATAATAAAACAAAACAGTGCTCCTTTAAAATCATGGTAAATATAGACTTAGGTTAGATGTGTTTTCATCTGAATAAGATTTATGATTTACTATAGGCAAATTTATTTAGTAATCACTTGAGCACATGCATATATTATTCGTCCTTTTCTTTCTTAAAAGAAGAAAAAAAGATAAAGACAAGCAAACAGTATTTCATGGAGTATCCGCGTAGAATAAAACTTTCTTCTCAGCTTAATTATTTTAAAAGAGATACATTTAGGATTTTGTTTCGGAATTGGGGGCTAAATCCAAAATAATATCAAACCTGATATTTCTTAAAATACATTCAATATCGAATGGAAAAGGGCCGCTGTGACTCAGTGGTAGATCGTTCACATCTGGTGCACGGGGTCCCTGGTTCGATGCCAGCTCGCGCCAAGTGAACTTTGTGATGGGCAAACACCATGTGCGTGGGTTTTCTCGCGGTTCTCCCGTTCCTTCCCACTTTCTTAATTTCACCATCTGATTCATTTCTCATCATTACCGTCTCCTTTAGTCTAGCCGGAATAACTATGGGACGTAAAACTAAAAGATTTCATTTTTTTTTTCGAATGGAAGAAAAGTTTAGTTTAAGTTCTATAGGCCTTTGTAAATATACATCTGAGTAACTCCGATAATACCCCCATATATCCGAAAATATCCATCCAGAAATATTTTTCTGAAAGAATTCCAAGGTTGAATTAAACATGGATCAGATCCAGGGTCAAATTATAGGCCTATTTGCCATCGCTGGGAAAAAACATTAAAGAGGAAAAAAGAAAGCAGTATTGAGGGGGATTGTTCCAATCGTAGAAAAAATACCTTCAACCGTTATTTGGAAGCCAATGAAACATTGATTAAGTGCAAATTTTCTAGATCTTTGAGGAGTATCTTATATGTATAAAAAGTTACTGTTTTCCAATTACTAACATAAAGCGCTGGTCCAAAATGGAGATCATTTTGTCATTCTATGAAACATGCAATACTTAAAAGGGACTATCGAAGGGACTGCAAATTATTATTGTAATTATCACATTTATTTATAATAACAAATTACACAATTTGTTTATATTTTGCAGGGTTGTTAGCATGAAATTTTCCAGATCATCGCTTCACTCAACTTCTTGAACTTTGAACATAGCCTTAGCTATGGAACCTTTCCGTAAAGCTTCAATGGCCTCGTTGTATTGGTCCAAGCTGAAAGTCTTCACTCCCAGATTTTCATACTGGAGATACCTATAAATATTAAATATAAATACATTCCTTTAATTACTTAGTATTATTAAATGCGATTTCTAACAATTAATCTTCTAATAATATCATATATCAAGACTTCGTCCTATCAAATGAAATTTCTTAACAATTAACCTTATTGTAACATATCAAAACTTTGTACTAACTCCAAATTACAAATACCAGTATATTGTGAGCTTTCGAGGCAATATACAAGATGTTTCAAAACAACACTGACAACGTTTGGGAGGTGATTCCTCACACCAAGATAAGACGAAAAGTATAGACCAATCTGGGTGCACAAATACTTTCTTTTGGAGTTATAGGCTGCTGAAATATGAACTTTAAAGGTTCAAGGCTCCAAAAGTATGGGACCTACCGCAGTCGAGTTAAAGCTTCACTTAGGAACTAATATGTACGTTATCCAATAATACATGTTTTAGAATCCTAAGTTACTCACGAAGCAATTTTTATAGAGAGAGTTTGGCTACGGGCAAATTATTTTAAGTACTCTCCAACTACCTCTATAAAAATTGCTGCGGAAGTACCACTGGATTCTGAAACTTCTATATTTGGATAGGGGACATACCAGTTCTTAAGTGAAGTCTGGATTCGACTACGGTAGGTCCCATACTTTTGGAGCTATGAACCTTTAGTGTTCATATTTTCAGCAACAAATTGCACGGTAAGATGCTTATATGAACGGTATGATGACCCATAAAGTATTTACCCATTGCTAGTGATGTATGCTACAATCAGCAGTAAAAGTATCTCTCCCTGATTGCTATAATTCCATCAGGTCCGGCCCAGTACTTTTGCTACTATCACAAACGCCTGCAGAGATGGACTCCAATTTGCACCTAACACATCAACCAGCAGACATTTCGGAAGTCTCAGAGCACTGAAATAAACTATTGCTGTGGATTTGATGTACGAAGAAATTTCTCCATTTTAAGATTAAACCCTATTGTAAGAAAACACTGATCATACATGAGTTAGAAAATGGTTCTAGTTAACTGAAAATATCAAATCTGGAACGATTGAATTGGAAGAGAATACTTTTCTAGATCTTTATCTCGATTCATGAACCTACTCTAATTCACCGTCATACGAACATGTCTTTCTTTTTCCACAACAGATTTTGCATATCACATAGGGTATGAACTGACTTTGAAATTGAAGAACATTAAAAATTTAGAACTTGAGAGAATTCGAACCCGAGTTACGTTGGTAGGTAGCTGATGCGGTAATGGCTTGCCTACACAGATCATTAATTAGGTTTACACAAAAACTGTTAATTACTTGAAAACCTTTCATGAAAGAGTAGTTCAGATACTACGAGACGATAATTAATTGAATTACTCGTCATTTCCTTTTTCAACTGAAAGAAAAGTCAACTAAGCCTTTCTCAATGAGAAAAATGTTTCAAAACGCTTCTCAAGTTGAAGCTAGAGTTTTAATGTTGGTTCCACAGCTTAGAAAAATAAAGATAGCAGACGTTCTTTTGTAATTATTGTCATGGGAGCTGTTTCTGAGAAAATCACATTTTTTAAAAAAATTTCACAATTCAATAAATTTCACTTATTTCTAGGATAGGAAGAAAATTCGAGAAATTTTCCTGAGAACATTACGTTTAAAATTTAGTTCAGAATTGTTGAACAATATAACTTCCAGGAGAATGAACAATTTGGATTGGAACAAACAAACGAATATTCCAAATCACTTTTCTAGTAATATGTAGGCCATGAAACGTATAAATCAGTATCATCATACTTGCTTCTCTCTTGCTTCACAATAGGTTTTGTCAGTAAGATGCAATTGAGTTTGCGGCGAATAATTGGGAATTACAGGTCTTGCAATGTATAAACCTAGTTTTCGCACAAGTCATGTTTTGTTTTATGTCACAATAACTTACGTCAAACAGAATCAGTGAACTGATGGGGTTTTGAATCATGGTTAATAATAATAATAATAATAATAATAATAATAATAATAATAATAATAATAATAATAATAATAATAATAATAATAATAATAATAATAGACCAGTAATAGAATTATAGTAAGAATTAATAAATAGTGAAACTTGATGTTAAAATTAATTTATACGGAGGGACTTGAACCTGGATTTGTCAGTTGGTAGTTTCCTACGATAACACGACGCTACAAGTTCTACGTTTAAAGTTGATAAGTCAAAATACTAGTTACCGAGGTAATACATTTACTAAGCATATTTTACTCTAAAGTATTTCGAAACCTAACTAATATTCCTGGACGTGTTGATATAATTTAAATAATTACAAATTAACTTCTGACATTTTTTCTTTCTAGGGTGCGAAACCAACATTAAAGCCTCAATCTCAACTTTTAGAACGTTTCGAGACATTTTCTACGTTGATAAAGATCTATTTGACCTGTTTCTAAGTCGAAGAAGGAAATAATGAGTAACTCAACTAACGATCGTTTCTTCATAAAGGCATTAGTATCTGAAGTAATTTTGCATGAGAGGTATTCAACTAGTTAATCGTTTTTGTTGAATCTAAGTTAGTGGTCTGTGTAATAAAGTTACAGTGATTTATCTACACCCCCTAACACCCCCAGCATCCCCTAAACTTTTCGGACACCCTCCGGAAATGAATTCCTTGCATTCCCCCAACTAAGGGGGATGCAATATTAAAAAGATTAATTCTTTGTTTGCCTAAAGCCCTTCAGGACTTTGTAGAAAATATTTTAAACGATCTTATCTTTATGTAGAACGGGAATTCCCGTTCTGTATAATCTTTGAAGACAGGGAATTCTATGCGAGGAGGAAATTTTTAGGGAAATGCAGCACCGGAAAGCTTGACTCCTAGCGTGTTTGTATGCAGATCGGAACTCATGTATAAAATGGCTGTGGTAACGAGGGCGGGAACTAAATCCAAGCGATCAAAATTCAAGGAAAATTCTGAGGGGGAGAAAATCCAAAGGAAAATATCACAGGAGTATATATAAATATATTGGAGGTACCAGGGCACACTCTATATGATTATTTTTTTTCCCTTCAATTGTCATGTATTCTAAAATGTTATCTGCATTTTTTCAACTGAAATAAGTTTTTCTTTCTTTTAAAATGCTGAAAACCCAATAAAACATAAAAATGTTATAATAAAAGGGCAGATTAGCTTTAATTACTTTCACACATACCCATATGAAAGGTTCTGAGTATTCGTATTTATAATATTTTTAATAGATTTGAAATACGTTTAACATATTACAGTAAGACCATTCATTTTAATTACGAAAAGTAACTGTGATGCTATTTGATTTTAAAAATGTCGTTCTTGTGTGGTAGCATATAGTAGTCTTTTATTTTGAGTAATGTATAAATATTTATTTTAATTCTGAACTACCGATCAAGATTTTTTTATAGCAAAGATGAAAATGTGAAATATATCGTATACTTACTATAACGTCTTTCATTTGATTTTCAGCATTTAAAAAAAAATGTTATTTCCGTAAACTGAAGAATTTCAGATAACAGTTTAGATGCATAACAGTTGAAGAAAAATAATCATTCTTTTATTAATCTGCGCCTATAATTTTGTCGCTTGAACTTAGTCCGTTTTGTCTGAATTTTCCTTGGGGTTTATTCTCTTGAATTTTGTCCTGCATTCGTAATAATATGTTTGGTAATTCTAACAGAGGCTGTAAGAAGAATAACTGTTTCTTCAAGTTTCATCATAAATTTTAGATGTTGATGTTATCCTTCTTGTTCTGTTCGGAAAAATGACGAGGATACAGTTCTTTATCAGCAGTGTTATTCACATCTATTTTGGTAAAGATGAATGTGATTTCTTTGAAAAAGAAAAAATACTTGTGATTGACTCAGTTGTAAGAAAGCCGTTTGACATTGTAACTGAAACGAATATAAAATAAAATTAATGCGGTTTAATATCAAATTATTTCACATCAAGATTTTATGCACTTTTTCAGTAGTTCATCTCTAACATGCTAAGAGTCGCAGTACGTAAAAAGTGCCACGGTTCACATCCTCAAGACATGTTTGACCATATATTAAGTAAACAATGCAAGAGGACGTATAAAGTGACTCTTAAGAAAGAATGTTAGTGTTCTGCATCACAACTCCTTTTTCGGCATCACCTTATCAGACGATTTGTCTTATATACCGGTACATAATTCTATACTACATGCAATAGTATCATATATAATTCTATTTTCATATTTATATTGTCAATGTAAATAGCAGCAATACAAAATATTTATATCAACATTGAAATACTTTTATGTTTTTCGTAGTTTCAATCAAATCAAAAGGTCAGCTAATCAGGGATAAGGGTCGTCTTACGCACCCTTTTGCATTGTTTGCTTAATATATGGCCAAATATGTCTTGAGAATGTGAACTGTGGCATCTTTTACGTACTGCGAGCAGTAGCGGTTTTAACGGGTAGGCCGGGTACGGTAGGCACGGCCCTACCCAAAAATTTTGAAAAATATATAAACAATAAAAGATACAATAAAGAGTAAATATATTTTCCACTTTTTATAATAATAGTAAATAATAATTTAATAAACAGCATCAACCAATACTGTAAAAGTAATTTCCTATTGTCATTAACCAATCAAATGTGCATATATATATATATATATATATATATATATATATATATATATATATATATATATATATATATATATATATATATATATATATATATATATATACAGGGCCGGGTTTAGGGGGTGCACAGAAGCACGTGCACCCCCTCAGTTGTGATTATACACTACCTAAAGTGAGAAGCTAGCAGTGAAAATTGCAATACTTTCGGAAAATTTAATGTCATGTTTCTGTTTTGGGCTTAAAAGAAAGCGGAGCTTTGCAAAAATAATAGTTTAAGTCAATTCCTCACACATACAATAGATGTCTATAGGCATTTACGACATTTAAATTTGATTCAAATGTACTAGTAGTTATTGGTGCACCCCTGTCAGAAAATCCTGGATCCGGCCCTGTATATATCCATACGCGAAGGAGTGGGTTTACCCAAAATTAAAATCCTAAAGCCGCCCCTGACTGCGTCCCTTGACATGTTGGAGGTGAACCACTGGTAAACTGAATAAAATTTTGTTGTGAAATGACTTGATACTAGACCGAAGTAAGTTTGTTTTATCTTCGTTTCAACTACAATGTCAAACTGCTTTCTTGCAACTGAGTCAATCAATTTTCCATTTCTCTACAAGTAGCTTTTTTTTTTTTAAAAAAAAATCATTCTTTTTTAGTGAAATAATTGTGAATAACACTGTTAATAACAGAACTGTATCTAGTCATTTTCCCGAGACGAACAAGTAGAATAAAATCTAAATTTTATGATAAAACTTAAAGAAATAGTTATTCTTCTTACAGAATCTGGTAAAACTACCAAAGAAAAGTTCTCTTGAAGAAATCCCTTCTTGAACAGAATTCCTCGTCTCGAAAGAAATCCCTTCCTGAACGAGAATTCCCGTTCTGCCTAAAGATAAGATCATTTAAAATATTTTCTACAAAGTGCTGGAGGGCCTTTAGGCAGAACGGGAAGACAGCATTAAAAATCTTGTTATTTTGTTTTTTAAAAAATTTCGAATTTTTGTTTTTAAGTTCGAATAGAATAAAACAACTTACTTTCGACAAGATAAATTTTCACGCAAGGCATGCAACGCAAGATTGAATGAAAATCAACCTTTACACGGCTGTGATCGTCAAAACAACGTTTGATTAATTTATTGTCAACGATTTAATCTTGACCAGTAGCGTCATTTCAGATTCGGGCTGGTGGGGGGAGGCAAGACTCCTTGATATAAGTAAAATCTCGCGTTTGTAATTGACTTACTACTGTTCTATTGATAAAATCTATATAAATCTCAAACTCAGGTGGGGCAAATGCCCCTCCCTGCCCCCCCTAAATGACGCCCCTGATCTCGACGTCACACCAAGCATGGGAAAGTCGACGCTAATTGGCTCTGGCTGAGGAAGGAAATCCAATGCAATCATTCGTTGCATCAACGAATTTTAAAGTTTATATATATATACAAAAGTTTATTAAAAAGACGATGATAATAGTATATCACCTTAATGCAAGATTGTACCCTCCCAGATTTTTTAAACACCTTCCTAAGTTCAAAATTCTGGATAAATCACTGGCAAGTGGCTTCCTACCAACGCGACCCGGGTTCGAATTCTCGCAGATCCTAAATTTTTAACGTGCTTCAATTTCAATGTCAATTCATATCCTGTGTGATATGTCAGATCTTCTTGTGTTATGCAGGAAAGAGATGTTTGTATGACCGTGATTGGAGTAGGTCCATGATAAATATTTAGAAAATTATTTCTCCCAATTCAATCCTCTCATATTTAATATTATCAGTTAATTTGAACTATTTTCTAACTCGTGTATGATCAGTGTTTTTTCTTTATTCTAACATACAGAATGTAGTGAAATAATCATTATGCACACAACGAATTGGAATATCATTGATACAGTATATGGCACTTATTGCACAACACGCTCCAAAGAATAAAGATTAATCTTAAAATGGAGAGTGGGGCAATTGCTCAATGGGGCAATTGCCTCCCTCTGCCCTCCTAAAATGATACTAGTTCTGAGTTTGATGAATAATATGGGGCTCGTGGGATTTCTCGGAGTTTTCCCGTTTTCTATCATTAAATCTAAGGGCATGATAAAGATCAAGCGAAGTCCTGAATAGTTTCTTGCATCCATATTGAAGAAGAGTCCAAAATCAATTCTGACGAACGTTATCCAAGATTTTCCGTCGTTACTTACATAAATATTGAGAAGATATTCTACACAAGTTGACTACTTCTGTGCAACTTTACTTCGCTTAAGAAATGTACTAAGTCCTGAGAAGAACAATATGATAATTAGTCTCTTTCCGTGGTGTATCCAAGGGGAGTTTCGGGGTTTTAATCTACTACTTTGGGAGAGATAAAATCTAAAAACAAACATTCACCATATTAAGATATAAACACCTGAAGTTATGTGAACTTGTAACCCTGAACCTCCTATTGACGAATTTCTGCGTGTACCACTTGTCTCAGGAACTTCACGGGCAGTTAAATGTAACTCCTAGAACTTTGTATCCTTCTCGAGGATCTAGGGGGTACTAGTGGATGTAGCCGAGTAGCTTCATGCGTTCGGTTGATAATGGTAGGGCAAAAACCATTGTGGGTTCGAGTCCCACTGAAGAACATGGTCATGTTTAAGGGTAGAGGCAACAGCTGAGTGGTCTAAAAATAATTCGTCTATTTTTTTCTTTTTTTTTTAAAAACGGTCTCGGCATTCGGCTTCGGATCACGAGGCATAATCCATAGTGGTTCACGTCCCAATGAAGGGTATGGGCATGTTTAACTCTCCTCGAAATTTTGTACTCGTGGCTCTGTCATAGTGAAAGTTGTATATTGGAGAAGATTAATTCGAAGACTGGAAACAAGTGCCCCGGTTAGAGTGAATAAAAAGAAAGGACAAAGGAGTGTGATTTTGGCGAACTTGGTCATCAGGGATTCGATTCCAACTTAAATCGTAGATTCATGTCTCATAAAGCCTCGGTGCCGCGAAGAAATAATAAACTTAACACATAAACTCGTATACTGTAACTTTAGCAACATTCGATAGCAAGTTCTGAGATTTTTATTTTTATCAACTGTTTATTTCGCTTCGGAAATTGACTACTGTGTATAACATTCAACATAACTACATTGTTTGTGAACTGTGTCATTTGAACACTAGTACAACGTCGTGCTGCATATAATAACAATCCAAATTATGTTTCACCATTACAGTACGACACATATTAATGTCTTTCACTCTGTAACGGGAAGGAAATAGAAACATTAATTTTTAAAAAATACATGAATAGTCGTTCGTACAAATGTCAATCTCAATCTTTCTGTGCCTTTATATTGATCAATATTTCTCTTTCACCATAGAAATAACTTCTGTTTATGTACACAGAAAAGTCATTTAAACAACTGCATATATATAATTATTTTAGCCTGTTGATTTATGAAGCTTATTTCACCTGTTGCTAAGGTAACTTTAATAAAGTTTTGCCACTTAATGTTTAAAGGAGTGAAAAGACCGTTTTTGAAAATAATAATAATAATAATAATAATAATAATAATAATAATAATAATAATAATAATAATAATAATAATAATAATAATAATAATAATAATAATAATAGACTTTCAAACTATGCTATAAATAAATCTAGGAAGACCTTTTACTTCCGTCTAACAAATAAATTTTAGGGCATCTAGTCCTTTCTTACTAAAATGTCCCTTTAATTAAAGGAAGGAAACCGATCTGTCTGTTAAAAATGCAAGACCTAGAGCAAATTGTAGGTGTTCAGTTAGTTGCAACAAGTATTTCCAATACCGGCACTGTCTTAGGTGTATGGAGAGCAATAGGTTCCAAGGTGATAAGCGTATAAATTCGCTGTAAAACCTTATCAGAAAAAAGGAATAGCGGAAGAAATCCAAACACTCATAAGAGAGATCTCCAAATATTGAACAAAACTACCCCGAAGAACTGTAGTGCTAATGCAGTACAACTCACTGCACAAGCCATAGGCGGAGCTATAGAGGGCATACGGGGCATTGCCCCCAACTTTTGACAAATAATAAAAACGCCACCTATAAGATTCTTCAATTCTCCTCTGTATTTACCATGTCTCATAGCAGACAAAAAGGTCTGCCCCCAGCAGACAACTTCTAACTCCGCCCATGTGCAGAACTCGACTTGCATCTGGAACAACATGTTTCTACAATCAAAGTCTGACGAGAGCAGCGCACCCTCAACATGCGGTACTGACAAGGAACGGACATGAACCTGTCATCCGGACATCCGAATCAAACCTAATCCATTCGATAAAGATAACAAAAATATATTCATACACAAAAAATTAGGTGGCATAGACAATGGAGTAAGTATCTGGGGCCATTAACCCTGTTAGTATAAAGAAAGTCGTAGACTTGCAGTTAAATAGCTATTGCATCAACACTGTTCATTGGAAAGTCATAATTTATAGTTCATTATCTTCAGCATGAAACAAGCTTTCCAGAGGTGCTATGTATTGGGGTTCATAACGTACTAGAACAGAGAAAATTGGGAGAATGTCTAGTTATTTTGCTATTTTCTCTGTGCTATGACCTTCCCAAATTGGGAAGATGTTTAGTACGGTAGAACGGCCAGTCACATCGCACCGTGCATTTCGCATCAGTTTCGCGCTTTGCATTACTAATCGAAGCCATCACTTGACTTATATGTATTTTGTTGAAAGCGTGTTGATTTATACGACAATATTCAGTGCACTTTTCAGAAATAAAAATACAATTACCGTATCTTGTTTTGTTTTGAATTTAGTAGCTTCCCGAATAGGGGAGATTTTTCTACCGTATCTTTTATAAAGTACAGTATGATAAATTGAAGATAGGTTGCTTTTATGGTATACTATGAAGAAAAGTTGTTTTCATGATATTGCCATGATTTAAACCGCTTTGTAAACTAATTAACCTTACCTCTGACCAAGTGCTTCTACTATTCCAATAGCCTTAGTGAAGCAATATGGATTGATAATGACTCCGATTATTGACAGTTCCTTCTTGAAAAGTTGATATGGTGAAATTCTGCAAAGATATAAGTAGAAAATAATTATTCAAAACTAGATTTCACATTTTTCTTTAAAATAACTGAAAAACCTAAAAGGAAATTAATATTTGAAGAACTTTATCTTAGAAAATTAATTATAAAAGTTTTCAACACATTATTTATGACTGAAGAATATGCTATGGGTGATCATTTAACGAATATTTTTAATGAAAATGAGAGGTCTACTAATAATTAACTAGAATTATTTACTAGGTCATTATATAATTCAAAGATTACATATACAAAGACAATGCAGAAAATTCAATAACACCTACATACAATACATGACACAATGATCATTTTCGAAGGAGTTGGTCACTATATGATTTATTAACTATGCGGGGCAAGTCAAAATTATATATCTGATTTCGAAAATTTATTCTGTGATATCTAATAAATATATGTTATTGTGAAACTTGTACTAAGAAAGGTAAACTGTCATAGTTTTCTTCAAACATCTCACAAGTGTTTTATATCAGCAACTCGCGTAATACGGTATACATCAAGCCGATGGTCTATCTCCTGCCAAATATTTTTTATCATGTTGCAGCCAATATCAGCAATTCATTTCACGTTTGCTGCTGACTCTTAGTGTAAAAAGTGGAAACAACTTGGAAAGTTAACCTTTCGAAGCGCATGTCTCGCAATAATATATGTTTCATTAGATTTCACAGAATAAATTTTTCAAATCGGGCCAATCATCAAGCCCTGTATTTACAACAAACAGGAAAGAAGCTAGAATCTCACAAACTGACATGTACTTTGACCAAGACGGCTATACTTAAACTTAGATTCAACATCTCCAATGAAATATAAAAAACGCAAATTAGAAATTTATGCAAGCCTGGGCATTTTTTTTTTTTTTTTTTTACCAGTGCTATGAGCGTTAAGTGTTTAATCTCTCGTCACTACTTTTCATTGTCGTACAAGTAAATTTTTAAAATCCGCTTTCGGGAATAATTTGTGACAGTGAAACAATAACATCAGTATTCTAATAATCTTGCTGTGAATAGAAATCTAGAGATCGTTTTTATGCTTAATCGATTACTTAATTTTGTTTTAATCAAATTTGCTTATCTAAAAAAATCGTTCAGCTATAGCACAGATAATGAAGACTGAATAGGCACCAAATAAACTTTGATAAAAAAAGCAGAAATATCTAATAGTACTTGCAATCGGAGTAAATACTTTCCTTTTCATCTGAAAATGTGCTTCTATCACGCACAATAGAAACATTCCTATATTCAGATTAATTTCACTATCAAATTTAGTAATTTCCCAACTCACGGCAATTTTCATTGATTGAAAACCGAAATCACTCCAAATATTGAAATTTATTAAATTATGTTATCTTGAAAGTAAAAGAAGATTCTTTATATATATATATATATATATATATATATATATATATATATATATATATATATATATTTTTTTTTTTTTTTAGAGTAGAGCATGAAATAATAATATATGATGTACGGAAATTGAATTTTTATCGTCTATATTACTATAAAAGTATTTATCTATTTGTCTCCTAAACAACTGACTAATTCCCACAGATAATATTGGAACATGACTCGGCGGAGCTCCGACTTTGGTGTGTAAAATCACTATTATTTGAAGCTTGTAGGTCATGCACAGAGATAATAATAAAGATGAGAAATGAAGCTATAAATTAATATTGGACACAAACAACTCTTTTCATTGGCAATCGAACCGTAATGTTTTTGGGAACAGCAGTACTTTTATTCACAATGAAACATTCCTTTCATAATTTCCACACCGCTTTACAAACCGTAATGTGAAACAAAAAATAATATTTGGTATGGAAGGCACATTGGATTTTAAGACAAATGTTTGCAAAAGAGACAATTCCAAAGTTCAGCTATACAGGGGCGGACTGGCAGCCATAGGGCCCACCCTGCTAAACTGAAATGAGGGCCCACTGTATAAAAATACACGATAGAGTTAGAACATACTTATACGCTTTATACAACGATGGATATAATAGACTATAAAGATTTAATTCGTGAAGCAGGTGCAGTGCACAAACTAGACACACTTTACACTGTCTTGCAGGTTTGCATTTCCATTCATCTTCCTCCTCACTCTCAGTTTCATTATCTTCCTCTTCTTCATTTTCCTCGTTTTCACTACTATGAGCATATTGCTCACTGCCATGCTCATTTTTTAAAATAACCTGCTTTTTACATATTGGTGGATTATAGTCCCTATAATGACCAGCAAATTGGAGCAGTTCCTCTTGAATTTGTTCTATTTCCACTTTGCAATAATGTGGTAGAGTATTGAGAGCTGAATCAGGTAGTTCTTCTAAAGTACTTATCTCATGGAAACAGGTAGGATCCAGCTATGCAATGTCCTTCATGAGACTATCATTGCAGATAAACCGAGAATGTAATTGCTCAATTGCAGTATCGAAAATAACATTAAAAACGTTTATCTGAAACACTTTTGATAGAGAATCTAAAATTCTTGCCTCATCATGGGAAAGCTCGTCTGCTTGAAGAATTGCTACTGGTATTCTCTTTGCAAGGAGAGAAGTTTCAGCTGCAACATCGTATCCTGCATCCTTCAATTGTCTTTTCAAGTGCTTTGCAAACTCCATAGCTTTAGTTTCAATAGAACAAAACATGTTCCGTTTTTGCTTTAAGTCTGATTGTAACGTACAAATCATTTTTGTAGCCGTTAGATAATCCACACCAGATTTTTGCAAATACTGCGAAGTAGGTGTACATAGATGAAAAAGTTGGCTGAAAACAAAAGCCACAAGAATGTTTTCAAATTTACACCAGTTCTGAACCAAACACTTGGCTTTAAATGTGACTTCTGCTTGAAAATCACTCATACTTGCAATAGTGAGTAGACATTGAAGCAGCGTCATGAACCTCTTCCGATCTTGCAAAGGTGTCGAAAAATCAAAGATACTCTTTAGAGTCGATCTTTACTCCACCACCTTGTCAGATTTAATTTTTGTAATCGGCGAAGTAGCTGTCTACACTTGAGTTTTCTTCATTGTACTTAATTCACATTTACATTCTTTTATATAAATCGCAGATGAAAGTAACTGTCATTTGAAGTAACCCAAGAAAGTCTTTTGCGACTTTGCAACATTCTGTTGCATTTATCATTACCAAATTTAGAACATGCGCGAGACAATACACATACTGAACATTCGGATTAAGTTTTTTGAGCTGTGCTTGGGCACCGTTATACTGGCCACTCATGTTAGCTGCACCATCAAAATAACAACCTACAATATGCGATGTTGACAGTTTCAGCGTACTAAATTCATCCTCAATCTGTTTGTAAAGATCCAGTCCAGTAGCTTTGTCCACAGGAATTAGTTTCAAAAGTTTCACTCTTATTTCACCATGAAGCACATACCGAACACCCAATGCTAACTGTTCAATAACAGTAATGTCCTGGGTACAGTCAACTTCAACACTAAATGTACCAGCCTGCTTTATTTTGTTAACACTATTAGTTTGAATCTGAAGAACAAGATAGGTTACTAACTTCTTGACAAATGTCTTCGACAAAAAAGTTACTAATGAGCCTCTTCCTTGTGAACTTTCTTCACCATACTTGCCTTGGAGCTGTAGGGAATTAGAAAGATATGTGGCGGAAAGCGCGACAGAATTTTGGAACATGCTTGAAAAGAAAGAAGAAGTTGGTGTTTGTTTATAACATATTGTACCGAATTGAAGATCGGAGATTTGATGATGTGGAGGCCATAGTTAACGAAGTTTAGATCCCAATTGAAGAATTGTTAATTGTGTAGTAGGTATTTGATTTATTAAGTGTGCAAGAGATTAATGTGTAAATGATGGCATCTTAGTGGATAGATTTATTATATGAGTTCATATGAGATTATGATAATAAAGATAGCTGGAAAACGAAGACTAGTTAAGTTGGACTTATTTGCTTGGTGAGGTGTAATTAAGGTTGAGTCAAGTCTGTGTTGGTTTATGAAAGGTAGTACTGCCCAAGTAACTAATAGAACCCACGTTGAATACAGTAAAGTTTCGGTATTTGACAACACGGAATTTACTAATAACTTTACTTACAATTGGCGACGAGCTGGTTTTTGCATGGAAGATGGCGGAGTCTAAACATATACAATTTTTTGAACCTTTGAATCCAGAAGAGACAGATGTTGAAACATACATTGAAAGATTTGAACAGTATTGTCTTGCTAATGATGTACCAGAAGCCAAGAAAGTTTGTATTATTATATCCGTTATGGGAAATGCAGTTTATAAAACATTAAAGGAACTAGCAGCACCCGAACGAGTACCGGAGCTTGATTTTCAGCAAATAAAGGATCTATTGATGAAACAGTATCACACGGCAACTAATTACATAGTTGAAAGATACAAATTTCATTCTATGAAGCAAGAAATAGGCCAAACTGCACAGGATTACATTTTCAATTTAAAAAAGCAGGCTAACCGCTGCAATTTTGGCGTATTTCGAGAAGATGCTATAAGAGACCAGATAGTCTGCGGTGTTGTTAGTGAATCTGCTCGAAAGAAGCTGTTGTCTACACCTGACTTGACCATGTCCATAGCTATTGATATAATTAATCAATTCGAGTTACTGGAGAAAGAAGCTTCTGTATTTTACAGACAAGAAAATCGGTTAGATCAGCTGCATAACAAAATAACATCGTATAATAGTTATAAAAGGAATAGTGCACGGCAGTTTCCTAAATGTAAATCGTGTGGACGATGTCATAAGTGGAAGCAGTGTCCAGCCAAAGGAGCGAAGTGCAGGAATTGTGGACGATTTAACCATTTTGCTGTATGTTGTGATAATAAATTCCCATCCCACACTGACATTGCAAAACGAGTAGATGAATTCCCACAAACGGATCACATTTCACAGAACGAACAACAAGCATCAACATCCAAGGATTATGAGCATGCTTTAGATAATTTGTTTACTTGCTCTGGCCGTGATGATTATGTATTGAACCCAGTAGAAGAATCTCATCTAAATGGCTTCACAATAGAAACGGGACAAAAAGAAGAGCCAGTGCTATCAGAGCAAGAGCTTTTTTCAGATTCGATTAACGAACACACAGTTAATCAGACAAATAAAGAAGATAACAGGGAGCAATTGGATGTATTAAATTGTAATGGAGTAAATTTAACCTTTACAACAGAAACGGAACTGCAATATTCTGTGATATCAATTTTAACATATGTGCAATTGCTTAATACAATAAAATTACAATCAATTCCTATAGAAACGGTGCAATGGGGTAGACGTACTCTTACTTTATTTGCAAAATTAGACACACCAGTGATAGCAGATGGAATTAAGTACCATGGTGAATTCAAAGTATGCCAAGAATTTTTGGATCACAGTATTATAGGATGTGACTGGTTGTATACTTTTAATAAGGAGATGTCCATGGTAAATCATAGTACGTCATGTGATCTTACTGTTTCGACAGAAGATAGCTTTCACTCTGGTTCGCGAAAGTGGATGAAGGGTTCTAAACAAAGTCGGCAATCAATCCCAGTAGTACAGATGGAAAGAAAAGAGAAACGTAAATGGAGAAATGACAAGACTACTAACCAAGTTGCTGTAAAGGGTGAACAGATTAGAAATGACTTAATTTTGGAATACAGAAGAGAACACTTTTCTTAGAGGATGAAGGAGATTTAACGAGAGTAACGAAGGATCAATTTATGAGATGGAAGACTATGGTAACCGGATAGCTACTTTCGGAAACATATTAAAAGATTGAAAGTATGTGTAGAAACATTATTGGGAATGAAATTCAGAATATAACAAAAAGAAGAAGAAGGGGGAATGTTGTAGGGAATTAGAAAGATATGTGGCGGAAAGCGCGACAGAATTTTGGAACATGCTTGAAAAGAAAGAAGAAGTTGGTGTTTGTTTATAACATATTGTACCGAATTGAAGATCGGAGATTTGATGATGTGGAGGCCATAGTTAACGAAGTTTAGATCCCAATTGAAGAATTGTTAATTGTGTAGTAGGTATTTGATTTATTAAGTGTGCAAGAGATTAATGTGTAAATGATGGCATCTTAGTGGATAGATTTATTATATGAGTTCATATGAGATTATGATAATAAAGATAGCTGGAAAACGAAGACTAGTTAAGTTGGACTTATTTGCTTGGTGAGGTGTAATTAAGGTTGAGTCAAGTCTGTGTTGGTTTATGAAAGGTAGTACTGCCCAAGTAACTAATAGAACCCACGTTGAATACAGTAAAGTTTCGGTATTTGACAACACGGAATTTACTAATAATTTTACTTACAGGAGCAATCTTCTGTTTTGACTCTTCATAATCGCCTCTGAAACATGGTTCTTTAAAATATCATTATACTTGCATACCAATAAACCAATTCTAAGAAATTTCCGTGATTAACTTTTTTGGTGTTGAAATCAGCGGCGGCTGCTTCGCGCTTCCCTCGAAAAGCTAGTCCTTGTCATCCAAGAAAAACAACTATATCCAATATACGTTTCAAAATGTTTCTCCACAGTTCAACTTGAGCTTTTCTTCTGTCCATGAGACCTTTATCTACAAGTGTATTTATATCTGCACTTCTAGTGGCCATTACATAAGCTGCGGAAGCATTGATATGTACTTTTGAATTTTCATGAGCTGTAAGGTCTTTAGAAATGTTTCTTAATGATTTTTTGGCCTGTTACAAATGGACTTTCGCTGTCAATTACAAAAACTATGCAAATAGAACAGAAACACAAGTTTCTTTCCATACAATAGGAAAACCACATTCTCTTTTCAGTAGTGTTATCTGAAGTAGTACGATAATATGTTTTCATAGGCTTGAATGGAAGAATCACATCAGCACTTTCCGTGGGTTGAATTGGATGTTGCTTAAGGAAATTGAGTTTCTCTAAAATCGAAGAATGTCGGGAAGGGGGTACAAACTTGGACAAATCTGTAACTCCCATGCTATCAGTTTCATTCGACTTTCCTTGACGAAACACGTCTTCAGTATCACTATCCAATAGTTCATCTCCAAACTGATGTTCTGCTAATTCTGACTGAAGTTGATCAGGTATTGAATCATTTGGACGTAATTCTTGGTTCACTTTTTCACAATTTCCGACTTCAGCTGGTTCCAATGTATCCATAGGCCTACAGATCCCAATTGAATGCACTAGTGCAGATGTTAAGGTAAATAGTTGTAATCATTGTCACAGTAAATACATAGATATAAATTCACATTCGAAAAATATTACACCAGTGATGGACGTGAATTTAATTAGGAAGTGACAGCTTCATCTGCTGTTAACATATGGCACTTTATATATCGACAATGCAGTTCAAAAGCGTTCCGGCTCCGCCTCCACTTTCCACAATAACAATATCTACGAAACTATTGTTTCTTTAAAACATCGCCACTCGCTGGCTTGTAAAAGGACTGGAGTAGGCAATGGTATTCAAATCCAATAACAGCCTGAAATCTACTGTGTTTCTTATATTTAAAAAAGTAGTCGTTAACGTGCTCGTTTTTAACAGCTGCTGGATCACAAACCCCCGCAATGTTTTAGGGCCTGATTGTCTCTCAGACGGAACCTTTTCAAGTCGATAAACGTGAAGAAGAATAAGATCTGTTCATGAAAGTTTAACTTTACGTCTTTTTTATGCAAAACACAAGTTTGAGGGAGTTACCCTGCCATATTTTTGATGCTGTAGGTTTAATTGAGCACATCTTTTTAAAATTGCTGGAGGGGGGCCACCTGTTTGGGGGGCCCACCCTGCATTTGCAGGGTAGCAGGGTGGGCCAGTCCGCCCCTGCAGCTATAGGGGATTCAGTTCACGTATGTACTTAATATTAAGATTTTCAGAAACACTTACTTGACTTTGGCTTCTGGTGGTGCAACCCCAAACACACAGTATCTTCCTCCTGGTAACAGCCAATCAACGGCCTCTTCCATGGCAGGACCATACCCTGTGCAGTCTACAACGACGTCTATTCCCCAGTCGCCATCTGCAAATCGTTTTCTCAGTTCGCTTGGTGACACCACTTCGTAGTCAGTTCCTACAGGATAAATAGAATCTAAAAATTTGAAAAGGAACATTTAATCCTAAAATTGTAGACAAACCAGAGGTCCGAGGTTGGTTGTGACAGTTGTATTGTTTCTCAAAGAAATGTATACGATACGTTATTGTTGGCAACGCTGTTGATGTATGTTACATGATTCCTGGCACTTATTTCGTATCAGTTTAACTCCAAAGAAAAGTAAGGAGGGATATTTTGCCTTTTTAACAGGTAAATTTAATTCATGTTTATACATGAATGATAACCATTAAAAAAAAACTTTTAGAAAAGAAAGGTTTCATAAAATGAAGTATAAAGGAAGAAAATAATCTTTGTGTAGTAAGTGTTATTGCTTCATTAACACAACAAATTCATAACTCTCTAGTATCCACTATACAAGTGAATCACTTCTCTAATATCAGGGGTGTACCCAACAGATTTTTTTTGGAGACATGGTTTTCTCAAGGGGGCCGGACTTTTATATACTAAAAGCGAACTGGAAGTCTTGTTTCAGGGTGCTAAGCATTAATAACTCACCTTGCAATTGAAACATGGGTTCTGACACCATCCAAAATTAGAATCACAGGTTGTAGGAAATATGCCAATACACTATTCGTAAGAAAAAAATGTTTTAGGGGCCTAATTTATTTTACTTTGCCTTTATATGAGTAAATAAAAGATACGGGCCATCACACTAAAGTTTCTCGCTCTCACTTTTTAATTTAAATCGTATCATGCTGTATTTATTATGAAACATTTACTAACGGTTATATAAGAGGAAAACGAAAGCGAGGAAGACTCACGATGAGATGGAAGTACAAGATACATGATTTGATGAAGAGGGGGGTATAGAGGGCTCCCAGAGCAGAGGAGAGTGGAGCAAAAGATGTAAAGATTGGAATGTCGGCCCCATATAAATATAGAAAAAAGGTGTCAACAAAGAAGAAGAAATGCTAGAAATACTCTTTAGGTTTTAAAATAGATTTTTAGAATTATTATGACGTTTGCAACATTCTCTATTTATAAAATGTTTTGTTAACGCCTACTCACATTTCTAACAAACTATAAGGCAAAATCTGTCTAATAGCAGAGTACCCGTCATACCTAATTTCTGTGCAATCTTTCTTCTGGCTTCCTGTGGTTCACTGATTATCACATTCTTGTATCCTTGAAGGTGGAAGAGGCAAGCCCATAAATTACCTATGATTCCTGCGCCCATTATCAGTATTTTAGATGCATGAGGAACATAGCCAAGCTTCTCCCAACCATGGACTATACAAGATAATGGTTCACACAGCGCACCTGTAAAGTATATGTTATCAAAACATTACTATTAATATTCAGTGTGCGTTATAGAAATACATTTGTAAATTGCGACATAGTAATATGTGAAAAATTTAACATAATTCACGTTTAACATAATTCTAAGAAAAAGATTAAACTCATATGAATTCATTAAACACATATGAATTTCTAAATCATTCCTTTCATTTCACCATTTAGAGAGATAATATTATGACTTACGGCGATGGAAATATTCTAGGTGGGTGAACTGGGCCCTTCGACTTGGAGCACAAACGATAGGATCAGTGTCATTGGTTAGTGAATCATTTGTGCATGGAACCCGATCCCCATCGTTTGTGCTTTATTAGTTTTGGAGGTATAAGAGAAAAACTAGTAGGAGGCCAACTAGTTCAGGCTGCCCCTTGACTTTAAGCACAAACGATGAAAATGTCATTCGTTACTGTATTGTTTGTGCTCGTTTGTGCACGAAACACCATCGTTTGTGCTTTATTAGTTCCAGAGATATGAGCCGAAAGCTGATAAGGGGCTAAGTTCACGCTGACGACTCGACTTCAAGTTCAAACAATGAAAGTACTGTAGTGTTGTTCGTTAGTGCATCGTTTCTACTTGCTTGTGCATGAAACCCCATCGTTTGTGCTTCAATAGCTCCTGAGGTATAAGCCAAAAACTGAAAACAGAGTTGAAAACTGGATAAAACTTTTCGCTATTTCTTTTTAAATAAAATGCTTGCATTTTCCTCCAAGTGCAGCAAAAACGATGGAATTAGTGCCATTGGTTAGTACATCGTTTTTACTCGTTGTGCACGAATCCCCATCTTTTCTGCTTAATTAGTTCTGGATATATAAGGGAAAAACTGGTAGGGGGCCAGCCTGAACTTGTCCCTCCTGACTTTTAGCATAAACGCTGAAAATAGGTCTGTTCGTTAATGCATCGTTTGTGCTCGTTTGTGCACGAAACCCTATCGTTTGTGCTTCAATAGTTCCTGAGATATAAGCCAAAAACTTAAGACAGAGTTGGAAACATAAAATAAATATTTGCTATTTCCTTTTAAACAAAATGTCTATATTGCCCCCTTACGTGAAGCATAGACGATAGGATTAGTGCCATTGGTTAGTGCATAGTTCGTGCTCGTTTATGCACAGACCTCATTGTTTGTGCTTTATTAGTTCCGGAGATATAAGTAAAAAAAACTGGTAGGGACCTTGGCCCTCGGACATCAAGCATAAGCAATGAAAATAATGTAATTCGTTAGTGTATCATTTGTGCTCGTTTGTGCTTTATTAGTTCTGGAGATATGAGCAAAAAACTGGTATGGGGCCAGTGTAAACTTGGACACCAAATACACATGAGAGTTTAGTGGTTTTCAAAAGATCCTAGCCACCCATTTCATTGATAAAATCTCTATAACTTCATTCATATTGGAAATCGGAAATCGTACGAGTAAAGGCTTAATTCCTATTTCTCTTTCAGACTTTTGTTGCAAGCTTTGTTAAACTTTTCTGATTGGTTGGTTGCTCGAAATTTAACGTCTCATTTCAATACAGAGGCTATATGAGACTAAAGCTATAGTTTAAAGTGAAGTCCAAACCACTATTTTAGTTTGCTTCCGGTTCAAGCACTCACACCGGGAACCAAATCTGTGATTACTCATACAAAACGAGTTGGTGATTTGGCCACGAAGAGGCATTATTGAAGTTTCTTGTTATGTTCCAATTCTTTTTCTACTTTTTTGAATGTAACAAAATAACATAAAACAAATGTTACAATTTTTGAAAGTATAGCCTATTAAATAGTTATATAAGATGCTATTAAGGGGAACTAATGTTTGTTTTCAACACAAATATTGCACATATTTCTGAGATCCGATGTAACTGCGACGTCATAAACTACGCTCACAAATTTCTGTCCTATATGAAAAGCTCCGAAATATATCTGTTAAGTTTATTTAATTACATTCTGCAATTATTAGACAATTTATTTTAAAATATCAATACGGCTTATTGCCTTTACATCATTCATTAAACTAAACTAAAATAAATGGTTATATGAGTAGGCCCTATATTCTATCAAGAGACTGTACGAAGTATATATAAAATATTCAGAGTAGCAAGACATTGAAAAAGAAAAAGCGAGTGTTTAGGTTTTCTTTAACACACTACATGTACTTCTGTATATTTTAAGGATGAATTTTCTTTTATACTTAGGCCTAAAGATACATAATTGCATAGTTTAAAATTACTAAAGTTACCGTGAGCTAGTGGAACTCCACTTGGAAGTTTCTGCACCTCGTGTGCAGGTATTCGGCAGTATTGTGCCCAGCCTCCATTGCGGTAGATGCCTATAGTATTACTAAGACTTCCTTCCGGACAGAAATGATATTGGCCCTGCGAACAATACGTACATTTTCTGCATCCACTGAAAATAAAGTAAAATCATGTTTAATAAAGTTAACTACTAAAGGTAGGTTGTGCTTGTAACATTTTAAAATCACAAATTGATATTTTAAAACATGTTTGAATTTATTGACGTTATACATGTTTCATATACAAAAAATATAACACCATTAAGAGTTTTAGAGCTCCTTTGTGGCTAAGCGGTTAGCGTCCGAAACCCTTGTTTGATTCCCGACGGGAGTTCGTGTGGTTCGGATTCCACGTTAAGTTGTAGGTCCACGTCTCACCTAGCTTCGCTGCTGAAAGGAACGCTAAATTCAAGTCAAGTCAAATCATTAATGGTTTGAGTCCAATTTTTTGGTCATCACTAAATAAATTATGAAACCATGAGACGTATAGGACTAGCACGGCTAAGATAGAACCATTTACCTAACAGAAAAAAATCACTGCATGTAATATACTTCCGTTCTTAATTAATAGCTGTGGTGGCTCCCATCGTCACAAAATCATTCTACGTTTTTGGAACCTAAGTTAAATTTACGTACTTTACTCAGCACATAGAATACCAGCTATTCGAGAAATAATAAAAAAAAAAAAACAGTTGATGTTGCCAATTCTACTCAACTCATTGCTTCAATTAACTTTACTTAGCCCACGGTACTGTTCTTTAAGACAAAGGAAACGGAAGAACTATTGAAAATGAATTACAAAATAATTGATGGAATGAGATTTAGGGAAGAAACGAGAGAACCTCAAGAAAACAGACACGATGTTGTCCACCACGAACTCGCATGGGCGGGGATCAAACAAGGGACCCCTCACTCCAGAGATGACCGCTCCACCACTGAGCCACTATGGTTCAATGCCAATCGATTCTGTAAAAATCTCACGGTTAGATACAAACGGAAACAAAAATTAACTAAGAGGAAAAAATTAACTAGCTTCGTTTCTCAAATATTTATAATATTTATTAGCTTGTAAAATAGGACTACGATAATATTGTCATGATGCATTGAACCAAGTATATATTCAGCTTCGATAGATTGTAAACAAATGCGAATTCATTTTCAGCACCAGGTCGTAGACCGACTGTTTAAGGTGGATTCTCGATCATACGTATTCCTATCGAGAATATAATCCTTGTATTCCATGCCGAAGACGCGTTTGCAGACCATATATCCACAAGGAAGCTTCCAAATATCAATGAAATTCCGCAAGTCTACCGGGGGCCGAATTTACTGAACCTCCGTGAGTTTTGTCCACCTTGAGCTTACCCTCTATGACTTGATAGTTGTCTATTCTCTCCTTATTTAAAAGTGTAACACATATATTTGTATCTGGCTTGCATTTTTGCTTTCATAGGAACATTTCGGTGATAATTGAATTTAAAATATGGTTCAAGAACATTAATTCGTTTCCTAAATACTTGGGGAAAAATTTGCGTAAACATGCATCACGTGTTTGTTATGAAATTTCGAAATTGTAAAGTATACTAACTCTATGGCCTATGGAACCTGGAAGTTCAATACCGCGTTCACAGAGCTCTCCATTGACTCCTGTCCTCAGGCAGCTGGATTCAGTTTCTACTTTCTATTCCTATTTCTGCGAGATCCATCTTAATATTGTCCTCCCATCTGCGCCCCGGTCTTCCTAACGGACGTTTCTCGATTGGATTTCCAGTCAAAACTTTAAAAGCGTTCCTACTTTCTTCCATCCTGGATACATGACCTGCCCACCTGAGCCTCCTAGACTTGATGACCCTAACAATGTTTGATAAACGGTATAAATTATGTAGCTCCTCGTTATGAAATTTCCGCCATTCTCTATTCCTATTCCTTTTGGGTCCGAACATTCGTTTCAGGATCTTGTTCTCAAATACTTTCAATCTGTGTTCTTCCCTCAGAGTAAGCGACTATGTTTCACAAACATACAACACAACAGCCATGATTATCGTTTTATATATTTTAAGCTTCAAATTCCTCGACAGAATTCATGACGGCAAAAGATTTTGAACTGAATAATAACACGAATTCCCTGCTTTCAGTCAACACTTAATTTTTTCGTGGATATGATTTTAGTCTGTTAATATTGATCCTAGATATTTGAAAGTATCCACTTTATCAAAAGTATTGTTTGACTTTTTGACGCATCCATAATTTGCAGTATAATCATCCCGGTGAACTTCCACGTATTTAGTTTTCTCTGCATTTACTTCTAAGCCAATGTCCCTGCAAGCGTTTAATAAGACCTCTGCATTTGTTTCTATTGTTCTCCCATCATCCCCTATCAGATATACATCATCCGCTTAAATGGTGAATATCATTCAGCTCCAGGCCATGGTTGCTATCTTTGATTTTCCTTATATCGTACTCCAGAACAAAGTTGAATAATAATGACGACAACACATCTACTTGTTTCAGGCCATAATCTACATGGAATCTCGTGGACAAGAATTTGCCTACCCGGACTTTTCTTTGGGATTCATTTCAATGCATTTTAATTAACCTAACTAGCTTTTTTGGTATGCCACTAAGAAAGTATTTTTATTTATTATTTTTTTCCTATAGATTCTTCTCGTCCTCGATACGACGAGTCATTCTTTAATATGTATATGTATATGCGTGTGTGTGCGAGAAATGGAAAAATCTATTTCGCTTCGTTCGTGTTGAGCTCGTCACCACAGCCACAGAGCTTAAGCTCTGCCCTATTTCCTATTCTGCTGATATCCTACGTACCGACCGAAATGAATTCCTGTTCTTTTCAATGACGAAAAAATTTTCATTACATTGTACGTAAAAGATAAGCGTTTAAAAGGCTGATCGGTCAGGTAGGCGATCACTAGAAAGATTCAAGCCACAATGTATGAACAGAGAGTAACATCAATCATTGACAAACTCTCATAGACATCAATCGGGGCTGCAAACTCCATATTAAAATAACTATTTTTTTATTCGGTCACTCCGCATTCGTATACAGGTATAAATGACCATATTTTTAATTTTTTTTTTTTTTTTTTTGTATTAGTTGGGAAGACAGTGATTTTGTGCTTATATTATAGAGCCGCCTATGATTAAATGTATGGAGTTTCGATTTAAAATTTAGTAAATAAATGTGTAAATTACCACTTTTATTTAGCTAATTCAATCCTCAACAGGCAAGTTTAAAGAAATTGATTACATAATATAAATAATCTACATGCGTATGCAAAGAACTGTTATTGAAGAACTTCGCAAAAAAAAAAAAAAAATCAATTAAAATAGGATTGACCATCTTTCAAAATAACAGAAATCCATAAATTATCTTGTCAGCTTTAGACTTTAATATCTTTAAAATGTACTAGATAATAACAAACAGTCTTTAACATGTAACAAGATACAACATGTAACTCAGTCTTGTATACGCATATTGCAGTCAAATTTTAATAAAAAACAACAATCATACAGATACGGAGATGCTTTATTCCTGCTCTCTATTTTTTTCCTAATAATGATTTGCATTGATTCATTATTCAAATATCTGGTAGTGTTATTTACAAATACTGAGAAAATAAACATGTCATCTTCTCAATTCCAAATGTTTTAGCAGGGCCGTAACTTGTGGAGGGGGCAAAGGGCAACAACCCCCCAGGGAAGCCCATTTTAAGACAAAATTTTCTCACTCCTTAAACGATACGAACATGAAATCATAAATGAAGCATCAAACAGGTTTACTACATTACATAAACAAAACAACATGCAAAAGGTAAATAAAACAAAAATGAATTGTGGGCCCATTTCGATATAGAGTATATCAGGGGCCTTAGAAATAATATTTATTCGATTTGTCAATATTGTTCCCTTAATTAATTTATCATGTATGGAATGGTCCCAGGAACGTAACTAACAGTCCCGCAGACCTTGCCGTGCGGAAGGGCCCACTGGCTCTGGCGGGCCCATAAAGAGTAAGAGAAAGATGGAAAGAAGGGGTCCAAGAATTAGGAAAAACTTTTTCTAGGGGGCCAAAATACGCGTATTAATGCTTCCCCCACCCAGAAAAAAAATCTGGTCCGGAAAGTTACGGTGCTGGTGGTTTTAGCACATTCATTTTGCGAATATTTGTATTACATAAACGACGATAGAAACGAGCTTATTGTAATGTGAACAAATTTTCAACCGCCAGAGAGCCTTACTTGAAAATAATATTTTCTAGTTAAAAGTTGCTACATTTATACTTTTCAAAAAGTAGTTTTGTAGTATTTAGATGTTAACCTCATTCCGCTGTTACTTACTCGTTTGGATCTATGGCCACTTTATCTCCTACAACAAGATGAGTCACTGCAGAACCTATAGCTGTTACCACTCCACTGAATTCATGGCCTAAGGTTAAATCTTGTTCTTTGCATGGCATACAACCCTTTAAAAATGGAAGAGATATGTTATTATGTTGGTTAACAGATAATTATTACTGATTTCTTTATATACCATACCGTATTTTCTCACATGTTTAAACTATTGTTATTAAAGAAAAGCATGGTTAATTCATGTGTATTATATACTATAGTACTGTATGATGCACTTTAATATGGGGTGTAATATTAAAATTCTGATTGTCATAATTAAAATTCTGATTGTCATAATGCCGATTAATAAATGTAAACAAATTATAGAATATAGGTTTCCCAAAATGCCTGTCACTACTTTATAATTTACACCTCTAGTTTTAATTATAGAGAACGTGAATATGCATATGATGTTCGAAAAGATGCTAGGATAATTACAATAATTTATTGAAATATATATAAAAAAACAATATAAAACTAATTAATTGAAATGACAAAAGTGAGATCTAAGTGGGAGACATTTCCTACTGCATGGTAAGAATCTTGAACATTTCCTATTGAAAAATCACAAGTGGTCATTTATCCATATTCTAGGATAAGATAAGGATTGTCACTTACGTTAATACTTGGCAGAAGAGACCAGAAGATCCAACCTTTGATGAGCGGGGGAGATCCATGTCAACGCTTTAAATGACGGAGGCTTCTAAAGACAACTTCCTTGCCTCTCCACCGTATTGACCGGACCCCCGAAGCAAATTTACGGCAGTCTTTTATATGTAACTTGTAACTGTGGTTAAATTCCTCTTAACCTATTTTTTTATGACCCACTCACCTACATAAGTCACGTAGCATAGAATAATATTTAGAATTTTTACTGTTAGTTGGAAACTTCTGGTCTCTTCTAACTCAAAGAACCTCAAGAAATGAATAAATCTCTGGTTCTTCAAGAACCGATTATACAATCACAAAAGTTTTCCACTTAATTTATAAGGGAAGTATGCGAACGTTTATTACGGAAATTTTTACCGATTTTTCATAAAATTGAGGCAAATCTACTGTTTTCAAATACAAGAAAGCGATTTACTTGGATCTCAGTTTCGGGAGAAATCATTTACATGTGAGTTTTGGAAAATATGTTACAAAGAAGAGCAAAAACGTTTTTCATTACATTACGTAACTTTTGTCCCTTGTGTCTTTTTCCCCTCATGCTTTTCTAATCATAGTTTTTCTTCCAGGGTACTGAGTCAGAATAAAATCAAGATTTTCTTAGCCCTATCTGAGATGATGAAAAAACTAACTAAAAAGGTTTTTAAAATTGAGTTTTCTTAATTTTTGATCTGAAGCAAAGTAACATTTCACAATTGAAATGTTATAGACTTATACTAAAAATAAAAACATGTTATAAGAGAGATACAAGCCAATTATATATCCAGTGTCGTCAATTAGAAACATTTCTTTTTTGACATTTTAAACTTTTGGCCAATCACAAAAAAGCATTGCTGAGATCTTTCAGTTGAGCTCTCTACCTTGCAGTCTTTCCACACTTGGTACAATTGTACCAAATTCAGCCCTTTTTGTCATTCATTGGTCCGTTGGTACCACGCTGGCATTTTCAGGCCCTTTTGTGAAAAAGTTGGTACAATTCTACCCAAGTCAGCACTATTTAACAAATATCACATTTTCAAAAATGTCAGTAATAGTTTTCCTACGTCTCACGTTACTCATACTCAGGTCCGTATTTATATATTGTGCGCCCCTGTGCTCTAAATAATTCACTGACCCGTACAAAATTTGCCGTGCCCCGAAACGACCAATATTAGAATTGACTTCATAGTTTTCGGGGTCGCTGAGATGAATAGTAACAGTTTTAATTCAATTCCAGTTCAAGTCCAGACTCCATTCCCCAGGAAGGGGGCGAGATTTTAAAAGTAATCGAGAACGACATATATTAGTGTTGAATTCATAGTTTTCGAGGTCGCTGACTTTAACGGAATCAGTTTTCATGACGTTCAAGTTCATCCTCACCAGTTGGGGAGTGGGGATGGGAGAAGATGATTTTCCAAAAATAATCAGATAAGCTAGCTAATTAATAACTATTGTAATTACAGTGAATTAAACACATTAACATATTTTCTCGCACTGCATGAGACTGTAGATTGCTAGTTTTAAATATAACTTTACTGTGAATCTTAAAAATAATTCCAAAATTTCGCCGACTTGTGCTCGAGCACGAATAGCATATACCTAAATACGGGCCTGCTCATACTGTGCGGTGGACTCTTTAACCCTTTATGACCCGAATTAAATATTAATTTGAATTTTAATATAATTTTTTCGTATTTGGGTTCTAAATGCGTACAAGTAACCATTAAATCGATCGATTTGATGATTATCATCATGGGCCACGTGTTTTCACTTATGGGACTTTAAAGTCCCGTCAGGCAACAACGAGTTAACATAATAATTATAATATATTTTTAGTTCGGACGTCTTTATAATCATATATTTTAGTGTCTTAGGGATATAATTAGAAGCAATTACTAATACTATAATCATGATTTATTGTTTGTATCTTTACATACAATTTCTGATTTTTCTTCTTCAATTATGTAAATAAGCATAGAAATAATAACTGTATAAAATTTCAGTACAATATTGAATGATAATGCAACATACAGCACGAATCACTTGAAAACTACAGAGAAGGTTTCTTGATAACTAACATTACGTATGTGCATATATAACAGAACTGTAAATGATATTTGAGTACTAATAGGAACAACATTTTTGAGTTTAGTTACATCCAAATTTTCGAAGCAGTCTGTATTGATTTACTCACATATGATGAAATTCAAAGAGGTAATTCTTCTTTTCATTCACACACAAAAACACATTACACAGTCCACATTTGGAGTGTGGTCTCGATTCAATCTTCTTGAAAGAACAAAGTTGACATCTAGCTCTCTGTTTTACGAATTGTGGCCAATGTGCACCTCGATTTTGAAGCCTAATATCATTGCTTCTGGAAAATTTGGATTTTCTTCTCTTGATTGGTCCCACGCTTGGTGATGAATCCTGCTTTGGTCTACCACGCTTCTGACAATGTTTACGTCCTTTAGTGAGTAGTCCTTGAGTCACCTGACGTTTGAATAACAGAAAAGGCATTCTCTCATAGAGGTCGCAAAATATTATAAATGCGTTTACCAATACAATTTCAAGAAATGCAAAGAAAAGTCGGTGCCACCATTTTTTTGCTCTTCTATCACGATCGTAAAGGGAGCGAAGCATATCGGCCTTATCTACACCACCCATGTGATTATTAAAGTCTTTGACGACTAAAGGAGCTTGAATGTTTATCTTTGAACCATCTTTCGTCTTACGTTCTACAGTTATGGTTTCAGTACCATGATAAGTTGACAAGAAGTGAACACACTTGTTATCTTTCCACTTGAAGTACGTTATTCCTTGATCTGTTGTTCGATGATCGTATTCGCCGCGTTTCAGATATTTATCTTTTGCCAGAAGTGGAAGCCCGCTGCGTTGAGGACGAACTGTCCCACATGCGTAAATATTCTGCGATTTCAAATACTCGAACAGTTCCAAAGAAGTGAAATAATTGTCCATCATAACAATAAAATTGTTGTCTTGCAGGGATGATGTTAGTTTCTTTACTGCGGATCCTCCAAGACCAAAACGCTTCTTTTCTTCTTTATCTTCATTCTCACTTTTACCCTGATATACGTCGAATTCGTAGACATATCCAGACATATCTGCTCTACACCAACACTTGTAACCTCTTTTCACAGGTTTCATTGGGTTGTATTGTTTGAGACTTGATCGGCCCTTGAAACGGATAATGCTCCCATCAATACATTGGTACTGATCTGGCAGCCTTAGTTTTTGGAAATTTGCATTCAATGATGTAATTAATGGTCTAAGTTTGTATAATTTGTCTTTGTTATCAGGTGGAATAACCAAATTGTCGTTCACGTGCACATTGGACAGAATTTGTTTGTATCTTTCTCTTGTCATTGTCTGAGACACAATCGGCACTGTTAGATCTTGGTCGGTACTCCAATAATGACACGTTTGCGGTAACATGTGATAGCCAAACAAAAACTGCAGACCAATAAAACCATACATTTCTTCTTCTGTGATTGGTTTCACTTTCCTGTTGCGTTGTTGAATGTACAAGTTGCTTTGAAAAACAACATTATTAACAATTTCGCTTGAAAAAATGTTCAGAAAAACGTCTGTCGGAGAAAAATCCGGCAAAAAGTAGTTACGAACTACACCCCGAGATAACGAAAATATTGGAGCAGTCGTTACACTATCCTGTTTTTGAAAGTTTCTTACTGTCTTTGCACTTGCCACATCATCATCACCATCATCATCACTAATTTCACCTTCTGTAAATGGAACTGTCGGAGGCAACGCTGAAGAACCTGGATTGTCTGATACAGTTTCCAAGGAATTGATAGTTTCCTCCTGTACCTCATCACTGCTACTATCTTCAAATGGAGTATCTATTTCAACATCTGACGGAATATCCTCTAGAAGAATATCTTCTATTTCCTTATCGTCGAGTATATTAGACATTATTCCTACAAAGGAACCGAAAAACATAGTTACGCAATTTCCGCAGATTGTAATATTTTCCAACATTGAAAAAAAAAAACACTAAAGGCAACGCGACACTAGGTGATACAAGGGGCTTGGATACCCGTCCTGGAATATCCGAGGCAACGAAATGAGGAATATTAAGTATTTACAAAACATTTTTCTTATTTAGATATTACCGAAAGCAAATTTCACTGTAAATAGAGCACACCACTTATAGCCCAAAAAGGTAAATCCTGATGCCGCCTCTGCCTACAAGCCTGACGGGACTTCTGGGTCCACCTGTAATTTTACCCCATAATACGCGCAATAATACAAAAACTGTTAAAATTTATATTTGTATTATTTATACTATACCTGATCAAGTAACAAAAAATCCACGAACGTCTGAAGCTCCAAATACTACACAAAATCTAGACTAAATCAGAACACACTCAACTACGACTCACAAATAAACAGCACGCTTCAAACGCGCGAAATTATATTTGTCACACATACACAGCAACGCTCGTAAACAGCTTGTACCATCTTGTGATCGTTCCTTGAAGTGTTTGAAGAAAGACTTGTTAGTCCCGACAGGTTGCTGGCAACACAAGGGCTATTACGTGATAGGAAACGTAACCTTGAAACACCGGGACTTACAAGTCCCGACAGTCGATAAAGGGTTAAAGCTGTTGAACATTCATTCTGTGACGTGGCACCGCATAACGCTACGGACTTTGTGTAGAAAATTCGTAATTCGAATATACCGGGAAACAAATAACTCTAGATGGGCTATTTTTCATATATGCCCATAATACTGTTTTGGTTTATTGATCATTTTGAAATAGAGGCGTGTTTCGTTTCCCTACAATACATACCGATGATCATGCCTATAATGATCATGTTATATAAAATGATAATCATGCCTGTTGTTCTATATGGTTGCGAAAGGTTCCTTACTCTGAGGGAAGAACGTAGACTGCAAGTATTTGAGAACAAGATCCTAAGATGAATATTCGAACCCAAGAGGAACGGGAATGGGGAATGGCGAAAACTTCATAACGAGGAATTGCATAATTTATAGGGTCTACAGTTTACCGAAGATTGTTAGGGTCATCAAATCAGGAGAATCAGGTGGGCAGGTCATGTAATCAGGATGGAAGAAAGTAGGAGCGCTTTCAAAGTCTTAACTGGAGGACCAATCGGAAAACGTCCATTAGGAAGAGCTAGGCGTAGATGGGAGAGGCGTAGATGGATCTCGCAGGAATAGGAATACAAAGTAGAAACTGGATCCAGTTGGCTAAGGACAGAAGTCAGTGGAGAAATTTTATGAACGCGGCATTGAACCTCCGGGTCCTATAAGCCGTCGAGTTACTTAGTTCGTTCGTTAGATGATAACTGTTTTCCCTTTTAATTTGCGGCCTTTGTTATATTTCCTACGTGCGAGAAAAGTTTCATCTACTTCCACGGTTATTCGTGCTTCTCCTATTTGGATATTTGGATATTTTTAAAAAGTATTTTTTAAAAAGAGCACTTTTTTGATTTAGACTCTTGGAGACAGAGAGAGGAGGGGAAGAGAGTGTTATAGAACTTTCTTTCAGTTTCGTATTATAGAGCCATATATTACTAACTAACTAACTCTATGGCCTATGGAACCCGGAGGTTCAATGCCGCGTTCACAAAAGCTCCCCACTGACTTCTATCCGTAGCTAAGTGCATCCAGCCTCTACTTTGTATTCCTATTTCTGCGAGATCCATCTTAATATTGCCTCCCATCTGCGCCTAGATCTTCCTAATGGTCTTTTCCGATTGGTCTTCCAGTTAAGACTTTGAAAACGTTTCTACTTTCTTCCATTCTAGCTACATGGCCTGCCCACCTAAGCCTCCTAGACTTGACAACCCTAACAATGTTGGGTAAACCGTACAAATTATGGAGTTTCCTCGTTATGGAGTTTTCGCCATTCCCCATTCCCGTTCCTCTTGGGTCCAAATATTCGTCTCAGGATCTTGTTCTCAAATACTTTCAGCCTAGGTTCTTCCCTCAGTGCAAGCGACCATGTCTCGCAACCATACAGAACAACAGGCATGATTATCGATTTATATATTTTAAGCTTCAAATTCCTCGACAGAATTCGCGACGACAAGAGATTTTGAACCGAATAGTAACATGAATTCTTTGGTTTTAGTTGACATTTAATTTCTTCGTGAATATGATTTTCCTGTGTTAATATTGATCCTAGATATTTGAAACTATCCACTTTATCAACAGTATTATTTAATATTTTAACGCACCCATAATTTGTTGTGTTACGGTCTCGACGCACTTCCATGTAAATACCGTTTAACTCTAGGCCCTGGTTGCTATCTTTGATTTTTCTTATAGCGTATTCCAGAACAAAGTTGAATAATAATGGCGACAACGCATTTCCTTGTTTCAGGCCATTTTCGACCTGAAAGCTCGTGGACAAAAATTTTCCTATCCGTACTTTACTTTGGGATTCATTTAAACATATCTTAATCAATCTAATTAGCTTTCTCGGTATTCCAAGTTCTGTAACAACGTTGTATAATGTTTTTCTCCTAACCGAGTCGTACGCCTTTCTAAAATCAATAAATAGTTGATGTACCGGGGTATTGTATTCCCACTTTTTTTCGAGTATGTGGCAAATGGTAAATATTTGGTCGATAGTTGATCGATTTCGTCTACATCCGCACTGATAATCCTCAATAATTTCATCTGCGTATGGGGTCAATCTTGCTAATAAAATATTTGAAAGGATTTTATAGGATGTTGACAGAAGAGAAATGCATCGATAATTATTAGTCAGTTTTGTCGCCTTTCTTGTGAATTGGAACAATTATTGATTCTTTCCACTCTTGTGGCAAGTCTTCCTTGTTCCAGATAAGGAGGATGAGTTTGTGTATCATGTTCCACTATTTTTCGCCTCCAACTAAAATTAACTCAGCCGGAATTTCATCTACACCCGCAGATTTGTGTTTCTTTAATTTCTTTATAGCGGTTCCTACTTTTATTCGGTTGGGTTCTGGAATATACGGTTCTGCGGTGTGTATCTCCTTTTCTCCACGCACACTAGTTTTTGGTTGCTTGTTAAGCATATCGTAAAAGAAATCTTTCCATCTATTTAAGATGCTATCCGTATCAGTGCGGACTGTACCGTCAGATTTCTTTAATATATAAGCACGAGGTTGATAGCCTTTCTTAAATTCGCTGATCCCCTTATACATGTCTCGGATGTTTTATTTTTACTATTATCTTCAAGATCCTTAATTTTAGCTTTCAAAAAATCGCGTTTCTTTTTTCTAAAATTTTTGGAAGTTTCCCGCCTGGTATCTGCGAAATTCTGTGTAGTTATTTCATTAGGAGTTTGTAGCCAGCGAAATTTTGCCTGTTTTCTCTTCTCTGCTAGTTTGATGCATTCCTGGTTGAACCATGGCTTGTTTCTAGGTATTTCAGCGTGTTCCAATTTATCTTTTGCTGAAATGTTTACACTGGTATAAAATAAGGAATTCAGCCCTTTTTGTTTCGATTGGTATTTTTTTTTTTAGCCCACTCCAGAGCTAGAACTATGGGAACACTGCTATCATGTAGCAGTTGAGCTCTAACACGAACCTTGAAATGTCCGTTACGTACGTAAAAAGCTTTTTCGTTGGGTTCAAAAGCGAGTCCTCTTTTTCTCACTTGATTCTATTGGTGCTATTATACCACTACGTAGGAGACTCCAGTTCGATTATTGGCGACAGCTCATGTGGTTCGTATTCAATATTAGTTGTATATCTACGTGCCATGTAGCCTTGTCGCTGAAAGGCATGCAAAACCCAAAATCTAAACCAATCCAATTATAACACTAACATTTGCAATTAACGCAATGTAACGCAAACTATTTTATGTAGATATTGAAATTTTGCATTTTTTAATGTTAGTATTAATATATTAGTTCTGTCAAGGGCCAGCACTAGGCAATTTGCCGCTCCGTGCAATAGTATATTTTGGCGCACCTACAGTGGTATCATTTGCCACCCCTCCTCCTGAAATAATACGTCTTAAGCCTGGAACACAGAGAGGGATGCTAAGATACCCCACTAGTTCTTTCTTTACCTACAGTCGCTTTTGATAAAGTAGTTTGCAAAGAAACTCATCCCCAAGAGTAAACTTCCCCTTGTGAACTTTTGGTAACGAATAATTTACAAATATTATAGAGTTAAAATGAAATTTTGTTTTATGAAATATGATCAAAATCGCCTAAGTCTTTTTAAGTAAAAGCGTCCGAAAAAAAATGCCCCAAGAATAAGCAATTCTCATAGATTCTTTTAGCACAAGTGAGTTATGTAATATTGTCAGGTTATTAAGGAAATATTTATTTATGAAACATGGAGAAAATCGCTTGAGTTGTTTTTTTAAAAGAATCGTCCGAAAAAAACTCACATCCAAGAATTAATTACTTCTCGATTTTTCCCACAGGAGTGACTTATACCACATGATGGGATTGTTTCTGAGAAATTGATTTATGTAATATAAACTAAATCGTAACATCCGTTTCTGAGAAAATGGCAAGTTTTGATTTTCACACAAGTAAACTACCCTTAGTTTTAGGAGTAGAAAAAGCTCGAAGAAAAACCTGGATAATCACATAAAAACCTTAAGTTTAAAATTTGGTTTGGATACATTGAACGGTATGGCCTCTAGGCAAGTATACATCAGGACGAACAGATGTCGAAAAATCACCTTTTTTTTCAGTATCTATAGGTCATGAAATATGTAAATAAGTTTTTTCTTATAATCAACATACTTTTTTCTCTCCTTTCGTCGCTAGAAAGTAAAAAAAATTAACAGCGACTGTTTCTAACATCACTTTTCGTTGAGTATAAAAAACATATACTTCAGCCATTCTGTTTACAGAGTGAAACTACGGTAAACTTTCATAGTATGCTAATTCAATGTTCAAATTTAACCCTTTTGCATCCCGGAGTTTTGAAAGAAAATTGTAGTTTCAGTTAAATAAATACTTCTTCAGAACAATTTACCCCAAAATCCTTCGTTTATACGTCATTTTCTTTAGAATAAAACCAGTTTTCAGATGGTATGATATCCTGGCCCCCACGACATACGTGGAAAGAGTAATTGCGAGAAATCCTGTAAAATTCCTTTTTGGAAGTTTGGTTCTCCCTACAACTGCTCCCGGTGAATTTTTGCGCCTCTAATGTCTCGTCAAAAATGCATCACTCCATTTTATATGTTTATGCAAACACAATTGCTATGGAATTTATAGTTACAAAGAAAAAACGTAGTTCCCAATTCTTTCGGAATGTTGAAACAAAACTCATTTTTGGAATAGTAACCTGTATCAAGAACCGTTTTTCGATATTCCTTAACGTTTTGGCTCAATCACAAGCAGGATTGAAATTGTAAATTGTAAATTTCAACCACTTCTGGTTTCGGTAGAAAGTTCGCTTTTGTTATATGGCGATCAAGTTTAAAACCGGAACGATTGATTTCCACCACTTCCGGTTTTAATAATGGGTTAACGGAGGAAATGGGGCCTATTCTTGGAACGCCGAATCGATTGCAAAAAAAGCGCTTCTTGATGTCTTTTTACCAATCCCTGAAAGTCAATTACTAGCAAATAGCACATTTACTAGCAAACTTCAGCCACTTTCAGTTTCCGTAGAGTGTTGCGGGTGATGATGTTATGTTCTCTTAAGACGCTGAATCGATTATAAAAAAAGACACACTTGTTGCTGTTTCTTACCGTTTCTGTTCTATAGCGATGAACATTGAAGCCGTAAAGGTTGATTTCTAACAATTCTGGTTTAAATAGAAGTTACCGGAGGATATGGAACCTTTTCTGGGAATTGAAAAAAAAAAAAAAACGCTTCTTGAAATCATTTGCCTGTTTTGCTTTTTGAAAATCAGTATTGGAACCGGAAATACTAGTAAATCTGAACTACTTCCGGTTTTGATAGTGTTGCAAGTTACTATGATATGTTCTCTTGAGGCATTGAACCAATGACATAAAACTATTTGTAGCAATTTTTGTTCTATGTCCATAAACGTAGAATCCGGAAATAGTTTATTTCTAGCACTTCATGTTTGAGTAAAGAGTTAGCCTAGGATATGAAGCCTAGTCTTGGGATACTGAACCGATTAAAAAAAGAAAAAAAAACTAGGCTAGTCGCTGTTTATTACCCTTTCTGGTCTCTAGCGATGAAACTTGAAACCAAAATTGGTTGATTTGTACCACTTTCGGTTTTAATAGAGGGTTAAGAAAGGAGGTGGAAACTTTTCTAGGGACGCTAAATTGATTTTAAAAAAATCTCGAAATCATTTACCGTTTTTGCTCTTTGAAAATAAATATTGAAACCGGAATTACTAGTAAATTTCAAATATTTCCATCTTAGTAGAGTGTTGCGGGTACTGACGATCATATCTTCTCTTCAGATGTCTAACCTATTGCAAAACAAAACAAACAAACAAACAACAATAATAACAACAACAACAACAAACAGCTTGTCGCTATATGTTCCCTTTTTTGCGATATATAGCAATAAATATGGAAACCGAAAATGATTGGTGTCTACCAGTTCTGGTTTAAATAGAGGGTTAGCCTAGGATGTGGAACCTATTTTTGGGAATTTGAATCAATAGTAGAAAACAGCTTCTCAATATATTTTTTTTTACCGTTTTTGCTCTATGGAAATCAATACTGAAACCGGAAGTATAAAAAGTACAAATAAATTTCAACCATTTCCAGATTTGGTAGAGCTTTATGGATAGTGACAATATGTTTCCTTAAGATGTTGAACCGACCTTACCGGTATCTTTATCTCATTGAACAAATGTTCAATGAGATTTGTCCTCAGAGGTTAGACGACCGATAAACTTCTAAACACCTGATTGAAATTTGATAAACAATTAGTTAAAGCATGAGCTGAGCTAGAGGTTGAGCATGATAGGTCTCAACACTCTTAAACTCATATTTCGCGTTAAACTCATAACTCATGCTCCATTTTTAAAAAGTGCGCTACCTCATGACAAAACTCGCAAAATCGAGAACGCTCCCGTGAGTGCTTTACATGAGCACGCTCGTCTACAATCCTGCTAAAAATTACCTTCTCTTGCTTGTTTGTGTATTATTTAATTCCGAATATTTTGCTTATGTCTGTGTTCAATTCCTCACTTAAAACTAGTGTCCAACTTCCTGATTGAAACTGGATCTACCACCCAGAGTCTGGAAAACGCGAATATGAAACATTGATAACAATTAACTAAGTATACTTACATCAATGATATGAAGATCTGTCCCACATATTCCTGCATAGGCAACTTTCACAATTACATCTTCAGGAGAAACTGGCTTTGGAATTTCTGTATTTACAAGCGATAATTTGTTTTGTTTCAAATTGAACTGTATTGCCTTCATGGAAGCCATAATAACAACAGCGTTAACTGTTTGAGTTGTCCAACAATTACTGAGAAAGAAACATCGATACGCTGTTGGCACGTGCAGATAAAGAAGAAAGTCAACACAATAACCTTGAATAAAGCTAAGGTCTGGGGCAAATGAGTATAGCGTATCTCCTGGGTTTCTAAGATAATTTTTTCTCTCTTGTGTATCTATCCAGCAAAAGTAAACATTTTACATTTAAATAAGCCAAACAATAATTACTACTGCACAGTCCAAATAGTTGCTATTGAAGTAGAATTGAATAATACTAAATATTAACACTATATAATTAGCTAAGCTATTATATCTACAATTTGTTTACCGTATATAGGTTGTTAAAAAAAAAAGAACAAAAGTCATAATTTGAAGAAATTCATCCTTATTTATCTGTACTTAATTTGAATTAAAGTTGACGAGGTGAATTTAAATTAACTAGGAATAAAAATGTGTTTATACGAGGGTACATAGGAACACTTTAAAA
Source organism: Thermobia domestica (assembly GCF_964235325.1). Lineage (NCBI taxonomy): Eukaryota > Metazoa > Arthropoda > Insecta > Zygentoma > Lepismatidae > Thermobia > Thermobia domestica. The sequence continues at coordinate 110,839,867 of NC_137463.1, read as the reverse complement.
ATTCATTTATTTTACAAAAAAAGAACAATGCATAGTAAAATAATTTATACTCATTTCCCTTCACTTCCTTTCTGTACAAAGGGTAAGCCAGAGTTCCTGAAAGAGTTGCAATACTTAATATTGCCTATGTTAACTATTAGTCTAGTCAAATTATACAATAATCCCTACCAAAATCATAATAAGCCGAAATTAGGTACACAACTTCGGAAAGGTGTAAATAACAACATGCTAAAAGTTCTGAAATATTCAATGAAGGATTTGTCCACTATATTGTAAAATAGCCGCCAGACCAGTATTAGGGTAAGTTAACATCTGGAGAAATTTTGAGCTGCATAAGACAAATACAGGGTGCGGCACGTAAAACTGGCCCGTAAAGTGAACACATAAAATGAAATGTAATGTATTGCATATGATTAACTACAACACATAAATGAAATGTAATGTATTGAATATGACTACTCACCTTCACAGCAGCCTTCACAGCAGGTGCTGAAAGTGTCCTCCGCCCACTTCAACACACATGTGAGCACGATTGAGGAGATTGAGGAGATTGAGGAGATTGAGGAGATATACCCTTGTCAGTTCTTGTGTTGTAATGCTATTGGTGACATCCTGGATTCTGGTCTTGAGTTCTTCAATTGTGTGTGGATTTGTTTCGTATACTCTTCCCTTTAACAGTCCCCATAAGTAAAAGTCACACGTGGACAAGTCTGGTGACCGAGGAGGCCACAAGCCTTTGCTGATTGTCCTCTCTGGTGTAAACATCTCATGCACAAGGGACAATGATGCAGCTGATGTGTTGCATGTTGCACCGTCCTGCTGAAAGTAACATAACTGACGCTCCTCTTCGGTCAAGTGTGTATAAAACTCCTCCAGGATTCCCATATACACGTCACTGTTCACTGTCGTCTCAAAGAATATGGGCCCAATAACGCGTGTGGCGGAAATGGAACACCAAACACCAATCTTCTCATCATGCAAGGGTATCTGGTGGATTGCGTGTGGATTTTCTGTCGACCAATATCGGTTGATTTGGGAATTTACGTACCCAGACAGGTGGAACCTCGCCTCGTCACTCATGATGAGCATTAGTGGATCCAAGAAACCACTGGCAACATTGCTCAACAGCCATGAACAGAAATGCACCCTCTTCTGCAGGTCAGGCTCCTTCAGTTCTTGCACAACACTTATCCGGTACGGTTTTAACTTCAGTCCCCTTAAAACACGTCTGCAACTTCTCTCACTCGCATGAACCTGTTGACTCAATCTCCTGGTTGACTTTCGAGGACTTCTTGTCATTATCTCCTCCACCTGCATCTTTAATTCAGGTGTGCAGACAGATGGTCGTCTGTTCCTGGGAGCATTTTGAACCGATCCTGTACGCCGCCATTTTTCAATCAATTCCTGAATGGTGCTTTTTGCTGGCACAGAACGTCCTGGAAATTTCTCCCGAAACAAATTCTTTGTTTTCACAGAAGATCCAGTGAGAATGAACCCTTCAACAATGGCAACACGCTCGGGTATCGAATACGGCATTATCACACACTGACACTCACCCGGCTTAACACTACGAGGCCTTTTTCTCAACTGGTTTCGACAAGTTTCACTGGCTGCGGCTGCACGTGACTGCTGCAGGTCACGTAAGTCGACCCGACCTCGACACGCCATCTCTTGGTAGGAAGATAGATTATTTAAGTGTTGCCAAAAACACAATATACCAGAATATTACGACGGGCCGGTTTTACGTGCCGCACCCTGTAGTTTTCATAATACTTTGGAAAGAAGTTCACCATGTTATTATATAGGGATTGATGATCTCAGCTGAAAACGTTAGACACGGCCTTAAAAAAAGAAAGTTATATCTGGTTGCTATGGTAACTGCTAAAACTCAAGTTATAATTGCAGTAGAGAAGCATTTTGCACCTCATTGAAATAATAAAGAACCAGAAATTTCCGGCGAAAATTCTTTTCTCCCAACTATTTTCCTAAAATTGTTGGCAATCTTGTCATCTGAGAGCGTCAATGAAATTTATGGAAGAACACAATATCTACAATAATATCTACAATATATCCTCTAAGTTTCATTTTGATCTTACTAATAATAACGGAAAAGAAAGTTTTGTAAATGGTGTAGCAGCCCGGGGTTAAATAGCCCCTGATCTTAGGCAAACCGTATAACACTCATTTATATATGTCTAACGCTAATTTACAATCGTAATATTTTAGACTGCGCGGGAGAAACAGTGTGTCAGAAATTGGCCAAAATGAGATAAGCCAAAATTGGGTAGACTATCTATGTGTCATAACTCCACCTAGGTTAGCTTGGTATAAGTCGATTCTAAACGCTAATAATCGAATAGTTGAATAATTGCGTTTTGGTACTGTTCGTATAACTGATTCATACTTATGCTTGGTAGAATAAAAAATCGCCTCCTGAAAACTTGTGTTTTTTGACATACTGTTCTCCCGTGCAGTCTAGAATTCACCTTAGGTATTATATTTGCAAGAATAAAAAGAGGTTTAGGAAAAACGTCCAGATTATATATTCCCAATAAAATAGACCTTTGCAAGATCTCCAAGCGCCTTAAGGAACAAAAGAATGCCCTATTAGTACATCAAGTTTCTGCTTACCTCAGTGCCAACATTGTTTCGTTATATACAGCACAGATAGCGTTAATTATAATAATATGCATTAAAATACGTGAATAACTCCATTAAATGTAAAATCTCATGAAATCCACACACACACACACACACACACACACACACACACGCGCGCGCGCGCGCGCGCGCGCAAAACAGTACAATGTTTACCAGTGGTGCCCACCCCCTTATGTCCATGACGCACCTCCCCAATTGTCTATCCATAGGTGTTCTTCCATGAAAAAAAAATCTTTTCGATTAATTTTTACACCCCCTCAAGCATATTTATATAGGTTTTAGCCCCCCCAAATATTTCAATGACGCACTTTGCGTCATAGCCCCCCTTTGTGGGCACCCCTGATGTTTACGTTGCATTTTGCATTTTATATTGCAATATTGTCAATGCCAGTATTGTCATCGGATTCATATCTCCACAAAATGAATTGCTGCAATCACTGCGATTACAACGTCTCTATATTAAGCTGTACATCAGAACTTCTTTGCCTGCACCTACATCATGGAGGACCTTTGTCGTCATCTGTTCCATAATAGAACTTTTCTTCGGTACTATTCTAGATAGTAAATAATGTCATTGAGAGGCAACACTTTTGTCGAACGCTTCTTCCAATTCATTATCCTATATCATTACTTGAATTCTAACTTTTAATGCTTGGTTGATTTATGGGTTTCTCTCAAATCTCTTCTTTCATTTTATCCCGTGCATCTTTCGGATCAAGCAAGTTGGGCTTTTCTAAATCAACGGATACTGCATATACTTCCTTCCCTTTGTTTGAAAAGCTTTTATTTAGTTTATTCGATGAAAATTAATTGCATCTTTGTGTTATGTCTCCTTAAAAATCATAACTGTCCAACCTCAATCTCTTTCATCTCTTTCTATGATCCCTAGAACTAACTATAATCTCTTTCATATTAGAAGTTCAACTTCTGCTACGCACAAAGTGAAATTAATACACTGGTGTCAAAGCTTTTACATGTGTTGGTGTACAGTACCTCAACCACATTCGCACGAAATTCGCACCTCAGAATGTGTGCCTAAAGAGGACATTCTGATCCTAGTTCGAGGGTCCCAGTACATTCACCACCACCGTAAATGGCAGTTCGACCGGTTTGTAGTAGGCATGCTGCTCCTAGTACTAAGGTTGTCTGGCACCAAGCGAGTGTAGTTACGTATGGATCATTCCAAGGAAGACACCAGCGAACGTGTCAATTGTCGTAATGAGTAGCGAGAGTAATTCTGGCAAAAAAATTGTATCAATTTTAAATTTCGAAATGTTTTGAAAACTAGAAAAATGGGGGTGCGACTGAGGAGCATCAAGTCATCCAAATTTCACAAGTCATAAAATATTTGTTGACCTCAAAGTCGAACAACTCTAAAGCCAGAAACATATTTTGTCAGCAACTGTCTGTCGTCTTATCCAAGTGCCAGTTGCTTCTTGTCATAATTTATGAAATTCGTTGGAAGTTAATCAGAATGTTGTTTCCTACATTTTATTTTGTATTATATATTTAAGTATCACATTTTGTCTCGTCTCGACATTCGAGACTAGTCGAGACAGGAATATATCTTCGAGTCGTACAGTATTTTCTCGAGACACTCTTAGATCTCGACTCGACTCGTCTAGTGCGCATTCTTACTGTCCAAGTAGATCGTTCAAATAACCAGTTAACCTTTGAACGCAAACTGAAATTGTTTTGTGGCTTATTAATCTTATCATCATGTCAATCAAAGTTAATCGCTACACGGACTAAAATGGACTCTATCACAAAGTGATCGCAAACCGCATGGAATCATTATGAATAACCCTGTAAAATAGAATAATTCAATCTGGATAAACTGTACTTGCTGATTAAATTCAACAGAATAGATTAAACCTAGTCTAACTATGGAATATTAGCTATCACTTGGATCAATGAACGTATATTTTTTTTTTAAAAAGAAAAGAGTTGAAATATAGTTTATCCTGGTTCAGTAAATCAATTTAACACCAAAGGTGACACATAGCGATAACATAGTTTAACTGTCAAGGTTAGTGGGCCAGAAGTTATCTGAATAACCTTAAGAGACCTTGGGAAAATTTAACTAGTTTCCAAGTTGTGATATCTACTTTTTAAACCTGTGAATACGTAACTTACTGTTGCACTGATATCTCTTGTTTGCGTTTTCGAATAATAACAACAGTAGAGGCTTTCCGTGTATACGTCTGAATAAGTGATTTTGTTTTATCTATTATTCCTTCTCTTAGTTACTTCAAAATATAATATTTGTCTTTTACAATTTCCTCCAGTAAGACTCAGCAATTTTATTGATATTTTTTAAACAAATATTTCATAGTCAAATTAGCGTAAAATAAAATTTTGTGGGGATAAATTCCAAAAAAAAAAAAAAAAAAAAACTATTTTTTTCTATACACCTTCATAAATGTTCTAAACACCTCTAAAGTCTCCATCGATTTGACCCACGCTAAAAACGTTAGAACTGGTCAGGAAAAAAAAGTTTCGTGAAAATCTCATAAATTATTGGTTCTACTACAAAAATAATTATTAATAATTTATAGCACAGAAAATTTGCTACAAGGATGTTCTGTTACATTTTCTCCCCGTAAATGTAATCGTTTGGGAGATATTTCGTTGCGAAGAGTAATAAAAGTGTATTGTAACATATACTATAATGACATGATATGTGCACATGAAATGTCTATAATATTAATGATATACATATGTATGCAGACGTAATAGCCAGCTGGAAAGCACAGTGGTTAAGTGCAGAGATTATTTTATAATCATTTATTGTCCTTTATCTATGGAAACTAAAACCAAACAAATAGCACTTCGAACACACACTAGATTACTACAGAATTTAACTATGGAAAATACTCTCTTATTTTTTTTATCTGTCTGTAATTTGATCCCAGACCATGTAAGTTTGATTAGGGCAACATCGTGTCTTGGGTCTTCTCAGAGCTCTCTCGTTCCCCCATTTGTCATTCCCCAATAATTTGTAATCATTTATTTTATTAACCATAAGCTTCCTTTATCTGTGAAAACTAAAACAAAAAGATAGCTAACTTTGAACATACAGTAGGGTCAAGATTACTTTAAAAATGTAACTATGGAAAATACTCCGATAATTTTCCCATACCGTAAGATGTGAAGAATAGCTATATGCCTGCCAACCATTTGTCTGTGTATATGCCTGCATTTGGACCTCCCACATTTATGCCTGCATTTTCTCTCAGAGTAACGTTCATCATAGGTATTCTGCCATTATTGGCAGGTCACTTGCAGCAACTGAGAAGCTTCCATGCTCCAAGGTCTTCCGTTAACCTCTTGATCTTCAGTGACGATTTTTCTGTTTCGATATCGGGAATAATTTAGTTTCCGGGAGTGGGGTATAATCAGCAACGAAACATATACAATCTATATATCAATTGATTCAGCTTGACAAAACAAATCGATCGATACCAATTTTAACTACTTCCGGTTAAGCACTTCCGGTTTAATTAGCCTAATTTAGTTCCCGGAGGTGGGGTATAATCAGAAACGAAACATATAGAATATATATATCAATCGATTCAGCTTGACAAAACAAATCGATCGATACCAATTTTAACTACTTCCGGTTAACTGCTTCCGGTTTACTGAGTCTAATTTAATTTCCGAGGGTGAGGTATAATCAGCAACGAAACATATACAATCTATATAGCAATCGATTCAGCTTGACAAAACAAATCGATCGGTATCAATTTTAACAACCTCCGGTTAACAACTTCCGGTTTACTGAGGCTAATTTAGTTCCCGGAGGTGGGGTATAATCAGCAACGAAACATATATAATATATATATCAATCGATTCAGCTTGACAAAACAAATCGATCGATACCAAATTTAACTACTTCCGGTTAACCACTTCCGGTTTACTGAGTCTAATTTAGTTCCCGGGGGTGAGATATAATCAAACAATAATATGAGCACGTTCTTGGCAACGTCAACATTTAAGAATTATTTTATCTATTGTTTTTATTGAAATTAAAAAAAAATTGAAAGATATGTGTATTGGCTCACCCAACTTTTACTTTTATATAACCTTTAAGATTTTTTCGAAATAAAATATTATCATTGAAGCCACTCAATAAGAAAGGAAAAATAAACAATTTGGTTGAGTTTTGAATCGAAATCTAAAAGCAGAAAAAGTAGTGTGATGACCAGTGTGATGTTGACCACCAAATATATCTTCAAACGTATTTTTTTTTGGGTGTGTGTTTTGAAAAAGGGATTTTTATCTTCAAAACAATCAACAGCAGATAAGTCTCTCTTTCTATTTTTCCAAACAAACAAAAAAAGAATTATCTTCAAAATAACCAATAACAAATAATTAGCTTTTGCTTTTTTGAAATATGACGGTGTTACCAGTTTGCACAGTAAAATATGGTTGTGTTAATTCAACTCAATTTTAACACAGAGCGGTGGTTCAAGCGTGACTACCACTATACGGTGTTAGTTCAACACATACGCCACAGTGTTGGCGTTTAACACAAGGGGTGTGTTACGTCTTTAACACACAACCGGTGTTGAGCCGTGACGTAAGCGTTAATGAACCACAAAATTACTCCCCCAAAATATGTTAAATCGCCTATATGCGTAATGGCGCATATACATGTGTTTACATTATGTTGAGTCTAAAAAAACATTTTAAACAAGTAAAAAATGTACTCCAGTGGCGGAGGGGGGAGGCACGAACAACCTACCTCTCAATTACTAGAGGCGTGCTCTTCCGACTTGGCCACGAAGGCGATGAAGGATACTGAATTTCGCTAATCAGATTGCTCCTTTAAGCCACGTATATTCGACGATAACCGTTCGGGATAAGATAAATTCTGCTCGCCATGTAGACCTAATTCTATAACAAAATGAAAACTGTCTATTTACTTTTTTTTTAATAGTTCTTCCATATTCACTTTTAAATGATCGGCGACAGTTGCCATCTAATAAAGTTGATGCGTTTGTTGCTTCTAGTACACAATCGCTTAGAAAAAGAAACAAAAAATGCATCAAAAGTGGGAGATGAATTTAGAACACCTAAATGGCACATGTCTAGCACGTCTTGTGCTGTTAGGTTTATTTCAGAAACATTACCTAAAACAATTGAAAACACATCGCGCTCTTTGCATTTTGAAATTTTGCGTATACCGGGATTTGTTTAAGAATTTCTTTCTACTGTGTTTGTCTGTAGCTTCAATTCATAAGCCTTTATAATTAGATGCCCAACATATTTGGCAATCACGCAGAAAACAACACCGAAGATTCTACACTTGTGTTAATTTAACACATAGGTTGGGTTTCATTTCAACTACGGGCATTTGACACACAACTCCAAATGGAGAGTGAGTTGTTCTAACCATTTGTTTGTGTTATATTTTAACATAATCGTGTTAACACATAGGCATGTCGTTGAAATAACACAACGATTTTTTACAGTGTGAAGTTTCATCGCCCATTTCTTTTGTAAACACTTTTTATGTTTTTCGAAAACTGTTTTTTCTTCAAAATAATCAACAATCGAACATCAAACAATTGATTTTGGTTTTCAAACGAAAGGACCTCGCACTTTTCTTATGGAAAGTGGCTTTCGGCTAATATTGTTGAAACTTCGCTGGTTGATAGTTCTTAACATGTGGATCAAAAGTCTCAATGGGCACAAAGACCAAAATCCACTCCTTCCCCCCCAAAAACCGCCTCCGATTAGCTGGGGGGGATTGAACTGATTTCAGCATGTAAAACTATTTGTTGTTTTAATCAACTCAACAAGGACCCCAAACAACCACATGTTAGACTATCAAACTACCCCACTTGACACTGCCCTTTGCCCCCCACATATCCCCCCCGCGAATTACCTTACGGATGTTCCATATTACTGTAGTTTATAGTTGCGCGTATGTGTTGAAATACCTATAGTTTTGGTCTCACCGACGATATAATGGGTTTCACGTATCGCTGATTACGAATCTGAGGTGAGAGTTCTAGAATTCAAGATCGCTGATCAATATGGCGGACCAAAAACACGAAACTCCTGAATGTAGCCACAAATAGCTGTTTGCTAGGGTATTTTGGGTCGTTGGTTACGAATCTGAAGTCAAAATTCTTGAATTCAAGATTGCAGATCCAATATGGTGGACAAAAACGTCAAAGCTACAAATCGTAGTAGACTAGAGTTTTTTTTTTTTTTTTTTTTTTTAGATCGCTGTTTAAGTACGCAACATTCCTTGATACTTCATCCACCATGTAGAATTATTCTGCACCCTTGCCCTTTACCAAAACCCACCACAGATATCTTAATGCTGAACGGTGTTAAAATAATTGATCAATTATCTGTTCATTATTTTCATCATTTCGGTTTGCAGCATCTAATGTGGTACTTAGCAATGAGTCATCGGGATATCTAATATTCTGTAAATGTAGTGCATGGCCTAAATACCACAAGACACTTGCAACGTGCGCACATGTACCTAATGTACGAGCACCGCTTTGACATGTACAGTAATAAACTTGAATCACATTTTGATCATAATGCTGGTCATCTTCATCATTGGCTACATATGCTATGAAAACTTGATGCTTAGTTGCATTGCGGAACCTTGAGTAGAGATGTATGCGCAGGAATCCCGGTTCAGTTACGTGTTCGTCAAGCTGGAATTGCTCATCCTTATCTCGTATTAGTTTATCTTCGACGTAAGAGGATGAGAGATCTACTTGATATGTGCCTACAGTCAAATCTCGTAAGTAATTTAAGTTAAGTACAGATAAATCAATTAGGCCTTGATCATTCAGCGGTACCCATTGACCGTCCCTTCTAATAAGATTATCTACTTCCACTCTTGCTTTAACAACGTTCGGCATGATTGACCTATTTCTTATTTCTCTAGCTAATTCAATGGTTGCATCTTGCATGAAAATAACGGGATGGTATCTGTTCAAATTAGCTCCAGCTATGCGATAGAAACTATTCAGTTTCTTTGCATGTTGCAGATTCAACGTTTGTGCTAGAAACTTAAAAACAGATCTTAGATACCAGTTTCTTGCCTGGACTATCCATCGACTTTTAGTAACTAGTCGAGAAGTATTCGCATCTTCTGTTGATAGTTGTCTTTCAGGTGGTAGTAGGAGTGCGGGCATTTTATGATCAATTCCTAAATATTCCAGTAAAGGAATTGCATCGCGGTATCCTCTGTCTACTAACACAATGACCAGGATTATGATCAAAATGTTATTCAAGGTTACTACTGTACATGTCACAGCGGTGCTCGTACATTAGGTACATGTGCGCACGTTGCAAGTGTCTTGTGGTATTTAGGCCATGCACTACATTTACAGAATATTAGATATCCCGATGACTCATTGCTAAGTACCACATTAGATGCTGCAAACCGAAATGATGAAAATAATGAACAGATAATTGATCAATTATTTTAACACCGTTCAGCATTAAGATATCTGTGGTGGGTTTTGGTAAAGGGCAAGGATGCAGAATAATTCTACATGGTGGCTGAAGTATCAAGGAATGTTGCGTACTTAAACAGCGATCTAAAAACACTATAGTCTACTACGATTTGTGGCTTCGACGTTTTTATCCACCATATTGGATCTGCAATCTTGAATTCAAGAATTTTGACCTCAGATTCGTAACCAACGACCCAAGATACCCTAGTAAACAGCTATTTGTGGCTACATTCAGGAGTTTCGTGTTTTTAGTCCGCCATATTGATCAGCGATCTTGAATTCTAGAACTCTCACCTCAGATTCGTAATCAGCGATACTTGAAACCCATTATATCGTCGGTGAGACCAAAACTGTAGGTATTTCAACACATACGCGCAACTATAAACTACAGTAATATTTAACATCCGTAAGGTAATTCGCGGGGGGGATATGTGGGGGCAAAGGGCGGTATCTAGTGGGGTAGTTTGATAGTCTAACATGTGGTTGTTTGGGGTCCTTGTTGAGTTGATTAAAACAACAAATAGTTTTACATACTGAAATCAGTTCAATCCCCCCCCCAGCTACTAGGAGGCGGTTTTCTTTGGGGGGAAGGAGTGGATTTCGGTCTCTTTGCCCATTGAGACTTTTGATCCACATGTTAAGAACTATCAACCAGCGAAGTTTCAACAATATTAGCCGAAAGCCACTTTCCATAAGAAAAGTGCGGGGTCCTTTGTAAGTATAGGGACCTGGCTAAATTTGGCAACATCTCAACTTTATTTTGTAAATATCTTCTTACTATTTTCGAAACAAGCTATTTTTTTCCTTCAAATCAATTAATACGAAACAGATAACAAATGATTGGCTTTACTTTTAAAGCAAAATTTGAAAGTATTGGAGAGGTCAGTGTGAAGTTGCCTCGGAACTCCCTCGATTATTGAATAAATATCTCATTACGTTTTTCGAAACAAACGATTTTTACTTCAAAACAATCAATAACAAACGAAAAACAAACTTTTGACTTCGTTTTCAAATCAAAATTTGAAAGTAAGAGTGGCCAGTGTGAAGTTGCTCTCTCAACTGTACTTTGTAACCCTTACGTTTTTTTTTTTTTTTTTTTTTGTTTTTGTTTTTTGAAAAATTTTTTTTGTTCAAAACAATCAATATCAAACGAAACACAAATGATTGGCTTCGATTTCGAATCGATATTTGAAAGTACAGGGCCATTGTAAAATTATCCTTCCCCCTTCAACTTTATTTTGTAAATGTCTCTTTATTTTTCAAAACAAACGAGTTTTTCTTTAAAACAATCAATAACAAAGGATTTTGGTATCCAATCGAAATTTGAAAGCAAGAGCTAACTTCACGTAGATGTAACTACATAACCGAAATAAAAACATCGAAATTCTTAATGTTCTCTGTTCATGTAATGCTTTTTCATGTTTCTGTTTTGTTCTTAAGCAAGAAGGCCTGCTAACTAACTCACTCTATGGGCTATAGAGGCTGAAGGTTGAATGCTGCATTCACAAAAACTCTCCATTCACTTCTCTCCTTAGGCAACAGGATCCAGTTTCTACTTTATACTCCAATCTTGCGAGATCCGTCTTAATATTGTCCTCCTATCTTCATCTAGGATCTTCCTATTGGTCTTTCTCCAATTGGATTTCCAGTTAAAACTTTCAAACCACTCCTACTTTCTTCCATTCTGGCTACATGACCTGTCCACTTGAGCTACCTAGATTTCATAACCTTAACAATGTTTGGTAAACAATATAAGTTATGCAGTTCCTCGTTATGAAATTTCCGCCATTTCCCATTCCTGTCGTTCTTGGAACCGAATATTCACCTAGGGATTTTATTCTCCAATACTCTCAGCCTGTGTTCTTCTCTCAGAGTAAGCGACCAGTTTCAAAACCATATAGTACAAAAGGGATTATTATCTACGACAGAATTCTTGAAGATAAAAGATTCTGATCTGAATAATAACACAAATTCCCTGCTTTCAGTCGAGATCTTATTTCTTCGTAGATATCGTTTTAGTCTGTTAATATTGATCCTACCCTAACAGCACAATTATATAGCAGGCATATGCCTATCATGTTCCCTCAGGTACATGGAAATCTGCCCAGTATGTGCCTTATGTACCTGTAAGAGTGAAACCACATGGATGGCAAGTGATAGTCACAGTCTATGTCCGCCTCTAAGCACATACCTCATATGTACCTGGGAAACTTACCTAGTACGGTATATTCTAAGTAGGTTCTCCATGCCGCAAGCATTAATGAACCACATAATTATTCACCCAAAATATGTTAAATCGCCTATATGCGTAATATGTTTACATAAAGGTGAGTCTAAAAAACAGTTTAACCAAGTAAAAAAAATGTGCCTCAGGGTGGGCGTGAACCACCATCCATTTGATTACTAGGCGCGCTCTCTTCCGACATGGCCACGAAGTCGATGGGGGGAAATGTTACTTGTAGAGGGATAAATCCTTTAGGTCTTTTTAATTTGGCTAATCAGAGTGCTGTTGTAACTCTGTATATTCGACGATATCCATTTGGGATCAGATAAAATCCGCTCGCCATGTAATTTTATAACAAAATGACGCGCTTCTCTTTTTCATGGTTCTTCCATTTTCACTTTCAAATGATCGGCGACAGTTGGCATCTAAAAAATACAATTCTTTATCCCTAACTACGTAAATAATTAACTCTTCACATATGTATTAAAGATTCATCTTAATTTTTATTAATCAGTTATGTCATTTCTTTCTTCTGCATTTATCTCCCAAATTTCGTGCATATGTTGCTACTTTTTTCTAAGCGATTGTGTACTAGGACAGAAAGTGGAGCAAAAAGCGTGAGAAACCGTTGCATGTTACTGCGCATGAGCAAATGCGAAGAGCTCACTATCATTCGTGTGTCGCTGCAGATATCAATTATGTCATAAGTATCTCAAAAGTATGCACCCCCGGAAAAAAATTATGCTCAGTAAACCGGAAGTGGTTAACCGGAAGTAGTTAAATTTGGTATCGATCGATTTGTTTTGTCAAGCTGAATCGATTAATATATAGATTGTATATATTTCGTTGCTGATTATACCTCACCCCCGGAAACTAAATTAATCTCAGTAAACCGGAAGTGGTTAACCAAAAGTAGTTAAATTTGGTATCGATCAATTTGTTTTGTCAAGCTGAATCGATTGATATATATATTGTATATGTTTCGTTGCTGATTATACCCCACACCCGGAAACTAAATTAGGCTAATTAAACCGGAAGTGGTTAACCGGAAGTAGTTAAATTTGGTATCGATCGATTTGTTTTGTCAAGCTGAAACAATTGATATATATTGTATATGTTTCGTTGCTGATTATACTCCACCCCCGGAAACTAAATTAGGCTCAGTAAACCGGAAGTAGTTAAATTTGGTATCGATCGATTTCTTTTGTCAAGCTGAAACGATTGATATATAGATTATATATGTTTCGTTGCTGATTACACCCAACCCCCGGAAACTAAATTAGGCTAATTAAACCGGAAGTGGTTAACTGGAAGTAGTTAAACTTGGTATCGATCGATTTGTTTTGTCAAGCTGAATCGATTGATATTTAGATTGTATATGTTTCGTTGCTGATTATACCCAACCCCCGGAAACTAAATTAGGCTAATTAAACCGGAAGTGGTTAACTGGAAGTAGTTAAACTTGGTATCGATCGATTTGTTTTGTCAAACTGAATCGATTGATATTTAGATTGTATATGTTTCGTTGCTGATTATACCCACCCCCAGAAACTGAATTATTCCCTCGATATCGTCCATTAACTGTAGTCTCCTTCGCCTCCTCCTTCTCTTTCCTTCTACCATACACTCTAGCACGTCCCTCATGATACAGTTCCGTCTTACTCAATATCTCAATAAGTTTTTCTTCCTCTTCTTAAGAATATATAAAGTTGTTCTTTTTCTTCCCTACCATTTCTAACACTTTCTCATTCGTTTCCAGCTCACCCAGCTAATTCTCTCCATTCTTCTCCAGAGCTCCTCCGTGGCTAAGCGGTCAGCGTACGCGCCTTTGGCGTGGAAGAGCCGGGTTTGATTCCCGGCGGGAGCTCATGTGGTTCGGATTCCACGTTAATCAGTAGATCCACGTCTCATATAGCCTCGCTGCTGAACGGGACGTTAAACTCAAAACATCAATCAATCAATCATTCTTCTCCACACCTACATTTCGAAGGCTGCAGTCGTTTTTCATCATTTTTGGGTAATGACCATGTTCCTGACCCATAGAGTACAATGACGTTAGTATTCGACAATTCTTATTTCTTGAATTACATATCAGATACATTTCTGATCATTATTTTTTGCAGATTTTTGAGAATATTCAATACTCTAATAATGAAAGAAGTGTGCTTCGTTTGTTGGAGTTTTATTGGAAGATTATACTGTTGTTGTTGGACGTGGAATAAAACTTGACGAAATTCAAGTATCTGGAAAAAAAAAAAAAAAAAAGAAACTATGGACAACTGAAAAAGATTTTACTATCATTTCCATCAAAATAAACAGTGTCGTAAGGTTCACCCCCTAGAAGTAGCATCGTAGCATCAAAAGATTTTGCAAGATGTAAAAGAATACTACGTTAGAAAGGACATTAGTATTCAAACAAATAGTGTTATACTTTCACGCATCAGGACACTTTATTTATGCTAAATCGCGTACTTGTATTTTAAGTACGGTATACACCTGGGGTGTATATTAAAGTTAGAAAATGTCAGAGGAAATAGTGTTTCCGAGAAGTTTACTAAGAGATTCTTCATCATCTGATATGCCGATCAATCAATTTATCAATTTCGTTGGTTAGAATTTAGTATCACTTTTCAGTACCGAGGCTACATGAGCATGTATCGGATTTACAGTTTGAAATGGAATCCGATCCATCATAGTGTGTTAGAATTGATGCTCTCCCAGTGAAACGAAATTTGGGACTCTTCACTTCAGGAAGCAGGTATGCGCACCACAGTTTACTCAAGTCAAAGCCGTATGATTGGTCACAGTGCTATGTGTGCACAGAGGGCGCCAAACTGGAAAATGAATTTTGTGTTTTAAATGTCAATATTTATTAGAGAAAATGTCATGATGAAAAGTTTTCCAAAGAGCTTAAAATAAATATTGTACATACTGAGATATAAATAAAATACATCAAAGGAACACTAAAGTCAAATCTTAGCGTGGTTGGCTGCAAAACGCCCTTTTACAATTAAAATGGATTCGTACATCAATTGGCGGCAATGTCACACTCACAAGTGATGCTAGTTTGAGGAAAATTCCCCTTGGCGCAAGGAGGTATAGGGAAGATTTTTTTTAAAGAGGGCAAAAAGGGAGATTTTACGAATATAAGATAAAATGTAGGAAAATTTAGCTTTTCGATAGATGTTATATTAAGCAATTACGGCATTACGACTAAAGACAATGACATTCTTTCCACAATCCCACCATATGCAGAAAATACAAATATAACAGACTTTTCATTCCTCTCCGAACAGCCCTTACGCGACCTTGCTAGAGAATATTATTGCCAAATATGTTTTTGAAACGGGAATGGGTCAACAAATAAAAGAAAGTCAACTGCACGTTTTGCTTATGATTAGGTGGCACTATCACAGTAGAAAGAAATGTCTTCAAGGGTGCTTCGTCTTGTCATAAACTGTGTCTGAGAAAGTTCAGGGTAAATGAAATGCACATTCTCGAAATTCACGCTACTATACATATACCACATTGACTTCATTCCTAGTCTTCCGTTGCAAGCGCTGCTATCGGCTGAAGGAATTCTACTCGCTTTTTCTAGCTTAGCAACAGCTGAACCCTTATTGACTCAACGCGAGTGTGTGTGAGGGTCTGAGCTTTAGTTCGCATTTTTACCACAGCTCAAGACATTTTTGCAGCAGAATAGGCCTTTATTGCTCATTTGTCCAGGGAGGGGGCGAATACTAAGAAAAGACGAGTGGTACAAATGGAATTTTTGATCATTTCTGAGGGAAATTTTAACTTAAGTTCCTAATATCAGTGGCTCCCAATGACGGCCCACTGCTTAATGCTCACTTTGTTAATGACTGTAAGTCCAGTTGTCATTCGTCAACATTTTCGTTTCTATCCTGAATCGTTTGTTTTTTAAATTTATAATGATGTATGTTTTCACTTTTTAATAGCACTTTGTTTTTTATGTAATAGTAATGACCAACAATAAAAAGCAGGTGAGCATTTTATAGCAAAAGAAAGCTACGTAATTTGAAAGAAGATGAAAGACAAGCGAAGGCTCTAAAAAGGTTTGATTCGACTTCTGGACAAAATTTCGAAAGTGATAACAGGGCCGGACTGGCTACTAGTTGGCTCCGGCGGCTGATAAATTGTGTTGGCCCCGAATTCTCAATCTCCGTAACCACCATTACCCCAATTGCTCACTCTTTTCTCACTATAAAAGCTCACTGTTAGCTTAGATAAAGCACACTGTTCTGTAGTAGCCACACCCTACATTATAACATAAAGATAATCTAAAATCTTGGTATATGTTATGTAATAATATTTATGAGAATAACACAGACAGTAATCATTAGCATATTTTTTTTATCTCACCTTAGGAGGGCTGAAATTTGTAATTTGTTGATAAAGAACTACGGAGAAACTAATTTAAAGTTAGCAGTGACAGTTTCAGTATTTGTGAACGATAAGCTGCAAAGGAAAGCCCACTGCACGTAGCCCGAAATTTTTTTCCGGAGGGGATATACCTTTCGAAAGAAGGACGAAAAATATTCTCTTTAGGACATTAATATCAGTAAGCACTTGTGGTCCACGAACTATGTTAAGTAACCAAATTGTATTTATGCAAATCGTGTGAACATATAGACCTACAGGGTGCTTTTAATGGAATTACCTACTGTGGTTGCGACGTGATAAAAGATCAGAGGGAAATTATCAATATTAAATCTCAATATTGCTATAAGAAATTGATGTAATGAATTTTCATTTCGATTTACATAATTTTATTTTAATTTTTGTGACCTTCTCTCTTTATTAAAATTTTCATTTGGCCCCTGTTTAGGCGACGATCGTCGCCTAGCCACCTGGACCTCAGCCGTCCTAGCCTGACAAGGAGACTTACGGAAGTGTCACTTACCGATCTGAATGAAACTTTGCATACTTGTAGAACATCGAAAAATAACCGACACGTATTTTTTTCGGCAATGGTGAAGATTTAAGGGTGGAAACCACCCTTTGAACGTTAGGGGTGGTCTCTAAGCAAAGACCGAAAACAACAATTTAATATAGAAGAAAACATACTATATATATATATATATATATATATATATATAAAAGAAAACATACAGGGGGTTTTTAGGACAGCTGATTCAGAATCTGACATTAAAATTACAAAATTCAAAATGGCGGATCCAATATATTGATTACAATTACAAAATGTCTTCTGATTTGAAATTCTTTGCAGTTAGCCAAGAACAACTATAGTTAGCAGAGGTTACTTCGAAGAGATTACAGACCAATTTGAAACCCATTTCTGAACTTATTTTAATGGGATGCCTATAAAGCGTTTACAGGGACACGAACAGTAGAAATTGTGGCACAGTCAATAAATCTATGACTCATATCTACACCATACTGCCTTAAATTTCTGAAAATTGTATTTTGTTATCATCGTTGTTAATTATTTTGCAGGAAAAGAATGGAACATTTGGGCCTATAGTCCAAAACAACTTCCTTTAATCTGAAATTGTCGTTGTGAAAGCATCAAATTGGGAAAAATTAAACATCACGTTTTGTAGGATCATGGTTTCAAGAGGTTTTTCTCATAATGTCTAATGTAGAGTCCAGTTTGTTATTGGATTCGTGGTGTGGTCACAATTTATCAGATTTTCAACCTTTTTCACGAGCAAAAGAGTACATCAAAATAGAAACAATTTTGCAGGAACAACTGGTAGGATTCAGTCACTTGATGTGTTAGTCTTTAGGTCGTGGAAAAACTTCAGACATTTTACTGATATTGTCCTCTACAACTATAACATAAATTTACGTCTCTATAATAATATAATTTAGATGCAAATCACTGATTCACAATCAGTTTTCTTTTCCCAGATTTGCAAATTTTATTAATATGCGTGATACGAAAACAGTTATTTGGAAAAAGATTGTGCTGCATTTTGCGATTTGTCACAGTTATTGCTGTAATAAGGTGAGCTTGATGCATCAGACTTTTTTTTTTTTTTTTTTTTTTTACGAAATATAATTACTGTGAAGTGTTTTCTCAATAAATTCATAATTATAACAATTGAGGATATATGAAGTTCTGAAATAGTGAGAGGTGAGAGGACTCACTATACATAAGCATCCCGAATAGGAAGAGGTGCGGAGACTCACTTTAATGAAGCATCCTGTTAAAATAAAGGGGTTTCAAATCAACAGAGAAAGATTTCAAATCGGTCTGCAACCTTCTCGTAGTAATCTCTGCTAACTATGATTGTTCTTAGCTAACTGCAGAGAATTTCAAACTAAAAAACATTTTGTAATTGCAACCACTATATTGGATCCGCCATTTTGAATTTTGCAATTTTGACGTCAGATTTTGAATTAGATGTCCTAACCCTTCCTTGGCAGTATGTTTTCTTCTGTATTAAATGATTGTTTTCTGTCTATGCTTGGAGATTACCGCTAACGTTCAAAGGGTGGTTTCCACCCTTAAATCTTCACCATTGCCGAAACAAAAAAATACGTGTCGGTTATTTTTCGATGTTCTACAAGTATACAAAGTTTCATTCAGATCGGTGAGTGACACTTCCGTAAGTCTCCTTGTGAGTGCCAATCATACAAATGTTGAGGTGGAGGAATTGTCAATACCAGTTACTGTTAACGAAGCATTTGCAAGTCGACAAACGTTTGAAACTGTAAGTTTCTTTTATTTGATTACAGTAATTTAATTGTTAAATTAAAATGGAATGGATACGGCCTCTTTGGTTACGGGGCTGAGTTAAATTTAATGTATTTCAAATTTGTTTGAATACAATTAGTTTTCACGCAGTGTATACGTATATAACTCGAAAGGGTAACTGTATTTGAAATCGAAACTGTAATCGAATGATCATTAGAATTATGATCAACACATTTTTTTAGAACTCTCCGTCAATCACAACAGCATATACATACAGTATGTTTGCGGCATTATAACAGTGTGACAATCAATCCATTCTCTCGTATTAAATTCAGATGGAGCGATATTTTTAAACATTTGGTAATAGTTTAATGCAAAGTAGAGTTTTGATTATTAGTTACTTGTGTTCAAGGATGTATCAGCACAGGTGGTCCGAGAGTCTGGATTCCCCAGAACTTTTAATTTTGAAGAACATTAGCACAATTTCAGGGAGCAAATACATAAAATTATTTGCATTTTGTAGGCAACTCTGAAAACTCTTCGGACCCAAAAGAGAAATCTTGGGTGCGCCACTACTTGTGCATATATTGTGTTACTTATTGCCTGATTGTAAATGTCTATGATGGAAAGAGACATGAAAGGACTTAATTGTTTTATATTTAAGGGACCCTGAAAAGAAATTTTGCGGGGTCGGGTTAAGAACGTTTTACGGCGGGAAGGGGGGGGGCGATTTTGAAGTTCCGCCACTGATCGAAGATAAATTAAATATTGATTAAAGAACACTTTTGTCATTTGTTGTCTATTAAACAAATTCAGCTAATATTAATGAAGAATTATTTGAGATCAACTATATCTCAAGAACGATTAAATGAACTAGCTTTGATGGCCATTGAAAATGACATATTCAATGAAATGGATACGGATGCAATAATAAGAGATTTTGCCAAATTGAAAGCAAGATAAGTGTCTTGAAACATGAACTTTTCAGTACCAAAGAAAACGAGAAATATCACTAGAAAATACTATGTAAATATGCTTTTAATGAAGCATAAGAGCATACCTCTTTGGGAAAATCAAACCTGTGTTAATGTTAAACCTGAAGCCCGCGAGTTTTCGACTGCCCTGTGTTAATGTTAGACGGTTCTGTTTCGACTTTTGTGTTTCAATTGTACTTGTCAAAATACATCGTAGGTGTATATCTTAGTTATGTCTTGTGCTCATTTAATTAAAAAAATGCTATTAATTATTAAAATTGGAACTTGGTTCGGTATTCATCCACAGTCAATTAGGTATAATTTCGCCATTTTACGTGTATATTCACAGAGAGACCAAAGACATTGAAGAAATTTGCAATTGTAACAATTAGGCTATTTGAAGAATTTTTGTCCATTACAACTTTCTACTCTTTATCATCATTTAAGTGGGGGCGCCTAAATATTGTTTGCTTATACTTAAAAAATATCTAGAACTGGTCTCGTGCCGTAACGTCAAAGAGTTATTTCTAGTCTCATAAACTGCCGACTTATCACAACAGTATATGGTGCCTTCAGTGCATAAGGGAATCAAGTCCACTTCTAGTTTGAGAGCATAAAAGATTCATGTCCAGAACTATTGTAAGTAATCAAATAAAAGTGTTGCAGTACAGTTTTTCCATGTACTGAAGCGTACCGTACAACCTTTACGTCGGGCTCCCTCGTGGCTAAGCGTACGCGCCTTTGGCATAAGAGACACGGGTTCGTTTCCCGGCAGGCGCTCAGGTGGTTCGGATCGCACGTTAAGCTGTAGATCCACCTCTCTCTCTCTGCTAAAAGGGATATTAAACTGAAATCAAATCAAACAACATTTATGTGTCTTTTTGTCACAACTCTGGAAATTATACTTGACTCTCTTGTGCTCTGAGCGCCCTACGTGTGAAAGCTGTGAGAAGACAGGAGAAAATATAATTTCCGACGTGAAACAAGAAATAAAAGATAAGAAATGAAAACACAACGCGAAAGAAGTTGCCTCTTTTATCACTTTCATTTAAACGTGACAAATACAACAAGAGGTAGCCACCCAAGTGCTACCAGATAAACCCACCACACTAAGGTATTACAGACGTGATGTACTATCGTAAAACATATGGTGAGCCGTGAAATTAAACACAAGCTTAGTTTAACGAGATTATAGGTTTATATGACAAGATGTTCTTTCTGTATGCCAATACTAATCAATTTCCTTAGCCAAGCAATGTTGGGAAGATCAGAGGTTATGGTTGCCAGGTTCCCCTTTCCAGTTGTGAAAGAGTATTATGATAAAAACTATATATATTATAAAACGATATAAAAACATTGGTCGACTTCAACAAAAACACTAAAAAGTAGATAATAATAATAATAATAATAATAATAATAATAATAATAATAATAATAATAATAATAATAATCGCTTTAAAGCTGGAAATAATTAATTACTGTTGTCTATAAAAATTTGAAGTCTGTACCGAGTCAAATAAATTAATGTTTAATATAAAATTAGTCAGGATGATAATTTTATGAGACACTAATTTATTTAGCTTGGCACAGACTTCAAAATTTTTGTAGATAATGGTAATTATTTATTTTTCACTTTTAAGTTATTATTAAATTCTACTTTTTATCTCTTTCCTTTGAGGTAGTTAATATTATTCTCTTATTTTTGTTTTCTATTTTTTAGTGCGTTTTCGAAGTCAGTTGTTCTTCTTTCATGTTTATTTAATTCTTCCACTCTTTTGTTACCCCAGTTACCCCGATATCTAAACTCAAGCAGGACACTAACTTCCTATAAAATTGGTCGATCTATGAAACATGCGTGACTTAATATATAATTAATTAGTTGTGTACATATATTCATACAATCACTTCAAGACATATAGGCCCTATATTATATTTAAGATGGATCACCACATGGAAGTCAATACATATTTTAGCTCAATCCCTTAATTACTACGCAATGAAACGTTACATATTATAAATATTGTACTGTAAGGGTAGGGACATGCCGAAGATACCTCGCGATCGAGGTCGAGGTTTAAGCCGCGGTCGGACCCTCGATACTGGCACAAACACATGGATTCAAATGGGTAAGCGCTTGCCGAAGATGCACGCTACATCGCGACCTAGAGGTCGACCGCGAGGGTGAATTAGTGGTCGCGATGATGAACAACTGAGTTTGTTCTTACATCGATGTTTAGCGAAAGCATCGCTGTGGTTCGTGTTCTCATTGGCTTTCCCTGAAGCGCTGCACGGAATAAAGTCTTCATTTGTTTAGAATTTCGTCTGCAGAGGATTGTGTGTGTCTATGCTTGAGAGGTTTTGCTGCACTATTATATTTGATTGTGAAAGACATATTAATAGAACTAATGAGGAATGTTCCAGCAATATGAAATAAGAAAAACAATATCATAATAGGCACGTTTTACATAGAGAATGGAAAAAAATAGCAACTGAAATGGGATTGTCAGATTAGTTCTTTTATTTGAGAATTATACTATAGTTTATTATTATATAAGGCAGTGGCGGTCACGGGGAGGACGCTTTCGGGCTGAAGTCCGTAAATTGTAGAATTTTTAAGGAAAAAAAGAAGCTACTGTTAATCATATCTATGCTCAAAAACTGCACGCCCCCCTTAATTCCGAGATTAATAAAAAGGGTTTCTTCTAAATTCGTTTTGATATAAGGTAAAGAAATATATGTAAAGACAGGCACGTATCCATAGGGAGGAAACGTCGAATAATCGAATTTCAGTGCCGAAACTTCATTTGCTACAGTTAATACCCCCTCCACCTCGAAACCTGAAGACATACATAATTTATTTATTTATTTAATTTTATTGGGAAACGATTTTTCGCCTGAGTGCTGAAAGAGGGGATTTCTTCACGAAAAATTGAATAAAAGTTAAAAGTCTGATTTAGAATATTGATAGAGATGAGCAGGAGATAAGACTCAAATATTTTTGCGAAACAAGAAACTAGACTTTGGTATCTCATCTCGCGTCCATCCCTATTTATAAACTGTTAGGTCCTTTCAATTTCAAAATGTGTTTTCGCAGTGTTTTTTATGCACTGACGGAATAATTTCACATGTATCACAGCAATGTTCCTTCTTAAACTGGGAACTTAACAACGAGGGTGCGACCTCCTCGCTATGTGCGCCTTTCATCCATCGCGACCTAGACATCGAGGTAGCGACCGCGACTTAAACCTCGACCTCGATCGCGAGGTATCTTCGGCATGCCCCTACCCTAAGATAGAGTTATGTTTCAGCTACAACACATGACACTGATTCATTTGGTTGTGTTTTCTGATTTTAAAAAAGGTAACAAATAAAATAAAATATTTGATTAATTTTACAATGAGCACACAAGATGGCACACGCTGTTAGATCTTACTAGAGTGCTCAGTTTTATGAAATGTGTACTTGTATGTGTAAAATATTTTAAAGTAATGATCTTATTACGAAATAGATATATTGTTTGACCGTTTTTCCTGCTATGTTTCACATTTTATTAGATTTTAATTTACATTTATAGAAATAGATTTTGATAAGAAACTTGCGCACAACGCTATAATGTGTTGTTGCCAAATTTGAATGTTTAGTGTTGTAGTCATAATAATAAAATTCCTGGATTCTGGCTGTGCAGTTTGAGAAGCGGAACTTAGCTGTGAATTGTGGGAAAGGTCGAAAATTAATTTCTCCAGTAATTATCCAAGCAGAATCCCATCATTACTTCTTTTATTATCTGGCAACACTAGACACTATCTGGCAACGCTGCACTATTCAAGCAGCGTTTAGCATAGCACCGAGAACACCTAGTGATCCACCTTTTAATATAACATCTGAGATGTGGTGGGTGTTGACAGAACGTCGATATACAGGGTGAGCATAAAGTCTTGCCCTGGTTACAAAAATTTATTACAGAAGAACCGTTTGACATAATAATGTAAATACTGGTCAGTTACATAGGTTAGTATTACAAGTGTTTTTTAGAGACCACTTACGTTAGACCACTTCAACGTGTGCCCCCTTGGTAGCCCGGAGAATGTCTAAGCAGTATTCCAGTTCCCGCCAGGTGTTTTGTAACATGTCTTCTGTCACAGTACCCACAACTGCTTGTATCCTAGCCTTCAGTTCCTCGACGTCACCACAGGTGTGGCATAGACTCTGTCCTTGATATAGCCCCATAAAAAAAAAAAAAATTGAAATGCTTGCGACGCTTGCCGAACACGATCAACAGTTGCCTCACTCACACTACGCCTGCCACTTCTCGGAAGATCTTCAACGCTGCCTGTTGCTTTAAATCTTTCATACCATCGCTTTATTGATTTCACATCCGGAAGGCTGCGGCCATACAAAGTCACAAATTTACACTGAACACTGATGGGCGATTTGCTTTCGTGATACCACAGCACGCATTGCGCTTTCTCCTGCTTCGATGCCATTTCGCCAAATAACCCGCGCGCGCCAAGTAACGTACTGCGTCACTCTTGGATAGCACTAGTGCCATCTATTGGTCTTTAAAAAAACTTGTAATACTAACCTATGTAACGGACCAGAATTTACATTATTCTCTCCAACGGTTATTCCAACTCTCCAACTGTGTGTTGTGTATTTGTATGAAACTATTTGTTATACGGAAGTGACTTCTCAATACGAAAGTGACTCTCGTATTCTCATTACAGCATGGCATTTACGTTCTTAAAGATACAAGTAGTATTTTAATCACTAAATATCAGGCATTTGCTGCTTAATTTAATTCAGCGTTAAAGTTGTGTAGTATGTACGTACTTAATTCGTCAAATGCATGGTCACAGTTATGCAGAATAAAATACATTATTTATTGTATAATTTTAGTAAAACGGCTTGTTCTGCTCTTTTGAAATTATTATCATTTCTCCTTACACTTTACGCAAGAGACTGAAACATACATAATTGTATTTTGTTAAACACTCTGAATCTGAGATTTGGTGACACATCTTGTGTTAGAACCAGCTATGGTCGAGTACGTAGCATTAGGAAAGCATTAGTTCAATTTTAGAATTTCAGAATGTCAAAATTTAGGAATTTGGGAATTTCGCAATTGCAGAAAGTAAAAACCACATAATCAAAAATATGAAACAAGATATAAAAAACTTGACAGAGTTGTAGGAATGAAGCCACATAAATCCATCTTTCATTAATTCAGTAATGGAAATAAATTCAAATATTTTGATTGTCATTTGTTGTTTAAGTGTCTTCATTCATTTGCTATATTAACTCTGAGATTTTTGAATATTCCAAATTTAATATAGACCTAATATTTTCAACGGATATGAGTATCAATGTGAAAGTCATGGTTTTAGAATGGATTGTAAATGTGTTCATATTAGCTCACTGATAGACAATGTGATTCCCAAACGTCAGGTTTTGAGTTCAAATCTTACAGAGACCTATTCTTTATTGTAATAGTAGAATTGTAGAAAAATATGATTTAAGGAGTGGTTGCTACGAGAAATATTTTCAGAAAAGTTTAGGAGTCCTAAAAAGGGCTGTTTTGGGAGATAAGGTGGAGATACTAATATTGTGTCCAAGACCCTTCTGTATTTATTACACGTTCCATTCTTCTGGACATGGAACTATTAGATGGCCGACAAACCTATCTCCTTCCCCTCCTCCAGCCGTGCCTTAGAAAGAAGGCCCCACAGATTACCCCGAGATCTTGGTTTATCTACCTCAGGCCAACTGTCCTTTAGAGTACGCTTCACCTCTGCTTACAAATTTTCCATGCGATTGAAGGTCTGCTCCACGTGGCGGCTAGTCAATTAAATCAATCACTGCACTGCCAACCATTCCTGAATCACATTGGACCAATTCTGTGCGTATTGGGATTTATTATTGCTGGAACTCAATGACATCATAAGGCTGCATAAGGCAGAAGTATTAGTACTGAAGGTATCATAATGCTAGTTATGGTGTGTAAGTAGTGAGCACTGTCCAAGTACCTGCAATTCTATGAAGCTGCTCTGCACCGCGACTGGAAATCCAACCCCAACATGAAATAGATAGAAGACCACTGCAGTTACAAGCAACCACAGATAAAGAAAGGGTTATATCGGATGTTCCTCGTACGTTACCCAAAATGGGGCCCGTTGTTCGATGTTATGAGTGTGGATTCATCTGAGAAAACTACGTTTTCCCAGTTGCGATCCACATTTGCATTTGCAAATGCGAGATGGTACATTTTGTGTTCGTCTCAGTGTTTTTCCTTCACGGCAGCAACACAGCCACGTAACCCAGCATGACGAAGCCTTCGGAGTGCTGTCTGTTTACTACCAGAAAACTAGGAAGCTTTCTTTAGCGTGTTAGGAAGAGAGAATCTTACCCTAACTGGGAGCCGACCTTGGACTTAGAAGACACAGAAATAGTCACCAATCAACATAGAGACGCCGAAAACAATGGATTAGACTCTTAATATTGGTCTTTTTCAATTATTTTTACAGATCACCAATCCCCTCAGAAATACTAATGGGGCTGAATTTGGACTAAAACAGCATTGGTACCGTAGTGTCACTGTTCATCTTAGTGACTCCGAAAATTACCGATTCGACACTAATATCGGCCACTTTCAATTACGTTTTCTATGTTTCTCCTCCTACTCACGCTAGATGTGCTAGGGGATCTTATCTTCACTGGTGGATGAACTTGGACTCTAGGAGCATGGCAACTGTCACCCATCAGCTCACGAACCCAAAAAATTATAAATTTAACACTAATATCAGTCGTTTTCGACATTATGTGTATCCTTTTCCCCTCGCCCTAAGTATGCTAGGGGTCTTGCCTCGACAGTATTATTTTCCAGACTGTAAATAATACGAGGAAAATAGCATTATATATCAAAAAGTTTGCCTCAAACGGTAATCAGTCTTACGACTTTACTATTAGGGGTCCCGCGCTTTACCACTGATCTAAGATGAATACTCCGACCGAGCTAATTCTAAAGAAATTTAACTGAATTTCCAAGACAATGATACTCATATCCAATTTAAATGCTATTTTTTCCCCTTTGTCTTTATTATTCTACTATGGATGCGAGAACTATGTTCGCTGTCTTCCCTTTCACTGGAAATGTTCTTTTACGCATGAACATTTTCTTTTAGGTAAGTGACAAAACCAGCATGTAGTCACATGTATATATAGTTTCGAAATACTGTATAATTAATTATTTTAATGAATGTTACTTTCTTTCTACACTTAACATTTCAACATGTCTTATTACACTTGAAAGAAGAAAGAATATATCTGCACAATTTTTCCCGATTGCAAAGTTTGGCTTGGGGGCTCGAATCTGATATCTTTGCTTTACTGTTTACGAAGATACCCGAAATTGATCTTAAACTTTTTTTATTTTTTTTTAGCTTAAAACAACCATAATCAATGGGCTCACTCCGTTTGGGATAGAGTATGCATAATAAGCTTTATCATGCATGGTGAATTCTCACTTCATCTAATGTGCACTTAAATATTAAATAAATCATAAAAGTGGATTAACAAAACACGTCTTTCAAATAGGGTGACAATAATGAATGATCTGACATTCAATTCATGCGTCTAATGGTAACTCGTACAGTCAGAAATAATATTAAGTATACTGTAGGTTAGAGGTATAAGAAATGATAGCTGCAACCTATTCTTAACATTGTTTCTGGCTGTACATACATACAGTATAGACATAATAAATATCACGAATCCACCTATTTTCATTTGAGACACATTTATAACTCTGTACATGGTGAAATTCATGATGTACTTCATTTCTTATAATTTGAAAAGAATCTGGTTACGGAACGATGTAAAACCTGACAAAGAAATTTTTATTACACACTCATATTATACATTATTGAATGCATCTCAAACTTAGTTCTGAAAGCTCAGATTAAGTATTACGAATTCAGTTGAGGAAAGTGCATTTTTTTTTCTATTTTATTAGGAAAATATCTTATTTCTGGTTTGTATGCGAAATTCGATTTACCTTTTTTTTTTTTTTTTTTTTAAGCAGCAATATATAGGATATCCCAGATAACATGTTACAACTTCTCGGTAGATTCGTTAGACCAAACTGGTTAAGTTTTCTCAATACCATTTGCAATACTGCGGCATCGGTTTTAAGATTCAGGATTGCCCAACATGTGCAAAATGGTAAATACAATTTAAAACTGGGGAACATATGATAATATGTTGCAGCAAGGTGTTGTGTATACAGTTATTGCAACGAGTACATGAAACGTCAGTGAGACGGAGGTGACTGTACTGCAAACCGTGAATAAGGCCTACATTGTTAAAAAAAAATCACTTTGTTAGGTTATTGCATGTTTAGTGTACTTTAGTAGTGCTAAACCGAATATGGAAAGACACTAATTCTGTTTACAATTATTATAATATGTGAATATCTTAGAATATATTAAAGTTAGAGACGTGAAATTCAGTATTTGGACTTGTCATCAGGGTTCCAAATAAAAAAAAAAGCCAAAATAAGGGATGGGTTGACGAGTTTCAATAAGTATTACGGGAAGGGTTTTGATAAACATGATCTAGTGGTAAAAAATGAGCCAGGCATAAAAAAAGAGTAATCATTTTAGACTATTTAATAAAAGAAATACAACAGTAGGCCCTATGAACTAATACAAAGAGTTATTATAAGAAAAATTGCATAAATTTTACTTTTAAAAATTGGATTTAGGTAATCTAAACTTCCTTAAAAAAAAGTACTTCATGCTTGACTTAACTGCACTTATAATCTTTTTTTCAATTTTGGATTTTTCTTTCGACTGTCGAAAAACTCAGCTTTCATCAATTGTGCCGAACACCTAATTATTGTGTCAGTTCATTTCAAATTCATATGTGAGAAAACTATTTCCACAAATGAATTTGACGGTGGGATGCTTAGGAAAAAGGCGACGGTCTTAACTAAATTTGGCAACTGAAATAGCATTTGCCATTTACTGCCCACACTCATGACGATTCATTAAAAATTGAGGGCTTTAAAGTCGTTGTCTGAGGTAAATTTGTCATTTGGGCAAAATATGGGACTTTTGCCGTCCCGTATTGAAGCTCCCCGGGACGCAGGACAAAACCATAAAATAAGAGACTGTCCCTTAAAATCCGGAACATTTGAAAATCATGCTTTTCATTGAAAATAATTAGACGTGTATATCTCCGTTTTTGATATTTGACCTAGATGAGAAGAAAAAGGCTGAAAGAAAAGAGTGGGCTTACATTTGTTATATTTGGATGGTCCTTTCTCAAAACTAGTTAAGATTATAGACATAAAATTTGATATTTAGATTTTTAATTTAAAATAATTAAATATGTGTTTTACCGTTTTTTGATTTCTCTTAGAAGGAAAGAAAAAGATATGTAGAAAAAAGACTGGTGATTGCAGTTGCTAAAAAAAATTTAGCCATATCTCAAAATCCGTTGAGGTTTGAGATATGGCAATTGGTATTGACTTTTCAATTAAATATTTCTTTGTAACGGTCCATGTCGTTAAGAACTTTTGTCTAACTTTGTTCTTGCCTGCTATATGTTAATCCATACTATTCTTTGTTTACATGTTCTGTTACTTATTTTTTTGTTATATTTCCGTGTTGTGGTATTCTTGATCTGCATCTTTCTATTATCGTGTTATTATTTTCTGTGTTCAATTTTATATGTACCGATTTGTATGATGCACCATGTATAAATTGCTCTATGCATATTTGTTTTCTACGTGTACATACCAATTAGTGCGTAATTTAGACTCTTGGCCTAAAATTATAGAATCATTATTTTAATTATCTATGGAGTTTATTATTATTATTATTATTATTATTATTATTATTATTATTATTATTATTATTATTATTATTATTATTATTATTATTATTATTATTATTATTATTACTATCAGGAAACAGACAATCTGTCCACTTGCAATTTCCAGTACGCAAAGTTGCATTAAGTTATAAACGGACATACATAATATAAAAATGTAAATTAAATGACAAACCAAAGAACATAAAATAAATTAGACATACAAAACATTAAAAGAAATATCCTCAGCCTGTCATAGATAAAGAGTTAACCGAAATATACAAAATGATGTACAAAGAATCAATGCATTACATAATTCTTTTTTTTCTGTGGAGTTCCTTCTTTTTCTTCGGTGATTATATCATCCGACATATATTTATTACGCACACACTTTATGAAACAAAATATAATTTCTTACTTATACTTAATTTTTGGATATCCATTGTTGGTTGAAATATTTCGTAACTATCGTTACTAATTTTGACTAATTAAAGATCGCACAGTTATCGTTCGTGTTCTCCAAAAAACTGAAGAAAAAACCGGAGTTTTAGGTAAATATTAATTGTACTATTTATCCAGATCTTCAAATAGGTGTTCATAATGTGATTACAATTAAAATAACAATTTACACAATTACTTTAGTAACATATGAAATTACAATCTAAGGAATAAAGTATGAGTACACCTTTCATTGTTTCTTTTCTAAGTCACATCAAATATAATCTATTTTAATTTAATATTAACGTAAAATTTCCTTTGTCGTCTCCTGTCAAAAATTATCGTCTGTCTAGAGTTTGTCTCGATAATCTCGAATATGAGAAATTAAAACTTTTTAAATAATTTCGTCTTAAAGGCTCTAATTTCCTCTGTATTTTTAAAACTTCATTTTTGATTTAAATTATCGTAGAATGAGTACTACCTAAGTGCCACTGATCATGCCTTCTGCACGTGTTCAGGGTTCAATTCTCATTCCCTGTTGCTTATCAAGTTTATTAAAGTTTATCAAGTCTTGGATAAAACTCAAATAATGATTCAGATTTCACTTTAAGCAAGAAATCTTGTCTTTTAGTCTCTGTACTGGAAAGGGACATTAAACTAATCAATCAACTCCAATATTATAAGTCCAATTCCTGCTTGCTGAATTAGCATATTCAAATGCCACATGCAAGATGACACAGTATATAGCACCAAAACTATATTTATTGGAACTGTAACGCAAATTTTACGAATTTTCATTTATTATCCATTACATTCTTCTTTGACTGCTCTGTTCATTAACAAAAAATCTCAATCTCAATAATTTAAAAAAAAAAATATATTATTTACTATAAATTTAATCAAGAAAGTTTTGTCGCTTTTGTAGAGGTTTGTTCCATGCGCCCTCACACCGTGAATGCGAATCGAAGTCAGTTGTTGGTGTGGGAATATCCAATATACTACCTGTTTGTGGCAGTTCAGTTACATCGTGAACTTACATAAGGACAGTGAACATGGAACCTCCACAGAGCGTCCTAAGGACGTGCATGCTGTACGAGTTCAGTGTGAGTGGAGAAACCATTCGGCAGCACCTCCATCAACTTAGGAAGCACTACAAGTTGGGTCGATGGGTCCCACATGATTTGACTCCGGGTCAAAGGCAATGCGAGCAGACACGTGTGTTTCTCTCCTGTCTCGTCTGACCCATGAACCGGTTCCAAAACAGCCGAAACCAGCAGCACTGCACGAAAAGAAGCCTGTGCGTTTGGTAGCCTGGTCACGGCATCGTGCATTGGGAACTGCTACCAGCTGGTCAGAGCATCAATACAACTGTGTACTGTCAGAGGTTGAGCCGTGTTCAAGACAAACTCAAAACACTTCTGCATCGCAACGGGGTCCTCCTGTTACAGGACAACGCCAAACCCCAAGTTGCCAACATTGACTCGGGACACCATTCTAGCCGTGGATGGGAAACACTATTGCATCCACCATATTCCCCGGACATTCAACCTTCCGATTATCACTTGTTCCATTCCTTTATAATCACCTGAGAGGACTCCAGTTCAAACCCCTAGTAGAGGTGCAAACTGTACTTGATACCTTCTACGCTTCACGTCCCGCCAAGTTCTATCGCGATGGAATCCATGGCCTTCCAGAACGTTGGCAGAAGGCCGTCGATGCTGAGGGGACTATTTTTGATCTTTCAGGTACGTCTTAGGTGACATCGATGTTCGAATGTGGTGGGTGAAAGAGCGACAGAACTTTCTTGGTTACCTTTATACAATATGTTTTATTTTCAAAATGATAAGATGCTTTATAACCGTTGTAGTTTTCCGAGTTTAATTGACAATAGAACACATACTTCTTACAACTATATGGTCAGCTTAACTCCTTGTAGTCTTAAAAGTTACAGAACTCAACCATGTTTTCCATGGCCTCTGAATTCACATGGTTCAGATCCGACTTTAAATATAATAGTCGGTGGAGTTAATGGAAATAACACCAAAATATTTCACTTCCTGAGACCAGTATGGAATTTTACACAGTGCCTATATACATATCAGAGAATATAAAACCGATGGTAACATTTGATCGGAAATCATGAATCCTGAGATAACGTCACCAAAATGGCCACCGCA
Organism: Thermobia domestica; assembly: GCF_964235325.1. Lineage (NCBI taxonomy): Eukaryota > Metazoa > Arthropoda > Insecta > Zygentoma > Lepismatidae > Thermobia > Thermobia domestica. The sequence goes on along the minus strand of NC_137463.1, from coordinate 110,807,342 downwards.
GCGAGAAACATAGGTCAATTTAAATGATTGTATGTCCATTACCAATCATGGTATTGTAATGTATTAATCTACCGTTCGAAAGATATTGAATTAACCTACAGAAAATATTCGGGAACTTTGTCTGGAACACGAACGGAGTTGTAGGGACAAAAAGTGGAAGTGAGTTACTTACATATTGGGTGTGCATTCCAGAAGAAAACGATTTTAACGGTATTATTTTCGACCTTTGAACATGTATTTGTGGGAATAATTAGATCCTACTGAACTTGAATGTTTCCAAGTCGAATTTCGCTTCCTTAAGCCGAAATCCAAAAATGGTGGCCAAAATGACTGCCGGAGAAATTTGTTATTGAAAATGCCAACAAATATTGCCGTGTGATATTTTATTACTTATTCTTTTATTAAATAAGAATATAACTTAAAATTAGATTTTTTTACATATTTCTAATTGTCTAAATTGAAAGCTCAAGAAAACACTAATTAACATAAATTATAAACAAGCATGTTTAGTATTTGTAAGCCCGAAACAAATGAACGAATCATGGAATTACTTATCTTCTTTAATTGCATATAAATCACAAGATATCAAGTCCCAATAGTTGCACTCCAAAAATATGTCATCCCTTGTAATCAATAACAGACGCAACACTTCAAGTGCTCATCAACTCTTTACTTGGACTCAATTCATGTTGTCATTTTAATTGAGAGTGTTTATTGCGAACGCAATAGCAAAGTATCATTAATGAGCCAACAGTTCTTTCTTCTCTTACTGAAAACTTACCTCACATCAATCTCAAATTTTCTTTCGGACAACAATCATCACTTGAAAGAGAAGTGAAAAAGAATTGTTTTCTCATGGACGTACTCAGAAATTTTTGAGGAAGCAGAGGCAGTGCTATCCTTAGGATGGTTTCGAGAGTGAACTTCATGTTCTAACTTAGAGAATACTAAGTATATGGTTGCAATATAAACCCGAATTTGATCTTGTTACACATGTGATTACTTCTCTTTTGAAACACAGGCCTGCGAAATTGACGTTTTTGAAAAACACAAGAGAAGTTTACGCTGAGTTGTATGTGATTTGGTATGCTGATTTCGAAAATGACTTCCAGTTTTGTCCCTCACGTCAGGATTTTTTTGTAAAATGGATATCGATATTTTTGCTAAAATCATATTTGAAAAGAATTCTCTCGAACAACGTTGCATGTGCTATCTGGCAACAGTGGTTATTATCTATTTAAGTTTATGTAAAATGATCGATTCTTGGTGAGACAAATTGATTTGTCAGCAATCGATGTATTATGATAGGTTTATTTGAATGAAAACCACTGTTGTCAGATCGCACGAGCCGCCTCTGGTAGAGAAAAAAAAAAAAAAAAACTTCAATTGAGTTCAAACTTTTAACATCAAATTATGGTTCAGTTTCTAAAATAAAATCACCAAATACTATTGTAGTTTGTTTATGTTAAGATAACTGACATAATAGACCAAGAGCAGCAAATATATACATGAAAGTTTGAAAAAAATCTTACACTGAGCAAAAAGCAAAACGAAACAAAACAATCAAAAGTGTATTTTAAGTACGTACTATCTTTCCATTGAAACTTCTGTTTGACGTGAAACTTCTTTTTTGTTCAATCTCAGGCCTATCTCGTATTAACATCCAACAGTAGTGCCGAGCATATTTCTGACCCATCTTCCTTGATATTTGCGCTCCATATCTTTGAGGTCTTGGTTAGGGATGCGCACGAGTCAAGTCGAGTCGAGATTTAAGCCTGTCTCGACTCGTCTCGAGAAAATGTTGTCTCGACTCATGTCTCGACTCGAAAATATGGTGCTGTCTCGACTCCTGTCTCGACTCGACAGTCTCTGTCTCGACTCGTGTCTCGACTCGACAGTCTCTGTCTCGACTCGACTCGAATTCGAGTCGAGACAAAATATACGAGTTAAAATATACACACACATCAGCCAGACCGTTATGACTACCTACCTAATTGTCAGTATGTCCACCTTTTGGCATGAATAACAACGGCAACGCGTCTTGGCATGGTCGCAATGTTCCTCGGTGGGTCGCTGGAGAGAGTTAGCACCACATATCACACACAGGTAATCTAATTCCCGTAAATTCCGGGGAGGGGGCGGTGCACCCTCACGTTACGTTCAATCACATCCCAGATGTGATCGATTGGGTTCAGATCCGGAGAGTTTGGGGGCCAGCACATCAGTTGGAACTCGCTCCTGTGTTCCTCGAACCAATCCATCACACTCCGGGCCTTGTGACATGGTGCATTATCTTGTCGAAAAATTCCACTACCGATGAAAAACATGGCCGTCATGAAGGGGAGTACGTAGTCTACAAGCAGCGTGCGACGCCTCGGCCGTCATGGTGCCTTGCTCGAACTCCACTAAACACATGGATGCCCACCTGAATGTTCCCCAGATAATAATTAAGCCGCAGCCAGTTTGTCTCCGTCCCGCAGTACAGATGTCAAGGAGCTGTTCCCTTTGAACACGACGGATTCGCACCCTCACATCGTCATGATGAAGACATCGGGATTCATCAGACAATCCAACACTCTGCCATTGTGCCAAGGTCTAGTAGTGATGGTCACGTGTTCATTTCAGTTATAGTTGCCGATGTCGTGGTGTTAACATGCGCCATCGTTAGGAGTGTTCTGTGCACTGTGTGTTCAGACTAGTGTTGTGAAGGCCTGTGATGAAAACGGAAATTTTGGGTAAAAAACAGTTTTTTTACTGTTTTCCCGAGCTGAAAAAAAAAACAGATAATTTGGGTATTATCAGAATCATCATTCTTGTTAATCACAGAATCATTTTAGTTAATATGTTAAATTAAACATATACTTCATAGAGATATCTTCATTGTCCTATGTAAAATTCCGGAAATTTTGAAACCATTAGAAAAAATCATTTGTTCGGAAATATTGGCAAAAACAGGAAAATGTAGTTTAAAAACTATTTGTTGGCCTGATGCTAGTTATCTTACTTGCTGTAACATGTCTGCAACATATACAGTGGGAAGTGGAAAATCCGAACTAATTGGGAACACAGGTATTCGGATTTTCAAATTGTTCGGATTTTCGAAAATAACCAAGAAAATGTCTTTTAGGCTTACATATACTGTACGGTATGTTCTTCTATCGATACAGTGGTTATTCAGTACATACAGTAATTACAATACCGTACGTAAGGCTACTTACATTTAATGTTTCTGAAGAACTTGCTTGTACTCTAAGTCAAACTGTTCTTGTAAGTCACACTTAAAACTTATAGGCCTAAGAAAAAATAAAAATAAAAACACATGACAAACAATTACATATAAATGAACTTTTGTAAAAACACTGACTTCACATAACGTCGATGGACACGCTATTGTTTGTTTATCTCTAGCGTTAAGACAAAATGTAAAAAGCTTCTAGGGACCGCGTTCGGATTTTTGACGTTAGGATTATCGACGTCCTAGTGTATATACAATGTATTTCGCTAACGGAAAAATACTTAGAGCAACAGGTTTTAATTCTACTTTACACACATATACCGCACAAGTGAGTACATTTGAGCAGCGAGAAATATATTAAATGAAACTTCCGTTAGTTATTACAGACTAGCGGAATATCCGTTCTTCGCACGGGGAGAATACGTTTCATTTTTTAACACAAAGGGCATCAAAACTGTCACCAATGAACTTGTGGAGCCCCAAAACTATGAATTTCACATTAATATCGATAATTTTCAATTATCTTTACATGTCACCATCCTCCTTAGAGTACTAATGGGGCTGAATTTGTGGATTTAAACGGCATCTTCTGTTCATCTCAGCGAGTATGGATTCGAGGCCATTTTCGATCATGTATATATATATATATATATATATATATATATATATATATATATATATATATATATATATATATATATATATATATACAGAGGCGGATCCAAGGGGGCTATAGCTCCCCTTCACACTCAAGTATACACAGTGATTTATTTGTGGATTTTGTAGAAGGGGGGAATATTTATGAAAGATTGTATTCCGTATAACAGAACAGCTATAAAGTCAGGTTGGGACAACGTTATTTTTAAACCTATCTACTTTGAAATTATGGTACTAGTTTCAGGGAGTCCCGAAGTTCATATTTTTTTCATTAAAAAAAATTATGATAAATATTGGTGGGGACGTTAGATAAAATTTGGTTAGGTAGATGATATCACATTTGTCACTTGCCTTGCTACTTTTCGTCCTACTGCTGAGGACAAGTGTGCAGCATCCAGTAAAAACCCTATAGTTACATTGCAACCTGCGTAACTTGTCATAACAAGTATCACACTCCTACGTAAAACTGTTTTGTTATGACAAGTAATTCTTTAGTCCATTCTTATTAGGTATTTGAAGACGAAATTAATCGCCCGAACAATAAATACTAAAATAGTTAAGAGTTTACTTTTTGCAGAACAGTGATAGGTGCACATACATTTGAATCTAATTTTATTAAATAGAAGGGAAAAGACGGTACTAAATGTCATTCTTCATACCATAAATAAGTTTTAGTACCAGTCGAATTAATGTAAATCCCTTTAGAATAGTGAAGCAATAGGAGATTGGTTTAAATCGGATACCGGCTTTTTCCCCAGTTGATTTGTCGGTAGCAGCATGATATCCACTTTTTATCCAGCTGATGACATACTTTTCTGCATTGAAAGAAGTCTCGTAATGTCTGGTAGATTCGAGTTTTTTTTAATTATATATATATACAGATAAACGGTTTCTAGCGTCAGTGTGCTGTAAGTTTAAGCTGGAAAAGCCTCTCCCACAGTATGCAGAAGAAACTAGAACAACAATGATTTCATGGTAAGATTTTGGAGATTTTGACCAATATTAGGAGTTCTCTCGGAATGCTGCAGAATTTTGGCTATATTATCAGAGGAAAATTTTATTTTATTTTTTAAATTTCCATTAGTCCTTTGTCGCCGTATAACATTCTTTCAGACAATTCTTCTGGCCGCTTGCATTGTAGCAAAACCTCGACCCTACTGAACGTTTCATTAGGAAAGCAAGACCGTATGTTATCTGCTAGACCCGGACAGAATTGCAATCTTATTTGCTGGTATTTCTCAAGAGAACTGTCTAAGGGTTTTAAAAGTAGGACTCCACAAAACTGACCAGTTTCTCCAAACGGACGTTGTAATTCTTCCATTTACATTCCATTCTTATCTTGCAACGCTTCTAGTACACGTACAGTTGTTTCAATTTTGCTTATTGCCTGTACAGTACAAGGGATGCTGACCTTTCTTGTAGAAACAGGCTAAGGACATCTAGAGGTTCCAGCATATCTCGGATCATGCACATTTCATAAACAAAATTCCACTTAGTGAAATTTTGCAGGCCCGCAAATATTACACGCTGCTCAAAACTTCTCTGCAATTTGTGGAAGCTTCTCGAAAGTGTTCCACTAGCACAGGGTAGGATTTCCACAATGCTTCTACTGAACGGTAAGAAGAGCGTAACCACCGTATATCAGAAACTGTATTAATATTATAGAAGAGAATACCTAGTTCTTCTGATATTAATTCGATTTCTCGTGTTCTACGGGGACATTGGGTAAACACCGTGTAATCGCTCTAGTAGCGTAGCCAGGATGTGTGTTTGGGGGGGGGGGGGAGCTAATGCTGTTATAGGTATATATAGAAAAATTACAAACAAAAAATATATAAACATAAAAATATATTTAAAAAATTACAAAATCAAAGTACGAAAGTACATTGTCGGACCTCTTTGGGGGCCCGGCCCCTCTGCCCCCCTTCCATAGCCACTGCGCTCTACAAAGTTTTGAAAATGAACCATATCTGAAACCGTATTAACAACGTTGTGAACAACCAGTTCCATCTTCTGACTCATGTAGTAAAACACGAGTAAATTTATGTCTAATTCTCACTGCAGTAAAGAGACAGTATCATTTATTTCGCGTTGCATGTTACTGGCGCTCTCAGACAAACTGCCATACGCCTTTCCCGTAATATCATTTTGGAAAGATTCATACGTTCACATAATCACGGAATCACAAACTTCTCTGCCTGTTATTGCCTGTAACTCAAATAATCCTAAAATTGTATTGATACATACGCGATTAACAATAGTACGGATATACACAATGAGAACAGATTTATGAGACACAGTGGAGGATTCATCCACCATTATCTCGAAGGGTTCAACGGAACGCGCAAGGTACTCGGCCAGTTTGCTTTCATTTCTGTAGCTAAAAGTCAATATTTGCACATGTAACATACGAGTAAAGAACTTGTCCGAGGTCCATTAAATTTATTTCTTGCAATTTAATAAGACGTGGGAGCATTGTAAACGACAGACGATTTTGGACAATAACGTAGGTAGTCCTAAATATCGTAGTTGTCTTTTTAACACGAATTTAATTCACAATTTTCCACCTGTCTTTTGTATTTGCCATTGAAACCTATATTTCTTCCGTATCCCTTTGTTCACATATCGACATGTGAACATTTTTTGTGTGCAATAGACCTTTCGTGGTCAAAGATTTTATAAAAAGAGATTGTATAGCCTAAGAAAGGGGGAAAATATCTTCCCAGGCTGGGAAGACTGAATTAAATTTAAAGACAGGGAAGTCAAAACTTAGAAGGGGGGAAATTCCCAGGCTTCCCTGGCTACAAATAAATCCCTGCGTATACACTGCATAAAATGGGCTTCAATCCTGCTTTACACTGGATAAAACTGCAAACTATGGTTTAGCCACTCCCTTGATCATATCCTGGATCCGCCACTATATATATACACTGTATATAATGCTCAAAAAAATTAGGGGTTCAGCTGAAATATCACACAAGACCTTAAGATAGTGTATGAATAAGCTTGTGTTTGACTCATATTATCATACAAGAAGGAATGCTTTAAGATACACTAGAAAAATGGGGCACATACTGCTGTTAGGGCACGAAAACCTTGTTCACATGGCTCATGACACAAGACGGTTATGTGTGCACCTCTCGAACTGCTCACAAACAGGCAAGGCAACAACACTGATTGTTCCTTAATATGTCATATGATCACTTCGAATAGCCAACAGGGCCTCGCACCTGCGTGGCATGGATTCAATCAGATTATCGATGAGTTCTTGGGAGATGTTGTGCCACTCATCCAGAAGAGCGACTTCCAGCTGTGGAATGGTTGTTGGATTTACTGGCCTAGCGGCAATTCGTCTGCCAAGCATATCCAGACATGCTCAACTGGAACGAGATCCGGAGAGCATGCTGGCCACTTCATCCGAGCGATACCCTCAGAATCCAGCATCTCATCCACTAACCGAGCTCTGTGAGGACGAGTATTGTCATCCATAAAAAGGAACGAATCACCAATGGCACCAGCATAAAGGAGAACAAGAGTTTGCATGATCTCATCCCTATATCTGAGAGCCGTCAAAGAGCCATTTCGGATGATGTGGAGCTCAGTACTCCCAACAATGCTGATTCCTGCCTACACCATCAGTCCACCAACATGATACTGGGATCTTTCTCGCACAAACATGGGCTTGTGTCGTGTTCCACACTCTCTCCAGATGAAAACACGTCGATTATCAGGCTCTACACTGAATCGAAACTGTCAGAGAACAAAACATTGCCCCATTCATTGCGTCCCCACCCAAGATGTTCCTCCGCCTACGCTCTTCGATCAACACGGTGTCGTGCAGTTAATGGGACACACACCATAGGCCTACGTGCGTAGAGACCACCTTCTCGAAGGCGATTGCGGACCGTTTGAGTAGATATTGTGCGTCCTGTTCTTTTTCGGAAGGCTCGCGGCAGCAGAGTTGTATTCTGACGCCGGTTTCAACGGGCTGTTAACAAGAGATAACGATCGTCTCTGGCGTTGGTTGCTAGTGGACGGCCCTGTCCTTGTCTTCTTCGAACACTTCCAGTTGTTTGAAATCGATTCCACAATCGGGAAATCACACTCTGTGCCACTCCTATGGCATGCGCCACCTCCCGCCATGACTGACCAGCTTCCAACCTCATTGAGGGCCGCGGTGGCTCAGCGGTAGAACGTTCACCTCTAGTGCTTGGGGTCCCGGGTTCGATCCCAGCCCCTGCCAAGTGAACTTTGTGGTGTACAAACACCGAGTGCGTGGGTTTTCTCGGGGTTCTCCCGTTTCCTCCCACTTTCTTCATTCCACCCTTTCACTCATCTCTCATCATCACCGTCTCCTTTAGCCTAACCGGCATAACCGTGGGACGTAAAGATTTTTTCCCGGCCTGCATACAATTATAGCTGAATTTGCAAATCATCGCAAATGGAAGTGTCACCATCGATATTAGCGACCGCGAAAACTATGGATTTGACACTAATATCGGTCATTTTGGATTACTTTTACATGTCTCGGTATCCGACCCCCCGGTGACCCCCGGCCCGAATAGAATGAATCTGTAAGTTAATGTGATCAGAGTTTCACCATTGATTTCAGCGACCGCGAAAACTATGAATTCGACAGTAATATCGGCCATTTTCTACCACTTTACATGTCCCTGTAAGCGCACCCTGAGACCCCCTGGTTCGAATTTAAAAAAAATATTCGTCTTGATCTGGGGCCTGGGCCAGGGTACCCCTGACTAAAATTTGGTAACTCTCGGTCCACTCGTCTGGTCCCCAGGCTGCATACAAACAGACAAACACAAACAAACTTTTTATTTTATTTATATTAGACTAGATAGATTCTTGCAAATTATGCCAGTTTTTCATATTATCTTTCCGAACTAATTTTAAAGACCCGCTCCTACTTATCTTATATATATATATATACAGTATATCTATATTTATATCTTTCTATATCTATAGGGTAACTTCGGGTAATAACGCTATTTAAAGATTTCCACACTGTTAGCATAAACACGTGGTTCGTAAGGTGAACGCTTGTGAGTGTGTGATAAACAGTGATGCCTGTTGCCTTTGTAGACATAAAGACTAGAGGTCAGCCAGGTGTCAGTAAAGAGAAACCGATGAACAAATGCTGATGTGACAGCCGCGGAGCAGAGGAAACAGCTCGCAAATTTTTAGTGTGTCAAACGAGGTAGGCGAATTGTTTGGGTAAAAGTGAGATTTTACCATTACTAAAGGTATGCGTTGGTATGACCGTACTTGCATAATATTATGATATAGATAAAATATGCAGAACCGCTATTCTTGGTATAGAAATAATGGCGAAAACGAAGTCTATTGTTTCTGAAAATAACGCCACTATTGCGTTGGGAAAGAACACCACTCCATCTAATCGCTAATAGAAACTAATACTAGTGTTAAAAGTTTGTTTTTCTTTTTCGTAGTGGTAAAGCCAGAAAAGTCTAGTTTTATGCTTTCATGGCAAGACACTCGAATATCATGTGCCGAAAAGCGGAGAATTTGAGCTATGGTAAACTCATGCATTTCAACAGAACTATGTGAACGAATTGAACACGTTATTGGGAAATACACTTGATGCTATGAACCTTTTTGACAATCCTGAACTTATTTACAATGCAGATTAAATGCAGGATTATAACTAACGTACAACAGTAGCCTAAAAATTTTGGCACAGAAAGGGAGCAAGCGAGTACTTAATGCCATACATGGCGAAAAAGGTGAAACTGTGAATGTTATTGCGTGCACTAATGTATCAGGTTCAAATTAGATCCCTTCTGTGGTGTTAGACAAGAAAAAGTATTTTAAAAAATAGTTTGGTGATGATCTTCCTCCAGGTAACACCTATGCAATGACACCTAAAGGCTATGTTACAAAGGGAGAATTCCGTACATTTCTGAATTTCAACAGACATCGGATCCCTGATCGAGCACTGCTTATTGTAGATTGTCATTTCAGTCATCTTGATATTACCATTTTAAATGCTGCTGAGACCATGTATATTAAACTGCTGTGTTTGCATGCACATTGCATCCATGAATTTCAACCGCTCGACAAGAGCTTCTTCAAATCGTTAAAATTGTACTGTTCTGAAACAGTTGACAGTTATGGACGAACGCATCCCGGAATAACACTTGGGAAGCTACAGTTTCCAAAACTGTTTTCACAGGCATGGTTCCGTTCAGCAACACCTCAGACCACAATTTCAGGCTTCAGCGCTATAGGGCATCCTTTTAACAAAAATGCTATACCCGATGTCGCTTTTTCCCCAAATGATGTCTCAGAGCAACAGCAGCCTCCACCAACACCTGCAAGCACATGACCAGCCTCCATCTCTCCTTCAACACCACCGAGTGCTCACTTCATCCACGAGCTTCTGCCTACAGCTAAAAGAACTACGAGCAAATCTCATTCCAGGTGGATTTTTCTTACTGCCAGAGGAGTATATGTAACACTAGATCTATTCGCAAGAGCGGCCCCTTCACTTCTCCCTGCACGAAGAAACAATCTTCCTCTGGAAAGACGAAGGATGGAAATATGCTCCGTGGGGACTGTGGAGGATATTACTATGATCTCAAGGGTCTTAAAACGTGAATTCAATGTATTGAATGCAAGATTTGGTTTAACGAATTATGTGATGGCAACGATATGCAAAAAATGTAGCATCTGAACATTTGTGACGTTGGTTGTGCATTGTTGTCTGGCTCCGACGAGTAGTGCTCCATATGACTGCAGCTGTTATGTTAAGGGATTTGCAATCATCACAAGAATTACTGGTTAACGACATGTAGTATGGCTATGAGTTTTGTGTACCAGCAAAGCAGGTAGCACATTGAAAAGAACATTGTTTAGTTGTGTTCAAAATGTATTTCGTTACGATTCCAACACCTGTCCGTTGTTGTAAAGCAAGTGGCGTTATTTGCCGACACATCTGGTAATAACGCCATCTCATAATCACTCCGATTCTCAGTGCATTGTGGTCGACATTGTGTATGTAGGATCTTTGTTTTCTCATTGCATTATAGCGGAGGGTTCACTCCATCTTCCATGTAATTTGCATGGTTCTAGATGTAAAAACACTTGAACACCAGAACAATATATTGAATTGGTGGCGTTATTTGCCGAAGTTATCCTTTATGTATATAACAAACGCAGGAATTACACCCTAAATAACGCTCCTGGAGGACTCCTTTCTCAAAAAAATTGCTGGGGAACACTTGTAGAAACTTCAGTTTTTGTGCCAGACGATTACCGAGACCTGGTTAAAAAAAAAAAAAAAAAAACTTCTTTAGCGATCGGATTAAAAAAAATAGTTCTCCTCAGGTTAGTATTCACTGAGAATATTGTTATAAAATTTAAATTTTATGGGTAAATCAGTAGACTTTGAATACATCCACATCGTATATACTAAGTTGCGAAATTGTGTACCTCCAGACATGGGCGGTCGAAGAAAATTTTCTAGGGGGCATCTTCAATGTTTGCTATATTAGTCTGGCATTTAATGTGCATGATTTGTTATATTACGTATACGTGAGCCAGGAAGGTTCATTGTTATCAAACACGGAGATTATGAAGAAGCAGATCTACTGTACAAAATATAATAAAAATATCTCTTTTGGATTTCTATCATCCCGCAGTCCAACCCCGAGACGGAAACATAAGAGATAGGCTTTTGTTTTTAAACAAGATAACGTGTCTAGCGAATGCTTTACATTCTGAAGATTATATTAGTGAAAAATTAAACGAATATAATTTTAAAACTTAATATACATTTCACTAAATGTTGAGCTCCCGTTGCTATGTGGTTAGCGTATGCGCCTTTCTCGAACGAGGTTTGATTCATGGTAGGAGTTCATGTGTTTCAAATCCGACGTTAAACTGTACGTTCACGTCTTGTAGAGCTTTGCTCCAGAAAACGACGCTAAACTATAATCTAATTTAATATTACTAAATATTAAAAAATAATGACTTGCCAAGGTGACGTCAATTTGGCAGTCATCAAATCCATTTTATACTTTCACTTAATCCAGTGGATATTAATATAACAATTACAAGACACACGCGCATATAAATACTCAGAAACAAGTACATACACACGTACACATTCACAAATATGAACCCTTCAAATCTATTTACATGTGGTGGACTGCGCTGCATCAAGCACTGTTATCTTCATCATCATCATCTCATGTATCTGCATTATTTGATTCATCCACAGATTTGTTATTTGTACGCATCATTCATTTTTGCATTTTCGGGAGGGTTCAGGGTTCTTTCTTCATTTAAAGAGTCGGTTCTCTGTATTGAAAAGAGAATCAGGGGAGGAAGGGGGAATTTATACTTTAAGAATGGATAACATTTTAAGAAATATATACAAAACATGCCGCTTCCGACGCAGCACTGAAGCATTTCTTTTAGCGGTCATACCCCCTCCCCTCTCAAGTTGTAAAGTGAGAAGGGACAGAAACATCCCAGACACTCAGGGTTCAGTTGACAATAATAAAACTATGGGTAAGTAAACATCTTGTACAGAGTTACGTTTTGCTTATTTTTGAACATTTCTGTGAATTCAACAATACAGCAGCGGAAATACTAACTTGTTTTATTACTTCAACCATCACTTCAACTAAGGAATAATTACCAACGATCAGTGAGCCATCTACATTTTCGCTCTTTTTCTGTTCTCCAGAGGAAAGAATGAGATTTTGCCAAGATGCTAAAGTCAAGATGCTAGATGCTAAATGGGAGTGAATTATGCTAGATCTAGCACCAAGATGCTAGATATGGCTTCACTGGCGGGCTTCGATATCTACAGAACTTTCTGCCAAAGCATGCAAAAAAACAATAGCACAATAGTTTCGATAACATATGTGTGGTCCTTCAGTAGGCTACACATCTGGTAAGAAGCTCATCCCAAAGAGTAGTTTGGACAAAAGACTCGTAGCCGGCTTGTATAGATAATTGAATTCAAATCTTCAAGTATCCATTTACTGAATGCCCATATCGTGTATGCATGCATTTGCATGCATTATTTAATAAGTAAATAAAGTACACACACAATTAATTATGTCAATGATAAACGGTGTTTATTGTAGAAAACCCTCTCCAAACAATGAAGATTAATCTTAGACTGGAGAAATGGTTATCCATCGTTTTCATTATAATTTGGGCATGAAACAAACGCCTGATAGATACAACCCCTATATACAACTATGTGATGTTGGAATATATAACTCGTAAGGTATGATGCTTTACTTTTTCAGAAATTTCAGTACTTTTAGTGAAATGAAATCTTTAGTTTTACGTCCCACGGTTATGGCGGTTAGGCTAAAAGAGACGGTGATGATGAGAAATGAATGAAAAGGTGGAATGAAGAAAGTGGAAGGAAACGGGAGAACCCCGAGAAAACCCACGAGCATGGTGTTTGTCCACCACAAAGTCCACACGGCGCGATCTGGGATCGAACCAGGGACCCCATGCACCGGAGGTGAACGCCCTACTATGAGTCACCGCGCCCCCACAGTACTTCTTGTGTACCCCTATAAATGTAATAAAGAACTAATGGCCATGTTTTTTTTATATAAAAATATTCAATTAGAACTGGACAATTTCCATAAAATTTGGAATTGACAAATGAAAACGGCACGTTTCTAGCACTTGTGGGTTCGAGATCTCATTGTTGAAAGGATTGGAGACAAACATATAAACTTTTCTGTGAGGAGAAACATATACGCGTAAATCTAGTATTTTAATATATAGATAATAATTGGAGTAGTTTTATTTTCGAGTGCTATTTTTTAATATTCGCAATATTGAAATTTTTGAACTTAAATTTTTCGTGTGTTTGAAAACAAAAGAGATATCATTACTAGTAAAATTAACCTAATACAAACATATTTATTTTTTTCAATTTTCCCGGAAAATCGAAAAAAACGTTTTTTCTTAAAAAAAAAGAGGTTCAAAATTTCCGGAAATTCGACAACACTAGTTCAGGCACACTTGTACTTTGCCCAGCATTAAACTCTGATCTTAGTTCCGACGCAGTTCGCCGCCTGTTCTGTTTTACCAGTCTGCCCAGCCTACAACGTTCGACATCTGTAATGAGGTGGGGGCACCCAACCCCTCGACATTTGGACGTCTTTTTCCCTTGGTTTCGCCACTTGCTGAAGAGAATCACCATAGCACTCCTCCAACACCTGACAAGTCCTGAAGTTTCCGAAATTCTCGTGCCGAGTGTTTCTGATCGAGCACTTTCTTCAAAATAATATTAAAAATTATAGAAAAATTTTCGAGACATTCGAGTCGAGTCGAGATTTTTACCAGCTGTCTCGACTCGAAAATTCGAGTCGAGAAATACTTTTGTCTCGACTCGTCTCGAAGTTTACAAAGTGTGTCTCGACTCGAATCTCGACTCGAATTAGAGTCGAGTCGAGTCGAGATTCGAGACATGTCTCGACTCGTGCGCATCCTTAGTCTTGGTGGAACCTTCCATCCTGTTCTTCACAGGCTGATCCTAAATTTTCTAGGAAAAAGTCAACATGTGAGTGAAAGACACTCATGGAGCAATCAACGCTTGACATTTGTCCAGCATATTTATAACAATTGCTTTATAGTCAGGATCCTTGTAATTGCCCAGAAATGTACTGACGACATCTTTGAAGGCAACCCAAACTTGTTTTTCCTTTGTTGTCATGCTAGTTTCGAAGTAAGCTTGCGGATACGTGGATCGACAAAGATTTCCTCTTTCAAGTTGGCTTCAAATAAACCTTGAAACTTTTTGCACATATATTTGAAGCTATCGCCATCTCTTGAAATAGCCTTCACAAACAGCTTGATTACATCTAATTTTATATACAAAGGGGGTAACAACACATTTTTTTGAATCAACTAAGCTGTTCCCAATCACATTCTGAGTGCCTGGTTCAAGAGTTTGTCTTTTCGGACAGTCTTTTCTGACTCAATGGCTGTCCCATTCACAAATGAAACATGGGAATTTTGTATATCGGCCTTGTTGACCAAAAAGCATGGAGATCAAATGGTTCAACCGTGGTTGGCATATTTTATTTTGTTGAGGACAAGCGTCAGTTTTTCATAGCTTTCTGTTAAATGCACCGAGTATCCAACTGGTACAGATACATACCGGCTTCAGTGATGAAGAAGGACAGTTTTAAGTCTCCTTTTCGATTTATCTATAAACAGGGTTTATTCATCTTTACTGTAGGTGATATTACATTTCCTCATCAATCCGGAAACTTTAGAACAATAGACCAAATTCCTCTTTTTCTCGAAGTACTTAACAAATTCCTTTTCTCGATGCCTGTACCAAGAAAACGAGGTTCCTTTGGCCAATACGTTATTTCTTTCAATCTGGAGCCCAACAATTCAGCTGCCTTTTTCGAAACAGCCAGATCTCTAGTTAGATCATTAAGTTCAACCTGAGAGACGGGCTGAGGTGAATCGCCTCTAGAGGGCTTATGTTCTTTATTGTAGCTTTAAACTTCTGGATGTTCCGAGCCTGAAGACTCTGAAGAGATGACTGGCAATTCAGTTGGAGGCAATGCACTGACACATCAGGTCCATGAGGAACGGGGCTTATGGCCAATGGAATGTTCTCAGGATAAAACATTAGCTTTCGAATTCTGCAGTTGTAAACATGGACATGGCAGGAACAAAGGTAATAATCATCAGAGTGGGCTTGCGGCTCTCTCCATATCATTGAAATTCCAAATCGTAAAGCAGTCTTCTTTGCTTTGAGCCATAAGCGTAGATCATTGATATACTGCACACAAACTTATGAGAAGCCCACAGTTTCTCCTTGTCTCCGAGTTCCATGCCAAAATACGCAAGATGCATGTGTCTTATATAGTTGTCTTACATAGGCTGTAATACTCCTCATGTGATATTTAATAACACTGTATCCGCCGTATATGTAAAAAAGTCATTTGGCAGATTTTCACAACGTCTCGAACTCGAAGCCATGTTTCGCGAAACACACAGAGAAAAGCAACCGTTACAGTTGTTTCTGTGATGAAATTTCCATTTGTTACAGCACACGCACGACGTTACACGTGAATGAAACATTAATACGAACTTAAACTTTTCCACATCTTTTTATCTTACTACGAACACGGTACGTACACGATCCTCTCGGTTAAGGATAGATAAACTGAGTCCTTCATGAGAACAGCTCTATCATCAGTCGGGCGAATTCAGTCTTCCAAAAGAAAACACGTTCAGGATCAATCCAGATAAAGTTCGAAAATATAGAAGGCTGCTCACTTTGCGATCGTTCCTGCGAGGTCAGCGAACCAAGGTGAGGATCTGAGACCAGAATTTACGCGACGCTATTGATAGCGAGAGATTACGGTGGAGAGAGGAGACGGCGATGGGGAGGTGTCACAGAGGGGTATTCTGTAGATTTTACCACGGTAGAATGATGGTCAGGCAGGAAGGGAAGACATTCCACACCGAAAAATACGCTTTACGGTAACTATTCATACAAATCCAAGTAAAATTATTTTTTAAAAAGAAAACGTAACATAATAGACATTTTTCATTATTTTTTTATGCTAGCGTCAAAACCTACATAAAGTTCAGCTATCACTTCCATTTTATTTTTTTTCATCGCAGGCCTGTGAAATCATTGGATAGGTTCCATAGCTCCTTGGGTCCCTTTTGGGTATAGCCTTGATATTAACGACAGAACTGTCCGAAGATTTTGAAGAACGAAATGAATAGCATGTGTGTTTTCATTTTTTAAAATGACGAAACACAAAATATAGCTTTAGTAGAGGTTGTAGTTCAATAGGAACGGAGAGAGATACAGTACGTCGATTGTCATGAAACAAGAAATGTCCTCAAATTCACCTTTCGTACTAAAAGTGCATCACTTGGAGATTAAAAATGGCCATTAGTCATTAAAATATTTCAAGATCTTGATAAAATCAGTTTTTTAAATATAATTTTCCTGAAAGTGGCCATTATTTCTACAAAATAGCGGAACTTGGAAAAATCTAAAATGTTTATTATCTAGAAATTATCTTCCTTTCCCAATGGTCCAGTTCATTTTCTTTCTAAAATTAGGGTAGTCGTTGTAGAGAAATAAGGCAAAAGAAGAATGAAAGTGCCTGTTTGCCCGCCGTCTTTCCAAGAAAGTAATCTCCGCACAAGTCTGGTCAATAAGGACTTCTAGTATATTAGAAAGAAAGAGATTCACAAGAATTCAAATGAAATCTTTGAGTTTTACGTCCCATGGTTATGCCGGCTAGGCTGAAGGAGACTGTGATGATGAGAAATGAATGAAAGGATGGAATGAACAAAGTGGGAGGAAACGAGAAAACCCTCGCACACGGTGTTTGTCTACCACAGAGTTCACCTGGCGCGAGATTCACAAGAATTAATGAAGAAAAATTCATTATTAATTATGTCCTTGAGCTCCGTATAAATGAACTCTAATTTGACTGTGCTAAAAGTAGTTATTCAAGGCTTAAATATGACACTGTACCGCACATTCCAGTATTTACATGAACATAGGTAATAATTTTATTTACATCGCATTTATAAGGTACTCCATATTTGTCCTCAAGTGAAGACAACTTCCAGTTTAGTTGAACTATACTTTTGCACTTGAAACCAAGCCTATCAAGAGTCCCTCTGCAGAGAGGTATGGACTTTGAAAATGATGTGGACCGCCCTTTACTTCTGTAAGAGTGTCTTTATATATACATATATATTATATTTAAATCTGTTACTTTTTTACTTGTTATTGAGTACACTGTCTTCCATCTTCATTCACTCTTTCTCCTTTCATATCTTTGTTTTTTTAGGGCCACTAGAGCTTTATTTTGGAAATATGTTTAGTGTTTAATACAAGAATAGTATTTTGGTGTTACAATCAGTTCCTTATCTACTTTTCCACCGATCTTTATTTATGTTCTTTTCGTTTAAAAAAATATCCAGTTATGATCTCGTCACACAATATAACTTTTCGTATAGCCAGTAGTTGTATGTTTAAATAGGGAAATTATCAATACATTTTCTAGCTAGTATAACTATCATATTATAACGAAGCATACCTTCAACCGTGACTGGGAAGAGATGTGCATGTGTATGATTAATTTGTGAGTTAACTATTCACAATAGTAACACTAGTTCTAGATTAGTTATTACTACAGTTTGTTTAGATGTGCATTTATATGTTGAATGCTTTCGGAGTTTGTCAGACATTTACGTAGGGTAGAACCATTGGGGCAGTCTTGGATGAGATATGGACTTCGTTAGTCACATTTAAAAGTATTCAGGCATGCAGTCCTATGATGTTGATTGTAGCATTGACAACTTTCACACCGAATTAGTATTGACTTGCTGTCTGCAAAGGCTCATCACGATTCATTGCGTAGGAGGTGGTAGATGGAGTTACAACTCTTAGTAGTTTTTCTCTTTAGCATATATTATTATATTTTCAACGCACCTCATTGGTTTATCCAATGTTTCTTACAAACAAATATTATCAATGTAATGAAGCTAGCTATCCAACAAACCATTTTGAATATTTTTATATTGAAAAATCAGTGCTAGAAAAATCTTTCTTTTCTAAGTTATTGTTACTGTACTTTCCACAAAACCCCGTTTCTGTATTAATAACTTACACATTATATTTCAGCTGAAATCACGGAAGGATAATTTAGAATAATTTGCGACTACAAACATACAAGGAAGATATCTTACATGGTGAGGTCAGAAATCTGACGAGTAGATACGACATCACAGACACATAATAATGATACAAATCTAGCTTTTATGTTCAGACTTGGCACAAACTTCCAACATTGTGGAAGAAATTACTAAAAAAAGCCAGAGAACCACAGGAGATGTTCTTAGGTGAGGTGAGGTCCCGGGGAAATGAATAAAGGAGGCCCCAGTGAAGATAAGTGAAATCTGTACATAAGATAATGAAGAAATGTGTTGTCAATAAGGTTGAAATGCTCAATTCTCAATAGAAACATGTATATTTCCTAGAAAATACCTTCTCAGACAGTGACCAGGAAATGTGACAATTTAAATATTGCAAGAGTCTTTGGAATGAACAAAGCGAATATAGCCAGGAAAGGACTTGTTTCGTGGGGGAAACAGCAGGACCTTGGGCTCAAAAAATAAATAGTCGAAATATTTCTCCCCTGAAAATAACAAGCTAGCAACGAGGAAACATGATAACTTAAGACTTCAAAATTCTCTGGTACATAATTGCATATACTTAGAAGAGAAGTGTTCTTACGGTAAAAGAGAAGGATCCTCCAGATCATCACCAACGAACCAAATTTATATTTCTCAGGAGATATTTCTAAGTACATGGACCAGAAAACATCAATTTAACACTTCAAAAGTCTCTGGAACATATCGTATATATTAGTTGAGGTATTTTCCAGTAAAGAATTCAGGGAAAGATTTCAAAATTCTCAGTACATTTGCATATACCCAGGTAAGGAATGTTTCCGGGTGAGAAAGGAAGACGACCTGAACCAGCAACAATGAAAAGTTTGTATTTCCCAGAATAACTTCCGAAGACAGCAATGAGAAGACATGTGATCACTTTAACAATTCAAAATCTTCTGGAATATGCCGTATAAACTCAGGAGAGGAGTGGTACCGGGAAAGGGGAGGAGGATGTCCCGGATCACCAACAGCGGCCAATTTATAAGTGAAAATTTTGTTTATGTGCACGGATAATTTATATTTCTCACAATATCAGGAGATAATTCTGACAAGACTTCAAAGGTCTTTGAGCATGTGCGTTACCCAAGTTAGGGATAGTCACCAGACGGGAGTGATCCTTGGACCATCAACAGTGGATACGGGCTGCTGACAAATGTGACCGATGAGAGGGGAGAAGGAAGCCTCTGAAATATGTGCAATATGTAAATATATGTAAATACTTCTAGTTATCCTGTAAGATGTAAATAATTGTAATATATATAGTATAGTATAGGATGTAAATAGTGTGTTTGTAAATACGTTGTAAATAGAAAAGATTTAAATATTTGTAATATATAGAGAAATATGTAAATATTTGTAATATAGATATGCAGAAAAGTGTAAATATTTGTAAGATATGTAAATATAGATTCTGAATCACAGTTTCTTGAAGTTATTGATAAATAAACATTTTTTAACACTTTCGTCTACAAATAAGGACTATCATGCATTAACCCTCTAATTTGATGTAAACTAGTAATTATAAGAAAATATGATAAATACAATTAATTTCATGTTGACGGAAAAAGCTATCTAACTATGTCAGTTCGTTCGAGGCAATCATTTGATTCAGATGTTGTGTATTGAGCTCACATACTGCATGACAGTGCTCCAGGCCACGTGACTGTTGTTGCTAAGCCTGCCGTTAAAGACTGTGGCTTCGAGGAGATTCAGCCCCGTCCTACGGCCTGAGTTAGCACTGCAGAATTGACAACAACAACCGTGTGAAATAGAGCATTGACATGCAGTATGTGAGCTCAATACACAATCTCTGAATCAAATGATTGCCTTGAACGAACTGACACAGCTTGACAGTTGAAACTAATGTTATTTCTTTCATAAATAGCACTATATTCCATGAACGGTTTATTACTAGTGTTGTAGTGTTTTAGTATTAGACCGGAAATTTTGGATACCCCTCGTAGTTTATTATCCAACTTCCAAAACCGCTTCCCCCTCTGCAGGAAAGGAAGCGATTAAAAAGAAAATGTGCTTGTTTTCGAGGAGCTTAGTTGCATCTATTTTAGTGTATGATAAGTTACTTTACGTCAATACTCTTTCATGACTCGTAACATTGACATGTAGTTATTAGTTACTTGCCACCTTTTTACCAGTAAACGAAATAAGATTTAGTGATTATTTTATCTGTTAAACAATTCTGGTGTTCCCTGTTCTGTGCTGAAGCACGGAATAGATCATGAAAGCAAAGGGAATCATTTTTAAGTTGTACTTTGCGAGGCTTTACCTTATAAATTATGATTTTATTAATGTTTACCGCCAGTAAACACGGTGAAATAGATGAAACTCCGGCGGCAGCACAACATTGTAAACTTGGGCTTCTCATCAGCATACGACTAATATCATACCCTGATGAGCTCCTCATTAACACTGTGGAACTGGACTCGTGGAAAAAGAATCGTTCAACTGCAGATGAACTAGAGCATTTCTATTTCAAGTGTGCCCTTGCTGGCGCTGCTGTCGAAGTACGTTTCCCCGTACATCCCTCCAAAGAGGAGGGAGATTGCTTCCCTGTCCACTGTCTTTTAGTCATTCTAAGTAGCCTGCGATCTTCACTCGGCAAGACCAAACGACTGAATGACAAATCTTCAACACAGCCAAGGTCATTCACATCTTTCCCCAAAGGAAAGGGATGGTTTTCTGCGTAAGAGGGCGGCGGGGGTGGGGTCGAAGTGTCTTTCATATATTTTCCGAGGGCACACTTAAAATAGATGGGCACTAGGCACACGCCATATGTCGTTCCGCGGCTCTCCGAGATCGGCAATACGAAAATATTCGATTCATGAGTGCCATGTGACTTCTCATTGACCAACAAGAATCGCCATCAGGAAGTGTGTAGGTCGCTGATTGTACGGAATAATCTGTAACATTTCCTGCGTAGGACTGTCACATCTGCTATAATCGTTGTTAACGATCAAGATGGTGGTGAATTGTTATTACTGACCAGGGCAGTTTGGAGAACCACCCATCAACCTACAGTGAAGGTGGTGTTGCTGATGTAGTGGGGATAGTCCATCATGTCTTGCTTTGTCGAAGTGAAACCCTCTTCTATGGATCGATACAATGTTGAACTCTATGAAATGCACAACACTCTTTTAGTTAAACATTCAGCAATAGATAACAGGCATGTTATCTTCATGTTGCACAACAATGCACGCACGCATATCACTCAAAAAGATGAGGCAGACTCTTAGCGAGACGATGCAGTATGAAACTTCGTTACCTGCGATATTTCCCAATGACTCTCGCGCCCTTTCCGCCGTGCAGCCAAAAGAACTAACAAATCAGCGTCTTCTCCTACAAGAATTTAATATACGTACTCATGTTCTTGCTACGGTAACTGATCTTGAAATCACCAAGAAGTCTGCGTCGGCGGAAGCTTGAAGTACCTTAATACCCGCTGATTGAAGATTCTCTGTTAAAAGTTATATAAATCTTCTTTTGTTGGAGACCTTTGTCAAAAATAGTTCTTGCTATACAATCGATTGTTTGAAATCGTCGATTGTTGTCTCCGTTGCTGATTCTTTACACCTTCGTCTTTCGTGCTTGGGCCTGAATAGAAATTAAAAACGACATTAACTATGTGTCTGTAGTGTTGCTAAATATATTTGACATATTGGAGACATATCTGACGGAAGTTGGCCTCGCGTATCCACGTTACACAATGCATAGAAAACCTCTGTCTATTCTATATACTAAATCTGAT
Organism: Thermobia domestica; assembly: GCF_964235325.1. Classification (NCBI taxonomy): domain Eukaryota; kingdom Metazoa; phylum Arthropoda; class Insecta; order Zygentoma; family Lepismatidae; genus Thermobia; species Thermobia domestica. Next base: position 110,784,933 of record NC_137463.1, on the reverse strand, counting down.
GGTAATATGTTCTCAGAAAGAGCAAGTGCCTCCAAAACAGAGACCAATGCTGATTTCTTGCCTTTTCGCATTGAAACACCATCAAAAAGAGCAGGTAGTCTTGCGTCCAATTTCTTCCTTAATTATTCGGTCAATTCTACATCGTTTCGCACGATACATAGAGTACGATTAAAAAGTTGGTTAAGATTAAATTCAACATCCCTTTCTTTAAATTTTAAAGTTTTGGCTACACTTACAAGCGATAGAACCATGTCTCTTCGCTTCGGATGGATGTTACTAAAGCGTTGACCCGTAATTGATTTAATCGCAGCTATACCTCGATCTTGGGCTCCATCACGGTTCACACTTTCATCGCCCACCAAACTATTAGATAAGGAAACCAAAAGATTAGACGAGATTTTAAAAGCATTGTGCAAGTGCAGCTAGGTCATCATCTCCTGAAGATCCTTATTGTCTCTGGCTTTCTGAGATTCTCTCAGTTTCACGTGTTGTTCGGACGTTGTAATGAAAACATTGGTGAAGATTTTGACGGCGACTATAACATGTACTGATGCAGGTATTGCACAGACCTAGCGCGCAACCACATTTTCGATCATTGCTCGACCATGTGTTAATCCACCTGCAGTCTTCATTTTACGCATTAACACTTGTTCGATTGTCATATCCGTCCATATTCCTGACCAAAATTTTTCTGTTCTTCTAATTCTGAATATCTATGCTTTACGAATCTGTCAAATTCTTCAGGACTCGTGATTGTTTCTAGTATCAGCATTTGTTGCAAGTAAATGTGAGCAGACTTTAAATAATTGAAGTTGCCTGCAGCATGCAAGAAAGGAATCATACATTGGACGCTACAAAGATGAAGGTTCCAACCACCTGAAAGTTTTGCTCTAATGAACAGATGCATAATGTTAACAGTTTCGAAGTATTACGCCCATAGTTTTCCGGTTCGATTTGAGACAGATACATTATGTAATGTTTTGTGTAACATATTTTGAATGTTCAGTAGACATTGAGAAGTGCTTATATTTTCCTGTGACAGTGTACCTTGAAGTACATCTAACTGTACACTTTGAGGTCTATGAGTAAGATCTTCATTTACATTCATTTCATTTAGTGACAGGTTTGTAAGCAAAGCCTTAGTCAGAAAATGTGCACGAATAGCTCGAACATATGGATGCCCAATCATCATGTGGGCTACTGTGTTCCTTGCGTAGATGATCCTCCACAGCTCTTCCAAACCGTTACTAGCCATACTGTTTCTAACAGCACCGAGAAATTACATAAATAGGCGAAAACCACCAAGGCGCACAATCACGCACAAGAGAGGGCCGCTTTTTCTGCTGCTAGAACCATGTCTATGGCTTTAGAATATAGTGGCTGATCGAATGTCACTACACAGGATTTTTTATTCATTTTTATGCATTGCTCCACTGCGTTCAGGAAATAAGTGTAAATTGTACTTGGGTTTCCTGGGGCAAGATTTATAAAAGGTAGAAGCAAAACGGCTGATGTTTCGTATTCCTTCGGCCTTGCTTTGGTCATAGCATCCATACATCCATTCATACAAGGCCTTGACGATGGTAAGTCATTACCGACAACAGCGTAACGATTCCAATTTGGAATCTGCAGAATAAATGTCCCACTTCGGTACTGAACCACTCGCATGTACGGATTCTGCCTATCTAATGGGGAGCAGGTCAAAACTCCCACAGCCGAAACTCCCACACTCAGAAAATGTCAAAAAGCCCACACAAACGGTCATAACTCCCACACAGATGGATAAATCTCCCAAATCCACGAACGGTCATAATTCCCACAGCCAAAACTTCCACACAGGTAAGCGGTCATAACCCCCAACGGTCATAACTCCCACACAAATGGACACAACTCTCACACATAGCAACGGTCACAATCCCCACACAAATGGACAAAACTCCCACACGCAAAAATTGTCACCAGTACCACACAAATGGACAAAACTCCCACATTCAAGAAATGTCAAAACGACCACACAGTCGGTCATAATTCCCACAAAAATGGACAAATCTCCCAAATGCACGAACGATCAAAACACCCTTGTACTTCTTTTTATTATTTTTAGCGAGTCAAACTTACAAGACGTGCAACGAGGATCATTTCAAAATGTGAGAGATTTGTCCGATTGTGTGGGAGTTTTGTCCATTTATGTGGGGATTGTTACCGTTGCTATGTGTGGGTGTTTTGTCCATTTGTGTGGGAGTTATGACCGATTGTGTGGGTGTTTTGACATTTCTTGAGTGTGGGAGTTTTGTCTGTAGGAGTTATGACAGTTCGTGCATTTGGAAGATTTGTCCGTTTGTGTGGTAGTTATGACCGATTGTGGAGGCGTTTTGACATTTCTCGAGTGTGGGAGTTTTGTCTGTAGGAGTTTTGACCTAGACCCATCTAATGCGCCTGATGCCGCCCATAGCGTATAAAGTTCCATGTCCATCCAGAGCCTTGACGTTGTGGTCAGCGTTGTCAAACACAAATTGAACATACCCATTGTCATTTACTGAGGGTGGGGCGTTTATACCAACGGAATTTTCAAATTTGTTAATCTCCTTATAAGATGCACATATTCAGAGTTTTGAGAACATATCAACAGGAGCCTTAGACCCATAATGTTGGTGAAGGTATACACTTACGCCAAGTTGTAAAGGTGAGAAAATGAGCGTGGACGAATGGAAGCAATAATTGCATGTGCTATGGAATTCCTTTTCTCTTGTTTGTTTTGTCCTTGTCGGCCGGTTTGCGATTTCGGTTAGGTCGTTTTATAAATGTAGCAAGTGTTTCCGGAATTAATTCGACATTTCCAAAAGCAATTTGTTCCAGTGTAGGGTAACAATCGCATTCGTACGCTTGAGTACGAATATCCTTACGAATTATTTTGGCTGCCATTTCCACAACCCTTATGCTCTCCTTCGTTTGGCTTGTTTCTTTTGTAGTGTACCAATTATCAATGAGAAGTTTGTGAGTTAGTCCAGAAAAGCATATAACACTACTCTTCCCTATCCGTTCGGCAATGACAATGTTTTCACGAAAATGTCTCTGAAGTTTCTACTTTAATTGTTTCTCTGTGTATAGTACATCTTGAGGACAAAGCATTTTGATTATTTTGATGAGTTGCTGAAGGCAATATTGACATTCGTCAGTACTATCCAAATAGTCACATAATTTCTGAAATGTATGTGAGAAATGAGTGTGAGACTTGCCCTGGCAAAGTAGAATCCATGCAATTGAAATATGAATAGCACTGTTTGTGATAGCGAGCTTCTGCAGTGATAAGTTCGATCTCAGTATTTATTCTAATTAATACCTTTTCACCCCATTCATTGCCGTCGAATGCATTGAGTCGATTGAATGTAGAATTGCAACAACACTATAAGATGGCTGGCGGTCTGGATGCCTGAATTTGTCTGCTTCGCATTGTCGTTCGAAGTTCGCAAGAGAGGAACGCACTTCTTTTAGTAGGTCGTTCGACTTCATTCGCAGTCGGTAGAAAAACACGACAAGTATATTCTTTCCGACAGTTTGCATGAACCTGGACACTTTCGTTGTTACCGGTCAGCACACGAATGTTGTCTTTTCTAGAATCACTAAATCGGTGTAACGTGTCAATACCTCTTTTTACCACAACTATATCACCACTTTTAGTTCCATTGGATAAAATGCATTGTAATGGACTCCATCTCAAATCATTAATGCAACCCAAGTCTACAAAATTACACAAATTTTAAAGATACTTGTTGTGTGAAAAAAACAATGCTACACTGCATTAAATAATTAAACAAAATACACCACATGAACATGTCACACACAAAAACACTTCTTGTATGAAAAACTATTGCTAAACTTCCTTAAATACTTAGAGTATATCACACAAACATGACACATACAAGGTAATCCAAGTTAAACTATTCAGTAAGCGTAATATTTTCTTTAAGGATACAAACGAAAACACTTTACTCCGGAAAGTAATTAGATCTCCTTCCAGATTTTCTGTCCTCATACGGTTTGTAACCTTGTTACAGATTTTATTTTTTCCTTTTTTGGTTTTCTTTTTCTATTCGTAAATAATACAACTTCTATTAATTAGATTTTATGCCACCAAATGTTAATAATAATTTGAGCGGTAGCGCTATTTTCAGATTAACTAATATAGCGTGGTATGCGATCACTCCTAGCTCAACGTAAAACTGTTAAGCTGCGTTAATTTTAGAGATGAAAAAATGGTTTTGGACTCGATGGAGAGATCTTAAAACAGCGAATAACGATTACTTCAAAACATTGTCCCGTATATAATTCAGTTTCAAAGTTATTCACAGTTAAGGATTGAAGTACAAATTGCAAATACAAATTCCTTTCACTTTAAGGCGCCATATTTGAAGACAACAATAGTGTATGACAATAAGTCGTTATAAATAATAATTGTAAATCTATTCTGAGTGAAATGAAGCAAGACCGAAGTTTCTACATAGAAATGTAGAAACGATACGACGTTTTAAAATTTAAGAGATAAATTCTGTCTTCGGCCATCATCTTGACGTCATATCTTGGTTTCCCCAAGTGGAATTTTTTGGGACTTCGAATGTGTTGTTCAGAACAAAAATTTGCACATCTCTACCAATTTTTAGCTTGTTTTTACAAAATTCCAGGTCAAAACCTAAATGCACTGAACTACTATGAATATACTAAAAAAAAATTCTTTAGCTAATTCCATTGTTACATAAAAAAATGGCGCGTATACTGTAACTCACGATTTGTCACATTTGTTAAATCGTTACGTTTATGGATAAAATCCTGTTATTAATAAGTGGAGATAATAGAAAGTAATCCATTCATGGAGATATTTCCAAAATATATAATAAAATAATAATAAACATCAGAAAGAACAAAATTATGCTCGGTTTTGTGTATCCTAGTAATCATGCTTTCGATGGCTTTTGCAGTAGCAGAGCACAATTGCGAAGGGAAATTGACAATTGCCAGTAAAGGACCTGGAGCAAGGAACTGGAAAGTGGAGTAAAACATTGAATTTATTTGCTTAAACCTTGTGTCTGGATTATCTGCTAAATATAAATTAGCGTCTGTAACCAAGATTTCGTACTCAAATATAGAAACAAACAGAAAAACTCTTGTCTTGAGGTTGGAAGCGATATTCGCCATGGCTGTCAAAAAAGAAAAGCCCATGGGCATGCTAAATGGGGGGTGAGGGAGACGCGTCCTCCCCCCAGAAATTTTCTAGGCGGGGATTGTCCCCCCAGAAAATTGTATAGCAGGAATTCTTCCCCAAATATGTCGGCAAAAATGATGAAATACTGGAATGGTAACGTCGATTGTCAATTAATAATTCCTGGAATTGAAAGGAATTACAGTTTCATTGAAGAAAATTCTGTAACAATTACCAGGGTAAATAAATGAAGTACAGAAAGTAGCGACACTGTATTAGCTACGTCGAAAACTACCATAAAGCCTGCACACATTCATTTGCAGGAAAAGAAAATTTTGAAATATCTATATATATTAAAATGCTACGATTATATGTTTGTGTTCAGGGAAAGTTTATATGTTTGTGTCAAATTCTTTTAACAATGATATCTCGAAAACTACAAGCTCTGGAAAGATGCCGGTTTTACTGATCGATTGCAAATTTTGTGAAGATTGTTGAGTTATAATTGAATATTCTTTTAAATGGACGTTATTTCTTTATTACATTTTTTAGGAGTACGCAGAAGTATTGAAAATTTAAAACGTAAAGCATCATATCTCAACGAATTATACAAGTAGTAGAAAATGGATCGATCTGGCTCATACTAGACCATGCTAGACCAACTCATGAGCCCCTGGGAAATCGAGCATCGTGAACCGTGAACCCACGGTCTTTTACGACCTCCATTTTAGGGGTGTATTTGTTCAATTTTATGAGCACTTTTTAGGGGGTGTACTTGTTCTCTTTTATGAGCATTTTTTAGGATTGAACTCGTTCTATTTTATGAGCATATTTTCCAACCCCTATTTGAACATAGCAGATAATACATAAGACTACGTAACACATGACATAGCAGAGAATACATAAGACTACGAAACATAGCAGGGGTGTACTCGTTCCCTTTTATGATCACTTTTTCAACCCCTTAGCATATGACTATGTAACATAGCAGAGCTAATACAAGAGTATGGCTTATTTTCCAACCCCTATTTTAACATAGCAGAAATTACATAAGATTACGAACACATAGAAGAGCAGATAACACATAAGAGTACGTAACATAGCAAGTGTATTCGTTCTCTTTTATAATCACTTTTTCAATCCCTATTTGAACATTTTATCATAGCAGAGAATACATGAAGACTATGAACACATAGCATAGCAGATAATACATAAGACTACGAACACAGCAGAGCAGAGAATACATAAGATTCATTCCCTTTTATGAGCATTTTAAGGGGTGTACTCGTTTTCTTTTATGATCACTTTTCCAACCCCTATTTTACCATAGCAGAAACTACGAACACATAGCAGGGATGTATTCAGTTCCTTTTATGAGCATTTTTAGGGGTGTATTCGTTCTCTTTTATGACCACTTTTTCCATCCCTTATTTTACCATAGCAGAGAACACATAAGATTAATTGACTTTTTCAACCCCTATTTTAGCAGACAATGAATACCTATGTAACATAGCAAAGGGGGTGTAAACACACAACTGTATTCGTTTTACCCCTATTTGAACATAGCAGATAATACATAAGACTACGTACTTTTTCCAACCTCTATTTTAACATAGCAGAAATTACGAACACATAGCAGAGCAGATAATACATAAGATTCATTCCCTTTTATGAGCATATTTTTAGGGGTGTATTCGTTCTCTTTTATGAGCACTTTTTCCACCCCTTATTTTACCATAGCAGAAATTACACTGAGACTACGAACACACAGCAGAGCAGAGAATACATAAGATTCATTCCCTTTTATGAGTACCTTTTAAGGGGTGTACTAGTTCTCTTTTATGATCACTTTTCCAACCACTATTTTACCATAGCAGAAATTACATAAGATTCAGTTTTTTCAACCCCTATTTTAAGACAATGAATACCTATGTAACATAGCAAAGGGGGTGTACATAAGACTACGAACACACATAGTAGGGCTGTACTCATCCCACCCCTATTGAAACATAGCAGAACTAGTAAAAGAGTATGGCTTAATTTCCAACCCCTATTTTAACGTAGCAGAAAATACGAACACATAGCAGTAATATTTACATTTCCGATTGGATACGCCCTTTGAACCGATTTGGATAAAACTAGGTATATGGGAGTTTTCGAACATGGTGATTACAAATACCATTTCTATCTTTACCTGGGTCTTATAGTTTATGTGGGATACGCCCTTTCTATGACAATTTTAATCGATTTGGATGAAACTCGGTATATAGGGGTTTTCGGACATGCTGATTACGAATATCATATTTACTTTTACCTGGGTCTTATAGTTTATGTGGGATACGCCCTTCCTATGACAATTTTAACCGATTTGGATGAAACTCGGTATATAGTGGTTTTCGGATATGCTGATTACGAATATTATATTTATTTCTACCTGGGTTTTATAGTTTATGTGGGATACGCCCTTTGTATGACACTTAAAACCCAATCACTCGGGTAGAATACCAATCATTCAGTTTTTTACTAAGCAGAAAAAATTGAAGAATGAATAAAATTTGCACTAAAAAAGCGAAAAAGGTAAAATTTAAAAAGCTCAGTATTTATGTACATTTTGTACTACTAAAATAAATGATGAAATAAAATTAGATGTTCTACTTTTTATACTAATCAGAAGAAAACGGAGAAGGGCCATTTTATTTAATTTTGTAGTACTCAAATATACAAAGGTATAAATGTGTGTGACCCATTCAGTTTTGTACTAAGTAGAAACTTTGTTGGCTTTTTTAGAAAGACCATTTTATCTTTTGTATTACTCAAATAAAGAAACCTATTCAGATTTGCCGGCTTCTGAAAAAAGCGAATAAATTTCTATGTTCTACTTTTTGCACTAATCATTTTTGTTTTTTGCTCTACAAATAAACGAAGTAAAAGCAGAGAGAGACCATTTTAACTAGCTTAGAATTTATGTGCCTTTTGTAACGAAGGAACAAATTTGAGTGGTCATTTTAACTAATCCTGCTGCGAGTAGATCAATTAGTACATAGATTAAAAAATAAAACAATATGGCATTATTGCGGCTTAATAGCCTAAATAATTCATTTTCGAATACATACGGATTAAACCACTATGGCAAAAAATACTACTCTCCTTATGCTTATTTAGAGCAGACTTAAGAGGACCAAGCATTATTTAAACTCGTATTCTAGCCAACAATTAGAAACCCACTAGTAGGGCGTCGTTTCAGTAAAAACCCGGTATGCTTTAGAAACCAAAATCCATATTGGAGTATAACTTTAGAAACGTACTCTTATGACCACCTTTTATACAACAAACAAACTTCTTAGCCCCACTCCAGAAATTAGAAAACAAATTCTTTCTTCATCGGCATGTATTTTAGACCAAGAGCAGAAAGATTAATATTTGTATTCCCCTGCTTTAAATAACACTTCTGCTAAATAGAAATTCGATTCTCTCGATCTTCTGTTTTATCCGGCAACCCCAATAAGCATCTGTTAACTTTATCCACATCTTAGAATTTATCAGGTTACAGCTAGTAAAAGAAAACGAATAGATAAATTTGAGAGAGTTCCATATGGTGTATAAAAGAAAACGAATTGGGTAAATACAGTAGTAGTAGAAACGATAGTTTTTTAATTAAGTAGAGATAAAGAAAGAGTGTGTGAAAAATGGATAATTAAATTTCAAATTATTATTAATATTATTTTAGAGGTCAAAGGGAAGAATAAATGAATTTGAGTGGCATATGTACGAACAAGATATGCCATTTTAATAAACTTTTTTATTATTATATTATCGTGTGCTGTTTAAACAAATGTAGGAAATGCACTACTCAAATAAACGAAGGAATTTAGTTTTGTACCGGGAAAAAAAGAAGTGAAGAATTAATAAAATTTGAATGGAATATTTTCTTTTATACCAGCTGGGAAAAGTGAAGTACCATTGTAACAAACTGAGTATTTTGTACTATTTAGTACCACCGAGACAAAACATTCAAATAAATGAAGGTATAGAATATTTTGTTTTGTACCAAGCAGAAATTTGTTGGCTTCTTTACTTTTGTATTAACGACTAAAACCTTTAACACATACTTGGTTCTGTGCATTACTGTTTTGAATTTTAGAGTATAAGTACAAATTGTTTGGTGTTGTTTTACAATGGCCGAAGATTTTCATTTCCCTGTGGTACAACGTAATGGTCGCCCCGCTTATTCTAGGTCTACAGTTGGATATTTTCGGTTGAATAATGCTATACAACCATGTTTTGTTGAGCACAATGCCCACTATAACAATGTGGTAGACAATTATTTGATGGATAGATATTTGTTTAATAGTCGCTATAACAAATGGTATATGGTAGAATTTGTTAAGCATTTATCGCAGGTAGATATTAAGATAGATTTTTGTCGTTGGTTACTCGTTTAATTGCACACAGTTCTCCTTTCCAATCAGCTACCTTTTTTGCCATGAAAACTAAGGGTAATAGTTATACTGTGACAACTTTCTTTCGCTATGGGGGAACACAGGACACTTTGGATGAGCTACTACAGTTTTGGAATCATGGGTGTGAGTTCAGGCCGTATAAAAAGTAGAACATCCAATTTTATTCCTTCGTTTATTTTAGTAGTACAAAATGTACATAAATACTGAGCTTTTTAAATTTTACCTTTTCGCTTTTTTAGTGCAAATTTTATTCATTCTTCATTTTTTTCTGCTTAGTACAAAACTGAATAGGTCACCCAAATTTATTCCTCCTTCGGTTTCTTTTTTGTCGTTGGAAAATATTCAGCTAGCTAAAATGGTTCTTCTTTGTTTGGTATAAAAAGTAGAACACCCAAATTTGTTATTTCATTCATTGGACTAGTACAAAGGTACATAAATTCTGAGTTAGCTAAATTGGACCTTCTTCGCTTTTTCTGGTTAGTACAATTTTGTTCTTTCGTTTATTTGAGTAGTACAAAATGGTATAAAATGATCCTCTGGTTGCTACAAAATTAAATAGCTCACTCATATTTATGCCTTCGTTTATTAGACTAGTTTAAAATGATATAAAATTCGGAGCTAGTTAAAATGGTCCTTTTTTACTTTTTCCTTTTGTTTGTTGAAATAATACAAAATGTTATAAAACACTCAGCTTCGGTTTTTCTCTGGTTGTTAGAAAATTAAATAGCTCACTCAAATGCATTACTTCGTTTAATTGAGTAGTTCAAAATGATATAAAATTTTGAGTTAGTTAAAATGGTCCTTTTTTAGAGTTGATACAAATTGTAAGTCCTTTGTTTATTTGAATACTCCAAAATGGTAAAATATTCTTAGTTAAAAATGGTGTTTCTCTCTTTTTTCGGTGGTACAAAACTAAATATTCCATTGTTTATTTGAGTAGTGAAATTATATAAAATAATTCTTCTTCGCCTTTTTAGACCACTCAAATTCTGAGCCAGTTAAAATGACATTTCTCAATGGTACAAAATTGAATAGGTCACTTAAATTTATTCTTTCGTATATTTAAATAGTACAAGATGATATAAAATATTCAACTAGTTCATTTTTTCTCGTTGGTATAAAAAGTAGAACATCGAAATTAGTCTTTAGGTTAGAAGTTATGAACTTGTTAAAATGGTCCTTCTTCGGTTTTTTTCTGATTGATAAAAAATAGAACATTTGAGTAGTTCAAAAGTTACATAAATTCTGAGCTAGTTAAAATGGTCAATTTTCGTTTCTTTAAACAGTACATAATAAGCTAACTAAAGTAGCTCTTCTTCTCTTTTCCAGTTGGTACAAAAGAAAATAATCCACCTAAATTTTATTCATTCTTCACTTCTTTTTTTCTGGTTGGTACAAAACTAAGTACTCTATTCCTTCGTTTATTGGAGTAGTACAAAATGGTATAAAGATCTGAGTTAGTTAAAATGGTCCTTCTTTGCTTTTTTGTTTATTGTAGTAGTACAAAATGATATAAAATTCTGAGCTAGATAAAATGGCATTTCTCGTTGGTACAAAATTGAATAGGTCATTCAGATTTATCCTTTCGTTTGTTTAAATAGTATAAGATGATTTTTAAATTCTCAGCTAATTAAAATGGCATATCTTTGCTTTCTTTTTCGAAGTAAGCCAGTCATATTTATTCATTCTTCACTTCTCTCTGCTTGGTACAAAACTGAATAGTTTACACAAATTTATCCAAGGCTTTGTTTTAAAAATGTGGAAACAACACCTCAGTATGTGACTCCGTTTAGTAGTTATTAAGGCTTAAATATTTGACCTTTGACCTTGATCGTCAGTATTTTTGGGGCATGTAGTAGTTCATGACCAATTACTAAATGTGGAAACACCACCTGAATATTTGGCTCCGTTTTCGAGTTTTTGACCTTTGACCTCGATAGTCGGTATTTTTGGAACATGTAGTTGTTGGTGACCAATTACTAAATGTGGAAACACCATCTCAATATGTGGCTCCGTTTCCGAGTGATTGGGGTTTAAGTGTCATACAAAGGGCTTATCCCACATAAATTATAAAACCCAGGTAGAAATAAATATGATATTCGTAATCAGCATGTTCGAAAACCCCTATATACCGAGTTTCATTCAAATTGGATAAAATTGTCATACAAAGGGCGTATCCCACATAAACTATAAGACCCAGGTAAAAATAAACATGATATTCGTAATCAGCATGTCCGAAAACAACTATATACCGAGTTTCATAAAAATCGATTAAAATTGTCATAGAAAGGGCGTCGAATATTGAAATTTGTGCCAACTTGGTTTCTTCCGTGGCTACACGTCGATCCAACACCGCACATTTGTATACGAGGTTAGTATATCTTTCCGGCATTTGTTTCATGATTAAATGATAATGTAAAACGAAGCATAACTATTTCTCCAGTGCAAAATGAATCCTAATTGTTTGGAGTCTTTGGCCCAATGAACACCATATAGCCTAGCAGTGACATTATAATTAATTGTGTGTATCTTTATGAAAATAGCAGATTCTAATTGAAAGTACACAATTCTTATGTGTCTTTTCATTTTGAAAAGCTACCGCTTTGTGAAAGATTTACAACTTGGTTGCAAGGGGAAAATATTTCGAATTTGACTTGGTACTTATCAAAAGTTTCAGCTCAGTTTCAGATATTTCTGCCTTGAGATTTTATCTTTACTCTTCCAAGAAAGCGGACTCTTTTTACTCTTGCGAGAAAAAAAATGTCGCTTTCTAAGTATCTAAAAAGATTCCTTTCCCTATACACTTATAGCATTACAAAGAGAAAAGAGAAAATGTGGAATGATTTTTTTTATTTAATATACCGACTCTTGCTGTATCGGCTTCGTGTAAAAATACCACCATTATTGCGCCAACCTGAACAATCGATGGAAGACTTACAACACTGTTTAGCTTCAGAAATATAACTTAAATCCTGCCTATAAAGACATTTTCCTTCGTGTGTGGGTAACGTAGATCTCTTTCCGTGTTTTCTAATGTATTGTTGAACTTCGTCAACTGGGGTGTGCGCAAGTGCGCTACTGCTTTTGAAAGGATATGTTTTGCAGCGTGTTTTCTCCAACAGTAACGTTATTTAGACAGCTGTGTTTATGTGTGTTACTATAAATATAACGTTGATATGAAGTTTTTCATCTCTTGTCTGTTTAGTGTTGTTTTATTGTTTGAAATGGATCAATTTGTCATAAGAAAAGAAGACAGCACGTGGGCCAAAGCAGTTCCATTGTTAAAGAAAAGAAGAGAAAAATTAATTCAAATGATAGTTCGGCTGATAGATTAGTCTACAACCTGAAACTGACAGTGGAAATTCAAATCTTGTATCGGTCACCATCACCATCAGTGTCTATTAGAAGAAACCTCTCAATCTCCATGTCTAGCAACTGGTTCAGATTTTCCCCACCCTTCGAACCTTTCAAAGCCCAATTAGACTTTAGTGTTACCTACAAATTTTCCACAACAGTCTCTGAAAGGTCGAATATTGAAATTTGTGCCAACTTGGTTCCTTCCGTGGCTGCACGTCGATCCAAACAAAACGTAATTTTCTGTTTTTACTGTATGGACATCTTGAAAAAAAAAAAAACATTTATTAAAAAAAGTTCTTACGAAAACCATGGGAGACGCTATCTCTACTGTAGGATTTTGCAACTGGAAGAAGGCTAAAGAGAAATTAAGTATACACAAAATTTCAGAATGCCATAAACTGACTGTACTGTGCTACACGCGGTGAAAAAATCAAATAGAAAAAACCAATTAACCAGACAAATATTAGATGAACAACTGAAAGCCAGGAAATTCCTGGAAAAAATGTAATCTCAAGTATCTTGCAAGACAAGGACTCACATTTGGAGGACATGACTCCCGGTTCAGGAATTCATTTTAGTTGATGAGCATTTGTTCTGAAGATTTTCCACAATTGAAGAGTCGGATAAAGGGAAACATGAAGAAATGTAATTTCATGGATGTTAAAATTCAGAATGAAATCTTAAAACCGTGGGCCAAGAAATTGCTTTTCATATATGTAACAAAATCAAATCTCAAAACCCTCCTATGTCCTCTATCGTGTCAGATGGTTCCCGTGATGTGAATGGCGAAGAACAATTAAGTATTTGTGCCAGGTAAGTTGATGAAGATCTCTGTTCTTATGAAGTTTTCTTGTGTTCTACAGTATATCAAAAAACTACTGGTGAGTTTATAGCTTCAGTTATTCTGGATGAGATGGTGAGATTCCAACTTTCCGTTGCTTAACTCAGTGGACAAGTTCATGATGGCTATGAAAATACGAGTGATGGCTCTGGAATTAGTATTCCATCTATTATATGTAAACTTTTTGCCTTGTACGTACATTGTGGGGCTCACAGTACTAATCTTGTGATTAAGGATGCCTGTCACAGATCAGGGTGTTAGGATGCGTCAGAAGTAGTGAGAAATTCTTTGCAGTGGGTACTGTTTTTGCAGTCACTTTCAGTGAGGTCACAATTTTCTGCTGTAATCGAGGCTAATGCTGGTGTTCTCGCCTTAAACATTGTAAACATTAAATCCTTGTGTCCCACTATGTGAATTTGTAGACTTAGTCTAATAACGGGTGTTGTTTAACATTATGAAGAAATTCTCTCTATGATGGAAAAGATGAATACTGACGGAATTGTCAACACATCTTCAGGATCAGCAGCTTGGCTTTTGCGGCGTTTTGAAGAAGGATCTACGCTTCTTGGGCTCATATGGCTAGAGATATTATCAGAGGTTGGAGCTTTTTAACAGGACACTTAGAGCCCCAGTTTCAGTGTCAAAATGGGAAACAATAAAATCATAAATGAAAACATGAACTTGAATAATATGCTTAGTCACTGATCATAAGTTCATTGTACTGTCATGAAACCTACAAATTAATATCATCGCCCTGGAAATCCCATTAATTATAATAAATATTGTTAACAGTACCATAAATAGGATTTTTTGTATCGCTGGAATAGAACCTGTTATCACCATTAATAGAATTTATCTATCCTAAAATGCGGCACTTTAATTCATGCTATGTGACATTTTGAAAATTAAGGGGATGCAATGACATCAGCCTTTTTTAAATTTGGAAAAAACAATGTTAAGTGAAGGGTACTGTCCCTCCCCAGAAAATTTTTGGTGGGCACGCCTACGAAAAGCCTGAACCAGAATAAAAGTTTACAGGAGTCTCCATGGTTAGGTTGGCAGAGTGTCGGATTAGAACTTCTACTATTTTGACACCAGATCAAATTTCACCCCATTCCATCTTGTTTTCTTTGTATTTAATACAAAACATGATAGGAATGGTATAATTTTCATGCTAATAAGAACCGAAACAACATAATAAGGAAATAACGTATTATTATTTTCCTTTAATCGACGTATTTAGTCAGGATTAGAATTCTATTGGTAACAGCGATTGTTTTCAGTTTATGGTCTTGTATGCTACTCCTCCCCTCCCCATTCTTGTACAACAGACCTACTTCAACTATCTTCGGGTTTGTGTGAGTCAGGAACAGAAAAAAAACATAAGCAACATACAGCCTTTCCAGTCTTAGCATCAAAAATGACCTACAGCAAATGAAATAGAAAAGCTTGGAACATGAATACATCCAAAGGATAGCTTGTGTATCAACGGTAATCATACCATTTGTTTAATATATACAGTAGCGTGAACAACTGATATTAAAAGGATACATCAAACAGCTATAAGCTATTTTTTCTAGCATGACAACACATTGCTAGATACATAACTTACTAAATTTTTGGAATGACACGTTATCACCTCAGTGTCGGTGTATTTCTATTCATTTTCACATTCCTGGCTACCATGGCTCAGTGGTAGAGCGTTCACCTCTGGTGCATGGAGTTCTTGGTTTGATCCCAGATCGTGCCTAGTGGACTCTGTTGTGGACAAACACCGCGTGCGTGAGTTTCGTCTGGGTTCTCCCGTTTCCTTCCACTTACTTCAGTCCACCGTTTTCATTTATTTCTCATCATCACCATCTCCTTAAGCCTAACCGGCATAACGGTGCGACGTAAAACTTAATGATTTAATTTCATATTACTTTCACATTTGAAAAAGAAAGTGTGGTGATAGTGATAAAAATCAAATTCGAGATTTCAATGAATTTAAGTTTCATGGCCACCAACATATCCGTAAAATGGGTTTTCGATATCTGTCCATCTGTTCGTCACGTTTTCACATGCACTCAACTAGAGGTCATGCCATTCAACGATCGTATCTGGACCAATTCTAGACATAATGTTCTTATGATATTCCATCGTTTCAATTGTTCCTCCTGCAAATAAAAATAAGGGTAGTTTACAGAAGGACGGAAACTTAAAATTATTCAATTTTCTCAAAAACAGCTATAATGACTTTATTTTATTTATTTATTTTTGTAAATGAATAGTTTTTTGACAACACTAAACTGTCGTATGAATCATAGTTCTGGAAAACTACACAAGGTGTAATTTACTGTATGAGATGGGTTTTTTCACGTACTTTTCTCAATCAAATTTCGTACACAAATAGGGTCTATTTCACTAATAACCTAACAATATGACATCTCATTCGTCACGTAAACATTCAGAAATGTGAGCGCAGTTGAGGGTTTACCCACCTAATGATTTTCACCCTCGACGGGTTTCCTGTTAATACTTCAGGCAATGTTGTTCATATTTCGTAGAGAAATGTTTCCATAAAAACCTAACATGGTGGTTTTCAACGTAATTATTATCAGGAACCCATTTACTCATATTGTTTTGGCAGCGACCCCCTTATAATTTCTTGTTTGTAATAAGGTTGTGTCGGAGGTTTTGTATACCTGTTGCTGAGATCTCACGATATCCATCTTTTTCTATAATAGAATCCATTTCCTATATATAGTGGATACAGTAATTTCCCTAAAAGCGAATGGATTAAAACCAAATTTGGTCAGTTCATTCATACTACAGTTTGACGGCTTATGTCAAAGGAACTTATCTACATTTTTTTCTTCTTTGAGCTACGCACATTTCTGATATTATCGGAGCTCGAACATTTATTTCTGTGAAATGATTATAACTAAATTTTCCTTGTAAAATATCATTGATGAAAAAAAGCATTTTGGATTATTAAAATCTAAAATCAAATATGAAAATACAATATCTTTTCTTCATTCTGAAAAACTAACTTTTTGTAGATGCATTCCTATGATACTAACAATGTAAGCCTTGAAATTATCGAATCAGATCCGTCGTACTGTTTCAAAATGGAAGACATTTAAAAATTTTGA
Organism: Thermobia domestica; assembly: GCF_964235325.1. Lineage (NCBI taxonomy): Eukaryota > Metazoa > Arthropoda > Insecta > Zygentoma > Lepismatidae > Thermobia > Thermobia domestica. The sequence goes on along the minus strand of NC_137463.1, from coordinate 110,767,947 downwards.
AACTTCATAACTTGCTTAATTTTGGGCCATATGATAAAAAATAAAGCGATTTTTAATTTTGCTTAAAAACTTAAACAGTTGTTTAAAAGGTTATTGAATATTTTAATTTTCGAGGGGCAGTCACTTTAGTTTACCTCATGTTATTGTGAATTTGGTATATTGTTGTGTATATGTTCAGTATAAGGAAACAAATAAAACCGCTCACCAAAAATAAACCTTCATTATGCCAAGCTTCCTGAAAAAAAAGACTATTAGCTCACACACAAATGTGTACAATTCTTCAAAGAACACCAAAGGACCCTAAGCAAAAGTAATCCCTTCTATTGTCGACAGAATACTTCGTCCATTGTTGATATATCAACAAACGGAACACAGGTATTGCCAATTGGTGTTCTATCTCTGTGATTATCTCCACATTACAGCACTGAAAAAATAATAATTCTCATTTGTTTTACTTTAAAAATTTTAAACAACCTATAAATAGACTGATTCGGGTACTGGCGACGGGTACTCATGAAAAAAAATAAAGGAAAGAAAAAAGAAAAACGGCGAATCTTTTAAAATCTTTTGAAAAAGGAGGTGACCTTGACTTACTTTGTATAATTCTACTTTGCAGCCGAAAACGAACAGCCAACTTTACGGTATAGCTGCCCCAGCCTACATCGCTGTCAGAACAAAATTCAACATAATAATTAAACATATTTTCCGTTATTACATTCTAATTTTTTAAAGTGCATATTACTGTATTTTTTTCCATATATTTTTTTTTGAGATATTTATGGAACTTTTTTTTTTTTACATTTTTTTTCCACTATAATCACTTTATTCTGCACACATTGTTTCCAGAAATCTAAAGTCATTAAATACACAATAATATATTTTTTTTCGAGAGTTTGGTGAGAGGAGAGTGATTACAAAAGGAAAATTTCGTCCAAAGCTTTTCCCGGAGGGAGAGTTCCTAGCATCGCTGCTACGTTCCCTCTTTGCACAGCCATACTTATCCTTTGTATAAGGTAGGATGAAGCTCGGGTGTCTCCTGTGTTAATAGCTATACGGTGTCCAACTTCATTAATGAAGTTTAGACCTTCCTGACCCCAGGACCCACAAGTTTCAATGGCTATGGTGACGAAGTGGTATTTGTCCAACAGGTTGCTATACTTTCGTCTCTTTTCATATTCTCTGCGAGTTGCAACCGTCCCAGCTTTTGTCGAAGATGAAGGAAGATTAGAGGGGGCTAGGGAATCGGTACAAGTGAAATCCCATATTAAAGCCTTCCCTCGTTTCCAAGGCACCAAAGACATTCCATCAGGTCAAAGACATTCTAATTATATTTACTAGCGTTTGCCAATTACGGAATGTTTACTTCTCGGAATCGTTAAAGTAAAATTGGGAAAATTCCGGAATTCGAAACAATTCCGGAATTCGAAAAAGATCTGGAATTCGGGAAAAATCCGCATTTACGAAAATATTCCAATATCGGAATTTTTCTGAATTCCGGAATTTTTTCGAAATCCGGGAAGTGAAATTCCGGATTCAGAAAATTACGGCCTTCCCTAATATTTAAGTATCTCTTCCTCTTTTCTTCCTAACAATATTGTATACTTCGTTTTTCCCGAAATAATCCAGGAGGAGTGGTTTTCACAAGGGTCGAAGATTCTTGACAATTTTCTCAGAAAAAAAAAACTGAGACGAATGTTTTCATATTTCATTAATAAACATTTCAGTAGTAGCCTTATAATATGACATACTGTAACTCGCTTGTCCCCCCCCCCGAAAAAAGCATAGTAGAAATGAAATGAAATGAAATCTTTAAGTTTCACGTACTATGGTTATGTCGGCTAGGCTAAAAGACACGGTGATGATGAGAAATGAATGATGAGAAATGAAGTGGTGAAAAGAAGAAATTGTGTGGAAACAGGAAAGCCCCGACAAATCCCAGACGGTGTTTGTCCACCGATGGTGAGACAGACGGTGTTTATCAACTACAAAGTTCTCTTGGCACGAGTTAGGATCGAACAAAGGACCCTATGCACCACAGGTGAATGCTCTGCCACGTATTTCTTTTTGACTTATTTTTATATTTCCACCGCTTTTCAAGACTATTAAACTCGACAGGGACACGAACACAAAAAACATCCAAGACAGTTAAAATTCCACTCTTCATACTACAGAGGGACTCGAACCGTCAATAGGCTCCACCTCACGATCATCAGCCTAACGCCTCAGATCGCTGGGCTACATCCGCAGGCCAGTATTCATGTTTCCTTAATCGCAATTTCTGTAGTAACCTTACAATATGGCATAACTCGTTTGTCGCGAAAAAGATCCATAAGAGAAAGGATTACCTTTTGCTGGTTTTGAAAAAGTGGTCCTGTAGTGGCCAAACCATCAGTGATGGGTGATTGTGCCCATTGAGACATTTTCTCAAGATCACAATGTCTACAACATATCAAGGTTTCAAGCAATGAACATTTCCACTGATTTCTTTTACTGCTAAAAGAGAGAAAAAAAAACTAGAGCTAGCTGATTACGGAGAAAACTTCCTTTCGCTCATGCGATGATTCTAACCCAGTGTTTCCCAACCTTTTTCAACTTGTGACACACTATGGGTGTAACTTGAATTCTCGCGGCACACTTATAGATTTTATTATATTTAAATATAAAATATCATGGTATATTTTTCTGTGATTACTAATCTCCTAGCAGAGAAGAAAGCTCGATCACTGGTTTTCCACCATGGTAAATCATCATGCTTATTTTTCATACTAATTTAAAAATAGAAAACAATTGCAATGAAATATTGGACTTAGGTTTCTAAAAATATGCTTTCTTTTTCGAAAACTGCATCCAAACTTTCACTAACAAGGAATATCACTAAATAACGAACGAACAAACAAATCTCTTTTACTTTCAAAACACAAATGTAGGTAATTCGTATGCATGTTTGTTTTTTCGAAAGGATTGAATATTTTAAAATTTGAAGTTACGAAATAGTCTGCAACAATAAAGAAGCAATAATGGTCATAACGTCATAATAATGATAACAAATACCTTTTTCAATATTAAAAATGTACAGAAAAGTAACTTAAAATTGTAGATTCATATTAAAGGTTCATAGTAATGTGAAATACAAATATACATTTTTCCCTATGTTCTATAATTTAATTGCTATAGAAATAATAATTTTGTTACGATTTACTCGCGGCACACCATCGGCCCATTCACGGCACACTAGTGTGCCGCGGCACACCGGTTGGGAAACGCTGTTCTAACCGGTCGAAAGTTGCGATTGAATTCCGGTCTGCTACTCGTTTGTTTAAAACAATGACCACCATGTTTGTACGTGACAAGTCGGTACAGGGGAAAGAGTCTGCGCCGCTCACTAGGGAAACGGCTTAGCGAGTAGGACGTGGCTAATAACACAAAGAATAAGAGCAAGGTGACCAGAATTTTCACTTGCGAAAACGGGACGCATACGAATTGCAGTTTGGGACTCAGCGGTGTTCTCAATTTACAAAATACACAAGTAAGAGTGATAACACACCGTTTCTAACTTTACGTGTACCACACAACAAATAATGGTTCTCGATTGCAAGTTCTACCCACCAATTCTTGTAACTAGTTGAACACTCAGAATTCCTACTCAATTCCCACTTGAACCACGAACACTCAATTTCCATTTGAAAATTCAGAAGTTCTAGACACGACTGAACCTTGGCAACGAGTGTTGGTACGGAAGAGAGTAGAATTTGCATTGAAGATTTATATTTTGAATAATAATTATGGTACACCTAGGTCATTTTTACTTAAAAACGTGACATTTAGGCGTCCCGTTCGAGAATCAGAAAAAAACGGGACAACGGTTGGAAAAAAGGGACTGTCCCGGCTAAAACGGGACGTCTGGTCACCTTGAATAAGAGAAGAAACAAAATTTAAGGTTTATTTAAAAAACAAAGCTATTTGTCTATTTATTTATTACGAATTATTTGAATATACTTGAATATCTTAGGACAAAGTTGAAGTGTACTTATTTTATATATTGACATTGTTTACAGTCTGATGTAAGAAACTAATTAATATTCTCGTGTTTCAGTAACCACCGACCTTACGAAGCGAATTTTATTGATTCTTAAGAAAAAATCAACAATATAAAAACATAGTTATTTGATAGTAGTGATAATTTCTTACATGTAAGTTCATCGTGGATTCGATAGTTACGCGCTCAGGGAGAAAGCCCAAGGAAATTAATACATGAAAAAATATTTCTCCAAGGAAAAATAACCTAAGTTCTTTACTGAGTTCAACACAAGGACGCACAAACTTACGATGATAATTATGTTCATGAGCATTCTGATTATTTACCAGTGCTATTATCGCACAACTTTACACATTAGCAAAATTATTTCATCATAATATCTTCGCGCTTACTGTCGTTTTGTTTAGCTCATAGAACATATTCGTAAATTGTTTATATTAGTCAATATAAACATTTAGAGATTGACTGAAGTGTTTTGAACACATGAGTTAACATTTAAACCAACAAATAAACATATATGGTCTCACAGCAATGATAACAAATTAGTTACAGTGGCTTATTACTGAATAAAGTAAAATGAAATTTCTAGTTTTGTGTTCCACAAATATGTCCTGTAGGCAAAGGGAGATGGATGATTAATGAGGGTGAATGATTATAAAAGAATCAGTGGAATTGTAATGTGGGAGGAAACGTCAGAATCGTGCGAAAACCCACGAACACGATGTTGTCCACCTCAAATTCATGTGGCTTGAATTCGAACCTGGGATCCCTCACTACTCTATTGATCTACTGTGTCCTTTGATAATGAATGATTATGATGTGTCGTGACGAATAATGAACACATCTGTCCCAGTGAGTGAAACAATATAAGTGAAATCAATCTACTGGACGAAACTTAACAAAGGCTGAATGCTTGAAACGTTTGCTGTTATGATATTACTAGCAGCGTTCACCCCGCTTCGCTGCGGTCACCCCGGAACGCAATAAACTTTGTTACTTAGATAATTTTTACTTTTTCGCTTTCAAGTGATATGATAAAAACCATAGAAGATTGCAGTAAATCTTAACATTATATCGCCTGTCATTTATGTTAACCCGCCCCGCTTCGCTGCGGTCACCCCGGAAGTTTTCGCTTTCAAGTGATATGATAAAAACCATAGTAGATTGCAGTAAATGTTAACATTATATCGCCTGTCATTTATGTTAACCCGCCGAGTGACACGGTCATGCGGGTTGCATATAAATACGTTTATTTTTACCTATGATGAACTAACAAAGGATTTGTACGTTATGGACACTTGAATGGTCAATTATCTCAAGACACTGGTAATTAAAAATTAAAGTGATATGATAAAAACCATCTAGGGTCCAAATCCTAATAACCCCCCAAAAATAAAAGAAATTGGTTCAGCCGTATTAGCGTGATGAGGTAACAAAGGATTTGTGCGTTCTCTTTTATATATAAGATTATTAGACTATTATCATTATTATTATTTTACTTGTGGACCTCGGAATACAAAACGCAATACTTTCACGATATAATATTTTGCAAATATACCACTACATACCAAACATTAATCACCTCAGAGCTAAGGGCAGGCTTGTAGCCACCCCAAAAATGTAGGGGACCCGATAGAAGTTAGGGTGGAATAATCCAACCATATTATTTTCAATACCATATTAAGTTTATTTGCAAACCTACCCTGAAAATTTTAGGGGCCAGTAAAAATTTAGGGAGCGCCATTCCATGGATACCGGCTGGTCGGAGGGGAGAAAGAGTATAAATAAACTTATGTTTATATACTCAGAACACTATTTCGTTTGAAGTTATTGAAACATGCAGTAACAACACATGTAATACATAATGAATTTCTGTCATATTGCTCTTGTTTAGAGTCGCAAAATCCTGGACGCTACACTGAGAAAAAAAAATGTAGGTGGCGTACTTAAAAAGATAGGTTACATGCGTAATTCCTGTAGTTTTTGGAACGTATAACTGAAAAAGCATGTTTTATAATACTTTCTGTATAAGTGTTCCATCTATACGTACTTTCCGTATGAAATAATGTAGGCGATCAGGATCTCACATACAAATAGACGTATATAACATATAGCTGACGAAGGTAACATAAGTACTTGCATGTGATATACGGAAAACTGTTAGATGTCAAACATCGTGCAACAGCATGATGTAACATCTAAGGGCAGTGCCTATGTAGCATACGGATAACGTATGCTCCGTACTGATTTCTATAGTAAGCAAGATAATACCATATACTTGTATATACAATACTGAGGTTAGTTTATTCGCAAGTTATTTCCAAATTAATATGGAGGGTGTCTTACTTTTTTTTTTTTTTTTGCAGTCCCTTAAAGTATTCTGGAGATAACTTCTATAACTTTTGAGAATGTGTTTGTCTTAACTTGAACATATGCGTGAAGTGGTTTATTATGAACAGGACAAAATAACTGTGATAGATTAATTACAAGTAATCCGGTTAGAAACACTGTTGTTTGTATTATAGTTCCAAAACCGGCCGCTGGTCAGGTAATAGTATTTCCAATGGCAAATTAATTACCATCTGTGTAACTGTAATAAATATGTTTTCAAATAACTTAATAATCATAACAATTGATATTTTACATTAACAATGGATTAATGCTGGTTTCCTTAGACGGGAGATTTGTGTGGTACAGTATAGACGTGTTAATAATTCGAGGAAAATAAATTGAGAGAATAAAGTAAAGATGGCTAATTATAGATTACCATGGTGGATGGCAGAATCACAAATGGCTAGGAGAACTTATAACTACGACCATCCAATTACTCTACAGGGTTTTAGGAATAACTTGTATACACCGCCTTACCTGCCACTACGGTTGCCAAAGTTCCAAAAGCCTTTCTTTTGCTCGACACCTGCAGCAGAAAAATGTCAGAAGCCAAAGCCAAAACAGAAAAAGAGAAGAAGGCGTCGAAGAAAACGCAAAGTGGATGATTCTGAGAGCGTGAAAGAGATTGTTGACGCAGGTGAGGGTTTGACTGCCGAGGAGAATATTGTATTTAACAGAGAATATGCTGCTGCTTCATTGTTATTCATACAACGTTTAACAGAATGTTTTTGGAAGAAATCATCAAGTGTTAGTATAAATATCTCCTCGTTGAAGTCAGCAACTGATGATGCTATTATTAATATTTTAAGAATGGAATCTACGTTGTATAAATCGCCACTTAGTAGTCTTCTAAACGTGACATCCACTCAGTTTTCGTATCGTCGATTCCAAAGAAAAAGAAGGCTTATTAAGATCAGGTCCCAAGCAACAATAGCAATTCTATCACCAGCAGAGTCCAGCGTTTTTATTGAGCCTAAACAACACAGTTCCATAGTTCCGAAGAGAACTGCAACTTCTTTAGTTTGCATTGGCAATGGGAGTTTTTCAGGTAACATAAGAGCACACAGGACAGCAATAAATAATGAAATATTTAAAAAAGCTGCGATAATTAGCAATTGCATATCATCACCTGCAATTTTAGCTTTCGATCATGGCACCAAGTCACCTGTGCCTAAGTTTATGCTGAATTACACAGTTTCGTCTAATATTTTTTCAACTATAAAATTTTCTTATTTTTCGCTGATAATTAATAAAAATGTAGAAATCTGCAGTATTCCTGATCAACAGTGTCAATACAATAATGTTCTCTTAAATGCAAATTTTGAGAACAGTACTGGTGGTTTTAACATGCATATATATAATCAGACAATAACCAGCAACTTATGTTCGAATCTTCCAGCTGTATGCGCAAGTGTCAGTTCTGAGAATCAAACAGAATTTGAGCACCAAATTTCGGATGCTACTTCATATATTGTATCTGTTGGTTGTAACACAACTCAAGTTGATACCGAAGATGTTGGGACATCCACACATGTAAGCATGCAGGAGCAATCTCATCAAACAGAAAACACTTCAGAAACAAAAGACATACCAGTTTTAGTCTTGTATCAAGTAGAAAAAGTTATTGGAAAACTGCGCATTTTTATCGCTAAAATTATTTTGGATAAAATAAAACTTGTAGAGAAATACAATAAGAAACAAGACAAGGACCAAAAAATTATTTCCATAGTGATGCCGCTGAAAACGAAGATAGATAAACAAATAGAAACAACAAGAGAACGCATCTTTAATGATTTCATGTGTGTTTTAAGTCTTCGAAGCGTGAAGCAAAAGACAAAGAAGAAAATAGTGCAAAAGGAATTCGATACATTGAAGATGGTTATTATGGAAGAAATACATGAAGCATTTGAAGAGTTAGTACAGGATGTACCTAGCAAATGGAATCGTTGGTGGAGAAGAATATTTCAGTCTTCTATGTGTTCTCCGCCTTTTATTGTGTAGAAGTGGATACTAGAATATGAAGATGAATTCGAAAAGTGGAACTTTGAGACATAAAACAATTATGTCTTGGTTTCCAACAGGCAATAAAATCATGGATGTGTGTTTTTGTATATGAAGCAATTTAATTATTATATATCTCGCAAAGTTTTATAGTCTGATCACGTTAAAAGGAATTTATAAAAAGAACAGAAATAACAAAATACAAGGAAACTACTGGTGAGAGTCTGTACAAAGAAAATTCACGACGAAGAAGAAGAAAAAGAAGAGAAAAGACGAGTATATATTTTTTTAACACAACAACATTAAAAAAAAATCACAACTTGAAACTAAGATAGAATGATCTTTATTGCATCTTCAGCGAGTAAAATTAAGGAGGAGAAGTAGAGAAGAATAAATGAAGTAATAATTTTTTGACCCAATAATATTTCTTCTTACCATATCACTATTTAACACTGAAGACTGAAATATTTGTGCTTAGTCCTCTGGAAATGAAATAATGGAAGGTAATGTTGAGCCGTAAATAATGAAAAGGAAAGGTTTTCTTTCTTTGTCTTTCTTTGTTGAAGGAGTGAGTACTTCGATGTTTCACAACGAAGGAATCAAGAGAAGTTAGAACTGCAATTTTATGGAATACTTTTCGCCTTTGGAAAGAAGAATTAACTGGAGTATTTCTTAGAACCACTTTGACAGCGCTACATGATTAGCTTTTTTAAAAAGTCCATGCAAAAACATTTTAAGAAAAGGTATTCTGTATATTTTGTTCTTCATCGTGATCTGTAATATTTTTATGACCGTTGCAAATGAGATTGGATCAAGTAAATATTAACATTGGTTTAAGTTGATGCTGTTGGTTTGTTGCGAAGAAACTAGAATTGAAACTTAGTTTATTGAACAAATAAATAAGTAAATAAATAAAATTGAACGAAGTATGAAGAAGGAAGAAGATTCGCTAATATGTGTCCACATTCACTATTAAGGATGCGTTTTCAATGTTATTCTGACCTGAATTAATTATGTATTGACAGTAGAAACGAAAATTTTATATGAGTAATAAACATTAATCTCATCTATTTATAAAGTTATATTTCTATTTCACTTTAAAAAGTTACTCAAAATAAAGTATACAAAAAGCATTGAATTGAGTTGATTTTAGTTTAGCGTCCCTTTCAGCAGCGAGGCTATATGAGACGTGGACCTAGTGATTAACGTGGAATCCGAACCACATGAGCTCCCGCCGGGAATCGAACCCGGGACTCCAATGCCAACGGCGCGTACGCTAACCGCTTAGCCACGAGGGAGCTCAGCATTGAATTGAATAGAATGCTACCATGTTATTAATGTATAATTAAAAACATGAAAAAAAGCAAAGATGACACACACACACACACACACACACACACATTTTTCAACAAAGTAGAGAAAAATGAATTCTCTATACAAATAAAAATTCACGCTGTACGAAAACTACACCATATATTATAATGAAACCAGGGGTGGAAATGGAATTTCAGAACTAAGGGGACGCTCATTAATACGTAGTCTGATAGGGCTGACATTACAGATGTGATTTCTTTGTAGCAGAACCCTAGAACCACCACTGGCATAAACCTTATTTCTTAAGTGTGGATAATAGGCGTTTTAAGGGTAAACCGGGGACGCAGTGCGCAGTATTAAAGTGATCACTTTCGGCGCAATGCTGTCCTTAGTTTGATCCTGGCTTATGAGACGTGAGCTTTGTACTGGGCACACACCGATGGATTTTCCCGTTTCTTCTCACTTTCTTCACTTCAAAATTTTGTACATCATCACCGGAGCATAATGGTAAGATGTAGTAATCTCAAAGAAAGTAGTAATCCCTAAAATCAGACTAGCGTGTAAAGATGGTCCTCCTGTCCTAATCACTATTAAAAAGACACACATTCCACTCTTACAATTTGATTTGTGATTTTAATTACCAGTTTAACATTTCTTTTCAGCAGCGAGGCTATATGAGATGCGGACCTACAGCTTAACGTGGGATCCGAACACATGAGCTCCCGCCGGAAATCGAACTCGAGTCTCCCACTCCAAGGGCCCGTACGCTTACCGCTTAGCCAAAAGGGAGCTCCTCTACTCTTACAAATAGTAATTGTGGTGTAACTGAGATTTGTGTGTCTTATACTGTAGGGTAACATTTGACAGTTTTCCTCTAAATTAAAATCATCTAGAAGATCATGTGATTACTAGTGCACACAACCTAGCAATATCTACTATGATGCTAACGTAAGTCGAACAGCATGTAGAAAACGTAATACTTTTTTTCATAACAGTTATAAAGGAATACATTTCATTCTTGTCCTCATTATGAAGAAAACCATTCTTTACCTAAGTGTGGGTATATGATTACTGCAGGACAGTGCTTAAAGTGACATCAGATTAGGTGACGGTATGGAACAAATATGACCACCTAAAGTAGTAATTTTGACAGAACTCTAAAGACCATCTCTACTTCTAACATTTTTGCTAGGGATGGGCACGAGTCGAGCTGAAACTCGACTCGACTCGAAACTCGAAGCAAATTCAAGTCGAGTTAAAGATAACATTCTCGAGTCGAGTCAAAGGTAATATTCTCGAGTCGAGTTCCGAGCCAACCTACTGTTTTGAGGTCGAGTTTCGAGTCGAGTCGAGTTTGATAAATGGCTCACTCGTTTAGCTCGTTTTAGCTCATTTCGAAATCATTGCCTGAGTACACTGGAAAGCGAAATCTATGAGAAATGTAAGCAGTAATGTGGGATATTTTTAGTGTTGCTCACAAGATGGGACACTGCTCCCATCTCGTCTCGTCTTGATTAACAAGACTACAATGGATTTTTATTACGAGACAGCCTCAAATATCGTAAGCACCAATATAAGTACTGGTATATACTGTAGTTCTTACCACCAAGGCTGAGAATTGCACAGTACATATTTTGACCCGCAACAAAAGCCCAAGCCGGGTAGTGATGTTAACTGGCTCAGTTCGGTTCAACTGAGCGAGCAGCTTGAGCCGGCGCGGTTGAAATGAGGCACCGACTCGGCTCAGATGAGCCATATAGGTACAAACTGCCTGTCGTTCATGTTTGTACACGGTGTTCTTATAATATTAATAATAATAATAATAATAATAATAATAATAATAATAATAATAAGAAGAAGAAGAAGAAGAAGAAGAAGAAGAAGAAAAGTTGTAGTAAGTATCATTGATAATTATTATATTGTCTATGTAGGATACTTGAAGAAAGTACTTGAAACTACACACAGCATTTGGCTCATTTTGGCTCGACTCAACTAGAGTCAAATTCGAGTTGAGTTTTGAGTCGAGTTGGAGGAAATCTTTCGAGACGAGTTCTCCAGTCGAGCTTAAAGATGTCCGTTTCGAGTCGAGTCGAGTTTCAATGAAAACTCGCTCGAACTTGCTCGTGCCCATCCTTAATTTTTGCACCATTTTTGACGTGAAAATCCATAGAAAGAGAGAGAGAGAAAGATAGGACTAAAATTTAAATGTTTTAGCAACTATCATTAGCCTAACATAAATTAATATTTATAAAATGATTCTGCTTGAGCATATCGGCGATCTAAATGTGGAAGAACAAGGATGGTACGTTAACTTAAATATTGCATTTGCAATAACATAGTGATCTAATGCGACCTAATATGCTTTTGCGTCTTGATTTCAAGGCTTTGTAGGCAGTCTCGTCTCTAGTAGTTAATGATTCTTTCCCATCTAATTTCCATTTTCAAAAGCTTTTTCTGGTCGAGTCTCGTCTCGTCGTCGACACTAATTTTCTTATAATTGTAAACACAAAAGTCCACACAACGTGAAAACATTAATTTTGAATTTTTTAAAAAGTCGTGTCAATGCCAGGGGTGGATCCAGGTTAAACATTTTTGGCGGGCGGCACGGTAGTTAGAATTATTTGAGAGGGTGGGAGTGGAATTGATAGTTCAAATGCTGAAAAAAATCAGGAGTACAAATTCTGACATTGAAAGGGTACTAGGGTACTGTTATTTACTTTCAAAGCAGCAGCAACAAAATCTTTGATAATACAAAAATATATTTGTTAACTCAATGTCAACGACGTACTTATTTCTATGTGTATTTTTTAACACACAAATTACAATTAAAATCAGTTATTTTTACCGGTATGCCATACCGGCCGATTTTCTAACTTTCGGATGCATAACCGGCTCATACCGGCTCACTTTAAGCACTGCTGCAGGACAAAGTTACAGGATTTAGACTATGTTTGTCCTAGGTTTATAATGACCAACATGCAGAATAGTTTTGCGTTTCATGTTCACTAGATGTGAATATATGAAACTTATTGAACTTTTCAAAATGCTAAATATAATGGTACTTCGAAATTTAAACAAAGGCCAAACGGGCCTCTAATAGAATTAGTAAGACAAATAATAATTCTGTTCCTGAAATTCGCGTACAAATCCATTACTTCGAAGCCGTCGACTAATGACCTTCTTGAATTATGCCAATTACATATTTTCCATTGAGATGCCTTTCCCAGTGTATTAGAATATACTAATGTAATAGGAAGAAAGTCGAAGAAAATATCTAGCTAAAGAGTGCTGCCAAGTTTAGCCCCAATTTCGTCTCCCCATGAATTTGCCTAAACGTAATTGCAATCGGTAGCTTCCGATGCGTAGAGCACGACTACGAAGGAACGACAGTGGTCAGATGCACTGTTCCTGAGATATCATGTTCCAAAGGTGTGACATGCCACGAGATAGTGCCTAGTGTTGTAAAAAAGTTTTTTGTGTGAAGTTTTTTCAATAAAAAACCGTTCTTTTTCATGTTTTTTTTTCAAATGTCTGTTTTTTTTCCTGGTAACTATTATTTATTGATTTATGTTACAGATTATTCAAATAATCAACAGAACTTGAGTCGAAGCCCTCGTAACTTACAAAACGTTTGTTTCTTTGTACCTATACGAGCAAAATTGTCTGATTATTCCTTTCGGACCCAGGTCATTTTTGGCATTTTCCTACATTTTCAGTTAGTGACTTATTGCTCAAAACACATTCATTCGATTGATATAGTTAAGGCTTGTTGTCTAGAAAATAGATGTGACTATTTTGTGGTGTAAGTTGCATTGCAGTGTTGCCAACGGGTGGGAAATTATTGAGGGAAATGTAGGGGTGAAAATTCACAAAAAAAATCTCTAACTGAATTTCAAAATTTTTTGTATCTAGAACCACTTCTGCTATATGAGTTCAAGTAACCTAAAAACATGCGTTGACAAAGTACAGTGAAATCTTGAAGTCGCTGGCTTCCATTCAAAGAGGGAAAGAAAAAATTCTCTGTCATCATACACAAGAAATTTTGACACTTTTTACGCCTCAGAAGCAAAAATCAACAGATATGCAGGGGCTACAGCTTCTCTAATTATCCTATTGAAACTTTTTATGGTGCGTTCTGTAGGGCAAAGAGGAAGCTTTCGGGTAGTGGTACGTTCGTTTCAATGTAGCCAGCAAGAGGGTAATAATGGAGGGGAAAGGGAAATTTTCCGAATTTTTCACCTAAAATCGAGAATTAATTATTTTCGCTGCAATCACTGCCATCACGCAGACGAAAACTCTTAAAATAAACCTTAGTACTCCAAGAATATATTCTACAAGTATCATGGCTATATCTAACAAAGTAAGCATGAAATTAAAAAGAAATATCTCATTCTACCTCAGAAATTCACCAGTTTCTTATCATTTACAGAACATGGTTTATTATAAACCTCAACTCTACTTCCCCTATTTATTCTAGTGAAACTTTTTATTGTGCTCTGTGTAGGATAAGGACGAGGCTTTTAGACACTGTTAAGTTTGTTCGAGTGTAGCCAACAAGAGGGAAATAATAGAAACAAATAGGGAAATTTTCCAAAATTTGCCCCTAAAATCTGGAATTAAAATTTTCTGTAGCTGGCAACACTGCTATCACACACACACACACACAAACTATCTTGAAATAAGCTTTGGTATCCCTCTAATATATCCTATAAGTATTGTGACGATATCTAATAAACTAAGCATGTCAATAAAAATATCTCATTCTACCTTTAAAAAATCACCCGTAGTTATCTTTCCAATTAGAGAACAAGGTCTACTGTAAACCTCAACTGTACTTCCCCTAATTATCCTATTGAAACTTTCTATAGTGCGTTGTGAAGGGCAAAGACGAGACTTCCAGATACTGGTACGTTTGTTCTGATGTTGCCAACAAGAGAGAAATAATAGAGACAAAACAGATAATTTTCCAAAAAATTCCCCCTAAAATCTGGAATTAAAATTTTCTCTAGCTGGCAACACTGCTAAAAGCCAGACGCAAACTATCTTATATTAAACATTGGTATACCACTAATATATCCTACAAGTATTATAGCGATATTTAAGGAACAAAGCTTCTAATTACCAAAATTATATTACATTAAACAGAAAAGTAGGAAAAAACTAGAAAAATAAAGGGTTAGAACCTAAATACGAATTTTCCGTGCGGCCCCTAATTACCCCATTGTAAAGACCTGTACTTGCGTTTGTTAAGTAAGGACAAATGTTCCTTTGGCGTAAGTTGACTTGCACTCGGACGTATAATTACGGATTTATAAACAAAAATTTCGAATTTTTGCCGAAATTTAGGGAAATTTTTAATTTCCCTAATTGGCAACACTCGCGCAGGCACGTCCAATTTATGTCAACAGTTAGGTATCTATCTGAGGTATCTACCTGGCAGTTCTTAAGGAGGTCTTTCTACAACGAAGGAAGCTACAGGGAAAAAAAGAAGTAAAGGAAATTCGAAATTAGAAAAATCACGAATTTTTGACTGGGGTGAAATTTGAGAAGGAAATTCGACACCAGAAGAAAAAGAAATTAATATGATAAACTAAGGTCCCACCATATATGGTAAGAATAATATCCCGATATTTTAATTAGTGTCCACACAGGAGCGGATTTAAGAAATGACACACCCGTGTGTGCCACTTTGGCCACCTGCCACTTTGACCACCTGGGCCACCGAGTGTACATTTGATTACATTTTTTTTGACTACTAACCCGTGTTGTTGTTGTAGTTATAGTCTCGACTAATAATAATATCGTTGTTGTAAACAATAACTTTATAAGGAAAATTTTCTCTCCTTTTTACATCTTTAGTTCCAACACTGTTGGTGAGAAATGCAGGATGTTTCAAAATTAATTTTGGAGTTTTAAGTCTTTATAGTACTTATTACATTTTACGTACAATTATAAGCAATGCATCAAGTAAAAGAGCACCTCAAACAGTCTTTGCTACAAGTGTTCAATGTGAGATTCATTCGTCACACGACATACATCTAGTCGATAGGCGAGAAAGGCCCATAAACTTTCCGCCATATGGCACAAAACACATTCAATTTAGGGGAGTGTCGTTTCAAGTGTACCATCTCCTGAGGATTTGCTGACGGCCAAATACAAACATTATGAGTGTTCACATTAGCTCTTAGGTGAAATGTCGATTTATCACTGAAGACGACACGATACAGAAAATCTTCATTGTTATGCAGCAATATTTCACTTGCGAAATTGGCACGTAAATCGTAGTCTGTAGGCTTTAGACCTGTAGCAACTGCAAACGATAAGGACGTAGTTGCAAGCGTCTCCTTAATATTCTTCACACAGACAGTTGCACTGTACAGATTCAGTCTTTATTAAAACACAAAAAGCTTTCTGGTCTCTAGTCTCCATCTTTGCTACTTGCTCTTTCTAACGGCAGACAGAAGAAACAATGTATGTACCCTCACGCGCAAAAAATATTGCGCGTATACTGTAACTCACGATTTTTCGCAATTATTCCATTTTCCATACGTTTATGGGTAAAATTCAGTTATTAGTAAGTGGAGATAATAGAAAGTAATCCATCTAAGGAGATATTTCCAAAAAAATATATAATAAAATAATATAAATTTAAGCAAAAAACAAAATTATGTTCGATTTTGCGTATACTGGCAATAATGTTTTCGAGGGATTTTATTTTGCAGTGGCACAGCACGATTCCAGAGGGAATAACAAGATTGGTGGGGGGAGAGTTGAATCAAGGAACTGGAAAGTGGAGTAAAATATTGCATTTCTTGGCTTAAATCTAGGGTGTAAATTGTCTGCCAAATATAAATTAGCTTCTGTAACCAAGATATTGTACGGAAATATATAAACAAAGAGAAAAACTGATGTCTTAAGTTTGGAAGTGACATGCTCTATAGCCATGAGCATTTATTTCTTAAGAAAAATATAGGCAACAAAAGAAAGTCAGTGTGGTCAAGTGGGTAGAGTGACGGACTAGTAATTCTTATACTGTTTTGACCCCAGATCGAATCCCATCCGATCCTGTTCAACTTTTTTCTTTACAAAACATTGTAGAAAGTGTATAATTTTTATGTTAATAAGAACTGAAACAATATAATAATGAAATAACTTTTGGTTTTTCTGATGTATTTATTCAGAATTAGCTTACTATTTATTACTAATTAAGATTGTTTTTAGTTTATGGTATGGTATGCTTAACCCTTTCCGGATTCCGGCTTTTTGGGCTATTTTTTAGACTTTCAGTCAAGCAGCTACTGCATCGTCACTATTTACCCTAGGATCATGGTTCATACCTGATTCTCTTCAGATTAGAGCTGGCTTTCAAATGGTACCAATTGCATGCTCATACCATATACCAGAAGCGGGAAAAAATTGTCAAATGGAAAATTTCGGAGGAAAATTTTTTTCTCGCACTTTGCCCCCCCCCTGGAACGGTCCTGTGTGAACGTAGCCATCTAAAAAAAATCTGATAAATAGTAATTGGAATACTGAATGTGTGTGCAAATGTCAAGTTTCTATCTTGAATACTAAGAGCGGAAGAAATTTTATCAAGAATTCCCACAATGCCCCAAATTACCACAAAACACTATGATCTCAGGGAAAAAAATTCCTGAGACATCCCTAATTACCCTAGGGTCATGTTTCGCCCATCATTCTCTTCAGAATAGAACTACCTTTCAGGCGGTACCATTCACATGTCTCCATCATGTATCTAAGGCGGGAAATTCCAGAGAAAAGGGATTTTTTGGTCTAAATTTCTATTTTTTCAACTTTTAGCCCCTCTGGACCCCCTGTTTTAAAGCAGAAATCTGAAAAAAATCTGTTAAATACTACTCGGTGGACTGAATGTTTGTGCACAATTTCAATCTTCTAGGTGCAAAAATAAGCCCGCCATAAAATATATATACAGACAATGCCCCATATTACCCTATACAGAAGTATATTTTTTAAAAATTCCCTGAGACATCTCTTATTACCCTAGGATAATGATTCGACCGTCATTCTCTTCAGAATGGAACTGCCTTTCATACGGTATGACTCACGTGTCCCTATCATGTATGTGAGGCGGGAAAATCCTGAAAAACGGGATTTTTTGGGTAAAAATATCCCTTTTTCAACCCTTTGTCCCTCTGGTTCCCCCCTGTTTTAACTCACAAATCTGAAAAAATCTGGTAAATACCACTCGGAGGACTGAATGTTTGTGCAAAATTTCAATCTTCTACGTGCAAAAATAAGCCCGCCAAAAAATATTGAACATAGGCTTAATAAATGAAAAACTAAATTTTAGACTTATGACGTCATCACCTCCTATGTCTGGACGCAGGAAGGTCTGAAACCATACGTAATGTCTTCTACAATGCCTCTGGACTTGAAAAACAAAAAACCGGACGAAAAAGCTCAAATAGAAGAGAAATAACGCAATGTACCATGAAAAACGCGTATTGTATATACAATATACCGCTGTCCGGAGAACGGATTTTTCTCTGTGTAGGTAGCCAAGGCGATTGGAAATACGAGTCTGGCTCCTAAGTAAGTTAAATCAAAAATGAAATTATGTAGGCCTATCTATGAAATTGTATTATTATGGTGCCTAGGTTTGAGAACTGGTACCTAGGTCACAAGAAAAATTATCGAGCACTTATCTTGTTTATGATGGTCTTTCGGCAGCCTAACAATCTGTCTGACTCTATTCGCCACAGCTTTCTTCAGCTTCAAATCTTCGCGGTGCCCACAAAAGCACTTCCTTTGTAGAAATATAGTAAGAAAAGTAAAGCACTATATAATACGATATATCTCCGTCCCTGGGAAAATTTATCTATGTTAAAAATTTGATCGAGACCTGTCTGGTGGTTCAAGAATTAGAAGTCACATAGTCACTTTCATTTATTTATATACTAGCAGAGTACCACTTCTTCGCACGAAAAGAATACGTTTCATTCTCATACATATAACAAAAATGAAGATGACTACGTTTGCGACTTAATAACTCTTGAACCACCCGACCGAACCCTATCAAATTTTCCAAATAGATGAGGTTCTGGCCTGAGATGGCTTTTATCTACAGCGGACTCTTTTTAATTCGAACTTGGATAATTAAAACAAGTTTATTCCTCTTGAAAACTGTTTAAAAATGGTAAAAAAAACATGGGTAAATCAAATTTTCGAACCTCCTATTTGGATAATGCGAAGTATTTCCAGTGAAAAAAAATGTAGTCTGACAGATTACAAACAGAACAACGCGATTTCAGCTGGTATTTGTTTATCTGTTATCTTCTCTATAGGTGACCATGGGAAAGCGAAAGCTTTGTTGATAAAGCCTCCCCTGCACTCCCTCCAGCTATAGAGAATCTGACAGTACGTGGTTGATATGCATCTCTACTTATCTCCAATTACTTGGAAGTGTCCATCCCTTCTGCAGAAGTGTGAACGACCTTGAACCCTGTCCTTCACTAAGAACGAGACATTTGTGTAATTGTTTTAACTGAAATAAAAGCAGTGACAAAAAGGTGAGCAGATTTGTTTATGATTTATTGTCGTGCATTGTGCACAATGTTGAAGCGCGGCGCGCATACTTCTTTAATGTTAGAGAAAAAAGTAGAAATTCTACGGATAGTGGAATTTGCTGTAATGAAGGAAAGTGACATTGCTAAAAAAAAGTATGGGATACAGCCAAATACATTATCAACTTTTATTAAAAATAAAGAAAAAATTCTCGAGAACTGGAGTCTACAAAGTGGAGGACATAGGAAACGGTGGAGGTGGTGAACTTTCTGACGTAGATGAGTGTGTGTGTAAGTGGTTCAAACAATCGCATGAGTACAATGTATCAATAAGTGGTACCCTAGTTGTTGGTTTGTTGCATTTAAAGAAATATATGACATTTCTTTCAAAAGCATGTGTGGCAAAAGGGCTTATCTGAAATCATTAAAGAGTATCAAAAAAGATCTGTTTAATGTGGATGATACAGGATTGTTTTTTAAGTGTATGCCGAATAAAACATTCACATTCACAGGGGGAAATGCAGTTTCGGAGAAAGTAGTAGGGAAAGAGTGACTGTTTTAGTTGACACGAACATGATTATCTCTGGAAAGTTACCATTACTAATCATAGGTGAATCTAAAAAAACAAGATGTTTCACATCTGTAAAAAGTCTTCCAGTGCAGTTCGAGGCTAATAAAAGGAGTGGATCATCAGCAAACTGTTAGCAAACTGGCTTACAAATCTTGATAGATAACTGCACACATCTAACAGGAAAATACTTTAGTTTCTTGATAACTGCATGACTCATTGTAATATCACTAAAGTGCATCAAGATAATCTATTTTCTTCCCAGCATGACATCAGTGGTGCAGCCTATGGATCAAGGGATAATACAAAATTAAAACATTTATACCGACAGCAAGTTGTTCCAAAGGCTGGATTTTTCGACTAAGAATCCAATGCTGAAGTCTTTCTAGAAAAATCTGATGCTGTGAGTTTTGAGCAATGGCGAGAAGTGGCACCTCATATATGTTACGACTAGTATGTAAATGTCGACCGTGAAGTGACTGTTTGTGGAGGCTTGACAGAAGTAGAGATTGTGCAAGAAGTGGCACAAAAGTACGATTCATCTGATAATGATAAAGAAGATAAAGACGAGATCGGCGATGAAGCACGAAAGAATGTGTGCCTACATTATTGGAAGCTTTCAAATTCGTTGAAAACTTAACACGATTTATTGAATTCCAATTAAATGTGACTAACGACATATTTCACGCAATTAATGAGATTGAAGATTTTGTAGACCGCGTAAAAACAAACAAAAGAAAGCGAACGAAAATTACGAACTTTTTACAAGTGAGAAAATATCAGATAATTAAGGTTGTTACTTGTGTATGTGGTTTCGTGTGAGTATGTGGTACTGCTGTATACGTAACTCTGTTTTTCATTATACGTTTGGTTTAATTTATGTGAGTACAGTAAATATAAGTTTGTTCGTCTGCGTTAATATTAGATCATTCAAAAAATGTGGTGCTTCAAAGGTAAGGTGCATTCCATTTTAATTAGTTTTTCATGTACAGTACAATTATTTTGTTGCCTTTACTTTTACTTAACCCTTAGTTGGTAACATCCAAAAAATAAGCTATAACAGTAATATCCGCCTCAGAGACGGACACACACAATTGAGACGTTTGAAGCCAAAGTGGTGTAAGTCAGTTTCCAATAAGGTTTAGTTATACCCAGAGAATTCATTGTACGTAAGAAAATTCATTAACTGAATAGTGAAGCACGTCATAATTCACTTGTACCCATGAGTTCAATACAACATGCGTCAGCGCTGAGAATCTATTTCTAAGCATATATCTTGTAGAATTTTATCAATACCGGTACATATTTGTATCTCAATAGAATATGCCTTCTGACAATTAGAAATGATCTTATTAAACACACACACTGCTGCTGCAGAATTCTTTCTTTTCTTCCGTTCACGAGTAGCTTGTATCATCAAACCTAAGAGCCGCCAGCAAAATTTTGCATCTTTTGAGAGACATGAATGCACGAAAAGCATGAAGTTCAGTGCAGTCAGTTGACAAAAGTTACACCAAGGTTTCAAGCACTGACCTAAAAATCTTAGCATGACATAATTAAAATCGATTTCTGGATTGCTGACATGACCTGTTGTGGATAAATGATCTTGTTCAGGAACATACGAATCATCGAATCTGTAATCATAATCAGTTTCTGATTATAGCCATCTGTAATTGTTCTATAGCCAGTTGTAGTATAGCCCTACTCCTTTGTGGTATACCTTTTCTACGTGACATCTTAAAATATTGATTTTCAAAACGAAAAAAAAGCAAATATTAATAGTTGTCAGTATAAAGTAATATCCGTCACTTAGATGGACAAAATATATTACCTTTACAGTAATATCCGCTTGCGAGACGGCGTACATTAAATTTATACATTTCTAAGTTTGCAACGATGAGCTATACACGCGACCACCTGCACAAAACATCTTAGTCAACCCACAACTAAAGCATAGGTGAATTATCAGATCAAACCGTGAATATGCGTACCAACTCGGAACAAAAAAGTATCGTGTATCCGCCTGGGAGACGGATATTACCAACTAAGGGAATAAATGTATTTGGTTAATTCTAATATAGGATGATACTATTTTTTTCGTGTCTCATTGGACTTCGAATTAGAGAGTCTCCACTGTATTAACTTTGGTGGTGCAACATACGGAAGGGGGAGAAATATAAAAATGATCGAAAATGACCGATATTAGTATCGAATCCATATTTTTCGGGGTTGCTGAGATGATGTTACATCCAAATTCAGTCCCGCAATTTGGAGGCGAGGGAGGAGAAAATACACGAAAACTAATAAAAAATAACCGATATTAGTGTCGAATCCAAATACAGACTTTTCACGGGTACCAAACACGTAAGGAGTTATGCATTTAGTTTTTGTTTTAAGCCGCGTCGTTATAAATGTCACCCTGAAAGTAAACTATCTCTTATGGATTGTTTTTTTCGGGACAAACGAGTTATACAGTATTGTTAGATTATTAATGAAGCATTTCTTTACGAAATATGAGCAACATTGTCTAAAGCGTTAATAGAAGAACCGTCGACATAGTGGTACATGAATGGCGATAGTTCGTGTTGGTCCGTCCGCGATTCTTCGCGACGAATGCAAGGAGCTCGAACCAAAACGAAGTCCTCGCTGCTACGCGGTGGTAACGTCAACACCCCAAATTTAGAAATCTGTTTCGAATTGGACGAAACCCTACCGCCGGTGCCACACTAGCGGCAATCCTTCGACTCGTCGCTATATTGACAATCGACATTTACAGGCAAGTACGCCACTAGGTGTTGGCAACATTTACGGCATAGGGATATTATCCCTATTTGTCCTTCGTTTTCAATTATATTTACCGTTTTCGAAAGTCCATAGGGCGTCGCAATGGGCAACTCGAAACAACTAATATCTCGAAAACAACTCCGCAGTCGAGACGATTATGCACCGGGCAAAGGGAGTTGGTGATAGTGAAATGGATGATAATCACGGAATAAAGAAAGTGGGAAGAAACTGGAAAATCCCGATAAAACCCACGAAAATGGTGTTTGTCCACCATAAAGTCCAATATTCCGACAAATACCCCAACAAAGATTGAGATATCATTCCTTCCACGAAACCATGAAAATCAGATTGAAAAAGTGATTATTTTGAGTTGTAGATTCTACTAATGTACTAGTGAATGTAAAGTGTGTATGATGACAATAGTTACGTAATCAACGTATATTTGAAGAAGATCTCACTTTTTACGCGTTCCTTTGGCACTAGCCTTTATCATGCCACTGCCCAACATCCACTGGTACATTAATGGATTACAGTGCTCAAAATATTCATGATGTCATTTTATTATACGTCTTTCATGCGACATCCGTTTGATCCGACAATCAGCATATCTCCATATTGTGCAGCATCGAAGGTCCAGTCAATGAAAATAGGTCCAATAAGATTTTCTCCCCATATTCCACACCACACCATTAACTTACCCAGTGCTTTCCCATAACATTGTTTTTAGTCATAAGACAAACTTCTATGTAACAGGTGAGTTAACAACCAAAATTTTCGGTACTTTGCTAATATAAATCTTAATTGGATAGATGCATCAAAAATACAAAGTGCAGGCAAGGTAATGGTGTGGTGTGGAATATGGGGCGAAAAAGACTTTGAGATGTTGCACAATATGGAGATATGCCTGAAAACACTGTTATGACACTTTCGTTGAATGAGGAAAAGAGATTTCCTCAATATTGGCAACAAAATGTGACACCGCCGCATTATGGTCGTAATGTAATCAATGGCTCAATGAACATTCTCCCAGTTGCTGGATAGGTCAGGATGGACCAGTTGAGTGTCCAGCAAGATCCCTCGACCTAACTCCGTTTTATTCTTATCTTTGGAAGCACTTAAAACTATTATCTACCAATGTAATATTAATGACATTGGCCACCTGAAAAGGAGAATCATTACGTCCTGTAAACAAATATAACCGACAACGCTTCGCAGAGTGCACAGCACTGGGTCACATGGTTAAGGAAGTGCATTCAACAGAACAGTGGACATACTGAACATGCCATGCGATTGCAGGGGTAAAAGTGGATCTGAAAATGTGGGGGGACGCATGACGTCAAGCCGTCCCCCGTGTCTATCTTTGCCCATTGTAGTTTTTTAGAAAACGAGATGTCGCAAATATTATATGGAAGTGAAGGACGACATACCCCGCGTTCCCCCTCACTTTTACCCCTGTAGTGATTGTAATTGTCTCATATGTGTTATCTTTCTCTTTTCCTGGTTATTAAAGAATACGTAATGTGAGATGTTACAAACCTTGTTTCTCACTTTATCGTTCAATTCAAAACTTCGCACAGTACATATCACAGCATTTCACACATAACCTATCCTAAATCTATTCACAACCTCAAAATCGTTGCATATTTTGGAGAAGCAAATTTACAGTTGGATTTCTCTTCGAACGAGGATGTTGTTTAGTATGTCATACGATCATGTTGCCTTTTATAATAAACAAATTGATTCCAAGATGGCGGACGACAACCTTAATCGCGTCATAATGTTTCCTTCCTTCCACCCACATTGATCCCAATTGATTTCGGATAGACTGCATTTACAGTTTTTCAAATATTTATCCTGGTCCAGATTTTGTATTACACTTAAAAATAAATAATCTTTCAATTACTTCGGACATTTGGACATTTTCCAATATCGCGAACGAAGTTGTGAGATTTTTAGTATGAAATTCAATTAATCTTTGTCAATATCTATGTTAAGTTTCAATTTGTTAATAATTACTTCCTAAGTTCAATAAAATTTTAAAACAATTTGAGGGTAGTTTTCTAAATTTTAGAATTTAGAGCTAAATATTTCTAAAAGTATGCATTTTATGAAAAATTGTTTCTCTATAAAAATATTGTGTTATTCTATAAAACGATCCTAATTTTTCTCTTTATGTTCAACCATAACGAAGATATTGTTATTCTCTCTGGGTATTGTTCATTTGACACTTCCAGCTACCATTTTTCAATATGGCGGCTGAAGGTCAGATGGGATTTCAGGGGACTTTTAGCATGTTGTTTAGAACATCATTTCCAACATCCATACCATTTCAGCTTGTTTCTGATTTGTTCATTTCTTCATTAAAATTTCAGCTTCATTTAGTGCAATAACTCACATATAACCGTACGTTGGAAATGTTAACACTACAGCCTAAAATAAATTTCATTTAACGAAAGAAGACATATCTTTTTTTATTATTTATTTCTATCTGTAAATAAGAGTTCAGGATGTTTCAAGAATAAATGAGTGGAAGTTATTTTCTTTTAATGACACTGGACATACACAAACATTTAATTTTATATCTCATGTTTATTAAATAGCTGTCATATCTACATAATTTTCGACAAAATTCGTAAATAGTGTAGTTTAAAAAATTCAGTTACTATAAACTTAAAAAAATATGAATCTTAATTCCGAAACTAAGCCGATCTTGATTTTTCGACATGTACGGTGTTTCACATTGGAAATAAAAGATACGGGTCACCGCACTAACTTTTCTAACTCCAATTCCTTAAATCAAATTCTATTGTGCTGCAATTGTTACAGAAACATTTATTCGTGAAATACGAATAATATTATAAAACGTTTTTGCAAAACAAGTCCCAAGAAAACTCACTTCTAAAGGTACGCGTAAACTACTCACTGTGCTTTCTTATCATTACTATCTCTGCTATTGTTTCCGAATCTCAAGTTTTAACCATCTTCAAAAAGGAGGAAATTATTAATTCAGCTCGTTTATGTATAAGTCCACAT